>NC_037330.1:76922139-78289639 GCF_002263795.3 Bos taurus
GAAGATTTCCAATCAAGTTAGAAATTTTAAAATGTTCTAGGCTCCAGGGTTTACTGCAGTGTGCCTTTTCAAAGTTTGTGTAAAGTGTTCCACCAAAGTCTTAGAATGTTCCTCTTCCTCTGAGCACACAATTCAACCTGAGACCAATTTACCTTATGGAGAAAAGCCTCCTCCATTATCCCCACATCAGGCCCTGAATGTTGGCCTGGTTGACCTATTTCCATTTCCTTGCAGGAGGGTCGGGGAGATGCTGGTCACCTGTTTCCTCTGGGGCCAGGGAAGGATTGGGGGAGTGTTTCTCCCCCTGAGGCCATCCAACCTGTCTGATAATTACAGTATAATCAAAGGTGGGAAGAATATCCTTTAATAGCCAGCCCAAGTCCCTAAAGTGGGGTTGTGAAAGGCCACTAATCTTTCTAACTCTTCTCTAAATTTGGTGGAATCTTTGAAATGTTCAGGCGTCCCTGGTGGCTCAGATGGTAAAGAATCAGCCTGCAATGCAGGAGTCCTGGGTTCAGTCCCTGGGTCGGGAAGATCCTCTGGGGAAGGAAATGGCAGCCCACTCCACTATTCTTGCCTTGGAAATCCCATGAACAGAGGAGCCTGGAGGGCTACATTCCATGGGATCACAAAGACTCAGATACAACTGAAGCAACTAACACTTGAAAATGGCAGCAAAAAAGGCTTTGGAATTTGAAAGAGCTGGTGTTGCCATGTACAAAGTAGATAACAAATGAGAATCTACGGTATACTTCAGGGAACTCTATTCATTGCTCTGTGGTGACCAAAATGGGAAGAAAATCTTAAAAAGAATGGATATATGTATGTGTGTGTGTGCTCAGTCATGTCCCACTCTTTGCACAACTATGGACTAGGGCATACCAGGCTCCTCTGTCCATGGGATTCTCCAGGCAAGAATACTGGAGTGAGCTGCCATTTCCTCCTCCTAGGAGACCCCCTGGATCTTCCAGGGATCAAGACCATCCCATAGAAAAGAAATGCTAAAAAGCAAAATGGCTGTCTGGGGAGGCCTTATAAATAGCTGTGAAAGAAGAGAAGGGAAAAGCAAAGGAGAAAAGGAAAGATATAAGCATCTGAATGCAGAGTTCCAAAGAATAGCAAGGAGAGATAAGAAAGCCTTCCTCAGTAATCAATGCAAAGAAATAGAGGGAAACAACAGAATAGGAAACACCAGAGATCTCTTCAAGAAAATTAGAGATACAAAGGGAACATTTCATGCAAACATGGGCTCAATAAAGGACAGAAATGGTATGGACCTAACAGAAGCAGAAGATATTAAGAAGAGGTGGCAAGAATACACAGATCAGATCAGATCAGTCACTCAGTCGTGTCCGACTCTTTGCACAGAAGAACTGTACAAAAAGATCTTCACAACCCAGATATTCATGATGGTGTGGTCACTCACTTAGAGCCAGACATCCTGGAATGTGAAGTCAAGTGGGCCTTAGAAAGCATCACTACGAACAAAGCTAGTGGAGGTGATGGAATTCCAGTTGAGCTCTTTCAAATCCTGAAAGATGATGCTGTGAAAGTGCTGCACTCAATATGCCAGCAAATGTGGAAAACTCAGCAGTGGCCACAGGACTGGAAAAGGTCAATTTTCATTCCAATCCCAAAGAAAGGCAATGCCAAAGAATGCTCAAACTACCAAACAATTGCACTCATCTCACATGCTAGTAAGATCAGATCAGATCAGTCGCTCAGTCATGTCCAACTCTTTGCAACCTCATGAATCACAGCACGCCAGGCCTCCCTGTCCAACACCAACTCACGGAGTTCACTCAGACTCACATCCATCGAGTCAGTGATGCCATCCAGACATCTCATCCTCTGTCGTCCCCTTCTCCTCTTGCTCCCAATCCCTCCCAACATCAGAGTCTTTTCCAATGAGTCAAGTCTTCACATGAGGTGGCCAAAGTACTGGAGTTTCAGTTTTAGCATCATTCCTTCCAAAGAAATCCCAGGGCTGATCTCCTTGAGAATGGACAGGTTGGATCTCCTTGCAGTCCAGGGGACTCTCAAGAGTCTTCTCCAACACCACAGTTCAAAAGCATCAATTCTTCAGCACTCAGCCTTCTTCACAGTCCAACTCTCACATCCATACATGACCACAGGAAAAACCATAGCCTTGACTAGACGAACCTTTGTTGGCAAAGTAATGTCTCTGCTTTTGAATATGCTATCTAGGTTAGTCATAACTTTTATTCCAAGGAGTAAGCGTCTTTTAATTTCATGGCTGCAGTCACCATCTGCAGTGATTTTGGAGCCCCCAAAAATAAAGTCTGACACTGTTTCCACTGTTTCCCTATCTATTTCCCATGAAGTGATGGGACCGGATGCCATGATCTTAGTTTTCTGAATGTTGAGCTTTAAGCCAACTTTTTCACTCTCCTCTTTCACTTTCATCAAGAGGCTCTTCAGTTCCTCTTCACTTTGTGCCATAAGGGTGGTGTCATCTGCATATCTGAGGTTATTGATATTTCTCCCAGTAATCTTGATTCCAGCTTGTGTTTCTTCCTGTCCAGCATTTCTCATGATGTACTGTGCATAGAAGTTAAATAAACAAGGTGACAATATACAGCCTTGACGTACTCCTTTTCCTATTTGGAACCAGTCTGTTGTTCCATGTCCAGTTCTAACTGTTGCTTCCTGATGTGCATACAGATTTCTCAAGAGGCAGATCAGGTGGTCTGGTATTCCCATCTCTTTCAGAATTTCCCACAGTTTATTGTGATCCACACAGTCAAAGGCTTTGGCGTAGTCAATAAAGCAGAAATAGATGTTTTTCTGGAACTCTCTTGCTTTTTCCATGATCCAGCAGATGTTGGCAATTTGATCTCTGGTTTCTCTGCCTTTTCTAAAACCAGCTTGAACATCTGGAAGTTCACGGTTCACATATTGCTGAAGCCTGGCTTGGAGAATTTTGAGCATTACTTTACTAGTGTGTGAGATGAGTACAATTGTTTGGTAGTTTGAGCATTCTTTGGCATTGCCTTTCTTTGGGATTGGAATGAAAATTGACCTTTTCCAGTCCTGTGGCCACTGCTGAGTTTTCCACATTTGCTGGCATATTGAGTGCAGCACTTTCACAGCATCATCTTTCAGGATTTGGAATAGCTCAACTGGAATTCCATCACCTCCACTAGCTTTGTTCGTAGTGATGCTTTCTAAGGCCCACTTGACTTCACATTCCAGGATGTCTGACTCTAGGTGAGTGATCACACCATCATGAATATCTGGGTTGTCAAGATCTTTTTTGTACAGTTCTTCTATGTATTCTTGCCATCTCTTCTTAATATCTTCTGCTTCTGTTAGGTCCATACCATTTCTGTCCTTTATGGAGCCCATCTTTGCATGAAATGTTCCTTTGGTATCTCTGATTTTCTTGAAGAGATCTCTAGTCTTTCCCATTCTGTTGTTTTCCTCTATTTTTTTGCATTGATCGCTGAGGAAGGCTTTCTTGTCTCTTCTTGCTATTCTTTGGAACTGCATTCAGATGTTTATACCTTTCCTTTTTTCCTTTGCTTTTCACTTCTCTTCTTTTCACAGCTATTTGTAAGGCCTCCACAGACAGCCATTTTGCTTTTTTGCATTTCTTTTCCATGGGGATTGTCTTGATCCCTATCTCCTGTACAATCTAATGCTCAAAATTCTCCAAGCCAGGCTTCAGCAATACATGAACCGTGAAGTTCCAGATATTCAAGCTGGTTTTAGAAAAGGCAGAGTAACCAAAGATCAAATTGCCAACATCTGCTGGATCATTGAAAAAGCAAGAGAGTTCCAGAAAAACATCTATTTCTGCTTTATTGACTACGCCAAAGCCTTTGACTGTGTGGATCACAATAAACTGTGGGAAATTCTGAAAGAGATGGGAATACCAGACCACCTGATCTGCCTCTTGAGAAATCTGTATGCACATCAGGAAGCAACAGTTAGAACTGGACATGGAACAACAGACTGGTTCCAAATAGGAAAAGGAGTACGTCAAGGCTGTATATTGTCACCCTGCTTATTTAACTTATATGCAGAGTACATCATGAGAAACGCTGGGCTGGAAGAAGCACAGCTGGAATCAAGATTGTCGGGAGAAATATCAATAACCTCAGATATGCAGATGACACCACCCTTATGGCACAAAGTGAAGAGGAACTGAAGAGCCTCTTGATGAAAGTGAAAGAGGAGAGTGAAAAAGTTGGCTTAAAGCTCAACATTCAGAAAACTAAGATCATGGCATCCGGTCCCATCACTTCATGGGAAATAGATGGGGAAACAGTGTCAGACTTTATTTTTGGGGGCTCCAAAATCACTGCAGATGGTGACTGCACCCATGAAATTAAAAGACAGTTACTCCTTGGAAGAAAAGTTATGATCAACCTAGATAGCATATTCAAAAGCAGAGACATTACTTTGCCAACAAAGGTTCATCTAGTCAAGGCTATGGTTTTTCCATTGATCATGTATGGATGTGAGAGTTGGACTGTGAAGAAAGCTAAGCACCAAGGAATTGATGCTTTTGAACTGTGGTGTTGGAGAAGACTCTTGAGAGTCCCTTGGACTGCAAGGAGATCCAACCAGTCCATTCTAAAGGAGATAGGTCCTGGATGTTCTTTGGAAGGAATGATGCTAAAACTGAAACTCCAGTACTTTGGCCACCTCATGTGAAGACTTGACTCATTGGAAAAGACTCTGATGCTGGGAGGGATTGGGGGCAGGAGGAGAAGGGGATGACAGAGGATGAGATAGATGGATGGCATCACCGACTCAATGGACATGAGTTTGAGTGAACTCTGGGAGTTGGTGATGGACAGGGAGGCCTGGCGTGCTACAATTCATGGGGTCACAAAGAGTCAGACATGACTGAGCCACTGAACTGAACTGAGGGATCTTCCCAACCCAGGGATCAAACCCATATCTCCTGTATCTCCTGCATTGGCAGGAAGATTCTTTACTGCTGAGTGACCTGAGAAGCTCAGATATATTATACATATGATTGATTCACTTTGCTGTTCAGCAGAAACTAACACAACATTGCAAAGCAACTTGTTGTTCCATCGCTAAGTCGTGTCCACCTCTTTAGAACCCCAAGGACTGCAGCACACTAGGCTTCCCTGTCCTTCACTATCTCCCAGAGTTTACCTAAACTCATGTCCACTATGGATGGTGATGCCATCCAACCATTTCATCCTCTGTCGTCACCTTCTCTCCCTGCCCTCAGTCTTTCCCACATCAGGGTCTTTCCAATGAGTCAGCTCTTTGCATCAAGTGGCCAAAGCATTGGAGCTTCAGCTTTAGCATCAGTCCTTCCAATGAATATTCAGGGTTGATTTCTGATTGGCTGGTTTGAACGTCTTGCAGTGCAAGAGTTTAGGATTGGCTGGTTTGAACTTCTTGCAGTGCAAGAGACTCTGAAGAGTCTTTTCCAGCACCAAAATTTGAAAGCATTAATTCTTCAGCACTCAGTTCTTTATGGTCCAGCTCTCACATTCGTACACGACTACTGGAAAAACCATAGCTTTGACTATACTGACCTTTGTCGGCAAAGTGATGTCTCTGCCTTTGAATACGCTGTCTAGGTTTGTCATAACTTGCCTTCCAAGGAGCAAATATCTTTTAATTTCATGGCTGCCATCACCATCTGCAGTGATTTTGGAGCCCAAGAAAAGAAAATTGTCACTTCTCCACTTTTTCCCCTTCTATTTGCCATGTAATGAGGGGACAAGATGCCATGATCTTAGTTTTTGGACATTGAACTGAACACTGGAGTGGATTGCCATTTCCTTCTCCAGGGGATCTCCTGACCCAGGGATTGAACTCGAGTCTCCTATATCTCCTGCCTGGGCAAGTGGATTCTTTACCACTGAGCCACCAGGAAGATCATTATTTCAATAGTAACCCAATCCAATAAAACTTTTTATGGAAAGGCCAAGAGGCAAATTCCGTCTCGCATGGACACAAGATGCATCCCCAAAGCAGGTCTAGAAGATGCAGCCACATGATCCAAAAATTTCACTTCAAGTGTTAGCCTAAGAAAGCAAAGATCCTCATTGTCACAGTAGGTAAAAATAGTGTTTGTGAAAATCGTGACTCCAGTCTCCCATAAGAATCTGAGATTCCTCCAGTCATAGACATACTAGTTTGTGACACAGGGTAGGCAATACTAGGAAGGAGCTTTACCAGCACTTGTGAGACAAAGGCCCCTTATGGACTGGGATCTTTTTATTAAGACAAAGTCCCCTGAAAGCTGTCCTGGTTGAACAAAAAGACTACTGCTTGTCATATCTTATCTTGGGTTCCCAGCCTGTGGGGAGGTCACCTGAGGCAAAGTCAACAACTGTTGACACCAAAGTCTCCTCCGGCTAGCAGAGACCAGAGAGAATATTCTCTCAAGACATAAAACAAAATGAAGAGAGAATCTGATCCGGTTGTTGTTTTTATTTGTGATCCACAGCGAAGTTTGTCTTAACAGATACTGACCTGGTCAAAACTAAGCAGACTGTGAGGCCAGCTCAAGTAACAGCCTTGTCAGACCTATGCCTCAGTTTTACTCTATGAATCTCCTCTTTGTGACAAATGACACAGAAACAGAGACAAAGGAAAGCAATGCCTATCTCTGTGAGGTTGGAAATCAACAGAAAATAAGAGTACTCAAAAGAGAAAGCATTAGAGTTGCTACACCCAACAAGCTACTGCACATAAATGGTTTTCCCTGCCAGTCTGAACTTGCATGAGGAAAAAGACAAGAGGAGACATCACTCTCACCCCAACCAGACCCTACAGGCAGAAACCTGGGAGAGAGTGACATGGTAAGAACTCTAGCCAACTTCCAGCTTTTGTCAAAAGTCCCAGGATCTCTCAGCTGCAGCCCCCAGAGTAATCAGCAGTGACCCAGTCAGTACTCTCCCACTATCACCACCAGAAACTGTTGGGAAGGCAAGCACTTTGCCCTCTCAGGGTCTCTGGCTGGGCCTGAGAATTAACAGAAGAAAAGAAAACAAGTTTATTTAATATTAGTTTTACATGACATAGGAGCATTCATAAGAGAATGAAGATCCAAAGAGGTAAAATCTAAATTCTGATATATTGAATTGAACAAAGAGTGCTAATTATGGAAGCATAACCAAAATGAAGAGACTAGGAGAAGATAAGAAATTATTTTAGCAAGGTTTGTTAGTACAGCATTCTCCTGGCCTCAACTCCCATTTCTGGTGATAAAAATGTTTCTTTCCTCCTGGCACAGGGAGGGCAGCTCTCACATGCGAGTTTTAACTTCAGCTTTCAGGAATAAAAGGTGCTTCTCTTATGGCTTAGACAGAAAAGAATCCACCTACAATGCAGGAGACCTGGGTTTGATGCCTGGGCTGGGAAGATCCCTTGGAGAAGGGCATGGCTACCCACTCCAGTATTCTTGCCTGAAGAATCTCATGGATGGAAGAGTCTGGAGGGCTACAGCCCATAGGGTTGAAAAGATACAATATAACTGAGCAACTAACACTTTCAGGAATAAGAAGTGGAATCAAGTACCTTTCTTTCACCTGCTGTTTTTTAAGTTCCTTTAGCTCAAAATAATCAGCATGGGGGTGGCATGTCCTGAAATCACTTTTCTTCCTGTGTGTGTATGGTCATACTTTCCTAAGCTATTTTTTATATGTAATTTTTAATTGGAGATTTTTAGATAATATATTGTAGCAACTCTGGATAGTTGTTGCTATCCCTGGATAGCAACCAGGGATAGCTGTTGTTGCAGATTTTTTTGTTTCTTTAGTGACTTGCCTGGATTAACTCTGTAGAGTCTGTCTCCCCAGAAATGTGCAGCCACTGATGTCTTTGCTGAAGTTTTGTTTTGTTTAATGTATTTTTGTTTCATTTTTAAGCCTCCCTAAGGGACAGCATAATTTAATGGTCAGCCAGTGACCAACTAGAGGTTGTACATAAACTTTTTGAAACAGTAAAGTTTCCACCCTTTGCCATGGAGCTGTGTGTGTTTAAAGACTGTCATTGAACTTCAGGCAGTTTACAGTCTGCTCTAGCTTATTCTTTCTGCATCTCAAAGCTTCACATTCATCACGGACAAGTGGATAGCCAGGGCCCTATCTGATCTTTCCTCTGTGGGTGCACATCCTTGAGCACGCATACACCTGCCTCTAAATCACGAGGGCTAAATGGCCACTTGTGAACTCTGCTATCACTCTCTCTGTCTCTGAATTTTCCTTTTACTTTTCTAGCTGGTCTGTCAATCTCTCCCTTGCCCAAGCAGTATTGTGACCTCAGGCAGCTTATTTAAAATGTTTGCTATTATTCCTGGCTTTTCCTGTTATCATTTTTGACAATGCCCTTGTGTATCTGTGCTTTGCTCCATAGCAAATCAGCCCCCTCTGGTAAGGAGATTGCAATTCCTCACAGCTTGCTCTGCCTTAATAAAATTACTGAACAGCAGAGCTGGGTGAGGAACAGCAGAATCTCCAGGATGAAATACGACAGACTCCCACTATTCTCACTGATGCTTAGTTTTTATTGAATAAATGCTTCTCAATTAGATGGATGCTTTTGGTCAATTTCTAAAATCCTGGAGTGCTTGTTTTTAATAGCTTTGTTTGGTTTTATACTTGCTTTTAAGGAAGAGGTTTTGCCTCCCTTCTCACTCAACCTCTCCAGAAGTCCCAACTCACATTCAAATTTTTTGCTTTGGGCCACAGGTCCCTGCAACCTGTGGCCCAAAGCCTGTTTTTCATCATGACATGTAAAAAAGGAAGATATTCAAAACTTATGAACAAGCTTATTAATGAGGAGATACACTCCATTTTTAAATAAAATTCAATATCAAAAATGAAGTATAGAGCCAATGAAATTCCAATTAAAATATCAGTGGAATTCTTGATGGAACATGATTAGACAGTGTAGATATTGAGACAGGAATAAGCCAATGATAGAGGTTAGAAAGGGCTTCCCCAGTAGCGCAGCTGGTAAAGAATCCGTCTGCAATTCAGGAGACACCAGATCGATTCATGGGTCAGGTGGATCCCCTGGAGGAGGGCACGACAACCCACTCTGGTATTCTTATGTCGAGAATCCTCATGAACAGAGGAGCCTGCTAAGCTAAGTCAACTTCAGTTGTGTCCGACTCTGTGTGACCCCATAGACGGCAGCCCACCAGGCTCTCCTGCCCCTGGGATTCTCCAGGCAAGAACACTGGAGTGGGTTGCCATTTCCTTCTCCAATGCATGAAATTGAAAAAGTGAAAGTGAAGTCACTCAGTCATGTCCGACTCTTAGGGACCCCATGGACTTCAGCCCAACAGGCTCCTCCATCCATGGGATTTTTCAGGCAAGAGTACTGGAATGCGGTGCCATTGCCTTCTCCAACAGAGGAGCCTCGTGGGCTACAATCCATGCGGTCGCAGAGTTGGACACTACTGAGCGACTAAGCACAGCATAGTACAGAGGTTAGAAAGGCTGTAAACAGAGCATGTAGGCAGAATTCTATGGACTCCCAGTGGCCCTTGTCCTTCTGTAATATCCTCCCCACTGACTGAAGTAGAATATCATGAAATGTCCTTCCCGTGAAAAGTTATATGCAAAAAATGAAGATTATCTATGTAGGTAGTCCTGGACTAATCAAATGAGTCCTTTAAAAGTAAAGTCCATTCTCTGGTTAGTGAGAGAACAGAGACTCAGAGATTAAAAGGCAGAGAAGTATCTGATATGGAATTGCTGACTTTGAGTATGGAGGTGGCACCGACCAAGGAATGTAGGTGGCCTTGAGATGCTGAGAGTGGCCCCAGACTAATAGCCAAGGAAATAGGGACCTCATTCTTAAAACCCCAAGGCACTGAATTCTGCCAGCAACCTGAATGAGTCTGAAAGCAGGTCATTCTCCAAAACCTCCAGATAAGAGCCCAGTCTAGCCAACATCTTGATTTCAGCTATGAACCCAGCTGAGCCTACCTGGATTTCTGATCTACAGAGCTGTGAGATAATAAGTGGGTATTGTTTTAACTGAAATTTCTGGGGTAATTTGTTATACAACTAATAAACAACTAATGCACCCCCCTAAAAGGCAGAGGAACCAGAGATCAAATTGCTAACATCTGCTGGATCATCGAAAAAGCAAGAGAGTTCCAGAAAAACATCTATTTCTGCTTTATTGACTATGCCAAAGCCTTTGACTGTGTGGATCACAATAAACTGTGGGAAATTCTGAAAGAGATGGGAATACCAGACCACCTGACCTGCCTCCTGAGAAACCTGTATGCAGGTCAGGAAGCAACAGTTAGAACTGGACATGGAACAACAGACTGGTTCCAAAATAGGAAAAGGAGTAGGTCAAGGCTGTGTATTGTCACCCTGTTTATTTAACTTCTCTGCAGAGTACATCATGAGAAACACTGGACTGGAAGAAACACAAGCTGAAATCAAGATAACCAGGAGAAATATCAATAACCTCAGATATGCAGATGACACCACCCTTATGGCACAAAGTGAAGAGGAACTAAAAAGCCTCTTGTTGAAGGTGAAAGTGGAGAGTGAAAAAGTTGGCTTAAAGCTCAACATTCAGAAAACAAAGATCATGGCATCCGGTCCCATAACTTCAAGGGAAATAGATGGGGAAACAGTGGTAACAGTGTCAGACTTTATTTTTATGGGCTCCAAAATCACTGCAGATGGTGACTGCAGCCATGAAATTAAAAGGAGCTTCCTCCTTGGAAGGAAAGTTATGACTAACCTAGATGGCATATTCAAAAGCAGAGACATTACTTTGCCAACAAAGGTTCGTCTAGTCAAGGCTATGGTTTTTCCTGTGGTCATGTATGGATGTGAGAGTTGGACTGTGAAGAAGGCTGAGCACCAAAGAATTGATGCTTTTGAACTGTGGTGTTGGAGAAGACTCTTGAGAGTCCCTTGGACTGTAAGGAGATCCAACCAGTCCATTCTGAAGGAGATTAGCCCTGGGATTTCTTTGGAAGGAATGATGCTAAAGCTTAAACTCCAGTACTTTGGCCACCTCATTCGAAGAGTTGACTCATTGGAAAAGACTCTGATACTGGGAGGGATTGGGGGCAAGAGGAGAAGGGGACGACAGAGGATGAGATGGCTGGATGGCATCACTGACTTGATGGACATTAGTCTGAGTGAACTCTGGGAGTTGGTGATGGACAGGGAGGCCTGGTGTGCTGCAATTCATGGGGTCACAAAGAGTCGGACATGACTGAGTGACTGATCTGATCTGATATTTATATAAGTATTTGAGAGATGACAGAGCTGTCTTTGCAGATTCTTGGTGAAAGGAGGATCTATTCAATGAGTAATTCTAGGACAAATGATCATACTCCAATGCTTTGGCCACCTCATGCGTAGAGTTGACTCATTGGAAAAGACTCTGATGCTGGGAGGGTTTGGGGGCAGGAGGAGAAGGGGATGACAGAGGATGACATGGCTGGATGGCATCACTGACTCAATGGACGTGAGTTTGAGTGAACTCTGGGAGTTGGTGATGGACAGAGAGGCCTGGTGTGCTGCAGTTCATGGGGTCACAAAGAGTCGGACATGACTGAGTGACTGAACTGACTGAAAGAATTCAAAAGGGCTGGATCTCTACCTCAAAATATGACAAGCAGATAGAAAGTTTCAACATGAAAGACGTAAAATAAATGCATAAAAGAATTGAAAATTGAAGTATGTAAAAAATTTTAAATTCAACTAGCAAAGGTCAACAGTGAACAAAGAAAAAGGAAGGAAAGAACAAGAAGTCTGAAAAGCAGGAGTGTGCAATATCTCATTGAAGAGCCAACTCATTGGAAAAGACACTGGTGCTGGGCAAGATTGAGAGCAGGAGGAGAACAGGGCAACAGAGGATGAAATAGTTGGATAGCATCCCCGACTCAGTTGACATGAGTCTGAACAAACTCTGTGAGACAGTGAAAATTAGGGAAGCCTGTGTGCTGTAGTTCATGGGGTCGCAAAGAGTCAGATACGACTTAGCAATTAAACAACAACAACGTCTCAAGAGTCCTGAGAGAAGCATGTTTGTAGAAAAGAAGTTGCCATCTGTGTTGAATTCTACTGACGGGGGAATTTGAGGAAGACAGAAAAGCATACACTGGATTTGAAGACACAAAGATAACTGATGACCAGAACAAGAGCATCTCAGTGGAGTAGGAGGAAACCCAGGGTAGTGCATGGACAGCTGTGTCTCTTGTTCACTACCCTTCCAGAAAATGCCACCTCTCCCCCATGCAGTGTGCTTGAATCAAGAAGCAGTTCCTACAGGCCTAAAATGCCCTATCACTTGCATATTCACAGCTCTCCTAAAATACCCATGGTAGTGACAGGTGTCTATTTGGCTTTTATTTTGTAACAGAACAAGTAGAATTACTCTCTGTTTCATGATTTACTTAGCTGATTTCACATGCTTTTGAGAATTGTATCATTTGTCTCACAGTTTTTCCTTTCTAGGAAGATTAGAAAGAGAGAAACCATAACAAAATTGTGGCAATCTCTACAGTCAAAATAGGTCTTAGTTGTTTCTAGTCAAGGCAAACTTTCTGGAGAGTCAAGGGATAGAAATTTGAGTTGCATTTTGCAGTGCTAAAATCTTACACTATATATACATATGTGTATGTATATATATATATATATATATATATATAGTGTATGTGTGTATGTGCTCAGTCCCTTCAGCTGCATCCAACTCTTTGCAACCCCATGGATTGTAGTCCGCCAGGCTCCTCTGTCTATGGGATTCTCCAGGCAAGAATACTGGACTGGGTTGCTATGTCATCCTCCAGGGGATCTTCCTGACCCAGGGATCAAACCTGCATCTTCTGTGTCTCCTGCATTGCAGGTGGATTCTTTACCACTGAGCCACTGGGGAAGCCCATATATAGTGTGTATACACACACACACACACATACGTGTGTGTAGCATAAAAACCCTGAAACTAATCTCCCTCCCCTTTTTTTTTTTTCCATTGTCCCTTGCAAGGTTGACTTAACTGGTCATTTGGCCCCACTAGTTCAATAAAAAAAAAAAAACCTGAGCGTAAGGAGGTGCAGGGGAATGGTCAGAGGCCCACTCCTGTGCTCCCTCAGGACTGGTTGTATCTCAACTAGTGAAATCTTGAAAATATTCCCCTTTCTCCAAATTATTCTATTCCAACAAAAATAGCTCCTAAACTATAGAAGCTCTGGATGTGCAAAAGGATTTCAAGATTTCGCTAATGAAGATTATAATTAAAATATTTAAATGGGTTTTTAATTTTCTTTTTAGGCTATGCTATTTCCTAGTCCTCTCAAGGAGCTGCTATTGTTCAATCCTGACAGAATTCTGTTAGAAATTATAGCCTGCTGCCTTTCAGTATCTTCATTAAAATGCAATGCTGCCAGATATATCTGCATGCATATGAATGAAGCATCTATAGAATAATTAAGTCATGAATAACACATTGCTGAGCATGGCTTTTCCTGAATAGGGAAAGACTATTATTTATGAACCCAGAGATTTTATGTTATATGAAAAAATAATTGCCCATAACATGTATTATTTGAAGACACATTAATTTAAATTATGATTGCCCTTTTATAGACTCCATCTTTAATAAAATGGCATTTACATTAGAAAATGAATGTGAATTCATGTGCCATTTTTCTTTATTTTGCTCAAAAGGCCACATGAAAGCTTTTTGGCAATGGGGATCGCATAATTTGAGAATCTTGAGATCTTTTACAAACAACGTCATTAGAATCCAGCAACTTCACAGACCTGGGTCCAAACTAATAGCTACATATCAATGGAAAAACATAGATACTGTTCACAAGCAGTACTTAGGCTTTTTCAAGGAGCACTGTAGAAGCAAAAGCTGAACTACCCTGAGTCTACCCCTCCCCCGTGCAGCGTGTTTGACTCAAGAAGCAGTTATTTTCCAAAAGCCCCAGTTTAGCAAGGACCACATTCTGGAGTTAAACTGTGCTGTAGTTTCAGCTCTGTTTAATGTTTAGCTCCAGACTCTCCCGAGACCTGTAACCACGGCCACTGTGTGCTGAAGTCTAGAGACAGAGGAAGAATAAGGGAGAAGGCATGAGACAGACTGGAGAGGGAAAAAGGACACAAAGCTCAAGGTGAAAAGAAAAAGGTAATACCCCTTCCTTCTTGACCTCCCTGAGGTCCTGAATTGAGTCTCTTTTGTAGTCAAAGCTCTTTGTGATTCATTTCATATTTGGTTTTTCTTCTGCTTCTTTTTTAAAACGCAACACACTCAGTAAACTCTCAGGAAAGTCTCCTTGAGGAAGGGTCAGAGTTAAATGTCAGCAGAGAAAAGAAGCCTACCACCTACTAGTCCGAGTGGCAGTCAAAGGACCTGTCTGCAGTCCAGGGAACCACTTCCTCCTTTCCACTTTCCCTTGCAGGTGCCTCAGTCCACTCTTACCTGCAGCTTCCCCTCTGGGGTCCTGTCCACAATCTCCCATCCCCCCACCCCATGCTCTACCCTGCCTTTCTATCCTCCACAACCCACCCAAGGACAAGTACACTCCCTAAACCATTTCTGATTAAGTCATTTATCTGATAAAAATTCCACAGCAGTTTCTCAGGATCAGTTCCAAACCACTCAACATGATTCAAACACCCTGCAGGACCTGGCTCCAGACTGCCTCTCCAGCTCCCTCTGCAGAGCCTTGCATGGTCCCCTCTCTCCAGTTTAAATCAATACTCACCACTTTTTGAGTGCATCTGTTCCATGTCCTCAGACATACTGTTTCCCTAACTGACATCTAGTCCTCCTTAAATATTCACCTCAAAGACCCACTAGACCTGCAAGCATTCCCTGCCCATCCCCACCCCCACTTGTTTTCATGTCCCCCATGGAAAACACTTTTACTCTTTTCTACAATTGTTGATTTGTTTGTCTATTTTCCCCACTAGAGTACAGTCTCCTTAAAAGCAGAAAAATATTTCCTTGGACTTTGTGTTCCTATCACCTGTTCCAGGGTATAACAATAAAAGCCCCTTGAATGACAGAATTAAATATAGCATAAGGCAGAACAAGGTAAGTGCTGTCACCTTCTGCCTTATGTAGTAGTGAGTAAAACAAAGGTTCTTAGAGACCAGAAGTTTAACCTTGACTCTACTATATATTAAGTGATGACAAATTATCCTATTCCTCTGATCATCTTTACTCTGTAGATATAGACATTTGTTTTTTACAGAGTTGTTTTGAAGATTAAATTAAATAAGGGAAAATAAGTATTGAGTGGGAGACCTGGCATATAATATGTAATGGTAGTTATTAGTATTGTTATTTTTATTACTATCAAAGTACAGCCAATAAAAACTTAAAAGGCAATTTGAGGTAGGGTGGGATATATTCCCAGGTGGCCTAGAGGTGAAGAATCTGCCAATGCAGGAGATGCAAGAGACACAGGTTTGATCCCTGGGTTGGGAAGATCCCCTGGAGTAGGAAATAGCAACCCAGTATTCTTGCCTGGAAAATTCCATGGACAGAGAAGCCTGACAGGCTACTGTCCATGGGGCCACAAAGAGTCAAATACAGCTGAGCACACATGGCACACAGGGATATATTCACCTTCATTTGTGGTGTTGGAGAAGACTCTTGAGAGTCCCTTGGACTGCAAGGAGATCCAGCCAGTCCATCCTAAAGGAGATCAGTCCTGGCTGTTCATTGGAAGGACTGATGTTGAAGCTGAAACTCCAACACTTTGGCCACCTGATGTGAAGAGCTGACTCACTGGAAAAGACCCTGATGCTGGGAAAGACTGAAGGCAGGAGGAGAAGGGGAAGACAGAGGATGAGATGGTTGGATGGCATCACCGATTCGATGGACATGGGTTTGGGTAGACTCCGGGAGTTGGTGATGGACAGGGAGGCCTGGTGTGCTGCAGTTCATGGGGTCACAAAGACTGAGCCACTGAACTGAACTGATATCATTAAAACAGAATACAAGACTCCCACATAATCCATAATGAAACACTATAACTAAAATAGCATAAGCAGACTGGCAAACCAATCTTATTTTGCTACTCCATTCAATTCCTCTGTCAGGGTGTGGTGGGGTAAAGGATACTCTGCTGCCAAGTCACTTCAGCCGTGTCCGACTCTGTGCAACCCCATAGATGGCAGCCCACCAGGCTCCCCTGTCCCTGGGATTCTCCAGGCAAAAACACTGGAGTGGGTTGCCATTTCCTTCTCCAATGCATGAAAGTGAAAAGTGAAAGTGAAATCGCTCAGTCGTGTCCAACTCTAGCGACCCCAAAGACTGCAGCCTACCAGGCTCCTCCATCCATGGGATTTTCCAGGCAAGAACACTGGAGTGGGTTGCCATTTCCTTCTCCAATGCATGAAAGGGAAAAGCGAAAGTGAAATCGCTCAGTTGTGTCCGACTCTAGTGACCCCATGGCCTGCAGCCCACCAGGCTCCTCCATCCATGGGATTTTCCAGGCAAGAGTACTGGAGTGGGATCAAGGGCTAGTCACACCTATTGAGGCATCAGTTGTTTCCTCATCTATGTAATTGGAAAAGTGGATTATCAGATCTCTAAGGTTCCTCACTTCACCAAAATCATAATTACAAGTGGAAGTATGGCCCTTACCCTAAAAAGAAAAAAAAGTAATTATGATGGGACTAGACTATTAAAGTATAAGTGACCTGGTTTTGCTCATTTGTCCCCTCTCCCCACTGTTCTAATGATGTGCTGTGTGCCTAGTTGCTCAGTCTTATCCAACTCTTTGCAACTCCATGGACTGTAGCCCGCCAGGTTCCTCTGTCCACGGGGATTCTCCAGGCAAATATACTGGAGTGAGTTGCCGTATCCTCCTCCAGGGGATCTTCCCAGCCCAGAAACTGAACCCAGCTCTCCCACATTGCAGGCAGATTCTTTACTGTCTGAGCCACCAGGGAAGCATACTGCCAGCCTAACACTAAGATTTCATGCCATGGAATCCTCAGAATGTGGAAGGTGGAGAAAAAACAAAAGTTAACTGGGTAGTTATCTGGAAGAGATCAGTGAAAGCTGCAAACTGACAGAGCAGGTGGGCAGAGAGGAAGGTGAGGGAACAAGAAGACCTGAGGGAGGACTGAAAAGTTTCAAGGTAAGATGACATAGATTAGAGAAAAGTTACTGAGCACGACAGGAGGCAGCAGGAGATTTTTATGAGTTACCGTGAAACAATCTCCATTCCCACTTATGCCTTTCAAGAGAAACAAGTAAAACAGTCTTTCCCTAAATGTAGCACTTCCTGGGTGATTGGATTTGATCATTTGATCCGATCATTCAAAATGAGTCAAAATGTCAATGAACTTACACCAATTAATGAGAAGGCAGAAGTACCAATTGATACACCCACAAATATGTGTACTCTGAATGTGTTTAATTGTCAGGATAAAGGAGATGAATGAAATATGATTTGAGGTACCTTCAGAATACTTTTTAAAAATTAAAAGCTTGACATTTTAGAGATGAGGGAAAGAGAAAAGTGGTGAACTTCCTTATCATCCAATGATAAGCCAGTCAGGCCTAATGAAATCCATGTAAATAACATAATCGACAAAAGTAAAGAAATTATTCCAATACTGTGGATGAAAAATTATTTCATGAACAGGTGAGGATTACTCAAAAAGTTTAACTTTTTTACCTCTTTTTTTAACTTTATATAAGTAACGTAGTCTGTTTTTTAAAAGGTATGGTTACCTTTCTACTTGATAGTGCTGAGGCTTGATTTTTTTTTTTAATATTTATTTATTTGGCTGAGCCAGATCATAGGATCTTTGATCTTTGTTGCAGGATGTGGGTCTTTACTTGCAGCATCTGAAATCTTTAGTTGCAGCATATAGGATCAAGTTCCCTGACCAGGGATTGATCCCAGGCCCCCTGCATCAGTTCAGTTCAGTTCAGTTCAGTCACTCAGTCGTGTCTGACTCTTTGCAATCCCATGGACTGCAGCATGCCAGGCCTCTCTGTCCATCACCAACTCCCAGAGTTTACTCAAACTCATGTCCCCTGAGTCGGTGATGCCATCCAACCATCTCATCCTCTGTCATCCCCTTCTCCTCCTGGCCTCAATCTTTCCCAGCATCAGGGTCTTTTCAAATCAGTCAGCTCTTTGCATCAGGTGGCCAAAGTATTGGAGTTTCAGCTTCAGCATCAGTCCTTCCAATGAATATTCAGGACTGATTTCCTTTAGGATGGACTGGTTGGATCTCCTTGCAGTCCAAGGGACCCTCAAGAGTCTTCTCCAACCACAGTTCAAAAACATCAGTTCTTTGGGGCTCAGCTTTCTTTATAGTCCAACTCTCACACCCATACATGACTACTGGAAAAACCATAGCTTTGACTAGATGGACCTCTGTCGGCAAAGTAATGTCTCTGCTTTTTAATATGCTATCTAGGTCTTGCCTGGAAAATCCCATGGACAGAGGAGCCTGGTAAGCTGCAGTCCATGGGGTCGCTAGGAGTCGGACACGACTGAGCGACTTCCCTCTCACTTTTCACTTTCATGCATTGGAGAAGGAACTGGCAGCCCACTCCAGTATTCTTGCCTGGAGGATCCCAGAGATGGCGGAGCCTGGTGGGCTGCCACCGATGGGGTCGTACAGAGTCGGACATGACTGAAGCAACTTAGCATAGCATAGCATAGGTTGGTCATAACTTTTGTTCCAAGGAGTAAGCGTCTTTTAATTTCATGGCTGCAGTCATCATCTGCAGTGATTTTGGAGCCCCCCAAAATAAATCTGTCACTGTTTCCACTGTTTCCCCATCTATTTGCCATGAAGTGATGGGACCAGATGCCATGATCTTAGTTTTCTGAGTGTTGAACTTTAAGCCGACTTTTTCACTCTTCTCTTTCCCTGCATTAGGAGAATGAAATCTTAGCCACTAGATCACCAGGGAAGTTCCAAAGGGTGAAATTTTCAAGGAGAACAAATGTCAGTTAGGGAAACAATATGGTGAGGACATGGAACTTGATGAATTCAAGGAACTATAAATCATTTAGTTAGACAAATGAGGAGACTAATGAATACAATATAACAAAGATTTCCCTGGTTGCAGAGTATAGGAGGCATGAGGAGAATCTTGTTAGGAAACTGAGGCAATAATTCAGCTGAGAAACAATGATAACATGAACCAAATAATGTAATTGAAGATGAGGGGTTTTGAAGACTTGGGTTTGAGTCCCAACATTCTCACCCTTTATACATGTGATCTTGGACAAATTACTTACTTCTCTACATCTTAATTTCAGAAACTAGAAAATGAGAATAAGAGTAAATAAGATTATTGGAAGATTTTTTAAAAGATAAGGCATGCAAAGCATTCAGGACAGTACCTGGGCTGAAAAACATAGACACGCAAGTAATCAGCAAAGATGTGGGCGTTAGACTAGGACGACTGCTCAAGTTCCAAGTATGGAGGAGAAAGGAGAAAACCAAGGCTGCCTAGGTTAACAGAGTGGGTTTCTGACTCCTTAAATTCTAACCCTCCTGCTGTTCTAGAATTCCACTGCTTCTTTATGGATGATAAAAAATATATATACCACATAAATGATGACACTGTCACTACCAACCAGCTATTTGCTGCGTGGTGGCTCATGTTTGAAACCAGCAGCCAGAAACAATAGGAAGAAACCATGTGTGAATGTGGCTGGTCAGCCTTCTTGATAAATCCCATTCCCCACTTGGCCTGATAAAACTGTGTGATTTTTCTCAGTGTCTCAGAATGGAGAAATGAGGTCTGCTTTTTTAAGCTGTTTTGATTTTAGTTTTAATTAGTATTGTTTCTGGGGAATTCATTGCTTTAATTAATGATGTGCCCTGAATCTCTTAAGTGAAGAATGTCATTGAAAACATGAATATGTAATGACTACAACTTTCTTTATCCCAGCTGAGGAGGGTGGCTGTTAGTTGACTCTCACCTCTCAGTACAAGGACCTGAGGTACCAAAAGGAGCTGGGCTGCAAGGTTTTATTTGCACGTCTGTTTTGTTTTGTTTTTTTTTGTTTTGTTTTTTTTTTTAGTTCAAGAGTTCTTTTGTTTTATTTAAAAGCTGAGTGCATTAACTAGAAACTAGAGAGTAAAAGCAATCAACTTGCTTTGGTGCCCTTTCAGACCTTCTCTTAACTGCTTGTAAATCAATATGATAAGTTCCAAATCAGGGTTTCTCAATCTCATCACATTTTGGAGCAGATAATTCTTTGTCATAGGAGACTGTTCTATGCATTGTGGGACATCTAGCAACATCCCTGGCCTCTACCCACTAGATGCTAGTAGTATCTCTCATTTATGACAATCAAAACATGTCTCTGAAAGGAGGAAAGAATATACAAAATTCTCTTAATATGAGATGAGAGGTCCTATATAATTTAAACTCCTTCATCTCTTACTTCATCTTCTACTACTCTCCTGCTCACCTACATACACACTGACTTTCCGAATTGCTCATAAATAGGTGAGCTATTTGTGCTATGATATGAATTTCTGGATCCAAATGCTTGACTTTACATTGTCTATATGCAAATACCTTTTTCTTAGATGTGGCTTTTCAATATCATCTCCAGCTCTGGAGTGCATGTATATTTTCAAATTAGAGTTTCCTCAAGATATATGCCCAGGAGTGAGATTGCCAGATCTATTTTTAGTTTTTTAAGGAAATTCCATACTATTTTCCATAGTAGCTATACCAATTTGCATTCTCACCAATAGGATAGAAAGATACCTTTTTCTCCATACCTTCTCCAGCATTTGGTATTTCTAGACTTTTTAATGATGACCATTCTGACCAATGTGATGTGCTTTGTCGTAGTTTTGATTTGCATTTCTCTGGTAATTAGTGATGTTGAGCTTCTTTTCATGTGCCTATTGGCCATCTTTGTTTCCTCTTTGAATAAATGTCTATTTAGGTTTTCTGCCTGTTTTTTGATTGGCTAGTTTGTTTGTTTTTTGTTTTTGTTTTTGTGTTGGATGAGCTGTTTGTATATTTTGAAAATTAAGCCCTTGTCAGTCACATCATTTGCAAGTATTTTCTCTCATTCCATAAGTTGTCTTTTCATTTTCTCATGGTTTCCTTTGCTGCACAAAAGCTTATAAGTTTGATTAGTTTCCATTTGCTTTTATTTTTGTTGCCTTGGGAGACTGACCTAAGAAAACAATGCTATAATTTACTTCAGAAAATATTTTGCCTATGATCTCTTATATAAATTTTATGATATCGTGTCTTATGTTTAAGTCTTTAAGCCATTTTGAGTTTATTTTTGTACATAATGTGAGGGAGTATTCTAACTTCACTGATGGATATGTAGCTGTCCAATTTTGCCAACACCACTTGCCCCTGGCAGTGAACAAGAATCATAGCCAGAAGCCTAAATGAAATAGGAGGTTGGATCAAAGACCCCTGCCAGAAAGTCAGGACCCCCAAGGGCGATATTCTCAATGGGTGAACTAGAAACAGTCTCTCTCTAAAAGAGAGTCATGGAGATACCATCTTTCTCAGCCTTAGCTTTGTGTGAAAAGAGAAAAACTATAAAGAAGAAAACAAAAATAAATGCCTCCAATGAAATTCTTCACACAGATTCTTATAGTTTGAGGGCCAAAATCCACACCGCCCATGTACTTAAAAAGCTAAACCAAAGATAACTTGAGTGACCTTTGGTTGACAGTATTCTCAGAAACCTGGCTGAAAAATCAACTCTGCCCTAGAAAAATTAACCTTGGGCACAGACTCAAAGAAAATTCTGAGATACAGTTCTAAGATATATATTACATTCACAATCAAAATTATCAATCTGAGAAGAAAGAAAATCATGATGAGTGAAAGCTGAAAGACAAACAGATTAAAACAATAAAGAATAGATACTAAAGTAATCAGACCCCAAATATTAAATATGTTTAATATGTTTCAAAAACTAAGATATTAAAAATATTGAAAGGCACAAGAAACTATTAGAATTGGCCATTTGGATATAAAACGGAACCAAATCAAAATTCTAGAAATGGAAAAAAAATAAAATTAAAAAAGCAACAGATTAGATTTAGCAGTGGGGAGATTTAGTGAACTGGAAAGTAGAGATTTTTTTTAAATGACAAAACATGGTCCGAGAGAGACAAGAAAAATATGAAGTAGACGATAAGACACATAAAGGAGACAGTGAGAAAGTCTGCTGTGCTCAATCAACTGGTAAAGAAACTCGGAAGGAAATATTAGCAGTAGCAACTGCAAAATTCAGGCAGACTTCAAAAGCTGCTCCCTGCTATGTAGAGTATTAATATTAAAGGAGCATGGATACTTGCTGAGTCCCAAGGCTGAGAAGAAAGGCTGCCAACTTGAGACAAAATATAAATGGAAGGGGAAAATCTGACCAAACCTTCTCTTCCTTCCTACTCCAATTGATAGTGACATATTAATATAATCGTAAAAGAAGGAAAGTGCTAGGTCTCAAAGGCCACATGCCTAAGAACGAAACTGTAATGGGACCATGGGACAGGGGATAGTAGATTCTCCAGGAGGAGCATTGATTGTTGCTCATTCTCCCTGCTTATATAACACAATTAGAGTAATCTAGAAAACAATTAATCCCCCTTCCCTGCTCTTCAGAAGTCATCAAAAATCTGTCTCTAAGAGAAAGTCTGAGACTCCTTGTGTATCCTAAGCATGGACATTCTTCTACAGAAATAATCACACTGAAGGACAGAAGTGGACAAGCTTTTAAAAGGACTAGAATATTTCAGGAACTGTTTGAGGTTTGAGAGCCATATGGTTGGTATCACAACTACTAAACTCTGCCACTATAATACAAAAGTAGCCATTGACAATGCATGAATGAATGAGCCTGGCTGTGTTCTAATAAAACTTTATTCATAAAAGCAGGTGATAGGGGGCTTCTAGGGTGGCTAAGTGGTAAAGAATCCACCTGCCAATCCAGAGACACGGGTTCAAACCCTGATCCAGGAAGATCCTACATGCCACGGAGCAGCCGAGCCCATGTGCCACAACTATTGAGCCTGTGCTCTAGAGCCCACGAGTTACAACTACTGAGCCCATGTGCTGCAACTAGTGAAGCCTGAGCGCCCTAGAGCCCTTGTTCCACAAAAGAAGCCACTTCAATGAGAAGCCCAAGCAACACAACTACAGAGTAGCCACCTCTCGCCAAACTAGAGAATAGCCCTCGCGGCAGTGGAGACTAAACAAATAAATAGAATTATTTTTTTAAAAAGCAGGTAGTAGGTTGTAGTTTGCTAACCCCTGCTATAAAGAATTATTATCTAGAAATACAAATATTGCCAGCATTCAATAAATGGAACTGTTCTAAGATGATTTTTAATGATCACTCATTTTAAAACTCATTATGATAATTGAGGAAAATGTCCTCTAGCATTTGGACACAGTCATAGTATAAAAGCCTGGGAAATATAACTGGGTGAGTCACAGTGGCCCAATTCAAACAGTATACCCATGATGGGATGAGATAGTCAAGTAGTTAGGGCAACAACAGACTGCAGAGTAACTTACACATGGTGATACAGATCATAACAGACAGAATAAACATAACTTTCAGAGGGCATTATGTGTGGCTTTGTTGTTTTCACACAATGAAAGTCATTCACTTCCGAGGTAGAGACACTCCAGTGCACAGGCTGAGGAGACATCCCATGGGGAAGATAGCTTTAAAAAGCAGGAGACACTTAAGGAAGTTTACTCCAGTGCCCTCTTCTCTGGATTCTGTTCCTGCTAGTAGAAAAGGTCATGCATGTCATTTTATGTACCTCTAGCTACAGATAAACAAGGATTACCCAATAAATCAGAATTTTAGAATAGAATAGAATGCTTTCTTTTGCCATTTTGAACAAAATGAATATGCTTACAAATTCTCATGTTTTTCTTGAACAAATAAAAAAATATATAACTTATATGCAGAGTACATCATGTGAAATGCTGGACTGGATGAAGTACAAGCTGGAATTATGGGAGAAATGTCAACAACTTTAGATATGCAGATGATACCATTCTAATGGCAGAAAGTGAAAAGGAACTAAAGAGCCTCTTGATGAAAGTGAAAGAGGAGAATGAAAAAGCTGGCTTAAAACTTAACATTCAAAAAGCTAAGACCATGGCATCCGGTCCCATCACTTCATGGCAAATAGATGGGGAAATGATGGAAACAGTGACAGACTATTTTGGGGGGCTCCAAAATCACTGCAGACAGTGACTGCAGCCATGAAATTAAGTCACTTGCTCCTTGGAAGGAAAACCATGACAAACCTAGACAGCATATTAAAAAGCAGAGACATTACTTTGTCAACAAATGTTCATCTAGTCAAAGCTATGGTTTTTTCAGTAGTCATGTATGGATTGTGAGAGTTGGGCCATAAATAAGGATGAGATCTGAAGAATTATTTGAATTGTGGTGTTGGAGAAGACTCTTGAGTCCCTTGAACAGCAAGGAGATCAAACCAGTCAATCCTAAAGGAAAGCAACCCTGAATATTCACTGTAAGGACTGATGCTGAAGCTGAAGCTCCAATACTTTGGCCACCTGATGCAAAGAGCTAACTCATTGGAAAAGATCCTGATGCTGGGAAAGATTGAAGGCAGGAGGAGAAGGCAGGAGATTGAAGGCAGGGCAACAGAGGATGAGATGATTGATGGCATCACCAAGTGAAAGGACATGAGTTTGAGCAAGCTTCAAGGGGATAGTAATGGACAGGGAAGCCTGATGTGCTGCAGTCCCTGGGGGTCACAAAGAGTTGGACGTGACTTAGCGAACTGAACAACAACAATCATAAAAAGATTTTTACATAATAAAATTGCTTTCTATTTTCACCTGAATTTTTAATTAGTATAGAATAATAGCTAATATTATTGATTGTTTAATATGCCCAGGTACCATTCTAAATACTTTTATATGAATTATTCAATCCTCATAACTCAATAAGTTTGGCAGCATAATTGATTTGTAAGATATATGTTTAACCTGTGATAACACTCAAGACACCCATTTTAACTTTTCTTTCCTGCTGTCTTCATACCTACTTCATAATGTCTTAGATTAAGCTCAATGAAGAACTTACCATGTGAGACACACATACACACAAAAATCTGAGCAAACTAGAATGGCTCAGCTTCCCAGACTTTATCCTCTGAAGAAATGGGCTTCCCTGGTAGCTCAGCTGGCAAAGAATTCACCTGCAATGCAGGGGACCCCAGTTTGATTCCTGGGTCAAGAAGATCCCCTGGAGAAGGGATAGGCTACCCACTCCAGTATTACTGGGCTTTCCTGGTGGCTCAGATGGTAAAGAATCCCCCTGAAATGCTGGAGACCTGGGTTTGATCCCTGGGTTGGGAAGATTCCCTGGAAGAGGGCATGGCAACCCATTCCATTATTCCTGCCTGGAGAATCCCCATAGACAGAGGAGCCTAGCAGGCTACATTTCATGGGGTCACAAAGAGTCAGACACGACAGTGGCCAAGTGCAGCACCGGGGAAGAAATATAAAAATAAAAATGAGCTGAAGAACAAGAAGAGTTTTGGGGGTTCAGATCCAAGTTCCTGGATGCCTGAGTTTGTTGCATGAACCCTCACCCCCTCACTCCTGGTTTGGAGGGTACTCCATGAGACAGCTGTGGTATAGTGAGACTACAGGAAGAGGAGACTGGCACCTTGCTTGCCAGTTGCTTACTTGCTGAGCCTCAGGACTTACAACCAGAACCTGAGGAAAGGAATTTTAGAAGGGAAAGTATTGGCAAAGAAAAGCAGAAGAGAGCAAGACTCAGTCCCCAAAGCTACTCCCCATCACACAAATACACACCATGTTTCTTGAGAAGCATAAATAATAGAATCACAGCCACATCCACAAATCTCAAAACCAGGAACACAGGGAAATCAAAAGATAAATATGAAGGGAAGAAAAGGTATCTTCCAAATGGCCCACATTCATCACAATTGTAGTTAAGATGGCTGTCAGGTGGAAGATGCAGCCAGATACTTCATGGAAACCATAAATGCCTAGACCACTGCTCAGAAACAAGTCCATTCCTATTCAGATTTGTGAATCTCCCTCATCAGGAGATCTGGAATAAACTCCATCAGAGATGATGATCGACTCAGTAGTGTACAGCCAATTAGCCATCACGGAGTCCTAGTGGTCAAGAAAGGATATTTTCCCCCAACCACATCTTCTACTTCTTTCTTCCAGATGTGGCAAAAGGAGAGAGGAAACCACTCCAACCCTTTTCTTCCTCAAGAATTCTCCCAGCTGAATGTGTTTGCTATTTCAGATCCTTCAGAAAGCAAATGCCCAGATAAGAATTAGATATACAAATAATTAATTGGAGGAAACAACTATAAAGCATAAAGGAGAAGGAGCAAAGAGTGGATGGGGAAAATCTTCAGACCATGATGCTTACCTGACACTTGCAAAATGAGAGAAGGAAGGAGGATTGGGTAGGCAGAGGCCCCAGACAGCAGAGCAGATCTCAGAAAGCTTTGACCAGGCCAATGGAGCATTCTAGAGAAAGTTTGTCCCTTAGAGGAGACCATGATGCTTACCTGACACTTGCGAAATGAGAGAAGGAAGGAGGATTGGGTAGGCAGAGGCCCCAGACAGCAGAGCAGATCTCAGAAAGCTTTGACCAGGCCAATGGAGCATTCTAGAGAAAGTTTGTCCCTTAGAGGAGCCTCGTGTTGAACAGGAATGGCCCAGCCCTTGTATACCTGCCATGCTCATTTATTGGATCTGAGCAGCCCAGGGAGCATGTAACCTCCTTATCATGAACACTTCAGAGGATCCCAGAATTTCAGCATCTGGAGGCTGTCAGCTAACTATTCTCTTTGCAGCTTGTTCTCATTTCAAGGGACATGTGGACAACATGCTTCATTAGCTTCCACAAGATCCATTAAGTCTATTCTGGGATGATGATACGGACTTCACACTTGCTCATTAGAGTGAAATTATAAAGATTTTCCTCTAAGCCAGGATTAATAAGATCAGTCACAACCTCTTCCCATTCAGCAGATTATAAAGAAGAACTAGGACGCCTGATGCATCTGCTCTACATCAGTCGTTTTTCACATTCAGCTCCCACCTCACTGCCTCGTCTCACCATTCAGCTACATGTCTGTCCTGTCAACACCTGCTCTGGGATCAGGACCACCTTCAGACCAAAAAAAAAAAAAAAAATTGCCTTCAGTGCAGGTAATAGCGAAGTGTAGTTTGGTAACTGCTTTTAATAGTTGACAAAATGATGTGTGAATATTTTTGACTGATTTCTGTCATAGCATCTCATTCTCATTAAAAATATGGTCAAGAAAGAGGAATCAGGGGGAGCAGCTAAGATGGCGGAGGAGTAGGATGGGGAGAACACTTTCTCCCCCACAAATTCATCAAAAGAACATTTAAACGCCGAGTAAATTCCACAAAACAACTTCTGAAAGCCTGCAGAGGACATCAGGCACCCAGAAAAGCAACCCAAGTCTTCGAAAGGAGAGAGAAGAAATACAGCTCCACTCACCAGAACACCGACACAAGCTTCCCTAACCAAGAAACCTTGACAAGCCACCTGTACAAACCCACACAGAGCAAGGAAACACCACAATAAAGAGAACTCCACAAACTGCCAGAATACAGAAAGGAAACCCCAAGCTCAGCAATTTAAACAAGATGAAGAGACAGAGGAATACCCAGCAGACAAAGGAACAGGATAAAAGCCCACCAAACCAAACAAAAGAGGAAGAGATAGGGAATCTACCTGATAAAGAATTCCGAATAATGATAGTGAAATTGATCCAAAATCTTGAAATCAAAATGGAATCACAGATAAATAGCTTGGAGACAAAGATTGAGAAGATGGAACAAAGGTTTAACAAGGACCTAGAAGAAATAAAAGAGAGTCAATATAAAATGAATAATGCAATAAATTAAATTAAAAACACTCTGGAGGCAACAAATAGTAGAATAACAGAGGCAGAAGATAGGATTAGTGAATTAGAAGATAGAATGGTAGAAATAAATGAATCAGAGAGGATAAAAGAAAAACAAATTAAAAGAAATGAGGACAATCTCAGAGACCTCCAGGACAATATTAAACACTACAACATTCGAATCATAGGGGTCCCAGAAGAAAAAGACAAAAAGAAAGACCATGAGAAAATACTTGAGGAGATAATAGTTGAAAACTTCCCTAAAATGGGGAAGGAAATAATCACCCAAGTCCAAGAAACCCAGAGAGTCCCAAACAGGATAAACCCAAGGTGAAACACCCCAAGACACATATTAATCAAATTAACAAAGATCAAACACAAAGAACAAATATTAAAAGCAGCAAGGGAAAAACAACAAATAACACACAAGGGAATTCCCATTAGGATAACAGCTGATCTTTCAATAGAAACTCTTCAAGCCAGGAGGGAATGGCAAGACATACTTAAAGTGATGAAAGAAAATAACCTACAGCCCAGATTATTGTACCCAGCAAGGATCTCATTCAAGTATGAAGGAGAAATCAAAAGCTGCTCAGACAAGCAAAAGCTGAGAGAATTCAGCACCACCAAACCAGCTCTCCAACAAATACTAAAGGATATTCTCTAGACAGGAAACACAAAAACAGTGTATAAACTCGAACCCAAAACAATAAGTAAATGGCAACGGGATCATACTTATCAGTAATTACCTTAAATGTAAATGGGTTGAATGCCCCGACCAAAAGACAAAGACTGGCTGAATGGATACAAAAACAAGACCCCTACATATGTTGTCTACAAGAGACCCACCTCAAAACAGGGGACACATACAGACTGAAAGTGAAGGGCTGGAAAAAGATTTTCCATGCAAATAGGGACCAAAAGAAAGCAGGAGTAGCAATACTTATATCAGATAAAATAGACTTTAAAACAAAGGCTGTGAAAAGAGACAAAGATGGTCACTACCTAATGATCAAAGGATCAATCCAAGAAGAAGATACAACAATTATAAATATATATGCACCCAACACGGGAGCACCGCAGTATGTAAGACAAATGCTAACAAGTATGAAAGGAGAAATTAACAATAACACAATAATAGTGGGAGACTTTAATACCCCACTCACACCTATGGATAGATCAACTAAACAGAAAATTAACAAGGAAACACAAACGTTAAACGATACAATAGACCAGTTAGACCTAATTGATATCTATAGGACATTTCATCCCAAAACAATGAATTTCACCTTTTTCTCAAGCGCACATGGAACCTTCTCCAGGATAGATCACATCCTGGGCCATAAATCTAGCCTTGGTAAATTCAAAAAAATAGAAATCATTCCAAGCATCTTTTCTGACCACAATGCAGTAGGATTAGATCTCAATTACAGGAGAAAAACTATTAAAAATTCCAACATATGGAGGCTGAACAACACGCTGCTGAATAACCAACAAATCACAGAAGAAATCAAAAAAGAAATCAAAATTTGCATAGAAACTAATGAAAATGAAAACACAACAACCCAAAACCTGTGGGACACTTTAAAAGCAGTCCTAAGGGGAAAGTTCATAGCAATACAGGCATACCTAAAGAAACAAGAAAAAAGTCAAATAAATAACCTAACCCTACACCTAAAGCAACTAGAAAAGGAAGAAATGAAGAACCCCAGGGTTAGTAGAAGGAAAGAAATCTTAAAAATTAGGGCAGAAATAAATGCAAAAGAAACAAAAGAGACCATAGCAAAAATCAACAAAGCCAAAAGCTGGTTCTTTGAAAGGATAAATAAAATTGACAAACCATTAGCCAGACTCGTCAAGAAACAAAGGGAGAAAAATCAAATCAATAAAATTAGAAATGAAAATGGAGAGATCACAACAGAAACACAGAAATACAAAGGATCATAAGAGACTACTATCAACAATTATATGCCAATAAAATGGACAACGTGGAAGAAATGGACAAATTCTTAAATTTCCAAAACTGGAACAGGAAGAAATAGAAAATCTTAACAGACCCATCACAAGCACGGAAATTGAAACTGTAATCAAAAATCTTCCAGCAAACAAAAGCCCAGGTCCAGACGGCTTCACAGCTGAATTCTACCAAAAATTTAGAGAAGAGCTAACACCTATCCTACTCAAACTCTTCCAGAAAACTGCAGAGGAAGGGAAACTTCCAAACTCATTCTATGAGGCCACCATCACCCTAATACCAAAACCTGACAAAGATCCCACAAAAAAAGAAAACTACAGGCCAATATCACTGATGAACATAGATGCAAAAATCCTTAACAAAATTCTAGCAATCAAAATCCAACAATACATTAAAAAGATCATACACCATGACCAAGTGGGCTTTATCCCAGGGATGCAAGGATTCTTCAATATCCGCAAATCAATCAATGTAATACACCACATTAACAAATTGAAAAACAAAAACCATATGATTATCTCAATAGATGCAGAGAAAGCCTTTGACAAAATTCAACATCCATTTATGATAAGAACTCTCCAGAAAGCAGGAATAGAAGGAACATACCTCAACATAATAAAAGCTACATATGACAAACCCACAGCAAACATTATCCTCAATGGTGAAAAATTGAAAGCATTTCCTCTTAAGTCAGGAACAAGACAAGGGTGCCCACTTTCACCATTACTATTCAACATAGTTTTGGAAGTTTTGGCCACAGCAATCAGAGCAGAAAAAGAAATAAAAGGAATCCAAATTGGAAAAGAAGAAGTAAAACTCTCACTGTTTGCAGATGACATGATCCTTTACATAGAAAACCCTAGAGACTCCACCAGAAAATTACTAGAACTAATCAATGATTATAGTAAAGTTGCAGGATATAAAATCAACACACAGAAATCCCTTGCATTCCTATACACTAATAATGAGAAAACTGAAAGAGAAACTAAGGAAACAATTCCATTCACCATTGCAACGGAAAGAATAAAATACTTAGGAATATATCCACCTAAAGAAACTAAAGACCTATATATAGAAAACTATAAAACACTGGTGAAAGAAATCAAAGAGGACACTAATAGATGGAGAAATATACCATGTTCATGGATTGGAAGAATCAATATAGTGAAAATGAGTATACTACCCAAAGCAATTTATAGATTCAATGCAATCCCTATCAAGCTACCAACAGTATTCTTCACAGAGCTAGAACAAATAATTTCACAATTTGTATGGAAATACAAAAAACCTCGAATAGCCAAAGCGATCTTGAGAAAGAAGAATGGAACTGGAGGAATCAACCTACTTGACTTCAGACTCTATTACAAAGCCACAGTTATCAAGACAGTATGGTACTGGCACAAAGACAGAAATATAGATCAATGGAACAAAATAGAAAGCCCAGAGATAAATCCACGCACATATGGACACCTTATCTTTGACAAAGGAGGCAAGAATATACAATGGATTAAAGACAATCTCTTTAACAAGTGGTGCTGGGAAAACTGGTCAACCACTTGTAAAAGAATGAAACTAGAACACTTTCTAACACCATACACAAAAATAAACTCAAAATGGATTAAAGATCTCAATGTAAGACCAGAAACTATAAAACTCCTAGAGGAGAACATAGGCAAAACACTCTCCGACATACATCACAGCAGGATCCTCTATGACCCACCTCCCAGAATATTGGAAATAAAAGCAAAAATAAACAAATGGGACCTAATTAAACTTAAAAGCTTCTGCACAACAAAGGAAACTATGAGCAAGGTGAAAAGGCAGCCTTCAGAATGGGAGAAAATAATAGCAAATGAAGCAACGGACAAACAACTAATCTCAAAAATATACAAGCAACTCCTACAGCTCAACTCCAGAAAAATAAATGACCCAATCAAAAAATGGGCCAAAGAACTAAATAGACATTTCTCCAAAGAAGACATACAGATGGCTAACAAACACATGAAAAAGATGCTCAACATCACTCATTATCAGAGAAATGCAAATCAAAACCACTATGAGGTACCATTTCATGCCAGTCAGAATGGCTGCAATCCAAAAGTCTACAAGCAATAAATGCTGGAGAGGGTGTGGAGAAAAGGGAACTCTCTTACACTGTTTGTGGGAATGCAAACTACTACAGCCACTATGGAGAACAGTGTGGAGATTCCTTAAAAAACTGGAAATAGAACTGCCTTATGATCCAGCAATCCCACTGCTGGGCATACACACTGAGGAAACCAGAAGGGAAAGAGACACGTGTACCCCAATGTTCATCGCAGCACTGTTTATAATAGCCAGGACATGGAAGCAACCTAGATGCCCATCAGCAGATGAATGGGTAAGAAAGCTGTGGTACATATACACAATGGAGTATTACTCAGCCATTAAAAAGAATACATTTGAATCAGTTCTAATGAGATGGATAAAACTGGAACCTATTATACAGAGTGAAGTAAGCCAGAAAGAAAAACACCAATACAGTATACTAACACATATATATGGAATTTAGAAAGATGGTAACAATAACCCTGTGTACGAGACAGCAAAAGAGACACCGATGTATAGATCAGTCTTATGGACTCTATGGGAGAGGGAGAGGGTGGGGAGATTTGGGAGAATAGCATTGAAACATGTATAATATCATGTATGAAACAAGTCGCCAGTCCAGGTTCGATGCATGGTACTGGATGCTTGGGGCTGGTGCACTGGGACGACCCAGAGGGACGGTAGGGGAGGGAGGAGGGAGGTGGGTTCAGGATGGGGAACATGGGTATACCTGTGGCGGATTCATTTCAATATTTGGCAAAACTAATACAATATTGTAAAGTTTAAAAATAAAATAAAATTAAAAAAAAAAAAAGAAAGAGGAATCATCCTTAATTTGGAATACATCTCAAATCAAGCACACAGTGAAAGGAGAGGCTAGTATAGTCTTCTCAACCTTAATCCAAGAGGTCAGAGGAGGTCTATTTGAGGACATGGTTCAGTTAAGATCTGAAAAGGAGAGGGGAGAACATTCCAAGCAGAAGAATCAGCATGTACAGTGGCCCTTAGTGACTAGGGAAGGGGTTTAAGATGGACTAGACCAGGTAGGTAAGAGCTAAATCTTCTTACATGAGTTTTCATTATCCTAAATGTAACAGGAGGGCTTTAATCAGAGGACTGGGACAGGAGGGCGATGATATGTTAGGACTTTTACTTTGAAAAATATTCCTCTGGATGAAGAATGGAGAACAGATTGATATTAAGAGGGTGCACAAAGAGATATTAAGAGGTATTTAGGAGTTTTGTTTTAATAGCCCAGGTGAAAGATAAAGCTATCTTGAACAAAGAGATGTAGATAGATTAAAAACAAATATTAAATGGCAAAATATCCAAAACTCATTGGCATATTACATATGGAGCTTGGGAATGCGAAGGGTGTCAAGATGACTCTTAGGTTTCTAGCTAGCACGCTGGATGAATAATAAAGGCATTCACTAAAATAATAAACACTAAAAGAGAATCAGGTTGAAGGCCAAAACTGTTACTTCAGAAACAGTTTACCAATTAGGAATCTTTTAGTCACAAGTAATTAAGAAGCCCAATTCAATCTAACTTAAATAAAGAAGAGAAGATATTGCTTCACCTAATGTAAAATCTGTTAGAGAGTCCAGCCACACCAGGAGCCTCATTTAAGACTCAGATGATATCACCAGGATTTATCTGTCAATTCTACTGCCTCCTGATGGGCTTTCTCAGACTTTCCATGGTGGCTCCTAGACAACTTCAGACTCACACCATCATAAGACTAATTCAGTATAAGAGGACATTCTCTTCCCAAAAAGTTGAATAAAAATTCAAAATTAAATCTCTTTAACTTTTATGGTCTTGGTTTGGATCTATGCTCAACCTTCAACCAATTACTATTGCTTAGGATGGTTAAATAAGCTAATTGGATCCTGTAGCCTGAGGGTTAAGTCATCTTCAAAAAGACGTTTGTGACTGAAAATGGAGGAGAGTTACATATCCCAGAGCCAAATCAGATACCACTGCCACAAAAAGCATAAGGAGACACAGGGTAGTGAAACAAAATATAACTATCTCTTTTAGGTGAACCTGATTTCTGAGATTAACAACAGGCAGGCTGTAGTGGACATTTGAGAAAATCAAATCTTCACTGATAAAGAAGGGGTACTTAAAATCAGCTCTGAGCGTTGGCAGAGGTCAAGACAATGGACTTTCAGTAACAACTGGCTTGATACGAGAAAATAGACCACACAAGGCAAAAGCAACATAAGATATTTCCAAGAAAATCTATTATTGGTGAAGAGTCTCTGGAAGGTTCATCAGATGTCTTGTTGTAAAATAATCTGAATTTTTTTTCTGTTTATGTATAATGCATATTGCATGATGCAGGTTCAGTCAATCTTACTTGTTCTGTTATACAAGTACTCCTCCAGATATCAGTAGAAATATATAAACTCTGGCACCTAGAATGGACACAAACAGGACGGCAACCCTCTTTATTTCCTGTTGCATCAGCCAGATCTTTTTCTGCCTGCGAATGCTAAACAGCAAGTGTGAACACATACACACACACACACACACACACACACACATGCATGAAAAAAGTCTTTGGGGGCTGCCTTGGTAAGATTGAACATGAAGAATAGCTTCCACTAGAGGGTGCTAAGCCTCAAAATAAAAATGCAAACAAAGTACTTAACAATTTTCCCATACTTTCCAACATCCATTGCGCGACTAGTCACTATTAACCTGGACCTCCCCAAAAAAACAGAGCCTGAGGCAAAGCTTGTGCATTACTACTTCAGTACAGAATGCAATCCCAGGGAGCAAGAATGAGGGGAAAGGGAAGGAGGCAGGGGAAAAGTGAGAGTCAATCCAAGAAGTAATATTGTTGAACAAGTCACCTTGCTATTAAACACAACTGACTCCTAGATATTATAGCGTGTGTGTATGTGTGTGTGTGTGTGTGTGCGTGCTCAGTCACTCAGTCATGTCCGATTCTTTGCAACTCCATGAACTGTAGCTGACCAGGCTCCTCTGTCTATGGGATTATCCTGACAAGAATACTGGGACAAGTTGCCATTTCCTCCTCCAGAGGATCTTCCTGACCCAGAGATGGAACCTGCAACTCCCTTGGCTACAGCATTTGCAGGTGGGTTCTTTATCACTGAGCCACCTAGGAAACCCAGATTTTATGGTACCTTCTTCTAAGAGGGCATATAAAAAAGCTGTTTCTCAGAACAGTTCATCCAGACTGGCTCAGTTGTCAAAGTTTTACTGAGTGGGATATTAATTTTCTCCTTACAACTGAGTTGCATGTATGTGGACACAGAGCATATCTTAAGTGTTTCATGCCAGTGTCTTCAGAATATATGGTGAGGGATGTGCAAAGAGGACAGAAGGTAAAATGATGTCAGGTCGTTCTGAGGAATTGGTCCCAATTCATACACAGCTGGTTACTCAGTGCCTGGGGCTGAAACAAGTGGTCAAGGCCTTAGAGACAAGTAAGAAGTACACAAAAGGTGTCTGATATGATGAACAACTGTCAAAAATAAATAATGCACAACATAAAGGGAAAAAAATACCTTATTAAAGATATACCATCCAAACAGCAGTTGGAGGAAGTTTGTCCTGTGATACTAAACATTAATTATTATTTCCCACTTAATAAGACAACTAGCTGTGGGTTTCTTAGGTATTTCTTGGTTGAACATAATTTCCATTAGACTTGCTGGGTTTCACTGGTGGCTCAGATGGTAAAGAATCCGCCTGCAATGTGGGAGACATGGGTTCGATTCCTGGGTTGGGAAGATCTGCTGGAAAAGGGAATGACTACTCACTCTAGTATTCTGGCTTGGAGAATTTCATGGACTTACAGTCCAGGTGGTCACAAAGAGTCGGACATGACTGAGAGACTTTCACTTCACTTCACTGAGACTTGCTAGTCATCTAAGAAATTAGCTTTGTTATTTACCTTTGAATTAATCTTGCTTACCTCTGCCAAATGAATGCTACATTATATTGTATTGAATAAGCAATTCTATTTGTTTTTAAGAATGAGAACTTTTTAATTGCTTTTCTCAAGTTATTTTGAAATATTTATAGCTTTTCCTGTGGCATCAGAAACAGATGGACTAGAAAGAAAAGACATTTAAGTTGCCTTTGAACAATGATTGTATAACACTACAAGTTTGTTTTCTGTTTGTCTACTTAGTAAACCAAGCAAATGTTTTCTAGAGGGCTTTGTCTAACTGCCATAATAATTAGCATCCATTTGTCCCACCCGCAAAATAGATGCTTTAGATCCTCACTAGTTATTCTTAATATGCTCATAAAATGTGTCATTTTTACATTGACTTTTATTTGGAAATAATTTCAAGCTTACAAAAAATTGAAAAAATAAAAATAGTACAAATGAATACTCATATACCATATGATTTAGACAAATGTATCCATTTTTTAACATTTTACTCTGTTACATATGGTTGTCCATCATAGCCCTTTACCCCTAAATACTTCAATGTGTTATTTCCTTAAAATAAGGATACTGCTGCTGCTGCCGCTAAGTCGCTTCAGTCGTGTCCGACTCTGTGTGACCCCATAGACGGCAGCCCACCAGACTCCTCCGTCCCTGGGATTCTCCAGGCAAGAACACTGGAGTGGGTTGCCATTCCTTCTCCAGTGCATGAAAGTGAAAAGTGAAAGTGAAGTCGCTCAGTCATGTCCGACTCTTTGCGACCCCATGGACTGCAGCCTACCAGGCTCCTCTGTCCATGGGATTTTCCAAGCAAGAGGACTGGAGTGGGGTGCCATTGCCTTCTCTGAAAATAAGGATAGTGTGTCAAATAATCAATTATATAATAATCAATTATATAAATCTACTATCCATATTCCAATGTTATCAGTTGATCTACTAATATTCTCCAATACAAGATCCAGTGCATTTATTTTTTTAAGCTTTTTATTTTGAATTGGGGCATAGCCAATTAACAACAATGTTGTGATAGTTTTAGGTGAACAGGGAGGGAACTCAGCATACATATACATGTATCCATTCTCTCCCAAACTCCCCTCCCATCCAGGCTGCCACGTAACATTGAACAGAGTTCCATGTGCTATACGGTAGGTCTTTGTTGGTTATCCATTTTAAATATAGCAGTATATACATGTCCATTCCAAGCTCCCTAACTATACTTTCCCCCTGGCAGCCATAAGTTCATTCTCTAAGTCTGTGCATCTCTTTCTGTTTTGTTAAGTTCATTTGTATCATTTCATTTTAGGTTTCACATATAAGAGATGTCATTCAATCTTTCTCCTTCCCTTTCAGGTCAGTACTGTATTTAGCTGTCATAGTTCTTCAGCCTCCTTTTGTCTGGAATGGTTCTACAGTCTGTCTGTGTTTTTTAAGACTAACGTTTTTGAAGAACAAAGCCCCACCTCCCTTTTTTCAAAACAGAAAATTTCTCATTTTGTGACTGTCTGATATTTCCATATGATTAAATTCTTTCACGGCCAGCAAATGCATAGGTGATGTTATGTCCTTCTCGAGGTATCACATTTGGAGCTCCATGACTTCTGTCTGTCCCTCGTTGGAGACACTAGTTTTGATCACCTGGTCAAAGGGTTGCCTGACTTCTCCACTGTTTATTGTTTTTTATTCCTCTTTGCAACTAATAAGCAGTCTGTGACAAGACACTAAAAGACCATACAAATACTCTGTTCCAAAGCAAAATTTCTCTTCAGATTTAGCATATATGGAAGATCCTTGGCTAATCCAATCTTCACTAGGATGGTTGCAAAATTTGTGACAGTTTTCACTCCAGAACAGTTGGTCTTTGTCATTCTTCTGTATGCAGGAGCCCTTCCTTCTTCCCCATTTATCTATCATCAGTATGGACTCATGAATTACTGTCTCTTCAATGGTTTAGGTTTCATTTTTTAACTTTATTATTTTGCTGCTTAGACATTCCCAGATTTGGCGAGTGGGAGCCCTTCAAAGCAAGCTCCCATGTTCTTGTGATATCTTTTTCCCCCAACATTTCTTACTATCTGATATAACAAGATATTCCAGGTCTGCTTGTACCTATCCTGCTCCAGTTCTAGAAATCAACAATTTTTCTAAAGAACCCTGCTTTCTTTTAGCAGGGAATGGCAGTAGAGATCAAGATCTGGGGGATAATGTATGCTCAGTCCTACTATGGGCAGAGGGATCTCTGTTTCTTAGCTCTTTCAACCAGAGATAGAAAATCTATGCATCTACGTGCATGCAAATGTTCATTTAGACAAAAACATTTAAAACTAAAAGTCCACAGGCATGCACACATACATGTTTTTAATTTTATTTAGCTGTGCTGGGTCTTCGCTGCACACAGGATCTTCAGTCTTTGTCACGGCATGCCGGATTTTTAGTTGCAGATGCGAACTCTTAGCTGCAGCATGTAGGATCTAGTTCCCTGACCAGAGGTCAAAACCCACTCCCCTCCACTGGAAGCTTGTAGTTTTAGCCTCTGGACCACTAGAGAAGTCTCCACATATTTTTTTAAGATATCAAGTGTTCACACTGATGCTTACAATTCCAATTCTTGCCTGGAGTTTTTTCTTTCTCTTCTGTATTTCATATTTGTATGGCCATTTGCCACAGAAAGAATTCTGGTTTCCAACAAGATACTATGTATCCATTTGCTCAATCCTATGACACATCTAAAATAGTTTCAGGATTTTGCAAGTACTACAATAAACAAAACTATTAAAAAGAGTTAATTTTTTTTCCAATCTCACCTCCCCTACTCCACTCTCCCAACACAGGCAACTCTACATACTCTATTCTGGCCATGACTAATGGTATATAGTAAAATATCATGTTCATTAATTAACTTGCTTCTTCCTTTCTCCTCCTTCTCATTCTCCTCTTGCTTTCCTTTCCCTTCCTTTTTCTTACCTTCCCTCTTAAAGATTAGTATAGTCACTTAAAATTAAATTATTTTTTCAATTGCTTTTAGGCTTAGCCCTCCTCCTCCTTAATAATTAATTTATTTTTAAAACTTTTAGAGTATTAAAATGCTTTCAGAAGTCAAAACCATACAAAGAAGTATATTCAGAGAAGGGTCACTCACTCCCATAGTTCTTTTAAGCCACTGGTCCCTACCCCCACAACCCCATGTAGGTAACCAATCTGTTGTTTTCTGACTCATTCTTTCTATTTCTTATTGAAACAGAAAATAAGTATATGTTTTCCTTTCCATCTTACATGAAAAATAGCATACAAGAAATGCTTTATTTCACTTTGTTTAAAATCTTTTAGAAATCACTACAAATCTGTTCTTAGAGGCCATCCTTATTCTTTGTTACAGCTATATAGTACTCCATTGCCTGTAGGTATAATAGTTTATTCAACTGACTCCAAATTGTGGACATATAGGTAGTTTCCAATATTTTGCAATTATAGATAGTGCTGCAATGAATAACCTTGTGCATATATGCATGTTGAGGGATAATATTTAGAAATAGAATTGCTGGGTCAAAGGTTAATGAATATGTAGTTTTGTTAAATGTTGCCAGATTCTTTCCTTTATGACTGACATAATTTTTCATTCCCACAAGCAATGTGTGAGCATATCTTTCATCATAGCCTTATTGAGAGTGAATTTCAAAGCTTTGGCATTTTGGTCAATACGATGGGTGAGAAACAGCATCTCATTAGAGTTTTTATTTGCATTTCTCTATTCATGACTGAAACTGAACACAATTTTATATCTTCCATGTGTGAATTATCTTTGCATATCTTTTCCCTATTTTTTTCTATTGATATTTAGGGTTTTCCCCTTCATTTTAAAATGTTCTTTATAAAATAGAGATTTAGCCTTTATCTCTGATATATTTTTAAAACACCTTATCTCAGTTTGTCATTTTTTTTTCTAATTTTGCTTGTAATAAATTTTTGTCATGCAAAAGTTTTCTTTCTTTTTTGGTTAAATTGATCAATATTTTCTTTTATCATACCAAACTTTCAGTCACAGAAATTTTTTCTCTATACTCAAGTAAAGTTCATCCATATTTATTCTGTATTACATATTTTGGTTTTGGTTTCATGTTTAAAGCCCTAATTAATTTGGGATTTATTCTTGTTTATGTTTGTTGTGAGGAATGTTCCTATCTTTCTTTCAAAGTTATCTAATTTGCCCCAATTATAGCTATTTATATTTAAGACTATATTTTCCCAGTATTTTGAGATACTACCTTTATCATGTCATACAGTAGATATTTTTAAAGAGTTGGATCTATTTCTGAACTTTCTATTCTTTTCTATTATCTGTCTATTCATAGGGCAGTTCTATACTGCTTTAATTACAGAGACTTTCTTCTATTTTTAGTATCTTCTGGGCTAGGCTCTATTCAGAAGTTTCCCTTTTCACTCTTTTCCTATTTTTCCATATGAACGTTAGGACCAATTTGTCCAATTCTATAAGAAGCTCACTAGGATTTTTATTGGGGTTCCATCAATAGTGTTGAAGCATTCTTACCAACAACAAAAAACACTTTCCTATTTGTTATGAACTGAATTGTTTTCCACACCCACACATTCATAAGTTTAAGCCCTAACCCCACCACCCAGGCAAGTGTATTTGGATATAGCACCTTTAAAGACACAATTAAGGTTGAATGAGATAATAAGAGTGGAACCCTCATCCAATAGGAATGGATTCCTTAAAGGAAGAGGGAGAAACACCACGAGTACTCAAGCACAGAGAAAGGCCAGGTGAGGACACCGTGAGAAGAGGAGCATCTGCAAAATAAGGAGAGAAGCCTCAGAGGAATCCACCTCTACTGGCACCTTAGTCTTGAACTTTCAGCCTCCAGAACAGTGAGGAAAAGTAACATCTGTTGTTCAAGCCACCTAATCTATGGTATTTTGTTATGGAAGCCATAACATATTAATTCACCCTTCTTTTGAATCTTCTTTATGTGTCTTTGAGGGTTTCCCAGGTGGTTCAGAAGGTAAAGAATCTGCCTGCAATGCAGGAGACACAGGAGATGCAAGTTCAATCCCTGGGTTGAGAAGATCTCCTGGAGAAGGGCAGGGCAACCCAGTCCAGTATTCTTGCCTGGAGAATCCCACGGACAGAAGAGCCTGTCTGGCCACAGTCCACAGGGTTGCAGAGTCAGACACGATTGAAGCTACTGAGCACATATTTGTCTTTGAACAGTGTTTTCTATCCTTCACCATACAGGTTTTGAAAAATCCCTGTTAAGTATGTAAAATCCATATATTTATATTTTTCAGAAATAAAGGGAAATTCATATCCTATTCCACTTTTAACAAAGAGTGCTTCCTTCGCATTTTATCTTAAATCCTTATAAAAAGTTACTTTCTTCTGCATCTTCACATTCCCTTTTTCTAATGCTTCTTTTCTTCCTACAAATATATTCAGATCTCTTCCATCATGAAAATGCAAAAACCAAGCAAAGTCAAAACCTTCAGTATAACATTTATAAAATTCTGTTGTATAGAACACACCAGTTCCTTTAAAAGTTGATAGTTGGAGCTTCCCTGGTGGCTCAGTGGTAAAGAACCCACCCACCAATGCAGGAGACACGGGTTTGATCCCTGATCCGAGAAGATTCCACAAACCATGGAGCAACTAAGCCTGTGCATGCCACAGCTTTTGGGTCTATGTTCTAGGACCCGTGCTCCATAAGGAGAGAAGCCACCACAATGAGAAGCCCATGCACTGTGAATAGAGAGTAACCCCTGCTCTCCACAGAGGGAGAGAAAAGCCTGTGCAGCCACAGCCAAAAAAAAAAACCTCTAAAACCTCTTAAAAAAAAAAAGTGATAGCTATTCAGAATTATTTCCACAGGACAGTAATATCTGAAAACTAAAAGTTCAGAGTAGACAAATAACGGACACTTAATCAAATACTGTCCAGCACACTTGACCATAGAACCATTTTTCTTCAGAACACTTGTTAACATCACATGTAATAAATACTCCTTGGACTATTTCTTAACTCATCATTCATTTGAATCAACTCTTTTTAAGACTACCAGTGATTTCTTATTACTAAATGCAATGGGCTTTTTTCATGTCTTGTTCTCTTTCCCTTGTTCCCAGTATTACATATTGTTAACTCTGGTTTTAAAACTCTGCTTGCTTGAATTTGGTGACAATGTATGCTCCTGACTCTCTTTCTACCTCACTGACCTCATCTTCTCTCTATCTTTTGCTGGATTAATGTATTCATCTGCACTTCAAATTATGGGTGTTTCCCAAATTTAGTAGTTCTTCTTTTTGTCTTTTGTCTATGCCAGTGGTGAGAATTTTTTTTAAAATTACGGATGCTGAGGCCACACTCAAGACCTACTCAGTCAGAATTTTTGTAATCTTTTCTCTCCTCATTTTGACCCAAATCCTAAAGGACTAGAATCAGTCAGATCCCAGGAAATTAGTAGATAATGGTTCTGGACAGAGACGATTTCAAGGGGTTGAAGACTGACTTTCCTTATTGATGGTCAGTTACAGTCAGTGGCCATGTCAAAGCGTAGTTTGGGATGAGTGGCCTTCATGTCCTCTGTAATCTCCATCACCACTCCCACCACATCTAAATTTTAATTTTAAATTAATTTTAAAATAATAATTTTATATGGAAATGGATATTTTTGTTCATTTTATATAGTGTCAATAAAGGCATATTTTTTATTACTCTTAGCAAGCAGGATATCCCATGTTCTAGCCCTCTCCTTTCTTAGACACGCATCTATATCAGTACCCCTCTTCATATGACAAATCACCAAAGTCCCTCTCCTTTTGGACTGTGCCCTTTTATAACCCATCCCATGTGCAGCTTCCAAAAGAAAGTTCCTAAAGTGTAGCTTCAGACATGCCATGCTCCTGTTCACCAAGACTTTCCATCACTCCCAGTTGCTCAAGAAGAAGAAACAAGTTCCTCCTCCAAGCCTTTTGCAATAGAGTCCCAAACTAGCTCATATCTCCTCGCTCCCCAAATTACAGTCTATATCTGATTCTAGCCAAAATGGATTATTTGTTGTTTCCCAAAATGTTCCCATACTTTTTCCCCTGCATTTCACACTTCTTATATGCCTTTTATTATCAGACCACTTGCCTTTTGAAACCCTACAGTCCTTTAAGGTTCATCTCCAACACCAGTTCTCCCATGATGGCTTTTATTTTTTCAATTTATCCTGATTTTAATTATGGTCAAAGATTTTTTCCATATATATTATCAAAAAACATTTATTTTCTATCCAATATTTGGAAGAAACTGTAACAGCGAAAAATAACCTGTATCTACTAATATATTGTGAGGCCTTTATGATTCGACCTTGGGGAACTGGACTCATTGGTGAATCCTAATTTCATAATTACACAGATAGCTGTGTAACCTTGGACAAGTAACATCTCCAGCCTTAAGCTTATCATAAATAAAATAGACATTATAAAGTATCTTCACTGGAGAATTGCTGTGAAAAACAGAAATGATCTTGCACATATTCTCTAGTAAGTAGCGCATTTTTCAATTTTGCTGAATGTGCTTAGTAAATGTCTCAAATGAGTTGGGATCCAAGAGAGAGAGAATTTTTTTTTTAACTTTACAATATTGTATTGGTTTTGCCATATATCAACATGAATCCGCCACAGGTATACACATGTTCCCCATCCTGAACCCTCCTCCCTCCTCCCTCCTCCCTCCCCATACCATTTTAACTCCAACTCTGTCCAAACCTTGGATATATCACTTGCTCTCTCTAGGCCTCCCTATCTCCCATCATGCATATCGCTAAGTGGGGAAACCCTTGCCCTCTGACTGAGTCAACCTGAGTCCCTAGGCGGCAGTGTCTTGAGTTTAGGCCCATACTCTGTGTGGCCACTAGCTGGCAGGATTGCCACATGGCTGCCTGGCCACTCCCTATCTCCACCTCCAGGAAGGCCCTGCCTTAGGGACTCTGGACCAAAACAAACAAAACTGTCCAACCTAGTAGCGGCCAAGACTTCAGAGTGGAGTTTACGGGGCTTTTATAGAGAAGAGGACGCGAGTCTCCAGCACTCTAGTACAAGCCTAGAGGAGGGAGTAGGATTCCCAGGGCAGCACATTGATCACAGGGCAGATGTCCCTGTAAAGGGCTGCAGGTTACCCAGGCCAACACCAGGGTGCCCTTTGGAGAATCAGATGCTGCCTCTCTTGGAAACTACATCCCATGCCTCACAAAATACTTGTGAAAATTTGGGACTTGTAATGTCCAAATGTGTGAGCAACTCACTTTGATTCCTTCACTCCTCAGTTTCCTTTGATGTAAAATGAATGTAAGCCAGGTCTCTGAACACCTTGTTCTGCCTCTCAGTGCCACAGGCACTGCAGAATCCTGGAAAGAATATGGGCTTTGTGAACACACAGACTTGCTTTAATTACTGTTCTGTCCTTTTACGTGAACCTGAGAAACTTTTCTAAGTTTCCTCATCTACAAAGTGAAGGTATAAAACCTATGTATTTCACAATTTTTTTTTGATGAATGAAATGAAATAAAGGAAGTGAAAGTAGCACATAGAGTTGCTCAATAATGTTAATTCCCTTCCCTGATTATAAAAATATAAAACAGCATGTTTCTGTAGTCATTAAAAATTTGTACACATGCATAAAAAAATATGTAACAAACTCTTAAGATTTATTTCTAGTGATAAAAATTCAAGTGACTAGTCTTTTCTTCTTTATTCCCCTCTGTGAAGTGAAAGTGAAGTCACTCAGTCGTGTCTGACTCTTTGCGACCCCATGGACCGTAACCTACCAGGCTCTTCTGTCCATGGGATTTTCCAGGCTAGAGTACTGGAGTGGGGTGCCATTTCCTTCTCCAGGGGATCTTCCCGACCCAGCGATCAAACCCAGGTCTCCGCATTGCAGGCAGACGCTTTACCCTCTGAGCCACCAGGGATTCCCCTCTGTAGTTTTTCTAAATTTTCTAAAATGAACCTTTGCCTCTGTTTTTCCTTTTTTATTGTGGTAAAATATGCAAAGCCTAAAATCGACCATTGGAGCCATTTTTAAGTAAACAGTTCTGAGGTATATTCGCAATGTTGTATAACAGCCACCCATTGCCATCCACCTCCCTCTTACCATCCCAAACTGAAATTCTGTGCCCATTAAATCATAACCTCCATTTCTCCTTCCCCCAACCCCTAGTAACCACCATTCTACTTTCTCTTTGTATGAATTTCACTGTTCTAAACATTTCACTTCATATAAGTGGAATCTTACAATATTTGTCCTTTCGTATCTGGCTTATTTCTTACTTTGCTTAGCATAATGTTATCAACACTCACTCTATGTTGTAGCACAAATAAGAATTTCCTTTCTTTTTAAGACTGAGAAATATTCTATTGTGTTTGTGTATTTACATATTTTTATTCATTTATCCATCAATGGATATTAGGATTGTTTTTATCTTTGACTCTTCTGAATAATATGAACAACAGTGTACAAATATCTGTTTGAGTCCCTGCTTTCAATTCTTTTGGGTATATATCCAGAAGTGGAATTGCTAGGTCACATTGTAATTCTACATTTAATATTTTAAGCAACTGCTATGCTGTCTTCTTGGAGAAGGCAATGGCACCCTACTCCAGTAACTCTTGCCTGGAAAATCCCATGGACGGAGGAGCCTGGTGGGCTGCAGTCCATGGGGTTGCTAAGAGTCAGACATGACTGAGTGACTTCACTTTCATTTTTAACTTGCAACTTACTCCAGTATTCTTGCCTGGAGAATCCCAGGGATGGGGGAGCCTGGTGGGCTGCCATCTCTGGGGTCGCACAGAGTCGGACACGACTGAAGTGATTAACAGCAGCATGCTGTCTTCTATATCAGCTGCAGCATTCTCAGATTACATATATATATATATATATATGCCATCTGATGGATATGAAGAGGTAGCTCATTGTGGTTGTAGCACTTGTTCCAGTGTGCTGATTTGCATCGGAGAAGGCATTGGCGACCCACTCCAGTACTCTTGCCTGGAAAATCCCATGGATGGAGGAGCCTGGTAGGCTACAGTCCATGGGGTCGGACACGACTGAGCGACTTCACTTTCACTTTTCACTTTCATGTATTGGAGAAGGAAATGGCAACCCACTCCAGTGTTCTTGCCTGGAGAATCCCATGGATGGGGGAGCCTGGTGGGCTGCCATCTATGGTGCTGCACAGAGTCAGAAACGACTGAAGCAACTTAGCAGCAGCAGCAGCAGCTGATTTGCATTTCCCTAGTGATTAGTGATGTTGATCATCTTTTCGTATTGTTTAGTAGCTAAGAAAAAAATCCTTTCTTCTAAACAAATGAATATATTATGTAGCAGAATACAATATTTGTACAAACTTCCAAGTTAAAATATGAGACTTCGAAGGAATTTCCCATGTGTTGAGCAGCTTAGATCTATGGCCCTAGATGCCCCAGGAGTCCTCATTCATTCTTCTCCACCATGAGGATGGGTCGGGAAACAGTTTGAGGAACTAGCTGGTCCCTGAGTTCACAAGAGGAGAAAAGAGTATAAAGGCCAAGAAGGCTACATCTAATAAGAGAAAGTTTCCAAAGGAAAGCCAGCCCCAAATTAAAATGAAATCCATTTGGTAAACATTTAAGGTACCTGAAAGCTATTCTGCAAGTGACAGTGATCAAGTTACTTCTCATGAAGAAGTGAGTAAAACAGACGTTGAGCACCTGTTTGCCGTGTAACACGTACTACTGATATAAACGTACAGTACCACAGGAGGGTGCAACAGGAGGACAGAAAGCACAGAGCCCAACGCCAAACGGACATGTCAGGAGCTCCAGAGGGGGATGGACCAGGAGCTAAAAGGAACACATGGACCAGTTATCCCCAAACATCTGTCTGTAGGCAGAATAGTAGCTGATTAAAGAAGGGAAAAAATAAGAATATTCTCATGAGTTTTTCATAAAGCTAAATTGACCCCATATGGGAACTATCACTAGGGATTAAATGTCCTTTCTTTTATAAAATAAAAATTACTCTTAACAAGCCAAAATTAAAGGAACAAATCCACATCATTTCTTAAATCTTGTTATGACTTCTAATTGGTCCGTGACATTTTGGTACTCTCAGCACTCCAGGAATTCCTGACTAGGAGCAAGGAGAGGGTGTCTGTCATAGAGAAGGGTGAGCCAGTCAGGATGTGTGGAAACCCACTGAAGACTTGGCCCAGGATGAGTGTCATGGACTCCAAGCTCTTTCAGAGAAGCCACCTGTAGGTCCTGACACATGCAGCCCCCTCCCACCCCTATCATTCTGAGCCAGGGATTTGGATTTAAAGGGATTTAAAGAGGTAGGAATGTGCTGATGTGTTTTGGATTCATCTGTCCCATTCAATAGAAAGGAGTTGGTACACTTTTTCTGTAAAGGACCAGACAGTGAACATGTTAGGCTTTGTGAGGCATCTGATCTTTGCCATGACTACTCAAAAGCAGCCACAGACAATACACAAACGGCCATGACTGTGTTTCACTGAACTTTATTCACAAAATGTAGGCAGAGGGCCAAAGTTGGCCCGTGGGCCATCGTTTACCTAAGACTACTCTAAAGAGCAGAGAGGAGAGCCTCATAAATCCCAGATCAGACTTAGCAGTGAAAACAGATTCATTAGTTGGCATAAAACCTGTGGCACAGAAAGCCCCCTGGTTTTGAGTTCAGCTGAGACAGATGTCTGCTGAGCACCAGGATCACTGCTAGAATTTTACATCTAGCTGGCATGCCAAGCAATATACTAAGTACATCATATGGATTATTTTACTTAATTTGCACAACCACACAATAAATAGCTATTACTACCAATTCCACTTTACAGCTGAAGGAATTCAAGATAGAGTTGCTTAGGCCCACACAGCTGGTAAGCGGGGGAGTGTGGTTCATAAAGCAGGACATGTGGACTTCTGCTTCTAGCCATGGTGGACTAACAGGGACTAGATTCATATTTCCACCTGAAACAGCTAGTGAGTTGAACAAACTCTGTGAAAAGATTGTTTTCAGACATTCAGGAAGAGGCAGAGTGGGACAGTGATTCCTACAAAAAAAGAGGTGAGCCCTGCCTAGGATGCCCCACTGTCTGCATAAATTTTCCAGGCTGTTCCAAAGGGAACAGGACCCATACAGAACCCAGCTATTTAAGGTCACAATGTCTGGAGTCTGGGAGGCCAAAGCAGCTAAAATTTCTGGGGCAGAGTGCTGGAGAAGAAAGAGTCACACAGAAGGGAGCTCCAGAGACATGCAGGTTTCCCTTACATCTTTACCTGCGAACTCATCACCATCTGTGTGCAAGAAACTACCAGTGCAAGGGGAGAACCATCACAAAGGAGCATTCCCAGAACTCACCCAGGGTTGGGAATATTTAATATTCATGTAGCCAGAGTAAAAAGATCTCCTGATAAGCACCTACTGGGACTAAACCAGGCCTACATTAAAGGATGCTCTGGACCTGCCTACCACAAATTCAAAGCAAGTCAAAAGAATCAATTTGTTTCCAATTAGCTTAACTGCATACCTCAAATGTTTGTTGCTCAGTTGTGTCCAACTCTTTGTGACCCCATGAATTGTAGCCCAGCAGGCTCCTCTGTCCATGGGATTCTCCAGCCAAGAATGCTGGAGTGGATAGCCATTCCCTTCTCCAGGGGATCTTCCTGCTCCAGGAATCAAACCCAGGTCTCCTGAATTGCAGACAGATTCTTTACCATCTGAGCCACCAGCTGCTGCTGCTAAGTGGCTTCAGTCATGTCCAACTCTGTGCCACCCCATACATGGCAGCCCACCAGGCTCCCCCGTCCCTGGGATTCTCCAGGCAAGAACACTGGAGTGGGTTGCCATTTCCTTCTCCAATGCATGAAAGTGAAAGTGAAGTCACTCAGTTGTGTCCGACTCTTAGCGACCCCATGGCCTGCAGCCCACCAGGCTCCTCCATCCATGGGATTTTCCAGGCGAGAGTACTGGAGTGGGGTGCCATTGCCTTTTCCCTGAGCCACCAGGGAAGCCCTCAAAAGAAGGCCTAAAACTATTTAAAGGGTTAGAGGAAAAAAAATCTGTGCCCAATTACATAAAGTTTACAATGTCTCCTACTCAACAAAAAAGTAACAGGCATTCAAAAAAGCAGGAAAATGTGCCCTAAAACCTGGGGAGGCAGCAGGGAGAATCAGTCAATAGAAATAGATATAGAAATGCCACAGATGATACAACTAATAGATAAGGATGTTAAAACGGCTTCTATAAATATGCTCCATATGTTCAAGAAAGTATAGAAGAGCATAAGTATGATAATAAATGAATAAAAAAGATCCATATTAAACTTCTAGAGATGGAAAACAAACAACAGTAATGTCTGAGATGAAAGGTCACACAACTAGCAAGTGGCAAATCTGAGATTCCAACCCTGGACGGACTCCAGGTCTGGTTCACTACACTTCTGTATCAGTTTTCTAGCAGAGACGACTGATAGAGAAGGATAACCAGCACCATTTTATGAATGAAGCCAGTTGGTTCATATGTGTAAGGAGAATTTTAAAAACTTCCCTGAGTGAATTTAGACTGTCTTGTGTTTACACTCGTTACTCCAGGTATCTCTTGACTTCCTACTTTTGTATTCCAGTCCCCTATGATGAAAAGGATATCTTTTTTTTTTCTGTTTGGTGTTAGTTCTAGAAGGTCTTGTAGGTCTTCATAGAACCATTCAACGTGAGTTTCTTTGGCATTAGTGGTTGGTACATAGACTTGGATTACTGTGATATTGAATGGTTTGCCTTGGAAATGAAAAGAAATCATTCTGTCATTTTTGAGATTGCACCCAAGTACTGCATTTTGAACTGTTTTATTGACTATAAGTGCTACTCCATTTCTTCTAAGGGATTATTGCCCACGGTAGTAGATATAATGGTCATACGAATTAAATTTGCCCATTCTGGTCCATTTTAGTTCACTGATTCCTAAAATGTCGATGTTCACTCTTGCCATCTCCTGTTTGACCACTTCCAGTTTACCTTGATTCATGGACCTAACAGTCCAGGTTCCTATGCAATATTGCTCTTTACAGCATCGGACTTTACTTCCATCACCAGTCAAATCCACAACTCAGAGTTGTTTTCACTTTGGCTCTGTCTTTTCATTCTTTCTGGAGTTATTTCTCCACTCTTCTCCAGTAGCATATTGGGTACCTACCAACCTGGGGAGTTCATCTTTCAGTGTCCTATCTTTTTGCCTTTTCATGCTGTTCATGGGGTTCTCAAGGCAAGAATACTGAAGTGATTTGCCATTCTCTTCTCCAGTGGACCTCATTTTGTCAGAACTCTCCACCATGACCTGTCCATCTTGGGTGGCCCTACACAGCATGGCTCATAGTTTCATTGAGTTAGACAAGCAGGGCAAAAGCTAACAAAGTTTTGTCAAGAGAACACATTGGTCATAGCAAACAGCCTTTTCCAACAACACAAGAGACATGGATCACCAGATGGTCAGTACCAAAATCAGACTGATTATATTGTTTGTAGTCATAGATGGAGGAGAAAGCAATGGCACCCCACTCCAGTACTCTTGCCTGGAAAATCCCATGGACGGAGGAGCCTTGTGGGCTGCAGTCCATGGGGTCGATAAGAGTCAGACACGACTGAGCGACTTCACTTTCTCTTTTCACTTTCACGCACTGGAGAAGGAAATGGCAACCCACTCCAGTGTTCTTGCCTGGAGAATCCCAAGGACGGAGGAGCCTGGTGGGCTGCCATCTATGGGGTTGCATAGAGTCGGACACGACTGAAGTGACTTAGCATAGTATAGCATAGTCATAGATGGAGAAGCTCTATACAGTCAGCAAAAACAAGACTGGGAGCTGACTGTGGCTCAGATCATGAACTTCTTATTGCCAAATTCAAAGTTAAACTGAAGAAAGTAGGAAAAACCACTAGACCATTCAGGTGTGACCTAAATCAAATTCCTTGAGATTATACAGTGGAAGTGACAAACAGATTCAAGGGATTAGATCTGATAGACAGAGATCCTGAAGAACTATGGACAGAGGTTCCTGACATTATCCAGAAGGCACTGATCAAAAGCATCCCCAAGAAGAAGAAATGCAAAAAGGCAAAATGGCTATCTGAGGAAGCCTTACACATAGCTGAGAAAAGAAGAGAAGCTAAGGGCAAAGGAAAAAAGGAAAGATATACCCATTTGAATGCAGAGTTCCAAAGAATAGCAAGGAGAGATTAAAAAAAAAAAAGCCTTCCTCAGTGATCAATGCAAAGAAATAGAGGAAAACAAGAGAATGGGAAAGATTAGAGATCCCTTCAAGAAAATTAGAGATGCCAAGGGAACATTTCATGCAAAGATGGGCACAATAAAGGACAGAAATGGTATGGACCTAACAGAAGCAGAAGATATTAAGAAGAGGTGGCAAGAATACACAGAAGAACTATACAAAAAAAAGATCTTTATGACCCAGATAGCCACAATGATGTGATCACTCACCTAGGGCCAGACATCTTAAGAGTGTAAAGTCAAGTGGGCCTTAGGAAGCATCACTACGAACAAAGTGGAGGTGATGGAATTCCAGTTGAGCTATTTAAAATCCTAAAAGATGATGCTGTGAAAGTGCTGCACTCAATATAAAAGCAAATTTGGAAAACTCAGCAGTGGCTTCAGGACTGGAAAAGTTCGGTTCTCATTCTAATCCCAAAGAAAGGCAATGCCAAAGAATGTTCAAACTACCACACAATTGCACTCCTTTCACATGCTAGCAAAGTAATGCTCAAAATTCTCCAAGCTAGGCTTCAATAATACGTAAACCAAGAACTTCCATATATTCAAGCTGGATTTAGAAAAGGCAGAGGAACCAGAGATCAATAAAGTATAGTTGAATTACAATGTTGTGTTAATTACTGCTTACAACAAAAAGACTCAATTATACATATGTATATGAGCTTCCCAGGTAGCCCTATGGTAAAGAATTCTCCTGCCAATGCAGGAGACACAAGAGATGCACTTTCAATCCCTGGGTCTAGAATATCCCCTGGAGGAAGGCATGGCAACCCACTCCAATATTCTTGCCTGGTAAATTTCATAGATGGAAAAGCCTGGTAGGCTACATTTCATGGGGTCACAAAGAGTCTGACACGACTGAGTGACTGAGCATATATATATACATGTGTATATATATATATACACACACATATATACACATACATATACATATAAACCTACTTTCAACTGTAGTTTGCTACCTGCAACAGAATGCAACATAATGAATCAAAACTGGTTTATCATGAGCACTTTCCTACATGAGATATAATGTTCTAATCAGGCAGCATATATGTTTGGTCCACCTGAAAGATGGTTTTCAAGAAAAATTAATGAATCAACATTTAATTTTATATTTAGGTCACATATCATTTTGTTTAGCGTGATTCATTTACTTGTCATGTGGGATGTGTCTTCTAGCCTTGTTGAGTGGGTCATTTCTAGCAATACCAACATTTTCACATTTCTGGACCTACAAATCTAAGAACCAGACCATGAAATGTGGCCGCCATGCTCCACGTTTTATCTTGCATAACCTAGACTCTGTCTGCTCTGTTCGTCTCATCTTTCTCCTTAATGACTCCCATTACAGTGCTCTTCCCACCATGCCGCATGTTCATTAGGTGGTTAATTACATCATGAGCTTCAAGTAATAAAACAGCATTTCTTACTTTTTGTTAATTCAGATAGGCCTTCCCTCCAATTAGTGTAAATTGTTAAGGTTTTATTATATACATACATATGTGTTTGTGTTTGTAAAGTTTCATTGATGAATAATGACTGTGCAGCCACCCACAGACCAGATGGAAATGATTGGAGATCATTAAATAAAACATTGTTAGGTCATTTCCAGCATGTAATCAGCAACAATGGCTGTGGTTAGACTTGTTATATAAACAGATGGAGGAAAGGATGACTCACAGAGGATAAGAATTACTGAGGCCTTAGGTAGCCCAAACACAGACCTTCCAAGAAATAAGCTTGGGGACTGCTGCGGATGGCTTCGATGGTGCCCTAGGTTAAAGGGATGATGAACAGCACAGAATCTTTGTTCTCTGTATATAGTCTAAATTTATAAAAACAGACTTTCCATCCATCCTCCTTCCTAACTTTTATTCCTTCCTTTATTTTCTTTTTTCCTAAAAGCACTTATGAATGTCAAATATGTGCCACCCATGGGGCTGGGTATTTAAAAAGATGTAATTCTAATAACTTGCCCCTACTATTTCCTGGTTTTGTGGCCTTGGTCAAGTTGATTAACTTCCAGAAGCTCAATTTCAGCATTTGAAACTAAAGATAAAATTGCCTCTCATGTCTCTACTTTATAGATTTGCTTTAAAAATCCAATGACATTAGTGAGGTAAAAGGAAAGAAACTCCTGTAAGGATCTTTACCATTATTCCATGCCTAGCACTACCACAACCCTCTAACAGATAATGTCAACTTTGTGCTTTGCTTCTAAGCATATTTTCACTAAGTTATGTAGTACTTTAAAGTAGAAAGCATATAGCATTATTATCAGAACAATCAGTCTTAAGTCCCAGCTTCACCATTTAATAACTGTGTGACATTAGGCAAATTCCTTCAAGGCTTCAAGAAGTTGTTGTAAGGAAAAAATTAAGATTAAAAAAATAATACTTAGAAATCAGTTAGATTGTGTGTGTGTGTGTGTGTGTGTGTGTGTGTGTGTGTGTGTGTTGGTTGCAAGGATCATTTTTAAAAGCGGAGGGAGTTTATTTTCAGGATTTATACTATCTAGAGCAAGAACAAGAAATCATTAGGACTTGAGACCCTCTGAGAAGCAGACAAATCCTTCAGACTTTCTCACTGAATCTCTGTTTCTCTCCACCTGTCTGGTTTGTACTCACTGCACAGTCTAGATGGAATCCTAAAGTGAACCAATCTGAGTGATTTAACAATCCATCATGGACTCTGTGACACAGAAGCCCTCCACATAAGATCATCTCCAAACAAGCCAAGGACTAGCTCAGGGCAACCCAATCAGTGGCCACTTCTGCTCAAAGGATAACCAAACACTAATCTCCTAATTAAGGGGCTATGAATGGGCTGAGGGTTGTTGTACGTGGCAGGAAACATCACTGACTATTTCAAAATAAGACAGGAACATATGAGTACACTGTATTGGGAAAGAAGTAGCAAATAAAAACCGCCTGCCACCACCCCCACCCCCACCCCCAGCACTCTGAGGCTATATGTAAAGGCATAACACAAAGAAAAGGAAGAGAAACCAGAGATCAAATTGCCAACATCTGTTGGATCATAGAAAAAGCAAGAGAATTCCAGAAAAACATCTACTTCTGCTTCATTAACTATGCTAAAGCCTTTGTATGGATCACAACAAACTATGGAAAATTCTTAAAGAGTTTCAGACCACCTTACCTGCCTCCTGAGAACCCTTTATGCAGGTCAAGAAGCAACAGTTAGAACTGGATGTGGAACAATGGACTGGTTCAAAATTGGGGAAAATGTATGTCAAGGCTATATATTGTCACCCTGCTTATTTAACTTATGTGCAGAGTACATCATGTGAAATGCCAGGGTGGGTGAAGCACAAGCTGGAATCAAGATTGCTGGGAGCAATATCAATAACCTCAGATATGCAGCTAATGCCACCTTTATGGCAGAAAGTGAAGAGGAACTAAAGAGCCTCTCGATGAAAGTGAAAGAAGAGAGTGAAAAAGCTGACTTAAAACCCAGCATTCAAAAAAACAATGATCATGGCATCCAGTCCCATCACTTCATGGCAACAAATGAGGGAAAAGTGGAAACAGTGATAGATTTTATTTGCTTGGGCTACAAAATCACTGCAAATGGTGACTGCAGTCATGAAATTAAAAGATGTTTGCTCCTTGGAAGAAAAGCTATGACAAACCTAGACAGTGTATTAAAAAGAAGAGACATTACTTTGCCGGTAAAGGTCCATCTAGTCAAAGCTATGGTTTTTCCAGTAGCCATGTATGGATGTGAGAATTGGACCATAAAGAAGGCTGAGTGCCAAAGAATTGATGCTTTAGAATTTTGGTGCTGGAGAAGACTCTTGAGAATCCTTTGTATTGCAAGGAGATCCAACCAGTCAACCCTAAAGGAAATCAACCCTGACAATTCATTGAAAGAACTGATGCTGAAGCTTAAACTCCAGTACTTTGGCCACCTGATGTAAAGAGCTGACTCATTAGAAAAGAGCCTGATGCTGGTAAAGATTGAGGGAAGGAGGAGAAGGGGCCAACCAAGGATAAGAAAGTTGGACAGCATCACCGACTCAATGGAAATGAGTTTGAGCAAACTCTAGGAGATAGTGAAGGACAGGGAAGCCTGGCATGCTGCAGCCCATGAGGTCACAAAGAGTCGGACATGACTTAGCAACTGAACAACACAATGAAATCCCTGGCGGTCTAGTTAAGACTGTGCTTCCACTGCAGGGACCATGTATTTGATCCCTGGTTGTAGAACTAATCCTGCATTCTGTGAGGCATAGCCAAAAAAAAAAAAAAGTTACACAGAAGGTGTGTGCTTAGAGACGAAGAGATTAGAGTCTAGTTAGAAAATAACTTTTTCTCTGAAAGTTTCCCTTAACTGCAGCAAATACAGAAAAAAGAAAGTTAACATAGATGTAAGGAATGGGAAGCAGGGTAGAGGAGTGTTGACATCGAGAGTGTTGACATTAAATAAGGGATGCAAAGATGAAATACACTGCAACCATCCCCATCAGTTCAGTTCAGTTCAATCGCTCAGTCGTGTCCGACTCTTTGTGACCCCATGAATCGCAGCACGCCAGGCCTTCCTGTCCATCACCAACTCCCAGAGTTCACTCAGACTCACATCCATCGAGTCAGTGATGCCATCCAGCCATCTCATCCTCTGTCGTCCCCTTTTTCTCCTGCCCCCAATTCCTCCCAGCATCAGAGTCTTTTCCAATGAGTCAAGTCTTCACATGAGGTGGCCAAAGTACTGGAGTTTCAGCTTTAGCATCATTCCTTCCAAAGAAGTCCCAGGGCTGATCTCCTTCAGAATGGACTGGTTGGATCTCCTTGCAGTCCAAGAGACTCTCAAGAGTCTTCTCAGCACCACAGTTCAAAAGCATCAATTCTTCGGCATTCAGCTTTCTTCACAGTCCAACTCTCACATCCATACATGACCACTGGAAAAACCATCACCTTGACTAGACGAACCTTTGTTGGCAAAGTAATGTCTCTGCTTTTCAATATGCTATCTAGGTTGGTCATAACTTTCCTTCCAAGGAGTAAGCGTCTTTTAATTTCATGGCTGCAGTCACCATCTGCAGTGATTTTGGAGCCCAAAAAAATAAAAGTCTGACACTGTTTCCACTGTTTCCCCATCTATTTCCCATGAAGTGATGGGACCAGATGCCATGATCTTCGTTTTCTGAATGTTGAGTTTTAAGCCAACTTTTTCACTCTCCTCTTTCACTTTCATCAAGAGGCTTTTTCGTTCCTCTTCACTTTCTGCCATAAGGGTGGTGTTATCTGCATATCTGAGGTTATTGATATTTCTCCCAGCAATCTTGATTCCAGCTTGTGCTTCTTCCAGCCAAGCGTTTCTCATGATGTACTCTGCATATAAGTTAAATAAGCAGGGTGACGATATACAGCCTTGACATACTCCTTTTCCTATTTGGAACCAGTTTATTGTTCCATGTCCAGTTTTAACTGTTGCTTCCTGACCTGCATACAGATTTCTTAAGAGGCAGGTCAGGTGGTCTGGTATTCCCATCTCTTTCAGAATTTTCCACAGTTTATTGTTATCCACACAATCAAAGGCTTTGGCATAGTCAATAAAGCAGAAATAGATGTTTTTCTGGAACTCTCTTGCTTTTTCCATGATCCAGCAGATGTTGGCAATTTGATCTCTGGTTCCTCTGCCTTTTCTGAAACCAGCTTGAACAACTGGAAGTTCACGGTTCACGTATTGCTGAAGCCTGACTTGGAGAATTTTGAGCATTACTTTACTAGCATGTGAGATGAGTGCAATTGTGTGGTAGTGTAAAGTAAATCAGACAGCTAGCATTTTGCAGCAGGTTTGGGGGGATCTGGTCTCATCAGCAATATCGATGACAAATTTTGAATACTTAACATGAATACTGAATAATAACATAAATAATCACTAATAAGTACCTTGACAAATTAGCGGAGTAACCAGGGGGAAGAAAAAGAGTGTGGGGGACAGAGAAAAATCAAAGAAAGCCAGAAGATGGTAAATCTAAACTATATTAAAATCAAAGATCTCTCCTCAATAATACTTATTTGTTATGGATTGAATTGTGTCCCTTCTTCTCTCACACACAAAAGATATGTTGGTCTTAATTCTCAGTACCTGAGAATGTGACCTTATTTGGAAATAAGGTCTTCACAGCAGTAATCAACTTAACATGAGGTCATTAGAGTGTCTTTGTGTCATTCAAGGTGTGTTTATAAAAGAGGGAGAATTTGCATACATAGACAAGCATGCACAGAAGGAAGGACATAGTGAGAATTACATCTACAAGCTAAAGATTTCCAGAAAACCTCCAGAAGCTAGCAGAGAGAGAGAGACCTCTCCCACAGCCCTCAGAAGGAACCAACCCTACCAAGTTCTTGGTTCTTGACGTCTACTCTAAGTTTCTGTTGTTGAAGCCACCTGGTTTATGGTACTGTGTTATAGCCCCAGGAAACTAATACACCATCTGAGAATGTTTACCATTTTCTTAGGTAGAAAGTGAAAAGTCAGAACTCCATTGATAAGCACATATTCTTGTCGCTTATAAATAATCCTATCTTATATATTCCACCTATAATGAGATATGTGCATTTCATTTAGCACAATGTCTTCAAGATCTATCCTGGTTGCTGCAAATAGAATTTCCCCATTTCTAAGGGCTAAATTATATATATAATGTTTATATATATATATTTATGTATAGGTTTCCCTGGTAGCTCAGCTGGTAAAGAATTTGCCTGCCATGCGAGAGACCTAGGTTTGATCTCTGGGTTGGGAAGATCCTCTGAACATGACAACCCACTTCAGTATTCTTGCCTGGAGAATCCCTACAGGCAGAGGTGTCTGGTGGGCTATAGTCCATGGGGTTGCAAAGAATTGGGCACAACTGAGGGACTAAGATATATATATATATATACATATATATATATATATATATATATATACATATACATATATATGTATACTGGGCTTAGATATATATATAGATATATATATATATCTCACAACTTCTTTATCCATTCATCCATCAATGGACACTTAGGCTGTTTCCATGTCTTGGCTATTGCAAATAATGCAGCTATGAACATGGGGGTGCAGATGTCTTTTTAGGTTAATGTTTTCAATTCCTTTGCATATATTCCCAGAAGTAGAGTTGCTGGAATACATGGTAGCTCTATTTTTAATTTTTTGAGGGTCCTCAGATCCTCAAGATTGTTCTCAATAGTGGCTGTACCAATTTACAACCCCCCCGCCACCAACAATGCACAAGGGGTTCATTTTCTCTATATCCATACCAGCACTTGTTATCTCTGATGGCTAGTCTAACAGGCATGAGGTGATATCTCACTGTGGTTTTGATTTACATTCCCCTAGTAATTAGTGATGTTGAGCATCTTTTCATGTGCATGTGAACATTTCACATTTTTTGAATAAATATCTGTTCAAGTCCTTTGCCCATTTTTAATTGGGTTATTTAGGGTTTTGTTTTGTCTTTGTTTTTTGCTGCTTTATTTCTTTACATTTTGGGGATATTAATCTTATCAGATATATGGTTTGCAAATATTCTTTCCCATTCTGTAGGTTGTTCTTTTCACTTTGGTGATGGTTCCTTCTGCTATGCAAAAGTTGTAGAATGACTCTTTAATATTGCTTTTGCTTTTTTATCCAGGTGGGATATATGGTACTGAAGCACTTTACAGACTGTGAAATACTATGAAATAACAAGAACATATATTCCACTGATTAAAATATTCTCTCTGTTTAATGTCTTTTTCTTCTAATAGGGCTAGCTACAGGAAAAATATAAAACTCCAGGAAAATCATGTTAGGTTCATTGGGCAAGAATATTTATTGTTCCAACAGGAAACTGACTACATGTCAGAAACCATAGCAAAAGTCCAATCACACCAGCATTGTCCTCACAGTTACCCAGAAAATCCCTTCAGGAACCCATTTCCACTCCGGCTACCACCTCTCATACAAGTGCATCATCATCTAGATGAATTGTGAGGAGTCTTTAGGTTGCAGAGATGAGTAAGCATTCCTCAACATCACTGCTCCTCTTCTTTAGCAACAAGCCCACACATTGTTTCTGGAAGCATAACCATTCAAAGTAAAGTCAATCTTTCATGCAGCCACATATGTGCTCCCATGTAAGTAAGTTCTGACCAATGGTGCACAAATAGAAGTGTTGAATGTGATTTCTATGTCTGTAAAAAGGGAAGACATGTGATCTGTATCCTCCTGTCTTCCTGGTTAGAATATCAACATTATAGCCTGTCTTTGTAACATAATTCGTGCAGTCATCTATTTAATGTAAAGGCATGATAAAGGAAACACAGGCATTTGCCACTGTAGAGAGTCTACCCTGGATTTAATATCAGTACATTTTTATCAAGAGAGAATTACAATTCTATATTTTTAAAATCATGTTTATTTTAGGATTTTGTAAAATGTAGCCAAAATGAGTCAATGCCCTTAAAAACAAAGCAGAGAAAACATGTCATGGTAGTTCAAAGAATATGGAAATATCTCACATAAGGAGAAATGCAGAGCTCAGGGCTGGTTAATCCAGCAATTCAAGAAGGTCAAAAAAAAAAAAAAGGTCAAACATCCAGAGTTTTGCATCTTTCTGGTCTGTTTCCCATTATTTACCCACATATATAATACTTCAGGCTTGACGAACTACTAGTGGTTCCCTAAATATGACATCCTCTTTTAATTCTCCTTTCAGTTAAATGTTCTGTTGCTTCTCCTTGGAACATTCTTCCTCTCCTTCTAGCTAGCTTATTTATTTAGCTCAGGCTGCCATAACAAAATACCATAGACTGTGTAGTTTAAACAAGTTTAACAAATTTATTTAACAAATTAAACAAATTTATTTTCTCACAGTTTCTGGAAGTCCAAAATCAAGGTTCTGGCCAATTCAGTTTCCAGTGAGGACTCTAATCTGGGCTTGCAGAAGGCTGCCTTCTTGTAAGTCCTCACATGGCTTTTTCTCAGCTTGTTGGGGTGGGAAGCAGGAGGAGGAAGGTGAGGCAGCTGGCTGTCTGGTGTCCCTTCTTACAAGGACACTAATCCTTTCAGACCAGGGCCCCACCCTTATGACCTCATCTAACCTCAGTTACTTTAGTAAAAGTCCTATCTCCAAATATAGTCACCCTAGGGTTAAGGCTTCAGCATATGAATTTTGGGTGGAGGAGACATAAAAATTCAATCCATAATATCTGGTAAGTTCCTCCTAACCCTCTCAGATACAATCAAACCATATCTCCTTTAAAAAAGCCTTCCCAGACTCCTAAGGTAGGAGTTTCTTCCTGTTTCCATGTTAGTTCCTATCATGTCATGCTAATCACATTGAACAGTAATTAATAGATGTTTGTCCCTCCTTGTTAGCCCATGAAACCCTTAAAAATAGGGACAGTAGTTTATTCATTTTTTATTCCTAACACCTAGGATAATGCCTGGCACAAAGTTGGTGTTAACAAATGTTTAAGGAAGAGAGAGAGGAAAGAACCATCATGTCTTTGGAAGAAAATGTAATCTGTGTGCCAAATAACTGAATTACAAATGAACATCAAAATAGCCATCGTCCACTGGATTTGTCTCAATGATACATAAATTCAATTACCAGGCTGCTAAACTTGGCATAGTCATTAAGAGTGTCTGAGTAATGCTATCTTCCAACCTACTGGCTATATGATTTCACTGATTATTTACAGTAGCATATTTTAAATGATTCTCAATTCTTTGATGTCTCTCCTATTCCTTTTTCCTGGAATCTTGGCTAGTCTTAAGGGCAGAAGTCACCTTCTAGGGGTTCTGAGGCTGTGCCAAAAGAAGCCTTGCAACTTCAGCTCAGGCCTTTTGGAACACTTGCTCTTGGAAGCCTGGGACACCATGGAAGAAATCAACTACTCTGAGCCCACAACATAATGAAAAAACTCACGCTGGCCTATGGAGAGGCCACACCTCATGTAAGATCCCTTATCAGGCCCCAGACATTCAAGTCATCCCAGCTGTGGTTCTAGACATCTTGGAGCAAAGCAGAGCTGACTCTGTTATGTGCTATCTAGTTTCATGACCCCAAAAAGCATGAGCTAACTGTAATAATAGTGTTGGAACAGTTTTTTAAGTGGTAGAAGATGATGAAATACTTACTCCACTGAGCCTCAGTGTTCTTGATTGAAAATGGAGCTGTAGGGACTTCCCTGGTTGTCCAGAGGCTGGGACTCGATGCTTCCAACGCAGGGGCCCCAAGTTCAATCCCTGGTCAGGGAGCTGGATCCTACATGATGAAACTAAGAGTTCACATGCTGCAATGAAAGATCCCAAGTGCCACAACTAAGATCTTGCACAGTGAAATAAATAAATAAATATTTTAAAAGAAGAAGAAGAAAAAAATAGAGCTATATACACATTCCACCTCTTAGCACTACTGCAAGACTTAAAGAATTAGAGCTTATAAAGCATTTAAAAGAAACCTATATGCAGGTCAGGAAGCAACAGTTAGAACTGGACATGGAACAACAGACTGGTTCCAAATAGGAAAAGGAGTACATCAAGGCTGTATATTGTAACCCTGCTTATTTAACTTCTATGCAGAGTACATCATGAGAAACACTGGGCTAGAAGAAGCACAAGCTGGAATCAAGATTGCTGGGAGAAATATCAATAACCTCAGATACACAAATGACACCACCCTAATGGTAGAAAGTGAAGAGGAACTAAAGAGCCTCTTGATGAAAGTGAAAGAGGAGAGTGAAAAAGCTGTCTTAAAACCCAACGTTCAAAAAACTAAGATCACAGCATTTGGTCCCATCACTTCATGGGAAATAGATGGGCAAACAGTGGAAACAGTGTCAGACTTTATTTTTTTGGGCTCCAAAATCACTGCAGATGGTGACTGCAGCCATGAAATTAAAAGATGCTTACTCCTTGGAAGGAAAGTTATGACCAATGTAGATAGCATATTCAAAAGCAGAGACATTACTTTGCCAACAAAGGTTCGTCTAGTCAAGGCAATGGTTTTTCCTGTGGTCATGTATGGATGTGAGAGTTGGACTATGAAGAAAGCTGAATGCCGAAGAATTGATGCTTTTGAACTGTGGTGTTGGAGAAGACTCTTGAGAGAGTCCCTTGGACTCCAAGGAGATCCAACCAGTCCATTCTGAAGGAGATCAGTCCTGGGTGTTCTTTGGAAGGAATGATGCTAAAGCTGAAACTGCAGTACTTTGGCCACCTGATGCGAAGTGTTGACTCATTGGAAAAGACTCTGATGCTGGGAGGGATTGGGGGCAGGAGGAGAAGGGGACGACAGAGGATGAGATGGCTGGATGGCATCACTGACTTGATGGATGTGAGTTTGAGTGAACTCTGGGAGTTGGTGATGGACAGGGAGGCCTGGTGTGCTGCAATTCATGGGATGGCAAAGAGTCGGACATGACTGAGTAACTAAACTGAACTGAACTGAACTGACCTGGCCCAAAGTAAGTGCTTATAAATATTAGATACTATTTTATTTTACTTTTATTATTTTGTTACATTTTTATTTCTGAAGATCAAGACTGTTTTGTTTTGGTGAAGTTAATGATTGATCAGAGCTAGGGTACATTGCAATTTTGATGAGTCTTTATGACTTTGTAGTTAGTAGGCCATATAAGTAAGGCCATCTCTTGCTAAGAGCCTGAATGTGTAGAGGGTGAGAAAACAAGCCCCTGCCCCAATTGTTGTTTAGTCGCTAAGCCATGTCCAACTCTTTTTTGACCCCACAGACTGTAGCCCACCAGTTCCTCTGTCCATGGACTTTCCCAGGCAAGAATACTGGAGTGGGTTGCCATTTCCTTCTCTAGGGGATCTTTCTGACCCAGGAATCAAACCCACATCTCCTGTATTGACAGGTGGATTCTTTACCTCTGAGCCACCAGGGAAGCTCCCTGCTCCAATTATCAACTATTAATCATTTTCCTAAGAGGTCAAGCTCTGGCTGGGACAGAGGAAAGAAGCTCCATAGCACACTTCCAAATCCTCTGTTTACTCTGCTGCCTTTTTTTTTTTCCTGCCTTCTCCCTCCTGGAATAATTTGACACTAATGGGCAAAGCTCTTAAGGATGGAAATCATTGGTCTTTTCTCCCTGTTAGCCTAAAATCCAGCTTCAGAGGAGGAGAAATACAAACATGACTCTAATGGACTTCTCTTGTTCTCAGTCCTTCTCATTTCAAGACAGCAGTCCCCTTGGCATCAAGGCTCCTCATTTTAGATCCATTAGTGCCGGACAAATGAGCCGTGTGGCTTCTCTCATCTCCTGCCCAGAAACCACCACACATACCTCTCTCCTGACCCCTCCCTTAGTTAACATTGTTTAACAGACTCAAGGACACATCTGTGGTTCTTTTATTCCTAGAAGAGCAAAATGTGCTAATGCTTCCTGAGCTGCCTCCTGGTTTGGTGGCAACTCAAAGCCAAGGCCAGGACTGTTTGATGCTGTCTATTTTAGGACATTATTGATAGTCTGTTACTGAAGACCTGGGCAATGAAAAGGCCCCTGGGAGCCCATGACACTCTTGTGTTCTTCACTGAGATGCCCTGTCTGGGCCCAGTCATGTGCCCTCTCCTGACTTCCCAGTGTGGCTCTGGCCTCACTGGCCTCCTTTAGGGCAGCATCAGGGCTTGAGGCCTTGGGAGGAGGGGCTGAGATACAGAAGAGGAACTGAGGAAGACTTACAGAACTAGTGCCTAACTCAGCTAACTTATGAGGAAAAAGGAAGCATTTATAGGCTCAGCTGGATTTTTAACCAGCATCTCCCCTGGTGGCTCAGATGGCAAAGTGTCTGCCCGCAGTGCAGGAGACGGGTTCAATCCCTGCGTCAGGAAGATCCCCTGGAGAAGGAAATGGCAACCCACTCCAGTACTCTTGCCTAGAAAATCCCATGCATGGAGGAGCCTGGCAGGCTACAGTCCATTGGGTCTCAAAGAGTCGGACATGACTGAGCAACTTCACTTCACTTTTCAGGGTAAGGGAAAGTGTATCAGTTTCAAAACTGCAGACTGGAGTCTCAGGTCCTTTCCAGGTACTAGCCCCCTGACATGAGTTAAACTAGCTCAATCTCAGCCTACTTATCTGTATAAAAGGGAATATAATATTTAGCTGAAAGGGTTATTTTGACAGCTGGATGAGATAAAGTATTACCTTTATGCAATACAACACTTAGAAGCGCATGCAGATATCCAACGTGACCAGAAAGAATCCAGTTTCCTTGTAGCTGGGTCACGAACACATCTGGCATCCAGAGGACTCTAAACCGTTTTCCAGTCTTCCCAGCAGGTTGTATTTCAGTCCACATAGAGTTTGCTTTCTCTATTTCCTCTTTACTTCCTTTTTCTTTTCTATCCTCTGCCTTCTGGGTCCCAGCCAAGGTTAAGGTCTGTCCCTCCTGGCTGAGTCTGGGATGAGCCCCATTCCAGGTGTCTTCTGAGTGGAGCTCCTGAAATAAAACAAGACTCTATTGTGGATCCTGACCACCTCTCTTAGAATAGCTTTTATTTATCAATATAATGATGTTGAAAGGTCTGTCCCTACCATGGATGGGACAGATTAAAGGGACAGAGATGTACACCCTGACAAAGTTAGTATTAAGTATTCAATAGTGACACATGGAGAAGGCAATGGCAACCCACTCCAGTGTTCTTGCCTGGAGAACCCCAGGGACGGGGGAGCCTGGTGGGCTGCCATCTATGGTGCTGCACAGAGTCGGACACGACTGAAGCGACTTAGCAGCAGCAGCAGCAGCAGCAGCAGTGACACTGTTTTCCTTTAATGTTTAACTAAATCTTTATCCTAAACTCTTCAGTCTCCTGATTGAGTGACCTGGGGCAAATGGCTTAACCTCTTATGCCTCAGTTTTTTCATCTGTAAAAGAGGGATAATAATAGAACCCAGGTCATAGTGCTGTTATGGGAATTAAATGAATTTACACATATAAAACTCTCAGAATGATGCCTAGCAAATTTTTAACTGTTTTGATTGTCTTATTTTGAAATAGGTTTTTATGCATGTTGATGCAATTTAAAGTTGGAGGTTCAAACAATACAGCCTCCTCTTTCTCCCTCCTTAGTCATTTGCAGATTTAAAAAGTTGTTTCATATGGTTCAAATTTTCACTTGTTAAGGTGTAGGGTATCAGACTGGGAGCATAGGAGTCTGAGGTCTCTGGGCTTGGCCACTGTGCGACCTGTAGCAAGGCACCTAGCCATCTGCTCCTCCCTTCTCTCCTCTCCTTAAAAAAGGGCAGCACTCTCAGACCAGATGACCTGTGGAGTGAATTCACCCTCAGGCCAGGAGAACAGCAGGGCCCCTTTGATACGGCATCCCTATATTTCTCCTTCACTCTGGATTCTAGGCAAGGCTGAAGGCAGCCTGTTTTCAAACTGTTTAACTCCCAAGAGAGAAGGAAAGCCTGCCTTCAAACATAGCTCACTGGCTTTCCCCAAGATAAGCACTCCCCCAGTCAAGACTCCCTGATTATTAAACATGTCAGCATATTCTAAGAACCCTGTATAAAATAAGCAAACCAGTCCTCCGGGAAGACCTGAGGGACTGCTTTGAACCATGTGAATGAGCATTAATGCATAAATGGATACATCCTCATTAAGCCACAGATGCCCGGAATCACTAGAATTGTGACCTCCAAGGTCCTACATCTCTGCAGATGAGGGTCACCAGGGAGATTAATTCTCTACCCTCTGCAGAATACTTGCCTCCAACATCTTTATAGTCTCATGATGATACCTGTAGAATCAAGATTTTTTTTTTTCCTCCCTTTCCTTTAATCTCTCTTTCCAAGGTAGTCTTGAGTCCCTGCTATGCACTAGATACTCTGCTCACTGACAATTACATAAGCAGAATTAAGACATGCTTCTTGCTTTCACACAACTTATGTATCAGTAGGAAAAACTAAGATATAAAGAATTCTATACTATTAATACATTACCAGGCTAAATCTAGTTCCTTTGTTAACACATTAATAGCATTTAGTAGTTTTCCTTAACTTCTCATAAGTTAGAAAACATATTTGTGTTTTCTATTAACTAGTATCTTTCTCCTTCACACCCTCCACAAGGCAGGCTATAATGCTTAGAGCTAATATATACTAGTACTTATTATATATAAGACACTGCTTTAAGTGTCTTTCATATATCAACTTTTAATGTTCACAACTACTTTAAGCTGAATGCACTAAATATTATTCTCATTTTACAAACGAGGAAACTAAGAGAAGAATGAAGAATTAAGTAACATGCCTAACGTGACACAACTGAAAAGAGTCAGAGCCAGGTCTTAAACCTGAGCAGTCTGGCTCCAGACCTCTGCTTTCCATTACTAATCTCTGTATTAAAGGGGAGGCACTGCGGTTCTTTTTAAGGTAATAGATAAGTACATGATATAGTCTAGATAAACTTTCCTGTAAAACTAATAAATCTTGTTAATGCAGGTAAACTTCATTCAGAAAAAAAATCCAGTGCATCGTGCATCGAACCTGGACTGGCAACACTGGGATGACCCAGAGGGATGGTACGGGGAGGGAGGAGGGAGGAGGGTTCAGGATGGGGAACACATGTATACCTGTGGTGGATTCATGTTGATATATGGCAAAACCAATACAATATTGTAAAGTTAAAAAATACAATTAAAAAAAACGTAAAAAAAAAGAAAGAAAGAAAATCCATTCATACAGAGTCCCTAGTGTCAAATGCCAGTAAGTGAGATACTGGGTTGTATACAAAAGAGGAAGAAGACGAAAGAAACTGCAGCACCTAGATTAGACTAAGGAAAAGAACATAACACTACAAAGCAAGTCTTTCTGTAGAACTGAGAAATGTTCTTATCCTAGAAACAAAGGACTATCCATTTTCAGATTTCTGACTTGATCTAAATTTGTAATTGTGAAAACCAAGAAAAATGGCCTCCTATTTCTTACAGAAAGAGCCCCACCCTGACTGCTATAACAATTCTTTCATCTCTGGGCAGCAGGCATTTCTCTGGTAAACACTTATCATCTCATCAATTAAAACAGCAAAATCCCCATCAAAAATAAAAGTTTCCTTTGTACAACTGTGTAATTTAAAGACCCACTAGGTTTCAAAACTATTTAATTGTTCTCTGCCTTTTGAAAGTATAACATGAAGACTTTTTATCTTGATGCATTAAATTCCTGTTGGTAATTTAAAGCATGAGATCACACCAATTAGATTTTGACCCCAGCTCTCTTACTAATTATCTACAGAGATTTGGACACATAATTTAGCCTCTCTTGGTCTCAGTTTACTTAGCTGCAAAATTAGGAGACCAAATTAGATGGTTTTTAAGAGTCTTTCACTCTTCTCTGACATTCTGAGATTTGGTGATATATTTTTATATCAGTCTGTTTATGTCTTTGTATAATGTTTTATTTCCATTCAGTGATGTTAGAAAATACTGATGTTTGACTCCAGTTCAAATTCTTTCCATGTGTATTTACTATTAACAAAAACATTAAATTCATTCAGAAAATAAATTGGGAGTTAGGGAGTTAGTTCAACAGAGTACAGTGGTTCTCAGAGCATCAGTAAATGGGATGGGACATCTGTTATAGAGATTGCTAGTGTTTACAAGCACCAGGGCCCTGCTTTTCCTCTGGGCACATGACTAGACCACATCCTACAGTTAGTTGAGGCCATTTGTCTACATTTCTACCAAGAGACTGTGAGCCTATGTGACATGAGGTACTTCTGGGCCTAAAATATAAAAACCTCCTTCATGCATTCCTGGTTTTTCTTCCCCATCCACTAGCTAAATAGACAGAATTTGAAAAGTGGAAAGAGGAGCACAAACTCAAGACAAAAGCAGCCAGTGTTCCTGAAAGACCACATATAGCAGAACATGATTCGATTGTTTCATGAAAGAAAAATATTTATTGTGTTATACCACTAAATTCTGGGCAACAGCCTATTCAAACCAATAACTCATCCTTTTAGATTTTTATCCAGGTGAAACTGAGTTATGATGAGCATCTGGCTAAACCTTGAAGGGAGGCAGTCTCACAAAATGGTTAGTCTGGAGAGTGTTTGTGGCAAGGAGAAAAGAATATTTTTGCTGGGTATCTTGCATCTCTCTCCCTTGCTTGCCCTATGCTGCTACTGTTTAAATACCTTGTCATCTTATACAAAGGTCACCCTGGTCTTGCCAATGGTCCCTTCCAGCACGTCCCTACAAAACTCCACTTCTGCCTCTCCCTATCCAAGTCACTCCATTATCCAAATCTCCTCTCTCGTAAATGCAGCTTAGCCACTCTTCATTCATTTTTTTATTTGTTATTTTTAATAGCATTACTTCTAAAACATTTTCAGTTTTCTAATCTATCACATTATTGACTAATCTTTCATCCCAGTCAAAACTGAAAGCTGTTTAAGAAAAGAAAACTGTGAATTGATCTGTTTCTCCTTGGTGTTCGTCAAGGAGAACATGTATTTTGCTTCATGTATTTTGAAGCTTTGTCATTACGCGCTTATATGTTTAAGATTGCTATATCTTCCTATTGGAATGACCCCATTATTCTTCTGAAATGACATTCATTATTCCTCACAATATTCTTTGCTCTGAAATTCACTTTGCCTCGACCGCCTGGAATCTCTTTAAAGGGAGTAAGCTGGGACAACCACAAAGTTTGCCCCATTTGTTTGCTGTCTTTCAGAAGTTATTGTCCTTTGCTGCTTGTTGCCCAGTGTCTGAAAAACTATTGCCTCTTGTATTTGAGCCAGTTTTGGGTTGTTTCAACCAGGAGGGTAAATCTGGTCCCTGTTAACTCAATCTTGCCCTGAAGGGAAAGTCACTCATGCTTTTATACATTATCTCATTTTGATCCTCATAGAATCTTATGAAATGAATCTTATTATCCTTTTTTATAGTATTAAAAAAAACTGAGTCTCAGTGAGGTTATATAAATAGTCTAAAGTTACACAGCAAAACTAGTTGAAATATATGGGATAGGTCAAGATTTGGGTGATAGGGGCATATATTTTTGGAAACTAAAATTAGGAACATGCCATAGATTTTCTTTTAATTATTTTTGAACTTATTTACATGATAAATCTCACAAAGATTTATAAAATCAAAATACATTTAAGTACATGTGTAGTAATTTGCCTTACTTGACAATAGCTGCAGTATATGAAATGAGGTCTATCTCGGAAAATCTGGGCTACAACTTCAAAGTATTAATATTTGATGGGAAGGGTGATGAAATATTATAGCCAGTGGGATTGGACAAAGGATAAACGTTATTAACATTATTTCAGTAGGAATTGGACCTGCCATATTTTAAAAATATCTTTCAAACCAGGAATCCTGAAGCAGATGTCTTTAGTATTCATGGAAGAGGTTAAAAGAAACAACAGAAGTGTTTTTAATCCCCTGTTTTCTTTTGCCTGTTGGAATGAAATGGAAGTAAATAGTCAGGAATGGCTTGGGAGGGGCCACGCAAAGAGATGATCCAATTTATGTCAAAAACATAGTCTTAGGCTCACATCCCTCAGTTTAGCAAAGTTCTCCAGTAGGCTCAGTGGGAACGGCAGGAAATCCTAGTTCAAAAGTTCTTTCTTTTTTTAAAGTACCTATCATGGTGGCTGGCACATCAGATGCCCTTTAGCAAATCAAATGTGCATTCCATCCTTTCTCTCCAATCAGAATAGATCAGACCAAACACTATCTCTGTCACAAAGGAAGCAGCAACTCAAGAACACCCAGGCAAGGCTGGATAAGGAGGGTTAATTTGTTTTTATCTTGGAGATCCTTCTATTGACACTAATTAATCTCATCCCTAAACTTGGAGGGCTAGCAAACCTCTTTTAAAGTAGCAGCAACATAACACTCCCTAAATGGAATTTTAACTAATATTTAATAATTACTCTTATCATAATAGCATCTCTTTACCACATTCAGAAGAGAACCCTGTCCGTCTGCCATAAGTGGTGTTATTAGAGGGAAGAGAGTGTTTTTCCTGTCCATTCATGCTCCAGCTGTCATTTAGCTGCATTCTGTAGGGACAATGATCCTCGCTTTTCATAGAGTACAGATAGAAATGCAGAACTGCAGCATACAGAGATTCTACTGTCTGCCATAGAATTCTAGTCAACCTTATTTCTTTGAAAATGCATAATATTTCTGAGCTGAATGAAAACTTTCTTTAAAAAGAAAACTGATTTCTCAGTCTACTGTAGCCCAGAAAGAGCGACCAGATACAGAGAGCTGCCACCGCAGACCTGGCCTTTAGATAAAATGCCTTTTTCGTTTATTGAATGCAAAGAGAATTTTTGCATGAACCAAAACTTAGTTGCACAAAAATCTAATTGGAGAGCCCATGTTGCCCTTGAATAGCAGGAAAACATCTGCTTAGACCCAGACTCTCTGCAGTTTGCTGAAGTAGAAAAACCATGGGCTTTAGCACCATATAGCTTCTGCATCTCTTCAGTCGTGTCTAACTCTGTGCGACCCCAGAGACGGCAGCCCACCAGGCTCCTCCATCCCTGGGATTCTCCAGGCAAGAACACTGGAGTGGGTTGCCATTTCCTTCTCCAAGCACCATATAGACCTGTGTTCAAATTTTAAACTGCCATGGAGGAACACAGCCTCAAAGGCAGTGCTGTGCAATACAACTTTTGCCATCATATTAGGTTGGTGGAAAAAGTAATTGAGGTTTCAGACCATGAATTTTAAATTATTATAACTAGGCTCAGACACATCTTTATTAATAAAAATAGGAACCCATTAAAATCAACACATTTTTGCTAATAAGAAATGTTTATTTATTCCTGTATAAAAATCCACATTTTGGTATTTGATGAACTCTTGGAAAGCATTTTCTGCCTCTTGCTGATTGTGGAAGCATTTTCCCTGCAAAAAGTTGTTGGGATACTTGAAGAAGTGGTAGTCAGTTGGCGAGAGGTCAGGTGAATATGGCAGATGAGGCAAGACTTCGTGGCCCAATTCGTCCAGCTTTTAAAACGTTCATTGTGCAGCGTGCAGTTGGACGTTGTCATGGAGAAGAACTGGGCTCTTTCTGTTGACCAATGCCAGCTGCAGGTGTTTCAGTTTTCCATGTATCTCATTGATTTACTGAGCATACTTCTAGATGTAATGGTTTCAGCAGGATTCACTGTAGTGGGTCAGACGGGCAGCAGACCACCAAACAGTGGCCATGACCTCTTTTTGGTGCAAGTTTGGCCTTGGGAAGTGCTTTGGAGCTCCTTCTCAGTCCAACTACTGCACTGGTTGTCGCCGGTTGTCATAAAAATCCACTTTTTGTCACACATCACAATCTTATCAAGAAATGGTTCATTGCTGTCGCATAGAATAAGAGGAGACAACACTTGAAAATGACAATTTTTTTGATTTGCTGTCAGCTCATGTGGCACCCACTTATCGAGCTTTTTCACCTTTCCAATTGCTTCAAATGCTGAATGCCCATTGAATGGTTGGCAATGAGCTCTTGGGCAACTTCCTTTTTTTCAGGGATATTTATTTTATTTTTAATTAATTTATTTATTTTAATTGGAGGGTAATTACTTTACAATATTGTCGTGGTTTTTGCCATACATTGACATGAATCAGTCATGGGTGTACATATTTTCCCCATCCTGAACTCCCCTCCCACCTCCTTCTCACCCCATCCCTCAGGGTCATCCCAGTATACTGACCCTGAGCACCCCTGTCTCATGCATTGAACCTGGACTGGTGATCTATTTCACATATGGTAATATACATGTTTCAATACTATTCTCTCAAATCATCCCACCCATGCCTTCTCCCATAGAGTCCAAAAGTCTGTTCTTTACATCTGTCTCTTTTTCTATCTCGCATATAGGGTCATTGTTACCATCTTTCTAAATTCCATATATATACGTTAGTATACTGTATTGGTGTTTTTCTTTCTGACTTACTTCACTCTGTATAATAGGCTCCAATTTCATCCACCTCATTAGAACTGATTCAAATGCATTCTTCTTAATAGCTGAGTAATATTCCATTGTGTATATGTACCACAGCTTTCTTATCCATTCATCTGGTAATGGACATCTAGATTGCTTCCATGTCCTAGCGATGAACATTGGGGTACAAGTGTCTCTTTCAATTCTGGTTTCCTCAGTGTGCATGCCCAGCAGTGGCATTGCTGGGTCATATGGCAGTTCTATTTCCAGTTTTTTAAGGAATCTCCACACTGTTCTCCATAGTGGCTGTACTAGTTTGCATTCCCACCAACAGTGTAAGAGGGTTGCCTTTTCTCCACACCCTCTTCAGCATTTATTGTTTGTAGACTTTTTGATAGTAGCCATTCTGACCAGCGTGAGATGGTACCTTGTTGTGGTTTTGATTTGCATTTCTCTGATAATGAGTGATGTTGAGCATCTTTTCATGTGTTTGTTAGCCATCTGTATGTCTCCTTTGGAGAAATGTCTGTTTAGTTCTTTGTCTCTTGAGCAACGTCTTGTGTGGTTGTAAGAAGATTAGCCTCAATGACTATTCTCAATTGGTTGGACTTTTTGAACCACCACTGCACTGTACATGCATTAGTGGTTCCTAGGCCAAATGCATTGATGATGTTGTGAGTTGTCTCTACTGCTTTATGACCCATTTTGAACTCAAATAAGAAAATCACTTGAATTTGCTTTTTGTCTAACATCATTTCCCTAGTCTAAAATAAATATAAAATAAGCAGCAAGTCATAAGGCAATAGCAAAAAAAAAAAAAACATAAAGTGAGAAATGCATATTAAAATAATGTATGACATAACCACATTTACTTAAGAATGTATTCTAATATCAAACAGCAAAGTTCAACAATGCAAAACTGTAATTACTTTTGCACCAAGATAATAGAAATCTTCTGTGTCTGTGCTGTCCAACAGAATAGCCATTAGCTACATGTAACTTTTGACCACTTGAAATCTGGCCAGTGAGACTGAATTTTAAAATATTCTTAAATTTTTAATTCATTTAAATTAAAATAGTCACATGGGGTTAGTGGCTACTCTACCGGAAAGCACATCTCTAAGATAAGAACAAATTGTTGCATCATCTTGCACCTCCTACCATTAACAAAGACTTATACCCACCAGCACTAAGTTGGCCTCTTTGGGTGTTGGAGGCAACATACACTGCACTCAGGAACATTGCTCCATCCCATTTATCAGGTTACTTATAAGATGATTTCACATGGAACTCAGAGCAAGAGAGTGGTTCATAGCAAGTTGAGGCTGTGAACCCAAGTCCATTTAGCCATAAACTAAAGGCAATATTGGTAAAAGAGTGCTCAGTGGAGAACCTAGCATGTGTCAATAGGAAAGTTGCTACACTGTCTCCAATTAGAACTTGAGAATAAGGTCATGGCTTTTGCAACAGAGAACAACTTTCTATTTGAAAATCAACAGCTGGAATCCTACTGGACCCAGGAGGGACTGAGTACTGATATCAAAGACTGTGTGACCAGAGCTGCCCATTACATGCTAGATATTGTTTAATTCACCATGGCATAAATTCAAGCAGGTGCAACACAATTCATTATTCCATGTAAATGGTACAATAGAGCTTGGGCTTAAGTGACTTGAAAAGGCACAAGTACATTGCATAAACAGCTCAGACTTCCCCATTATCTATCCCCATTGAATCAATGCCTCTTCTAAAACTCAAATCTGTAGTTCACAGGGGGATATCCTACAAGCAATTGTCACAAGAGAGAACTTGGGCTTAGTTCACAGATGGATTGGCATAATATGTTAACACTGACTGAAAATGGACAACTGCCATTACAATTCCATTCAGGTATTTCTAGAGGACAGTGGTAAAGAGAAATTCTCCCAGTGGGCAGATCTGTTAGCAGTACACTTGGTCATCCAGGGCTAATGGAGGGAGATGTAGCTTGAGGTATTTAGACTCCTGGTAAATGGTTGCATGACTTGGCTAGTTGTTGAGGGGCCTAGAACAAATAACACTGGAAGTTTTAGGACTAGTAGTTCTGGGGACGAGATATGTAAACAAATCTATAAAAGTAGTCACAAAGTGTGCAGATCTTTGTGTCTTACAAAAATGCTCATTAGAAAGTATTCCCTGCAGAGGAAGCTTTCAACAGTTAAGCGAACAGAATGACTTTCTAAAGATGTCGTTTTTTTCCTTTCCTTAGCAACCTAAAGCCTCATGTATGGGCCAATTGACAGAATGGCCATATGGAGGGATGAAGACATCGAATGGGTCTAACAGCATGTACTTCTAATCAAGACCGACATAGCTGCTGCCATGGCGAATATCCACCCAGTTTCTTAGAAGAAGAGACCAAATCTCAACCATCAATATGGCACCATCCCTTGAGGCAACCTCAATTTAAGCAGTAGGTCAATTATAATGTGCCAGTTCAACCATGAAAAGGGCAATGATTTTATCTCTCTGGAATAGAAATCTACTAAAGATGTTAGCTTTTCTTCCCTTGCACTTTCCTCAGCACCACTATCTAGCTAGCTCACAGGATGCCTGATCTATTAGCATCACATTCCATACAACATTTCCTTTCAGCAAGATCCCTTTTGATGCCAAAGGAAGTGCTACTATAGACGCAAAACTGCAAGAATCACTGGTCTTCAATGTACATCCTTCATCAAGAGCAGCTATCTAAAAGAACATTTGAAAGCCTTGTTGGAGTTTCAACTAAGGCACCAACTCAGGATTGACTGCTCTCCTGTAGGATGAAGGGTTCAGTTCAGTTCAGTTGCTCAGTCGTGTCCGACTCTCTGTTACCCCATGAATCGCAGCACGCCAGGCCTCCCTGTCCATCACCAACTCCTGGAGTTCACCCAGACTCATGTCCATCGAGTCAGTGATGCCATCCAGCCATCTCATCCTCTGTTGTCCCCTTCTCCTCCTGCCCCCAATCCCTCCCAGCATCAGAGTCTTTTCCAATGAGTCAACTCTTCGCATGAGGTGGCCAAAGTACTGGAGTTTCAGTTTTAGCATCATTCCTTCCAAAGAAGTCCCAGGGCTGATCTCCTTCAGAATGGACTGGTTGGATCTCCTTGCAGTCCAAGGCACTCTCAAGAGTCTTCTCCAACACCACAGTTCAAAAGCATCAATTCTTCGGCACTCAGCCTTCTTCACAGTCCAACTCTCACATCCATACATGACCACAGGAAAAACCATAGCCTTGACTAGACGGACTTTTGTTGGCAAAGTAATGTCTCTGCTTTTCAATATGCTGTCTAGGTTGGTCATAACTTTCCTTCCAAGGAGTAAGCGTCTTTTAATTTCATGGCTGCAATCACCATCTGCAGTGATTTTGGAGCCCCAAAAAATAAAGTCTGACACTGTTTCCACTGTTTCCCCATCTATTCCCCATGAAGTGATGGGACCAGATGCCATGATCTTCGTTTTCTGAATGTTGAGCTTTAAGCCAACTTTTTCACTCTCCATTTTCACTTTCATCAAAAGGCTTTTTAGTTCCTCTTCAGTTTCTGCCATAAGGGTGGTGTCATCTGCATATCTGAGGTGATTGATATTTCTCCCGGCCATCTTGATTCCAGCTTCTGTTTCTTCCAGTCCAAGATGAAGGGTATGTGATGCTAAATGGTAGATACATGGTAATGCTTTATCCTAAATAGTAAGAATAAATGGCTCTGGGAAGCACAGGATCAAAATACAAATGGGTTCTTTCACAATAATTCCTAAAACTCTCAGAATTTGTACTTTCTGATCTTAGGTTCTACAGGATTAGAGAGAGTGGTTCCTGGGGATCAGATAGCTAGAGTGGAATGGAAGGGTACTTCTATCAAATGACACAGAAAATTTCCTATTGAACTCGAAGGTAGGACCTACCTGTTCACTTTGAACTCTTTATACCAAGAAACATCAGGCAAAGAAAGATATTAATATCTTGTCAAGGGTTACTGATCCTCATTATCATGTGAAGAAATCCAGAATTGCTGCTATACGATAGGAATAAAAAAGGATATTTCAGCAACCCAGGAATTCACTGAGGTATCTTTTGGTTGTTTCATACCTGGCAAATGATCAGCTGTAGCACCATAGCCTGATAAAGGCAAGGCCATCATGAATACATCATGAATACCTTCAGAATGAGGTCACTCCAGCAGGCAAGCAACTGAAAGGGAGAGAATTCTGGAATAGATGGTGAAGAAAGGAGATTATATTTATTATACCCTTGGAATCAGTTGAAGCTGACAGCATGTTGTCCCTACCAAAACAAGAAAGAAAAATGAAAGAGAGAGAGGTCTCTTAATTCAGAATGGTAGCTAGATATAATGAGAGCACATGACTTGAACTGAATAGAGCATCAGGGTGGATTGTATCATATTATACTTCTGGTTGCTTCAGATTCTCTTGATCTGTTTCTATCATTGCCACACTTGTTTCTGTCTTGTTCCAACACCAATAGCCACAGTACTGACAAACTCTGGTTGGAGACTGACTCATTTCATGTGGGCACAACCTAGCTGCCTTGCTAAGTAACACATATGATTAACTCAGAAGTATTAAAGAACAAATGTCCTAGGGAGTAAGCATTTGATCAATAAGAAATGGGAGCTAATGAATAAATTCTCCTTCCTTCCCTTCCTGGAAGGACTGACTTGAGAAGCAATTGTTTTTCTGATCTCTTAGAAGAAAGTCCCATGGATCAGGTAACATTGTCACTTGATACCACGCATGGCCAGCTTGATAATGCACCTTTTTATTGGCTCTTACCCCACTTTCCCTCTTGTGCTCTCCTTCTTCCTCAGATCTAATGCCCAGAATTAGAAGAACCCATGCCAAGGGAGAATGGAATTACTGAGATTTTCTTGAAAAAAAAAAAAAAAAAAAACAGGTTTATAAAAAGAGGGGGCTATGTTTAAACATCTTAAGAAAAGAGTTAATAGGCATCTTTTTGCCACTTCAGGAGGACAGCATAACAAACTTACTGTTTGGCTGTCAATTACAGCACATCCATCCTTTAAACCTAACCTAAGTCCAGCAGCAGCACCAGCAGGCACATAGAGATACCCAGAAGAGACGAGGGCCATAAAGAAAAGGAAATTAATATTAATTAAGCACTTTGACACATATCTGGTCTCATCACTTCACGCCAAATAGATGGAGAAACAGTGGAAACAGTGACTTTATTTCTGGGAGTTCCAAAATCACTGCAGATGGTGACTTCAGCCATGAAATTAAAAGACGCTTACTCCTTGGAAGGAAAGTTATGACCAACCTAGACAGCATATTAAAAAGCAGAGACATTACTTTGCCAACAAAGGTCCATCTAGTCAAACCTACAGTTTTTCCAGTGGTCATGTATGGATGTGAGAGTTGGACTATAAAGAAAGCTGAGTGACAAAGAATTGATGCTTTTGAACTGTGGTGTTGGAGAAGACTCTTGAGAGTCCCTTGGACTGCAAGGGGATCCAACCAGTCTATCCTAAAGGAGATAAGTCCTGAATGTTCACTGGAAGGACTGATGTTGAAGTTGAAACTCCAATACTTTGGCCACCTGATGTGAAGAACTGACTCATTGGAAAAGACCCTGATGCTGGGAAAGATTGAAGGCAGGAGAAGGGGACGACAGAGGATGAGATGGTTGAATGGCATCACCAACTCGATGGACACGAGTTTGGGTAAACTCCGGGAGTTGGTGATGGACAAGGAGTACTGGCATGCTGTGGTCCATGGTGTCACAAAGAGTTGGACATGACTGAGTGACTGAACTGAACTGATGACACATATACTCCATATATTATCTCATCCAATCTTCATAGGATGGTAGCATTTTATCTTTATTTTACAGATGAAGGAATATAAGTTCAGATAAAATTCGGTTCAGTCGCTCAGCTGTGTCCAGCTTGTTGCGACCCCATGGACTGCAGCACACCAGGCCTCCCTGTCCATCACCAACTCCCGGAGTTTACCCGAACTCATGTCCATTGAGTCGGTGATGCCAGTATGAAAATTTCAGATTAATACTACCCAATTACCAAATGACTGGGAATCAAACTCAATTTTTTTTCACTAATGCACTTTCTTCATATTAGATTTCTTTATTGTGAACCAGACTTGTATTTAGATATTACTGTCTTTGTGACCTCGTTGGACTTAGAGAAAAAGAATGTTGGTATTTAGGGAGAAAAAAAAAAACCCACAAATCATCTTGGCTAAATCATAAGTTAAATACAATTGTATGTAAAGGAGGAAAAAAATAAAAGAACAGAAAGTCAGAATCTTGAATTACATTTGTCCAGACCAAAGTTTTACAACATGATACAGAATATATATGTATCAAAAAAATTGGATGTGTTACAAATTTTTGATCAATATGCCAATATATTTTGTCTCTCACTAAAATACTCTATTTTACAATGCCTGTCAGATTAAGTATTGCATTCAGTGGGTTGTGCAACATGACACAGCGATACAGGGCAGAGCAAAACTTCCTGTGAACCAGGAAGGATTGTATTGCAGATTCAAGCAGATGCTAAGGAAAAAAATGTTTATGAAACACCTGAGAACACTGTCCTCTGTGTATATAAGAAAGAGTAGTCAAGATAGTCAGTATTTCTATCAAACAGCAACAGTGGTGCTGTGAGACCAAAAAACCCTAAAGTCTGAGACAACATTATTTTCTGTAATTCCAACCAATCAGTAATTGCTGCTGACTTGTTTACTGTTGCCAAATGAGTCTTTTAGTTGAGTCACTGAAAATACATTGAACATGAAAAGTGTGAGAACTATTGTTCCAAGAAACCTATTTACTTGACCAGACTTGCCACCCTACCTAAGCTGAGAAACAAATGGGAAATTTCTAGTTCAAGCAATTCATTGTGTTGAAAAAGCACTTTTCCCCACCAGTACAACCAAAATGAAGACCAGTGATATAGAGACCCACATTCATGGAAACTTCTGTCAGAATCAGCAGTATCTCTTTAAGACAGGTGACCCATCTGGACCCAAATGGCACAGAACACATGAAGGGGAGAAGACTTCATTCACTGAGAAGTATTTAGGATGCAGAAGAGCTAAAAATGAAATTCCTTGAGCCCTGGGCAGGAATCACAGCATGCATTAGAAAGGACCAGATAGAGCTGAGAAAGAAAGACATGAGTTTGTTTTGGCCTGCCTCTTCTTCCTCCATATTTTGGCACATGAAGGAAGCCTGTAAAATAGAAAGAGTTTTTTCAGCAAGTGGCAGATGCCATATCTGCTGAAGAATGGAGGTGAAGGTAGCCCCCCAAAGCCCCAGAGTGGCTCTGAATAGTCAGGCAGAGACTGAGTAGTCCGTTACTGGTACTCCAGGCCAGCTAGAGCTCTTTCAGGAGATTCAGCTCCAAGTTTTCTTTACAAGATTTAACCATATGGAGACAAGTTTCACTGGCTAAGATCCCTTCTTTCCCATTTTATAAAGATTTGATGACAACTCAATATGCAATTCTGGCTTCCACACTTGGCTCCTGATGGTGTCCTGAAAATAGCAACCAACATCTGAAGGTGGGTTGGTGAAAATGACATGAATGGAAGGGCCACAGGGCACTGGATGAAAACCATAACTCCACCACTTACTGTTCAGATAACAACTCTCTGAGCTATGGATTAATCCCAGTTAAATAGGAAAATGATACCTGCATTACAAGAGTGTTATGAGAATGATATTGTGTACTGGTTCCAGCTCTTAGATGGAGTTGGTACTCAATAAATGTTAATTCCCTTGTCCTGACTTCAGTTAAATTCAATGTCTTCTTTAATCCTCACATCTCTATCAGGAATGCAGTCAGGTACCATCTATAGGTAATAGGCCAGAGAAACTGAGTCTGACAATGTGCCTAAAGGCTGATGGCTGGGAAATAATAGAATTAAGAGGTATCTCCACATCTTTTAAAAATTCCTAATATGTTTGCTCCTTTTGTTCTAAGTCACAAGTTTTTATTCATTTATTCATTCATTCAACAAACATTTATTTGTTCAGTGCGTAAGACATACCAGATTTAGAATATTTTAACATTGTACTTATTTATGTATTTATTTTACTTTACAATATTGTATTGGTTTTGCCATACATCAACATGAATCTGCCACGGGTGTACACATGTTCCCCATCCTGAACCCTCCTCCCTCCTCCCTCCCCATACCATCCCTCTGGGTCATCCCAGTGCACCAGCCCAAGCTTCCTGTATCCTACATTGAACCTGGACTGGCAATTCATTTCACATATGATATTATACATGTTTCAATGCCATTCTCCCAAATCATCCCACCCTCGCCCTTTCCCACAGAGTCCAAAAGACTGTTCTATACATCTGTGTCTCTTTTGCTGTCTTGCATACAGGGTTATCGTTACCATCTTTCTAAATTCCATATATATGCATTAGTATACTGTATTGATGTTTTTCTTTCTGGCTTACTTCAGTCTGTATAATAGGCTCCAGTTTCATCTACCTCATTAGAACTGATTCAAATGTATTCTTTTTAATGGCTGAGTAATACTCCACTGTGTATGTACCACAGCTTTCTTATCCATTCATCTGCCAATGGACATCTAGGTTGCTTCCATGTCCTGGTTATTGTAAACAGTGCAGCAATGAACACTGGGGTACTCATGTCTCTTTCAATTCTGGTTTCCTCGGTGTGCATGCCAAGCAGTGGGTTTGCTGGGTTGTATGGCAGTTCTATTTCCAGTTTTTTAAGGAATCTCCACACTGTTGTCCATAGTGGCTGTACTAGTTTGCATTCCCACCAACAGTATAAGAGGGTTCTCTTTTCTCCATACCCTTTCCAGCATTTATTGCTTGTAGACCTTTGGATCACAGCCATTCTGACTGGCATGAAGTGGTACCTCATTGTTGAAATTAAGGACTGAAAAAACCAACAAATCTCTTTCCTTGTAGACCTTATATTATAGTAAAAGGAGCCAGATAACAAATATAAAACATGTACAAAGGTGACAATGCTAGAAGGGAATACAGTGAAGTAGAGGACTGGAGGGCTGAGTACATGTATGCACTAAATAAAGAGGCTGGTCGGGAAGGTGGTCCAATAAGTTGACCGTGGAACAGAACTGAAGGAGTCAGAAGTGAGCTACAGATATCTGAGGGAAGAGTGTTTCGGAAAACAGAACCACCAAGTACACAGGTCCTGAGGTAGCAGCATGCTGCTTTTGTCAAAGGAATATCAGAGATATTGTGGCTGCAATGGAGTGAGGAGAACAAGGAGCAGTGGTGGGATATGAAATGAAAGAAGCATGTGGGGGGCGGCTTTACACAGGGCTTCCTAGTTGATGGTTAACTCTTTGAATTTTACTCCGAGTAAGATGGGAAGCCAGTGAATGTGTTGAACAGAGAAGTAACATGATCTTAAGTTTTTACAGAGCTCACTCTGCTGGGGGACAAGGGGAAAACATGAAACCATTCATTAATTCAGGGGAGTGATGAGGATGGATGGTTTGTGTAGGATAGTAGTGGTGCAGGTGATGAGAGGTGGTCTGGTTTTGTATATATTATAAAATGCATTCAAAAGAAATTGTTCATGGAAGAATTTGAGTGTGAGAGACAGAGAGAGAGACGTCAAAGATAATGTCAAGACTTTGTTGTTACTTTTAAACACCATAGAAAATCACCAGTGATTGCTAAAGTGTCGGTCTTTACAAGTAACCGTGAATTAGTCATTTTACCTCTCTAGATTTAGCTTCTTCATTAGCAAATATCTCATGAGTCTTACGATGGGTCCAGAGGCAGCACCCTTCCTTCCAACATCCTTTCCTTCCAGCACCTTTTGAAGGCCTCAAATTTAATCTGAGGATGGTATTTCCCCTTCCAAATTCTAAGAGTTTCTCTTCCTCTCTCTCTCTCCAAGCATCATTCTATTTCCCCCTTGTTTTCTTCTTCCTAACTTCCCTTTTCCCATTCAATGACTCTTCCTGAGTCATAGAGAGCTAGGGAGACATGGTCATAACTTGGGAGAAGCATTCCTCTTCTTATGCGTTATGCTGGCCTTGCATTCTCAATCCAACAAAGGCTAAATTTTTGACATCTACAGTGGGTTAGGTATCCTGGGAAGATAGCCTGTCTCCTCAGGAAGTGGTTGCTTCTCCTTGTATTAATATCTTGATACATGCAGATCCCTTTAAAAGAGAGTAAGGGAAACACAGTGTTGCAGAGCTGAAACTTAAATCTGATAAGCTTAGGTCTATTTAAAAAGCTTCATTTTCCAGTTTTGTCACTTGCCTTCCTCAAACATATTCCCAGCACTCATAAGGTATAGACACTTGACTGACTTGAAAACCAGACAAATAGAAATTATACTGGACAAAGGGAAATCCCTCATATCTCCTGAGCACTGAATGGCTTATAGATCCTCCTCTTATTCACTATGCCATTTAATCCTTTGGACAGCCCTATGAGAAAGAAGGGCAAGACAGAAATTATTTCCCCACTTACTGGTGAAAAAATTGATAATCAAATAAATATTATTGTCCAAGGAAACAACTGCTAAATGTAGGATCCATATTAAAATCACTAGAATGTGGGTCTTCTGGTTTCTAAACACAATGCTATTTCATAATAATAGCTTCTATTTATTGAGCTCTGTATACCGAGTGTTCTGTGAATAACTTATATTAATTAATTTATTCAGTGTGTACAAATGCCAATGAAATGCATGTATTGCCCTATTTTACAAATGAGAAAACTAATATTCAGAAAGCTTAAATAAGTTAAACATACTTCAATATAGCTGAAACTAAAAAATAATAATAAAGCTTCTATATTTACTTTTTAAAAAAGTTAAATAAATTGCCCATCGGACACTGATAAAAGATTTAGCAAAGGTCAACACTGCCCTATGGTGGTGGTGGTGTCTATCATATAGGGAAACTTCGGGGTTAAAACGGATTTCAGTACAGTGGAATACTTCATTTCTACACTCGTCTCTCCTAGTTTTTTGTTTGTTTGTTTGCTTTTCTCTACAGATATGTCTTACAATTTTTCTCCTACCTCAAGGCTATAGCTTTTTGGGTTCCTCTGCTAATTCCTCTTCCTCTACAATTGTCTTAATTTTGGAGTCCTCAAAGGCAAATCTTGAGCTCTCTCTTATTCCTCTCTCTGCAAGATTTTTATCCATCTCTGTAGATTCAAATACCACACATGAACTTCCAGAGAGTCTCAAACTTTTGTTTCCAGCTTAGCAGTATCCTCTAAGTTCTACACTTTCCCCCATATCCAGCTGACATTTTGGCATATCTGCTTGCCTGTCTTGCTGACATCCCAAATGTAACGACATTCCAAAGGGGAACATGTGATTCCCTCTTCACCAAACTCCTAAGCTGATCGTCTTAAAGTCTTCCCTTTCTCTGAAAATGACAGAACCACTGGAACAGTTGCAAAAGCTAGAAACTATGGTTCTTCCATTTCTTCAGTCGTCACAGTCTATCAGCAAGTCCTATTGGCTCTGTTTCCCAAATGTATCCTGAAAGTCTCTAGTCTTTTCTGTTTTAAGCCACCATTCATTTTCATCTGTGCCATCTCATAGATGCCCCACTGCACCCACTCTTGCCCCTTCTCATCTGTTCTCTTTTTTTTTTTTTTTTTGGAAAATGTAACCCAGCTCATGTCACTCCCCTATTTCACAGTCCTCAATGATTTCCCATAGATTTCAGAAATCCTCAAACACCTTAAAGGTTTGTGTGACGTGGTTCGTGCCTTTATCTCCCTTCCTTCCTTCATTATACACCAGTCATGCTGACTTTCTAGAAGTTCTTAAAATTTTTCCAGCTCTGTCCCACTTCAGCACTCTTATCATTGCCTTTGTCTGGAAAGCTTCTCTCTTGACCCTTCGACCTGGCTGGCTTTTTGGTCTCATCTTGAACACTGTCTCCTATGAGAAGCCTTCTCTACCTACTTAGTCTTTATCACAGCACCATGCTTGCTTACTTCATCATAATTACCACAAACAGTAATTATTTATTTGTGTGTGTATTTATTGTCTGATTCTACTCGGACAGAGTTTTGTCAGTCTTGTCATTGTCACAATACAGTGTCTGCAGTTATGTGTTCCCGGTACACAAAGCTCAGGAAATATTTATTGAGTGGATGAATGGGTGAAACTCAATTTTCGTTATGAAGACTTCCATTTTCATAACTATGATGCCTTGGTCATGTTTATCCTCTGTGTGCTGTGCTCTGCAAACTCAAAGAGGCATCCCAGAGATGCACCAATATAGAAATGAGCTGCGGTCAGGACCTAACTTCTATTAAACAAGAACAAAGAGGACAAACTGTCTTAACCCAAAAGAATTTAGGCCGTTAGGCCAGATGCCAGAGTTTTTTGGCTTTTTCATTTCCTTAGGTACGTAACAGATTCAAATTTCTGAAAAGTCATCCAAAGTATGACTATATATTATAAAAACCATTTCACTTACCCTTTAAACAAATGTCATGCTCTATTTAAATATCAGCCAGGCTTCTTATTAGCATGGACAGGGCTAGAGGCCATATCTAATCGAGGCCTTAATCTTTGTCACCAAAAGTAGGCAAACGTACAACCATAATAACTAGGAGTCTTAATTTAAGGGCCTACTTACTGTATGACAAGTGCGCCCCAGTACTATGTGCTCTATGTGCTATTTCTACTTAATCTTTGCAACAAACCTATGAGGAAAACTTTTTGCCCAACCAATAAAGATTTACTGAGCATGGCCCCACCCATCAGAACAAGACCCAGTTTCCTCCTCAGTCAGTCTCTCCCATCAGGAAGCTTTCATAAGCTTCGTATCCTTATCCATCAGGGGGCAGAGAGAATGAAAAATACAATCACAGAAAACTAATCAAACTGGACCACAGCCTTGTCTAACTCAATGAAACTATGAGGCATGCTGTGTAGGGCCACAGAGGATGAATGGGTCATGGTGGAGAGTTCTGACAAAATGTGGTCCAGTGGAGAAGGTAATGGCAAACAACTTCAATATTCTTGCCTTGAGAACCCCATGAACAGTATGAAAAGGCAAAAATATAGGACACTGAAACATAAATTCTCCAGGTTGGTAGATGCTCAATACGCTCCTGGAGAAGAGTGGAAAAATAACTCCAGAAAGAATGAAGAAACAGAGCCAAAGCAAAAAACAACACCCAGTTACGGATGTGACTGGTGATGGAAGTAAAGTCTGCTGCTGTAAAGAGCAATATTGCAATAGGAACCTGGACTGTTAGGTCCACGGATCAAGGCAAATTGGAAGTGGTCAAACAGGAGATGGCAAGAGTGAACATAGACATTTTAGGAATCAGTGAACTAAAATGGACTGGAATGGGTGAATTTAACTCAGATGACCATTATATCTACTACTGTAGGCAAGAATCCCTTAGAAGAAATGGAGTAGCCATCATAGTCAACAAAAGAATCCAAAATTCAGTACTTGGATGCAATCTCAAAAACTACAGAATGATCTCTGTTCGTTTCCAAGGCAAACCATTCACTATCACAGTAATCCAAGTCTATGCCCAACTAGTAATGCTAAAGAAGCTGAGGTTGAACTGAAGAAGCTGAAGGTTCTATGAAGACCTACAAGACCTTCTAGAACTAACAGCCTAAAAAGATTTCCTTTTCATTATAGGGGACTGGGATGCAAAAGTAGGAAGTCAAGAGATACCTGGAGTAATAGGCAAATTTGACCTTGGAGTACAAAATGAAGCAGGTCAAAGGCTAACAGAGTTTTGCCAAGAGAATGCACTGGTCATAGCAAACACCCTCTTCCAACAACACAAGAGAAGACTCTACACATGGACATCACCAGATGGTCAACACTGAAATCAGATTGATTATATTATTTGCAGCCAAAGATGGAGAACCTCTATACAGTCAGTGAAAACAAGACCAGGAGCTGACTGTGGCTCAGATCATGAACTCCTTATTGCCAAATTCAGACTGAAATTGAACAAAGTAGGGAAAACCACTAGACCATTCAGGTATGACCTAAATCAAATCCCTTATGATTATACAGTGGAAGTGACAAATAGATTCAAAGGATTAGATCTGATACACAGAGTGCCTGAAGAACTATGGATGGAGGTTTGTGACATTGTACAGGAGGCAGTGATCAAGACCATCCCCAACAAAAAGAAATGCAAAAAGGCAAAATGGTTGTCTGAAGAGGCCTTACAAATAGCTGAGAAAAGAAGAGAAGCTAAAGGCAAAGGAGAAAAGGAAAGATATACCCATCTGAATGCAGAGTTCCAAAGAATAGCAAGGAGAGGTAAGAAAGCCGTCCTCAGTGACCAATGCAAAGAAAAAGAGGAAAACAATAGAATGGGAAAGACTACAGATCTCTTTGGGAGAAGGAAATGGCAACCAACTCCTGTACTCTTGCCTAGAGAATTCCGTGGACAAAGGAGCCTGGTGGGCTGCTGTCCACAGGGTCGCACAGAGTCTAACATGACTGAAGTGACTTAGCATACATGCATGCATGGATTGGAAAAGGAAATGGCAACCCACTCCAGTATTCTTGCCTGAAGGGTCCCAGGGACAGAGGAACCTGGTGGGCTGCCGTCTATGGGGTCACACAGAGTCAGATGACTGAAGTGACTTAGCAGCAGCACACATCTCTTCAAGAAAATTAGAGATACCAAGGGAACATTTCATGCAAAGATGGGCAGAATAAAGGACAGAAATGGTATGGACCTAACAGAAGCAGAAGATATTAAGAAGAGGTGGCAAGAATATACAGAAGAACTATACAAAAAAGATTTCCATGACCAGATAACCACAGTGCTGTGATCACTCACCTAGAGCCAGACATCCTGGAATGCAAAGTCAAGTGTGCCTTAGGAACGATCACTATGAAAAAGCTAGTGAAGGTGATGGAATTCCAGTTAAGCTACTTCAAATCCTGAAAGATGATGCTGTGAAAGTGCTGCACTCAATATGCCAGCAAATTTAGAAAACTCAGCGGTGGCTACAAAACTGGTAAAGGTCACTTTTAATTCCAATCCCAAAGAAAGGTAATGCCAAAGAATGTTCAAACTACTGCACAATTGCACTCATCCCCCATGCTAGTAAAGTAATGCTCAAAATTCTCCAAGCCAGGCTTCAACAGTACATGAACTGAGAATTCCAGATGTTCAAGCTGGATTTAGAAAAGGCAGAGAAACCAGAGATCAAATTGCCAACATCCGTTGGAGCATCAAAAAGCACAAGAGTTCCAGCAAAACATCTATTTCTGCTTTATTGACCACACCAAAGAGTCCCTTTGACTGTGTGGATTACAACAAACTATGGAAAATTCTTCAAGAGATGGAAATACTAGACCACTTAACTGCCTCCTGAGAAATCTGTATGCAGGTCAAGAAGCAACAGTTAGAACTGGACATGGAACAACAGACTAGTTCCAAATCGGGAAAGGAGTACGTCAAGGCTGTATATTGTCACTCTGCTTATTTAACTTATATGCAGAGTTCATCAAGCAAAAGGCCAGGCTGGAATCACGATTGCCAGGAGAAATATCAATAACTTCAGATACACAGATGACCCCACCCTTATGGCAGAAAGTGAAGAAGAACTAAAGAGCCTCTTGATGAAAGTGAAAGAGGAGAGTGAAAACGTTGGCTTAAAACTCAACATTCAGAAAACGAAGATCATGGCATCCAGTCCCATTACTTCATGGCAAATAGATGGGAAAACAGTGGAAACAGTGGCAGACTATATTTTTGGGTTCCAAAATCACTGCAGATGGTGACTGTAGCCATGAAATTAAAAGATGCTTGCTCCTTGGAAGAAAAATATGACCAACCTAGACAGCATATTAAAAAGCAGAAACATTACTTTGCCAACAAAGGTCCATCTCATCAAAGCTATGGTTTTTCCAGTAGTCATGTGTGGATGTGAGAGTTGGACTGTAAGGAAAGCTGAGTGCCAAAGAATTGATGATTTTGAACTGTGGTGTTGGAGAAGACTCTTGAGAGTCCCTTAGACTGCAAGGAGATCCAACCAGTCCATCCTAAAGGAAATCAGTTCTGAATATTCACGGGAAGGACTGATGCTGAAACTCCAATACTTTGGCCACCTGATGCGAAGAATGTACTCATTTGGAAAGACCTTAATGCTGGGAAAGATTGAAGGTGGAAGGAGAAGGGGACAACAAAGGATGAGATGGTTGGATGGCATTGCCAACTCGATGGACATGAGTTTGAGTAAGTGTCCAGAGTTGGTGATGGACAGGGAAGCCTGGCATGCTGCACTCCATGGGGTCGCAAAGAGTCGGAGTCAACTGAGCAACTGAATTGAATAAATAAAGACTATTAAGCTCACAACTGAGTGACTGAACTGACTGACTGGCTGAGGCTCAGAGAAGTGACATTACTTGCTCTTACACCAGGCTTATAGCTGGTAAGAGGTTACACGGAAATTAAACTCACGTTTTCTGATTTCAAAGTGAGCATTATTTAAAAAACATTGTGTTTTGGGGAAAAAAGATACTTATCAGTATCTTTTCTGCTGCACACTTTCTTCTTTTTTTGGCTGTACCTTGTGGCATGTGGGATCTTAGGTTCCCAACCAAGGCTCGAACCCATGCCCCCTGCAGTGGAAGCACAGAGTCTTAACTACTGGACCTCCCCCCTACAACCCCCGAAGTCCCACACATCAATATCTTTTTATTAAATTAAGTATACCATACTTTCTGATCAACTAATGAAATGTGATTCTCTTTAAGAAGCAATCTGTGTAAGCTCTCTGGCTCTCCACTATTTCTCTAGGGTGAAATTCTATCAGTGATCTTATCACAGAGAATAATCTTAATTTGCCTTCCCTGAGTAAATAATTGGCTCACAGATATTAGCTATTTCTTGTTACTTGAAGTCTCCTCAAAGAGAAAATGCATGCACTTCAATAATGATCTGTGAAACCTTTGGATTTCATGAAGTTGCTGATTAGGTCTGTACAAAGAGAAGAAAATGGTACCATTATTCCAATATTTATTTTCTATTTGGGGTTTTACTAAAACTTTTATTTGAAGTTTGAAAACCACTCCTCTTAAGAAATAGAGAAAAAAAGAGAAAGAATGAAGGGAGGGAGGGAAGAAGAAAGGAAAAGAGAAGGGAATAAAAAAAGAAAGTTGAGTCTTTTTTCTAGGAATGGCTTTCACAATTAAGTCATCCTGATACTACTGCCTCTTAAAGCTTCATAACCAACTTTGCACCTTTACTGATAAGTCTAACTTCCTACCTAACATCTCCAATAAGATGAATAGTAGATATAGATATTCTACACTTGAAATACCTAAAACTATATTCCTATTCCCCCAAATGTAATCATTCCCCAAATTTTCATCTCAGAAAAAGTCTACACCATTTGATACTAAAAATAAACAACCAAACAACTCTTGGAGTAATCCTTGCTTCCTATCTCTGCTACACATTTCACATCCAACGTTTGGCTTTACTGCCAAATTTTAAAGTATTTGTCCACTTTTCTCAGCATCTTCTGCTACCACTCTAGTCCAAGCCGTCATCATTTCTCATCTAGATGAGATGAGCTTCCTAACTGGTCTCCCTGCTGCTACGCTCACCCACCTTCATACAATTTGCTCTCTAGACAGCAGTCAAAGTCAGTTTTTAAAAAATGTAAATTAGATCATGTTACTCTCCCTCTCACAATTTTCCAAAGGTTTCCAATTATACCAAGAATAAAATCCAAACTCCTTGCTATAATTTAAGACAGAGTTTTCCAAAGCAAGCCATTATTAGGTTGTGAAACCAATATACTGGGTAAGGATTTGCGTTGTAAAATAAAATGGAAAAAAATCAAAGTTTATTGAAAGAACTTATGTTTAAGATGTGTGGTGTGTGTGTGTATAGTGGACTACAACATAAAATGCATTTCTTTCTGTGGATCCCATTAAAAGAGTTTGAAAACCATTAGCCTACAAGATCTTAAAGTTCTGTTTGCTCACATCTCCTGCATAATATTCCACCCCATCCCCTGCTCATCAAAATACCTCAGCCTTTCTAGCATTCTTATTGCGACTTCAGAAGAAGGACAGCTTCTCCCCACCTCTGTCCCTAGCACTTGTCTGAATACTTCCAATTATTCATATGGATGGATCCTTCTTACCATTCAGATCTCAGCTCAAATGTCACCTGCTTAGAAGCTTTTCCTCTAACTAATCTAAAGCAGTCCCTACCACTTCTCTATCACATCACCCTAGTTTATTTTCTTATGTTGCTAACCATGCTGTTGCATATTTATTTGTCTGTACATTGTCTTTCTCAGAATAATGCAGGAATCTTAACTGTCCTGTTTGCCAAAGCTCCCCCTACACTTATAACAGCCTCTCAATAAATATTAGTTGATAGAATGTTGAATATTTCAGTTTTAAGAGGATTTTTGTAAAATAGGGACACCTTATAATGAAATCCTTAAATAACTATAATAACACTGCTAGGAAAACAAGATGCTGCTGCTAAAACTGAACAGTGATTGGCAGGCAGGGCCCATGGGAGAGTCTGATGGTTCATTTGTCAGCTGATGGAGGAAAATCCAAATGTAGTGTATAAAAGGTAATTTCTGGGCATGCAAGGTATAAAATGTAGATTGGTTGACATTGAGCATAGAATAGTCAGGGACGTTGGCACAGTTTTTGTCTAGTGCGCTGTGGTACCTGGCAAGAAAACTCCTTAAAGTGTTCCTCTTGAATTCCCTTCAATAGTGGAACCAGGGGCAAAAACCTGCCTTCAGTCCTGAATGAAAGAAGAGGGACCCAGGAAGGCAAGTTAAGAGTGGCAACTGCTAAGAATGATGAGATGGGGCGGGGTCAGACTGGGAAGTGCCCTCAGGGATCCAGGCCCACAAGTAAACTCCAGAGTCAGAGGAAAAGAGGCCCCTCATTTCCTTCACAGTCCCAGCTAGCAAACTCCCCCGAGAGGTGAGTAGGATTATTACCTGGATCTTTATTTAATTCTTTCCAGGTGACCCATCATAAAGAGGCTTGTATGCTAAGCTGAGGAGTTTAAACTTTTCTTCTAGATACAAAGGAGAACCTCTGAGGAGTTTAAGCAGGAAAGTGGCCTGTTGGGGTGTCTTAGATCCCCTGGCTGCATGTGAAGGGGACTGAGGGTTTGCACATGTGGAAGCAGGAAACTTTGTGGCAGATGCACTATATGAGAAGCAATGAGCATCTAAACAAACACAAAGGCTGTGGGACATTTGTGCAGAGGGAATCTGACTCCATCCCTGGTGGCTCAGATGGTAAAGAATACGCCTGCAACGTTGGAGACCTGGGTTCAATCCCTGGGTCAGGAAGATCCCCTGGAGAAGGGAATGGCTACCCACTCCAGTACTCTTGCCTGGAGAATTCCACTGAACAGAGGAACCTGGTGGGCTACAGTCCATGGGGTCGCAAAGCGTTGGACACAACTGAGCAACTAACACTACTTACTGGTTAAGTGCTCCCCGTCTCTGGTCCCAAACCAGTTAGGAACTCCAAAGCCTTTTCTGGTCCCTATAAAATAAAACAGAGAATAGCATCTCCTTCAGAGACTGCTTTAGGGGCTGATATGATAATGCACGTAAACCCTAAGTGCCTGACACATAGTAAGTGCTCAGTAAATGTTAGCTATTACTATAGTCTGGTGGGCTAGAGTGCATGAGGTTGCAAAGAGTCGGACATGACTGAGTGACTAAGCAACATATTAGTTTTTCAGGCAGGCACTAGTATCATTTTTTAGCATGGTGGGGGACAATGAGGCAGACAGAAATAGGCTCCATATCCTGCAAATCAGAATTCACATTCAGTCAGCATCAGTTCCCATTCTATTGTTTTCCTCTAATTCTTTGCATTGATCACTGAGGAAGGCTTTCTTATCTCTCCTGGCTATTCTCTGGAACTCCACATTCAAATGGGTATATCTTTCCTTTTCTCCTTTGCCTTTTGCTTCTCTTTTCTCAGCTATTTGTAAGACCTCCTAGACAACCATTTTGCCTCTTTGCATTTTTTTTGTTGCTGTTGTTGGGGGTGGTCTTGATCACTGCCTCCTGTGCAATGTCATGAAGAGAGACTAGAGATCTCTTCAAGAAAATTAGAGATACCAAGGGAACATTTCATGCAAAGATGGGCAGAATAAAGGACAGAAATGGTATGGACCTAATAGAAGCAGAAGATATTAAGAAGAGGTGGCAGGAATACACAGAAGAACTATACAAAAAAGGATCTTCACGACCCAGATAACCACGATGGTGTGATCACTCACCTAGAGCCAGACATCCTCGAGTGCGAAGTCAGGTGGGCCTTAGGAAGCATCATTATGAACAAAGCCAGTGGAGGTGATGGAATTCCAGTTGAACTATTTCAAATTCTAAAAGATAATGCTGTGAAAGTGCTGCACCCAATATGCCAACAAATTTGGAAAACTCAGCAGTGGACACAGGACTGGAAAAGGTCAGTTTTCATTCTAATCCCAGAGAAGGGCAATACCAAAGAATGTTCAAACTATAGCACAATTGCACTCCTTCCACAAGCTAACAAGTAATGCTCAAAATTCTCTAAGCTAGGCTTCAACAGTACATGAACTGAGAATTCCAGATATTCAAGAGATGAATTTAGAAAAGGCAGAAGAACCAGAGATCAAATTGCCAGCATCGGCTGGATCATCAAAAAAAGCAAAAGAGTTCCAGAAAAACATTTACTTCTGCTTTACTGTCTACACCAAAGCCTTTAACTGTGTGAATCACAACAAACTATGGAAAATTCTTCAAGAGATGGGAATACCAGACCATATTACCTGCCTCCTGAGAAATCTGTATGCAGGTCTAGAAGCAACAGTTAGAACCAGACATGGAACAACAGACTGGTTCCAAATTGGGAAAGGAGTGTGTCAAGGCTATATATTGTCACCCTGCTTATTTAATTTATATGCAGAGTACATCACACGAAAGGCCAGGCTGGATGAAGCACAAGCTGGAATCAAGATTGCCAGGAGAAATATCAATAACCTCAGATATACAGATGACACTACCCTTATGGCAGAAAGTGAAGAGGAACTAAAGAGCCTCTTAATGAAAGTGAAACAGGAGAGTGAAAAAGCTGGCTTAAAACTCATCTTTCAGAAAACTAAGATCATGGCATCCAGTCCCATCACTTCATGGCAAATAGATGGGGAAACAATGGAAACAGTGACAGACTATTTTCTTCAACTCCAAAATCATTGCAGATGATGACTGCAGCCATGAAATTAAAAGATGCTTGCTCCTTGGAAGAAAAGCTATGACCAACCTAGACAGCATATTAAAAAGCAGAGACATTACTTTGCCAACAAAGGTCCGTCTCGTCAAAGCTATGGTTTTTCTAGTAGTCATGGATGGATGTGAGAGTTGGACCATAAAGAAAGCTGAGCACCAAATAATTGATGCTTTTGGACTGTGGTGTTGGAGAAGATTCTTGAGAGTCCCTTGAACTGCAAGGAGATCCAACCAGTCCATCCTAAAGGAAGTCAGTCCTGAATATTCATTGGAAGGACTGATGCTGAAGCTGAAACTCCAATACTTTGGCCACCTGATGTGAAGAATAAACTCATTTGGAAAGACCCTGATGCTGGGAAAGACTGAAGGCCGGAGGAGAGGGGACAACAGAGGATGAGATGGTTGGATGGCATCACCAACTTGATGGACATGAGATTCAGCAAGCTCAGGATTTGATGGACAGGGAAGCCTGGCAGGCTGTAGTCCATGGGGTCGCAGAATCTGACATGACTGAATGACTGAACTGAACTGAAGTTTGGCATCAGGTGGCCAAAGTATTGGAGCTTCTGCTTCAGCATCAGTCCTTCCAATGAATATTCAGGACTGATTTCCTTTAGGATAGACTTGTTGGATATTACAGTCCAAGGGACTCTCAAGAACCACAGTTCAGAAGCATCAATTATTCGGTGCTCAGCTTTCTTTATGGTCCAACTCTCACATCCATCCATGACTACTGGAAAAATCATAGCTTTTATGAGATGGACCTTTGTTAGCAAAATAATGTCTCTGCTTTTTAATATGCTATCTAGGTTGGTCATAGCTTTTCTTCCAAGGGGCAAGCATCTTTTAATTTCATGGTTGCAGTCACCATCTTTGGTAATTTTGGAGTCTAAGAAAATAAAGTCTGTCACTGTTTTCATTGTTTCCCCATCTATTTGCCATGAAGTGATGGGACTGGATGCCGTGATCTTAGTTTTTTGAAAGTTGGGTTTTAAGATAGCTTTTTCACTTTCCTCTTTCACTTTCATCAAGAGGCTCTTTAGTTCCTCTTCACTTTCTGCCATAAGGGTGGTGTCATCTGTGTATCTGAGGTTATTGATATTTCTCCTGGCAATCTTGATTCCAGCTTGTGCTTCATCCAGCCTGGCCTTTTGTGTGATGTACTCTGCATATAAGTTAAATAAGCAGGGCGACAATATACAGCCTCGACACACTCCTTTCCCAATTTGGAACCAGTCCGTTGTTCTATGTCCGGTTCTAACTATTGCTTCTTGACCTCCATACAGGTTTCTCAGGAGGCAGGTAATGTGGTCTGGTATTCCCATGTCTTGAAGAATTTTCCACAGCTGGTTGTGATCTACACAAAGGCTTTGGTGTGGTTAATAAAGCAGAAGTAGATGTTTTTCTGGAACTCTCGTGCTTTTTTGATGATCCAGATGATGCTGGCAATTTAATCTCTGGTTCTTCTTCCTTTTCTAAATCCAGCTTGAACATCTGGAATTCTTAGTTCACGTACTGTTGAAGTTTAGCTTAGAGAATTTTGAGCAATATTTTCCTACCTTGTGGAGGGAGTGCAATTGTGCGGTAGTTTGAACATTGTTTGGTATTGCCCTTCTTTGAGATTGGAATGAAAACTGACCTTTTCCAGTCCTGTGGCCACTGCTGAGTTTTCCAAATTTGTTGGCATATTGGGTGCAGCACTTTCACAGCATTATCTTTAAGAATTTGAAATAGTTCAACTGGAATTCCATCACCTCCACTGGCTTTGTTCATAGTGATGCTTCCTAAGGCCCACCTGACTTCGCACTCCAAGATGTCTGGCTCTAGGTGAGTGATCACACCATCATGGTTATCTGGGTCATGAAGATATTTTTTGTATAGTTCTGTGTATTCTTGACACCTTTTCTTAGTATCTTCTACTTCTGTTAAGTCCATACCGTTTCTGTCCTTTATTCTGCCCATCTTTGCATGAAATATTCCCTGGTATCATCTCTAATTTTTTTGAAGAGAGCTCTAGTCTTTCCCATTCTGTTGTTTTCCTCTACTTCTTTGCATTGACCACTGAGGAAGGCTTTCTTATCTCTCCTTGCTATTCGTTGGAACTCTGCATTCAGATGGGTATATCTTTCCTTTTCTCCTTTGCCTTTAGCTTCTCTTCTTTTCTCAGCTATTTGTAAGGTCTCTTCAGACAACCATTTTGCCTTTTTGCATTTCTTTTTGTTGGGGATGGTCTTGATCACTGCCTCCTGTACAATGTCACGAACCTCTGTCCATAGTTCATCAGGCCCTCTTGGATGGGGGCAATGCTTTTAAACGTTTTTGCCTGTGGGGATGGTCTCATAGAAGTGAACATGGAGCTACAGAGTGAAAAATAAAAAGCATTTTGACAGACAGTGGAGTTACACTGAAAACCGCAATTCAGTGGAAGGAACAGAGTTAAACTGGTCTTGATTGGGGTGAGGATGTGACTGAGGCAGGACTGGTCCCGGCCAAGCCAGGCCAGGTCAGAATCAGGGCTGCGATCCCTTGGCTCTGGCGCTTCCTTCCTGAGACAAGGCTCGCGTCTTAAGCGAGTGGGAGAGGCGGCAGCCATCCAGGCCCACAAAAGGTCCGGGGTTGAGGGCCTCTCAGCCTAGATTTTGTCTGCAAACCCAGTTTCTGAGGTGCCTAAAAGTGTACAAATAGTGAAGCCGGGCCCAGCCGAGCCAATTCATTACCTCGCCTCAGCGCTGCATGCTCATTATCTGCTCTCCATATCACCTCTCCTCAGGGGGCTCAAAGGAATCAGCAAATCCCCCGGCATCAGAGCTACGAATCCCCAGCACAACCCATTCACACGCAGCGGGGCGGCTGGGGATTAATTGGAGGGGGAATGTTGTGAATTCCAGAGAGTTCTTTCTCTTTGCCTCACAGCCGGTGGCCGGGGATATTGCTACATGAAAGCTTCCCTGTCAGTATCGATCATCATTGCCCGGGCTGCTACATTCCAGAGAATGAATTGGCCTCATTTGGTAACTCAACTGGAGTGGGGGATGGGGTGGGGTGTCTTTCCGGATGGGTCCACATTTGTGGTCCCCACTTCTTGCTCCATAAGTGGTTTCCAAAGACAAACAGAAATCCACAGGACCCCTTTTTCTTCCCGACTTGGGCGATGCTTAGTACAGCGTGACTCGGAAGGGTGGGAAAGGGCGGGACCTGGGTTAGGGCCCGGGCAGGAAATTAGTTGAGGCAAAGCCGCGTCTGAGGAGAGAAGCAGGCCAATAGCCCCCCAGGGTTTCTCTGATTGCTTTGATGCGAGGCCGACTTCCCCCTCCCATCCCGGGGCTTCTCGGCAGGAGGCCTGCGGGCTCTCTCCCTGCCCGCGCCGAACGGCGCCGGGGCCTAGGAGCCGAGGGAGCCCAAACCCCGCCGCACCCTGGGGCAGGGGCGCTCCAGCTAGGCAGATACGAAATGCAAGCGTCAGGCGCATTCCCTGAGAAAGCAGTTGCTGGAAGCCCAGAGAAAAGACAAAAGGAGCCTCTTCCTGGGATTTTATCTCTGAGGTCTGCAGACTGAAACCTTTCTCTAATTCTTACCTTTTTATTGCTAGACTGCTTTTCCCTCATCCCCAACTGTCTGACCGTTGCTCGTTCTCCCGTCCTCCTAGACCCTCCCCCTGCCTATCTGCAGTATTTCCTGAAACTCCCACCAAGTGGAGAGTTCAGAGAATGTACCCTGGGAAATCCTGGAGTCTGGGCCTCTTCATGCCGCCGCGAGAGGTACCTAAACTGAGGGTCCTGAGGGGCTGGCCGAAACCCCCGCCGGGCCCTGCTGTGGGGCTGTGTGGTGCCGGGCAAGTCGCTGGGCTCCCTCTGCCTCACTTTGGGCATCCGTCAGACAGATGATAATAACTGTTCTGCCTCCCTCTTATGACTGTGTAGGGATTAATGGAAAAAGGGATTTAAAAGCACTTTGTGATTTGTAAAGCGCTCAACAGAAGGTATGATGATTATTAAATTCTCTCATTGGGCATGGTATCGAATGTATTCGTGATCTTTATAAAAACTTCATTCTGCATTTACCTCCCTCTATCTAACTAGTCCTGTGAAGTATGTCCAGGCAGGGACAGAGATAAAAAGTAAGCCAATGTACACAAAAGGAAAAACAAAAAACAAACAAAAAAAAAAACATGATTGTTATTATAATTTTCAAAAATAAAAACAAAGTGATACCCCTGCAGCATTTCAAATTATGGATGCCCAGAAGGTGACTCTCTCCACGTGGGCATTTTTCTAGTCCAATAGTCTATCTATTGGGGATTCTTTGGCATGGCAGCAGGCAAGCATTGGCCTGCAAATCAGAAACACTCTGTAATATTGAGCAAGTCATTTCCTCTCTCTGGGCTTCAGTTTCCCCATCGCTAAAATATGTGAGTAGGAGTGGACTTCCTTAAAATCTTTTACAATCCCTCTGTTTTGTCATTCTGTAGTTGCCTTGATTAATATTTAGCAACAGTTGGGGCTCCAAGGTCATTTCATATTTGCTAGAATATCAAAGAGTTTTACTAATCTTCGTCCAGGGATAAAGGACTAAGTGAGCAAACAATCCAGAATCATGCCAGCCACTTAGGGACCCTTAATTCTACTTAATCATAATGAGAATTTTTCAACATTTGGAAATTAATATGGGAAGAAGCATGACATCATGCCTTAGAACACTCCAGTGCAATTGGCACAGGATCTCATCGCAATTAGCACGGTTTCCTCACCCCCAGATGCTTTAATACTAAAAGTGCCTGCTTCACTTAGTAACTCCACTCTAAAAACTGACACCTGAAAACCACAACCTAGGTGTTACAAGAATCCTAAAGACCACAAGGTCAGCATTTCATTTCACCATTCAGTCTGCGAAATCTAGAGTTTCCCTGCTCAGGGTCTTTTATCTCTCTCCCAGGTGCCCTCGTCTGCCTTAGAAAGGCTGCTTTCCCCTTCCCAGCTGCTGTCAGCTGGCTTGTCTGTCCCAATTGGGAAGCTTCAGGTTCAAGGCTCTGTCTGGGGAGGTCATATACAGCCTTGACTATTATTCTGATGGATTGTTTTAATTCTCCCCACTTTGATCATGTCAGTTTCCACAACAAACAAGGCTCACCAGAAGCATTCCTGAGCTCACAAAGGCAAACATGCTTGGCTTTGCATCACATGCCAGAGGCCAGAATTCTTTGGTTTTAGCTTCAAGGCTATATTAACCCTTGGTTGCATAAGTTTCCAGGTTAACACGTTTAACCTTCGTTTCCTGCAACCAAAGACATGTTAGGCTCCTCCAGAGAAGTGCAGTGATTTCCAGCCTTTAATTAAGTAAGGATCCAAGTGGCAGATGCAGTTCACACACTCTGGAGCCAAGTCCTGGCTACGGAGATTCTTTTGCTCCAAATGCTCTGCAGTTCACGGAGAGTAACTTCAGCTAATAAAAATAACTCTGTCTACTGAGTGCCAGGAGCCGTTTTAAACCACTTAAAATATTATCTCATCTAATATGAGCAAAATGTTAAGGTGAAATAAAGATTGTGGCAACTTCTTAAGTGAAGAAACCGAGAAGATAGAAGCTAAGAAGTCTGTCCAAGATTACATAGCTAGCCTGGAATGGGGCAAGGGTTTTAACGTGGATTTGCCTGACTTGAGGGGCAGTCTCTAACACTATTAGATATTAGCTGTCATTATGTGATAGTTGAAAGAGCTCTTGATTGAGAGTAAGGAAGCCAGAGTTGAAATCTCTGACTGTGGCCACCTCAGGCAAACCAGTTTTCTCCAAGCCTTGATTTCCCTAACTGTAAACTGAAGATAGAATTAAATCAGTTTTTTTTTTTCCCAGACCTCAGTCATTCACTTTATTACTCATACCATTCATAATATTATTTAATAACTTTTTCTTTAACTCAATATGCTTTTTAAAACCAAATGTTTTAAAATTAAATGTTACTAAATTAAAAACCAAAATGACTGGCTCAAAGTAGATGGTAGTAATAAAAATAAGATAATAAAAGCTATACCGTTAAATTCTAGCTAGATGCTATTGCTTGCCTGAGGCTCTAAGATGTAGGCTAATCTTATGTTAAACTGGAAAATATGCAAGCTAATTAAGGACACTGCGAATCAGTTAAATTCTGTGGAGGATATACCAAGATATATATAAGATTTTGCCACAATGTAACAATATGGGAAGAAAATCCAACAACTTTCTGACTGTCTTACTTAATGTTACTGCAGAGGCGCCTGGTGGGCTGCTGTCTATGGGGTCACACAGAGTCGGACACGACTGAAGCGACTCAGCAGCAGCAGCAGCAGCATCAGCAACATTTAGATGTGTGCTACCTAAAGTTACCTCACCTGAATTTTTTCTGCATACAACCAGTGGTCCCCATCTAATATTTGACCAGAAAATGTTGTGGGTTTCTTTTTCAGTGTTTCTAACTCTAAAATACTTGATGCCGATGAGGCAAGTTAATATTAATTACTATTAAATTTGAAACTGAGTTCACTAGCACCTAGTGAGTATTTCCAGAACTCCAGAGAAGGTAAAATATGAAGGGACCTTGACAGTAAAAAAAAAAAAAAATCACTGTTATCGGTTTCTTTGAACAGCAAATAAATAGACTCTTCTCTAGGAAGTCTGGGAAGGACTTCAAATCCTTTAGCCATGTAATAATTTTGTATATTTACCATGGTGTGCACAGTGGGTTTTCAAAGTGTGGTTGAAAGCCCTGGGGACAACCAATACTCATTCAGGTCAAAACTATTTTCATGATAATACTAAGATGTTTCTAGAGGCTACATGAAGGAGATACTGCAACAGATGGAATGTAGAAGTAGATATGAGAATCCAGCTGTCTTCCATTGACAGACATTAAGGAGATTTACAAAATGTTAAACAATGTCTCTCTTCTCACTAATTTCTTTAATTTGAAGAAATACAGTTATTTTTTTCATAAAATTGAGTTATTTACTTTACCATATGAGTTTATTTAAAAGTAATTATTTTTAAAATATCTCAATTTACCTTCTAGTATGGTAAATATTGGTTAATATAATTCACATTAAAAAATCTCTTTGACTCTGCAATAATTCTTTATTTTTCCTGTCAGATACTTCTAAATATATTTTTTTAATTTTTAAAAATTTTATTTATTTATTTTTGGCTGCGCTGAGTCCTTGTTGCCTTGCTCTCTCTAGCTGAGGCGAGTTGGGGCTACTCTTTGTCACCGTGCACGAGCTTCTCATTGCAGTGGTCCCCCTTGTTTTGGAGCACAGGCTCTAGGCCCAGAGGCTAAGTAGTTATGGTGTGGACTCTATAGCTCGAGCTCAGTAGTTGTGGTGCCCAAGCTTAATTGTTCTGCAGCCTATGGAATCTTGCTGGACCAGAGATCGAACCTGTGTCCCCTGCTTTGACAGGTAGATTCTTATCCATCATGGCACCACAGGGAAGTCCCTCAATAACTCTTAAAAATATGTTCTGTAGCCAAAATGAGAATATCTAAAGGTGCTCGGTTCATGGGGTCGCAAAGAGTCGGACACTACTGAGCGACTGAACTGAAACTGAAAGGCCATTACAAACAGCAGCTCTGGAGTATATCAGCTGGATTATAAAGTAGGTGAAGTCAAACATTGTTCATCACAGAACTACCTGTAATGGAGAGGAGTAGGAAAAAACTATGGTTAGCAATACTGAATTGTTTAGTGACTAAGTCATGTCCAACTCTTTTGCAATCCCATGGATTCATAGCCTGACAGTTTCATCTGTCCTTGGGATTTTCCAGGCAAGAATACTGGAGTGGGTTGCCATTTCCTTCTCCAGGGGACCTTCCCAACCCAGGGACTGAACCCACATCTGCTTGGCAGGCAGATTCTTTACCACTGAGCCACCTGGGAAGCCCATAATGAATTATTACGGTTAGTAATAATGGAGCTAGCTTTTCTGAAATGATCAACTCAGTGACATCATTTGTGATTATGACAAAGGAAAATTAAGAAATGTAACCTGAAAATGTTTACATTTTATATATTAAAAACCAGAATCAGAACTTTGAATTCCAAATGCTGGGATTCCAGCAATGTAAAACATGTCTGCTCACATAGAGGCCTAGAATAGAATGTGGAAAGTAGAGATTTTTCTTGCAAAATTGGCATAGGAAAATTTATTCTTTCACAAAAATTATTTTTAATGGTGTCCCCAATTATCATATATAATTTCTACACAGTGGTAGTTAAAGTTTAATTTCTTATATAGTCAAGAGACTGCTGAAAGGTTGGGCTACTATAGCAATGGTTCTCTGATCACACACTCGATTAGATCAACAAGTTGGGCCAGTGTAGCTTAGCTATTTTGTGAGCTGAATCCCATGAACTATATGGCTATAAATTGATTGTGACTATCAGCTGAGACCATGGCCAAAAACATATAATTGTCAATTAGTGTGTTTCACGTAGATAAGGCCAAAGTGTATTAGCACCTGCACTAAATGCCTCACTCTCATTTTGATTCTGGGAGTTCAATTTACAAAGAGAATTAACATTTCTCTTTATTTTAAGTGGTTTCTATGGATACCTTCTATGAAGCATTTCATTCACATCTATCCAGTTTAAGCTTCTCATTTTAATTTAAATACACTTTCATTCCTTCAGAATGTGTATATGATATTCACAGTTCATTTTCTGAAAATAACCTGTGAAAAGCATTTATGCACACAAAATTTTAAGTTAATATCTTTAAGAGTTAAAAATGAGAAACTCCAACAATACAGAAATTCATAATCTCAAAATTGGAAATCTGTTTCCATCTGCCTCATGCTCACTGAAAATCTGAACTGTAATCTAAAGAATCATGTTTTCTGATTTCAGGCTTGTTTGTTGTTTTATCCTTACTGGGTGCTTTTTTGTCCGTTTCTTAATCTTATTTATTGTTGCAGTTTTCTTACTTAGCATGCTGTTGCTGCTGCTGCTAAGTCTCTTCAGTCGTGTCCGACTCTGTGCAACCCCATAAACAGTGGCGCACAGGCTCCCCCATCCCTGGGATTCTCCAGGCAAGAACACTGGAGTGGGTTGCCATTTCCTTCTCCAATGCATGAAAGTGAAAAGTGAAAGTGAAGTCGCTCAGTCATGTCCGACTCTTCATGACCCCATGGACTGCAGCCCATCAGGCTCCTCTGTCCATGGGATTTTCAGGCAAGAGTACTAGAGTGGGGTGCCATTGCCTTCTCCTACTTAGCATAGTTAGGATTAAAACTTTTTAGGTTCCAATGCCATTAATATTTAATAAGTTTTCTACTTAGTGTAGAAAAATTGAACAGCAACAAAAAAGGTTTTAGAAGACTACAACCTCAGATATATAATATTGCCAGTATTCACTAAACTAATAAGCACCTATGTTAATATATAAGCTCTTGTTGAAGAAGAGATCTGCTGTCATCTCCAGCTACAAATCTCTCTTTTTATATATACTGTGCAAATTTTATATACCTCAACCTAGAAACCAAGATCTTCCACATTTTGGCTCCAGATTTCTACCACCTCCATCTACCTCCCCTCCCTATGCAGACCCACTATGCCACAAATAGACCCACTGAGTTCTCCAGGGAGTTGGCCTCCTTTCAACCTCTGGCCTTTGCTCTCACCATCCTTTTTCTTGTGAAATGTTTCCTTCAAGACCCTCACTGTCTGTTAACTGAAATTTTATTCAGACCCTCAAGGCAGATGACCAACTCCCTTAGAAAGTTTTTCCTCATCCTCCCAACCAGAGGTGGCCACTTTGCTGTTAATGCCAAAGCACTCTTAATACTCTGCATAATCCCTGTTTGTTGGACTCATTTGTGTATTTGCTTTACCCTCTGCTTCAAAATAAAAACTCCTTTAATATTTTTATTTTATTTTTAATAAGTAATGCATGCATACAATAATATACTAGTCAGAGACCACGAAAAGACATTCAAGGAAACATGCTGGCTTCTTAACCTCACCCAGTTCTCCGCTCCAGAAGCATCCAATGTTACCAAGTCCATGTGTATCTTCTCAGAGGTAGTCTATGTGCGTGCGTGTGTGTGTGTGTGTGTGTGTGTGTGTACACAAATGGCAGTATGTACACAAATGGTATTTTCATGTTATTCTGCAGTGTGGACACATGATATTGGGCAGTTTATGCCTTATACAAGAGTGCCCAGTGGAAATGCAGTAAATGGGCCCTGCAACGTAGCCCGGGCTTTTGCCCAACTGCGTGTTCTGTGGTCTTGCTAAGTAGATTCTAAAGAAAGACAACTGTTTTAGATTTCCATGAACGGTCCTTAGGGCTGTCAATGGTCTTACTGTATATTTTTATTTCACTTTTAATTTTCACTTTATTGTGAAATATCTTTGTTATCTTCTTCACTTTGCACTCTTATAAGAAAGGACTTGCATTACAAATTCATATTTAAACACTGTCATCAGGAACAAGATTAATTTGCAAGACCTGTTTTCAGCACTGGCCTATTTCTTTCAAGACTTGCCAGTTTACAAATCGTCACTGAAAATACTAAGTTGATATTATTGTTTTCAAATGAAATATCCATGAAAAGGCTTTCAGAAGTCATGAAAATATTAATTGTCATACTTATTATGGCGATTATTCTTTTTAGAAGCAAGAATTTTAAGAATGTTTACTAGGTTAGCTTTATTTGGAGTTTATTAAATCTAAAACATGTTTTTAAAATCTAATAATTATACCTTTTTATTTTCTCCAAATTAGCCTAAAATATTTTTTTAAAAAGGTTTCGTACCCTATTTTCATACCCTGAGGGCTCATTGGGTGTCAGTTGCAAAACATGTCAAAAATTCAAGGCTCTTATAGTTCCAGAAAAAAAATGTATCTTTAATGCTTCTCACTCCAGGGGTCCTCTTTTGATGTGTTGCTGCCCTCATTTTCCAATAGTTAAGTCTAAACCTGTGTTTTTTCTTAGAAAATTCATCGTTCTACTTTGGAGCCTGAAATTTGCCAGCCAGGACCATGGCTCCTTCCTGGATGTGAAAACCCAGAAATGCATTCTTACATCCAACCATCTGTTTGTATTTTATAAACCTATCTAGATTATAAGCCTTAGATACACCCATTTCAGAATTTTATTTTAAATGGCTCTGTCACTCTGCTTGGACATGTTATATTTAAGTCAGAATCTCTGGAAGACAAAAAGACATTTTCCCATACCTTAAAAGATGAGAATATAAATATTTGCAATGTCATGGATATTTAGTACCCTTCCCCAGGGGATTTTCCTGACCCAGGAATTGAGCCTGGGTCTCCTGCATTACAGGCAGAGTCTTTACCATCTGAGCTAGAGGGGAAATCCCTAAACTACCATCTATTTATTTATTTGGCTGTGCCAAGTCTTAGTTGCAGTCTGTAGGATCTTTAGTTCTGGCATATGAACTCGTAACTGTAGCGTGTAGGATCTAGTTCCCTGACCAGGGATGGAACCTAAGCCCCCTGCTTTGAGGCCTCAGAGTTCTAGCCACTGGGCCACCAGGGAAGTCCCTTTACTTCTGTTGACCTAAAAAAAACAAAAAACAAAAAAAATAAACACTGAGCTTTTAGATTTTTAACATAAAAATCAAATAATATGCCATTCATCAGTTACAAACCCAAGGACCATCTGTTCTTCACCTCAGTTCACCTCTGACCTCAGACTCAGGGAAGAGTGAGCAAGATGATGATGACAAAGTTATAAACAGGAGAAGAAGAAACTATGAAATTAATGATCAGCCTTTTCAGGTCTCCAAATGCCAGGGAGTCAAAAGCACTGTCAAAACATCCTGCTTCTTTTAAGGTTAAGACGTATTCCTGGTTTATTTTTCACAAAGCAATAATAAGTATTAAGACATTATCGCCTTTCTCTGCATTGAAGGGGCCCAGAATACTCTACTACAACATAAAAAATTATGTTGAGCTGATGGCATTTGAGAAGTCTCTTTTCCTTAACTCTCTTATCTGCCTAAAAGCAGAGCCTCCCAAAAGAACTCAAGAGAATTCAGTTGTCACAAATTCCCTTCCTGGGAGCAACCAAGAAAGTCTGACTCTCATCACTGGCAAATGGAAACCAGCACCACACCTAAACAAACTGTCACATCTCCTCTCTCTTCTCCTAAGGGCTTACTTATCTTTCCTTAAATCATTTGTTTTCCAAAAAGTGTTCTTCTCCTGCTCCCCTTCCCCTATTAAAGCAGTACAAAGCCTCAAATTTTAACCATCTCCTTGTGTTACGTGTGTGTGTGTGTGTGTGTGTGTGTGTGAACTCCTGTGTGCATTGGACTTAGATGGATACAAACCTGTCTTTTCTCTTGCTAAATCTGTCTTTTGTCAGTTTGATTTGCATGCTCCCAGAGACTGAGGTGGAAAATGAGTTTTTCCTCCCTGACAGTTTGGCCAGGAGGGTGGAATATTGGGACTTTCAGCTTGCTCCAGATACTGAAGCCTCAGGACCTCTGATGAAGCCGGCAAGAGTAAGGTTTCTTTACTGTATCCTGGATTTCTACTTGGAGTCCAGTTGAAAAAGGGTGGTAAGAGCTTCTCTTTGTTTTTTCTAACTTCAGGCTGACAAAGAAAGTACTGGAAGGAACTAGTCTGGGGACATTCTGACTCTTGGGTGACTCAATTTTGACTACTCCTTTCCTTCTCAGGGCCACTGCTGTGTCCTATGTGTCCCGTTTTGTGTCCTGAGACATTGGGTTGTGTTTAGTAAGAGCCTGTTTGCTCTTAGAGTTTCCACCTGCCAAGGGGTGCAGATTGTTGGACCTGCATGTTGGGGGCCCTGGGAATTGGTAATCAGTTGAACAGAAATTCAGGAATCTGGGGTGCAGCTGGCACCTTACTGACCATTGCCAGCTCTCAGGGGGTTTATCTGGCTTTCCTTATTGCCTTGCTAGTGCTGGGACTGCCTGTGGCAATGAGAGTCTTTACTTTCTCTTTGGCTGTCTTTGGGGGTGAATTTAAATCTTGGGGTTTGCATCTTCTACACTCTTTGGAGGGGTCGTCTTTTGCATCCATGATTAAGCCATACTAGGGCTTATTGGTTTTGAGTCAAATTTTTCTGTGAACTCTCATATATACCTATATGAATGAAATACTCACCCTTTAAGACCCAGCTCAAATGCTGCATGTTAAGACATATTTTCTCCTTCTGACTTTCTAAAACATTTGCTCATACTTCTGTTAGAGCATTTCTGCAGATATTATGATGTATACACCTGTATTACTCTCTCATATTCTCATATATAGGTTTTAAAGTCAAAAACTGGATATGCTCTATCTTTGAATTCCCAGTACCACTAAGGACAGTATCTTATGTATGTAATAAATATCTGTGCTATACTTAGTCACTCAGTTGTGTCTGACTCTTTGCAGCCCCATAGACTGTAGCTTGCCAGGATCCTCTGTCCATGGAATTCTCCAGGCAAGAATACTGGAGTGGGTTGCCATTCCTTTCTCCAGGAGATCTTCGAGACCCAGGGATCAAACCCAGGTCGCCTGCATTGCTGGTGGATTCTTTACCATCTGAGCCACCAGGGAAGCCCAGGAACACTGGAGTGAATAGCCTATCCCTTCTCCAGGGGAACTTCCTGACCTAGGAATCAAACCGGGGTCTCCTGCATTGCGGACTTATTCTTTACCAGTCGAGCTACCCAGAAGAAAACTTATCACTTATCTAATGACCCCAATATTATGAATCTGAATAGTTCCTCAGATGGTCAGTTCTTAACTATCACTCTTGGGCAAGTTCCTTCCATTCTCAGCCTTAGCTTCCTCATTAGCAAAATGAGAATCATAGCACCCATGTTGCAACATTCATTTTCATGATGTGTGGATGAAGCTGTCTCATCCAAGCATCTAGCACAATGTCTAGGACATCAAAGATGCACTGCAGAGTTAGCTCCTCTGCTCCCTCACACCTACCTGAACACACTCCTGAACACTGAGGAGCACAGCAGGCTTCAGATCTGGATCCCATCTGAGCCTCTCTTTCAGGAGTCTGCTATTCTCTATCCCATCCAGCTGAAAATTTCCCCAAGTAGGAGTTTCTCTTAATAGACAACAAATGCTGGGCAAAAATCCCTTCTAGGGTCATATAGAGTCAAAACACCAGAACTTCTAGAAGCTGCTGAAGTCTTATTCTAGGCATACTTTTAGGTCATCTTGTCAGGTAGCTCACTATCTCTGTGTTGGCTAACAGAGGGAAGCTTGAATGGTGCTGGTAGTGGAAAAGGACTGAGCTTGTAGAACTGCCCTTGAGAGAGGAGTACGGATGGAAGAGATAGCCCATGAGATGGCTGGGCCAGCAAAGGGAGGACTTCAGTAGTAAGAACAGTGTTCCCATCTCTCTCGGAATATATGTGAATTTATGTGATTTTTTTTTTTTTTTTGGTCATCTGTATAAGTCTGTGTGTCCATACTTAGGTGCACAGGAGAATCGCCCAAGAGAAACCTGTGCATCCATTCATTCATCTGTTCATTTTAATCAAATTCAATGAGCTATTGAAAGTGCTCCAGGTACTGGGGGAAAAAAATAAGATACCCTCGGACTCTTAGGAGTCTGACTACGATTTATTTAGTCTGTTGGAGACAGACAAGTAAGTGCTTTACAAAGTACTGTTCTAGGATAGGTTAGCACCTACCACTAGGTCAGATACCAGGGAAAGAACTCTGGAGAAGAGGGAAGAGCACTACACTGGGGTTTTCTTCTCCTCTGCGGTGTCTCTGTTTAGTTTCATATATTCTCCATGCCATTCCCTCCCACCTCAGGATTTATTTGGAAGTGGAAGCAAATTTAACGAGACCTTTTTGTTTTGACACGTGCTGAAAAACCAGTGTGTGTTCAGTCACTAAGTCATATCTGACTCTGCAGCACACTGAGCTTCCTTGTCCTTCACTGTCTCCCAGAGTTTGCTCAAATATGTGCCCACTGAGGCAGTGATACCATCCAACCATCACATCCTTTGTCGCCCTCTTCTTCTGCCCTCAATCTTTCTTTTCTTCATTAGGGTCTTTTCTGGTGAAAAGCCAGTACTATACAGCATTTCCTGTCTGGTTTAGGGACCACCTTTTTCTCTGCCAATTGCAAGGAAGCAAATTAAAATAGGACTTTTAGTTAATTGGGTTTCCCCTTGTTCATTGTGGTAAATGGTAAATTCTTTGAGGCACAGGGCCTACCACATAGAAAAGGCTCAGAAAATGTTCAGTTGGTAAGGGAGCGAGTGAGTGAATGTAACTAGGTCTGACTTGTAACATGGAGACGTCTCCTCCAGATTTTCCTCCTCCAGTACCGTTGTGAGAGTAGCCTAATGCTGGGTCTGACTTTTGAGAAGCACTTGATATATGATAGGCAATATTGTTATTATCATTACTAATATTAATAATTACAATTTAGTGGACTATATCCAAACATTTAAAATGTTTATTTTCATTTTTAAAGTAGATAACCACAGCTAAGGACAGACACTGCTTTGCTATCTACTTAAGATTCAAGTCCCTTGGGTCACAGCCTAGTGTGCAAGGAACCCAGATGATGCCAGCTTCCTAGGGCTGCCTCATTCAAGACTCAAGACTTTCACTCCTTTGCCTCCTAGGCATTTGTGAGGGCAAAATTTACCACTACTGGGCCACCGGGCCACAGTGCAAACCAGTTTGGTTCCCAGGTCTAATCCTAACCCAGCAGCTCACATCTCCCTTTGCTGAGATTTACATGCTAAAGACAAAAGAACTGAGTCATCTGCAAATTCTGCCACTGGGTCTGTTATTAATAGGGGAAGAAGGTTATTCATTACCATCTGTGAGAAACATCTGGAATGCCACCTCAAGGATGGAGACCAATTTAATCCACTCATTCCAACCACCCAAATTTTCAATTTGAAAAGCTGACTTCTGGGCCCTGATGCTACAGTTCTATTCTCAATTTTAAAACATCTCCCACACAGTAGGTGCCCAAGAAATATTGTTTCCATTCATGGAGAAAATGTCACTTGGGTTTTAACCTGAATGAAGACATTTACCTTGTCTGGGGAGAAAATTATGCTTTGCAGGATGGCTAGTCTCTCAAGCTACCCATTTAGAAAGACTATCTCAGACTTCCTTGGTGGCACAGTGAACAAGAACCTGCCCACCAATGCAGTGACCACGGGGCTGATCCCTGGTCCGGGAAGATTCCACATGCTTCAGAGCAACTAAAGCCATGTGCCACAACTGCTGAGCCTGCATGCCACAAGTACTGAAGCCCGTGCACCTAGAGCTCGTGCTCCACAACAAGAAACTCCACTGCAATGAGAAGCCCGAGCACCGCAACTGGAGAGTAGCCCGGCTCGCCACAACCAGAGAAAGGCCTGCATAGCAATGAAGACTCAGCACAGCCAAAACTAAATAAAAACATAAATAAGAATGTCTCTAAGAAAATTGTGGCTTTCCAGATGGCTCAGACAGTAAAAAAATCCACCTGCAATGCAGGAGACCCATGGGTCAAGATCTCCTGGAGAAGGTAATGGCAATCCACTTAATTATACCTTACAGGCAGTAGGCATTTGTAAAAATTTTGCGTCACAATGATAGGTCTGGAGGTATAGAAAGGACAGAATGGAGTATGTATATACGTATTACTTGTGTAATTGAAAATTTTTATGAATTAAAAAAAGACTAAAAAAAATATGATAAAATGCTAATGTAAATTAACTTTTCATGTTGTGGAAATACATATTACATCTGTTCTTTTCTATATTCTATTTCTATGTATTCTATATTTTTCAAAATCCTCAAAGTTAAAAAAGACTGTTATAGTGGCCTGGATTTGGCCACCTAGAGGATATGGATTAAAGGGCACAAAGGTGGGAGTGGCTTCTGCTGACTCTTTATAAATATAGGCTGGGTCTTGTATCCCTCATACAATTGTAAGTATCATGTATTACAATAGTCATTTTACAAATTAAAAGAAAAAAGAGAGAGAGAGAGAGAGGGGTTAGCTAATTAGCTAAGATCACACAGCTCTGAATGGTTGAACTCTGCTTCAAACCGAGCAGGCTGCTTCAGAACCCTTCTCTTTAACCACTGTCATGATGAACTGGAACCCCTGACATTGCTGTCATAGAATGGAGCACCAAGAACAGTCCAGTATCCTGTCTTCCTCCTGGAATAAAAACCTGAGCTAGAGAACTTAATGTTTTTCTCTAAGGCTGCATTTCTCAGTCTTTTTTCCCCCTAATTGTCCCCTTCCCATGAACATTTAATACTGTAGATATGTAATATATCTATTTATGTACAGAGAAGAGCCACAAACCATTGTAGTATCTGGTTTTTCTCACTTACTATGAACCAGTTTTCACCTCTGCCGATAATGCTATCCTCTGTAAAAAATGCATGCACTAAGGAAAGTCTGTAAGACTTTATGTACTGCCATTTATCCACATATTACAAAAATATGGTGTGAAACAGAAACCTCCATGTAGGCTAACTTCATAGGAAATGTCGTACTGGAAGAACTTTGGTTCTTTCTCCCCAGCTTCTGAGGTTGTGTGTTTGAGGGATGGCTGCTGGTGGGTTTTGACAGAATAGGGAATGAGTAACACCAAAGTAACTGCCTATGAACTAGAGGTTCCAGTTGTCCTTATTATATACAGAGTCAGTTTTCAATTATGCGTGCTAATGAGGTCCAGCAAGAGGATGGGTAATTGAAATCCACAAAGAATTCCCAAACCTCATTTAGCAAACTATTTCAAGCTCCTTCTTGAGCTTGTGAGCATGTAAGAACTAGACTGGGGTAACTATTGTTTCTATTGTTTCCAGCCTCAGATAGAGTGGAAATAACAATCATGCCATGTCCACCTTGTATTCATTCACTGGAGCCTTCTCTTTGCCAGTTCTTTGACGTATCTTTTGTAAGCCTGTGTATTTGTGTGTGTGTGTTAGTCACCCAGTCATGTCTGACTCTTTGCAACCCCGTGGACTGTAGCTCACCAGGCTCTGCTGTCCATGGGATTCTCCAGGCAAGAAGACTGGAATGGGTTGCCATTGCCTTCTCCATATTTAAGCCTACAGGGTCCATAAGCAGTAGATATTATCTTTCAATTTTTAAGAAATGAAACTGACTTGTTCCCAGTGCTGCCAGTAGGAAATAGCAGAATCCAGGTTCAAACTCAAGTATTTTTAATTCCAAGTAAGTTCCTTTGTTGTTTCATCAAAGCCTTATGCAAAACTAGAAGGACCTGGAAAATATTCAGTTGGATTCTTTGCATTTTGAATTGTTAATCAGTTTTAATATTAATTGCTTGAGCTTTAAAGTTAGATAAACTAGATGTATGTCTTTATAATCATGTGTCAGTATGCAAGTTTCTTAACTACTTACGTGTTTCAGTCAACATTCTAATCTGTAAAACTGTGTTGTAGGGAAGATTCAATGTTTTCAAACACCTAGTACATCATCTGCATCAAAACATCCTGTTTCCTGCCCCATCCATCAGCTTAGTCTTCATATCTCTTATTTGGCTTTTGTTTTGTGCTCCTCTGCATTATTAGATGTAATTTTATAGTATCTGTCTGGCCTTCTTTGCTGATTTTTAAAAATTCCGAGACATTGAGCTGTTCTCATAAAAGTTGTTCTCAAGTTTTCATATTTATATCTTTTCAGTGTGTGAAATTACATACATTGTACATTGACACTCCTAAAGTGACAGTTCTGAGCTTATTTTATACTTTTATTTGTCAAACAATGAGAAAGAATTTGAACTTTGAAATGGAGGTACTTCTGGGCTGGCAACAATTTTTATTTGTCCTGTTATGTGGAGATTTTATTGGATTTGCCCTTCTAATTTTATAATGAGTGAAAAACAGTGATAAATAAAATTGTGAGATGATAGGAGATATCCCCTAAGTGGCAGATCCATGGCCTCAAATGGATGTTTATTGAACTTCAGTCTATATCTGTGTTCAACTGTGAAGTATAAGAATAAAATAAAAGGTCATCCATGAAACACTGGAGTCTATTTTCTCAGACTACCTAAAAGGATAGCAGTAGGAGAAATGAAGAAACCTCTAGGTTATGAATTGTGTGTCTATGTTAAAATTATTGCTATAATTTGAATGCCCAGAGGAGTTCAAGGCTGAGAGAGATACTGCCAGAGGTAACACTCACACAGATTCCTCCCTCAAGGAGAGAATGCCAGAGTTCAACTCTTTTAGACAAAAACTTCAAAAAGAAAAAAGTTGCTACCATAAAATCATCATTATAAGCTCCTGTTCAATCTCCTGAACAATCTCATTTTGTAAATCTTTTTTCCTCACAATAAAATGATTTTTTTTCCCCCTGTTCACATGATGGCATTTTTAGAAAGTGAGTTCCTTACAGGCAGGAATATGTTTTGTTCACTGAAGGGCTCCATGCACCCAGATCAGTACCTGGGGCAAAGTGATCACTTCATAGGTATTTACTGAATTTAATTCAAGTAAACTCACAAAAACAGAAATATATACAAATGGAACAAGATAAAGATGCCAGAGATAAACCCATGCACCTATGGGTACCTTATTTTTGACAAAGGAGGCAAGAATATACAGTGGGGCAGAGATAGCCTCTTCAATAAGTGGTGCTATAATAAGTGGCAATAAGTGGACAGCTACATGTAAAGAATGAAATTAGAATACTCCCTAATACCGTCACAAAGATAAACTTAAAATGGATTAAAGACCTAAAATGTAAGACCAGAAACTACAAAACTCTTAGAGGAAAACATAGGCAAAATACTTGATGACAAATCAAAGCAAGATCCTCCATGACCCACCTCCTAGAGTAATAGAAATAAAAACAAAAATAAACAAGAGGGACCTAATTAAACTTAAAAGCTTTTACACAGCAAAGGAAACTAAACAAGTGAAAAGACAACCCTTAGAATGGGAGAATAGCAAAGGAAACAACTGATAAAGGATTAACTTCCAAAATATATAAGCAGTTCATACAAGTCAAAACCAGAAAAACAAACAATCCATTCAAAAAGTGGGAAAAATACCTAAGCAAACATTTCTCCAAAGAAGACATACAAATGGCTAACAAACATATGAAAAGATGCTCAACATCGCTCGTTATTAGAGAAATGCAAATCAAAACTACAGTGAGATATCACCTCACATCAGTCAGAATGGCCATCATCAAAAAGCCTACAAACAAGTAAACTCAAGTTGAAATAAGATAATACTTTATAAAACTAGTTGTGGTATTCGGTTTTCTCTTTAATAATCATGTGTGCCTGGTATAACCCAGGGGTTTAAGAAACCCTAAAATAGAGAATACAATTAGAAGTTTACTATTTTAGCTCTCTCAGGTCCAGAAAAGTTAAGCACCAGGTTAGGTTCTGTTTTGCACTAAACATGTAATATTGATCAAGTCACTTAACCTCCATCAATCAGACTTAAGATAAATAAATAATGACATATTTATTTATCTATTTATATATTTGCAATATTTATCTATCGATATATCCGTGAACTGTTTATCTAAATATCTGCCTCACGGAATTAGGACACCTTATAAGAATATATATGCTGAACCAAAACAAATTAGATAAACCAGATAAACAAATACATAAATACATGTAAGTTTCAAATAAAATACAGGCTAAAGGAGAAGATATGACAAAGAAACAAGCTTCGTTTTGTTTTCAGTTTTAAGAAATGACGCCAACATTGCAGGCTGATGTATCGAATGATTTTATGTGATAACTTGTAACTTGGCAGGTTTCCCTGGTGGCTCAGACAGTAAAGAATCTGCCTGCATGCGGGAGACCTGGGTTCGATCCCTGGGTCGGGAAAATCCCCTGGAGAAGGGAATGGCAACCCACTCCAGTATTCCTGCCTGAAGAATCCCATGGACAGAGGAGCCTGGTGGGCTACATGGGGTCCATGGGGTTGCAGAGTTGGACACAACTGAGCAACTTACTGCTAACACAATTTGTTAAGATTAACATATTTTACACCTTTTATTTGTAGTAGTTGTTGTAATCTTAAAGATGAGCAGGTAAACTTCATGTTTATATGCCTTCACAACATTTTGGCATTAATCTCCCCTCTGCACTGTAATCTTTGTGATTGTTGTGGATGTTTAGTGGGTATTACTGAGGGTGACACAGAGTGTGTGATAGATTATATGCCAAGATGGTCACCAGCAGCCCCTCCTATTCCTACATGAGTGCTGGCCTCTCCTCTAGAAGTGTAGTTTATTTTCCTTTCTCTTAAATCTGGGATGACTTTGCTTTGTCCAAAAGAATGGAACAGAAGTAATATTGCACCAAGCTTTGTGAAGCATTGCAACTTGTACTTTCATTCTTTTTGGAGCCCTCTGAGACACAGTATAAAAGAGTCCATCTATTCTGCTCAACAGAGAAGCCATAAGAAGAGAAACAGTCCCAGACATCCTGGGCCATTTCAGCCACACTAGCTGGAGCTCCAGACAGGTAAGTGAAAACATCTGAGATCCTCCAGGCCAGGTGAGCCATCCTAGACAAGACTACACGGGACAAAGAGGAGCACCCTGCCCAAATCCTGCCTAATTTGGAGAATTGTAGGCAAAAATGTGGCTGCTGTTGTTGTTGTTAGCCACTCACTTTTGGCATGGCTCCTTATGCAGCAGTAGATCCGCAGCGTGGTCTTCCCTGGGAAGAATCCCAGCCTCAGAAGCACCCTATCCAAGAGCAGTTTGTTTCCTTTGTCTCATGTTTTTATCTTCTGTCCTGAGCAACTTCCTCTTTATTTCTTCAGTTACCACTCCACTATCTGATCTATCCACTCTCCATGGATTTTCAAGGAAGATCAGTGATGTTGTGAAAAAGGTCTTGACCTTTGATTGGTACCCTCAGAGAAGACTATCAGGTATGAATATGAAGCAAAGATAATATTTAAAACAGAGTTGTTTGGCAATATAGACCTTTGTAACCCAAATACCAGAAACTAGTGTCACAGTGGCTTGTTCACATAAGGCAGAAAAAGGAAGGAAAATAACATTAGTCAATCCCAATGGACCCTAATAAGGTATTGGTATTGTGAAGGAAATGCACTATCACTTCCTTTATGAAATGAAAAAAAAAAAAAAAAGGTTAACATACATACAAACATGTCCTTTCTATTTTCAGTTTTAATGTATTGTACAATCAATATTTTAATAACAAGGAAAAGAATAAAATAAGCCACAATCTTACCACCAAATGCAACTGTTTTCATTTTGCCAAGTTCCTTTCCAGTCATCTTCCATGGGCATTAAGTATAAACCCTTATTTTTAGCTAGTTAATTATCCAACTTCTCTTTCACAGGCATAAAGACCAATAGGAACCCAAAGCAGTGAGAGAAGCTGAAAATAAGGGAACTGTGCCTCTTGTCTCCATGGAGGCTTTGGAGAAAAGGTGTTAATGGTTAATTTATTTCTTCATTTATTCAGTCAATGAACATTATTGCAGGTATTTTAAGTACTTTCCATTTCTTAACATTCTTTAGCTGTGTAATTACTTGTTCATTGGTCTTCTGCCTAATTAGACTGTGAGCTGTACATGGCCAGATCTGTTTTATCTTATTCACAACTATTTTTCTAGCATTTAATATAATGCCTAGCATTTTGAAGGTATTGGATAAACATTTGTTGGATTGACGTACAGGAATTGCAAGTCGGGAAAATACATTTACCAAACCAGAGATAGAAGGAAGAAAGAAGAAATGGTTGATGTTAAATTAAAAAGTGGGCAAGAGTCTACATATTAAAACAAAAACATGCATGCCCTAATGGACTTTAAAATAAATGTGGTCTATTTGATTAATTCTGTTAGTTAGAATTTGGGTCTTCTGGAAAAGAAAATGATGAAACCATCTCCGGAGACATCGTGTATTCAGTTCATTTAATATTTATATGGAGCTTCTTAACTCAGCATTCTCAAGGAGACCAAAAATGATCATTGGAAAGTGCAGTGATACTCAAGAGGATGGGGTGAGAGCACTCCCCACTCTCCCAGTCCCAGATAAATCAACATAGATTGAGTTAAATTTAGGTTCTCTCCTGAAGGGTGGAGGAAGTACTCTCAAAGATTCAGAAAGGAGCTATCCTTTCTCATCTCTTTCTCCACAAATTTCTGGTAGAGGTTTAAAAAGTAGGTTTGCTATTACAAGCAATAAAGAATATAAGTTAGATTAGAGATCAAAAAGACACCCCAAAATTCAATGGCTTGTGTCTATGCATGCTCAGTCATATCTGACTCTTTGCAACCCCATGGACTGTAGCTGGCCAGGTTCCTCTGTCGATGGGATTTTCCAGGCAAGAATACTGGAGTGGGTTGTCAATGGCTTAAAGAAGATATTGTGCTCTCTTGTAATAGTCTACAGGCAGGCAGACCAGGCCAGTAGACAGATTCGCTCTACAAAATAATTGAGATTTAGATTTTTTTTTTCCCATCCTGTTGACCCATTATCCACTACTGAGGCTGTACTTCTCAAATCTTAATGTTCATTCAAACTACCTGAGGTTCTTACTAAGATGCAGATTCTGGTTCAGTGGGACTAGCATGGGGCCCAAGATTATGTATTTCTAAAAAGCATCCAGGTGATGTTGATTCTGCTAATTCAAAGATCACACTAGGGATCCAGTTCCAGTTCAGTCGCTCAGTTGAGTCCAACTCTTTGCGACCCCATGAATTACAGCATGCCAGGCCTCCCTGTCCATCACCAACTCCCGGAGCTTACACAAACTCATGTCCATTGAGTCGGTGATGCCATCTGGCCATCTCATCCTCTGTCGTCCCCTTCTCCTCCTGCCGCCAATCCCTCCCAGCATCAGGGAGGGATTGACTCATTTTCCAATGAGTCAATTCTTCGCATGAGGTGGCCAAAGTATTGGAGTGTGAGCTTTAACATCAGTCCTTCCAATGAACACCCAGGACTGATCTCCTTTAGAATGGACTGGTTGTATCTCCTTGCAGTCCAAGGGACTCTCAAGAGTCTTCTCCAACACCATAGTTCAAAAGCATCAATTCTTCGGTGCTCAGCTTTCTTCACAGTCCAACTCTCACATCCATACATGACCACTGGAAAAACCATAGCCTTGACTAGATGGACCTTTGTTGGTAAGGCACTAGGGTGGCACTGTCATAACCTGCATTTTCTAAGCTAGGTGGCTGGCATATTTTGTTTCCAGTTTTCAAGAAGGGAAAAGAAAACAAGTCCACAGCAAAAAGTTTCCTTAAAGTAAACAATGTAGAAATTATATGAGTACCTTCTGCTAAGTATGATAACCATGAGTGGGTTCCAGGGGCTGGCAAATGTGCTTAGTCTCTAGCAAGTAGACATGTTACCAATAAAAATGTGGAAAACAGGTGGTAAGCACTATTATCCTAGGAAAAAAATAATGACTATTGGGGGACAGTTACCAGTCTACACACAAAAACTAAGGAGGCAAGAACTTATAATTAAGCAAGAGAGATGAAACACACACACAAAAAACAGGCTGTATAGGCTAGATATGATCCTGAAACCTAAGAAGACAGTTTTAGCAAAACCTATTGGCTCAGAAGTCTATGGACATTGACAGCATTCCGTTTTCAGTTTTCAACCCCTGGTATGCTTTGCTTGCATTTCCTCTGTGACTTGTTCTTGGGGGGTGCTGACAACATGATAGGTAACAAGGAATGACTCAGAGACACTGAGTAGACTCTTAACATTTGCCTATGGTTTGAGAAAATAGATGTAAACAATAACCAAAAACATAACTAAAGGTGTCATTAAAGACATTAGGCTAAATATTAAGAAAATCCAAGCATATATTAGGAACTTCTAGACATATTTAACATGATTTCATGATTTTTATCCCTATGACCATCAGTTTACCCAGGACATATTTCAAAATACATTTCTGGCAGCATCAGAAACAAAATTCTTTGTCTAGACCTTTGGTATGGTGCACTTTTTTTTTTTTTTTTTTTCAGAATCTTCAGTTGCATAATAAATTTGAGAAGCTTCCAGTCAAGAAAATTGCATCACCTTTTCTGATATTCCTACCTCATTTCAACATCTAGTTATCCTCTGTCTCAGATAAGATGCCTTTTGGATCTAATATAGTTAGAGTAACCATACTGGAACACTTCTGAAATTGAAATGGGCATTGTTAACAATTACGCCAGATAGAGAGCCTGGTAGGCTGCAGGCTGAACGACTTCACTTTCACTTTTCACTTTCATGCATTGGAGAAGGAAATGGCAACCCACTCCAGTGTTCTTGCCTGGAGAATCCCTGGGACGGGGAAGCCTGGTGGGCTGCCATCTATGGGGTCGCACAGGGTCAGACACGACTGAAGTGACTTAGCAGCAGCAGCACCAGCAGCAGCAGGACTATCTTGGGTAACCCAAGCGATACATAACTTAATCTAGGTAGTACCTATCATATCTTCTTTCTTTACATATGAAACTATATAATATATGTATATGTGTGTGTACATACATATATGTATGTATATGTGTATATATATATATATGTATGCATATGTGTATATATATATATGTATGTATGTATGTATATGAACTATATAGAGCTTCCTTCGTAGCTAGGTTGGTAAAGCATCTTCCTGCAATGCTGGAGACCTGGGTTCGATTCCTGGGTTGGGAAGATTTGCTGGCGAAGGAAATGGCAACCCACTCCAGTATTCTTGCCTGAAGAATTCCATGGACAGAGGCACCTGGCAGGCTACAGTCCATGGGGTCGCAAAAATTGGACATGACTTAGCTTCTAAACCACCATAAACTATTTAATATATACATATATATATTATATAATTTCTTTTGTAGAAGTAGGGAACTTTAATTGTATTAGTAAGGTTCATTAAGATTGTAATGAATAATCAATTGTAGATTATTTTTGGTAATAAGAGTTTGTTCCAATAAAAATAACATGCAGGTGTGACTGAGGAGTTGTGCAGTCACTGTTGACTCTAATCCTGTTCTTTCAAGAATGGGTTGTTCAACATCATTCAGGATATAGACTGAGATCCACTGTCTCCTCCTCTCTGTGTGCCATTGTTGGGCAGAGATATTGCCAAGTCCTTTCAAAGTACTTGGCTTCCTTCACATCGAGCACACTCAAGTTTGCCTTGTTCGGTCAATAGTACCCAGGGAATAAAGATGGCTTACCTCAATAAAAATGTTGTGAACTTTATGTGGTCTTTTTGTAGGAAAAAGAAAAACTGGTTGAGGATCATTTACTCTGAAGTCATAGCATGCACATAGAACATTGTGGACATTTCTCCAATAAAACAAATCTGCTATGTTCTATATTTCCACTTATGGGTTTTGGTTTCAATGAAGGAAGCATATAACTGATTGGGATACCCAATAAGGAAATAATATGATTTCTATCTCTTTTTTTCTGAGACTTCACAGAGGTAAAATAAGTAAATTGCGGAATGTGGTCCATTATGACCATAAAGCTTATTTGTTCATTCGATTACTCCTATGTAGGATTCTGTTACCAGAAGAAGTGGGGAGAGTGAATTGACAGGCAGACAAAAATACAAATACCATGATGCTGGACAAGTGATAAAAGCTGAGAGAGTGAAGTAGAAAATGTGTGGAACTTACCCCAATGATACTGCAATGGGAGCAGCAGCTGCCCTCCAAGATGAGTTTAGTTTGTGTCTGGAGAAGAATGATGTGTGGACAATATGAACTCAGAATCACATTGCCTAGAGAGGGTTTCATATTGAAAGAAAGCATTATGCAGGAAAGGGAGCTAAGGTTATAACCTGGAAAAAATCAAATGATGCCTTAAGCCACAGAGACTCAAATGGAAGTATAAATATGGTAATGCATACGATAGAGACAGAAAAGTGAGGAATGAAGGGATGAGGGGTCAAGGTCAGAGATTTTTGTACATGACATCTTAAGTTTTGCACATCTGGTAGAGAATTTTTCTTTTAAATGTGGGTCCCAGCTTGTTTCACCATGGTGAAAGATAATTCTTAAACAAGTTGAAAGGAACCAAATTAGATAAATTTCTCATTTTAAGGAAGTACACAGCATTGAGACAGAAAGTCCCTTCCATAGACACCCCACAGCCTGGGTGAAAAACATGAAGCCAGCAAGGGAGGCCACACATGAGCAAATATTATGGTATTTTGAAGGCAAGAGACCCTTGAGCATTCACTCCTTCCATGTCGTACCAAATGTCAACACTATTCATAGTCTTTGTTTTCTATTTATTTATTTTTTAAAAACAATTTATTTGGCTGCTCCAGCACACAGCATCTTCAATCTTCATTGCAGCATGTGAAATCTAGTTCCCTGACCAGCGATCAAACCTGACCCCTGCATTAAGAGTGCAGAGTCTTAGCCACTGGACCACCACAAAAGTCCCTATCCATAGTCTTTCTATGTGCTGCTTCCCGGCAGAGTGGAGACGTGCAGTAAAGATTTATTGGATGAATGTATGATTGGTACTATTATTTCCCTCCTCCCCCTTCAAATGCAAACAAACCCTGAAAGTCCAGCTTCCTTCTCTCTAACCACTGTGCAGGTACCAAGTCTAGAAGTGGAATCAAACCTAAAGTGCTCCTTTTAGTATTTTCCACAAGCTACATACACTTTAACCTATTCAACTTACTAATGTCTGCTGCTGCTGCTGCTAAGTCGAGTCACTCATATCCGACTTGTATCCAATGGCAGCCCACCAGGCTCCTCTGTCCTTGGGATTCTCCAGGCAAGAACACTGGAGTGGGTTGCCATTGCCTTCTCCAATGCATGAAAGTGAAAAGTGAAAGTGAAGTCGTTTAGTCATGTCCGACTCTTAGTGAGCCCATGGACTGTAGCCCACCAGGCTCCCCCATCCCTGGGATTTTCCAGGCAAGAGTACTGGAGTGGGGTGCCATTGTCTTCTCCGTACTAATGTCTAGACCCAGTGAATTCTGTTAATTATACTTCTTTCCAAGGCCAACAGAACTAGTTACTAGGATATAAGAAGGAGTGTGTATAGTTAACCAACCTGAGAAACAAGGATACAGAACCCAGGTACTAAGCATGGGTCAAGGGCTTTTTGTGGCAGACACTGAGTTGATATTTATCAAATCCATTTTTTCTTCTCCCTGAAATATTTTTCAGTCTTGTTTGCAATTAAATATGATCATGTTTTAGCTAACAGAATGTGAACAACAGTGATATGTGCTAATTTTAGACTGGCTCAATAACTTTCCATCCTTCCATGGCATACAATCTTTGTTTTCTTCTCTGTTCCTCTGGCTTAGTGATAATAAGCATTTTGACCTGGTATGCCATAGTTTGAAGATAGCAGAATCACAAGATAAAGAAGTCCCAAATCATCACTAGAAGGAGAGCCACCTGCCACTCAGATATCTGTTTTGGATTTTATATGAGTAAGAAATAAATATATTTTGTATTATGTCACTGAGATCAGATCAGATCAGTTGCTCAGTCGTGTCCGACTCTTTGCGACCCCATGAATCCCAGCACGCCAGGCCTCCTTGTCCATCACCAACTCCTGGAGTTCACTCAGACTCACATCCATCGAGTCAGCGATGCCATCCAGCCATCTCATCCTCTCGCGTCCCCTTCTCCTCCTGCCCCCAATCCCTCCCAGCATCAGAGTCTTTTCCAATAGTCAATTCTTCTCATGAGGTGGCCAAAGTACTGGAGTTTCAGCTTTAGCATCATTCCTTCCAAAGAAATCCCAGGGCTGATCTCCTTCAGAATGGACTGGTTGGATCTTGCAGTCCAAGGGACTCACAAGAGTCTTCTCCAACACCACAGTTCAAAAGCATCAATTCTTTGGTGCTCAGCCTTCTTCACAGTCCAACTCTCACATCCATACATGACCACAGGAAAAACCATAACCTTGACTAGACGAACCTTTGTTGGCAAAGTAATGTCTCTGCTTTTCAATATGCTATCTAGGTTGGTCATAATTTTCCTTCCAAGGAGTAAGCATCTTTTAATTTCATGGCTGCAATCACCATCTGCAGTGATTTTGGAGCCCAGAAAAATAAAGTCTGACACTGTTTCCACTGTTTCCCCATCTATTTCCCATGAAGTGATGGGACTGGATGCCATGATCTTTGTTTTCTGAATGTTGAGCTTTAAGCCAACTTTTTCACTCTCCTCTTTCACTTTCATCAAGAGGCTTTTGAGTTCCTCTTCAGTTTCTGCCATAAGGGTGGTGTCATCTGCATATCTGAGGTTATTGATATTTCTCCTGGTAATCTTGATTCCAGCTTGTGCTTCTTCCAGTCCAGCGTTTCTCATGATGTACTCTGCATATAAGTTAAATAAGCAGGGTGACAATATACAGCCTTGACATACTCCTTTTCCTATTTGGAGCCACCTGTTGTTCCATGTCCAGTTCTAACTGTTGCTTCCTGACCTGCATACAAATTTCTCAAGAGGCAGGTCAGGTGGTCTGGTATTCCCATCTCTTTCAGAATTTCCCACAGTTTATTGTGATCCACACAGTCAAAGGCTTTGGCATAGTCAAGAAAGCAGAAATAGATGTTTTTCTGGAACCCTCTTGCTTTTTCCATGATCCAGTGGATGTTGATAATTTGATCTCTGGTTCCTCTGCCTTTTCTAAAACCAGCTTGAACATCAGGAAGTTCACGGTTCACATATTGCTGAAGCCTGGCTTGTAGAATTTTAAGCATTACTTTACTAGCATGTGAGATGAGTGCAGTTGTGTGGTAGTTTGAGCATTCTTTGGCATTGCCTTTCTTTGGGATTGATAAAACGTGCACACAAATAAATACCTGGCCACGAAGCAACCATATGAGCAAGCCAACTATCAGTCATAATTAGTATAGGCTTAGAGTTTATAATGGCAATTTCCAACCATGGGACAACATGTTTGTTAAAACCCACAGACTATCAGTGCCACTAAAAAGAGGAGAAACCTTTCAACCAGGGAATTAAAGCAAAGCCAACTGAAACATAGTTGGGGAAAATTGAATAAAGCTGGTTTTCTCTTGTAACTGCAAATTCCAATTTAATTACTAAAACAGAAGCCCAACTTATCAAAAGTGCATTAAACAAGATAGAAATGTATTTTTCTCTCATAGAATATTTTAACAATAAGCGATAATAAAGCAGCTTCATAGTGTGAAAAGTCTGTTTCTTCTACCTCCATCCTTCCTATTGTTCTCTCCTTGTGGTGGAAGATGGATTACCAACACATCTCCTCAGTCAGTTTTCAGCAAGCAGAAAGGGGGAAAGGATCAAAGGAAATACTTGTTTTTTGCTTCTAAAGGTGCAACCCAGAAGTTGCAAACATTACTTCTGCTCATATTCTATTGACCGCAGGGAAGACAGGTGAAGAGCTTTTGTAGCTGAGAGTTTTAATAACAGACAAAGAGAATGCACACCAAGGGACTACTAGCAAACATGCTACACAGTAGAAACAATGATTAAGGTATCCATGAATGATGAAGGAGAACCTGTAGGCATTATTTAGTCAACTTCTATTATAGGAAACCAAGGTTCAGAGAGGTTGAATGATTTACCTAAGGTTGCACAGCAGATTATTGAGGGAGCTAGGACACAAATTGGTGTCAGTTGACTTCAGATGGCAAACTGTTACTGTCACCCTGTGCTACCTTTAAAACTTTTCTGTTACATAAAGTTGTAAAAAGGAAAGTAACAGTACAAGACGTCAATGAGAACTTTTATAAGAAATGTCAAAAGGCAGAAATACTGATTTTTTTCCCATGTATAGTTGATAGAGCATATATAGATTTTAAAATATTTGGTTGTGTTATTTAACACAAACTAATACGTCGTCATAAAAATTACAGTACCACAAAAGTGGTAAAAATGAAAATCTTCCCAGGCATGACCACTGTTAACAATTTGTGCAGAGATTTTCTTAGGTAGATTTTCAAAGGGTCTTGAATCTATTCCCACAGTGATGGGACTCCCAGCAATATTTTTTTTTTTCAGTAGAACCAAAAGGAAAAGAAAGGTAAGTAAATCAGCAGAACCATTGCCAGTCACTGCAACTGGCAGTGATTCTTTCATTAGAAAACTTTGGAGGGACCTGGGGTCAGGCTGCAGAGAATTAAAGGGCCAGTGTAAGGTAAGACGTGAGCACACTTGTGCTTGCCACTGTGCCGACACCAGAACTGTGTGCTTGGCACCAATTCTCCCCCAGTCTCCATAACCCAGCTCCCCCAACCCAAGCTAATATCCCTAAGGACACTGCCTTATTCTCACCCCAAAGACTGGCTTCCACAGCCATGTTTACTTGATGGAAAATATTAAATGTGGGGGCAAGGGGAGAGGAAGAGCAGGAGTTTTTTGTGTGATTTTCTGACCATTCAGAACTGACAGCCCAGAAGAATATTCCCAGTTCATTCTGTCTGTACAAAAGACTGGTTTTTTTCAATTGCTAAGTTGTGTCCCCATGAACTGCAGCAAGCCAAGCTTCCCTGTGCTTCACTCTCTCCTGGAGTTTGCTCAAACTCATGTTCTTGCATGGAGAATTCCATGGAGAGAGGAGACTGGCAGGTTACACTCCATGGGGTCACAAAGAGTCAGACACAACTGAGTAACTCACACACACATACACACACACACACACACACACACACACACACACACACACATGTCCATTGAGTCAATGAGGCCATCCAACCATCTCATCCCCTTCTTCTGCCCTCAGTCCTTCCCAGTATCAGGGTCTTTCCCAATGAGTCAGCTCTTCGCATCAGGTGGCCAAAGTATTGCTTCAGCTTCAGCATCAGTCCTTCCAATGCACATTCAGATCCAAGAGACAGTGTGTGCTGAAAGGCAGAAGAGCTGAGTTCAAGGCCTTGTGCCACGATTCACTATACATGTGCTTGTGACAAGTCACTTAGTTCTCTGAGCCTAAATTTCTTCATGGTGACCAGGGACAATTAACTTTATCAGGTTGAGAAAATTAGTGAAACGCTGTGTATGAACACTGTTGTAACTGTAAGTCTTTGCAGAAGAGAAGTTTAAGGCCCTGATGTCAATGGGCTACACTTTCTAGATTAAAGTATTTTTTGATATTAAAAAGACTAAACATATTCATACACGATTGAAATTTGTGTTGGAAAGCCCACAAGTTCTGATTTATAAAAAGATTTTGAGAAACAGAACATAACAACAAAAATATTAGAATAAAATCTAATATTCATAATTTTTAGGGACTTAGCAAGCCCTAGGTTATACGTTTGAAGTGCCCTGAATATTTTTAGGATTAATAAAAGGATTCTCCTTAATGAATAGGCCATAATTCTATAACATTATTTTTGATCTCAGAACTAAATCAGAGGCACTGGTCCTTTTATTTTCTGTTTTTTTGTGTGACTTCTATTACTACATCTGTTTTTAGTTCTAAACTTCATATGAAGATTTTTTGGGCCATGACTATGTTGGCAACCAGTGAAATGGATTGAGGAAGTTCAACAGGTAGGGCTGATAGCCAGCTGTGCTGTGCTGTGCTGTGCTGTGCTTAGTAGCTCAGTTGTGTCCAACTCTTTGTGACCCCATGGACTGTAGCCTGCAAGGCTCCTCTGTCCATGGGATTTTCCAGGCAAGAATACTGGAGTGGGTTGCCATGCCCTCCTCCAGGGGATCTTCCCAACCTCGGGATCAAACCCAGGTATCCTGCATTGCAGGTGGATTCTTTACCATCTGAGCTACCAGGGAAGCCCAAGAATACCAGAGTGGGTAGCCAATCCCTTCTTCAGGGGATCTTCCAGACCCAGGAATTGAACCAGGGTTTCCTGTATTGCAGGTGGATTCTTTACCAGATAGCCAAATGGCAACCACACTCTAGTATTCTTGCCTGGAAAATACTATGGACAGAGGAACCTGGCAGGCTATAGTCCATGGGGTTGCAAAAGAGTTGGACACAATTTAGCTACTAAACCACCACCAGCAGGTACTATTAATTTCAGCTTCCCTGGTGGCTCAGTGGTAAAGAATCTGCCTGCCAATGCAGGAGACAAGGAGACATGGGTTTGATCCCCTGGAGAAGGAAATGGCGACCCATTCTAGTATTCTTGCCTGGAAAATCCCATGGACAGAGGAGCCTGGTGGGCTACAATCCATGGGTTGCAAAAGAGTCAGACACAACTTGGAGACCAGACAACAATCATTAATTCAGCCTAAACGTGGTCGTTTAAGGCTGGCCTCTCCTCTGATTGATTAGTGCCTGTACCAGTGCTCACAGGGACCTTTGCATTAAAAAAGCAATGTCAGTTCCAAGACTGACTTATTCTTGAGGAGGGTAGAATAAACTTAAAAACATCTTCATTTTGTTTGGCAAAAAGTTTTAAATCAAAAGCAGATATGTTTTTCAGTTTCCCAAACAAATGTCATTTACAAGTTGACTAAATTGTGCAGATCTGCTCTTGAGTTTTGGTGCTGTTTTAAACATAGTTTGGGGTCGCTTATGAAATAAACAAACAAATGAATCAACCTCCTCCACTGCTCCCCTCCCTGCAAAGAAGCCCAGCAAACAAAGCCAGTGGCTTTGTCAGGAAAGAACTTATCCTTTTTGCTCACCAGCATATCAGCATGCATGTCTTTCTTCCCAAGATCCATTTTCAACCAAGAATACAAGCAGATACATACTCCTGATACTCACTATTCCCCTGAGGATTTTCCTGAATTTACATTTTCCTCTTAAATTTAAAAAGCTCTAAACAGAGATTGTGTGTGCATATATATATACACACATACATATACACATAAACATAGCTCAACCCCAAAATGTTTTGAAGACAGCAATTTGTGAGCTGGTACATATGTTTTCTTTCTTTCTTTCTTTCTTTTATTTTTGAAATGTTTTAAGCTAGTGACTAATAAAACTAAGATTTTCTAGCTTTTCAGCCAAAGATTAGGAACCATTTCCTGGTCTCTGATAATTTTGCTTCTACTTATAGGACACAAAGAAAAGACAGCATGGGGAAGTCAGTTAATTCAAAATTACTTCTCTGACAGCTGTACATGTCGAAATCAGATATAGAGACATATAGAAGCAAAATTTGGAGAAGGCAATGGCACCCCACTCCAGTACTCTTGCCTGGAAAATCCCATGGATGGAGGAGCCTGGTGGGCTGCAGTCCATGGGGTCGCAAAGAGTCAGATATGACCGAGCGACTTCACTTTCACTCTTCACTTTCATGCATTGGAGAAGGAAATGGCAACCCACTCCAGTGTTCTTGCCTGGAGAATCCCAGGGACCGGGGAGCCTGGTGGGCTGCTGTCTATGGGGTCGCACAGAGTCGAACACGACTGAAGCAACTTAGCAGCAGCAGCAGCAAGTCTTTTAACAATGGACCAAGAATCCAAGTTCCTGTTTGCACATGAATCTAGGATGTCTCTAGCTATTTTTTAGGATTTGGGAGATCTGGTCATTAATCTGGGTTTCCCTGGTGGCTCAAGACAGTAAAGAATCCACCTGCAATGTGGGAGACTTGGGTTTGATCCCTGGGTTGGAAAGATCTCCTGGAGGAGGGCATGGCAACCCACTTCAATAATGCTGCCTGGAGAATCCCATGGACAGAGGTACCTGCAAGCTACAATTCATGGGGTCGAAAAGAGTCGGACACGACTGAGTGACTAAGCACAACACAGAGCACAGTCATTAATTTACTTTTTGTCAATACTGTTTATCTGTGAGCTCCTGAAGGTCAGGAGGGCCGTGTGCTGATCCATTATATTCCCAGGGTCTGGTAATGCCCAGGATATCATAGGCACCAAATATGTATTTGTTGAGCAAAATGAATGACCAAATGAGTAAGTTATATGTAATTAAGGCATTTTAAACATGGACCTTTAAGGAAATGCTGCTGCTACTGCTGCTAAGTCGCTTCAGTCGTGTCCAACTCTGTGCAACCCCAGAGATGGCAGCCCACCAGGCTCCCCCAGTCGTGTCCGACTCCTAGTGACCCCATGGACTGCAGCCTACCAGCCTCCTCTGTCCATGGGATTTTCCAGGCAAGAGCACTGGAGTGGGTTGCCATTGCCTTCTCCAAAGATAATAGTTTGTACAATTTCCTTCAAGTCATGTAGTATTTCCTATCTTGTTCTTTTACTCTACAGTTCCTACTGCTGAGACTAAGGGCTGAAGTGAGGATGGCCTCCCCTCTGCTTAAGTCAGGCAAACACTACTGCTGGTATGTGATTCCTAATGTTCTCCATGGTGCCTTGGCTGTTTCAGATTTCATTTACTTCTTTTGTTGCGCTTTCAGGACCTAACAAAAGTTTCAGACCCATAGGAGGCCCATAAAATAATGCTTATTCAATTGGATTATAATGTCAGTGAAGGCTATAGATGATGCCAGCCAATTGTGAGAAAGCTTGGAGGGTTAAGCCCCAAGGAGGTTCCCGCCATTCAGCTACAGTATTTTTTCCATTCCTACTCTAATAGCTCTGCTTAAAGAACGTCTGAACAATTTTAAAGTGGGTTAATTAAATGTCACATTTTCCATTTATTTCCTAATTCATACTACCATATTTTTAACCTGAGTGAGATAGTTACTTAGACTTCACTAATATTATCCAAAAAGAAAGAAAACAAATGTTGGCAATAAAGTTATATTAACATTTAACGTCAACTAATAATTAGTGGCTATACCATTTTTGTATTCCCTTAGTTATCTGAGAATCATGTTTCTAAGGAGATTTTAAGTAGAGCTGTAGACTTGTGTTTAGAGTGGAATATTGCCCAATAACAGTGCTGTCTACCATATATTTATCCCTAACCCTTTTTTCCTAGATTGTAATTAAAAGAGAGGGTTATTACAACAGCATGGTTATTACTCATTTCATGTTACAGTAGATTGGTTGATGTCTTCTGGAAAAATGAAGAACTCAACTTTAAGCTGAGGGGTTTTTCTAAATACTCTGATGCAATTCTTGAGCGCACGAAATTATGATTTCTCAAGTTTTGAAAGAAGAAATAAACCCAAAGATTTATAAAAGAAAAACAACAGAAAACAATACTGCTGAACTATTAGCAATTGAACCAGACAAAAGAGTCAAAACGAATTACATTTATTTTCAAAGCTAGCCCATGAAGAAATGGCAAATCAAAACTAAGTAAGACAAGAGAAAATTTTATGCTCACAAAGGATATATTTCTTGGCATTTTTCTTGATTCTTTAAATACTGATGCACAGAAACAATAAAAAATTTCCATTGCTTTTTAAAATTAACTACTTTATTACAACAGTAATATTATAGGTTCAATGTTTTAAATATTAACAGAATAGGGAGGTATAAGGTAAAACAAAATTTCTCTACCTTCTATCCTTCCTACTCTATAATCCCATTTTTTTGGAGATAACTGTTGGTGACATTTTCTTCCTTTTACAGCCATTGAAAATTACTGTTTGTATTAGTTTCCTAGGGTTGCCATAACATAATACCACAGACTGGGGAGGTTAAACAACAGAAATTTATTTTCTCACAGTTTGGAGGCCAGCATTACAAGATTAAGGTGTGTGAGGGTTGATCTCTTCTGAGGTCTCTCTTCTCATGCTGTGCATGACCGTTTTCTCCCTCTCTCTTCTTGTGTTCTTTCCTTTGTGCATCTGTTGGTGTCCTAATTTCCTCCTTACGAGCACACCAGTTGAATTAGACCACGGGCCATCCTAACAACCTCATCTTAACTTAGTCACCTCCTTAAAAGTCATATCTCCAAATACAGTCACATTCAGGGGCTCCAGGGCTTAGAGTTTCCACAAATGAATTTTGGGGAAACACAACTCAGCACGTTTACACTATTAAAAGCAATACTACAACAAAATTGTGAAATGCCTGGTGAAATGCCTGCTTTCTAATCATTTACACTATCAGCAGTACATTCAGTTCAGTTCAGTCGCTCAGTTGTGTCCGACTCTTTGCGACCCCATGAATCGCAGCATGCCAGGCCTCCCTGTCCATCACCAACTCCCGGAGTTCACTCAGACTCACATCCATCGAGTCAGTGATGCCATCCAGCTATCTCATCCTCTGTCGTCCCCTTCTCCTCCTGCCCCCAATCCCTCCCAGCATCAGAGTCTTTTCCAATGAGTCAACTCTTCGCATGAGGTGGCCAAAGTACTGGAGTTTCAGCTTTAGCATCATTCCTTCCAAAGAAATCCCAGGGCTGATCTCCTTCAGAATGGACAGCAGTACATAGTAATACCTATTTCCCTTCAGCCTTGAACTTATCTAAACTTTTAATTTTTAACTGAATAGAAAAAAATGACTATTTTTGTTTTAATTTGTATAACTAAAATATATGAATATGGCTGGGTATCTTTTCATGTGCCTGTTTTCTGTTAAGATTCCACCCCCCCCATGGTCTCCCTTGCCCATTCATTCTATTGGTTATTTATCTTTTGTTTTCTTGTGGTAATTTCTTGTATATTAAGGATGTTTTGTCATATGTATAAAAAATATTTTTTCAATCTGTTCTTGTCTTTCTTTTTGTCCTTTTTATTGGATTGTTTTAAAATTGATAAAAATTTAATGTTAGATAAAAATTGGGGTATTAAATGTTTTTGAGTAGCTTGATAAGTTTGAAAAGAACTTTAGAAAAAGCCTTTCCCATGCCAAAATTATTTATGAATTAATATTATCTCAAGTTCTCTTCCAGGTATTTGATCCCTGGGTCGAGGACATCCCCTGGAGAAGGAGCCTGTAAAACCCCTTGGACAGAGGAGCCTGGTGAGCTAGGTCCATGGGGTCACAAAGAGTTGGACATGACTGAGCACGCGCATGCACAATTAGCTACATAGCCACTACTGCAATTCAGTGGGAAACAAACGGTGCTGGATCAACCGGATAAACATACAGGAAAACTAGTTTGAGATGAATCATAATCTTTTACATGAAAATAAAGCAATCACACTTCTAGAAGAAAACATAGGAGAATATCTTCATGACTTTGGAGTTAGACAAGATTTCTTAAAATGGAACATCAAGACAACCTGTAAAAGAAAGATTGAAACATTGAACTTAATTAACACTAAGAATGTCTATTCATGAAAAGACACCATTTAAAAAGAAAAAATAAAAGCCATAGGCCAAGAGAAGATACTTGTAATACAAATCCTGAAAAAGGGTCTGTATCCAGAATATACAAAAAAAAACAGAAATTAAGAAAAAAGTCAACCAATTAAAAAGTGGAAAGAAGATTTAAACAACAGTTGACAAAAGAGGATATTGAATGACCAAAAGTCAACAGCATTAGTCATCAGGGAAATACAAATTAAAACTTCAATGATATACATCCCATCAAAATGACTAAAATTAGAGACGGATAATGCTGTGTTGATCAAGATGTTCAACAACTGGAACTTACATTGCTAGTGTGAGTATGTGTTGGCATACCTTCTTTGGAAAGTTATTCTATAGTATTTATTAACATCTGCTGCTGCTGCTGGAGAAGGCAATGGCACCCCACTCCAGTACTCTTGCCTGGAAAAATCCCATGGATGGAGGAGCCTGGTAGGCTGAAATCCATGGGGTCGCTAGGAGTCGGACACGATTGAGTGACTTCACTTTCACTTTTCACTTTCATGCATTGGAGAAGGAAATGGCAACCCACTGCAGTGTTCTTGCCTGGAGAATCCCAGGGACAGGGGAGCCTGTTGGGCTGCCGTCTGGGGTCGCACAGAGTTGGATACGACTGAAGCAACTTAGCCTAAGTCGTTTCAGTAGCGTCCAACTCTATGTGACCCCATAGACGGCAGCATTAAATACACCCATGTATCTATAGCCTAGCAATTCCACTTTTGCTATATACTTTACAGAAAGGATTATGTCCACCAAAAGACATATACAAGAATGCTTGCAACAGCTTTATCACAAGCCAAAAATTGGAAGCAACTCAAATATTATATAAATTACAATATATTTACACAATAAAATGAAATAAAATACTGCTACATGAAATAATATGGATTAATCTGAGACACATCATTTTGAGGGAAAAAATAGCGGTCAAATGATAACAAGCATGTAAATATTATGGAGTTCTGAAACAGGAAAAAATATATCAATAATGATAAAATGAAAAGCTATTAGCACTGGAGAATGATTGACTAGACAAAAGTACATAAGAGCCTTCTGAGAGCAAGGGAATGTTCTATATCTTGATCTAGGCTGTATCTTATACATGTATTTTCTATGGTTGAATTGTGTCCTCCTCCAAATTCGTATGTTAAAGTCCCACCCTCACCCCGGTATCTAAGAATGCAACTTTATTTGGAGATAAGGTCTTTAAAGAAATGATTAAATTAAGACACCATTTGGGAACAGCCCTAATCTAGTATTAGGGCTTCCCTGATAGCTCAGTTGGTCAAGAATCTGCCTGCAGTGCAGGAGACCCCAGTTCGATTCCAGGGTTGGGAAGATCCCCTGGAGAGGGAATAGGCTACCCACTCCAGTATTCTTGGGCTTCTCTTGTGGCTCAGCTGGTAAAGAATCCGCCTGCAATGCGGGAGACCTGGGTTCGATCCCTGGGTTGGGAAGATCTCCTGGAGAAGAGAAAGGCTACCGACTCCAGTATTCTGGCCTGGAGAATTCCATGGACAGTCCATGGACTTGCAAAGAGTCGGATATGACTGAGTGACTTTCACTCACTCACTAATCTAGTATGACTGAGAAAAAGAGGAGGGGACATCAGGGATACAAGGCCACAGAGCAAAGATCACGTGAAGAGACAGTAAGAGAGTGGCCATCTGCAAGCCAGAAGAGAAGCCTCAGAGGAATGTAACTCTGACAGCACTTTAATGTTGTACTTACAGCCTCCAAAACTGAAAAAAATAATTTCTGTTACTTAAGTCATGGTGTGTCTAGCGAACAAATACAGTATTCATTTGTAGACATTATCAATGCGTACACCTATGATTTATGTAATGTACTCTAAGTTATACCTATGTACATCAACTTAAAAGCAAAAACAAAGTTTCCTTCTGGCTGCTGCTGCTGCTGCTAAGTCGCTTCAGTCGTGTCCGACTCTGCGAGACCCCATAGACAGCAGCCCACCAGGCTCCCCCGTCCCTGGGATTCTCCAGGCAAGAACACTGGAGTGGGTTGCCATTTCCTTCTCCAATGCATGCAAGTGAAAAGTGAAAGTGAAGTTGCTCAGTCATGTCCGACTCTTAGCAACCCCATGGACTGCAGCCCACCAGGCTCCCCCGTCAATGGGATTTTCCAGGCAAGAGTACTGGAGTGGGGTGCCATTGCTTTCTCCTTCCTTCTGGCAGACAGCCTGAATTATCCCAAAAACATCAGTCCTACTCGTTATCACAAATCTGTACCATAATTTATCCGGCATTTACTGCAGAGCTCGTCACTGTATCCAGCTGTCTTTAGCTCCACTTTAGCCTTTTCAGCTATAACATTTTGCTCTACTTTTCCATGACAAGGGGAGAAATGGGGAGAGAGTGTGGAATTAGCATGATCTTGTTATTGTGGACACTTCAATGAGCTACAGAAAATTAGAATTCCATTTCTAGGTCCACCAGGAACTTTTTGAGCAACCATGAATTTCTGCCTTCCCTACCTTGTACTTCTGCTTTCCCGTATGGCAAATGGTGATATATAATTATAATTGGTCAGACCTCCAAGGTTGTGAAGATTACTAAGATATTATCTTAAAATTGTACAGAATTGGTGCTATACAAACACAGAAGTGTTATTATTCCCAGCCCAATAATAAACATGGCTTCAAATGATAGCTTTTAAAGATCTATAATCATAATGAGAGCATCACTTCTCCACCCTTGTTGCATTTCTATTTCCCATGGTTATAGTCACTAGAATCTGTTTTTTTAACCTCTCTATAATTCTACCTGTTATACTTCATTGTACTTGTTGCCTTTTATGTCTCTTTCACTTTCTAGATTTTTTTATTTTCTGAAGAGAAGAAACATTCTCTGGAGGATTCAGTGTCTATCTTATAGTAGGTATTCAATAAATATTTGCTTAATAGGTAGATGGCTGAATGAATAAAAAGGACCCTAACTCTCATATTGGAAAGTTATCTAAAAGTTTGTGTTAAGTTATCTGAAAAAGAGAGAAAATTCCAAGGAATTCTGAAACAAGCCTTTTAAAGAGTACAAGCTACTCTTTTGAACTGAGTATTTCATTTCCAGGGTTTCCAGCTTGAATTTTGATCCAGTTTTCTTTAAGTTTATCTATACAGGAAATCAAGGAGAAAAATGGCACCAACAGCACCTACCTCACAGACGGTGTTGTAAGGACTGAATGAAGTAATGCATGTAATGTATTCAGAACAGTGCTTCGTACATAGAAAACTTTAGGGTATGCTACTATTACTGCTACTTGAATCAAAGGCAGAAAAGAGCAACTGTTAAGAGCAAGGACTTTGGTGCTACACTGATTGGGTTCACAGACCAGATCCATGGTTTATTAACTGTGTGATCTTGAGTAAATAGGTAATCCTCTCTAAATTAGTTTCCCTACTGTCTAAAATAAAATAAGAGCATGTATCTCAAATGGTTATTGTGAGGATAAACTGTTTTAATTGATATGTATAAAAGTACACTTAGAACACTTAATACTCACTACAACTATTTGAGATACATATTAATATTTTTATACTCTATTAGTTCTGTGTTATATATTTATACATCGTATCTATCTATTTCTATATACCTATCTAACTTCAAACAAGGTCTGTCACATAGTAAGTATGATATAGTATTTGGTCTTATTATGATGATGCATTATTTATGATGCCTGGAAGGTAAAATTGTTAGTATCTATTGACTACATTTATAAATGAGAAATCTAGGACAATTTCTAGGTTTCCATTTGGGTCTCTGGAAAGCGAGCACTTTTAAGCAGGTAATACAACAGGAGAGATACCATTATAGCTTGGTGACATCACCTTAGGGGTCAACTAGTCTATCCCAGTGATTATGTCACAAGAAGAGAGATATAAACTAGACTGCAGATTATACACAGTAAGGTACAAAGAAGTGCCTTGGTTAGCCTGGGAACAGAAGGTAGTACAAAGAAACTAGATCTTAGAGTATTCAGTGGAATTTTGCTAGACAAAGTTTTAAAAAGTAGGCTTTATTTGCAGGCAGCAGGAAGATACTGCAAGATTATATTCAGAAAGTGAGGAAAATAGATCTGTGTTTTATACTTATCATACTTGGAAACTGTGGCACACTGGATTATCTATAGTAAGAAACTAGAGAATGGACAATTGATAAGGAAGGTCCTCAACAGTCCCATGTTGGAGAGATAATGAGGGTCTGGATTTGCAGAGACATGGTGAGAATGGAGAGGTAAAGGTAGCTCATTATGAATAAGGGAGACAGAATCTGGCCTAGATAACTGATTGGATATGGAGGTAATAATTGCCTTGAGGGTTGCCTTGAGACATGTAACTTGGCTAACTGGTTGGTGGGCCATTAAGTGAGATAGGGAAGACATCTTGTTGGTTTAGAGATGCATGTGGATTGTCAGGGCAGAGATACCTAACAAGCGGTTAGCTCTATGAGTCTATAGTTCAGTCAAGAGGTCAGGGCCAAAGATCCAGATTCGCTCACATAGTCTATGAGAAGAAATAAGGTAAAAGAAAGAATACTCAGGAATATTAACATTCAGGGAGTGAACAGAGGAAATGGAGCTGCTGAAAGAGAGTGAAGGGGATGTTAGAGATACAGGAGGAGAATTGAGAAAGTAAAGTTATTAATATCAAAGCTAAGGTAGGGGGAGTTTTTCCAAAAGGAGTGTTAAATTTCAGAGACATCTAGTAGGATGAAGACCGAAGAAGTCACTGGTGATTTTTGTCAGAACAGAGTCAGTGGAGCACTGGGTCTGGAATCTAGATTGTCTGCAGTAAATCAGGGAAGAAACAGGAAATTAGGTTATAAAGCCAGTAAATATGAACTATTCTTTCCAGAAATTTGGTTCACAACCAAAAGAAAGAAGCCAGTGAAGATGATGAATTAAGCAGAATGCATAGTTAGAAGGATACTTTTTAAAATTTGAGATTTGAGAATAAGATTGAAGAAAGGGAGGCTGCTGCTGCTGCTGCTGCTGCTAAGTCGCTTACGTCGTGTCCAACCCTATGCAACCCCATAGACAGCAGCCCACCAGGCTCCCCTGTCCCTGGGATTCTCCAGGCAAGAACAGTGGAGTGGGTTGCCATTTCCTTCTCCAATCAGGAAAGTGAAAAGTGAAAGTGAAGTCACTCAGTCGTGTCCAACTCTTTGTGACCCCATGGACTGTAGCCTACCAGGCTCCTCCATCCATGGGATTTTCCAGGCAAGAGTACTGGAGTGGGTTGCCATTGCCTTCTCCGAAGAAAGGGATGAAAGAAGATTATTAAAGAAGCAAGTTGTAGAAGATGATGGAAGGTAATTAATAATAATAGCTAACAATTCCTGGGGGCTTTCGTGGTGGTTCAGACAGTAAAGAAATTGCCTGCAATGCAGGAGACCCAGATTCCATCCCTGGGTAAGGAAGATCCCCTGGAGGAGGGCACGGCAACCCACTCCAGTATTTTTGCCTAGAGAATCCCATGGACAGAGGAGCCTGGTGGGCTACAGTCCATAGGGTTACACAGAGTCAGACACGACTGAAGTGACTTAGCACACACACACACAACAATTACTGATTGTATTCCATGTGCTAAGTACTCTATCTACTAAGTACTTTCCACAGACTAACTCACCCTTATTCTCACCCTTATAATCCTTATTCTCACCCTGGATTCTTGCCTGGAGAATCCCATGGACAGAGGAGCCTGGCAGACTACAGTCCATGGGGTTGCAAAGGTCGGACATGATTTAGTGGCTAAACCACCAAACACCACTCACCCTGGAGGCAGGGGCTAAACAGAACACACATTTAACCCTTAGGCTGTGCTGGCCAGCTCTCTAAAATAGGTCTAAGAGCATAAGTAAAAGTGGATATGTATCAGTAAAGTTGTATGCTTTGCCCAAGAGAGGTTCATTGCTTCTTTAGAAATCAGGCATCAGAAAATACAGATGCATTTGGAGATGAAGAGCATTTATACCTAGTGGCTCCTTCCCCCAACTTTCCCAGTAAATAGTACAACTGTTTCAAGAGGGAGGTGAAGAGCCAAAGATCAGGAAGAAAGATCTGGAAGAATCACTGCAGACACTGGGGTTGTTGTTGTTTAGTCACTAAGTTGTGTCTGACTCTTTGCAACCCGATGGACTATAGTCTGCCAGGATCCTCTATCCGTGGGATTTTCCAGGCAAGAATACTAGAGTGGGCAGCCATTTACTTTTCCAGGGGATCTTCCTGATTCAGGGATCCAACCCATGTCTCCTGCATTGACAGGTGAAGTCTTTACCTCTGGATCTTCTGAGTAAAACACAGTCCTGTTAACTTAAAAAAAAAAAAAATGTGTGACCTACTGGAGTAGATATGATAAGTCCCCAAATAACTACAATAGCAGGTAGCATATGTGAAGGAACATAATAGACATAGCTATATAAGGGTTCATCCAAAGGAGATAATGTATCTGCTTATGAGGCAAGAGAGACCAAACATCTCCAAGTATCTGTGATACCAAAAAAATAGTTTCAACAAGCAGTCCTAGAAGCTTAGTATCCTATTCTTTCCAAAGGACAGCTCCACAGCTCGATAAGAGCAGGGTTGTTCAATGAGAGAGAGTTATAAACAAGAATTACAGGATAAACTGGAGTTGATGGGAGCACAGCACGGGGTGAGGAAGAGTCCCTGAACAGGGATGAATGGGGAGACAGGGGTTGAGAACACTGAGCCTCAGTTTTCTAACTAAAAAATGTCAGCCCCCTCTTAGATTATTCTCCTTTTCTTTCTCTCCCTCTCCCTCTAGTTCTTCATTATTGAATATTTATCTAGTTCCTGATTCTTTGCCAAGGTCTTCATGCATTGAATGTATTCAGTCCTTTCCATCGCTTTTGTGAAGATGCCATCATCTCCATTTTCAGGTGACTTAACTGAGGCTCTAAGAGGTCAAGTTACTTGCCCAAGGAATTCCACTCAGATCCAACTGGTCTTTATCCTTGCTTCTCACACTGGCTCTAATAATTATACAAACAGCACCTGGCATATAGGAGATATCCCATAAATTAGTAACAGTGATAATAATAGTAATAATAATTACTAATGAATATATATCCAACAACATGTGGTGCTTTGTGGATTTGCCGAGATGTTAAAGTGAATGGAATCCAGGGTTCCTTTGTGGGATTGGTAGAAAAGGAAAATTTTTACTTTATCTTTCTTTTTTTTTAAAAACCAAATTCATTGAACTTAAAATGTTTTAAGCAGTTTTAAATACTTTACACAAATTATCTCATTTTTATTCCCATTGTAAAGATGAGGGTACTGAGTGACAAAACAATTACCCTAACTGGCCCATGCACACAATGGTAATTGGCAAAGCAAGGATTCAGACCCCAGGTAATTTGTCTCCAGAGCCCATGCTCTTCACTGCTACACTGTATCTACTCTCCAGAAGTCTAATTGAGCCAGACTGTGGAGGACCTTATATATCCAGCCAAGGAGAGCACACACCCTCTCCTTTCCCTTTCTCACATCAGAGGTGTCCTCAAGGCCTCTTACATCAGTGACTCTTTAGGAGTTGGCTAAATAGAGCCATTGCATCACCAAGACCCTTATACTTACCTGAGATTATAAGCTTTATGAGAGTAAGAGCATGTCTGTCCTTTTTGTATTTGTATTCCAGTGCTGGCCAGACACTTAGCAGATGGTAAATATGTAATAAATCTTTATGAAATAAATGAAAAAATATCATTGAATCATTCAGGCTTCAGAATATCAGATTTCTTAGAAAGGTTAGACATATCAGAACTAGGAATTTTTACCCATAGAATGATACAGTAAGATGAATAATATTTATAAAGCAACTTCAAATTTGGAGTCAAGACAACAAAATATCAGGCAAAAATATTTAGGACTCAATTTGCAGCTCAGCTAAGCCAACTTAATTTTCTGCATTGAATATTTTTTGCTAATGTGTACTCTACAAGGATGTCCTCAAAAGACTGTGAAATCATGCTTAACAATTACTTTTATGAGTCATTTGACTTGAAAATTGATCTTGAACTTGGAAAAGCCTTAGTGGCAGAACCAAGCAAGAGAGAATTGCAAAGATTTAAGGCTTTATTGGATGGAATCTGACTTAAGTGACAGTAAGGTGCTGAGGAAAAACAGAATTGAGTGTATGAACAGTGCTAGCTGAAAGACACTGAAAGATTGCCTGAGAATTAGCAGGAGAAGGTGTTTCTGAATGACTGTCTCCTGATGGAAACATGGGAAAGGACTCAGCCCAATGACAACACAATTTCTACTCACTTCCACAGCCTTAGGGGGTTCTTTCTTTGGTGAGTTCAAAGGGTATGATTGACATAAAGGAGGTAAAAACTGAGGCTCTGAAGTGGGCTTTCTAATGTAAGTGGCATGAGGGCAAGGCCTGTGTTACACTCAGTGCTTTTCCCCAGGGTCTAGATCAGCTCCTGGCATTCACAGGAGCTCAATGCATATTTGGTGATTGAATGAACCTTAGAACCTTAACTCACCACATTCCTAGCTCTGTGACCAAGGGAAACAGTCAAATTCTCTGAAATGGCTTTCCCTTTTTATTTTATTTTTTAGTTCTACCAGTTTATTGCTACCAACCCATCACCCTCCACCCTCAGGCACACATGCTCCGTCATGTAACCCCATGGACTGCAGCCCACCAGGCTCCTCTGTCCATGGACTTTTCCAGGCAAGAATACTGGAGTGGGTTGCCATTTCCTTCTCCAGGGCCCTTTTTAAAAATGATAAAAAATAGTACCTACCTCATAAGGTTGTTGAGCGGATGAACGGTGACAACGTATGTAAAGCATTTAGTGAATTGTTTGGTATATAGGAAGCAATCAAGGTAAGTTTTTGCTGTTGTTCTTGCTGTTATTATTAGGGTTGTTTGCTGTCGGCTGTTTGCTGCCACGAATCTGCATTTGGGAAATTACCTGCCCTCCCTCACTTCCAGTCATCCCAGTTTCCTTTAATTCAGTTCAGTTCAGTTCAGTTGCTCAGTCGTGTCCGACTCTTTGCGACCCCATGAATCGCAGCACGCCAGGCCTCCCTGTCCATCACCAACTCCTGGAGTTCACTCAGACTCACGTCCATCGAGTCAGTGATGCCATCCAGCCATCTCAGCCTCTGTCGTCCCCTTCTCCTCCTGCCCCCAATCCCTCCCAGCATCAGAGTCTATTCCAATGAGTCAACACTTCGCATGAGGTGGCCAAAGTACTGGAGTTTCAGCTTTACCATCATTCCTTCCAAAGAAATCCCAGGGCTGATCTCCTTCAGAATGGACTGGTTGGATCTTCTTGCAGTCCCAGGGACTCTCAAGAGTCTTCTCCAACACCACAGTTCAAAAGCATCAATTCTTTGGTGCTCAGCCTTCTTCACAGTCCAACTCTCACATCCATACATGACCACAGGAAAAACCATAGCCTTGACTAGACAGACCTTTGTTGGCAAAGTAATGTCTCTGCTTTTCAATATGCTATCTAGGTTGGTCCTAACTTTCCTTCCAAGGAGTAAGCATCTTTTAATTTCATGGCTGCACTCACCATCTGCAGTGATTTTGGAGCCCAGAAAAATAAAGTCTGACACTGTTTCCACTGTTTCCCCATCTATTTCCCATGAAGTGATGGGACCAGATGCCATGATCTTCGTTTTCTGAATGTTGAGCTTTAAGCCAACTTTTTCACTCTCCTCTTTCACTTTCATCAAGAGGCTTTTGAGTTCCTCTTCAGTTTCTGCCATAAGGGTGGTGTCATCTGCATATCTGAGGTTATTGTATTTCTCCCAGCAATCTTGATTCCAGCTTGTGCTTCTTCCAGTCCAGCATTTCTCATGATGTACTCTGCATATAAGTTAAATAAGCAGGGTGACAATATACAGCCTTGACATACTCCTTTTCCTATTTGGAACCAGTCTGTTGTTCCATGTCCAGTTCTAACTGTTGCTTCCTGACCTGCATATAGGTTTCTCAACAGGAAGGTCAGGTGGTCTGGGATTCCCATCTCTTTCAGAATTTCCCACAGTTTATTGTGATGCACACAGTCAAAGGCTTTGGCATAGTCAATAAAGCAGAAATAGATGTTTTTCTGGAACTCTCTTGCTTTTTCCATGATCCAGCAGATGTTGGCAATTTGATCTCTGGTTCCTCTGCGTTTTCTAAAACCAGCCTGAACATCAGGAAGTTCACGGTTCACATATTGCTGAAGCCTGGCTTGGAGAATTTTGAGCATTACTTTACTAGTGTGTGAGATTAGTGCAATTGTGCAGTAGTTTGAGCATTCTTTGGCATTGCCTTTCTTTGGGATCGGAATGAAAACTGACCTTTTCCAGTCCTGAGGCCACCGCTGAGTTTTCCAAATTTGCTGGCATATTGAGTGCAGCACTTTCACAGCATCATCTTTCAGGATTTGAAATAGCTCAACTGGAATTCCATCACCTCTTCCTTTAATTAGTGGGAAGCAATAGAAATATGAAGGTCCTTGAACACCTCCATGTATTTTATCCTCATACAACCTTTATTTTCCCACATTACACATAGAAGCCCGAAGCTGTTTTTATTGTAGATTGTCTTTCATACTGAGCTCCTTAGTGATGATTCTTAGCTAATTTACAATTAGCATGGGCTAAGGATTGGGCTTTGGTCCAAGTTAGGGCCTATTCTCACCCCAGATGGTCTGGGGCTGACGTGAAGTCTGAGCCTCTCTTCCCGCCATTGGCCACCTGTGGGAGGCCTTTGACTTGAACCCCTGGATAGCCAGGGGCTGGAGCATGTTCACTTGTCATTCATTCATTCAGCAAAATTTGTGTGCTGACTCTGTGCCAAGGTGTTGAGCCTTGTCTCTACATCATAGGATCCCTCTCCAGGCTCTCCTCCCACACTCCTCTCGTGGGGAGGAGCAGATGGAGAGGAGCTTGTAAGTATGGGGGACTACAAGGTCAGAGGCGGAGGGACAGCACTCATGAGATAAAGGGGAGGTGGGGTGAGCAGGCAGCTCAGACCCCGTTAGGCTTATTCTATGAAAACAGGCTGAGGGAGAAAGCCATTTCCCTCACCTCTGCTCTGGGAATCCAGCACCTGTGACCTCAGAGATTTCAACACTGGAGGCATGTCTGCTCTCTGCTGAAGCTTCTTTCAAGCCTGGGAAACAGCAGGGGGTTGACTGGCTTCTTCAAGTTGCCAGCTGCCTCCCACCAGAGGCCTCTGGAAACCTATAAAGTTTCTTACTTGCCCTTCCAGGTTGCAATTTCAAAGAGACAATTTTATGAGACAATAATTAGGTGTTTCATAGTTCTTTGGGGTTTTCTTGTTTGTTTGTTTTTTTTTCCTATCTGGGAACAGAAATCTCCTTAACAACATGCAAAATGTTGGTTGAATACTCACTTTGTTGCTCTGTGCTGGGCACTTTGTAACATTATTTTGTTTAATGCTCACCACAACCTATAAGGTTGATCTTATCACCTTTTTTTAAAAAAGAAATAAGTATCACAAAGGTATGTAATTTTCTCAAGTTTATTTATACAATTACTAAGACTTAAAGATAAGCATGAATAATGTCTGAAATGTATGAGGAATGCAAAAGAAAAGATGAAGTGGAGAATGGCAGGGCAGGTGATGATGTGTAAAAGGGAGCAGAGGTGGGGATATTTATTACTTAAACAAATTCATCTAAAGATAAGGGTGAAATACTGATCTTCCAAGCTCTGGGTTCTAAATAGTTGCTACTCAAGATTAGTGTGTGAAGGGAGGGACTGGAAAAAGTCTTGTATATATACACAAAACAAGACAATGGGACTCAGAGAAATACGGGAAGGGTGGTTCTGTCCGGAAAAAAAATAAGTATTTTAAAGGAAACTGAATATATATATTCAAAGACACAGAGAGAGAGTGAGAGAGAGAAGTGACACTGAATAATAGAGTGTGAACCCAAAATGCCTGCTCACATTCACAGGCACTAACTATGAGAAAATACCAATAGCGGAGGAGCCACAGGGATGCCATTTATGGATAAAAGCTATTTATGAGAATGAGAAGCCTCAGAGTGGGGTTATTACTCTTGTTAGGTCCCTCTGAGAAGTAAATTAGGTGTTTGAATAGGTAGATACATTTTTTTTCTATTTCTATGTTGCATTTACTGCAATGACAATAATAATATGCCACCCTTGGCTTCCAGAGGGGACTTTCTCAACTCAAGGAACTGAGCCCTTCTCTGTGCAACCTGCTGTGCCAGGCTGTGAGAAACACAAAGGCTCAGGTCATACTCTCCTTGTTTCTAAGAAGCTTGCAAGCCAGGGGTGACAACACAGCACACATATAGATAGGTGTGCAAACTTCAGTGCAGGGAAATATGCCAGATGGGCATTTAATCAGTAACTGCTATGTAGGAATGGGATTGAGGGAGGGGGAGGAGTTGCAGTGAGTCCACCTGCAGTTATTCATTTATTCATATGTTCATTCATTCATTCATCCATTCAATAAACATGCATTGCACATCCTTAAGAACTTCCATATGCCAAACCCTTCAAATAAATCAATGGATAAACCCCCAATTTAAAGTCTAATGATAAGAAATTGGAATGATCAATTTCAGTTGGCAGAGTTGGATTGCACCCGTGGATTATCTATCTTTTGGACAATCTACCCAATGACCACAAACCCTTGGAGAAGAGAATGGCTACCCACTCCAGTATTCTCACCTGGAAAATTCCGAGGACAGAGGAGCCCGGAAGGCTACAGTCCATGGGATTACAAAGAGTTGGACACGACTGAGTGATTAACATACACATATACTGGTGATTGGGAGTAGATTTTAGAATAGGATGTTTTAATGTTTAAAGATCACTGAGTATTTTTCAGAGTTCAATACCAGATGTTGGCCTTATTAGCACTTTTGGCAAATAGAGTTAATCACTCAGGAAGCTCCTAAAATATGTTTCCAAAAATAATTATAATATGATAAAATTTTAGAGCTGAGAAAGAATCAGTTAGTGATCAGTTTTACTAGTCTTTTAATACAAGGGTTTTGTTTTCACTTAAGGGCTTCTAAATATAATTATCATTATCATCAACATCATCATCATCATCATCACTATATCTTGCAAGAATACCGTGAGGCAGCTACTATTACTATCTCTATTTTACAGATGAGAAACCTGAGCCTCAGAATGGGTAAGCGACTGTGTAATGGCTTACAGTTCAGTTCAGTTCAGTTCAGTTGCTCAGTCGTGTTCGACTCTCTGCGACCCCATGAATCACAGCACGCCAGGCCTCCCTGTCCATCACCAACTCCTGGAGTTCACTCAGACTCACGTCCATCGAGTCAGTGATGCCATCCAGCCATCTCAGCCTCTGTCGTCCCCTTCTCCTCCTGCCCCCGATCCCTCCCAGCATCAGAGTCTATTCCAATGAGTCAACTCTTCGCATGAGGTGGCCAAAGTACTGGAGTTTCAGCTTTACCATCATTCCTTCCAAAGAAATCCCAGGGCTGATCTCCTTCAGAATGGACTGGTTGAATTTCCTTGCAGTCCAAGGGACTCTCAAGAGTCTTCTCCAACACCACAGTTCAAAAGCATCAATAATTTGGTGCTCAGCCTTCTTCACAGTCCAACTCTCACATCCATACATGACCACAGGAAAAACCATAGCCTTGACTAGCCGGACCTTTGTTGGCAAAGTAATGTCTCTGCTTTTCAATATGCTATCTAGGTTGGTCCTAACTTTCCTTCCAAGGAGTAAGCGTCTTTTAATTTCATGGCTGCACTCACCATCTGCAGTGATTTTGGAGCCCAGAAAAATAAAGTCTGACACTGTTTCCACTGTTTCCCCATCTATTTCCCATGAAGTGATGGGACCAGATGCCATGATCTTCATTTTCTGAATGTTGAGCTTTAAGCCAACTTTTTCACTCTCCACTTTCACCTTCATCAAGAGGCTTTTGAGTTCCTCTTCAGTTTCTGCCATAAGGGTGGTGTCATCTGCATATCTGAGGTTATTGATATTTCTCCCGACAATCTTGATTCCAGCTTGTGTTTCTTCCAGTCCAGAGTTTCTCATGATGTACTCTGCATATAAGTTAAATAAGCAGGGTGACAATATACAGCCTTGACATACTCCTTTTCCTATTTGGAACCAGTCTGTTGTTTCATGTCCAGTTCTAACTGTTGCTTCCTGACCTGCATACAGATTCCTCAAGAGGCAGGTCAGGTGCTCTGGTATTCCCATCTCTTTCAGAATTTTCCACAGTTTATTGTGATGCACACAGTCAAAGGCTTTGGCATAGTCAATAAAGCAGAAATAGATGTTTTTCTGGAACTCTCTTGCTTTTTCCATGATCCAGCAGATGTTGGCAATTTGATCTCTGGTTCCTCTGCGTTTTCTAAAACCAGCTTGAACATCAGGAAGTTCACGGTTCACGTATTGCTGAAGCCTGTCATTGCATATAGCAAGGGGGCAGAGCTGGGATCTAGGCTCCACCCTAGACCCAGCAACTCAAATGCTCATGCTTTTCTCTACTTAACTGTGTTATTCCCTTGGGAAATATGGATCTAATAGTCACTTTTAATATTCATAAAGACATAATAGACATTGTGAGTTTTTTTAAAGCTGTTCAGGGTGATGAATATGTGTCTGCCCTACACTCAGTTTGGCAATATTGGTAATTTCAGACAATTTAGAAGTATTGATTAGCAATTAGAAATATCTGTTTTTAACTAAATTCGTTTATAAGTACCTGTTCACAATAGGGGGATAATCTTTGTGAGGAACCACTACTTTATTCCAAGTCTCTATTTTCCCAGATGTGGACACTGGAACCTAAAGAGTTAGGCCAGTTATTCTGAAGAGATGCATTTGGAAGCTAAGGGGATCCGGTGTGTTGTAGCAGCTGACAAGAAAATGAATTGAGAACTCACTAATCTTAAACAAATAAACCAATGCAACTAGTTAAGAATATCTAATGGACCCAATTCATACTTGAGCATTGGACATCATTTCTTCTTAAATAGTGAAATATGGTATCAAATGGAGAGTAAATCTTGATACTGAATCCTGTCAACCTTACTTTAGAAATATCCCTTGATATTAAAAAGATATTCTAACCCTAAGGCAGTATTATTTAAACGTGTGGACGTTGACAGCTTGCTGAAATGAGAACACAGAATGGGGAGTTAACTAGCAGTAGAGGTGAGAGGACATTCTTACTTCTTTTATCTGATGCTCTGGAACCTCCTCCTGACAGGGGGAAAAAAAAAGATGTAAAAGGTTCTGGAAAGGTAAAGAAGGAATACAAATAATCCACTGCTGGTCTATCTATGTTTAGGTACCAAACTGTTAACCACAATTCTGTCCTCTTCTGCCCATTTGCCATTTGATCTGGTGTTCTTTAAAGATTGTTAATCACTATTTAGTGAATAACAGCTAGACTAGGGCTCCTCCAGGACAAGGGCAAGTGTCTTCATATCTTGGTACCCTCAAGAACTTAGAAAAGAAAGCTTAGGACAAATTAAGTATGTGCCTATTGATTAAAGGGTTAAAGGAAAGAATAAATGAATAGCAACTGTATCCCAGAACTGTTAAAAACTGTTAGACTTCAAGGAGATGGAATATATATATATTGTGTGTGTGTGTGTGTGTGTGTGTGTGTATAGTTGGCACCTGTCCTTAAGGAGTGTCTAGTCTAGCTGGAGGGTAGAAATGAACACTTTTATTAAGTGTAACCTGCATGGCATCTTCTATAAGAGCAATGAAAAATCAGAAACAGAGAAGAGGAGGAGACAGGACTTGGGATATTCCCTTGGCATGAAGAGGGTGTAGCTGGAGGGGAGTATCAAGAAACTAGGTGTGTAAGGGGTGGTGGAAACAGTGTATGTGTGGGAATAGGGTGTTACCAAACCAAGGGTCTATTGGGCAGTGTGAGTTATACTGGCCAAGTGGCCAGTTTATGAAACATGGAACAACCAGGCCTAGGAATTTAGGCTTGATGGAGCAGGAAATCTCTAGGGTCCCACTTGCCTTTCCCCCTGAAAGTTAAGCATAAATCTAAATATATCCTTACCAAAAAAAAAAAAGACAAACATTGTAACTTAATATGTGTTCCCACTAAGTCAAATAAGGTCCCAGGCTTTTGAAATGCACACTGTGGGTTTGCTTTCATATTCACTTATTTATTCATTCCACAAAAGTTTACGGAGGACCTACTAGAGTTAGAATTTTGTTAAGCACCACGGGGGGTACAAAGATGAATAGCACTCGGTCCCTATCCCCAGGAATTTACAGCTCAATGGTGGAGACAAACGTGTACACACAAGTCCTTGCAATAGGAGGTAAGAACGTAAACACAGAATTGTAAGGGCTTACTGCCTGAAGATATCAAAAGGAGGTGGTTTAGAAAATAAACAAGATTTTTCAGATGAGTTGGTTTTTAAATGAGGCTTAAAAAACTCCGATGGGGTAAACTATATTCTTTTAGGGCAAGAGCCAGAGTTAAGGCTCTGGAAACCTATGGAGTTGGGGGGATAATGTGGTTATGAACAGTGGCCTGATTTGGCTGGAGCGCAGAGTTCTTCAAGGGGTGCAGCGGGATATTTTGCTGGGTATTTGCCCAATAACGAGGCTGGGATCTGGCAGAAGGAAGCCCAGCTGAGACTTTATTCCTCATCTCCGTGCTTTGACTTAAGCATCTATTAGGTCCCTTTAAAAAATTCTCCTCTTTCCTAAAGAGAGTTCTAGCAGTTGGGGGCGGGGACCATTTCCTAAAGTCAACGCGTAAGTTAAAGGTCTGCAAAGCTGCCCACGGGTGATTTAAATCTCGCACCAAAAGAGGAAACGTGTGGGAAGCGGAGTAGGGGGAACCCACTAAACAACAACATCAACCCCTTCAACGATACCAGTTCCTGGCGGGACAGGCTGCCTGCCAGACCCGGGACCGGGACACCGGCACCCGCCGGAGCTCAGAGCCCCGCACAGGCGGGCAAGGGGGAGAGGAAGAGAGGGAGGGAGCGAGGGAGGGAGGAAGCGCGAGAGGGAGGGAGGAAGAAAGGGAGGGAGGCGGCGTCATGTGATCGCTTCCCTGCTCCTTTAAGCGTCCACAGGCGGCGGAGCGGCCACAATCACAGCTCCGGGCATTGGGGGAGCCCGAGCCGGCTGAGCCGGGGGAATCCGTGCGGGCGCCTTTCGTCCCGGTCCCATCCTCGCCGCGCTCCCGTACCCCTGAAGTTTTGCAGCGCCTGGAAAGGAGGCGAGGGAGAAGGGAGCGTGAGAGGGGAGGGAGCAAAAAGCACACCTTAAAACATTTATTTCAAGGAGGAAAGAAAAAGGGGGGCGCAAAAATGGCTGGGGCAATTATAGAAAACATGAGCACCAAGAAGCTGTGCATTGTTGGTGGGATTCTGCTTGTGTTCCAAATCATCGCCTTTCTGGTGGGAGGCTTGATTGGTAAGTGTGAGAGCTGCAAACTTTTCCCCCTTTCTCTCTTTTCGGGCCCCTTCCCTCTTTGCCTCTCGGGCTACTTGTTACAGTATCACTGCCTTGCTTCTATGATCTAATTAGTCCGGCTATTGTGCTTAAGAAAGCAGAGCTCCATGGGGCTCCGTGGGGCACAATCCAGTCTAGTGGCTAAGAGAAAAGGAGGGGAAAAAGTTTTGGCCTAGTTTCAGTATCCACTTGAAAGGAAAGAGGGGGGTGGCGGGGGTGGGAATCTTAAGCATGGCGACGGATCGCGCGAGGAAGCGCTGGGTTACAAACTTGATTGCTGCTGCCCCCGGCTTTTTCCCGCGTTCCCCCCTTTTCCTCTCGGTTCCCTCCCAATCAGCTCCGGGAGGGCAACGTAATCGACTTTATTAGGAACAACTGAAGAGTCGGAGAACTGCGCCCGGCGCAACCCCGAGCCCTGTTACTGGGCTGTGATCTCTGCATGTGTAAACGCTTTTGGTTGTCTCAGCTGGGGGTTGAGAGTTTGCATTTTGGGTCCTGACCTTCGTGCCCTCTGCTTCCTCGCCGTATCCCCAAGCCACCCTCAGCCGTGGCCGTTGGCAAAGTCCGAGCCTGGGCTGGGAGCTTGGATGGGGTGAGGTTCGGTGGAAGCAAGTCCTCGGCCAGCGCCGCGGGAAGTTGGAGAGGTCAGGGGAAAACGCGTATCAAAAAGGTGTTGCTTTTGGCCTCTGGGGAATCTCCCATCCCCCATTTCTTAGAGCCCCAAGAGCCTGTGAATCTGGAGCCCCAGGTCTTGCCCTGGCGCCTCGGAGGGCGGCCCCCGCCACAGCCCCCCGCAGGTGACAGCTTCCCCCTGGGAGACCTCCCCTGCCGTGTATCGCCCGAACCTCTCGAGCTAAACAGGCTTCCGGGTGAAGAAGATGGTTTCATGGACCTTCCACTCAGAAAACTCCCTTCTTCTCTCCGTGTCTCCGTCTCATCTCCATCCTCCCGCCCCTCCGCACAGTCACTTTCCCCTCCCCCTCGAGATGCACGACGTCCCGGCGCAAACTTCAGCGCCAACTTCGCCGCGGGTGCGGATGCAAGGCTTGGCTTCCTTATTTCGCAGATTTGTAAAACTTTGCGGAGTGGAGAGTCCACGGAGGGGCTTTCTGCGCGCGTCTCTTTTCCAGAGCTCGCGTGGTGCGGGTGTCGTCATGGTTGTGAGAACTGCCCAGGCTTGGGCACCCCGAGTCGTGTGCGTGGCGTTTTGTCTCCAGGCTTGGGTTGGATGGGAACAAATGAAAGGGGAGTCTGGGTCTGTAAATCACTGTAACATTCAAGCTAACAGTTTAAACAAAGGAGAGTGGGTGAAGCTTTATCAAGGAGAGAAATTTCTAGAGGAGAACATGCCTTTCTCTGTGTATGTATCCACAAAGCAGAAAGAGGTTCCGAGTTTTCCAAGCTCATATCCTCAGTTTGGGTCAAACAGCTTAATTTTTTTATTCTTGAAATCCTACCCGCCCCCCCCCCCCCCGACCCCGCCCCAATCCCCTGAGCTCCTGTTTAGCTAAGTGCAATCTCCATGTTTCCCTGTATTGGATTTTTCAAGGCACTTAATACATTCTCTACTGGGAGCTGAAGGCAGCCTTCCCTGTGCCCTCACAGTGATTATGCAGCGGTTACAATTATACCTCTTGTCTCCCTTGATGAGCAGTTGCAGTTAGATGCCATTGGATCTTGTGTGATTTCAGTGGCAGACCATAATTAAAATTTCTTGCACCTTGTGCTTTCAGAATTAAATTGGCCTATTATCCCTGTCTGACCTTCATCCTCTTTGAGGTTTTTGCACAAGCAGCGAACCATTACACATAGTACCCTGGTATTTGTTGGTGTGTGTTTCTTTTTCCTTTTCTAAAGCTGATCTAGCCCATTATCCACTGTTGTAGGTTTCTTAGAGTCCTTCTGGAACTGGCATCATTTCTGGAATCTTAATATGGAGGAGAAGGTCCAAGGGCAGTCGCGAGTGGCTGCTGGAGTTACCATAGGTTCAGAAAGGTTGTATGTTCAAAGAGAAGTTTGTTTGGAGTAAGCTGTGCCAAGGGTTGTTTTTCCAATAGAACTTGGTTAATGACCGCACCTGGTGACAATCTCAAAAAGTTAGTGATAGGTCTAGATTTCCCCTCAATAAATGAACTGCTTTAGTCCCAGCTTTCCTTGAACAAGACAACTATCTATCTCTGTATAACACTTCTTGGGGAAAGTTGTGTAAGTTTACCTCTTAACCTTTCCTCCTTCCTCAGTTGCTAAGACTATGTCCCTAGTTCTGGCCTGAAGGCTGAAAAGATCAGATCCATTTCATTGTAAACACTTTGAATAGTGGCTTAGCCTTTATCTCAACCACTTAGTGATGATTTTTTGGGGGGGCGGGGGGCTGTTAAATCTAAGAACTTAAGTATGCTCGAAGACCCAAATATGGGAAATAAATATCAACAAAAGGTAAGTGATATGTTTCCCCAGCAAACTGGAAGGCAGGAAACTAAGCAAAGGATGGAATTTCAAGAAAGCGACGAGTGGAATCAGTAGCTAAAGGAACAGTGGAAAGTCTAAGTCCAGAAACCTTTGCTTCCACCCTCCCCAGTAAAAGGAGAGCTCTTTCACTGCTCAACCCTATTGATGGTAGGAAGTCAGGTGTCTTGCTTATGCAGTGTCTTTCTAATTCATTTGCAGAGGCCAAGTGAGAAAGTGAAATTTTCACTTTGAATTGGCCTTGGTATTTTGGTATAATGTTCCTTTTTGATGACTGTTGTCCTAGATGAAAGGAAACATGACTGCCTAGAAAGGGGAGGAGCTGAATGGCAAAGCTCCTTATTGTAAGGGTGTAAGTACACCACATACATATTCACAAAACAAAAACAACCACCCCCCTCCAAAAAATATTGACAAACCATGCACCTAAGTTGGTGAGGAGGCACCTTTTCAGTTAACTGACAGGCTTCAGTCTTCTCATTGGTAGGTTGATGAGTTTAAGATTCCTTTCAGTTATGAAATTGTATGAATTTCTCAGTGCCTTTGAGAATTTTATATGACATTCAGACCGGTGTTTGGTTATAGCTTTCTAGAATTGATGGGGGAAAATTTAAACACTAGGTAAAAAGGAAATAAGAGGGATCTTCCCCTACTCCAACAACTGTCTTAGAACTGAGGTTTTTTATTTTGGTTTGTTTGTTTTTGTACTTGTTTGTTGTTTTGTGCCAGGGTCTAAACCTTTAATGGGATTTTGCAAGAAGGCTCAGGAAAGCAATGTGTTATATGGTAGAATTTGAGATACTTAAGAATTCACTGAATTATGCCATGCCATGCTTTTGTACAAACTTTGAGCCTTTATAAAATCATGCATTTGATTATTTTCTTAAGTATTGAGAAGGTTTCCTAAGTGGATAATTTATTTTGTATTTAGAATTCATTTAAAAATCTAAGAACCCCTGAAGGAAAAGAAAATATTTTTAAAGATATAGCTTAATCTTTAGCCTTCTTAAAAATAAGCCTGCAGAAAATTTAAAAAATAATTTTCCTTTGATTTCACGTTTGGTGAATTTTGTTCCTGGAGAAGCAGCTGCAGGATGGTGGAAGGGGGGAGGGGAAGGAGACCATGTTCCCTGAAATAAGAGTGCAGCCGACTAAAAATCGTGAACTTGATTCCCTGGTCTATTATGTGCAATTTGCTCAGCTTCAAATTAGTCATGTCTGGGGGATATAATGGTTGGAAAAGCAGGTCAGCATTCCCACCTGTTCTAGAGACTGGTAAGAGTATAAAAGATCAGGATTGGATGAATAGAAAATTATTGCATTGTTTTAAGTGTACCCATAAATGGGAATATTCCAAACTTAAACCCAAATAAATATCAACAAACTGACCATTATTATTTCTTTAGGAAAGATTACTTTCTTTCAGAGGTTTAGTATGTGAATAATCTTTCATTGTTTTTTATTGCTGAGAATATTATGTGTGTATGTATGTATGATGTATGTACATATATACACATATTTATTATCAGTTTTCTCCCATGTTTTTCTGCTATTATAGTTTGAATAGGTACTGTGAATGGTTTTGATTATGGTCCATTCATACAAATAGTTTTTGTTTCTGCTACTGTCATTTATTGAAAAGTGGCAGGATTTTAAGAAATTAAATAAAATTACAGTTATACAAAGTGTATAAGGGTTTGTTTCTCAGTGTATTAGGTTTTAAGCTTGTTGTGGTATTTATTTTAGCATATATTAATAATGTAATACTTGGCAGTCCTGAGTGTTTGGGTATCTGTTGAGAAAAGAACTAATGAACTGACTTTTGGTTGATGTTACTCCACATTTTTCTGTATTTGATTCTGCTTTTTATTTTGTAACACTTCATATTTGACTAAGCTATGTCTCTCTCTCTTTTTTTTTTTTTTTTAACTACCAGAGTATCTAATATGGTTGGTAGAAGTACTGTGCAACTTCCGAAATTCTTTTGTAAAGAATGGAAAATCTTTTCTAGATTGAAATTACATTATTTAACTTTAAAAAAACTAAGCTGTCTCCTTGGTTATTGCAACAAAATCAATGCTAGTGCTAACAATCTCTAATCATGCTTTCATCTAATCATTTAGTACAGCCTGTCTAGCCTTCGATTGGAACTTTCCCTTTTTCTTTTTCAGAGTAAGAAACATTTCCTTGAGATAATAGTGTGGCTTTGTAAGATTTTCAAGTTCCCTGCCTGGAACCCAGACCTAGACTCAAAGTCTTTCCTAGCTGGTTGACATTTTGCAATAACGTGGCCTTTAAAAAGATTTTTTTTTTTTTAATCCATGTAGACCAAGGAAAGATTCTAACTTTATCTTCCTCATAAAGATGTTTCTATGGAGATTTAGAACTTGAAATTGTATGAAAGTCCTTCGCTGAGAGTTCATGAATGGTTCCTGCCTAGTGTGCAAAATATTGGTTAGATTCTAATGTGTACCTAGGATAGGACTACAGTGCTGACTGGTGCTTAGAAAAGACCGGATTTGAAGCCTGAGTAACAGAGGGGAGCCAGAGGTAGAAAGGAGTCCCTCTTAATCCAGATTCACTAGCTAAAGATTTCCTACAATGAGGTTTCTAATATGATGATAGTTCTCACTCATTTATGGAGAATTTGAGAGTATGTGAAATGAGAAGCCTTGTTAATTATGAAATCAAATAGCTATATTAATATTTCTTCTTGAAATAAATATATTAACTATATAGCTAATTTAATGTGTTTTAAAAGTGCACTGTGAACCAGGCCTTATTTAATTTGATCCACACAAAGCTTGCCACATTGATGCTGTTGTACTCATTTTACACATAAGTAAACTGAGATACAGAAAGCTCTAGTAAAATTGGTCAAGGCTGCCTAGTAATAGCTGCTGCTGCTGCTAAGTCGCTTCAGTCCTGTCCGACTCTGTGCGACCCCATAGACGGCAGCCCACCAGGCTCCCCCGTCCCTGGGATTCTCCAGGCAAGAACACTGGAGTGGGTTGCCATTTCCTTCTCCAATGCAGGAAAGTGAAAAGTGAAAGTGAAGTCACTCAGTGTGTCCGACTCTTTGGGACCCCTAAGCCTATCAGGCTCCTCTGTCCATGGGATTTTCCAGGCAAGAGTACTGGAGTGGGGTGCCATTGCCTTCTCTGTATTAATAGCTAGTCAGGGTCAAAGCTGGGATTGGATTCCAGTCAATCCAGAATAATCAACCGTTAGGTGCTCCTGCTCCCACCTGCCAAAGCCTTGACTTCCAGGGCTGAATAGAAATGATTTGAATGTAGGCATGATGAATAAGACTGCAAATGCAAATAATTTCCCATTTTTAACCATTGGGTAACATGTTAAAGGAAAAAAAAAAAAATCTGATGATAAGTGAAATGTACTTATAGCTGTACTTAATAAAGCAGAGCCTTGCCAAACTAAAGGAGGACAACTTCTGGGAAGTCTACATATGCCAGTCCATCCAATTTCTTCAGGTTCTAACCAGTCTCTGTAATTCTGTGAATCATCTAGATGGCTGAGCAGCCAAGTTCATTAGTCACAAGGTGTTTGAGTTCTACTACCTTAAGGAAAATTACTCTATTTTATTTTCTATAGTTAGTGGCTTTAACATACTTAAACAGTTAAAGAAAAGTTGCCACTTTTAATGGCAACCCACTCCAGTACTCTTGCCTGGAAAATCCCATGGACGGAGGAGCCTGGAGGCTGCAGTCCATGGCGTCGCTGAGGGTTGGACACGACTGAGCGACTTCACTTTCACTTTTCACTTTCATGCATTGGAGAAGGAAATGGCAACCCACTCCAGTGTTCTTGCCTGGAGAATCCCAGGGATGGGGGAGCCTGGTGGGCTGCCGTCTATGGGGTCGCACAGGGTCAGACACGACTGAAGTGACTTAGCAGCAGGCTTTTTCAAAGGAAGAGGAGAGAATAAGTCAACTGAGGTTGTAGAGATTTTAGAAGGTGTGGTTTGGCAGTGATAGCAGAACAGTTGAAAGAAGAGCTTCATACTGGAAGTTGAAAATTCAGTTTCCCCAGAGGATGATTTTTGTTTATATATTCACCCATGCCTAATAATGAGGGCGTTTCAAACCAGAGACTTGCATGCTGATACCTTGAATAGGTACATTTTGTTCTTTGGAAAAAATGCTGATAGATTTTCTCTATTGAAAGATTTACTGCTCTCAGTTTTGATAGAGACTCTAAGAGATGATGGGAGACAGAGAGCATCGAGACATGAAATGATCATGTCTGTTTCATTGGTCTTGTGTTTTCTCGGAGGTGGTATTAATGATGGTGCAGTAGAACAGACAGGTGTGCCATATGTGGATGGTTCCCAGAAAGAGTGTCCAGACAGGGATGGGAATCGAGAGGAGGATCTTGAGGCACTGAAGTTCTCAGACTTGATAGTGAGATGTTTTGCATTTTTCCCTTTTCCTTACAGGGCTAATCTAAAAGGATTGATAAATAGAAAAAGAACAGCTGATATGTTTTAGAACAGGGGTCCCCAACTTCTGGGATCTAATGCCTGATGATCTTAGTTGGAGCGGATGTAATAATAATAGAAATAAAGTGCACGGTAAGTTTAATGTGCTTGAGTCACCCCAAAACCATCCCCTCCCACCTGGCTCTGCTAAAAAATTGTCTAACATGAAAACTGGTCCCTGGTGCCAAAAACATTGGGGACTGTTGTTTTAGAATACACAAAACCCTAAGGTTCTTTAGCCCTTTAACACTAGCTCTCCCTCCCCTCCATCCCTTCCTCCCCTACCATGTTCTACATACAAGTACATTTTGTAGAGGAGCAAAAGCAGAATTAGTGTCATCTGACCAGTAGTGAAGGATTTGGCCAATTACGATTTGTTGTCTTTTTGAAGATTTACTGGGTGACTATAGAAAACATTTTACATGATGTGTTGATTTATTTAGTCAACATAACAACCTAGAGCAGCAGGTACTTTCTCCAGAGTTCAGATGAATGAGAGGTTCTCACTTAATCACATCAGGATCTTTTTGGGTTTAATAGAGATAGTAAGAGGCCTGGCATTCAAGTCCATGATCCTGAACTCAATCAAGCCATGCTCTCAAGTCTAATGTCACTCTCCTTCTATTGTTCCTTCAGTTTCTACTGGAAACAAAGAATCAAGTGTGATGAAACATTCTACACAAATTCAATAGAAGGTGAAAGTTCAGACTGGCTTTTTCTGATTTTACCCCTTTCCCAGACCACATGCTCCCATTACTGCCTGGGTACCATTCACTGACCTGATTACTTTCTGTACAAATAATTCCAATTCCTAAAATATATTATCCTGGGAAAGCTTGAGGGCAGGAGAAGAAGGGAGCAACAGAAGATGAGGTGGTCGGACGGCATCACCAACTCAATGGGCGTGAGTTTGAGCAAACTCAGGGAGATGGTAGAGGACAGAGGAGCCTGGTGTGCTGCAGTCCATGGGGTCGCAAAGAGTAGAACACAACGTAGTGACTGAACAACGACAACAAAAACACATTAACCTTTTTCAACAGCTATTGTAAATGTTGACCAGCGCTTGCAAGCCATGCTGGGGAAGGCTGAGCCTGAGATAATTACATCCCAGCTCCCCCGGCCAAAAGAAATTATTGCACATAGCCAACAGTGACTGAGAGTTGGGATCAAAAGCTCGTTGAAGTTCCTGACCTGAAGGCCAGCTAGACTTAGCATGCGCCGTAGGTCCTGAATATCGCTGTTGAATACAAGAGAGGTGAATGTGGATGTGGAGAAAAGAGATAGGGGTAGGATATGGACTCAGGAAAGAAAAATTAAGGCCTCTGTAAACATATGAGAGGGCTTCCCAGGTGGCTTTGTGGTAAAGAATCTACCTGCCAAGCAGGAGACATGGGTTCGATCCCTGAGTTGGGTAGATCCCCCAGAGTAGGAAATGCTAACCCATACCAGAATTCTTGCCTGGAAAATCCCATGAACAGAGGAGCCTGGTGGGCTACAGTCCAGGAGGTCACAAAAGAGTCAGACCCCACTTAGTGACTAGACAACAACCACAAATACATGAGAACACTCTTTGGGTCATAGCTGATGCCTGGATTTCCAGAATCTACTTCTGATGCCACACACTTTTCCCAAATTGAGCTAGTGTTTCTGTCTTCAAAGCCTGTTTAAATCCTGGACCTCCAAGTGCAATTTCTGCTCCCTCTTTTTTCTTCCTACTCTATTCTTTCAATATTCCTTGGTAAAGGGTGTTTTTTTTTTCACTGACCCACAGGAATTATAGGGCCTTCTTAATCTTCCAGTTAATTCCCTGGATTAACTCAGAGGCTTTATCCACAAGTACACATTTCCAAGAAAGCAGAAGTGATTGAAAGAAGAGGCCAAGTTATTACATTTGTTTTGGCAAGGCATTATGATTTTTCTTTAGGAAGAAGGTAACCAATCCTTAAATAATGCAGTCCATCCCCCCTCGCTGCTCCCTGTCCCTCCAGCCCCAGATTAATAAGGTTAAGCTCATGAGAGCTGGCTGGGGGCCAATTAACTGCTGCTTTTAGTTTTGGGCTAAGCTCCTCCCAGAGAGAGAGCCTGGTGTCAGGGCAGCATCATGTCGGTGAGATGAACTTGACTGTAACTCAGCAGACCATCTGTGGTCTCCATGATCTCAAATAAGTTACAGAAGCTTCTTGATGACAGCCCTCAACTGTGATGTGGGGCAGAGCCTCCTATTTCATGGATGATTGTAATGAGGAAGCCACAATCCCGAGGACAAGGCACCCTCTGGGTTCTCATGGAGCCAGGGCTACCAGAGATGTAATTCTCAGAGGACTTTTTGCTGAAAACACCTGCTTAACCCTGTATCCGTCTCTCTTACTTTTCTTTCTCTGTACCTCTCTGCTCTTAGATTTGGAAAAATGTAGCCTTGAGGTCGTTTATTTTCTATTCTTTTTCTTTCTTGAGTCACCACCACATTGTCAAACACCTCCAGATTCATGGATCAATTTAGACAGAGGGAAGTGAAATAACCCAAAGCATTACTCATTTTGGGTTTGAAAGTGCATACAGAGTTCAACTACTTTCTAACATGGATTCCCATTATAATTGTTATGTCTCATAAGGCGCCTTCCCAAGATGGTAGATTTATAATAATATTGTTGCAGATAACTAGTGAAAAAGAATAGGAGTCTAAGTTGTTATCCTAAAACATGCACATTTTGCTCCAGGTCTATTACTTTTGCTTTATACACAATTTTAATAGAGCTTGGTTATGCCATTTTCTAAGTCTACAGTAGCTGGGACGATTTGCCATAGAAACTCACTGGCAGCAAAGAGATGTAGGCAGGTGGTAGGTAATAGGAGGACACAGGAAGAGAAAGGGAGCATTCCCAAGGTTGTGGGATGTCTGGATATAGGCAAATCATTTCACACTAGAACCCTCTCCCACCCCAACTGCAGTGGCTTCATTACGTTATAGGCTGGCAGATGTTAATTGATTCCACTCTCAATCTGTGTGATCTTAACGCTTGCATGGGTGCAGCTTTTTGGATCCACAATATCTGTCCACTTTGGTATTATTTGGGCTCAATGGGAGCTGTGGGACTTTCTGCTATTAAATTGCAAAGTTGAAAGGGCCTTGGAGATCATCTTGTCCCACTTCCTTTGAGGAGGGACCAGAGTTCCAAGAAAGGGAAGAGGCTCAGTTTACACAATTAGAGTCTTGGTTTTGACTCAGATTCTAATGACGGTCAGCACTCCAAACATGTATCTCCTCCCGAGTTGCAGGATGAAAATCGTCAGATTTCTATCTGAGAACTTCGAGTATTGGGCAGAAAATTCCAGTTTGTGGTTCTTAAAGCTCTGTTGACTTTTCTGTTCCTTGAAAATGAAATAGTAATAACTTTACTGTTCTCTCCTGCTTGCTTTTGTGTACTTAATATTCTTAGCTAATTTCTTATGAAGCAATAGGATTGTATGGAATGTTAAGCTGTTCTATGTGGATTTTAAAGAATACTACATACTTAAAAGCAAGCTAAATTCCTTGCTTTCTGAGAGTGTAGTATATCCCCTTTGTCTTGCCTAAGAAACTGTAAATTAAAAAAAAAGTGTACTATGGTCCTTACTAATCCAACCAAAGTGCCATTCTCATGTTTTAAGACTTCATCAGTCTGAAGCTTCTTGTCTAAAATTTTGTGACTAACTTTTGTGCTTTCAGGGGGTGTTTGTGGCAGGCATAATTCTGAAATTGTAGTGAGTTTAGGGGAAGTGACATGCCCTATATTTTTTGGATCTGTTTTACATACCAAAGAAACAACAAAATTGCTCATGCTTTGTTTCTGCCATTTCTTCACTCTGAAGGTAATTGCAAATTGAAAATTCAAATTGCCAAAATAGGGCTTAAAATGTTGAAAGCCTTAGGCAATTGTGACTGACAAGCATATTTTTGTGATTTCAGAAGTACAAGTATTACAGGGTAAATTCTTTTATTTTTGTTGATATTAAGCAGAGTCACAAAGCACTGTTTTTTGCATCCTCTGATTTAACTATAATGAAATTTTTTTTTTTTTTAAGTCTGTGTTTAGCATGCTGGTCTTCAGGTGATCACAACCAAAAAGTTGAGTTCCGTATTTGTGAAACCCAGCCCTCTGTCCAGGCAGATCAGGTCTTTTTTTTTCTGTTCCTTTTACTCCAGGTTCTTATGTATTTTATCTGCTCTCATTTAGGTTGTAATTCGCCTGAGAATGGAATGCCTCAAGTGGAGAAAAGACACATCCCCACATTCCTTTCTTTTCTCTGGTCTGTTGAGCTAGTCCTGGCTTGTGGGAAATGGGCTGACTTTAGCTCCTGCGTGCCTGGGCTATGGGAAGTTGTAGATAAGATTTTAACTGAAGCTTTGGAAAGATTGCACCAGGGGCCTTGCTGTCACTTAAAAGAACACACCTGTACTTCTAAAAGAGATCAGCTTCTGCAAAACTGTGAGGTGGAGGTGGGTAGGGTGGGGAGGGACTTGACTGTGTCCGGCAACTCCAGAGCCTTGGGCATCCTTTCAGGCACCCTTCCTCCTAACTGTACAGCATTTGCATGCTCATGAGCCAGCCCGCGTTAAACCCTTGGCTGGCATTGGTCTTTGAACATGCCCAAACGGAACAGAGTTCTGCTCTATGAGAACATGCTGTTTCTGGATAATAGGTGATGAAAGAGAAAGAAACAGGATAATTTGTAAACACCCAAGATTTTTAAACAAAAAGTATTCTAAAGTCACCGTTCAATTAGCATTTTCTTTTTTCTTTTATAAATATCAGGAAATTCTTTCATGTCCCTTCTTCTCTACCCCACATACCTGTTAAAAAAGACAGAGAGAAAATATAGTTTGGGAGAAAGATGAGCACTAGGCTTGGTATTTAAACAAAATCAGCACTAGTATATATTTGAGAAGATCACATTTCCAGATCAGGATGTGGTTGGTTATTGATACCAAGTCTGTCCAGGGAAGCCACTGACTCTCTATGCATCTCATGTTAGAGTAACTCCCCCTGCCAGGCAGCACTGGTGCAGAAATTTGAAAGTTGTCTTCAATGACTCGGGGTGCTTATAAGATTCCTAGGAAATTGTTGCACTAAAAAACAGCATAGTGTTAGCTCAAAGTTTTCCATATGTTTCTGTTCAATGATAGACTTACTGATCCTTGCATTCAAATAATCAGATTTTCTAACTAATGGCATGCAGTTTTAGGATTGATCAGTGTGTGTGGTCTGGTTCATTATCCAACTTGGACAAACCATATTCATGTTATGAACCTCAACTTTCTCATCTAAAAATGTCTCCTTCATAGGTGGTTGTGAGTTTAAATGAGATAAGTTACCTGCACGTATGTGCTCGATTTATCAATATACATTAGCCATTTCCCTGAATTAGAAGTTGACAAAATTAACTTTTTAAAGTTTTTTTTTTTAGTCATCCCACATCTAGTTAGGCTCATGGCAGCTTATTTCTGCCTCTTAGTGGATTACATAAAATTAGAACCCCAGCAACCCTGCTCGATCACTTTCCCATTTAGCATAATCCATGCAAGCCAACAGTTCAAGAAGCGTGTCATCCACACATTTGATGAACTAGAGCAATTAACTTTTTGATCCAGTTAGTGATAGTTTTCATTAAGATTTAATTTTAATCTTAAATTTTGCCTTTTAAAATGCTTGCCAGTACTCGTGGCTCTTTGTAGCATAGATGAACCCAGGTAGCTTGAGTTTTAAATGACTGTCACTCAATGCGTGGAAGAGAGATTCCATCCATGCTTGCTGCATAGCAAATCCCAGTTGTTCATCTGTTTTACATTATAAAATTGAAGTCATTGTCCATTGGGAAATGTTTTTGCTTCTAGATAGAACGTAAATGACAAAGACGTTTGAAAGTCAAGCTTCAAGGAAAAAAATGATCTTTCCCTTATAAAATATTAACTACTTCTGAAATTTTAGCTAGAGTTACGATGGTGTATCATAAGGAATTATAAAGAAAAAATAAAGTTAAAATATAATTCCTATAAGACTATAAGCTACATGGCAATATGTCATCTATCTTGCGCACCTTTATTTTCCATGACTACCACAGGGTGGAATGGTATAGATGCTCAGTAATACTATTTGAAGAAATAAACGCCTTGCATTTTGGACCTGTTACAGAGGCAGTCAAAATACTTCAAGATCAGCCCTAAAATTTGTAACACTCTCTCTGGGCTAGTCTTTTATAACTAAAAAAATATATATATTAATTTTATTTGTCCATTTTTGGCTGTGCTGGGTCCTTGATGCTAGTTGTAGGAACTAAGGCTCTTCTCTAGTTGTAGAAACTAGGGCCCAGAGAAGTTGCAAGGAGAAAAGGTTTGAACCAAAATTCCAGACTGCTAGGAGAATGTTTCATTACCTATGTCTACTGTTACACTGATTATACTACTAGGTCTGATTTATGTATTTGGTCTTGATTTGGCCATAAAGGCAGAAAATCATATGTGGCTATCCATACTGGTTGGTCAAAGAACTGATGCTTTTGAATCGTGGTATTGGAGAAGACTCTTGAGAGTCCCTTGGACTGCAAGGAGATGAAACCAGTCAGTCCTAAAGGAAATCAACCTTGAATATTCATTGAAAGGACTGATGCTGAAGCTAAAGTTCTAGTACTTTGGCCACCTGATATGAAGAGCTGACTCATTGGAAAAGACCCTGATTGATGCTGGGAAAGATTGAAGGCAAAAGGGGAATCTGGCGGTGGAGGATGAGATGATTAGATAGCATCACCAACCAAAATGGACATGAGTTTGAGCAAACTCCAGAAGATAATGAAGGCCAGTGGAGCCAGGCATGCAGTAGTCCAAGGGGTCTCAAAGAGTCAGACGCGACATAGCAACTGAACAATCCATACTAGTTGATAAAGTTTGCTTGGAAAAAGGGAGCACACCTTGTGCATGAATTTTGAATATTCACGTGAGAATGTGAACCATAATAGAATTTTGTGATTTCTTTAAGAAGTAAATCTGTTTCTTCTGTTCCATGAGGGCTGTTTTTTAAAAAAATATATAATTTGCTTAATTAAAAAAAAAACTTTTAAAGATGGAAAATGCATCTTTCAAAGTTTCCTTTCTAAAATTTTGAAGATGTATTTATGGTTCTTCTTAGAGGTCAGTAATGTGTTTACGATGTCAACTTTTATAACTGCCCTTGACAAGAAAGCACGAGACATCCGAATAACCACCTCTGCATTCCATTGTGTTCAGCTTGTCGGTCTGGTGGGTGGGAATGAATTCATCCACACATTCTTTCAGGTTCCTGAACAGTACTGAAACACGCTGTGCAGAATATGTGCCTGCAGGCAAACAGGAACCTGGGCCTATTGACTTTCCAGTGGAGCTAGGTGGAGATGTGGGAACAGAGATTTGAGAAGGAGATGTAAACTGAAAAAGAAGGAAGCAAAAACCAGGGAGAAGCCACACAAAAGCTGGACTTGGACTTCTCTTAGCCAAACCTACCTTTCATGGAGAGGTGGGAGTGTTGGGGAGGGCACACAGGCTGGCACAAGAGTTGGGAGAGAGGTAGGGGAGTGATGAAGAGAAAACGGAGGCTTGGAAGAGGCCACAGGAATTCCTCCTTGGTTGGGTCATCATACATCATCATTCAGGCCTTCCCCTCTAAAATAATGGCACTTGTGTATGTGTGTTCAGGCACCATGAACCTATCTACTGCTCGAAAGGCTAGGTAAAGCCACACTGGAAATGGGAGATTGCTATTTTAAATGTTAAGCAGGGGTTTGGAGGACTGAATAGAAATCCTAGTTCTTAACAAGGCACATACCCCTTGTTGGCTATGTGATCTTGAAAAATTATTTAAACTCCGAGTTAGAGTTTCCTCATCTATCTCTTGGGTAAAATAGGAGTAATAATGCTTGTTTTATAACATTGCTGTGAGGATTATATGAAATAATTTGTGAAATGAAAACTGTGTGTATAGTAACTTGCAAACAGTAAGCACATAGACTGCGCTGCGTGTTATTTTATTATTAGTCTTATTCTTTTAATCCAAGAATGAGCTCCCAGTGTGAGGTTTCTCAGAGTTCATAAAAGGTTTTCTACCTCCTCTGAACCTGGATACACTGGTCCAGGGAGAAGTAGGTGGTTCTAGAGTCATGTTTAGATTGCTTGTGTGAAATTAAACTCTAGTGACTAGAAAGATGCATTTTTGTTGCCTCCTAATTTTATTTGTTTTCAACAAGAATACAATGATGTTAAAGGAATTAAAGGCAAAGAAAAAAGGAAAAGAATCCTCCTAAAATCCACCATTTAATACAGTTCCATGTTAATTTTTTATTCTTTCACACTTCTGTGACTATTTCCAATTTTATATAAAAGAAATGTAAAAGCCTAGTTAGCAGAGGCTCAGAAGTTTATTGTTTATGCCTCTACCAATTATGTGCTTTCTTTGGAAATTCAGCAGTCAGTTCCTCCTCTCCTTCTAAAACTCCTCTCTAATACTTAACTCAAGATTGCTTGTTGAACCATTGAACCATGGGAAATTCATTTTCAAAATCTGCTTAATTGCTGTGAGACTTTTAATTTGTTCTGGATGATGGTGCTAATGTCTGGGAACTGGGACTGAAGCCCTCCAAAGTTGTTAATTCAATCAGCTGCTGTGTCCTTGCCATGCCTAATGAAGGGGGGGCATCCAGACCCCTCTCACAAAGAGGCTGGGTCCCTCCTGACCACCTCGTCAAAGATGAATAAGAAGGGCCCCCAAGTTAGGTCGAACACTTGGGGCAAATTACCAGGATGTCAGTCCACATTATCCAAAGCCCTGGGTTGTGCTTCCCCAAATAATTATTTGGTATGTTTTATGTAGGACTCCAGAGTTTTAAGGCATGGTTTTTGTGTGCATGTGTTCACACCTGCTAATCTACAAAATTCTTTAATCACTGAGGGTCCATTTGGCTCTGTCTGCAATCTGTAAGATCATAAACATAACCTCCAGACTATTGATATTCCTGTTAACCACTGAAGTTTTCCATGGTGCGACTGGTGAAAGCTTGCTCTGTCTTCATGATAAATTAGCTTGTTTATTCCTCTTCTGCTTATTTCTATCCTGCTGTTGGTTAGTGTAATGAAGCAGAAGTCCATTGTGTATGTTCATTGGGTAGCGATCCTCTGGCACCAAAGGGGGTAATTGAGTAGAAAGGCAGAATGCTGTTGGTGCATGGGAGAAGTTAACACCACATGAGGTCACCAGGCTTCAAGCTTTAATCAATGTGGACACAATGCAATTGAGATTTTGAAAAGGGTTTGTTTATAGTGTGAGAGTAAGGGTCAGTAGTTAATTTGAAATGCTGTAGGTGTGTTTTCCTTGAACCAAGAAGGTACAGAGCATGTGTCATACAGGATTGTAAATATCCTCAAGGGAGGGATGTAATTGGGGTGGGGTTTAAAAAGAAGGGCATTTGAGAACTTCAATATCCTTATTATTGACCCATCCATATTTTACTTAAACTTTTATCATTCTTCAAAAATGATAAAGGGAGTGTAGAAAAAACACTAAGTCTATAGTATAGAGGCACAGCTTACCAAGAAACAACTTTTCTTTTGCTTTCCTTTGGGAAGATACTTGAAGTGCTATAAAATATCACTAAATTACTAAGAGTAGTACTGGCTGCTAGTTCTCAAAGAATTCTCACTCTCAAACTCTCAAAAGTTTATATCTTTTAGGATTGTTAATTTCTGTGGCTTGAATGAGATAGTATGAAAACCCTTAACCCTCTGCTCATTTATGCTGCTGCCTTTTTCCATTTCAGGCTTCAATCTAAACCAGGCATGTCTGTCTGCTTTTTGCATTATCTTTGACATTTCTCTCCATTACTTAATTATCTTAAGTTTCAACAGCATGGAACACCACACTTTTATAATCCCTCTTCCAATTTGAAAGTAGAGAGGGCCCTGTCCTTTTGTTGCAAGGAAACTGCAGACCAATGTCTGGTTTTCAGAAACGACTGTGGGAAGAGAATGTGAAGGCTATGCAGAGCCGATGACTAGATAGGGACTCAGAGATGCTTTGTTAAGTGCATGTTAAACCTCTGATGACTTCATACTCCTAATACCTCGTATTTATACAGTGCTTTTATCCTTCATACTTTCATAGGAGTTATCATAGGAGTTTCATAGTTGTTGATCTTACCAACAACACTCTGAGACAGGCCAGTCTACCAGGAATATTCACATTTTTAAGTTATGGAAACTGAAATGGAGAATAGCTGTGTTGGTTTTGTTTGAGAGGGATTGATTTGGTGAGATCTATTTGTCGTGGAATTACTCTGAGGATTTGAAAAGTAATTGCTACATGATGATAGGATAAAGAATGGGAAAATAGCTTTTTTTTTTTTTTTTTAATATAGAGAATTAGTTTTTGTAGAAGTTGCTGTATGTTAACCAAACATTACTTTCAGAACTATCTTTTAGGACAAGTTCATGCCATCTGTGGTTCATCATCTTTAATTTCCCTATGTAACACCCAGCTGCTCTCTTAAACAACTGTTAAGCAAAGATGTAAAAAGTGTCTTTGAAGGAACAACAGATTGTACCCGTTGAAGGTGTCCAGGTGTTTTGACCTTTCCCTGAGCAGAATCTCAGTCTTTAGAACCCTATGGAAAATCTTACAGAAGGAGCCATGGAGCACCTTGAGATAAGAGTGAAACTAATTTACTAATCTTAGCTAGTAAATGATGCTGTATGGTTACCCACTGTAGTAATTCTTCTTCCTTGGAGTGCCTTTCTCCCTTCAAGTCATGCCAACAAATATGCATTGAAAGGCCATTTCTGGTGTTGGTATGATAGCCTATAGAATGGATTATCATAATTATATTATCTAATCTACTGTCGGACATTAATGATATTTCCTCTTTGGGGGCTATATAGTAGCAATACTGGGAAAATCTTCCTTGTAGTTAAATTTTTATTCATACCCTTAATTATTTTTTTTTTTTAGCAATTTCACATCTGTGAATTTGTTTGAGGTCAAAAATCATGGCAAAAAATTAAGACAAAGAAAAGGAATTTGCCTGGGAGTACAGGAGTTAAGACTTTGCACTTTGATCCCTAGTCAGGGAACTAAGATTCCACATACCGCATGGCCAAAAAAAAAAAAATCATGCTCATTTTAAAAGATTTTGATAATAATCTCTGCTTGCCCTTTGAAATCAATAATTAACACCCGTATACCTCATAAGTCAATCGTGGGAGTGTTCCAATCCCTGAATCTTGGCCAGTACTGGGCATTACTTTTATTTTATTTTTTTAGCAATTTTGCCAATGTGCCAAGAATATTGCTTCTATTAATTTACATTTCTTTTGTTACTAGTGAGAGTGAACCTATTTCCATATGCTTATTGGCTATTTATACTCCTTTGTGACTTGTCTGTTTGTTTCCTTTCTTTAGTATGCTATTTTCAAAGCTGACCATTTTTGTAGTACAACTTCTTAGAGATTATTAGGGAAAGAGGAAAGACTTACTAGGGAGAATGGTTCAGCCTAATTCCGTTGATAGCAAGATTCTGCACTTCCTTTGTGGTACCTCCCCTTTCTCAATCTCAGACCATGAGGTTTGAGACTCTTCACCTCTGACTTCAGTGATGGGATGTGACCAAGCCACAGGGGCATGTGGCTCAATTTAGTCTAATCAGAATGAAGTCTGAGACTTGTTGTGGAAGCTACCAGGAGGAGATGTCCTCTCTGTTTAATATTGAACTTGAACTCGGATAACATGAACCTGGAACTGTTGGAGTCCTTCCCACGAATCCTGAAAATGAAGCTAGCAAAATATAAGCTAGAATTCAGTGACTGTAAAGAAATGAGATCTGTTGATATAATTTGATTTCTCAAAACAATCGCTATCTAATGACCAGTCTGTCTCTGGACATTTTTCATCGTCTCTTTACGAATTTATTGATTAATTTAATTTTTGCTAAAGCAGCTTGATGCAGGGTTTCCTTTCTTTTGCAACCAAAAGACCCCAGACTAATACACTTACTATGCCTTTAGTTAAAGGTAGATTAATGGAGACCACTACTCTATCATAGAAAGTGTGTTTGGAGAGTTTGCTCATGTCTGGTGGAATAGGCCTTCAGTAGCAATTAAAAAATAAAATTAGGCATGGAACCAACCTCTGTTAGGCACAGCTCTTCCAACTAGAGCAGTAGTTGAAATGGTGTGTGTGTGTGTGTGTGTGTGTGTGTTGCACCACTGTTGGAGCACCAACTGGCTGGTAAAGATCATTAGTGACAATTCTTGGAACTTGGCCAGGCTGTTGGCTCTGAAGCAAAGCTCACTGCAACATGTACTCCTGCTGAGCTGGATGTGTGTGTGTGAAATGAATGGCAAGAGGATGTCCCAGCAGCTAAAATGAGGTTCTTGAAGGCACAGGAGAAACTTTAATGACTACCCAAGTAGACTAGTATTTGAGAGGAATGGTTGGGAAACTTGAGTAGGTATTTTGATGACTCGAAGTTTCTTTGGGACATCCAGAAGTCAGTGAGGCAGAACAAACAATGAGCTGGTACATGTTACTACAGTCCCTGAGCTGGGTTAGTCATGGGCTATAGAAGGAATGCACACATGGATCTTGCCTTCAGGCAACTTAAATTTGGAGAGGCAAGAGCGATAAAATAAAGATATTTGTTAAGGTCAAAGTGAGTGAAATAGACTAAGTGTTCTAAGTATTTTTTAGATCAGATAAAAGTAATTTTTTTGAAGAATTAGGGAGTTTGACCTGGGCCTTTGTGGTATGGGTGGTCATTGGAAGCACAATTTGATGTGCATAATTAAAAACAAGATTCATATCATTCAAGGTACTGAATTAAGAATAAACTTAATAGAAAAAGCTATGAGCAGTGTATCAGAAATCTGGCCCATTTGCCTCCCTAGACGTATCATTTAATCCCTTATGCTTCCTCTTGCCTTTGATTATTTGCTAAGTAGAGCTAGTAATGCTTTCCCATGGCAAATAAAAACAGAGGCATGTTTTTCTCAAAGCCAAATATGTTGGCCTTTACCACTCATTTCTTTTCTTTGTGTCAAGGGCATTAAAGTAAGTCCTCAGAGTCTTTGACAGATTAGAAATCTGTTTAGATACATCAAGAGGCATAAATCATGATAATCTGTTCATCTATCTTGTCATGGAAAGAAAGCATGAAGTTAATGAGTTGAAATCTCAAGGAACCTACTTCTTACCAGCTGTGAGACTAGGTTTAGTATCTTGTCTGTAATTGCCACAGATCTCTACATCTGTAAATAAGAAGATGTGTATGAAGGCAGGGAATTTATCTTCTGAAATGCACCAAAGAAAGATAAGGTGGCCCTGCTTTAGCTGAGTACACAGGCAGGACGTATATAAAAATATCGTTAATAAAACAGCAGGATCTGATAAAAATGTTAGGTAGTATTCATTGAGCACTTACTATGTGCTAGGCAATGCTCTGTTTTATATGCATATCTTGTCCCACTGACATGGTTGAGCTGGAACTTTGAGCTAAGAATCTTTGTCTTATTTGCTGTTTTCGTGTTTAAAGGTCTAGAGAGACTGAATGATCCTGAAAGCACCGATTTGGACCTCTTTAACTCGATAATTATATTTTCTTTAAAAACTGTGCTTTCTAAAAGCAGTGGTTTGGGGGACGAAACCTGGGGGTGGCTGTAAATTGACTAGAAGGTTTACAAATACCCATAAGGACAGGCATTGTGTTAGTCATTGTGGGCAAATCCATTCAGCCTAGAGCCTTCCGTCTGTATTTCCCTTTGTGAACTCTTTTGCTGAATGTCCCGTCATCCTTTGTGAGATGAGGTCCTGTTCATCCTGTCTGCTTTCACGACATAAATGTTTTAGGAACTCTCCACAGACTGGCTGGATTGTCTCTTTGGGCTATGAACAGATTGTGTGGGTGATGAGACAAGTAGGAAAAGACTCAGCAATCAAAACAGGGGGGTGGAAAGCTCTTTCTCTGGCTCTCAGAATGGAGCTTGGACACAAAGGGAACTTCGTTAATCATGCCTCCTTTGTAATCAGAATGGTGGAGGCATTTTTTAAAACCACTATTATTTTGTCCTCTGTCTCATCTGAGTGAAACCAATTGTTAATAGCTAATCAAGGAGTTAAAAATTTCCCAGACATGGCCAGGCAGAATCAACTTCACTTGATAAAGTAGTGGGTGGATTCTGGTTGGAAAACCAAGTCAGGCTTCTTGCAGACATGGTGCTGACCTGATAGGATCTCCTTGTCCACGATCAACCTGGTCGCAGCTTTGTGCTTGGCAGAAAATTTCACCCATGTTTGGAAATGGGGAAGAGAGAAGCTTTAGGAATTTCGGTGAGTTAGGATTCAGTCACTTTGTAATACTAAGCAAATACTGAATGGACAGCTTCAAACATCTCAATTTACTGAGCAACTTGGACAACTTACTTGTTTAGTCTTTCTGTAGTCCCTTTCTTAGAAATCAAAGGGGGATAATAATCTTTGCTCCCCACTTAATGGGTGCAAAATAATGAGAATGTAAATGCTTTGTGTGTCCTGGAGATGAAGAGATAGGGAGAATTCTCCTAGTGTTATTCATATTTAATACGGTAAGATGAATCAGTATATTTTTTTTTTAACCTGTTATTATTTTAGCACCTCTTCCCTTTTACAAGGGAGGTTGTGTGCCTTAGCAGAAGTTGACTTTGTAACAGTTTCATTTTCCAAGACAGGTCCAACAAATTTACAGTGTGGCTGGTTTTCCAAGTGGAAAGTTTGAGGTTAGCTCTGTCCTATCCGTTCCCTGAATCTGGTGATGAATTGTTCATTGAGGCGTATCAAAGACAGTGAAGCCAAAGGCAGTATTAGCATTTAGAAGAAAGCTAATGAACTATTCTTCTAGTTGCTCCTTTGTTGTCGTTCAGTCACTAAGTCCTTTTCAACTCTTTGCGACCCCATGGCCTGCAGCACGCCGGGTTTCCTTGTCTTTCACTGTCTCCCAGAGTTTGCTCAGACTCATGTCCATTGAGTTGGTGATGCTATCTGTCCCTTCTCCTCCTGCCCTCAGTCTTTCCCAGCACCAAGGTCTTTTCCAGTGAGTTGGCTCTTCGCATCAAGTGGCTAAAGTATTGGACCTTCGGCTTCAGCATCTGTCCTTCAGATGAATATTCAGGGTTGATTTCTTTTAGGCTTGATTTCAGTCCAAGGGACTCTCAGAGCCTTTTCCTTACCTGGATGTTTTTTCTGTTTTCTTTAAAATACTGAATGGATTTTTGAAATCAATAGTGAGAGGTGGCTGAAAATTCCAAGGAAGATGCATTACAGTGTATCTTAGGATTGGAAAACAATCCTTTTGTTAAAAAAACCCTGCTGCACTATCCCGTGTTCATCTATTCAGAACAGAAAAAAGTCCCCCACAAGGCTTTCCTCTCTTAACCTATTTCACCTAAATGATATTTCCTTCCCAGGCAAGATTGGAGTCTGCCTTTCCTATTATGGCAATTAGCTACTGCTGGTGCTCTTTGCCTAATGGAGACCTCCAGCTTTCCCACCCTCTGTTTTCACTGGAATCTGAAATTTCCCAATGCTTTAGAAAAACAGAGATTGTTGTTTTATAAGGGGCCTGAGAATTTGTTGAGTCTAACCTTACCCACACTGGGACCTCCCCAACAGAGACAACCTCCCTGCCAGCATTTTTCCATTCCAGTGACACTTGCTCAATAGACAATTAAAATTGTTTAATTTTTCAGTCTAGTTGAAACACTATGATGGTTAAATGTTCTTTCCTACAATTCAGTGAAAAACTGGCTTCCCTTACCAGATTGTATTATAATTCATTGTAATTTTCACTCATGAATTCTGGATTTTCCTTTTAGAATAACCTAGAACACGTGCTGCTTCCCTTTTGTTAGATGGTGACTTTTCAAATATTGAGTGGGCCAAAAAGTTCAAATATTGGGTTGGCCGAAAACTTCATTTGGGTTTTTTCCATAAGATGACTATATCATTTCTCTCTTTTGACTTTCTCTTTTCCAGGTGAAAACACCCTTTTCTGATAAGATTCCTTACCATACTTGTTTCTATATGGTGACTGTATTCTCAGTCAAGATTAAGTTTACTTCTGCTACCATGGCAACCAGATCCTGCTTGTTTCTACTTACAGGAAACCACCATTTTCCTGTTTTCAGCAGAAAATCCATAAATCAAAAATCAACTTATTAGTATCCTTAGAACAAACACATCTCTATTACTGGTGATCAGCTTAGGTCAGAGAACACTGAGTTCTATAACAATCTATGCACTGACCTCCCCATTTTAGCTCATGTAACTTATGCCAAATGTACCTGCCATATATGTCTGCACTGGTTTTTCTCGTTAGGAGAAACAGTGTGACCTAAGATAGAGACTCTGGGCCTGGATGGATTTAGGTTTAAACTCCAGCTCAACCATTTATTGGCTGTGACCTTGGTTGAATTATTTACATTTTCAGAGCCTTATTTTACTCATCTCTAAATGGAGATAATGATATTTACCACTTACTGCTGTATAAGAATGAAAATCAACCCAGTTAAATCCTCTGTTCTACTTCCTGGCACATAAGAAATACTCAATGACTGGTAACTTTTATAATCATTTTTAATTTGTAGATGACAACCTGATGCATAATGCAGCCAGTCCAGCATGTAGGCAACTATGATGGTTATGGATTATTGAGGGCCCGGAATCCCTGAGTTGTAACCTCTGAAAAGGGAGTGTCACAAGTTGACTTAGCAGGGTATGAATTTTTCTTCTAAGTCTGAGGGGTTGGGATAAAACAGGAGTCCTCAACTAGGATTAATTTTGCCCCCCCCCACCCCCCACAATCTCCACCTCCCCAGAAGATATTTGGCAATGTCTAGAGACATTTTTGATTTTCACTACATTCGAGAGGAGAGAAGATGCTACTGGCAACTAGTAAATAGAAGCCAGGGCTCCTGCCAAATACCCTATAGTGCACAGAACAGCCAGTCCCACAAAATTTATCAAGCCCAAAATGTCAATAGTGCTGAGGTGGAGAAATTCTGGAGTGGAGGGAAGGGTACAGGGTAGCCAGCAATATTAGGAGGGAATAGGCATGTGCAGCTCTCTGATTGTAAAGAGCTCAGACTTTGAACAAGATATTGAAATAAAAGGATGATCTAGCATAGCTGTAGCTCAAACCTCGTATGGTCAGCCCCTAACTTGCCATTCTAAAATGTCAGTCCTTTCCATCTTCCCAATGTCATGTGTTATGTGCTAATTCAAAGTCCTGCCAAAGGTTTGTATGAAGTTTTTGCACCTGTTATCTTTTTTTTTTTTTTTAATGTTTCCCCTATTTAAAGACATGACTGACCTAACTGATCCATCTTGAGGGAGTGATTCTGTCAGAGAAATGGGCAATCCACCAAAAATGAATTTAAAATAGTATAATAACAAATTCTCTATTCATACTGTGAAACACAGTAAAGAAGACATAATCAGTAGCACTGCTTCTGGAAATCCCCCTTTTCTTTGATGCGTCTAACCTCTCTCTTCCAAAATACCCCTAAAACCTCCTCATGTAAAATTCTCTGTAATCCAAGCCCTTCTCTTATATTTGTCCCTTTTTTCTTGATTGTGTGTCATGAAAACTCAAAGAATCCATTTAGCAGCAATAGTGGGATGCTTGTTGGGGACCAGGTGAGGGCATGCAGCAGAGCAAGCAAGACCAGCATTGTCTTTATCTGCAGGGAGGAGGAGGGAAGACCTGCATTAATACTCTTGGCTATAGTTATTTTCTAATAATTATGAAAATGTGAAAAGAGATGTTAAAATCTCATTTCGCTGAGGAGAAAATTAAGAGCTAGTTCTGTGTTCAAACAACACGCTACTTAGGATATCCCTGGGGTATTTCTTAGGGAAAGACATCTTAGATGTTCAAGTCAAAATTCTGATAGTATCCTCTCTGACTGTTGAGAGCCTCTGTTTTTAAGGTTCAGACCTTTTAGTTCTTTGAATGTTTAGATAAACACATCCCTGGAGGGAGGAGGGAGAGACAGGATAGAGAGCAAGGAGGATGTTGCCATCTCCCATCAGATTCTTCTTCACCATCTGCTAGCAGCATCCTTACTATCAATAGTTAACACTCATTAAGACCTCGCTATGTGCGAGGTACTGTGTGTGATCGACTCTTTTTATTGATTATTTTTATCTTTACAACAAACTTATGAGATGGGTTCTCTCAGCAAACTTTTCAAAGGAGAAACTGGCATTTTGTAAGGCTATTCAGTAAATAGCCCAGCTAAATTGCTAGTAAGTAATAGAGCTGGAATTTGATCCCAAGTTTTTCTGAGTCTAGAGCCCTCGCTTTTAAATTTTCTTATTCTGTTTTTGTAGATGCCTACAATAATCTAAAAAATCTTTCCAGTGAAAACATTTCCCTTGCTGCACAGTAATTGTTGTTTTCTCTTATGGAACTTTTTTTCATAAAGGGTAATCTGAATAAATTTTGAAATATATTAAGAACCCAGCAGTTTAAATGAAAATCTGAATGAATGTTATGAATTGATGTCTTGTTAGCAAATTTTGCCCATGATCTTTTGGCTTAGAGCATTGTTTGCCACGATTTCCATTTCTTCTGAATAATAGACTCAGCTCTGTTGAGCCTATCTCTATCATCCTGAAAAATAGAGGTTGGACATACTCCAGATTATTTCATTGTATTGGAATGTCTTTGTGTTGTGTTATACTGTGAGTGTATGGGCCATCAGCTAGAAGCTGGAATGGAGTTCTTTGTTTTTTTTCCCTAAATGTTTTCATTATGAGTAGATTGGACCACCTTCCTATAGTATATATTATGCAGTATATTCCATTGTGCGGAATTCATCAGAATGAAATTTTACATATACAGTTGGCTCTAGCTTGGCCTTACTTTCTGGAATAGTTTGTTGATATCACCAGTTGTTGGAAGATAGAAAACACCCAGAGTCTATTTTGGCCTCAGTAGGCAACACAAAGTGTAGGAGATTACAGTCTTTTCCTCTACCAGATGTGAAAATAACAAGGCAAATGAGAGAAGGGGCTAGATGGGTAAGGCATGGCAGCCTATAGTATCGGCTTATACATTGATTCTAATTTAAAAGGGTATGTTTTAACCTTGAAAAGAATGACTTTCACCGTAACATAAAATATATAAATCATCTTTAGAGTTGAAACATTTCTAAGTTAGGAGTGTCTAGCAGTAAAAACTGGAGAAGGCAATGGCACCCCACTCCAGTACTCTTGCCTGGAAAATCCCATGGACGGAGGAGCCTGGTAGGCTGCAGTCCATGGGGTCACTAAGAGTTGGGCACGACTGAGTGACTTCACTTTCACTTTTCACTTTCATGCATTGGAGAAGGAAATGGCAACCCACTCCAGTATTCTTGCCTGGAGAATCCCAGGGACAGAGGAGCCTAGTGGGCTGCCGTCTATGGGGTCGCACAGAGTCGGACACAACTGAAGCGACTTAGCAGCAGCAGCAAAAACATTGTCTTTTACAGTTGAGAGAACTGGGGGCTCAAGCTTGGTCGAATAGTTTGTCTGCTTAGTGGTATATCTAGCACTAGAAAGCCACAATTCCCATCCCTGGGATAATTTATTCCACAAAGATTCTTATCCTCAAACTTGTAATAATTCAGGAGTAGCAAGCCAATTTGTGGCCAGAGTTGAAGCTCTGAACATATGTAGAGTACTCATAGAATGTAATGATGGAGGCCTTAAGGCAGTCTTTTCATCCCCATCCAATGCTCAGATGTCCTCTGCAATTTTTTGTTTTTTTAAAGATTTAGTTTATTTTTTGGCTGTGGTAGGTCTATATTGCTGCACCCGGGCTTTCTCTAGTCGCAGCGAGCAGGGGCTTCTCAGTGTGATGGCTTCTCTTGTTGGGGAGCACAGGCTCTAGGCGACCAGACTTCTGTAGTTGCTGCATGTGGGCTCAGTAGTTGTGGCATATGGGCTTAGTTGCTCCATGACATATGGGATCTTCCCAGACCGGAGATTGAACCAGTGTCCCCTGCTTGCAGGATGGACTCTTAACCACTAGACCACCAGGGAAGCCGCCTCATCCTCTGTACTCTTTGCATTTACCAAGTGTTAGTAACAGGAGCATTCCTACTCACACAAGTGTTGGCAATTTTTTGTCTTCAACTGGTTAGGTCAACTTTAGACTGTCTGATGTTTATTGCTCTCAGATTTTCTTCCTTTGCACTTGCAACATTGGAACCACCTAGAATAATTCTAACTACTCTTTCAAATCTTAGTTATTTGTGTATTTGACCTTTTAGCTGTAACACCCCCACTTCATATAAACTGAGTTCTTTAATTTAATAAGCTTGATACTCCAGCTTCTGTGTAGTCTGACTGTCATATGACATATCACTCAATTTCTTTTGAGCCCTCTCCTAGCAAATGGTATTGCCCATGCAAGGAACTTGGACATCCTTAACTTCTCTCTCTCACTCCCATTCCCTCAAAGTCTTTACCCTAACTAGATCTTCACTCCAGTCACAATTGCATTTGCCTGTCACCATTCAGAAGCTCCATGTGTCATCTCAAGACTTCTGTATCATCCTGTGCTCCACAGTTCTTTCAATGTCAAGTCTTCCACTGCTTTTCTTTGCTACTCTTTTGAGAACTTTCATATATAATTCATTGGACGAGAAAGAAAAACTCATTTAGAGCCACTAGGTAAATAGATCATACAGGCAGCAGGTTTCTGTCTGAGCTGTTTTGTAGATTTGGTCTCAAAAGTAGGATTTGATGCCTTTAAAAGGAAGTGCTTGAAATGTACAGGCAAGAATACTGGAGTGGGTTGCTATTTCCTTCTCCAGAGGATCTTCCTGACCCAGGGATTGAACCCACATCTCCTGTGTCTCCCGCCTTGGCAGGTGGATTCTTTCAGTCTAAGATGTGAATATTTTATCTCATTTTGTCTCCAATTTTCTTTGCATTGTGCAGGCCTTGATCTCTTCAGGGCAGTGTTGGCAGGGTAAATAACTATCTTACCTTTGCGAACTTTAGTTTTCAGGAAATATGCTAAAGAGAGGCATCTGAACATGCTTCTATAATTTTAACATTGGCTGCAAACCCTTTGGAAGAAATTTTTCAAAAATTACCATATTTTTTGCTTGTCTGCTATTTGTCTTATACACCTTCTTTTGATGTGTGAATTTACTTTTTTTTTTTTTCCTGTGGATCAGGGTGTGCATGTTTCAATTTAGGACAAGTACATTTTGATCCTCAAAATTCAGTATTCATTTCATATATAGGTTAATGAGGATCTGCATGAACCATCATGTGCTCAGTGGAAATGAGCATGTGTACCATTGTGAGGTTGGCATCACGGAAGGCAGCCGTGACTTCTTCCCAAACTCTCTCAATGGTAGTCTTAATTGTACTTTGGTATAAGTGGGCCATGGATGTGATACACCAAGGACATATTTAAATGATCTAATGGGTGTTTGATAAAAGCTTGTTAGATAAATCGAGCATAACAATGTGTTTATCATGACATAAAGACTTCAATGTAAATAGTTCACTTCAGGTTTGGAGGACCTATATATTCAGTCTCTATGCTTGATGCTGTATAAGACTTGGTCCCTCCCCAGTGGAACTTATAATTTTGTAGGGTTCAGAAGCTATGTTTACAAATAAAGTAAAAGGCTCTAACAGAGACACAGACCAGGTGATATTGGCATCAGAGGTTGTGTAAGGATCATTTGTTGCTGATGGGAAATTGGTGGAGGCCTTAGATGCTGGCATGTTATAGGTGTTTAACAAATTGAATGAAGGAGATGGTACTTGAGCTAACACCTGGACCTGATGAAAATATTAAAATATTTAACCTGTATTTAGTGACTTTACCTCTTTTTTTTTTTGATTGTGCTGGGTCTTTCTTCCTGCACATTAGCTTTCTCTTTTTGCAGGGAGCGGGAGCTACTCTTTGTTGTGGCACTCTGGCTTCTCATTGCGGTGGCTTCTCTTGTTGCAGAGCATGGGCTCTGGGGCTCATGGGCTTCAGTAGTTGTGGCACAGGGCTTAGTTGCCCTGTGGCATCTGGGATCTTCCTGTGAACCCCTCCAGGGTTCAAACCTGTGTCCCCTGCATTGGCAGGTGGATTCTTAACCACTGGACCAAGCAGAGAAGTCCTATAGTGACTTTACTCAATTTTTGTTATTTCAGTGTTTTAAAAAACCCAATTCCTAAGAATGTGACCATTAAAATTTCAGTTTATCCTTAACATGTACCTCTACCTCCAGTTCTAAGGAATTCACAGAGTATAAAGTCCAGTTTTTCTTGAGTAATCAGGGAAGGGGAAATGATTATTCTTAGCATTTGTGAAATTCCAAATAAAGTCAGTAACAGACCTTGCTTGACCTTAGCCTCAACTTGTACTGTCCAACACTGAATTTTTGACCCTTTAGCATGTCCTGTACTTTTGTTCATTTCCTAAATGGGTTAGAATATGGAGGAAAATAAATCAGTAAACTCCATGACCCTCTTTATTGGACTCTAAGGTCTCCATTCCCTAATATCCTGCATGTATTAATACATTGTGACTTTACTATTTTGTTGTCACTGAGAAAAACTTACTTAGTTCAGGATCTTATCTATTCAGTTATTTCCTGAACGTTTCCATGGATGTGGTGGAGAGCTCGCCCTTTCCTGAGTCAAGTTGTGCCATTGTCTGTCTACCCAAATTGTCAGTGAATTCTTCCGTCAGTTGCTCTGAATTCAGCCTCTGCCTCTCATTTGTATCCTTGGCCCTTATTCTGCCTACGAGGTCTGTCACAGACTCTTCCATGGCAACTTCATCATGTGTTCCTTGAGTTAGATCTTCTCTAGGTGAAATATCCCAGACTGCTGGCCCAGAATTTGAGGTTAGAACTGAAACTCTAGTAAAATTAGTTTCAAGTGAGTTCAGTGCATTTTGGGAACCTGGTATTCCGTCACCGTTTTGTGGAACTTGGTGGAGGCCGTCTGTTGCTGCCTGTAGTCTTTCCAGATAAGCTGTCAGTAGTCTTAGGTAGGGCCTTGTCTGCAGAGCTCCTTATGGTCCTGCTCAGTCATCCTTAGCCATCATTCTGCTCTGCAAGTCACCTCTCAGGTACTAATAGGTAGTGAGGGCTAAGAAATAAACTGGCAATCGAGGCAATGTGGTGTATTAGAAGGAGCAGCAAATGTGAAGTGAAGACCAGGGTTCCAGTCCCAGCTGTGTCACTTACTGGTGGGAGAAAACCACCAATCTAATGCATATACAGCGGGGACCATTATAATGACAACTTGACCTGTTTAATAATCCAAGTGTCTGAAAGCACTTTGTAAAATGCAGTGTGCAAGTCACATATTAGTTAATGTTCATTTATTTTTAACATTGATAATATTGATAAAAGTAGAATATCTGTAATTTATAAAAATACATGTCTGATAATAATTATAGGTAATAAAAGTGTGAGATTATTATAGAGTGTAATACAGACTTCAGAACACAGCAGCTGTTTCTCCTAGAAGATTTAATTTGAGGGTTTTCTAACCCTAGAGTGTCACCCCACAGATGTGGTAGTGGCAAGCTCACCAGCTTATAGAGCCAGCTGGCTAACTTGGTGTCTTCCCCACCCTAATACTCTGCCAGAGCAGCTTTGGGGGCCTCTATAGGGACTCTGAGAGATTTCCCACACAAGAGGTGGTTTGCCCTCCATGCTGGGTTTATGAGATCATAGCCAAGGTAGTAAATTATAAGATGCTATAATTCACTTTCCATAGGTGGTCTTGGCTGCATTCCACAGCCTTTTGGCTGAATAATGGCTGATTTTGACACACTGGCACAAAGTCAAAAATTCAGCCCAGATGACTGGTTTTGCCGAGTGATGAGCAATAGCATCAACAGATGAGCCATTTGGTTTTTCTTTGGAGGCCTTTTTTGTTCACTTCATGTGTGTTTAGTTTATAGTGTTCTGAGTATTTTTAAAGTGATGGAGAAACAGTAATTGTAGGTATTTTTCAGAGCTAGAGGTTAGAAATGGTGACTTGATATACTCTTGTCAAGCTTCTTAATTTAATCGCTCTTTGTTGCCAGACACCAAAGTTGAGGGTCAGTTTTTTAACCTGAATTCAGGATTGCTCCCCCAATTAGCATGTCTCATGGTTGGCAGATTTTATGTGCTAAACCTCTGGCAGGGCTCTTTATGTTCATTTTATTATTTAAAAAAAAAAAAAATGGCACTAATCTTGAGCCTAAAGAAACTTCATGTTTACCACAGCATTTCAAATACTATGTAAGAATTTGGCTCAGTTTCCCAAAGCACTCTAATTTTTTTTTCCTCTTGGTTCCAACACTCCTCAGTTCCACGGGATCCAAGCCAGGCAAATAATGGAAGCCAAGTGGTGCTTCATGTTTGCTGTGTAGATTCTGACAAATGTAGAGTAATTCTTCTATTCTTCAAAGCTGTTACATCTTTGGCTCCAGAACAATTGAGGTTGCCGGCTAAGCATTTAAAATCCTCTCATACTAAGATATAAACGTATACTTCTTTTCAATATTTTTTAAAAGAAAGAATGAATTGCACCAAGTGTTTGCTACAATTTATGAAACTTTGATGTTGAAATGTCATTTATTCATAAGTTTATGTTGCAGGGAGCTGTTTTAAAATACGTGCTTGAATTGTGTGTGTACAGTACAAACTACTTTGCATTCAACGCTGCTGTGTGGGGGGTGGTGTGTGTGTGTGTGTGTGTGTGTGTGTTGATAGTGGCAGGTTAGTGTAGAGGATTGTTCTGCTATGTTTAAAAATTTAGCTTTCCTAGAACAGATGTTAGCATAATTAATTACTGCTTACTGAAAACTGCTGGCAAGAATGAATTACATATCACTTAGTGTACCCCATTACACGCACTAGGGCATAGCTAGGGTAATTCTGAAAATTACTTCCCCAGATCTTGGCCCTGCACATCCATCTCAGTTCTCCAATAATTGAAATTGAATTGTAAAATAATATTTCACTTAGTAATCTAGTAAGAGTTAATTGGTCTGGTTGAAATATAGGAGAATTTTATCTTCAAAGTCAGTGGCAGAGGTAGAGTGTCTGACCATTATAACTTCAGAGCAATTTCAGTAAAGGAATTAACAGACTGAGTCAGTTAATTCCAAAGCACTAAGTCAGTTTAACACAAGTATTTACACTTTCTTTGGCTGAAAATTTTGAAGTGGTCATTATTATGAAACATTCTAAAACTGAGGTACATGTTGTGGTGGATACTAAGAAATCTTTTTTAGAAACTGACCTGGTGGGAACAGTAACTAGAATCAGCTCAAGGAATTATTAGTATCTGAAACCTCACAACTAGACCAGATAATATGATATGGCTACTTTGGCCCCATGGCATATGCCACATGTATCTTTTTTAACTAGAATTAATGTAGGTTTCTGAATTTGAGAAAGATAGATACAGTCTCTGAGGGAACTCTATTTAATACATTTAAATGCTAATTTCTAAATTTAGCTAGATTACTTTATATTAAATAAGTGTGTTTTTTTTGGTGGGGGGCCTTTGAATAAAAATTGTGTTGTATAAATAACAGACATTCATCTGGTCTCCTTGGTTTCTGCCACTTCTGTACCTCTTTCCCTCATGCCCTTTCTTGGGAGGGAATCAAAGAATTCTAAGCAAACCCAGGAATTGTCCAATGGTCTTAAATGCCTAATGCATTTCTTATAAATTCTCATTTAGGCAAGCATAGATATTCAGATAAGCAAAGCTTAGAACCAATTTGAGTATATAATCTTTTATAAATGTCTTATACATACCATTCATAGCCAGGCAGTGGAAGTTTTCTTTATATTACAAAGTAGAATGGATATTGAGCCATTTAGCATTGTGTCAGTAGTTCAGGGGAAAGTTGTGGGGGCTTAAGTTATCCAGCTATTGCATTTATTCTCTACTTTTAACATACAGACATAGACCAAGTAATTTTAATGCCCCAAACATTAATTCCATCCTTTTAAATCAGCTTCAACTCCTTTTTAAAAGTAAAAGTTTAATATTCACTAGTAAACCAAAATCTTTCAGGGAACAAAAAGAATAAATGGGATTATAAAAAATTGATAAATCAATTATTCATGTTTATAGAGGTACAGAGATCATGACAGCAGATTTTGAATTAAGACTAGATTTTGAGAGTTAAATCAACCTCCCTTTTGAGTCAGTAGAAAGTATCTGTAGCAGTTGTCTGTATGTTTTTATTAAAAAAAGTTTTGTCCAGCTTTATTGAGATGTAGTTGACATACAGCACTGTATAAGTTTAAGGTGTATAGCATAATGATTTGACATACATCATGAAATGATTGTGTTTTTAAATCAGTGTATATATATATTTTTTTCATTTTTGTTAGCTGGATGCTATTATAAAAATTCTCTAAAATATTTCTGAAATGGTTGACTATTTTTAATTAAAATCGTTACTTTTTCACTTTGAGGGGTTCTGGTTATTAATGCTTGTAAACATAAATTATCCCTTTAACTGGTCTAGTTTCCATATTCCTTCACCTTGAAACCCAAAGCAGATTAATCTTGAAATATCATTTTGGTTGCAATGAAGACAGTCTTCCTCTCATTCAGTGAAGGCTATTCCTGATAATGGAGACTGCAAAGCTCTCTGGGACACCCTGTTCAAGCTACCTTGTAGCTACCTACAAGATATCAGCGTGTCTTAGAAGGAAAGATTCCCCCACCTCAAATAAAAATTCTGTTGTTTGTGGGTCTCTTCTTTATGTTGCTGTGTAAGTGAAGCTGAGACTTGGGAGCAAAAGCCAAGGCCCTCAAGAGAACTGTACCACTGGTCAGAAAAAGCCAAGGGCTGTAACAAGGCTGGTGTGGTCCAGCATTTTCACTTATTAAATGATCAGTTTTTAAATTTAATCCTCAAACACAGACCATACAATTAGCCTTCAGTATCTGCAGATCAACCAGAGATTGGTCTGCTGATCAGGAGGACTGACCATACTGTGTCATTTTATACAAGGGACTTGAGCGTCCTCAGAATTTAGTATCTGTGGGGGTTGTGGAAGTAATTCTTAGTGGACACATAGGGACGGCTGCACTGTGATTTTCTAGATATCTTCTGACCCAGCGCACGCTCTTCTTCAGTGCTTCCCCACTCCTGTCCCCTTTTCCACCGGCTAATGAACACCTGCTCTCTTTGAAGTTGAAGTCCAGGCCTCAGGCAAGCAGCTTTCCCAGCCCTCTTCACAAATGATGCATCCTGTGCAAACATCTGTAAGGGCACGTTTCAATCAGGATGTACTTCTCTGCCAACTACTCAGCCTCCCACACTCGACTGTGTGAGCAACTCAGGCTCTGGGGCTGTCATTTGTCTCTATCTTTAGGTAGCACAGTGCCCACATAATAGTAATACTTCTAGATAATTGCTAAAGGAATCTTCTTTATTTGTAATAAAGCAAAGAAATAAATAGTCTGTGTTGGCTTAAATGGAGACCATGTGTCATGTCAGCATGTTGTTTTAATTTTATTTTAACTTTTCTAGGAGGCAACCAAGTCTTGTATCTCTGTCTAACTCTCTAATTATAGGGTTTGGCGGGAGTAGGGGCTAATGATTTGATGTTGAGTCAACTTTGAGCATGATAGCGGTAGTGGTTGGCCAGATAGCAATTTGTAAACTGGACAGCCATTTGAGATGCCATAACAGGAAGCTGACTGGAGTCAATGAATATTCTTCCAAAAGAAGTACAGGTTTAGTCATTGTTCACTTGAGTTTTTCTTCAAGGTTACATTGTAATGATGACTGGAATTTCTGTCTCATTCTAGTGAATTCATTTCTCCTACCTTCCAAATATCCAACTATTGCCCTTTCTCAGGTAATGTCAGGGTAAATATAGTATCACCACAGCTATAATTACTTTTTCCTATAATTATTTATGTATTGTCTGTTTCCCCCATTATTTTTACATTCCACGTGGCCGGTGTCTATTAGGTTCACTTAAGTACTTCATGTATAGTTAGGTACTCAAGACATATTTGGTGAATGCAATATGACCCTGAGTAATATATGTCACTGAAAGGTCACCAACTTTTCAAAGAATTTTGAATTTCAAAATTCAAGTTGTGTTTGTTCAGTTTTCCACAGCCTTGAATTAGAAGTCTTATTGATTTCCTATCACTTAATTAAAGGTTGTATAGTGTCAGATTTCACAGTTCTCCATTATAGCAGAGAGGTGGAGGCCAAAAGTACTGTGTTGAAATACAGATTTAAAAAATAGAAAATACAGCTTATGTTTGACATGGTAAAGAGGACTGGCCTTAAAATGGGGTGGTGTTTTCAAAGAGTAGCTTGTGAAGGTATTTTCAAAGAGTAGCTTTGGTGCCTTCCTGTGAGAGTGGTATTAACCCACATAGACTAACCAGTCCACAGTGCCTGGACATATTCATTTGGGGCCTGATTGCTCTACTAAATTGTACTGATGTGGAAGTAGCTTTAGGCCACTTGTTTTCAACTAAATGCTATACGGATGGGTAGAGGGGACATTTAAAATGTGTACCAAGGCAGCTGGGTGATATTACATTACTATCCTAGGAATACTGAGGAGTGGTTATTTTTAGCTTTCACCTGAGCAAACATGACTCAGTTTGTTGACCTGAATCCATCCAGCCCCCTTCTTAAATACACAAACTATTAATCCCTAAAACCACGCTGGTGACTAACTGAGGCCTTCCTTATGTATAACTGTTGGTTAGTCAACTGTGGCTTGTTCAAAGGTTACAGATAATTTCAGCTTCTCCCATCTCATTCTTTTCTCTTACGATAAAATCTTTCACAATTCTAAAACAATTTAAAGACAGAAATCAGAGTTCTTTTGATTTTTAAACACTGTTTGGGGACCTGCGTAGTCACAATTTTGGCCATAGCTGATGAAAACACCTGCTACAGTAGGCAGCCAGCTGGTAGCTGTAGGCTTTGTTTTTGGTTTACATTGATATGCTTTCTACTTAAGAAACACTTTGAAATTCACTTTTAGCTGGAGTAGGAAGTTGTCTTGAACTCTAAATATATTATTCAGGAAACATTATTCTGTTTAACTATCAGGATGTCTGTTTACTTTCTCAAACAAATGTTTTGCCTTTTGAGCACTCCTAGAAATGGAAAATGTTGAATTATCTTCAGGTTTTTAAAGTTATGCAGAAGCTTTTTTTAGACTAGATTTATTCAAGTGGAGAAAAATACTTGTGATTCTCATATAGCTTGGGATGCACTTGTGGCTTCTCCAAGTTCTGATGCTTATGAAAATATTAGTATTCCTGGGATGTTTTTCTCTATGCAAGAAACACTAGACTAATGAAAGAATGAAAATAATTCGGGCTGCTACCAAGGCAGGCGTTCACCATGTCCATTAAAAATGCAGCCTTTGTGCCCGTAAAGTGTTCAGCTTCTCTGTTATTAAAGTTTGGAATGTGGGTTTGGAGGTTAACTAGGAACTCAGATAGTTATTTTTCATTTTGGTCTAAGAAGAGAGTGACTTGTTTTTCAAAAGGATTAAAAAAAAAAGAAATGAAAAAAGGTTAGGTTCATTTTGGAAGAATAGAAGTTTTAAAATGTAGTAACTGTTTTCTGCAGCAAATAGTCAGTTTGAGTATGTTAGCCAAAAATAGAATTCATGACTTTTGTCTCCCTGTTTATACCTCTAACCACATTAAAAGGAGTTTAGTTAAATGTGCCACTTGGTCTTTATAATGTCGGTGGGCTATTTAGCTGAGTCAAGATGACCAAAGTTTGATCGATTCATATTTCTAATAAAAAGTAAGATGTCTGATTTCAGATGGATTAGGTATAAAATGTCTTCATGATACATTTTGAGTTTTAAAGAAAAACTTCTCTGGTTTGAATTAGTGACGGCTCTGTGTTGCAGTCTTCAGGATACTGCATTGAAGGACTTACAGCTAGAGTTCAGCAGTGCTATGTTTTCTGATAAGTTTTAGTAGGCATTATCCCAACTTTCTGGGAATATAACGTTTTACTACTCAAAATTTACCATTAGGATGGCTATTTAGGGATAGAAAAATGTGTATTTGAGTATTAGAAGCAGGGCAAAGTATTAATAATAAATAATACACACTCTTTAGTCATAAATGATTTTTTTCTCTTACTCTACATATTCCTCTAGTTGCTATTTGATCTCTTCCAAATAAGAGATGATTTCTGTTCGTTAAGTGTCTGAAAGCACAGTAGGTCAAGTATCATACGTACCAAATTAAACGTATTTAAACCATGAACATAAACCATAATTTATGTTTTCCTTTCACTACTTTCAGAGAAAAGTTTTATAAATAGATTTAAAAATATATTGTAATAGAAGGATCTACATGAAGAAAACAATGAAAATTTTCAGAGATATCAAAATGGACTCATTTATTAGAAAAGTAATCTCTGTTCTTGGGTGGAAAAACTAAGTGTTGGGAAAGGAGGCTGACTTTGTCCACATTAATTTATAGAGTTAATATAATTTCAGTCAAATCCAGCAAAAAATACAAATATTAGGTGGAGTAGGGGAGGGGTTTTTCTCTATCAGATATTGATATAAACCATCCATTTACATGATTTAAAATCATGTTGGTTGGGCCATGAATTTAAAGCTCAATACATGGAAAAAGAGAAAAAAGTACAGTACATGGAAAAGAGTAGGTTGTCCAGAAAAAATCTATTGGTAAACATAAGACAAAGGTGCTGTCATAAATCAACAAAAGAGAAGCATTTGTTCAGTAAGCAATAATTTAAAGATTTAGAAAAATAAAAATAGATTTTCACCTCATCCCTAGTAGCAAACCAAATTTCAAGTGGATCAACTAAGCGACTTTAAAAAATGAAATTGTTAAAAATAATAGAAAGTAATAAAGGTGACTACTGAATCTGGAAATTAGAAAATCTCTCTATATACAGAAGAGTGGAAAAAATATAAAGGAGAGATTATATATGAAATCTGGAACTTCTCTGTAGTATTAAAATGTGCCATAAACAAATTAAGGCAGCAGCTGGAAGAGCTGAGGTAAATTACTAACAAAACATATTAGGCAAAGAATTATTCTTATTTACAGACAAACTTTTTGGACCAAGGGGCTCGGGTGTAAGTAAATTAAATTGGTATATCACATGATTATTTTGCAACCACTAGAGGAAAATTTTTAATTATATAGAAAATACTTACATGTAACAGCTAAAATTTTGTATTTTTTCATGTACTTTCAAGCACTGTTCTGAATACTTTTCATATGTTAACTTGTTTAATGTATATAGTGACTCAGAGTTAGTTACTACTATGATTGCCATTTAAGAGATAGTAAGAGTAATACGCACACAGGTTTAGAAATTCACCCCTAACTTTGCTAGCTTGAATTAATGGTGAGACGACCAGAAATGACGGAGCCAGGCGGGTTGGCTCCACAGGGTGTGTTATTTACCACTGTGCTACTTTGCTTTGCTAAGTGAGTAGAAAAGAAAACGCTACAAAACTATGTATGGTATGACCCTATTTTATAAAAACATATGTTAATATTAGTATGTATTTTAAAGTTATGCAAATTAATTCCTCTCTGAATTTTTATCTAAGTATACAGTGATAGAAAGAAACATAATATTTTGATATTTTTACAGCAGTGGTTCCTTCTCTCAAGTGGGATTTTGGGTAAATGTTGTTTTGAACTTCAACATTTCTGTATTTTGCAAATTTTCTTTTATAGTGATATGGCCATTTTATAATTACAAAATTGTGTTGTTAATGTTCTATCAAATTAAATGATCCCTCTCAAAATGCAGGGATCATATTTTAGTATATCCTTCAAGTGTCAAGTCGGTGTTTGGGTTCCCAGTCTCTGATAGGTACCTTCAATGGGATCCCAAAGTCAAAATAATTCTTTCTCTCAATCAAAAGAAGTGTTGTAAAATTTCAGTGTAGAAAAACCTCAAAAACCAACCATCTTGATTGAATTTTATTTTATTTTATTTTATTTTTTAACTTTACAATATTGTATTGGTTTTGCCATATATCAAAATGAATCTGCCACAGGTATACATGTGTTCCCCATCCTGAACCCTCCTCCCTCCCCATACTATCCCTCTGGGTCGTCCCAGCGCACCAGCCCCAAGCATCCAGTATCGTGTATCGAACCTGGACTGGCAACTCGTTTCATATATGATATTATACATGTTTCAATACGATTCTCCCAAATCATCCCACCCTCTCCCTCTCCCACAGAGTCCAAAAGACTGTTCTATACATCAGTGTCTCTTGATTGAATTTTAGAAGCCAGCCAGCTTATTTCTCAGATGAGGATCCTGAAGCGATATATTTTGTTTAACCAATTTATTCCAAATTACCTGAGAGTAAGTCATTCGACCGTGCTTCAGACCCCAGGTTTCCTGACTTCAGGCACTGTTCTGTGAAGCCCCAGTGCCTTCCAAGACTTCAGGCAGGTGAAAGTGAAGCATAGTTGATTATTGTGACATTTATTTGGTGTGAGGAGGTAACCGAACAAAACTGGCTACACATGTTTTCAATCACCAGTTATTTATTGAAAGAATACAATGAGAAGGCTCTCGGGTATACTTTATGACACCTCTAGAGATCACTGAAGGATCCTCACCTGGATTTGGGAGATCTCTTGGTATTAATAGGGCTTCCAGGTAGCTCAGTTGGTAAAGAATCCGCCTGCAATGCAGGAGACCCTGATTTGATTCCTGGGTCGGGAAGATCTGCTGGAGAAGGGATAGGCTACCCACTTCAGTATTTTTGGGCTTCCCTGGTGGCTCAGCTGGTAAAGAATCCACCTGCAATGCAGGAGACCTGCGTTTGATCCCTGGGTTGGGAAGATCCCCTGGAGAAAGGAAAGGCTACCCACTCCAGTATTCTGGCCTAGAGAATTCCATGGAGTGTATAGTCCATGGGGTCACAAAGAGTCGGACACGACTGAGCAACTTTTACTCACTTCGTATTAATAGGCTTCCCTGGTGGCTCGGACAGTAAAGAATATGCCTGCAACCCAGAGGCCAGGCTCTATTCCTGAATCGGGAAGAACCCCTGGAGAAAGGAAATCTTGCCTGGAGAATTTCATGGAGAGAGGAGCCTGATGGACTTATAGTCCATGGGAGTCGCAAAGAGCTGGATACAACTGAGGGACTAACACTTGGTATTAATGAGCCTAAGTTATGGAAGGCAGTGTGAAAAATGGAGAGAGGACAGTAGTGGAAAGAATGTTAGGCAGAATTAGACACTTACATGGATGATTCTTTTAAAACAGAAAAACATTCTCTTTTCAGCTCCAGGACCCACAACGGCAGTATCCTACATGTCAGTGAAATGTGTGGATGTCCGTAAAAACCATCACAAGGCAAAATGGTTAATGCCTTGGGGACCCAACCAATGTGACAAGATCCGAGACATCGAGGAAGCAATTCCAAGGGAAATTGAAGCCAATGACATTGTGTTTTCTGTCCACATCCCCCTCCCTTCCATGGAGATGAGTCCTTGGTTCCAGTTCATGCTGTTTATCCTGCAGCTGGACATTGCATTCAAGCTGAACAACCAAATCAGTAAGTGCACTCTCCCTACCCCTCTCCTGTCTTGGGGAATTTCTCTCTTCAGGCTTTTCAGAGTCAGGTATAATAGGAGTGAAATAATAGTGTTACTGGTGACAATTATTGACTACTTTCTACTTACTAGATGTGTTTCTGAGTGCTCTACCTGAATTAACCCATTTTATCTTCCTACCAGTTCCTAAAGGTGGGTCTTATTTCACTTTCCAGAGAGAAAACTCAGGCATCAGTGAGGTTGCCCAAAGTCAGAAAGCCAGAGAGTGGAAGAGCTGGAATTCAAAGCCAGGCAGCCTGGCTTAGGAGCCCTGCTCTAGCCAAGTTCCATTGCCTTAGTGCCACAAGGGAGCTCACCCAGTGGAGTGATTTGAGAATTTCTGAAAGGTCCCATGTTTCCAAATGTCTTTTCTGGTGAGGCTTTGAATTAAGCCATTGCCTAAGAAAAATATACCTGTCAAAATGGGAGCACCAACCCAGGAGCTCCCATTTTCCCGTAAAATCAGGTTGTTTTTCTAGTTTGCTCAGTTGTGATTCAATTCTCTGAGGGCATGAGGTATATCAGCATTTTGTGAGGGGGAGATTGGTGATTTTTGAGAGGCAGATTCACTTGTGACATCTGGGAATAGTATAGGGAATTTGTCCATGGATTAGAGCACTTTTTTAAATTCTAATTTTCTTGTATCAGAAATTATTGTGATACATAAGTATATTAATTTTACTCCCCTTAGGAGTTAGAACAGTATATATGCCTGATTGACATTTTATCTGGAACAGATTATGCTGAGATCATTTTTCAAAATGTAATTCTATCCCTAATTCATTCACTCTTTTACTCATTAATTCAGACTGCTTTTGAGTACCCACTGCTACCACACACTGAACTGATGGCTGGACATGTAGATACATATGAAAACACTGTCCTTCAAGGGGCTTACAGTGGAGATGCCAGGCAAATAATCAATCATTACAGTACAGTGTCCAAAGTACACCCAGGAGCTGTGGGAGTATGAAGAGAAGGCTTTAGAGCAGAGAAAGGGAAGTCTGCCTTGGCATACACACATACACATGCATGCACTTGTGTGTGTGTAAAGGTGAGCAGACAGATCTTTGAGGTGAGTATTAACGAGTGAAAATTCTGACAAGGAATTGGAGATGAGGGTGGGTGCAAGTGGAAGATCATTTTCTTTTAATTTAGTTTATTTATTTGGGATTTTTTTTTTTTTTTTTTTTTTGGCTGTGCTGCATCTTAGTTGTGGGATGTGGCATCTTCAATCTTTGTTGCAGCATGCAGGATCTTTATTTGCAGCATGCGGGATTTAGTTCCTTGATCAGGGATCAAACCTGGGCCCACTGCATTGGGAGTGCAGTGTCCTAGCCACTGAACCACCAGAGAAGTCCCTGGAAGAGCATTTTAGCTAGAAGGAGTGATTGATGTGCACTTGGACCTTCATATTAGTAACAACTGACACATTCAAGTGGTACTTCCTATTATTCCTACTCTCTTGCCTATTGACTTGCTTGCTCATTCATCGTTTGTGTAACGCATTTATTCATTCAAATTTACTAAGTTTCAACCATGTGTTAAGTACTAGATACAGAAGATACAAGATTGAAGAAAGCACTAGGGAAGAAATGGTTGAGAAACAGATCCTTAAACATATGATTAAGAAAGCTAAGTGCTATAATGAGAGGAGTATACAGTAAATTGTTTGAGCTTCAGGAAGGGAAATTTGCTATGAGGTTAAAAACGGAGACTAAAACTAATGTGTATACCTTGAGGTTTGGGTTTTTGTATTCCTAGTTCCCAGAATGTATTCAAGAAAAGGAGAATTAGCATCATTAGAGGAGCCATGGGAAGCTGACATGGGTAGATTAACTGATTTATGTTCTGATGTGAAGGTCAAGGACACAGTACTCTGTTATCTGGGCTGGTTGCCTGTTGTGTATTTCCATATAATGTTCCCAGACAGACTCCTAACTCCAAGGGTAAAGGAAATGATTTACTCTGTAATAGAAATTAAATAATTGCTCTGTATTGGCTGTAGTAGTGCTGGGTAACAAATTATCCTAAAATTTAGCAGCATAAATCAATAAACATGTATCAACTCCCTGTTTCTCTGGGTCAGGAATCTGGGCACAGATTAACTTAGGAATCTCTGGCTGACTCTTCTGAGGTTGCAGTCAAGCTGTTGGTCTGGTCTACAGTCTTATCAGAAGGTTGAAGCCTCAACTGAGCTTGCAACTGGCATCTGAAGAGAGGGACAGTTTTGTAAGGCCGAGCCCTTTACCTGTGGAATCTGATGTTATCTCTGGGTAGATAGTGGTGTCAGAATTATTGGATGTGTGGGAAATTCCACCCTCCATCCTAATTGGTGGTCAGAACCTATTACATATCTGAATAACTTCACAGAGGAATTGCTTCCCATCATATATTAAATCTAAACATCAAAAATATCTGTGTTGATGAGGCTTTAACTAAAACACTGCTATATGTAAGTGAAATGTGAATGCATTGTATGGTTTTTTTTCCCCCAAGTACATCTTCAGGTTCCAAAATACATTTTATCTTCATCTAGAAAAAGAGTGGACTAAAGATTCTTAAACAACATCCTTTAATTTCTTATAACGTGAAAATCTGTGCTTAATAGGGACACACTAAAATTCTAATAAGATGGACAACTAACAGTCGCTTCAATAAATAAACTGGAACCATCAAGAAAACCAAATTGATCAAAAAATTCTTATTTTGAGCAGTAGCTGTGATGGGGCTTGTTGACTTTAATTTGAACATGTTATATGTTGGGTTCATGAGAATATTCTTAAGTGCATTTTCTTTACCATTTGCTAATGGACATTAAAGAGGAAATCAGTTAAAGAGGGATGGTATGCCTTTGCTGAGTTATATAGACATATGCATATCATAATATTTATGGGACATAGTAGGTCTAGGTTTCCCCCTGATCCTTATATTAAAGAGTATGTGCAACCTCCTGTCTACTTTTTACATTTTATCATTGTTTGAATGCCTTTCTGATAGCAGTATGTGGGGCAGAAGAAAAAAGATTGGGAATGTGGTTAATAAGATCCTATTATATGTGCATGACTTTCTGTTTATTAAAGATTCAGTGCTAGCAATATTACCTCAAATGGAAGGAAGCATCAGGACCAATCCTGTTTTTTCTTTAAGCTTTCCTAGGCAGTCTATGAAATGAGTTTCAGATTTCAAATAATAAGAGATTTCACATTGGGACTATTAAAGTTAGGATTTTATACACACATGCAGAGTTTTCATGTATCTTTTAAGGGTCTTTGAGCAGACAAAATAATCAAAGGACTATATATTTTACATGACAGTCATTTGGAGCTAAATTGTTTATTCCTTTTAAACTTTCAATTTAAGATGATACAGGTTTTGGCTAGAATTTGAGATCTTGACTATCCCGCAGAAACTGAATAAGCATTGACATTCACTTTAAAAACTGGTCATTGTTTCATCAATTCCAAGATTTCATCAGACTCATGTCTTGAAAGTGAAAGTGAACGTGCAAGTCGTTGTGTCTGACTCTTTGCCACCCCATGGACTTTACAGTCCATGGAATTCTCCAGGCCAGAATACTGGAGTGGGTAGTCTTTCCCTTCTCCAGGGGATTTTCCCAACTCATTGATTGAACCCAGGTCTCCCACATTGCAGGAGGATTCTTTACCAGCTGAGCCACAAGGGAAGCCCAAGAATACTGGAATGGGTAGCCTATCCCTTCTCCAGGCGATCTTCCTGACCCAGGAATTGAACTAGGGTCTCCTGCATTGCAGGCGGATTCTTTACCAACTGAGCTATTAGGGAATCTCTATGTCTTTGGAGGGGGAAATAATGATATTATAGAGTAATTTATAGTAATAAAAGTGTTTAGAGAATGTGTATATTTTATTTGAGAAAGATATTCCATGTTTGTTATGCAAAATAAGTATACTTGATAGAGCAATTTTAAACAGAATTCCTACTTGCATTTTTTTTTTAAATATTTGCTGTGCTGTACAGCACTGCATTTGGGATCTTAATTCTCTGACCAGGGATTAAACCTGCATCCCCTATATCCCTGCATTTGGAAGCACACGGTGTTAACCACTGGGTCCCCGAGGAAGTCCCCCTACTTTGATTTTTTAAAAATAAACATTTAAATAACCTACTACTTCATTCATTGCTAAGTATGAAAAGTAGTAACCAGTTCAACTTGTAAATAGTGATAGTTTTAAAAGGGCTTTCCTGATAGCTCAGTTGGTAAAGAAACCTCCTGCAATGCAGAAGACCTTGGTTTGATTCCTGGGTCAGGAAGATCTGCTAGAGAAGGGATAGGCTATCCACTCCAGTATTCTTGGGCTTCGCTTGTGGCTCAGATTGTAAAGAATCCGCCTGCAATGCAAGAGACCTGGGTTGGGAAGATCCCCTGGAGAAGGGAAAGGCTGCCCACTCCATTATTCTGGCCTGGAGAATTCCATGGACTGTATAGTCCATTGGGTCGCAAAGACATGACTGAGCAACTTTCATTTTTAAAACAATAGTCTGCAAGAACTGGGAAGGGAAAGCCAGTCAAAGAGAATCTAGAGACTTCTGGATACTTGGAAACTGGTCGTTGTTGTTGTTTAGTTGCTTGGTCATGTCCGACTGTTTGCGATCCCACTGACTGTAGCCTGCTAGACTCCACTGTCCATGGAATTTCACAGGAGAGAATACTGGAATGGGTTGCCATTTTCTCCTCCAAGGGATCTTCCTGATCAGGGATCGAACCCTCGTCTCCTGTGTCTCCTGCATTAGCAGGCAGATTCTTTTCTACTAACGTCACCTGGGAAATTGGACTGTTCAGTAAATGCCAACTCAAGGTGGTTCTCTGTGTCTCATCTGTGGATGCTGAGGGCCTACTGAACTGTTCTGTATAGGTGACTTGAGCATCCATAATTTTGGTATCACTGGGTGGGGATTTGGGGGTGGGGGTGGTCCTGGAACCAATCTCCCGTGGATAATGAGGGATGACTATACGAATTCTGTCTGTTTCAACAGACAGCAGACCTGTCTGTTGAAATCTGTGTTTGGGTCAGTGGTTGACTTTTACCTAAACATTTCAGAGGCATGGGATTAATGTGTTTATCAGGGCACAAACATGGTGCTTCTTTAGAGCTGAAAAGGACAGAGGACTTCAGTTTTTGCTCTGGAGAGTTAGAAAATGGAGGGAGTGAGTAGACTAAAAAATGTCAGAAAAAAGTCAGCCTAAACACCTGGTGTCTGGATGGTTAATCGTTGGAAAAAACGAATGTTTATCTATGTGATGGGCTTAGATAGTTCTGTAACAACAAATTATTTTATTTGAAAATATCATCTAGAGTGGAGGTATACCTTTCTTTTCATAGTGTTTTATCAATCACTCAATTTACATAGATATTTTTAAAATACAGGTTTGGGATGGCCAAAATGGTACTCACTTGTAATGTAATATCACTCTACTGATTACGACTGCAAGTCACATACTTAGCACAACCTCAGACTCTCTATGGGGCTTCTTTTGAGGAACTTGGGTGCTGAGACCAAAGAAAAAGGTATTTGTTTATTTTTTCAACATGTGTCTACCCAGCTTTCAAATTTTCTCTTGAAATAGAAGCACTGAAATTCATTGGCAGGAAGCATCAGGATGGATTGATCTGTCTTTAGCAGTAAATCTAGGATTTTCAGATGTCTAAAAATCTCTTAGGCTGAAGAAGTACTGATAAATGGGGAAAGCCAGGGTATTCTGTTCTTAGGTAATGAAGTCATTATGTCTTGCCTTGAGCCCTATGCTGTACTTTGCAACTGAGCACTAAGTCTTAACTTGTTTCACTTTTGCAAATGACTACATGAAATGATCAAATTATTTCTCTAACAGGTGATTTTTCTTTTCTCAAACTGAAAATATTTCTTTGAAATATTTCTAGTAAAAATATAGAACAACATTATTACCCAATCATTTTTCAAGTTAGATGTCTGAGTGTCCTGGGAGAAAATTGCCTAACTTTTTATGAAATGATTGTACTCTTTCATTTGTGTAGCTGTTATAGCATGTTAGGTAGACACCAGATGAAGATAATTAGGATAAAGGAACAAGCTGCTGCTGCTGCTAGGTCGCTTCAGTCGTGTCCGACTCTGTGCGACCCCATAGATGGCAGCCCACCAGGCTTCCCCGTCCCTGGGATTCTCTAGGCAAGAACACTGGAGTGGGTTGCCATTTCCTTCTCCGGTGCATGAAAGTGAAAAGTGAAAATGAAGTCGCTCAGTCGTGTCCGACTCTAGTGACCCCATGGACTGCAGCCTACCAGGCTCCTCCGTCCATGGGATTTTCTAGGCAAAAGTACTGGAGTGGGGTGCCATTGCCTTCTCAGAAAGGAATAATCTACTGACTGTAAAAAATGAACTGTCACTTTATCTAAAATGATTGGGGCGGATTTATAGAAGGGAAAAGATGGAATCCTTTTGTGATCTTATTGTTGACCATCAGCAAGAGCTGTGGTTCTTAATTTTCGGATGCCTCTCGAGAAGAGTCTACTAAGAGAGCTTAATGGAGCAGAGGACTCTCTACACCGTAAAACTGTAACTGGTGTGATGGAGCAGACCGTTGGTAATATGGTGTCCACACAACAGGAATTCCATGCTTCATCAGCTAATCCTCTTTAACAAACTATGTTGAAGCAAGTCATTGAGAAGAAATCTAATTCTACCCTCCCACTCCCATTCCCCCACCTTCCCTAAAAGAGACTTCTTAGGTTTATGACTAAGTTACAGTCTCATAAAGAAACATTTCTGACTGGATAGTTTTTATTATAGGCTAGTGACACCAAGAGTTTTAAAGTTCTTTTGTAAATTTCTTTACCTACCCCGGTGTCAATGGGGGAAGAAATAAAAACTTCAAAATTTTACTCTTCTCTCTCCCTACCCCCTCAAAAGAAGATAAGCTGAGAAAGCTCAAAACACACCAGAAAGATGCAGCAGCCTTAAATGGAGTGGGGTTTGAGGTGGTGAGTAAAGGTAGAGAGGTTGTCAATATTCAAGATGAATTTACATGGCCAGTCCTCTTTATAATTATAGAGTTGTGTTTCCTCTTCAAACCAAGGCTAGAACCTAGAATTTACAAGTATAATAACTCCATCTTACGTAACTTACCTGACTTAAAATAGAAGGAAACTAAAATCACAGGAGAGGACCGTATTTTGTTGATTATAACCCAGGATAGTGAATATTAAAGACATCATGTTTGTTTATGCTCATTCATGGATTATCTTTCCCTTTGAGGGAATCTTCAGGAACAATTGAAATTAACCATTGTGAACATGTTTATATTGGCAGGAGGGTGAGAACCTTTGGCTTTGTTGTATTTGGGTGTGATATGTGTAAGCCCATGACTTGGACAGCATCCCTATAAAGCTGTCTGGATCTCTATACTTTCTGGCTCAATGGTTTTGTGTTATGTATTTCCAAGTGAACAAATCCAATCAAGAAACAGAGTTGGACTCTTTCAAAACCTTTCCAAGACTTTTTTTATTTATTTTTTTAATGTTGATAGTTGCTATAGCTTCCCAGGTGGCTCAGTAATAAAGAATCCGTCTGCTGATGCTGGAGACATAGGAGACGCGGGTTCAATCCCTGGGTTGGGAAGACCCACTGAAAGAGGAAATGGCAACCCACTCCAGTATTTTTGCCTCGATAATCTCATGAACAGAGGAGCCTGGCGGTCTATGGTCCATGGGGTTGCTAAGAGTCTGACACGACTGAGCACACATATAGTTTGTTATATGAGATCCCTCCCACTTTCTTCTAGTCATCCATTGACTTATTGGTCAATTTAGCATTAGAAAGTAGATTGTGTTGGATTGGTCTCTAGTCTTAGCAAAACACTCATCCCTGGTGTTGAATAATTTGTAGTAATTGTTACTAAACATCCACTGTGTGATTGCAGACTTTGAGCACTGGAAGAACGGTCAGAATGCTATTGGTCTAATAATTTAAACAGGACTTTATGGGTAGACTTCGAGGACCATATGAGCCCCTGATACTGTGTGAAATTTTAGTCCTGTTTACTTATGTGTGTTTTGGGAATAAGAGGTTTTGAGGCTTTTGTCAGATTTTCAAATGGGCCCCCAAATGTTAAAGGACTAATTTATGAGATGAGGGAACCTTACGATACTTGCCCACTGTAGCACAGCTGGCTGGAGACAGAGCAGGATCTCCTGGTTGTATATCAACTGTGTAGACTAAATATACAGGTCAGTGAGGCTTCTATCAGACAGAGGCCTCTTAAGATTCTTGGATAGAATGCACTGGTCATTCTAAAATGGTATATTTTCTTTTTTTCAATCTCCCAAGTTCAAGTTCAGGAAATGTAGTGCAGTCTAGAATCTAGACTAGGAGGTAGGCTGGTCCTGTTTATAGTGCCACAGCTGCAGATCACCCACGTGTCTCATTTCCTGCTCTGAGTTTAGAATATAAATGAGGAGATTCTCTTTGCATCCGTAACAAGTATATCCTGGTTACTAAAATAAAAGCCTGGTAACATCAATGAAAAATGTGAGCAGCAAAGCCACCACAAGCAGCAGATTCCTTGATGGCGCCCCACTATATATAAGACATTTTGTGCTTTTTACCTCCTCTTATAATTTTGGGTATTGTCAGTACTTAAATGCCAGTCAGTCATCACATAACTAATGTAAGGTTATTTTATGGAAAATCATACCTTTATTTGGGGTGACCTAAGAAAATAAGAAGTAAAATTATTTTCTGAATGATACTTCTGAAAGCAAAAGAAAGTTAGATGGAGAAAGAAAATCCTTTGTTATACAAAGCAGAATTTTACTTAAAATGCCAGGGACTCTACAATGGAAAAAAACACTTTTCTCAATAGCTTCATACTATCTACACACTGATGCTAAAAATGGTTCCGGTTCTTCTTTTGCTTTAGTAAATTAGTGCTCATGGTATTAGTAGGAGAGGTAGTAATTCTTTGAAGGAAGAGGAGGTTCTGGTTTTTTAATCGTTCTGGTTTAGGTTGTTCCTTAAGATATTTGTCCACTGAATCTATCTTTGCTGTCTTACTGGTTATTCATACTATGACCACAAGGGAAAGCCCAGGCCTGACCTAACAGACAAGATTATATGTTCTTTAAATGTAAGGGCTAGGGGAAGATAGAAGAATTTAGTGTCTTTTTAAAAAATTGCTGCCACGTAGAAAAGTTTTAATAGATGAAAATGTTCAGCAATGAAAAGGCTGTCTCTCTAGGTAGTGAGCAGCCTGTCATTGGTAGCAATCAAGCAGGAGCTGGTTGAGGGGGCAATCATAATGATGACCACAGTGATAACTTGCATTTAGTGTTGATTTCTTTACAAAGTACTTTTGTATTAGAGATGCTGGTGGTTGTTTCTGTTGCCAGCCATTTGCTTTGGCTTCATATCATTTTCTTACAGAACTTGTCTATTTCTCCTCCCTCAGAGTGTGGACTTCCATCATGCCTTCTGAATGGGCACCTGACCACATAATCAGTCCCTCAGTCATAGCTGATTGGATTAGGATGGGCCCTTGCCCCAATGGGGAACAATCAGATTCTGTCTTATACGAAATTGGGGTTCACTATTTCTAGGCTCACCTTCATTGGCATTTAAACTGAAAAGTCCTGAGGGCTGCCTGGGCAGCCATCATTCGTCTCATGCCTGGAGAAGCAGAGAAAGTTGGTTGGCAGAGTGGGAAAACCGGATACAAAGAGAAAAGTGGAGATGAAGGACCATGGGGTATAATTACAATCGACTACAAATGATGAATCTCTCCCTGACAGTTTTCTCTTCCTGGTTCTGGTTCCTCAAGCTTGTCGGCACTTGAGCTTCTCAAGATACCTTTGTATCCTTCCTGCTAATTTCTACTTAAGCTAGTGTGTGTGAAATCCTGTTACTTGCAAACAAATTATCTCTGAGTATGACAACTTTATTTTTATTTCATCTGATCATCTCAACAGTTCTCCCGTATGGAATGAGAGGAAACTGAGGATGAGAGAAGTTAAATGATTTGTTCAAAGTCTCCTAGCTGAGAAATAGAGGGGTTATAAGCATAAGTGATCTTGGAAATCGAGTGCCTCGATCCCGCTGAGTCTATGACATGGATCCATCGATAGTGCCCTGGAGAGGCTTCCTGATCTGAGTGGGAAATCATATGAGATGACCCTTAAGGTCCTGTCCACTCTATGTCTCTTTTGCTGAAAGTCCATGAGTCACTTAAGGTTCTTAGACTATAAAAATCTCATGAGTATCCCTTCAGTTACTTCAAAGACCCTCAAGAGTGAACCATTTTAGAAGATGCTGTTAGGTGGGGATGGATGCCCTTATGTTAGTGGGTAAACTTAGTGTTGAGTGAGTTTTCTTGTCTTTCATTTTGTTATGTGTTACCTTGTATTCATTTCTAGTCCTTGGGTAGGCAGACAGGGTTGGTGTACTGGAAGTGTATTTTTAGTCTGACATTAAAAAATGTATCATAGACACCAACTCAGGAAGCAGTTTTTAGGTGAGTCAGTATATAAATAACCTCAAAGAGTTTTCATAAAGGGATGGTGGATCTTTTAAATTTAACAGCCCAGCTTCTGAGGCCCCCTTTCCAAAGTCCTGCATTCATTTAGTGGTCATTTATTGGGCTTCTACTGTGTGCTGGCATTTTTTACTCAGAAATTAAGGTATAAAGATAAATCCTTATCTTTCATAATACAATTTTTAAAAACCTCATGGTCCTTCTTTGTTTACTTCTCTCTATCCTGAAACACTGAATTTTGAGGGCAGGGACTGTATCTTGTTCATCTTTGTGTCCCCATACTTAGCACAGCCCCAAGAACAGTAAATACTTGAGATGTACTCAAAAGAATTAGTTAGCTCACTGTCTAGTTAGGAGAGAAAGAAACAAAAAAATCACACTAGTGTGTTCAGTGCTAAGTGCCCAGAATATTCCACGAACACAGGAGGGGGAAATGATTAACTCACTGTGAATACAGTTTTTTAATTGAGCCTTCAAGGGTGGAGTCTTAATGAGAAATGGTGGAATCTGTGACTCTCTACTATCTGTTGGCAAGGAGGCAATCCAAGGGCAGCCTTATTTTGTTCTGAAGCCAGAGTATTGGGCCAAAAACTGGACCTGTCACTTAATGGATTTCTGATACCTTTGGCAAGTAAGTTTCTGAATTTCCTTATACTTCATTTTCTTTATCTATAAAATGGAGATAATAGTAGTACCATGCTTATTAGGATTGTTTTAAGGATGAAACAGTAATACATATGAGGTTTTTACATAGGAAGTATACAGAATAAATGTTCAATAAAGGTGAGTTACTGGACTTGAGCAGAGAGAATAAATGTAAGTTCTGAAGAAAACATAGTAGCCCAGAAAGGGCAGCAGTGGGACCCAGTGTGTAAAACAAGGACCTGAACAGATGCTAGCCACAGGCCTTTCACTACTTAAGGACAGCAGTTCTTAACTTTGGATTAAGAACCTTGACCTTGAGAGAAAAATGTGCACAAACCCCATAGAGATAGTTTGTATTCATATTTCAACTGAAGACCTGAAGGTCATCTGTGGGATTCAGAGGTTCATGAATCTCAAGGAAAGAGTTCTGCCCTCATGGTATAGGCAGACCCCCTGAGTGCCCAGTTGCATGTTGATTACCAGTGAAGCAACTGGAGAACACCCTGAAATAGAAGATGTGGGAAATTCTCAGCACGCTTAGGAGATTATGTGCACAAGGGATGATTTAATTATATTTGACTGTAAACATGAATATGTAAATTAAAATATTTGGGAATAGAGTAATAATTCAAGAAGGGAGCAAAGGTATGTGGGAGAAAACCTCTTAGAAGTCTGCAAATAGAGATTATAGAAGTTATGTGACTTCTCCAAAGTCATCTGGGTTGCAGCTGAGGAAGGCAGGACCAAGAACCCTGTTTTTCCACCATGAAATACTGTGAAATGACATGTTGTATGCAGAAGATGGTAAATTCCCTTGTTAAAAGAATTTCATATTGGAGAGAAAAGATAAGCTCCTAAAAGAAAGAGGCTGATTGGTGAGTTGCCTTGATGACTGGGCTAATAAATTTGGAGTTTGATCCTTAAGAAAAAGAATTGAAAAATCACATATTTATTACTGAAATGAAATGTGGAATTCAGGATTTGAGACTTGTAGCTTGTCCTTTGAATTATACAGCAGCTGGAAATCGTTTTTTTTTCCCCCCAATCTGGACTTCTCACATGGTGGTCTTCCCAACAGGAGGGCATCTGTGAACTTTTTAATGGGAGAAGTCCTAAAGCTGGGTTAGGGCTGTGTTCGCACAAGGCTGGCTTCCGAGGCAGGTAAAATTTAACTCCCCTTTTGCTTTTCAGCCACAGACACAGCCATCGCTGCCACCACCAGCTGAGTAACTCAGAATCTAGGGGTTGCCAGTAATTGTGGGTTTTAAGTCACAGAGGAAAAAGATAAGAGGCGAGCAAGGCTGGTTTTTTCACAATTAAATGTTGCTCTCGGGCTTGTCTGTCGGCAGGAACCCAAGAGGTCAGGACCCACCAGCCATATTATTTTTCTCCCTGGCTGCCTGCTGTCACTCTTATCCCCTCCTCATTCATGGGAATGAGGAAAAGGTGGGTTGGAAATAAAAAGCTTTTGCTAGCCTACTTTTTCCTTTACGAAACTTGTCGGAAACAAAGCTTTCCGGTGAAACGGACGGGATCCCTTTAGGTAGCTGGCTTGTCCTGGCGACAGCACAAAGGTATTTTTATGGGGGGGAAAGAAACCATTGTTGAAATGTCCTCTTGTCATTTTATAGTTATGACATTGTTTTTTCTCCAGGACTGCCATGTACTCTGGAATTTTTGCATTTGTTTCTGTTTAACTCTTTATGTTAGTCAACATCAAGTTTCTATCCCTGGTCACGCCAGCTCCATTGCAAGTGCCCTGAAGGCAGGGATTGTTTTACTGTTCTTTGTTTTTAACACAGCGCTGCAAAGGTGCAAGGCAGTTAAGCATATTGGTGGTGTTTCCGTTTTCTGTGTTCAAGAGATGTTAGAACTAGAGGGACCTTAGTCATCATATGTTCAACTTTAGTATTTAATGAAAGAATACAATGTGTAAAGTGACTTATTCCAATTGTACAGGTAATTAGTGACTTCCCCAGAGCAAGAAACAGGTCTCATCTCCTAACTCATGATGTAATGGGAGAGGCCTGGAGTGATGAAGTCAGGCAAAGCCTGTTCAGTTTGCCTCCCTCCCACACTGACACAGAGACCACACGCCTCGGTTTCCTCATTTTGAGATTACAGATAATCTTCTATATCTGGCTGGCATCTAGGTGCGGCTGAAAATATCTACACATAATAGGCACTCAAAAATGAGAGCTTTAGAGAATCTTTGTTCTGTCTTTTAAAAATACAAGACCTCCTTTACAAGAAAACACATTTCTGTGATCTCTTCACCATCCGAAAATGTAACTTGATTGCTATTGGTGAGAACAACTTAGGAGGAACAGCAGGCTAGCGGGGCTCTTGGGAGGATGCAGCCTGGAATGGACCAGAAGTAGAAAGTGGTCCTGCCCACAGATAAGAAAGGTAACAAGTGCCATGCCTGGGCCTGTGTTCCATCAGTCCTCAATGGGAGGGAGTTGGGTTGGCTTGTTCAGCAGTTGGTAAGGAATGCCTGCCGCACCCACCATGCTGGGAAAGAGGCTAGATAGAGATGTTGGGGGTTGGAGGGGATGAACAAGTCAATGGGCCTAACTTGCTGCAGGAGTGAGATGAGTGTAAATGATGGTAAGCCACCCAGTGAGAGAGGGAAGGGCCAGGGGCTGAGGGACAAGCACTCAGGAGGACACTGCCCATGCTCAGTGCTATTCAGAGGCGTTTGGGGGAGATAGATGCATGGAAAGATTGACCGAGATGGGGTGGGGCGGGGGGAGTGCCAACATTACCGGAAAGGAAAGAGTCTTTCAAAGGAGAGACTGAGAGAAGTACCTGGGGAGGAAGAGCAGAAGGAACCTGCTCTGAGCATCAGTGGCTCTTACTGAGGAAGGAGTGGGTGAAGGTCTTTGGGCCATGACCCAGAGCTCTGGTTTTTGGTTATCCTTCACTCTCACAGACATAGATGCCTTCTCTACCCTCTCTGTGGTGATGAGTCTGTCTATCTCCTGGAAGCCTGAGCAGCTCCCCCACATTGTCCCATTGCTTCCTGGAGCTCAGGGAATGCCCTCACTGATGATCAAGGGGAGGACCTCATCTGCAAATGAGAACCCCAAACCCCACCTGTGTGCTTAGTCGCTCAGTCGTGTCTGACTCTTTGTGACCCCATGAACTGTAGCCCACCAGGCTCCTCTGTCCATGGGGATTCTCCAGGCAAGAATACTGGAGTAGGTTGCCATGCCCTCCTCCAGGGGATCTTCCCAACCCAGGGATCGAACCCAGGTCTCCTGCATTACAGGCAGATTCTTTATCGTCTGAGCCACCAGGGAAGTCCCCATCCCCACCTAAGCCACATGAAACAAATATTCTGTGCGAATAACACTGGCCTGTCTCCAGCAATAACACAGCTGCTGAAACAGCTTAGTCACCAGGGGGATGGAGGTAGTGTGGCACGGGAATGCGGGGTGTAGAGATCTGACATTTAGCTGGCTGGCAGCCCCCCCGGGAGCCAGCACAGATCTGTGGGAGAGGCTCGGAGAGGGTCCGCTTCCCATTCACAAGCATGTCCTTGTTTCTTTTGAAGCCCAATCGTAATCCTCTCCCTAGGCCGGCAGACTGTAGAATAAAACTGAAACATTTTGGAACCGAGGAGAGGAAAACTGAAATGGTTGACTCCTCTGAGACACCTGGTTTCTTTCCCTTAATGATCCATGTTTATTCCCTGGATAATTTTTTTTTTTTCCCTGCTCCAGGCTAGGCAGAGTGTGATTTAGAGGAAGAGCGAGATGGGAGGAAGGGATGGTGGGGAAGAGCTCTTATCTAGAAAATGTGACTTTCTTAGCTTTTAGGTATCCAGGTGATGTAGGAAGAAGAGGGCAAGTCCTGGCCCTCCTGCCTGATCTTGCTTGAGCTTCTTCTGCATCTTCATCCATCAGAGCTCCTGTCTGAAGGACTCTGGGCAGATCTGGGCACACTGCTTCCCCGGTTTCAAGCAGGGTTTTAGGAGGACTAATAAACTGCCACGAAGTGACCCCATTCCTCTTCTAGCCCTTTGAAGAAGTGACCTTTGTGTTTTCTCTTTATCCTGGACTACTTCTGCACTGTCTGTTTTGGGGGTGTTAAGTTAAATTAGCCATCCCTTTCCTCTCCTAGTTACTGTATGAGAATGCAGCTGTCAGTCTGTGAACTCTGCCATCATCTATTTTTAGATTCAGGGTGAACGGAGCCCTCTTCTCTAATTGCATTTGGTGGGAAGGGGGGAGGGCAGGTAGATTTTCATAAGCATCACGTCAGCTGTTCTAAACGCTCTGTGCTCTGACGGCGTCCTGGGGAGAAAGCAAAGCAGCCCACTGTGCGTTTCCCTCCCCTGGCTGTCAGGCTTGTTTTCACCCCACATTTATGTTGATTATGGTCAAATAGGAAAGAGCTGTTGCCACATTTGCTCTCCGGTGTTTTAACACTTGCCAACTTGGATGGTTCTGATTTCTCTAGCTTTGTCAGGAAATGATTGGTTCATTGTTGAGTTCAGGTTCCTTGGAAAACAGGGAAGATCCTTCTGGTGACATTTCCTATGAGAGTCAATAATCTTAAACATACTGAGAGCTGTGTAAGTGCAGCAGGCCTCAATTTTTTTGAGATCTCTCTACCCCCTCCGCCCCCATCCCCGCCCCATTCGTCTGCCTTTCACACAGCTGCCAGATCTCTTTGCTTAAACATCCTTCTAAATAAGATGCTGCAATGTTCAGAGCACATTTCTTCTCTTTCTCAGCAGATGCTTCCTCATCCCAACCTTATCTGTTTTCTTTACTCCATCTCCCATTCCCTGCCATAGTGAATGAGTTGATTTCTCTGACTGCACTGTGCTATTTTGTGCTCCCATGACTCTTTAGCCCTGTGGTTCCCTCTGCCTATAATTTCTTCTCCTGCTTCCTTACCTAGTGAACTCTTACTCATCCTGTGAGTCAACAGTTAAACATCATTGCTTTTAGATGAGATACTCCAGAAGATTGTATATTCTGTGCAGTGTTTCTCAGCCCCCTAGTGAGTACTCTTGACAGCTTATGCTGACTACAGTGGTCCCTTAATATCCCTAGGGGATTAGTTTCAGGACCCCTGTGAATGTCAAAATTCACAGATGCCCACATCCTTTATATACTGCACCTTTATATGGTATAGTACAGTCAGCCTTCCATTTCTGCAGGTTCTGCATCTGTAGATACAGAGGACTGACTGAATATATCTGTTTCATATACACTACCCACATGGGGTAATGTTCCTTCCCTGGTGGCTCATTAGTAAAGAATTAGTAAAGAATCCACCTACCAATGTAGGAAATGCTGGTTCGATCCCTGAGTTGAGAATATCCCCTGGAGAAGGAAATGGCAACCCATTCCAGTATTCTTGTCTGAGAAATCCATGGGACAGAGGAACCTGGCAAGCTATAATCCATGGGGTCACAAAGAGTCAGACATGACTTAGCAGCTAAGTCATGAAAAACAATTGCCTTCCTTACCTTACTGTGAACAATTGAGGGCAATGACTCTGCCTTGAAACTCAGTTCAGTTCAGTCACTCAGTTGTGTCCGACTCTTTGCGACCCCATGAATCGCAGCATGCCAGACCTCCCTGTCCATCACCAACTCCCGGAGTTCACTCAGACTCACATCCATCGAGTCAGTGATGCCATCCAGCCATCTCATCCTCTGTCGTCTCCTTCTCCTCCTGCTCCCAATCCCTCCCAGCATCAGAGTCTTTTCCAATGAGTCAACTCTTTGTATGAGGTGGCCAAAGTACTGGAGTTTCAGCTTTAGCATCATTCCTTCCAAAGAAATCCCAGGGCTGATCTCCTTCAGAATGGACTGGTTGGATCTCCTTGCAGTCCAAGGGACTACTAGTAGGTGCTTAAATATATTTGATGGAGGAAAACATGGATTGGATGGTCCAACTAGCATTAGCGCTTTCAGAGGTATATTATTCCATCTTGGTGGCAGCATCAGCTGTTATGATTCCTCAGTTCCTGATGGACTTTTATGTCCCAGAAAAGTAGGCTTGAGTAGATTATCAGAGACCTAACATGTCATACCCAAATGGTTGCTGTAGATTTTTCTTCTCTGAAGTCTTACCAGTAGTTCAATCTATTCTCTTATCTCTGTAGATGTGGACAAGCATGATTGTTGTTGGTCAGTTGCTAAGTCGTGTCTGAGTCTTTGTGACCCCGTGGACTGCAACACGCCAGGCTTGCCTGTCCTTCACTATCTCCTAGAGTTTGCTCAAATTCATGTCCATTGAGTCAGTGATGCTATCTAACCTCTGTCACTACATCCTCTGTCACCTTCTTCTCCTTTTTGCCTTCAATCTTTTCCCAGAATCAGGGTGTTTTCCAGTGAGTTGAGTCTTTGCATCAGGTGGTCAAAGTAATGGAGCTTCAGCATCAGTCCTTCCAATGAGTATTCAGGGTTGATTTCCTTTTTAATTGATTGGTTTGATCTTCTTGCAGTGCGACAGACTCTCAAGAGTTGTCTCCTCCTTTACCCCTACTAGCCCTCTCAAGCACAACACTATTGCAACTCCATATTGTAATTCAGATAAAGCAGGAGAAAGGGAATGGTGACCCCCCTCCGGCTCACTCTGTTTCCACCCAGTCCTAAAGAGCAGGTGTATTGCTCCTTGATGGTACCCTTGGCCAAATTTGAAGAACATCCTTTTTATCTGAGTGTGTGTGTGTGTGTGTACACATATGTGTGGTGGTGAGAGAAAGGAAGCAGGTTGTAGGGGAAATAAAGTGAATGCCCCCAAAATAGCAGACTGTAGACTACACACAAGTGGTATAGAAATGATGGAGTGACAGAGAGAATGTTGGAATTTAAGGCTATTTGGAGAAAGAAGAATTATATTCACTCATTAATTTGTCAGGTATTTAATGATGATTTGTAAAGACATGAGCGATGTAGCTATGAACAAGACGGAGGCAGTCCTTGGCTCTCAGAACCTCTCAAAGTGGGAGGTGGGCAGGGAAGGCGATACAGGGAAGTAGTCAGTAGCTGAGCTGCAGTAGGATACGTGTTACAGCAACACACAGGCTGCTGCAGGAGCAAGAGGAGAAGCCCTCCCTCTGTTTCAGTGGGCGAGGGAAGGTGGGAATGAGTCTGTAGAATTCTAGAAGATGAGCAAGTGTTATTCTGGCATGAGGGAGGATGCCAAGCACTATCTTCAGAGTACTGTCTGCAGCCCAGAGGAAAAGCTCTTTTGTAATATACCCTCTCAAAGAAGGCTCCTAGAAAAAACCCAGTGTGCTAGCAGGGACCCCAAGTGTAGTAAGTGTAGATAACTTTTAGTGAAACTGAAAAGTAAAAGTTGCTCAGTTGTGTCTGACTCTTTGCAACCCCATGGACTATACAGTCCATGGAATTCTCCAGGCCAGAGTACTGGAGTGGGTAGCCTTTCCCTTTCCCAGAGGATTTTCCCAACCCAGGGATCGAACCCAGGTCTCCCACGTCGCAGGCGGATTCTTTACCAGCTGAGCCACAAGGGAAGCCCAAGAATACTGGAATGGGTAGCCTATCCCTTCTCCAGAGGATCTTCCTGACCCAGGAATTGAACCAGGGTCTCCTGCATTGCAGGCAGATTCTTTACCAACTGAGTTATCAGTTCAGTTCAGTTGCTCAGTCGTGTCTGACTCTTTGCGACCCCATGAATCGCAGCACGCCAGGCCTCCCTGTCTATCACCAACTCCCGGAGTTCACTCAAACTCATGTCCATTGAGTCGGTGATGCCATCCAGCCATCTCATCCTCTGTCGTCCCCTTCTCCTCCTGCCCGCAATCCCTCCCAGCCTCAGAGTCTTTTCCAGTGAGTCAATTCTTCACATGAGGTGGCCAAAAGTACTGGAGTTTCAGCTTTAGCATCAGTCCTTCCAAAATATCAGGGAAGCCTTAAAAAAGCAGTCAGCAGTTGCTGAGTACTTACTGTATGCCAGGGCTGTGTGAGTGACTAGCACATTTAATCCTCACAACCATAGGAGATGGACACATTGTCACCGCCCCCCCCCCCCCCCCTTTGTAGAGAAGTTCAGTGACTTGCCAACCATTGCACAGGCACCAAGTGGTCAAGGTGGTCCCTGATCCCAGGCTGCCTCTCTCTGGAGCCTGAACTCTTACCCATCTTCAAGGCTGGAAGTGGTATGTCAGGCTAAGGTGACCAGTGTAGCAGGCAGGGATAGGAAGAGGGTTGTGAGATGAGATCCTAATGCTAACCAGGAGCCAGGTCTTAGTCTTGTATGCCTTTAAGGAATTTCAAGATTAGACTGAGGGCAATGTAAAGGCATTGAAAGTATTTTAGAAATCATCTATCTGACTACAGTGTGAAAAACATACATGGGGCATGTGTTTGAGTCATCTAGACCTGAGATGATGGTAGCCTTGAATAAGGGCTTCCCTGGTGGTTCAAACGGTAAAGAATTTGCATGCAATGTGGGATACCCAGCTTTGATCCCTGGGTCTGGAAGATCCCCTGGAGAAGGGAATGGCTACCCATTCCAGTATTCTTGCCTGGAGAATTCCATGGACAGAGGAGCCTGGCAGGCTACAGTCCATAGGGTTGCAAAGAGTCGGACATGACTGAGTGACTAACACTTTCACTTTGAACAAGTGGAGGGTGGTGGTGAGGACAGAGAGGGAGATAAATCTATAAGACTTGATGAGCTCAGAGAATGGACTGAATTTGGTGGTTTGGCTTTCTTTTGTGAACCGTGGAAATAGAGCCATCCATCCAGTGGAAAGTGGGCATGCAGATTTGAAACTCAGGAGGGAAATCTGAAATTGAGAGGTGACTGATGCTCCAGGAAGAGATGAGACCCCTCAGAATGAGTGTGCTGAGTTGGAAGGGAAAGGAGTGGGATTTCCCTGGTGGTCGGTGGTTAAGACTCCACGTCTCCACTGCAGGCGGCTTGGGTTCGTTCCCTGGTTGGGGAACTAAGATCCTGTATGCTATGCAGCCAAGAAGTTTAAATAAAATAAGGAAGGGAAAAGAGCTACTCTATAACTCAGTGAACACCAGGATGTGGTTTTTCTATATTCTGTTGTCCCTCCAATTCATTTGTTTATAAAACATTTGTTGCCCCAGCTACTTTTCGAAATGTATATCCTTTAAGCAGTTCAGTAGGATGCTGTAAGGCTAAGTGGATATTTTCTAACTGAGAAGATGTCACTTTGCAAAGGGCCTGATGTGAGGAACATTCCACAATGTCCGTCATATTTTCATAGACAAGTTACTTCAGTTAGGAGATACTGCTTCAGAATATAGCAAGGGATCATTCTGACAATGCTTAGAAAAATGTTTTACACGTTGAGAAATACTTCTCCACAATGCAAATGCTTGACGCGATGGGGTAAAAGTGAGACAGGTGAACTCAACTGTTAGTCTGGTTTGTGAAATAATTGTACTCATTCATTTTATAACTACCTCACACCCAGGCCTGTAGGGCATCTTAAAAAAACAGCCAGGACCAAATTTATAATTAGCTGAGTCCATTTTTGCCAGACCTAACCATGGATATAGGACAGGGTTGGTTTTGTTATTTCCTTAATTGAAAGCGTCAAGAAAATACAAGCCAGGTCAGGGAGTTTTTGATCAGGGAAAGAACGCTGGCATAAATAACCCCAGATTATATGTCTGCAGGAGGCTGGGAGGAGGCTGGTCTGCACGGCCTCCTTCTGAGGTTACCCAAACAAACCTGGTGACTGGCAGCTCCCCTATGTAATGTGGGAATGTGTGTGAGCATTTTGAAATCTCTAATTTTTTTCCCAGGGCAAGGGTCCAGGGAAATCAAGGTTTCTCAGGGTACTGAAAAGCTTTTGACAACCATAAAATAATTCTTTATTTTCTCTTAATGTAACTTGCCTTCCCCCAAACTGATCAGTAATATCACCTAATCATTATGGGACTGGATAGAAAAGAAATAGGATTTTTAAGTGTTTATATGCCAAGTGACTCTGTCAACAGCCTTGGGAAGTAGGTCCCGCTGTTTCTATATTGCAGAGGTGGAAACAGACTTAATCAAAAGTCACTTAGCTAAGAAGACATAAAGATAAAATTGAAAAGTGGATCTGTTTGGCCCCCACACTCTTTGTAATATCCTGACTGGCAAATGCCTATTTCCAAAAGTGTAAGGTAAGAAGCGTTCTGATGAAGTCCTCGAAGAAGGCTCATCTTTCATAACTTCAGCGCCTCCTCCCAGGGGCCTTCTGACATTAAGCAGCTGCCCTAGGTTTCTTGGGGTGCTCACGCTGTTTTCTAGCTCTTTGTCCCCCTCCCCCATCATTTTTGGCTTATGCTGAGGAGTTGCTTACCTTTCTGGCTTTCCACTTGTCTTCACAAAACTGATTGGCAAACACTTTACCTTGAAGGGCAGGATGGTTTAACTCATGCAGAGAGAAATGCTTCTTAAGGGTATGCCTGGTCTGTGTGTCCCAGTGTGGGAAGGCACAGATCTTTCTGCCTGTAATGGTACTCGGTCTGGGTCTGCTCCCACAGAACCCTGCAGTGCAGGTTCCTCATGTCAGAGCACTGCTTCCATAACAGGGTGGAAATCCCAGCTGTGCCTTTCCACACCTCCCTTCCCAGTATTGAGAATGGATTTTCCATGCAAACAAAATGTATCTCCAAAGTCATTTGAGAAATGTGAGGCTCAGACAGCCCACAGGACAAAAAGCTGCTGGTCTCATTTAGGTGTGGAAAGTCATGCATCTCAAATTTATCAATGCCCTATGTGGGTGCTGCACAGCTTCACCCCATAGAACTGGTGTGACCAGCATTCTTGTCTTATAGAGAAGGTTTTCTGGGAGCCAGAGGTAGTCTTGGCCTTCCTGCCATTCTCCCAAGGAGTTCAAATTGAATGCTTCACTTCCATTCTCTCTGCGGAGGTGGGGGAGGGGAGTATTGCCCAAACAGTACCGTAGGAGTCATGAGACCCGTGTTTTATTACCTGCAACATAGTCATTAAAGCTGAGCTTTGTTTCCGATCCATTGGAGACAGAAGAGAAAGTGGTTCTGGGGGCTGAGTTCACAGCTTTGCTGGGTCCTCTGCCCAGTGTTTTCCTGTGTCTGAGTTTTGTGCTCCAGGTTTGGATATGGGTTCATAATGGGAGATTCATGTCTCTGAAACCCGGTAACTATTTTGAATTAAGGTAGATACGAGACTTACTTTCATATCCCTTATGAAATGATAGAAACAATAGCTAAACCCATCATGCTTTCAACACTGATCTAAGAATTTTTTGTGTAGTAACTGATTTAAAGATCACAAAGTCCTAGGTGTGTGCTCAGTCGCTTCAGTCATGTCTGACTCTGTGCGACTCTATGGACTGTAGCCATCCAGGCTGCTTTGTCCATGGGATTCTTCAGGCAAGAATGCTGGAAAGGATTGCTGTGCCCTCCTCCAAGGGATCTTCCCAAGCTAGGGATGGAACCCATGTCTCTTGTGTCTCCTGTGTTGGTCAGTGGGTTCTTTACTACTAGCACCACCTCGGAAGCCCCAGCGTCCTAGGAGGCAAGTCCTATTCCAACAGGGTGAAGAAACTATGAGTGTCCATGGGTGGGGGGAGATCACAGAGTCCTGTGAGGGGGGCTAGCAGGTCACTTGAACTGGCCATTCTCCCTGTATAAGAACCACAGACCATGAAGCTCTAGAAGCTTGTCTGATGTTTCTAGGGGAAGCTGAGTCTTGGCTTCTCTGCCTTATGAACAGAAATGATAACATCTGCCCCAGACAGCACAGAAAGTAGGGAGGTGATCCATGAGGATTAGGCAGAGCCTGGGGTGAATGTCATGAACAAAATAGAAAAGTTTAGGAAGAACTTCACTTGGTGGTAAAATGGGAAGAAAAGAATAGTGTGGGGCAGTATGAAAAGTGTCTCCCTTCACCCCAAAGAATGATGTTTTCTTAGCTGACCTGCGGAGAGATTTTGTTTCCTTTTGGTGTTTTTGTTTTTAAGATATTTATTATTTTTTGTTTGGCTGCATTGAGTCTTCAGTGTGGCACATGGGGTCTTCGTTGCGTCACGTGGGATCTTTTGTTGTGGTGCGTGGACTCTCTAGTTGTAGAACATGGGCTCCAGGCCGTGCAGGATCTCTAGTTACAGCTAGCAGCCTTAGTTGCTTCACTGCATGTGGGATCTTAGTTCCTAACTAGGGATTAAAACTGCATCCCCTGCAAGACAAGGCAAATGCTTAACTGCCAGACTGCCAGGGAAGTCCCTTCGTTTTGTTTTTAGTGAGTTGGTTATTAACATCCAAAAATTGAGAGATATATAACCATCTGAGGGGAAAGAAATGGCAGCCCACTCCAGTATTCTTGCCTGGAGAATCCCAGGGACAGACTAGCCTGGTGGGCTGCCGTCTATGGGGTCGCATGGAGTCAGACACGACTGAAGCGATTTAGCAGCAGCAGCAGCATAACCATCTGAATCTGGCTTCTCTTGAAGCAGCAGGTCTGGAAAGATAACCTGTGCTGTCTCTTGAGGGTTGGAGTTGAAAGCAGACACGACTGAAGCGACTTAGCAGCATCCCTGATCACATACCAAGTTAGGGCCAGATCCATGATTGGAACACAGGCATCCCTGGGCTTCCAGCTCCAGGCAGGATGGGTCCCTTTACACTTCTCCAGTCAGTTTTCTGAAGTGGTGCTCTGTAGGTTCTGGCAGTTCCTCTTCTCAGTGCTCAGATTAGAGAATTGCAGCCATGTTCCTAGCGGTCTCCTGGGAGCACTGCATGTTTCTCTCCCCTAGAAAGTTGTGTTTGGTCAGAGTTAAGTGGCCTCTGCATGCAGTGTGCTTGATTCAACTATTAGGTTTCTTTTGAATTCTGTTTCTGCCAACAAAGATAGTAGAGCGTGGTTGGGTCTGAGAGAACCAGACTGAGGTGTAAGGCCCAGCTCTACCACTTGCTAGCATGTATTCATGGGCAGTTTTTCTAGCTGACTTCATCATAGGATGGGTGTGAGGATAAAAGAGTACAGTGTTCTCATGGAGCCTTATTTTTATTAAAGACGTACCTGTTCATATTTTGTGACTCATTTGAGGGCCTTATTTCATCACAAGTTACCCAGTTTTCTTTAAGCAATACAAAAAAGATGGTTGTCTTTTAAGAAGGCTTCAAAATAGTTCTCTTTCTCATATTACCAACAACAATACAACTTCAGGCAAGTCACTCCATATCTGAGGGCCTCGGTTTACTTACTAATCAAAAGGAAATACCCATGCCCACTTTATAGAGTTGTTAAGTGAGGTTATTTAAATGAAAGCACGGAAGTCATGAGGGCCTAATAGAGAGTAATTGTACATGAAAACAGTCTTTAAAATTTTTGTTTTTAACAGCATGTTTTAAAACAGTTTTGAGATTCCCAACAGGTAGCAATAACTCAAAATAGGAAGAAGGCCAGGAGGCAAGTGTGTCTGGCACTTTCTCTCCCTGAGGCACCTGCTTTGTAAGGTCCACCCCTAACATTTGTGGGGCGCAGGGCAAGAGTACCTATGAAGCATGGCTGCCATATGTCTACAAATTTTAAAGTAATAAATCACACCAACAAATTGTTGAGCCAAATAAGTCCTATCACCCAAATGTAACTAATCTACCTTCATGATGAACTGGAAGTCTGGGTTTAAATTTGGGATTCTTAGACTCCTTGGAATTCTGTGTCAAAAATGGGATGGACCAGGGACCTTTCTTCCCATCCCTGACTCCATCCCACACAAAGAATATGTTTATGTGTGGACACCCCACCGTCCAAGCTCAATCTCTGTCCATGTCCTCAAAAACAGCAGCCCTTTGATCACTTGTGAGCCCAAAGGCACACGAGTGGTTGTGGAGTTCCCTTTGGGAGACCAGATCTGGGGAAGTTGTCCTCCTCCCCAGGATGTGGAAATAGGCTCGGAGCTGTCTGAGTATGTATTCTGGATTCCTGAGTTCCTGGGCCATGTTCTGTAAATTGGTGGAGAGGTTAGGCTCTTGGTGAGCATGTCCCTTTCACTTCAGGGTCGTCTCATCTGGAGAAGAAGTGAACAGCTGGGAAAGGGTGGACAGAGTGGGACCCTTTATTTATTTTTTAATTTTATATATATATTTATTTATTTACACTGGGCTTCCCTGGTGGCTCAGATGGTAAAGAATCCGCCTGCAATGCAGGAGACTTGGGTTCGATCCCTGGGTTGGGAAGATCCCCTGGAGGAGGGCATGGCAACCCACTTCAGTATTCTTGCCTCGAGAATCCCCGTGGACAGAGGAGCCTGATGGGCTACAGTCCATGGAGTCACAAAGAGTCGGACACGACTGAGAGACTTTCATTCATTTATTTACTTTTTGTTGCGCTGGGCCTTCAGTGTGGTATGAGTGCTCTTGACTGCAGCTTGTGGCCTTCTTTTGTTGCAGTGCATGGGTTCACTAGTTGCCGCTTGCAGGCTTCTCTAGTTGTGCCATGTGACTCTCTAGTTGCTGTGTGGGGGCTCCGTTGTCCTGCAGCACATGGAATCTTAGTTCCCTGACAAGGGATCAAACCCATGTCCCCCTTCATTGCAAGGCAGATTCTTAACCACTGTGCCAGCACTGAAGTCCCTGGAGAAGGACCCTTTAAAAGTCTGAGGCTGAGATTCAGGACCGCGCCTGCCGTGTTGTATCTAAGGCCAGTGCTGCCCTGAACCCTGGCCCTCCAAGGAGCTCAACATAAGAACTGATAACTTCCTTTATACCATCCATATTTATACTGTTGAGTTCTGTGGAAATGCCTTTTCAACAGAGTTGACAGTCCCAATTCCTAATCCCAGGCTTAGAAGTGAAAGGAGGTAAAGTGGTGCCTGATACTCAACTCACACATGGAAGCTCTGGCCACTTCTTTCTCTGGACCACTGAGGCTGCCAAGCAAGGAGCAGTTGTCGTCATTCTGGCTCCTAACCAAGAGGATATACAAACTCTGATTATTGCTTCTGCCAAGCCAGGCATCCCACAGTTTCTTATACAGACTTATTATTCTGCATTCTCAGCGCTGGGTCTCTGCACGGCCTGGTGTCCTCAAGTCCAGAGTCTCCTCCTGGACTGTGTGAAGCTGAGAAGATGGATGAGAACTGGGCTTCCAGGGATTCTGTGTATAGACTTTGACCCCACTTCTCTGTTGTCAGCGTCTTGCCTTTCCTGTCTTATGCAACACCTGGTACTTTCCAGTTCTGAGTGGCTCGGGGGTCTATTGGACACATTGGCTCGCTTTTCCAAAATATCCCTTCTGTGGAGTTTCAGCTGTGCCCATCTTTGTGGCTGCCAGAAAATCCTACTTCATCTGTTTTTCATCTTCAAAAAAATTGTTGCAATCTCTGATCTGCTCATGTCACTACCATTTTCCCCCCTTGTGATTTAATGGCTTTTATTTTCCTTTCCTGTTTTTTTTTTTTTTTTTTGTGGAGTTTCAGGAGTGAGATGAGAAAACACAGGTGGCCAATTCACCATATTTGACTGAGGATTTATTATCATTCATTATTTTTTCATTGAAGTATAGTTGATTTACAGTATTATATTAGTTTCAGATATGTAGCATAGTGAAGCGAAGTGAAGTCGCTCAGTCGTGTCCGACTCTTTGTGACCCCATGGACTTAGCCTATCAGGCTCCTCCGTCCGTGGGATTTTCCAGGCAAGAGTGTTGGAGTGGATTGCCATTTCCTTCTCCAGGGCATCTTCCCAACCCAGGAATCGAAATTGGGTCTCCCGTATTGCAGGCAGACGTTTTACCATCTGAGCCACCAGGGAAGCCCCATATAGCATAGAGATTCAGGTTTTCTTTTTTACATGTTATACTCTATTAACAGTTATTATAAGATAATGGCTACAAGCCTCTGTGCTATGCAATATGTCCTTGTTGTTTGTTTTATACATAGGAGTTTGTATCTCTTAATATCATACCCCTGACATGCCCCTCCCCGTTTCCTCTCCCTACAGGTAACCACCAGTTTTGGTTTTTTTTAATATTTACTTCTGTTTTGCCATATACATTTGTTTGTATTATTTTAGATTCCACATATAGTAATAACATACAGTATTTGTCTTTCCCTGACTTATTTCACTAAGCATAATATTCTCTAGGTCCTCCACATTGCTGCAAGTGGCAGAATTTCATTCTTTTTTATGACTAATATTCCACTGTGTGTGTGTAATTTGTACCACATCTTATTTATTTACTTATTTATTTTTTAGTTGAAGGATAATTGCTTTACAGAATTTTGTTGTTTTTTGTCAAGCCTCAACATGAATCAGCCATAGGTATACATATGTCCCCTCCCTCTTGAATCTCCTTCTTATATCACATCTTTATCCGCTCGTTTGTTGACGGACACTTGGGTTGCTTCTATATCTTGTGTTGAAACTATTGCTGCTATGAACATTAGAGTATATGCATCTTTTTGAATCAGTGTTTTTGGTTTTTCTGGATATATACCCAGGAGTGGAATTGCTGGGTCATACGGTTCTGTTTTTAGTTTTTGGAAGAATCTCCATGTTCTTTTCCATGGCGGCTACACCAATTTACATTCCCAATAACAGAGTACAGGGTTCATTTTTCTCTACATCCTCACTGCCACTTGTTATCTGTAGACTTTTCTGTGCTAGCCATTCTGACAGGTGTAGGTAATACTTCATTGTGCTTTGACTTGCGTTTCTCTAATAATTAGCAATGTTGAGCATCTTTTCATGTGCCATCTGAATATCTTCTTAGGAAAAATATCTTCAGGTCTTCTGCCCATTTTTTGACTGGGTTATTTGGTTTTTTAAAAATGTTGAGTTGTAGGACCTGTTTTTGTATTTTGACTGTTAACCCCTTGTTGGTTGCATCATTTGTAAATATTTTCTCCGTTCCATAGGTTGTCTTCTTGTTTTATTATTGCTTTCCTTTGCTATGCAAAAGCTTTAAAGTTTAGTTAGGTTTCAGTTTGTTTCCTTTTGCTTTTATTTTTTTGCCTTAGGAGACTGATCCAGAAAAAAATCCTGCTGTGATTTAAGTCAAAGAGTGTCCTGCTTATATTCTCCTCTTTATAGTGTCATGTCCTACATTTAGGTCTTTAAAACGTTTTGAGTTTATTTTTGTATATAGTTTGAGGGAATGTTGTAATCTCATTCTTTTACATGTAGCTGTCCAAGTTTCTCCAGCACTGCTTATTGAAGAGACTGTCTTTTCTACATTGTATATTCTTGCTTCCTTTGTCATAGATTAATTGACCATAGGTGCATGGGTTTATTTCTGGGTTCACTATTCTGCTCTGTTGATCTGTGTGTCCATTTTGTGTCAATTACTGACAATTACACAATTACTATACCACAAAGCTGATTACTGTAGCTTTGTGGTATAGTCTGAAATCTGGGAAGGTGATACCTCCAGCTTTATTTTTTCTCAATATTGCTTTGGCAGTTCGGGGTCTTCTGTGGTCCCATATAAATTTTAGGATTCTTTGTTTTAGTTCTGTGAAAAAGGGCATGGGTACTTTCGTAGGTACTGCATTCCATCTGTAGATAGCTTTGGGTAGCATGGCCATTTTAACAGTGTTAATTATTCCATTACAAGAGCATGGGAGATCTCTCCATTTCGTTGTATCATCTTTAATTTCTTGCATCAGTATTTCATAGTTTGCAGAGTATAGGTATTTTATTTTATTTCTTGGTTAAGTTTATTCCTAGGTTTTTTTTTACTCTTTTTGATATCATTTTAAGTGGGACTTTTTTTTTTTTTAACTTTGTCTCTCCAATAGTTCATTATTAGAGATTGAGGATATAAATGGTACTAATAAAAGAGTGGGCACTGATGTTCATCGAGAGTTTTGTCTATATCAGAATGGCTTCAGATCCCTTCTTTCCTGCATTATTTCTTTGTCTTCCTAGATTTCCTCAGAGAACTAGGAATGTACTGCACTGTCAAATTATCTTCAAGCCACACTGGGTCAGTGGATAGTAAAGCCCCAGTTTTCTGGACAGCAGCTATTCTTGCCTGTTTCCCTTGTGACCTGGAGTTGAGGTTCCAGGACCCAGAACTGAGCCCGGTCTCGTAACCCCAGTGGGAGCTGGCTCACCATGGTCATTGTAGACATGTAGTTGTGCTGTTTTCCCCCATTAAGACTCCTCTATTCTGAAACTTGCTCAACAGAGTATAAAACAGACCAAATGGATAGATGTGATTTTTATCAAACTAATCTCTTTAATGAGCTCTGTGATGAGTTAAACCCATTCATGGTCCTTATTGATACAGAAGTATATGTGTGAATGTTCATTTGTATAATTATGAACTTATTTTAATATTCTTGTCTATGTATAAGTCTTAAATTTAGAGAAATCCTTCACATCTTAAATTAACTTTGTCCACACTCTGAAGAGTTTTGAATTTTAGAGAAGCAGAAGAGCCTGCATTTGAGAACTTCTTGGGGGAATTTTAGAAAGGATCTTTCAAACTAGAGTGTTCCTGAAGAAAGCACCCAAGGTACTTGTCATTTATCTGAGAGGTGGCGAAAAATCTTGGTCATTTTGATCAGAGAGGAGAGAACAGATGAGTTGTAGGTTTCAAGTGCTAAGGCACTTTGTGGAAAAATGACCTCATGTGCCATGACTCATATGGGGGGATGTAGGACCAGTGGTGGAGAAGCCTGGTAGGCTGCAGTCCCTGGGGTCGCTAAGAGTCGGACACAACTGAGCGACTTCACTTTCACTTTTCACTTTCATGCATTGGAGAAGGAAATGGCAACCCACTCCACTATTCTTGCCTGGAGAATCCCAGGGACAGAGGAGCCTAGTGGGCTGCGGTCTATGGGGTCGCACAGAGTCGGACACAACTGAAGCGACTTAGCAGCAGCAGCAGCAGCAGCAGGAACTGATACATCTCTTTTGTCTTGTTGGTTTCCATCCTATAAGAGTTTTTAAACTGTTTTCAAAGTATCTTTCCAGAAGCCATTTCTGAATTGTGGATCATTTCTCTTGCAGGAGAAAATGCAGAAGTTTCCATGGATGTTTCTCTGGCTTACCGTGATGATATGTTTGCTGAGTGGACTGAAATGGCCCATGAGAGAGTGCCCCGGAAACTCAAATGTACCTTCACCTCCCCCAAGGTAGGGTACCTTGATGTCCTAGTTGATGGGGTTTTTATTTGGTTTCCAGGTATGTGGGAACATTTGCTCAGACAGAGTCCTTGTTCCTAAGCATACATGACTCACAAAGATTAGTAGTCACCATCCTTTGTCCTAAAAGAGGGCAATTTAGATATTTCATGTCCCTGCAAAGGAGCAAAGAACAGAAGGAGGAATGTTTGTTTGAAGTGATTTAGTTGTTTCTCTAAAATACCTCCATAAAAATAAGCTCTTTGTTCTTTTGTTAATTAGCTAAAAGTGTTTGAAGAATGTTGCTTAGTTATTTTAGGTGGGTAAATCTGTTCATATTGGATCAATGCATGTGTCTGCTCTCTGTTTCTTAGGCATCTCTGTTGCCAAAATCAGTGTGCAGGTGTGAAGACTAACAATCCCAGGGAACAAACATCATAGACAAAAAGAAGGGCCTAAGGGAGGAATCTAGTTTCCTTTGTGACCTCAGTCTTTTTGCACATCTGTAGGACTCTCCTTTCTTGGTTCTTCCAGGAAGATTTGTTTAACCACCCAGAGGGAAGAATATCCCTATCCTGCATTGAGTGTAGGGAGACACTTTCTCTTGGACAAAGGCCTCAGAATCTTGAGGAATTAAAATACAGGGATGGAGTCAGTGGCCCTCAGAGGCCAGTGGGATTTGACTGTATAAGGACCAAATCAGAATTACTGGGTGCCCTTTTCCAGTGCCAAGTGCTGCCCTCAAACATGCCTCCCCAAGATTCTGTCCCACGCACCCTCCCCCACCTGCCAAAGTCTCTGAAGTTGAAATGGAGCCGTAGTTACTGTTACTCGTGGTTACTCACATTCCTCAAGAGTGTTGACAGGGAGCACCACCAGCTAGGTGACCTCTGATGTCCCTTCATGGACAGAAATAATCTGATTTTCTTTGCATGAAATGGAGGAGAGGCCAAACTGCACTGAAGCACATTCCTGATTATGTCGTTTATCACTTGACATCTTCAGGTCAGTTGCTGCTGAAGAATTTGGCTACTTTGTAGTACTTGCTCTGTTGATCGATTTAGTTCTTCACTTTTGCTTACAACTGCAAAGTTGGGTTTTCCTGTGGAATAGTAAGGATAACAGGTTGAAGCCTCTGAGAACCATGCCCCCATCCTGCCCTGAAGAGGACTAAAATGGGGCTGTGCAGGTTCATTACCATTGGTTAAAGGCCTGGATTTGGAGCAAAACACTCCCCAGTGGCTCAGTGGTAAAGAATCTGCCTATAATGCAGGAGATGCGGGTTCAATCCCTAGGTCAGGAAGATCTCCTGAAAAAGGAAATGGCAACCCACTCCAGTATTCTTGCCTGGGAAATCCCATGGATCGAGGAGCCTGGCAGGCTACAGTCCATGAGATCCCAAAAGAGTCGGACATGACCAAGTTCACTAAACAGCAAACAACAAATAACTTGGCTTCAATTCCAGACCATTTCATTTACTGACTGCATTCCCTCAGGCTAGCTTGCTTTATCTGCTCAAGCTTCAGTTTCTCCTTTGCCAAATGAAATAATAATTAATACCTGCCTGTGGAATCTCTGTAAGGACTAGATAACAGAACGAATCTTACCACTTGAATCTAGTCTGGGACATGTTTCACCAGATGGGCCACCAGGACAAAACATATTAACTAAATCGCTCATGGGCCAACCATGCGCCCTACACATAAGCATCTTTTGGGGCACCTGGTATTTGTTAAGTTTCTCTTTCCCTAGGGTTCCTAGATCAGAGCTACGGAAAGTGTGGCCTAAGAATTAACAGCATCAGCATCACCTGGTAGCTTGTAGGAAATGCAGATTTTCAGGTCACACTCCAAACACAAGAATCAAAATTCACGCAGAACCAAGGAACCTGTGTTTTAATAGGATTTCAATTCCTTCTCTTAAGCTTGATAAAATTTGAAAGTCACTTCAGTAGATCCTTTCCTTAATAATCAAATGTAGGGTCCCCCCCCTCAAATTCATCCAGAATTGTTTTGAGTAGGCCCTTGCTGCTGCTGCTAAGTCACTTCAGTCGTGTCCGACTCTGTGTGACCCCATAGACGTCAGCCCACCAGGCTCCTCCGTCCCTGGGATTCTCCAGGCAAGAACACTGGAGTGGGTTGCCATTTCCTTCTCCAATGCATGAAAGTGAAAAGTGAAAGTGAAGTTGCTCAGTCATGTCCGACTCTTAGCAACCCCATGGACTGCAGCCTACCAGGCTCCTCCGTCCATGGGATTCTCCAGGCAAGAGTACTGGAGTGGGGTGCCATTGCCTTCTCCGTTGAGTAGGCCCTTGGGGGTAATCTGTAGGTGAAAAGGAATGGTAAAGAGGAACTGGAGGTAGCAGAAGAGAGATATGTAATATTTCTAGATCTTTGTATGCAGTGGAGGAAATTAATTAAAACCTTTCTAACTGTTGCTGCAAGTTGATTGCATCATTCAAGGGTAAGACTGGTTGGATGTTTAAAGCTAAAGGATATAAAGCTTTTGCATATGGAATTTCATTCTCAGAAAAAGGGAAAAGTCATTTCTCACCTTACTTAAACTCTTTAGAGGGCGCTGAGAAGCAGAGTCAGGGGAGGTTGTTAAGAAGCCTGCAACTGCTTCTTAATGACAGTTGCTTGATTATCTTTAGGATGTGTTGATCCCTTTCAAGAAAGATACTAAACCTTGAAAAGTGTGAAGGAAATGAATCATCAAATCTATGCTTTTTGATTGCAGTGAAATTTAGACTTGAGTCTGAAGATTAAATGAGAAATTGCTTTAAAGCTTTTTAGTCCCTGGTGGATTGTGAAGTTTAAAAAAAAAAAAAAGTCAAGTTGCCACCTGCTGTAATTTGTCCTAATTAGCCAGTCTCATGCTGGATTTAGGGGAGGGCTGAGGCGGCTGGGGAAAGGAAAAGGAGGGAGAGAGAGCAGGAAATCTTTCTTTCTAAATGCCCTAAATACTGGCAGAGGCAGAACCTCAGTGCATAAAGAAAAGTCCCCAGCAGGATATGGTGAATTTGTCTGAGACAGGTAGGACAGGCCAGGATCCCAGGACCCTGTGTGCGTCTCTGATCTGTTGGATTTAAGTAAATCTGTCTCATGTGGTGGTATTACCCTCTGTGTAGGGACAGGGGAGTGGAAGACAAGGGAGTGGAAGACCCATGAAGGGGCATTAGAAGGAACTCAAGAGATCACATAAATAAACCTTCTTGCTTTACTTTCCCTGGTGGCTCAGATGGTAAAGAATCTGCCTGCAAAATAGGAAATTCAGATTTGATCCCTGGGTCGGGAAGATCCTGGAGAATCCCATGGAGAGAGGAGCCTGGCAGGCTACAATCCATGGAATTGCAAAGAGTTGGACATGAATGAGCGACTAAGTATGCATTCACGCTTTACTTAGAAAGAAAATGAGACCAAATGAGGTGGGTGACCTTCCCCAGCTACCCAGTAAGGGGTGAGGTCAGGACTAGAATTTGAACCTCTTGGCTTGAAGTTCAGTGTCCTCCTTACTGTAGCACAAGGCCTGCCTGCAGGTGTGTCCAAGGCCACAGCATTCCTTTCTTTCTGCTGCATTCACGTGTCCTCCTCCCTATCAGAGCTGGAGGCTGGACTTGCAAGACTCATGTCCTCAACCCAATTCTGCCACGACTTTTGGGACCTTGGGTGAGACACGTGACAACTTGTTTGAAGACAAGTTTTGTTGCCTTCAAACTCAATTTCTGTAAATTAGCTTATTGGAAACACATCAGAATATCCACTTTTTGCTGTTACAAGAGCAGGCAATTAGCCTCCTTAGTTCAGCTTCATCTGAGGCTGAATTAGAGCCTATACTGTATTTTCAGCAATTTTGCAGAGTCCTTCCTGCTTTGATTTATAAGTAGAAGAGAAGGGAGCAGAAGGGAGAGAAAGATCTATACAGAAAGACTTATCCAACTTGCAGCTGAGTTTTGGAAAAGAAGGATTCTTTCTACAGAAGAATTTTTAAAATTTCAAATGCCATGTCTAATCAGCTGGTCATTCTGATAAGAGCCCCTAAGATCTTAGAAAATGAAAAACAATCATGATTGATCAATGATGTCTACCATGAATAGGAAAGGAAAGAGTGGAAGCATGTAAGCCAGATCTGTACCTGCTCTACCTCTGTTTTTGTCATTTGTGTCTTCTGTCCCTGCACGAAGGTCTGTTTATTGCACTCTTGAGCTCTGACTGTCTAGTAAACCGCTCCCCCATCCCCACCCCCAGGATCACAGAGGAACAGACTCCGTCTTATCTTCCTTTCTCCTCTGGACTTTTTGCTCTGAAGATTTACAAAAACTTTTGGAGGCCCTGAGAATTCAAGCTTAGGAATACCAAATTCCATCCCTCCATCACTTCATCAGAAGGTACCAGGCAAACATTAAAGCTGGAATACAAACCCAGCATGAAGGCAGACACTTGTCTGGTCCATTGGGAAAGAGTCCTCAGTTGCTGAAGCTCATGCTTCTCTATGCGCATACTTGAGAGCTTCCCCCACCCCTCAGCTAGGCCACAAAGCCTTGTGTCCTGTGGAGTTGGAACAGAATTTCATTTTCAAAAGCAGGCTGTGCCCCTACTCACCAATCTCCCACTGCCATGTGCTGGCTGGTACCTCTTAAACTGCTTGGCAGGAAGTCCAGGAGGCCTTCCTAGCTGTAGTTGTTCAGTTGCCAAGTTATGTCCAACTCTTTGTGACCCCATGGACTACAGCACACCAGGCTTCCCTGTCTCTCGCCATCTCCTGGAGTTTGCCCAAGTTCATGTCCACTGAATCGGTGATGCCATCCAACCATCTCATCTTTTGTCGCCCTCTTCTCCTTCTGCCTTCAATTTTTCCCAGCATCAGGATCTTTTTCCAGTGAGTCCACTGTTCGCATCAGGTGGCCAAAGTATTGGAGCTTCGGCTTCAGCATCAGTCCTTCCAATGAATATTCAGTGTTGATTTCCTTTAAGATTAACTGGTTTGATCTTCTTGCAGTCCAAGGGACTCTTGAGAGTCTTCTCCAGCACTACAGTTTTTCCGTGCTCTGCCTTCTTTATGGTCCAACTCCCACATCCACACATGACTACTGGAAAGTCCGTATCCTTGACTATACAGATTTTTGTCAGCAAAGTAATGTCTTTGCTTTTTAACACACTGTCTAGGTTTGTCATGACTTTCCTGCACAGAAGCAATCGTCTTCTAATTCATGGCTGCAGTCACCATCTAAAGTGATTTTAGAGCCCGAGAAGAGGAAATCTGTCACTGCTTCCACCTTTTCCCCTTCTGTTTGCCATGAAGTGATAGGACTGATGCCATGATCTTAGATTTTTTAAAATTGAGTTTTAAGCCAGCTTTAAAAGGTAAAAAGGACTTCCTAGAAACTGCGTTAAATGTTTATTTAGTTTCTGCTCCCTTCTGCCATTTTGTCTCTTGGGCAGTTAGAAAGATTTAAAGGCAGAAAATTCCAAGTGGTCATCTCATTCAACCTAATCTCATTATTCCCCTCATCTCTTTGTATCTTCCCCAAATTCCAAGGCTCTTTGAGTTGCTTCTTCTATTTTTTTGGTCAAATCAATAAAAAGTAGGTATTTCCTGCTTATTGTAGCATCTCCTACAGGCCAAAACTATGTATATTTACATAGTTATTAGTGACCATGATACAAGAATGTCCTGAACATTTAAGGAGTTGACTGTTCCACAAAGCTGTACAGTATCTGATAGTATGCTGCAAATTAAAAGTTCGTATAGCCCTTATAGACCAGGCTAGTCTGATGTGAGGCTGTAAGAAGGATTGCAGAGCTGAGAAAGGTGTTGAAATAGAAGAAACCCCTGCTCGTTACCTGAGATTTCTGGTTCCACCTCAAATGTGGCTGGGTTTTATTTTGGGGAGGGAGGGTGGCAGCTTATATAAACCCATGTACACTATTATGTGTGGAGAAGGCAATGGCATCCCACTCCAGTACTCTTGCCTGGAAAATCCCATGGACGGAGGAGCCTGGTGGGCTGCAGTCCATGGGGTCGCTAAGAGTCGGACACAACTGAGCGACTTCACTTTCACTTTTCACTTTCCTGCATTGGAGAAGGAAATGGCAACCCACTCCAGTGTTCTTGCCTGGAGAATCCCAGGGACGGCAGGGCCTGGTGGGCTGCCGTCTATGGGGTCACACAGAGTCGGACACGACTGAAGCGACTTAGCAGCAGCAGCACCCTATTATGTGTACCTCTGAAGTATACATTTCAGCCTTAGCTTTTTAGAATTGGTGATATGAGTCAAAGGCAAGACAATTCAGACACAGTTTATTGGAAATGGTGACCGTGCCTCAAACCCTCTACTCTTCTTCCAGACCCTAGAACATGAGGGCCGTTACTATGAATGTGATGTCCTTCCTTTCATGGAAATTGGGTCCGTGGCTCATAAGTATTACCTTCTAAATATCCGGCTGCCTGTGAATGAGAAGAAGAAAATCAACGTTGGGATTGGAGAGATAAAGGATATTCGGCTGGTGGTAAGTGAATCTGATTGATCACAGTTGTGGTATAGGTTCTTACCATTTTGTCTTTTTAGTAGGGAAAAAAGTATAATGTGGAGTAGATTTTTTTAAACCTATTTTAGGTTTTTTAAATCTAAAAAGCAACTGCATATTTATTGTAGAAAATTAGAAGCACAAATAAACACACCATAGAACATGAAAGTTATCTGTAATATCCTACCATCTTGAGAAATAACCATTTCGAGGTTTTGCTATTATCTCCTTCTTGATTTTTTTCTGTGTGTGTATATATGAATATATTTTAAATTGTTCCCTTCTAGAGAAGGAAATGGCAACCCACTCCAGTAATCTTGCCTGGAAAATTCCATGGACAGAAGAGCCCAGTGGGCTACAGTCCATGGGGTCACAAAGAAACACAACTGAGAGACTGAGCTCAATCCTTCTCTTAAAAAAAGGGAGGGGATCATATTCAACTAACTCTTCCATTCTTTGCTTTTTTAAATGTAATAGTATATTATAAATATAATGTAAATATACTTTGCGGTACTGCTTAGCTTTCCACAGTATGTATTCACCTTAACACATTATGCCAGTGCTGTCATTTGGAGCATCTAAGATAGCTCCAATTTTTCAATGAAAACCTTGGAGAAAAATCTTTGATCATGTTCCTAATCATTCCCTTAGGATAGAGTGAGGCTATCTTCATGCCTTTTGACTTAGTTTTATACAGTGCCTGAGGAGGGGTTGAGGGGAGTGTGAGGGCGTTACCTGCTGTGAATGTTAAAGCTCTTGATCTTGGAAGTTCAGCAATAAAGATCTCCACTTACTGCTCTTCAAAATGCATCTGCTGGTAGAAAATAACACCAAGATATATTGACCTTAAAAATTATGATTGAATTAAAAAAAAACAATAAAAAAAATTATGATTGGTCTCTATCTAGGGAATTCACCAGAATGGAGGCTTCACCAAGGTGTGGTTTGCCATGAAGACCTTCCTTACACCCAGCATCTTCATCATTATGGTGTGGTATTGGAGGAGGATCACCATGATGTCTCGACCCCCAGTCCTCCTAGAAAAGTAAGAGCTGATTTTGCAGCACTCTTAAGAAACACTGGCACAGCCTGCCGTGGACCTGTTGCTGGGAGTCTAGTTCAAGTGGTCAGTGTGTTCTTTGGACTGGAGATTTGACTCCTTTTTCTCCTTCAGCTTTTACATGCAAATGATGGTTAAATCCTAAGGGTTCTACTGCTCTCATATTTCCAGCTCTCTGTTCTATCTTTGCTCTTTCACGTTCTGCATCAGATACATTTCTCTGATACAGTGGATGAACTGTATTGTTGCTCACTAATCCCAACCCCTCTCAGCACCTCTCAGCAAGGATGCTTTTCCTGTAGAGATAGCCCCTTTCTCTCCCACAGTATTGACTTTTTGTTTTCTGTTGGATTATTCCCGTTAATATACAAATACACTCTTCCATCCCCATTCATAGTTAGAACTCTTTGTACTTCCCTCAAAGCTACTGCATCATTTTTCAGCTGATCTTTACAACAAAATTCCTCAAAAATCTTGTGTATATGTCTTCTCCTGTTTTTTCATGAGCCCCTTCTACCCCTTATTAAAATTGTTCTTAATAGGGTCACCAATGACCCCCACCTTCCAAATCCAGTCCTCAGTCCTCACTTTTCTTGACTCGTTGTCAGCATTTAGGTCACATCCACTATATGACCTAAATCAAATCCCTTATGATTGTACAGTGAAAGTGACAAATAGATTTAAGGGAATAGATCTCATAGACAGAGTGCCTGAAGAATTACGGACGGAGGTTCATGACATTGTACAGGAGGCAGGGATCAAGATCATCCCTAACAAAAAGAAGTGCAAAAAGGCAAAAGGGTTGTCTGAGGAGGCCTTACAAGTAGCTGAGAAAAGAAGAGAAGCGAAAGGCAAAGGAGAAAAGGAAAGATATACCCGTCTGGTTGAAGAGTTCCAGACAATAGGAAGGAGAGATAAGAAAGCTTTCATCAGTGATCAATGCAAAGAAGTAGAGGAAAACAACAGAATGGGAAAGACTAGACATCTCTTCAAGAAACTTAGAGATATGAAGGGAGCATTTCATGCAAAGATGGGCTCAATAAAGGACAGAAATGGTATGTACTTAACAGAAGCAGAAGATATTAAGAAGAGGTGGCAAGAATACACAGAAGAACTATACAAAAAAGATCTTTATGACCCAGATAACCACGGTGATCACTCACCCACCGCCAGACATCCTGGAATGCAAAGTGAAGTGGGCCTTAGGAAGCATCCCTATGAACAAAGCTAGTGGAGGTGACGGAATTCCAGTTCAGCTATTTCAAATCCTAAAAGATGATGCTGTGAAAGTGCTGCACTCAGTATGCCAGCAAATTTGGAAAACTCAGCAGTGGCCACAGGACTGGAAAAGGTCAGTTTTGATTCCAATCCCAAAGAAAGGCAAAGCCAAAGAATGTTCAAACTACCGCACAATTGCTCATCTCACACGCTAGCAAAGTAATGCTCAAAATTGTCCAAGCCAGGCTTTAACAGTACATGAACCATGAACTTCCAGATGTTCAAGCTGGATTTAGAAAAGGCAGAGGAACCAGAGATCAAATTGCCAACATCCATTGGATCATCGAAAAAGCAAGAGAATTCCAGAAAAATATCTACTTATGCTTTATTGACCATGCTAAAACCTTTGACTGTGTAGATCACAGCAAACTGTAGAAAATTCTTAAAGAAATAGGAATACCAGACCACCTTACCTGCCTCCTGAGAAATATGTATGCAGGTGAGGAAGCAACAGCTAGAACTGGACATGAAACAACAGACTGGTTCCAGATAGGAAAAGGAGTACGTCAAGGCTATATACTGTCACCCTGCTTATTTAACTTATATGCAGAGTACATCATGTGAAATGCTGGGCTGGATGAAGCACAAGCTGGAATCAAGATTGCTGGGAGAAATATCAATAACCTCAAATACACAGATGGCAGAAAGCAAAGAAGAACTAAAGAGCCTCTTAATGAAAGTGAAAGAGGAAAGTGAAAAAGTTGGCTTAAAAGTCAACATTCAGAAAACTAAGATCATGGCATCTGATCCCATCACTTCAAAAGTAGATGGGGAAACAATGGAACCAGTGACCAACTTTATTTTTGGGGGCTCCAAAATAACTGCAGATGGTGACTGCAGTCATGAAAGTAAAAGATGCTTGCTTCTTGGAAGAAAAGATATGACCAACCTAGACAGCATATTAAAAAGCAGAGACATTACTTTGCCAACAAGGGTCTGTCTAGTCAAAGCTGTGGTTTCTCCAGTTCAGTTCAGTCGCTCAGTCATGTCCAACTCTTTGTGACCCCATGAATTGCAGCATGTCAGGCCCCCCTGTCCATCACCAACTCCTGGAGTTCACTCAAACTCACGTCCATTGAGTCAGTGATGCCATCCAGCCATCTCATCCTCTGTCATCCCCTTCTCCTCCTGCCCCCAATCCTTCCCAGCATCAGAGTCTTTTCCAGTGAGTCAACTCTTCACATGAGGTGGCCAAAGTACTGGAGTTTCAGCTTTAGCATCATTCCTTCCAAAGAACACCCAGGGCTGATCTCCTTTAGAATGGACTGGTTGGATCTCCTTGCAGAATGTGAGAGTAGAATTATAAAGAAAACTGAGCACCAAAGAATTGATGCTTTTGAACTGTGATGTTGGAGAAGACTCTTGAGAGTTCCTTGGACTGCAAGGAGATCCAACCAGTCCATCCTAAAGGAAATCAGTCCTGAATCTTCTTTGAAAGGACTGATGCTGAAGCTCCAGTACTTTGGCCACCTGATGGTAAGAACTGACTCCTTGGAAAAGACCCTGATGCTGGGAAGAATTGAAGGCGAGAGGAGAAGGGGATGACAGAGGATGATATGGTTGTATGGCATCACTGAGTCGATGGACATGAGTTTGAGCAAGCTCCAAGAGTTGGTGATGGACAGGGAGTCCTGGTGTGCTGCAGTCCATGGGGTCACAAAGAGTTGGACAGACTGAGCAACTGAACTGAATTGAAGTGTCAGCATTTGGTGTAGCTGATCAGTCCCTTTTTTTTTTCATAGAGCCTCTTCCACATTCTCACTGTTATTCTCTCTTTTGCTGACTGTCAGTCATTCTCCATGGCTGTTTCCAGTGATCTTTCCAACCTCTTAAGCTTCGGAGCTGAGGCTCTGTCTTTGTGTTGCAGAAAGGGGGACCCCTTCCAGGGCCCAAAACTGGGCTCTTATCTAGCACTTGGAAATGAATTGTCTGAGGAGACACATCTCTTGCTTTGCCAGCACATGTGTCTCCTCGGATAATTCATTTCCAAGTGTTAGACAAGAGCCCAGTTTCAGGCCCTGGAAGGGGTCCCCTTCCTGCCACATTTGAACTTCTTCTCTTTCCTAGCTACGTTTGTTTCCCCAGTGATCTCATCTAGTCTTGTGGTCTTAAAAACCTTCTGTACTCTGATGCTCTTCGTGTACATGGTCAACTTCAGCTACTCCCAACTCTGGACCCTAGTATTCCATCCATTAACACCTTCATTTACATAGAAATGTACCACATACAAAGAAAAACACTTGTTTTCCTCCCACTTCAAACTTGCTGCTCTTTGGGGCATCTTCATCTTAGAAAATAGCAACTCTGTCCTTTCAGCTGCTTAGGAGCAGCTGATCAGATATGTAGGAGGCATCCTTTACTCCACTTTTATTCACACCCCTCTTCCAACATGCCAGGAAATTCTCACCATTTCCATATCTACCACCCTGATCTAACCCTGATTTCTTATTTCTCACCTGGATTATTGAAATAGCCTCTTAACTGCACCTCTTATTTCCATCATTTTATTTCCTGCAGTCTATTCACACAGCAGCCAGGCTTTTTCTTTTAAGTAGAAATTAGATCACTTCACTGCTCTGTTCAAAGCTCTCTGTTGGCTTTTCATTTCCTTTACTCTAGCCTATAAACCCTCGGTGATCTGGCTCTTCACCACCTCTAATTTTATCTCCTGTTCTCTTCACCATGGGCCATCCACCTTGATGGTGCTCAGACATGACCAGCATGCACTCTCTTTAGGGCCTTTGCACTTGCTGTCCTCTTCATCTGAAATGCTTCTTCCCAGATATCTTTGTGGCTCAATGACTCATTTCCTTCAGCCCTAGTATAATTTCTGTCTTATAGGCTTTCCCCCATCTACCTTATTTAAATTGCCTCCCATCACACTCCATTCTCCCACTTGGCTTTTTTTATACTTCTTCATAATACTTATTCTCTATTTATTATCATTCCCTCTCTACCCCTCTGCTCACCCCCTCTGAATACAAGCATCACTAGAGCAGGATCATTGCCTACTTTGTTTACTTCTATGTCCCCAGCATCTAGAATAGTGACTGGCACACAGTAGGAACTCAATAAATATGAATTTGTTGAATGAATGAATGAAATGATGCTGCTCCATTTTTTAACCTTCTTATTGGATCCTCAGTCCTTTCAGGATAAATATCAAATTCTCTAAAAAGGTATGCAAGTTTCTTTACCAGCTCAGCCTTTTTATATATATTTCTCTGGTCTCATGGCCTATCATTTCCTGATATGTTCCATAGTCAGATCCCCAAATACTTCAGACTCTTCTAGGCTTCATCCAGGCTCTTCCCTCTGTTTGGAATGCCCTTCCACCTCCCTAACCTTGATTTACAACTCAGCTTAATTTCTGTCTCTGTCAAAGTAAGAAGTCCTGGTAGCAATCTGTTGTACTCGTCTATCATATTGCTTATCACACTTTATCTGATTCAGCTACTGAATATCCATAAAGGAAAGAACTGGTCCTATCCATTTAGGTATCCATGGCCCTAACAAAATGCCTGATACATGATTTGTGTTTAATAACACATGGGTATGAATGAAAGTATGGATAAATCAGTAACAAAATAAATGAAATTTTGATAGGGAGTGGCAATTAATGGGAGAAAAGCAAAATAAAAATGAAACAAGCAGCTAAAATAATTTGTATTTCATATCATTTGAAGTCACGTGTTATTGAAATTAAAATGCTTGTATAATTCATAGTTGCTGAGAATATCATAATAATGAGTGTTCTTAATGATCAGGTTAATGATACCCTGAATAGGTAAGAGAGGATAATTATTGGTATATTCAATGAGGTCTGTGTAAGAAGGCAAGGGAGGGTGAAAACGTTTAGGAAGCACTTGATCTGAGATGGCACCAAGATAAAGTTCAGAGCATTCAGGTTAGGTTCAATTACTGTGTAGAAGGATTAATGTAACAGTCCTTCATTCTGCAGTTGTGCCAATGAAAGAAGACACTTACTTCTGCGTGTAGATACACATTACAATGAGAGCAAAGAAACTGATCACATGGCTTCAGTGCCAGTATGGAGCATTTCATTTCCCAAAACTGAGTTTTGATCTTTAAATTAAAAATGTTTTGCCTTCCAGGTAAATAAAATCGTTTTTCTCATGTTTTCTCACCATCAGAGTCATCTTTGCCCTTGGGATTTCCATGACTTTTATCAACATCCCAGTGGAGTGGTTTTCCATTGGGTTTGACTGGACCTGGATGCTCTTGTTTGGTGATATCCGACAGGGCATCTTCTACGCAATGCTTCTCTCCTTCTGGATCATCTTCTGTGGTGAGCACATGATGGTAAGTGCATTACCACTTATAAACTAGCTGCCACGTGACTTAATTGCTCTCAATCTCAGGTTCCTCGTCTATAAAATGGGTTTTAAAGGCTAATATTAGTGTAGGGTTTTTGTGAGGTTTAGATGAGATAATGTGAGTAAATATTTAGCATAAAGTAGATGCGCAAACGTTAATGATTATCAACATTTCTTGCCCTTGGACTCCAGCTCTGCTTGTCCCCAGGACCAAGGTAACCACCAGAGAATGTGGGCCAGGCACTTTCCCGCTGGCAGTGAGTTCAGGTGGCCTAGTAACCCCTGTTACCCAGAAATGCTGACCTCTCTGGTGTCAGTTTGCACAGACACCAAATAGAGGGATTGATGATACCGTGGATAAAAATAAGAATGGTGCAGCCGTCACGCTGTGGCTAGGATGATATGCCAGCTGGAGCCTGGTCCTTGGGTTAGGCACATGAGCCTCGTAGTAGCACAGACTATTTTAAATTCCATTATATGGCTTCTGAAGCCTTGCAGCCCTTCCAGGAGAGCAGTGAGAGGAAAAAGAGGCTTTTCCTTACAGCTGGGTGGCACTGGGGGTCCTCCAGCAGCTGCACTGACCACAAGTCCTCGTCAGCATGCATGGGAATGGAGGGGACTGTCTGTTTTCCTAACTGAAAGAAACCTCTTACACTTGACATATTTTAATGCTTTCGAGTCTTTATTTTGCCTTCTGGGAACTATCCCACCTTAAAAAAGACTGGTGATAAGTCACATCGAAATTTAAATCTGAAAGGGTTCTTTTGTGGATCACAGAACTTCTACTCCCTAAGGTATGTAAGGGAGCAAAATTTGCTACCACAAATCAAAATATCTCTTTGGTGCATGAATTATTTCTAGCTGAAAACAATCAAGGTTCAAAAGACTGGAAAAGGGCTTCCCTGGTGACTCAGTAGTAAAGAATCAGCTTGCCAGTGCAGCAGACATGGGTTCAATTTCTGATGTGGGAAAATCCCACACGCCTTGGAACAACTGAGCCTGTGTGCCACAACTATTGAGCCTGTGCTCTAGAGCCCGGGAGATACAACTACTGAGCCCACATGCCGCAACTACTGAAGCCCTCGTGCCCTAGAGCCCATGCTACGCCAAAGAGAAGCCGCCGCAGTAAGAAGCCCACACATCACAACTAGAGAGTGGCCTCTGCTTGTCGCAACTGAGCAAAGGCCCAGCAGAAATGAAAACCCAGTAGAGCAAAAAAAAAAAAAAGACAGGAAGAAACTTTGACCTTCCCCTTAACTGCCTAAAAGAATTTTGGTAGATGACCTGTTTCCCTGAAAAGAGCTATCACCAGAGGTATCTGCAAAGCATATGGGCTGGGTGGTGGTGGAAAACTCAAGGCAGGGCCTTAAACATCAGTTTACACCCTGTCTTATTGTCTCAGCATGGCCCAGCAAACATTTGTTTACCAAACGTTTGCTTTTTTATCTCCATGTGAATTGCCTTCATCCCCTTTGAAGTCCCAAACCGCTACTCCCAACATCTTTTGTCCTTAGCTGAAGACCTTATTAAGAGGTGAGGGTCAGTGATCTGGTGGTTAGGTCAAAGTATTTATGACAGCAAAAGAACAAATGGATCAGTTATTTAGATAATTTCTGGAAGATGTTGAGAAAGAATTGATAAGTCTCTGTGATGTAATTTTTAAAAAAAATCAAAAACTATGTGCAATTGAGAGAAATGTTTTCCATTTGTTAGCACTGTGCTGCTGCTGTTGTTGTTTTCATCTATATCATGATTTGATGCACAGCAGATAGGCAGCAAGGATTGTTGGATGACTGACTCACCTGGAGAACTGCTTTGCTTTCCCCTATCTTTTTCTCATTTCTCAACTTGGTTTTCCTCAGGACCAGCATGAGCGGAATCATATAGCAGGGTATTGGAAGCAAGTCGGACCAATTGCTGTTGGCTCTTTCTGCCTTTTCATATTTGACATGTGTGAGAGGTAAGCAGGGGGCCTGTGGAACTCTGGATGGAAATGCATGTCACCAGGTTCACTCTCAGCTCTTTAGAAAAAGTATCTGAAAAGGCGGAGGAGGTGATTGGGAGCCTGTAGGATGAAAGCATGGACATGACCACATCCTCAGGTTAGCACTGGGATTAAGAGACAGAGCTCTTTAGAGATACAAAATATTTGAGCTAATCGTATTCTTCAAACTCTGTTTCTCTCTACATCCTCTGCGACTTAGTCTGAATACAGACACCACCCCTCTGGCTGAAAAGCTGAGAGTGTATAGAAAGGAAAGCTCCCCTTTGCCTCTGTATTAATTGTGTCTTGCCTTTCCGTCTCATTTCTCTTTGTAGAGGGGTACAACTCACGAATCCCTTCTACAGTATCTGGACTACAGATGTCGGAACAGAACTGGCTGTATCCTTCCTTGATGGGCTCAGGGTTTTATTTCTTCCCGTAGCCGCCTGGTCCCCAAGATCATTTTCTAAGTCTCACTGATGCTCTCCATGAGTACTCAGCCGGGGCTTTGATCTTCAGACCAATGATAACAGCACAATTAAGGCAAATAATGAGGAGAATTAATGCTCGCTTTCAAGCCTGGGTGAGAGCAGGCAAAACAAGGAGGTTGCAGCAAGTCCACACAGCCGAGGGATCGGAGTGGCTAGTCTTGCCGCTGCCTGTCTAAATGCTCTATTATGTACTTGTTTACCACAGACTGAAGCATGACTGGTTTTTCCCCGCAGCCACGGAGGTTCATCTCAGGGCCCCCGTTACTGACGTCGTCTGTGTGCCAGACTTCTTACAGTGACCTTGGTGTGCTGGCATCCCATGCCGCTGCTATTCATTTCCAAGACCAAGTGGAGATAAGGCTAAGGTGATTAGTTCCAGAAGAGTCACCCAGGCTTCTGGTTGGTTGGCATAAACTCTCTGAGTCATCTTCATGAAGCAGAAGCGACAATCTTAGCTTATCCCTTTTAGGATGCTGGATTTAAACATTTTATCTTCCTCTATAATATGTTAAGTGCTTCAGGAAAAAAAGACTGTCCTAGGGAGAGGAGAGAAAGGCTTGAGTTGTATTCTTTCTTGATGGAGAATATCTTGTCATATGCTGATAAATAAGCTTTGTCCGGCCATGGTCTTTATATTGGCTTCTTAGTATCGCAAGAACTTTGTGAGTAAACTAGATCAAAAGTATCATTGCTTTAAAGATGAGAGAATTGAGCTCCCCATTTCTACCATCCCACCACCAAAAAAAGTTAGCTGTACCACCTGAGGACTATTTATGATCCTTAGTCTGCTTCAACCCCTCATTTTTTAGTAATGCTGGAGGTCCAAGGAGGCAAATAATTGGTCAAGTCTTGCAGCAAGTAACTCTTCCCTTCATTTGAAGGCACCATTGATTTTAGAAAGGAGTGTAGTAGTAGTTAATCGCTCAATCGTGTCCAACTCTTTGCAACCCCATAGGCTGTAGCCTGCCAGGCTCCTCTGTCCATGGAATTCTCCAGGCAAGAGTACCAGAGTGGGTTGCCATTTCCTTCTCCAAGGAAAGAAAGAGAAACTGCATTAAATATATTATTTAGTGAAATATGGAGCTTCCCTGGTGGCTCAGACAGTAAAGAATCTGCCTACATTGCAGGAGACCCGAATTCCATCCCTGGAGAAGGGAATGGCTACCCACTCCAGTATTCTTGCCAGGAGAATTCCATGCACAGAAAAGCTTGGTGGGCTACAATCCATGAGGTCGCAGAGTTGGACACAACTGAGTGACTAACACTTTCACTTTAGTGAAATATAAATACTGAGTTCATCCTTGTTTAATTTTTTTCTTAAAATATGCTGCTTGGCCTGGAGTCATAGCAGAAAAAAGTTGGAGTCTGGTCATTTGCCTCCCAAGTCAGATCACTCCACCCCAAGCCTTGCTAATAGTCAGATTAAGTTTTGAAGATCAACCTCAGAGTATATTGCCCCCACCCTCAACTCCCACCTTGGCCATATGTCCTTCGCTCCCCATTCCATCTGACAAGATTTTTCTTGTGTTGAGAGAAGATTGCCACAGAACTTCATCTTGAAGGTTTCACTTCAGTACTTTCAGCCTCATGCTCAGCATCCGTTATAGCGTAGTTGCTGCTACTGCATCCAACCCCCACTCCATGCTCTCCAAATTCCAGGGCACCTCAACCTCCTTATAAAAATCTGGATACTAGGCCAATGGTTCGCAAACATGATTATACTTGGTTTCCTAGCCCTTGGAAAACCTGATTCTGTAGATGTGCAGTGGGACCTGGGCACCTGTATCTTTACTTTTGTGGTGATTTTAATGCAGCTTTCTACTTGATCAATATTTTACAACCAATATCCAATACTTTAGTGCTTTTCAAACTTACTGTGCATATGACTCTCCCTAGGACCTTGTTAAAGGCAGATTCTGATTTAGTAGGTCTAGGGTGGACCCTAGAGTCTATATATCTAAAACAGGGTTCTGTCCCTTGTGTTATCCAGCTTAGAAAACTATTTGGAACATTCTTCACTCATTGGTACTTTTATGTCAAGAAACCTCTCTAATGTTGATATTAGAATGCCAGGTTTTAATATTTTATCCTCCTGAAAATTGCCTACATATTTGGAGCCATAGAGTGTCACTCTTGAGTGAAGTGCTTGAATCCTTGGCAAGCTGACCATTTCCTTGACTGGACACCATCAGATGGCCTTCATCATAGTGGCTGGGATCTGCCTCTGCCTCTACTTCCTGTTTCTGTGCTTCATGGTCTTTCAGGTTTTTCGGAACATCAGCGGGAAGCAATCAAGCCTGCCAGCCATGAGCAAAGTCCGGCGGCTACACTATGAGGTGAGCAGGAAACAGGGAAGAGGGCAGAATGGTCAAAGAATGGTATGGCCATAGGACATGACTAAAACTGTTAGAATCAACTACGTCCAAGATGACAGAAGATTTGTCTTCCAGTAGACCTTGAGCCTCATTATACACTAATTGGGAAAATCCCATGGACAAAAGAGCCTGGTAGGCTGAAGTCCATGGGGTCACTAAGAGTCAGGCACGACTGAGCGACTTCACTTTCACTTTTCACTTTCATGCACTGGGGAAGGAAATGGCAACCCACTCCAGTGTTCTTGCCTGGAGAATCCCAGGAACAGAGGAGCCTAGTGGGCTGCCGTCTATGGGGTCACACAGAATCAGACACAACTGAAGTGACTTAGCAGCAGCAGCAGCAGTATAAGCTAAATGACATACCCACCAGCACCATGACAGTTCTGAGGCTAACCCATAAAATACCAAAAAGTGGGTGGTGGCCCAGTTCCTGGAAATCCTTACCCCTTCCCCCAAATAATTGGAATAACCCTCCCACTCTCTAGCTTATGAATTTACCTAGTCCATAAAAACTAACCACACCATATTTCAGCACCTCTCCCCTTCTGACATGGCCCACACTGTGTCTGTGGAGTGTGTTTTTCTCTAAATAAATCCATTTCTTGTCTATCACTTTGCCTCAAAAGATTTCAGAGACAAAGCAAGAACCTCAAATTCATCAGCAACATATTGGTGAAGCAAGCCAGGAGGATCGGGTAAACCTCAGCCTCTGGCCTTCATGCCACTCAAGAGGCACTACCTTACTTCCTGCCATTTCTTGCCCACTCTCTCCCTTACTCTCTCTCTTTTGCTTCCTTTCTCTGTCGCCTTTTAGACTTAGCCTCTCACCTCCCTTGCACTTGAGAGGTGCTGCCTTACTCTGCTGGAAATGGGGAAAGAGAGATCTGCCAGGCATTTTCAAACCTTGCCACTTGGTCTTCCACTTCTTACTGATATATATGCACAGGGCACGTCAGGGAAAGTCTCCAGCCGTCCTCACAGGATGGGAATCGAGCCATATGATGTTTGCTCTTTGGGTTTACCTTATCCACCATATAAGTAACTGTTAACAAGTGCAGTTGTGTAAAAATATGAAATATAGCCTAAGAGTTTGTACCATAGGCTGCAGTTCCGTTGGGAGCTCCCTCAAATAGTAGGTCATTTGTGCCTTTTACCCCTGGGTGTTGGAAGGGCGGGGGTTGGTCCTGCTCCACTTGGTGATAGCCCTCACCGTCCTGGTGTTGGCCGGCCTCCTCTAGGGTCCACCTGACCCCACCCTGCCCTTGTAGGTCAAGGCAGAGGACTTGAGATTGGTTGTTGCACACATGGTTATGCCTCTGGGGTGGCATGATGCAGCAGTGACCTGCATTTGCTGTGCTTGGGTCCTGTGATTGGGAATGTCCTTCCAGTGTCCTGGGGTCCTCTCTCCCCCTACCTACAGTCATGATGTCTCCACCTCTGCTGCCATATCTGTGCCTGCACCCAGCCCACTGTCTGCTGACCAGAGCACGTGTGGGAAGGCACAGGAGGAGGATGGCACTGAAGCCCCAGGGATGCTGGCCTCAAAAAGGAAGGGGAAAGAGGTTTATTTTTTTTTCTTTTTCACACACAATCTCCCTTAATGGCCAGCACCTGTTTTCCAAAACTTAACAACCACCCTTTTAGAGAAAAAGGCTAGGACTTAAATAGATCTTAGAATAATGAAGGGGCTTCCCTGGTGGTGCAGTAGTAAAGAACCTGTCTGCCAATACAGGAGATGCAGGTTTGACCCCTGGGTTGGGAAGATCCCCTGGAGGAGGAAATGGTAACTCACTCCAGTATTCTTGCCTGGGAAATCCCATGGACAGAGGAGCCTGGCGGGCTACAGTCCACGGGGTCACAAAGAGTCAGACACAACTTAGCTACTGAGCTCATAGGCAGAACCATGAGGATATCCTTCCAAAAGCAGCATCACCTGGAACACAGGGATTAATCTATAGAATCTATAGAGAAGCCTTCAGGAAGGTCACTCAAGCTGGGTACCATGGATGTCAGGATAGGACACGGGCCCCACTACTGCCATAGCAGGGAGTAGCTAACTTGTCGTGGATAAAGTGGACAGGATAGGTGGTCAGGAGCACTTGGAACCAGTCCACTCTCAGAGAGCCCTCATGGGATCTTGTAGTGAAAGTGTTCCTCTCTGGTATAGGAGCATTCTCTCCCTGAAGAAATGATGGGGAACACCTCCTCCATTCCCAAGAACTCACCCCTGCAGTGCATTTTGAGTCACTGGGACCTGTTTTCTCTAGATTCTTTTTCTAAGAAGTGATTTTATTTATTTATTTTTGACTGTCCTGGGCCTTTGTTGCCATGTGGGCTTTTCTCGTTGCAGTGAGCAGGAGCTATTCTCTAGTAGTGGTACTAGGGCTTCTCATTGCAGCAGTTTCTCTTGTTGGAACACGGGGCTCTAGGGCATGCAGGCTTCACTGGTTGTGGCATGTGGGCTCAGCAGCTGTGGTTCCTGGACTCTAGAGACAGGCTTTAGTAGTTGTGGTGCTGTGGGATCTTCTCAGACCAGGGATCGAACCTGCATCTCCTGGATTGGCAAGCGGATTCTCTACCACTGAGCCACCAGGGAAGCCCTCTAGATTCTTTAAAGCAAAAGAGCTCATTTGTTTTTGTAATGAAGCCTGGCCCCTGAAGTATAAACTTCAGGATGATGAGGCCTGGCCAGAAAATGGGAGCTTTAGTCATAGTACCACCCTACAGTTAGACATCTTTTTGCAAAAGTCAGGGAAAATAAATAGAAATTCCTTATACAGGCTTTTATGGCCCTAAGAGAAAACCCAGAGCTATTCAATTTCCATGTTAGGGAACCTTGCCGACTGGGACCCATTCGGACTACACAAAAGCCCTCTCTAGTGGCACCCCTGGTAGAACAGGAGCCCCAGAGAGAAGACCCAAGTCCCAATACTCTTCCACCAACTTCAGCCTCTCCCCTGCCTGTTAAGCGTCTTTGCCCTTCCAGCACACACAATGCAAAGCGTCTTTGCATTTCCACACACAAATGCAGCCAAAGCCTCCTTGCCCCCTTCAGAAAATAGTAGGTATGCCTCAGGGAATTACCCAGAGTCCACACACCTTATTCCTTGTCTGACCTTAACCAGTGCCTCACCTGCTTAGGCAGACTCTCAGAGGACTCTAGCTGGTTCACTGAAGAATTCCAGGTACTGACTCTTTCCTTTAAATTTTATCCTTTCCCACTACTGCATCAGTGAGGAAAAGGCCCGTATTGGGGCACAGGCTCAAAAATATGCTGATGAATTACACATTGCCCAACCACATCGATAGCCTGTTGGCCCGACAGCCGTGCCTCTAATGCATCCCATTTGGGACTATCAGCCAGGCCAGCCTGGTTTTGCTGGTAGGGATCCTTTGCCTCATTAAAGGGATGAAATGATGCATAATTAAACCTGTTAACTGTGATAAGGTTAAATAGATCACCCAAGTCAAAGATGAAAATCCAGCCCTATTTCAGACTTGATTATTTGCAACCTACTTCATTAGTCAGTCAGCCCCTGACATCTGTCAGAAGCTTCAGAAACTTAAGGGGCCCCAGGCCCCTCTCAATCTTCTTATAGACCCAGCCTTCAGTGTTTTTAACAATAAGGAGCACGCTGAGGAGGAAAAGAAGAAATGCATGACTTAAGGAAGGACAACAAGCCAGGCTTTTGGCAGCTGTCATGACAAGACCTAATCCACCTCCTGGTTACTCCAGAAGTACTCCCAGAAGACTCCCACCAGGAAAGGGAGCATGGTTTAGCTGTGGGAACCCTAAACACTAGATCAAGGAATGCCGTGGAGACATGTCCCAGCCTCCACCCTAGCTGCCATGCCCAGTTTGTAAGAAGATGGGTCACTGGAGGAGGGGATTGCCCCCAGCTCTGAAGGAAGTGAGGAAGTTCCCCCATGGTAGTCATGGCAGTGGTTGATTGACAGGACCTGGGACCTCCCAAGCGTTTGGAGGAGACAGTCATCATCACGTGGGAGGTACCACAGGTGACCATTGTAGCAGGTGAGCTCGTCCAATTTCTAGCGGACGTGGGAAACACTCTGTCCAGACTTCTCACACTGGGTCCCCTTCCCCTGAAACCTGCTCTGTTGCAGAAGGAAAGCTAAAACTAAAACATTTTACCACCCTTTTAACTTGCACTTGACTCTTAAAATTTTCAAGTTTCTTGTCATGCCTGAATACCCCTAACCCATTATTGGGAAGTGATTTTCTCTTAGCTTTAGGGGTAACTCTTTCTCTGAAGACCAAAGCGAAGGAGTGTTTTTGACTGGACTGTGTATTATATAAGACATGGATGATCCAATCCAAAATATTCCCTCAGAATCTGATTTCCATAGGAAATCCCAGGGAAGGCAAAATTTGTCACTCCTATAAAACTCACCTCAAAGGAAAACTAATCACTTCCCTTCTAGGCACCAGTACCCCATAAAATCAGAGGTTCGATGAGGCCTCCAACTCCTAATCTAAAAATTCATTAAATACAGACTTTTGGTGCCATGCCAATCTCCCTGTAATACGTCAAATCCTACCTGGTGGTCTTCAGGAACCCTTATCTCTGCCATCTTTTTTAAATGCAAATTTTTTAAAAGGGGGTAAGGTAATTTAGAACTGACTAGTCAAGGATAAATGGAAATCCTAAGTATCTTCTCTGTAAACACCAGTAAGAAAGAGTTGAGCTATCTAGATAAGTGACCTTGATTTGTTCCAGCTGCCAGAAGCCCAGTTTGAATCCAACCCCTTGTAACTGATGGATTTTACATTTTTGTAACCGACTCAGGGCTGAAATTTTGAAATGGGAACTATGAGGTCTCTGTGTTTGCGTGTTTGTATGTGTCTGTGTTGTAGATGTATGGTATTGCCAAAAGGAAATTAAGTGCTTATAGTAGTACAAACACTCAGAAAACTGGCCAGAACAAAGTTCAGGTTCATGTCATCTGTACGATTTTCTGTACTACACAGATATCTGGGATTGGAGGTGCCTAAACTTATTGATTTGATTGATATAGACATGTGTTTAGTGTCATCAACATTAAATATAATACCTTTATTGTACCTAGATTTATTAGACGTCAAAAAAGACCTCATTCTGTCTTTTACAAATTTGTCAACAAGAAAATTAACTCGATGTGAAAAAAAGCTTTTAAGGAAAGTGGGTTGTGTGTTTTCAGTAAAAAAGTTATGAGCAGTGGGATTGCATTTTATTAAGGGAAAATAAAGTAAGTGTGTCTTCCAGTTGTTTCTGGATGGAAAAAAATAAAGTGATGGATACAGACAGTGATGGAGGGTTTGTGGAAACTGGACCCCGAGAAAAGGGAAATTGCATGGCCAGAATTGACTAAGTTTGGAATACATGTAATTGAGTAAATTAATTTAAAAAGTAAGTTGGTGCAGAACCTGAATTTGGGCTTTCTCTTTGTTAAAAGGACACGTTTTCTTAAAATGTTGAATTGCCTATGGTAACAGATTTAAAATTTCTTTGCCTTTAAAATCTTTTATTGTCATTTTGGTTAAGATACTAATATTGTCTCACAGTGACTTAGATCTTATTTGATCAAGTGTTTTAAAACTTTTTGACAAGCTTCCAAAATATTGAATTTTAATTAAAGTTCTTTTGATTTCCAGCTAACTTTGGGATACTTTAGTGGGTCCCTGAGGTATCTCAAAGAGAAATATTTGACTAGGATTATTTGATATGTTAATTTAAATGTAATCATTTGTAATTCTGGTTACTGTAACCAAGTTTCATTATTGATTAAACTGTAATCAGATGTTTAACCTTGTGGTTTTAAATCTTTTATCATTTATAGATATTTTTGTACTTTGTTGCTGTTACAAAAAGTGCTTCATCATCAAGGAGATTCATATAAAGTCTGTGGACGCTGTTACAACAGTTCCACATCAAGATGATGGCTACATGAGGATTGCAGCCCATACCAATTTAAAACAAGACTCTCTCCTGCCCCTGCAACCCCTAGATCAGGCACTCAGAGATTTTTACTCCCTGACAGGCAGGGTCAACACCCCTACTCAGCCTTGAAGCAGTTACAGAAGGCAGTTGCCCCTCCGCTTCCCATAAGAATATGAGTGTAAAACTACTGAGGGGGGAATGAAACGGAAGGGAAAGGGGCAGGGCACAGCCTTTTAAAAGAATGATATGGCCATAGAACATGACAAGAACTTAGAAGTAACAGTGTCCAAGACCGGTATGAGCCTTATTATGTGCTCATTGTAATATGTTAGCACATTAAGTAATACAGCCACTAGAACCAGGACAGTTCTGAGGCTAACCATAAAAGACCAAAAAGTGGGCGGTGGCCCAATTCCTGGAAATCTCCACCCTTTCCCCAAAATAATTGGAATAATCCTCCCACTCATCAGCTTATGAAATTACTCAACCCATAAAAGCTAACCGTGCCCTATTTGGGGACTCTCAAGCCTTATGAAATGGAGCACCCTCTGTGGATTGTGTTTCTCCCAAGTTTTTCTCATTTTCTGAGATAGCCCACACTCGGTCTGTAGAGTATTCCTCTCTAAATAAGTTCACTTCTTATCTATCACCTGTCTGAATTCTTTTGCGACGAAGCAAGAACTTCAGATTCACCAGAAACAGCACATCTCTGGACTCATTGAGGAACTGGTGCTCACTGGCCCCTGCTTGATAAGAACACACACACACACACACCCCCCACTATGCCTGGAGATGTGGGGGATATGGAAGCCTCTATTTCAAATACACAGAGATTCGCATGTGTTATAGGCTGTCTGGGCAAAATAAAAGGCTAAATCCTGCTCTAAGAGGCATCTGGCTTTCTGGCTTATCTAGGTCTTAGAGTTTTCTGTGGTATAAATGTCTTTCTGTCCTCAATAAAGAGTAAACTTGTTCAGCAGGTTCTTCAGCTTTGGAATGGAATGTGGGTGCGAACTAGATAGGAGACCTGACTATAGCAGAATTGGGATTTGGCTTGGAGTGAGGCTTTGTTTAAAATTCTCCTGCTGAGAATCAGCCTTTAGAGTAGGATTCAGCCCAGGTGATCTGATTTCAGTTAGCCAACTTTTCCCTAAAATATTCAGCTGGTGCTCACATAGAGTTCAGTGGTCTTTGTTTACAGATCATGCCCCTATTCAAGAGACACCCTAGACAGACTGACATCTCTGATGCAAGCAACACATTCTTAATTTTTCAAGGATCCCTTGGGCTCATGCCACTTCCTTGGAGGCATGGGCCTCATTCCTTTGTGAAAAGAGAAACAGAAACTGCAGAGCTACAGGGTTTCCATAGACAGCAGAAATAAGAGCCCCTGAATAAGAGGCCTCTCTCCCAGAGACACAGGTTCCCTCAGTACTCCTCTCAGGAAAGCAGGGGTATTTTCAGAAGCTTTGCCCGTGTCTCGAACTGGAATGACACATGAGAAAATGCAACCAAATCCACTTCATGTTGATTAATATGCGCATTTCTTTTTGTTCACTGGAGCAGAATTTTATTACAACCGCAGAAAACTTGGATTTGGTAACTTTGAACCCTTGCAGAGAAGCATAACCAGCTTAGCAGGGAAATTAGCAGCCTTATGACGTGCTGTGAATGTAATTTACCAGGCTCTGGTATCACTGTTTCATGAGAGATAAGAAGCTAGGAAATATTTGGCCCAATAAATTTTTCAGCCACATTCACCTCTGCAGGAGAAATGTTACTATGTGAAATTATTTTACTGTCACTCTTAGGGATTGGTTTTACAGATTTCTTTAAAATTAGCTTTTGATAGGTTTATATTTTGAGAAAAGGATTGGTGGTAGAGTGTTAAAACTGCTTTCTTTCTTTCCTAATAGGGGCTAATTTTCAGGTTCAAGTTCCTCATGCTTATCACCTTGGCCTGTGCTGCCATGACTGTCATCTTCTTCATTGTTAGTCAGGTAAGTGGACCCAAAGAGCTCAGGATGACAATGTCCTGAAAAGGTGCCTCTACTTTACAGCAAATTCTGTGGAGCTACTGTGAAAGGAGTGAAGAAGTTGTTATGCTGGGCAGCTCATCAAGCTATTTGTTTTAGGCTGCTCTGATCTGGGACTTGTTATCACTTTTCCAGAGGCAGACTGAATTTTCCTTTCAGTGCAGTCTCATAGGAGGAAAAAGTTAGTAAATAAAAGCCTGCTGCTAGATTGAAGGGCACTTGTTTCATTCACTTAAGAGAATAACTTATCAAGCTCCGTAGCAGACTAACAATGAGCAAGTATTAATTTGATTTGATCCTTATCTAGCATTAACATAGATCCTTTTACAGTCCATCACCATTCTTTATAATAATTATATTGCCGTTTACAACATGAAATATATTTCAAAAGTCCCCTTGATAGAGCTTTATCCTTTTGCTGCTGCTGCTGAGTCGCTTCAGTCGTGTCCGACTCTGTGCAACCCCATAGATGGCAGCCCACCAGGCTCCCCCGTCCCTGGGATTCTCCAGGCAAGAACACTGGAGTGGGTTGCCATTTCCTTCTCCAGTGCATGAAAGTGAAAAGTGAAAGTGAAGTCGCTCAGTCGTGTCCGACTCTTAGCGACCCCATGGACTGTAGCCCACCAGGCTCCTCCGTCCATGGATTTTCCAGGCAAGAGTATTGGAGTGGGGTGCCATTGCCTTCTCCGATCCTTTTGCTAGTTATTTCCAAAACTCAAAATTTTGCTATACTTGAAAATCTCAGTCATGATAATGATTTTTAAATATCAGTAACTTGTTTTGAAAAGTGGAAAGTACTGTTTAAATCATGTGCTGTGCTTAGTCGCTCAGTTGGTCTGACTCTTTGCAACCCCATGGACTGTAGCCCACCAGGCTCCTCTGTCCATGGGGATTCTCCAGGCAAGAATATTGGAGTGGATTACCAAGCCCTCTTCCAGGGGATCTTCGCAACCCAGGTATCGAACCCAGGTTTCCCGAATTCAGGCAGATTCTTTACCATCTGAGCCACCAGGGAAGCTTAGGTATCTATCATTCTTTTGAGCTTCACACAAGTCTTTTGGGTAGGTAGGATATCCCAGTTTGCTAGAATATGAAATTTAATGGCCTTAGAGACATTTCCCATTTATGCTGTCTTCCACTGGGTGAGCTGTGAATGGATTACTTAACAATTCCAAGGATTAATTTTCTTATCCATAAAATGGATGTAACAGTACCACCTGAAGTAGGTGGCTGTAGGGATCATATGAAGTAATGCTTATAAAAGGATCTGTGGACTGCCTGGCACACTGTGAGCATGAATAGCTGTCCTCTTATGAATAGCAACAAGGGTGAATGTTGTGTCAAAGGATGTCCAGTAAGTTAGGGACCAGAATCAGATCTTTCTGATTTTCTTTGCCAATTGCTCTGTCATCCCTATATTTGGCTAAAATTAAGAATGTTAGTAGTGCTGGTATAGCCTTACGACAAGACTTGCCCCATTCAGCTAGCAAGCTTCCTTTTAGGAGAGGGGCTCCTAAGCTTTTTGTGTGTTCTGGACCCCTTAGGCAAACTTGGGTGAAGGCCATGGCCTTCCAAACATCCAAAAGCCTCTTCTTTGAGTGTTTTTAAGTAAACAGAATACTTGGATTTAAAAGGGAATCATACAGATAGATGGTATATATTTGCAATTATACTTTTACAGATATTTCAGATCTGTAGTATAATTGATATGAAAATATGATTTCTATTGGAGACAAAGTTGCAGGTGGTGCTAATACTATGGGAATTTATTTTTTACATTCACAATGGAAAGAAATGATAGCCTTTCAGTTAGAGACTGGTGAGAATAAAGATATAATTTTTTCTCACTCTAGTTCATTGACCCCTTGAATTCTATCCAGGGATACTCAAGCGTGCCTCTAACCCCTAGAGCCCTGTTGGCTATGTCTCAGCAGAGCTAGTGCTGCTGCTGAAGGCTGAAGTGAGTAGAAAAAAATAAATACGCATACATATCTTAGGAAGTTCTGTTCACCACCTTTGCTTTGACCTATAACAGTGCTGTGTTTGTATCAGACTGTTTGTTTATAAGACTTTGGAAACTTCACTTTCCACTCCAAATGCAGTAAAAAATATTTCAAATTCTGAATAAGCTTTTTATTCAACCAGCTGAGGCTCCAACAAGGGTGTCTGAGGCCAGATTTATCCCTTGGTTGATTCCCTCATGTGACCAAAAAGCTTTCTAGTCCTCCAGTCCCTCAGTAATGCACTGTGACATATAATACAGCTAGTTCTGCAAGGCTGAGAGAGCAGGACGCACCCTTGGAGAAACAGAACCTTGAGGAAGGTAGCTGAGGATTAAAAGGTATTACCAAGATACGTCCTCAGGGAGACAAAAAGAAAGGGCACTTTTGCTCCCAGCACGTATTTCCACCACTTTAGTTTCTTATTTATTTATTTTTGGCTGTGTTGTGTGGCATGCAGGATCTCAGTTTCCCAGCCAGGGATTGAACCCGTGCTCCCTGTAGTGGAAGCGCAGAGTCTTAACCACTGGACTGCCAGGAAAGCCTCTCTGCAACTTTAGAAAGCTGAAGTCATCCCCCACAGCCCTACCTCACCCCACTTGCTTTCTGCAGAGTCCCTCCCACCTGAAGTCAAGAGGGACTTTGTGCTGGTATTTAAGGTGGCTATGTGTTGCCCAAATTTATCTTGTACATATTTAATTAGTGCACCTTTTTGAAGCAAAGGAGGCCAGTCTTCCAAGTTGCAGACTTTGTGGCTTTTAGAAAAAGATTGATATTCTACTGCCCTAGTATTTTCTAGCAGGGCTCCAGCCTGTGGCTGGCTTTTTATATCTGCTGCAACAGTCAACAGTCAGCCTGGAGTGGATTTCAACTCTAAGAGGGTAGCAATGAGGTCTTTTGGATTCCATTAGCTCCTTACAGTCCTCCTGCTGGGTTTTTTTTTTTTTTTTTAAGGTTTATTTTTAGATATCTAAGACGTTTTCAGGCATAACTCTCAGTGTCCCAGGTACTGTATTAATACAGTCATCAGAGGATTTATTTTTTAATGTCATTTTGGAATGTCTCAGCAATGAGCTCACCTGAAAGGAAACCTATTGGGTAACTTTTTGAAATAGATCCCAGCCTTAGGTAAAAGGAATGTATTAAAAACTCCCATTATACTCTCAGACTTGCTGGGAGAGCTTGCATTTAAGCCCCATGAAATATAATGCGAGGGGATCTCGCCAGGATATTGAAGCTCTGAGGCCAGGAATGAAAGGCTGATGGAAGCTGTGGAATGCGGTGACCTTGAGGCTTTGTAGCTGGGTACTGAGGTGCAGTCTTTTAATGCCGGCCATTTTAATGGCCTCAGTCATAGCAACCGGGCGATGGCACATCACAGTCTGGTATTTTAGTCCCTTCACTCTGGAAAAGAAAGAGGCGTTCCATTTAGAGGTGGCAGGCAGTAGGGAACAGAAGTGCAATGCAGGAAAGAAGGTCACTGACCTTCATGAAGGGGACTCCAGGTACCTGACATTCAGGTCAAGTCATATGTAGCAAACTCCCAGAGAGCCAGTCTGCAGGTTTGTTTTTTTTTTGGGGGGGGGGGCAGTTGGGCATGCCATCACTTCATTCTGTTACTTATAGAGGAAATGTTTCCAGTAAGAGAGCCTGTGTCTGGGATCTGGAAATCTTGTTGTGAAGTGGAATGCTGGTTGTCAAGACTACTGGGTGTAAAGGGATTTGACCTTCACTTGGCTACAGGGGTATAATTGGGTGGTTTCACACAAAAGTAAATTGTTCAAATGTGAAATCAGGAAAAACGGGGACTTTTAGAAATAAGACTTTAGGTAGAGGGGAGATTATTTTCCTTTTTCTTTTTGTGGTTGGGGCTACCTGATTTTTCTCTCTGAAAGTTTAAAGAGCGTGACTGTCACCTCTTTGCCTTAGCATTCATAAGATTTGGACTCACAAGGCCTGCTCTGTTGAGGCTGCTCGTTGTGGTATGTATTAGTGGGAATGTACTCAGAGCTCAGGATGTCTCAAGCATGAATAATTGAGAGAGGAGAGAGGAAAGCACAATGGGGTCTCCTAACAGTAGAGTGACGTTATGTATACAGTCCAGTTATGCAAATTCAACTCTTTGCCCTCAGCAGGAAATAACGCATTTAGAGATTACAAATTAAAGAGTATGGGTAATTCTGCAACTCCATTCTAAACAAGTGCACGTGTCCTGAAGCAGGCATGGGCAGGGGGCATGAATCTACTGTTTCTTCAGCCAGTCTTGGCTCCAGTGTGTCCCTCATAAGCATTTCATTTCAGTGGTTCTACTGTAAAATTGTATTTTGCATGTATATGCAGTTATATACCAAACATTACTACATCTGAGATATACAGTGCATATATATTTTATATAGATTTAAATATACAAACTATATAATAGTATATATATAATGCACATATACTCACTCTCTCTCTATATATACTGTATAAATATATGCATAATGCCCAATTAAGTGAATTTCAAAGGAAATTTGACCTGACATAATAGTCAGGTCTCTTAGTCTCTCTAAGTGAGAGACTCATCCTATTTAAGATACTATTCCTACTCTTGTGTTGTATAGTAGTTAGGAACACCCTCCTTCTTTGGTGGGCCAGAGCCACAACTTTCCAGCTGAATAGTCTCGGGCAAGATACTCTCTGTGTCACAGTTTACCCATGAGTGGAGATGTTACCTGCCTACCTCATAGAGCTATTATTAAGGCTAAATGAGATCTTCCATACACATGGAAGTACTGTACTTAAAAGTAAGAAGAGTGACATTTGGTGATGTTTCTAAGAAGCAGTCCTGAATAGCTTGAATGCTGGTACATTATTCTAAAATCACTAATGAAATCCTTTTTTGCTAACACTTCCCTGAGCATGTCATATAGCGAATTATTTCCCAAAGGAAATAGCTTAGTGATGGTGGTTTGTTTATGAATCACAAAAATGAAAAATTATGTATGACCAAGGTCAAACTAAAAGTAAATAAGCGATAAGTCTATAATTCATTAACCTGGTTAACTGACACTCCAGGTCTTCCAGAAGGAAATACCTGCCCTTATAGCTTTATTCTTCCTGGTGGCCCTGTAAGTCATATGAGTTATACAGACTTTTGGTATATGGGTCTATACCAAATGAATATAGACCCACAGCCTCATAAACAGGAGGTGAAAGCAACCTACTTGCATAAGTCATTAACATTTAGAGATAGCTTGCCATCTTATACTTTAGCTGCTAGAAGGAGGGGCTCCTAGAGATGGATTATGTAATCCAGCCTATTAAGCTATCACAGAAACAGCTGTCTAACACTTTCTTTTATTCCCATTTAAGGTTTCCTGTGGGCTTCCCTTGTGGCTCAGCTGGTAAAGAATCCGCCTGCAATGGGGAAGACTCCAGTTCGATCCCTGGGTTGGGAAGATCCCCTTGAGAAGGGAAAAGCTACCCACTCAAGTATTCTGGCCTGGAGAATTCCATGGACTGTATAGTTCATGGGGTCGCAAAGAGTCAGACACGACTGAGCAACTTTTACTCTCAAGATTTCCTGTAGAAGGCAGTAGTCAAAATCATTTCACTGATCTCAGAACCAGCACAAATTTTTAGTTCCTCTGCTCCACAGTTTTCTTGACAGTTCTTAGTGCAATCCAAATGTCATCAGATAGCTCTTAAAACAATTACCATGTCATCAACATAGACAAAACCAGCCTCAAAACATTCTTGCCAAATTATAAAGCATATGAAAGCTTCATAATTACCTTCTTGAGTGGCTTACATATGTAACATTATAAAATAAGATTTATTGAATGTTTTCTGTGGGCCAGGAAATTCCTAAAAATATTTTTACCTAATTCTTCTTAGTGGTTAACCCTGCAAGTTTTTATTTTGTACCTAAGAAAACTGAAGTTTAGAGTCTTAATCTTACTTCTCTTACATTAAACAGAAAAGGAGTGGGAGAGCCTGGATTTGAAGCCAGGTTTCTGACTTTGAGCCTGTGTCTTTCTGCTTCTCTACACTGCCCCACCCAGGAAAACTACTCAGTCCAAGGACCATTTGTTTATTTAATGAATGCTGTGGTACATCAGGTCCTGAAGATATGGCAGAAAACAAACCAGAACTGGTCTTGCCTACAAGGTGTTTATATCCACCTTGCAGAAGGTGGAAGGTGGATAGCAGGGGAGGAACTATAACCGTGGAGAAGTGTTAGACGCAAATGCAGGTTCATTAAATTAGGTGTAACAATGTACTACTGTTTTAGGAAGAAGTACTCTCCAGGTGATGCTGATGTGCAGGCAAGATGAGAACCACTGACTTTGTGCCCGACATAGGAAACCCTCAGTTAACCTTAATTCATCCTAGTATGATTCAGATTGAAAAATGGAATCTTGGGGCTTTCTTGGTGGTCCAGTGGTTAAGAATCCACTTTGCAGTGTAAGGGACACCGATTCAGTCCCTGGTCTAGGAAGATTCCACATGCTGCAGAGCAGCTAACCCCGTGCGCCACAACTACTGAGCGGGTGCTCTCGAGTCCGTGCGCCACAACTAATGAGCCCATGTGCTACAACTCTGAAGCCCATGCACCTAGAACCTGTGCTCTGCAACAAGAAGCCGCCACATTGAGAAGCGTGCACACTGCAACAGAGATTAGCCTCCACTCACCGCAACTAGAGAAAGCCCATGTGGAGCAACGAAAACCAACCACAGCCACAATTTTTTAAAAGAAAACCTTTAAAAAAATGGAATCTTACATGGCCCTTCACTTTTCCAAATATGGGAGAGACTTGGTGTTTGTGTTAGGTGATTGTTACATTGGACTTGTTTCCTATTGGTCCCAATTGAATGTCACCCCTTTTTCCCATAGGTGACTGAAGGCCATTGGAAGTGGGGTGGTGTCACAGTCCAAGTGAACAGTGCCTTTTTCACTGGCATCTATGGCATGTGGAACCTGTATGTCTTTGCTTTGATGTTCTTGTACGCGCCATCCCATAAGAACTATGGGGAAGACCAATCCAACGGTGAGTTCTTTGGCATAGCTTTATTCAGGATAAGTAGGCTTCTGACTCTTCAAGACTTAGGCAGCAAAAGCTCCAGGTTCCCTAGTGAAATGTTTTCTCCAAGTGTGAACAAGTACCTCTAGGGACTCTGGGGCCATAAGACAAAAAAGCCAATACAGGACTGATATTTCTATGAATCCTCATTTTAAAAAATATTTAAAATGCATTGGGCATATTACATTCTAGTTTACAATATCTCCCAGTCTTACTACAAAAATTAAATTTGCTTTCCTTAATTTTTTGAACAAAGTTGACTATTGAAAAGTGTGCCAAATTTATTCTTCTAGTTTGAGAACCACAATCTGAGATACTGGGTGGATGGGGACTGGCCCCTGAGTTGAAGTGGAGCTGGCTTCATTTTTTCCCTGCTCATCCTCCTGTAAGCCTGTCGACTTGTCCAAACCAATGGCCATGCTCCTGTCCCCATCGCCTTCCTCCCCTTAAGTGCTAGTATGTGCTATCTGTGGTGCTGATGCTGCAAGGAGCCTTGGAGAACTTAGTCTAGCAGTTCTACAGATGAGGAAACTGAGACCCAAGAGAAGGGAGGGACTTGCCTGGGACTTCTCTACCAGCCATGGCAGAGGGAAATGAACACTGCTGCCTGGGCCAGTGCTAGTAACATGGAAGAGGGCCTGGTAAGCAACGCATCTGATAGCTCCTTTTTCTTTGCATACTTCAGCCTACATTGTTTGGCTCCACCTTTATTCTTCTCTTTTTTCATACCTGCTTTACCCTGAAGTGACAGTGTTAGTCACTCAGCCATGTCCAACTCTTTGTGACCCTATGGACTATACAGCCTGCCAGGCCCTCTGTCCATGGAATTGGAGTGGGTTGCCATTCGCTTCTCCAGGACATCATCCCAACCCAGAGATTGAACCCAGGTCTCCTGCATTGGCATTGTCTGAGCCACTAAAGCCCTGGCCATATGCCTATCCCCCAGATATATCCCACCTCCATCTGGGCCTGACAAAACCCTATTCATCTTTTGAGTCTATTCAAAATGTTTCCTCCTAATCACTCTAGTTGGCGTGTGGCAAATTATATTCAATAGAATATTGTTGCCATGGGATGCTGGTAGGTTTTCGTGGTCAAATAAGTTTGAGAATCATTGGGTTTTTAATCATCATTATTGTGATTTACTGTAGGATATATTAATGCCTTTAGCACACTAATTTGTACTGTTAAGTCTTTTAAAATGGGTAGGGGTAACAGCATTTCCAAATTCTCAAGTCATTTGGCCCTGCAACCTTTTTCCAGGCTATTTTTTTGATGTTCTAAAGAACAAGCTCATGTCCTCTTCATTGGCCGGAGGATTCTTAACCATTGGACCACCAGGGAAGTCCTGCATTAATGCTTTAGAAATAAGAGTTCTAGATTAGCTTTCTTATTTCAAAGATGGGCCAGTGATCTTGAGACAGGGCTGTGATGACATGAGAGAGAGGGCAGGGAGAAGAGGGCATCTGTGCTGAGGGTCAAGGGTAGTGGAATGGTCTCACCCACGGTCTGCAATACTACACCTGACTCTGTACAAAAGCATCCTAGACACCAGGGTTCTCTTCCTTCCTACTCCATGACTTCCTGTCATACTCAGTATCTCTGGCTATAGGTCCTGGGCAAGTGTAAAGACCATTGGCTCACCTATCTCACCTGCCCACCTCTTGGTCTGAGTGACTTCCCTTCTAGAAAGTATGTGAGCTGGGTAGGCTCCAGCTTCCTTTCTACTGCCAGCACTGTGTTTTCCATATGCATGGTGATTGGGAGCATGTGGTCTCTCTGTTGTTGTTGTTCAGTCGCTAAGTCATGTCTGACCCTTTGTGACCCATGAACTGCAGCATGCCCGGCTCCTCTGTCCCCCTCTATCTCTCAGAGTTTGCTCAAATTATGTCCATTAAGTCAGTGATGCTCTCTAACCATCTTATCCTCTGCCACCCCTTTCTCCTTTTGCTTTCACTCTTTCTCAGCATCAGGCTCTTTTCCAGTGAGTCAGCTCTTCACATCAGGTGGCTAAAGTATTGTAGCTTCAACATCAATCCTTCCAATAAATATTCAGGGTTGATTTCCTTTAGGATTGATTGGTTTGATCTCCTTGCTGTCCAAGGGACTCTCAAGAGTCTTCTCCAGCACCACAGTTCTCTCTCCATGGCCTTCTAAAATGCCAGAGGAAGAGGTTCTGGACTTGTTAACAAAAATCTTGGTTTCATTTCATGGCCATCCTGTTGGACTGTGACAGAAACCATATGGACCTGTCCTTGACTTGAGAGTATTAAGCAGGAACCTAGTAGGTGGAGTTCCTGCCTTCCAGGGAAATGCCACCTATAGCAGTAGCTGGACTTCCCGGGATGTTGGAATGATAATCCTAGTGGGTAAAAGTTATGGGTATGCTGAAGCAGTTTTTGGATGTAAACTGTTCTGCTTGTTTTTGTTGTGTGACTTGTCAAACTGCTTGCCCTCCCTGTGCACCACTTTTCCCACCTGTAGATGATCTCTTAAAGTCTTCTGGGAACATAAAATTTTGTGATTGTTTTCCTTCCTATTAGCAGGGAAGGGGCAGAAGAGCACCTCCTTCATATGGTGGCCATCCAGGGGGTGATTCTGTCACATGTAAGGGTTTTCTAAACACTGGTAAGAATTCACCCAAGCCCAGCACTTTCAGGCACATGCGAGGCCAGAGCTGCGGCCAAGCCTACAGGGGCAGGATGACTGCCTTCTACCCAGTGACACTGGATGCTTGACCTGTGAGCCAGGTGCTAGGCGGCTCCCATGAGGACTTCTCATCCAGGACAACAGCCACCGTCCTAGGCTTCAAACCTTGCAGTTGAGGAAAGTACTTGATTTGTTCCCCAGTAGATTTGTTGCTGTTGAAGACCACACAACACACAGATCTGCAATTTCACAGAAAGCTCAAAGCTATTCTCCATAGGAGGTCATATTCCCCGAATCCCATGCCAAGAGGTGTTCAGAAACAGACATGGTTGTTCTGGATTGTCGTTTACGACTGGGTTGTGCTGCCTGCATGTAGTGGCCACGCTCTAGGGGTGCTGTATGTCCAACATTGAGGAAAACAGTCCCTTATTGTAAAGAGTGGTCCTGCCCAACATGCCAGTAGGGCCCTGGTTGAAAATCATTCAAGCAGTCCAGCGGCAGACTCTTCGGGGACCCTGTTCTGATCATAAACGCAATAGTCACACAATTCAGCATCTCTGTGGTGATGACACGACCCACTGTGACTCTGCAGCAGTCAGCGAGCCCCTGGTGGCTTTCTGTGCTTCTCGCGTCCCTGGGCAGTGCTGTGTCTGGAAAGGGCTTGTCCAAGTTGGGTTCTCTGATCATTTTCCTTCTCTGCTCTCTTTTTATCTCCTCATCCGCTGCCAGACCACACACTATCACAGGAATTATGGAGCATTTACCAAGATTTTGAAGCTCCTTGGAAAGAGCTAATTTGGAATAGTACGTGGAAACCTAGAAAATGAACTCTCAGAGGGATACACTGTATTTTTAAATTCTCTGAGTCTCTGGATGGCGTTCCTCCTCCTCCCCCCAGCCTTCTTTCCCTTTCTTGTGGAAAGTTTTTATTTTTAAATGGCTTGGACTCCCTCCCCACTCTAGCTTTTAAGGTCCAGAGCCAATAATTTGGATTTCTTGCTATGGAGAATGAATCCCAGGTGTGTTGTGTTCTTCTTGCCTTCGTGAGATGGATCCTGGGTGGACCGCTGGAAAAAAGCTCATTTCCAGGAACTTGGTAAGCAGTTTCTGATGCAGCGGAAGCCAGGAAGGCTAAGGAAAGAGAAAGAGACATTAAGAAGCATTTTGTTTGGGAGATGGAAAGAGATGCCGAGAAGTATATATATGTGGAGGGGGAGTGGGTAGGAAGAAAGTGAAAGTAGAGAGCTTGGATTTTTGCTTCTCTCGTTCCGTCAAGGAATGGCGGAGAGAAAAGAAGTAGGAGACAGGTTTGAGAAAGGGTCGGTTTCCAAAGCACATTTTCTCTCACATAATTCTGTTTCTCTTTATTGTGTGGCTTGGAAAGCGACCCATAGAAATGAAGCAGTAGGTACCGCAGTGCTTAGCACTGTGTGGGGTTTGAGAGGATGAGCGATAAAGACACAGTCCTTGCTCTCACAGAACCAGTAGCCCGGTCTGGGAGATGAGACTTCCTCCTCTGCCTCTTGAAACCCAGGACGTGGCAGGACGGCTCCAGCCAAACTGTCCGAGCCAGAATGTTTTCATGTGTCAGCGGCTGATTGGTGCCGCAGGGGTGTGGTGGTCTGGGTTCCAAACTGCTGGTTGATCCACTGTAGCTACAGTGTTGGCATAATAAACACGTTCAGATCAGTCTGTATGTGTGAGACGATCAATGTGTTCGTCTGTTTACAGACAATCATTTAGTCTGTATAAGGATATACATATACGCAGTCAATGGAATACACTTTTTTTTTAATCTAGCAAAGATACTTCAGATTCTCTTTCAGGAACCATTCGCATTTCCTGCCCTGCTGCTCCTGGGTTTTCATTAAAGCTCTTCCTTTTGCATGTGTGCATGCTAATGCTGCTTCTGTCGTGTCCGACCCTTTGCAACCCGCTGGACTGCATCCCACCAGGCTTCTCTGTCCATGGGATTTCCAAGGCAAGAATACTGGAGTGGGTTGTCATGCCCTCTCCAGGGGATCTTCCCAACCCAGGGATCGAACCCGCATCTCTTGCATCTCCAGCATGGCAGGCAAATTCTTTACCACTAGCACCACCTGAGAAGCCTACTCTCCCTTTTACCTGTTTCCATAACTGCTCTGTGACTCATTGCTGATGTCTTCCCAGGCAGAAATGAACTCCAGCACAGGCTGGTGGTAACCCTTAGCCCAGAGAGAAGGCTTCATACCCCAGGGGCGCGACATCGATGCCCTGCCCACAGGACGCACTGACCAGATTCCCTCAGTTACCGGTTCATGTAGAGAAAAAAGTTGGAGCTGCTTAGGAAGTCAGACAATTCTCGATACTAGGTTTCATTTTTGTGTTATTTCGTCTACGAAATTCTTGTCAGAAGGTTTTAGAGAAAAAGTAAGAAATGGAATTCCTGACTGGATGACATAGGGAACAGGAGACACTAGTTGCCGACAGGTTCCTTTCTATTTCTGTTTGTACTGAATGGCTTCTGTCTGACACACCCTTTCTTTTGGAAGCCACAGCAGCAAGCCCGGGCCCCATGCCTTCGGAGCTACCGCTTGGTGTCAGTTTAGCTTCTGGAGGCCCCTGAGGTCTCCAGCTGTTTGTTTCACAGGAAAAGGTGGCTTTGGCCTTTGTTGCCTCAGTAAATGTTTGGTCTGAGTTGTGAGGCTTAAACAGTGGCTGCTTTTTATTGCGATCTTTCCCCTGCTTGTGTGTTAGATAACATGCTCACACCCATGGTTTCCCTGGCTTCCCCTTGATGTCTGTGAGCAGTGATGGCCTGGGTCTTGCCCCCTGGACTGGACTCAGATTCTGAAGTGAGGCTTGACATCCTGTGTCTTCACATGTTCTCCCCCCGTGTGTGTCTATATCCTAATTTCTTTTTCTCATGAGAAGTTGTTCAGTTGCTAAGTTGTGTTAGACTCTGTGATCCCATGGACTACAGCTCGCCAGGCTTCCCTGTCCTTCACCATCTCCTAGAGTTTGCTCAAACTCATGTCCACTGAGTCAATGATACCATCCCACCATCTCATCCTTTGTCACCTCCTTCTCTTCCTGCCCTCAACCTTTGCCATCATCAGGGTCTTTACCGATGAGTTGGCTCTTCACATCAGGTGGCAAAGTGTTGGAGCTTCAGCTTCAGCATCACTCCTTCCAGTTCAGGGTTGATTTCCTCTTGGATTAACTGATTTGATCACCTTGCTGTCCAAGGGACTCCCAGGAGTCTTCTCCAGCACCACAGTTCGAAAGCATCAATTCTCTTGGATGCTCAGCCTTCTTTATGGTCCGCTCACATCTGTACATGACTGCTGGAAAAACCATAGCATTATGGTTACATTGGATTAGGGTTCACCCCAGCGGCTTCATTTTAAACTAGTCACCTCCTTAAAGACCCTGTGTCTAAATACTCACATCCTGAGGTACTGGGAAATAGGACTTCAACAAATGAATAGGGATGGCATATGATTCCAGCCATCATGCTAAGACTGCACGCAAAATGTCTAGGCTTTATGTGTTCCCTTCTTAGGCCTGGTGCTGAGTGTCTGGAGACAGGAAATGGCACACTTCAAGCCTGTTATAAACTGTCTTGATGGTTGAAAGGAATTGAGAGATGGCTGGACCCAGGGTTCCTGAACCCTGTGTCACCAAGATCTCACTCTGCCTTATTGCCCAGAAGGGATCACAAAGGCTGAGTCCTCCCAAAGCACACCTGTTTTCTAGCTGCATGTTTGTCCCTAAACCCTGGTGGGGAACACCAGTTTTGGGGTGTGGGACGAGAAACCAGGCAGAGCAGGGAGCAGCTGGACCAGCCCATGCTAGGACATCTCAGTGGGTATTTTATTTTATTTTATTTTTTTCCCCTTAAGATGCATTTTTATTTAAAGTTTTCTGGCTGTGAACTGTCCATTCAATAGCAAATCAATCCAAAAATTTATTTTTAGACAAACCAATTATTTGGGCTTCCCAGGTGGCGCTAATGGTAAAGAACAGCCTGCCAATGCAGGAGACTAAGAGATGTGGGGTTCGATCCCTGAGTCAGGAAGATCCCCTGGAGGATGGCATGGCAACCCACTCCAGTATTCTTGCCTGGAGAATCCCATGGACTCAGTGGGTATTTTAATGATCACTTAACTACATACCAGATACTGTCCTGGTGATTTACATTCTTTAAAAAAAGAGAAAAAAAAATTTTTTTTTAAGATTTAGAAAACCCACCATTCACCAGTTTGTTAACACCCAAAATGCAGAAAGAATGTAATCTTAAGAGTAAACAACAGTCCTTGATATGGAAATAATTTCGCTTTACAAACATTACTCGTGCCTTGATTTTTTTCATTTTGCCATGAACCAGGGACATCATTATCATTTGAGCTTAGCTTTGAAGGTGAATAGGAGGAGATTTGTTGTGGGAAAAAAATTCCACAGAAAAGGCAGGGGTGTTAGAGAAAGAACATAAAGTCTCGAAGAGGACACAGATGGTTTGGAATCCTGACTCCAATATATACTGTGACCTCAAGAAATAAATATGAACTCATGGTGTAAGAGTTGTCTGGCTTCCACATCTGCATAATGAGGTGTTAATTTACCCTAGTGCTTGTGAGGACAGAATTAGGTAGCCCTTATTAATATTAGAAAACGGTGGCTCTCTCCCAAATTTGTGAAACAGCCTTGAAATTCAATTAGAAGTTCCCCTTCTTTTGACTAAAGTATCCAGAGATACACAAATGATTGTCATTAGAATGCTGCCAATCTTAGGAAGCTGTGCTCATTATTATATCATTAGAGTGCATTTTGTATAGCTTTCTACATCCCCAGTATGCATTCCAGGCAGTTAAAATCCAGCAGCAGCTGCATATCCGTGGATGTGATATGGATCCACTGATAGTCCTTTGAGATTACATTCAATGCCAGAGATTGGTCTCATTTCACAATGGTTCAAAATAAGCCTTCATCTTATTCTTGATTAGCTGAGATGAATTGACATCATAACTAGGGAAAGAGACTTACTGCAAACTAAAGAATTCTTTTTTTTTTTCCTTTCATAATTTATTCTTTTCCATTTATTCTGCCCTTCCTTCCTAATAAACAACATATCACATTTTTTTGTCTTGGAAGGGAAAAGACTTCAAGCATGTTTGTGTGCTGAGCAGCAGAAGCTGAGAGAGGGAGGGTAACAGATGGAGTGAGACCTTGGCAGAAGAGGGAGTTTGATGGGATCCCCACTCCTGCTATGTCACTGCCATATTCCCATCCGTTCCCTAAGGGGAAAATGTTGGCCTTCATGGTACAGTAAAACCGTGCATGATCATAGATTTTGCTAGCCAGAATCCCATTGATCTGGGCTCTCATTCCAGCTCTGCCGGGAGCAATCCTGGTCACATTATAGAAATTCATTGCCTCTTTGAGCCTCGGTGTCTTCACATCTTAGTAGGAAATACTGGGCATGCTAAGCCCCTAATCGTGTATACGGTAAATACTCATAAATAATAGCTCTCTTTACTATCAACGCACTGATGTTGTGTGCTATAAATTCTCTTTCATCAGATGCAAAAGCAAAATTAATATGCTGAACAATTCATCCAAGTTGTTGTATGTATGTATTTATGATGGTAATGCATCGCACGGGGACTCATACTTCACCCGCAGTCTCAATGGCAGTTGGAAACTTGAATATTTCAGAGTCAGCATAGCTTAAGGTTGAGGAGCCTGGATTCTGGAGCCTCATTGCTCCAGTTTCAACACCACATCCTGTTATCAACTTGGGCCTCGGGAAAGTTACTTGACCTCTCTCTGCCTCAGTTTCTTCTTCAAAAGAATGAGGATGATGAAATAGTACCTCTATCAAAGGGTTGGTAATGAGGATTAAATGCATTAATATTTATAAAGTGTTTAGAATAGAGTCAACATAGGACAATATTTGTTAAAAAAAAAAAAAAACAAGTAATTTTGTTACTTCGTGTGATGTAATCTGTAGGGTTAGACACATTTTCTAGGACCTGCTAATTGGAATCACATTTTAAGCTTAAATACTTGGCACCTTCGGTTCAAAATTGAAGTAGAATTACACTCTATGTCTATTTCCAAGAAGTCTTCAATGAAAGGGATTTCTTAGGTAAACACTTGGAGCTGTTAATGGGTCTACTCGGGTGGTCAGGACTCTCTTTGAAATTTTGATGACTTTCAGACATGCAGATCATGGAATCTGCTTTGAAGTTTTGGTGGTTCAGCCAGATATGCAAATTCAGAACTAGCTTTGAGCAAGAAATTTGAGATTTATACCTATTCTTGAATGAGGAGTGAGCCAGAAGTTGCAGCAGTGAGAAAACAAGTTAGTGACCTGGGAAAGGCTCTGCCTGGCCCCACGAAGCTCTGTGTAAAACCTTTAGGCAGACTTTCCACTTATTAGTGCTGTGCCAAGGGTCAGGAGTGTTGGAGGCTGAATCGACACCCCTCTGGTACCTGCTCCACCCCCTGTCCTTTGATGGGATACTTGCTGTACTGTGCTAAGTCAGTCGTGTCCGACTCTGCAACCCTGTGGACTGTAGCCCACCAGGCTCCTCTGTCCATAGGGATTCTCCAAGCAAGAATACTGGAGTGGGTTGCCATGTCGTCCTCCAGGGAATTGTCCCAACCCAAGGATCGAACCCAGGTCTTCCGCATTGCAGGCAGATTCTTTACCATCTGAGCCACCAGGGAAGCCCAAAAATACTGAAGTGGGTAGCCTATCCCTTCTGCAGGAGAACTTCCTGACCCAGGAATCAAACCAGAGTATCTCGCATTACAGGCAGATTCTTTACCAGCTGAGCTATCAGGGAAGCCCAAAAGGGCATGTTGCCTCCCCATCAGGGAATCGAACCCTGGTCTCCCACGTGACAGGTGGGGATACTCACCACTATACTAAAGAGGAAGGTGGTGGGCTACTTGCTAGTACAGCCCCAAATTGCCATTAGCTGTCTCTGCAACACTAATGACCCTCCTTCTAGGACGAAGGATTCTCCTGGGTAGAGAGCTGCCATGCCAGCACTTCATAAGACTGATGTAGTTCCGCAGCCTCCGAGGGTCTACAGTGAAAACCTAACACCGTGTGGCACTCATGAAGGGCACCAGCCAGGCAGCCTGCAGGGCCAGTGAGTGGGTGGTCCCTGGGTTCCTAAGGCCTTCAGATTCATGCGCAGCAGGTCCTAAACTACTGACAAGATGTTAATCCTGAGGGTCAGACTAGAGCTTTCTTCTAAGTAAAGGTATGGAATCCCAATGGAAAACAGAGCTTGTGTATTTAATTCCATGCTTTGAACTAGGAAAAATTTTAATCCTCAAAACTATGAAATCATATGTGTACATGTGTAAGTATAAAAATCCCAGGTATAACCATAACCTCTTGTTCTCCAGTCCCCCTCTCTGCAAATATGACTATATACATGCACCCCATACACAGTCTAACTGAGAAGCATTGGGTGTGGGTTTTTTCGTTTTCCCTTTGCCAGTTATATATTCACAGAAAAGGAAATGACAACCCACTCCAGTATTCTTGCCTGGGAAATCCCATGGACAGAGGAGCCTGGCGGAGTACAGTCCATGGTGTTGCAAAGAGTCGGACATGACTGAAGCAATTAAGCATGCGTGCAGTTATATATTCACTTAAATGTCTCATGGCAGGTAGCAGACTTTAAGGGTTTAACACAGAAACTTATTTTTCTCCTGATAGTTGAAAAGAGGCCACATTATGCCATTTTAGCAGAGGAGTACCTGTGTTCACTGGAGATGACTCCAAAACACTGGTGTTGTGTAGAATCCTGGAGGCAGCAGAAAATTCAGAGCACATTTCTGGTACTTTTTTCCTTGGTAGAGAAACCCCCTAATTATTCCTAAAGGCATTACATGTAGTACCCTATCCAATCTTTTGGTAAATATAGGCAGGTTTTCTTTGCCTTCACATGGCATAGCTGCTTTGTAAATTATTCACAGCAAATGTGTATGTGGTCTTGGAATCAGACCTTCCTTCCTGTCTCCATCATGTGTCTGCACCTCTTCCTGGCCTCCCTCCCAGCTTCCTCACCTATAAAGCTGGCAAGACCAGAGTGCCTGCCTCAGAGGGCAAAACCACATGATCATCTCAATAGATGCAGAAACAGCATGAAGCATTTGACAAAGATCATGTATAAAGTGTTGAGAATAGCACTAGGCACAAAGTAAGCTCTCATTAAATGTTAATAATTACTATGAATAATATAAGCACTAAGCTGACTCATCTGTTATTAAAATCTTTCTTGGAAGACAAAAATGTTAAGAAATTACTGCCAAGTCCAAGTACAAAGAGTGGGAGTCAGCCCCAATTTTAGGTATCTGTGCCATAAGTTTTCTCTCTAAGCTCTGAATGTGAAAGAGGTCTGGTTGGGGAGCTGTTAGTGAGGAGAATTCCTGCTTTCTCCTTCCTCCTTGATCACATCTAATACCAAAATCCCTGTTTCAGGTGATCTGGGTGTACACAGTGGGGAAGAACTCCAGCTCACCACCACTATCACCCACGTGGACGGGCCCACTGAGATCTACAAGTTGACCCGCAAGGAGGCCCAGGAGTAGGAGGATTCAGCACCTGACTGGGACTTCCCGCCACATCCCAGCCATTTTTACTAGAACGGGGAGCGTGCCAGAGAGCTCCACATGCCAACGAACGCTCTGTCTCTTAGCTGTGGTTTCTTGGACCAGTGGTGTGGACATTTGTCAGCTTGCCTTCTGACAAGTAGTTCCCGGAGACAGACTCCTGCAGCCACTAATGTGTTGTGTATGATAACAAAACCTCTGGTATGACACATTTTCTGTGATCATTGTTAATTAGTGACATAGTAACATCTGTAGCAGGTGGTTAGTAAACCTCATGTGTTGGGGGTGCACTCCTTGGGGAATGGTTTGGGCCAGATGGGGTCTATATGGAGTGGAATATTTGACTCCTTTTTTTCTTGTTTTTAGGTTCTAGGGTAGAGTTTAACATTCTTTGCAGTCCAAGATGGGCTGGTGTCATAGTCTTCTCACTCCTAATCCATGACCACTTTTTTCCCTATTTATATCACCAGGTAGCCTATTGAGTTAATATTTAAGTTGTCAATCGATATGTGTCCCTATTTTTTAAGGCATAATATAAAATAACCGAATTTCATGAGAAGATCTATTACACCAGGGGCATTTCAGCTTTGAAACCAAATCTGTGTATCCAATACTAACCAGTCTGTTGGATGTGGGTTTTAAAAAAAATGTTTGCTAAACTATCCAAGTAGGATTTATTGTATTAAATGGCCTTTGGGTCTAAAAAACTTTTTTAACCTCTTGCTTAAAATGTGTTTTCTTTTGATAAGATGCTTCAAACAGCCTCCACAAGTGTAGATCTGATCATTTAAATAAACCTGTATGTATATGCATGTATGTGTATGCACACCTCGTCCTCCTGCTCAGCCGGAACACATGCATGCAGATTCTTTTTTTTGAGTTGTGTCTATGGGGTGGGGGGAAATAGCTTTATGAAAAATTAAAATATTTTGCCATCAAAGTTTTGGGGACAGTATATATTTCTGGAAATAGGGTAACATTTTCCGCACTGCATGGTTAACCTCCACTGGATGGCATGTGTGGCAGAAAGCGTGTGTGTGGGGGGCAAGTTAAATGATTTAGACGTAGACTATGATTCCCCTACTATGCCCAGTTCCCCAAGTAGACTGTGTCATTGTACTTTAACTCTGCCATTGGAAAGGCAACGTAATACAGCAGAGAAAGAATAGTGGGTGGGAGGTTAGAAGGCAGTGTTTCCTAGCAGAGGTCTGACATTTATTACATAGTGTGACCTTGTTGAAGCCACCTGACCTGGCTGTTCCCTCACATATAAACTACCATTCATGAAGTTTTAACTGCTTCACGGGGTGGCAGTGCAAATTAGATCAGTTAATGTGTATAGAAATGCATTTTAAACTCTAAAACTGTGTAAATATGTTCTTTTTGGAGTCTAAAGACAATTTCATGAGTGTCCTGTTTTTCAGACATCGATGCCTGGAGGTTTGGGACACAATCCACTTAATCTGCCTACTCAGCACTCCTTCTCTATCCTTTCTTTTCCCTGATTTTGGCTAAAGCTGTGGTAAATAGTGATGGGAGGAAATATTTTGGTTTTGGCTGTTCTCTCAGGCCTTTTCCTGTCCTGGTAAACATTTGATGGTGTCTGATCCAATGCACTCAGCATCCACTTCTGATTGATCACTGTGGTGCCAGGCTTTAAATGTAGCCCATGTCTCACAGTCTGAAAGGGAAGACGAAGTTAAAATACAACAAGTAATCTCGTGCCCCAGAGGATGGAGGCAGAATTTCTCCAAGGAGATGAGAAAAGGGCCTGAGATAGGTCTTGAAGAAGAAGTAAGATTTTACCAGGGCTGAAGGACAAAGGGAACAGCAGGACGAAAATCATACAGGAAGTGAAGAATGGAGAATGCTTAGATAAAGCTGGTCATCAGGCCTGGCTGGCATATAGAAGGAGTGGAAATAGCAGAAGGTAAGCCCCCATGCATCTGTGAGCCAAAATGAGAAGGGTCCTTAATGCTGTGGGAAGAGTTATCAGACTCAGCCTAGGGTTTTATGTGGAGACGTGATATGATCAGAATTACTGCAACAGAGAGGCTGGACAAGCCCAGGAAAAAGATCACAAAGGCTGAAAACAGGGCAATAGTAGAGGACATGGAGAAGATCAGATTAGTTTTGGAGATAGAAGTGGCAAGGTTTGGGCATTCTGAATGTGGACATGAAAAGCAACAGCAGAGTCCAATGTCAAGCCCTTTGAGGAGAGAGAATGGTATGGCCCTTTAAGGATTCCTGGAGGGGCAGCGTCAGAGAGTCTATCACCTAAGGGTATGTATCCATACTAGAAGTTAAGTCTAGCAAGCTTACCTAAACGAGAGACTTTAGCAGAACCTTCCAAGAGCACCAATACCAGTAATTCATGGACCTTTCCACTAGAACAGTTCCATTTACTAGCTGTCTGTCTCTCTAGCTTCCGAAGTAGGGGAGGTACATGAGTGGCTCAGTCTCAGGCAAGCGGCTGCCCCTTGCTGATCAACTGTGATCAGGAAACCAAGTCCAGTGGCCGCTAACAGATTACCCTGTGGATTGGGGTCAGTTTCTGAAGAATGGAGAGTCCATTTTGAGTTGGCACACAGTCAGAAAACATGTACTACAGTGGGCCAGATGAGAAGTTTGGATTTGCTTGGGCTGGGTTTTCAAAGCTGTCTTCTGGAAGAAATGACAAGCTAACAGAAGCAAGAGGAGAAGCAGACCAGTCAGGGAAGGAGGCTTTGCAGCCATCACTGAGAATGACGTTGAGCTTGGCAGAGCATCAAAACATCACGTAACTATGGTGAACCAGACGCGGCCATATTCAAGAGGTGGCAGAAAGAAACTGAGGTAGGTGACTCATAGCCATGCAAAGTATCAAAGAAGCCAAAGAAAGAACCAGATCAAGGGGGGAAAGTTAGATAACCTGAGAAACTCAACAGCATTTAAAGATTGAATAAGGCATGTTGGATTTGGCATTGATATGTGGGACCTCACGGCAAGCGCAGCAATTAGACGTAGAATAAGATCAGTGAGTGCTCGTGATGGGAAGATAAGAGGTAGGATGGTGGCTCCAGGAGAAACCAGAGTCTGGGGAGAAAATGGGACTGGATTTGTAGACATTGAGGGTGAGAGTCAGCCATGAAGTCAAGATGATGATGAAGTAGCTTACGCCCCAAGAAGGTCAGAGACTTGGGATAAAGGACACAAGCTGATGAGTTAGTTTTGACAGAGTGAAAGGTCACTTTTATCCAGAGACAGGAGAGAAGTAACCAGTGGATGCTGAAGGAGAAACTTGAGGTCAAAAGAAGAGAAGTTGGCAACCGGTCCCTCTGTGTGTTCTGTTTTCTCTTTTCCCCTTGAACATGAAATGAGCCTAGAGTTGTCCTGAAGAATTTCTCGGTTTCAACAATGCAGGTAGAATACATTTGTTTTCAATCAGCAGAAAGTTCAAGAAACGCTTCAAGAGGTGAGAAAAAGCCTGTAATAAGGACTGTCAACCCAGAGCAAAAATTAATTGTTGGTCATGTATATGTTTTACTAATTGTCTTAAAATTTTTAAGTAATTTTGAAGAATATGATAATTGTAATAAGTTTAAAATTCCCCAACTGTCTGCTTTTTAAAAATAAGAAAACTTGCCATTTATGCAACAAACAGGTAAAATACAATTGATATTTCCCATAGAAAACAGTCAGTTTTATATTGACTTATTGGGTTCACCAGGTGTTAATCCTACATTTTCCCCTTAGGGGAAGAAAATGTCTATAATAATGAAATAAATAGTTTCTTTCACAACCTCTAGGTAATTCTAATCATTTCTCAGAACCGAGAGGATGCCTCAATTCTAATGCCAGAGAGCTGTTGGAAGTCGCACCCCTGGGATCCCTGCAGGTACTTTGAGAAAGTCTACAAAAATGTTAGAAGGCAGGTTATTGGTCTCATCCTCATCTTAGCAGTTCCAGAAACTCTATATTGTCAACTCTTTCAAACAGATCAAGTTCTGAGAGGCTGCCTGACCACACTGGGGCGTCTCAATGAATGACAATTCCTATGCAATCTTTTATAGTGAGGAGTTCGCCACGTCTTGTGTCTCCATCATTCCGGACACATTCTACCTTGCTATTGTTGAGTAACCATGGAGGCTAAGAGAGGAAGTACAAAGGGTTTTTTTTTTTTTTTTTTGGTGGACAAACGATAAAAGTACAGAGGAATGAGTGCACTTGAAAGAAGTAACATCTCAACCACGATAAAGCCTGAGGGATCATCCCAGTACTTCTAAAGGAAATACACACAGCTCCCTGCAAAGTGCCTAACACAATGTGGGAATTCAGCTGGGGAGGGTTGGTGGGTGAACCAGTAAACGCACCAGCTCATCCTAGTCTCTGACTGTGGTGGACGCCTCCTTCCTTTGATTCAATCAGACCCTGCTCCTTTTGCAGCCATTCAGCATCAGGATATGTTAATGCAGTAAATTAGGCTTATGTGTGGATACAACCTGACTCTCGTGAGTCTATGCCTCACTCATAGAAGGTCCCATCATCCTTTCATGCCATGGGAATCCTTCTGACTTTGGCTGCTTGCTCTCACCCCATCACACTTTGCTTTGTGACTGATTAAGTTGTACAGGGATGACTTGGTTTCTGAGACTATGTCAGCAATGAATGCCTTTCTTTTCTCCTCACATCAGAGTGATCTTCTGGGCACTCCTTGAACCACCTACTGTCTAGGAGCCTCCTGTCTCAATGACCAGGGTTTTGGCTTTAGAGGTTGAGAAGATGCTTGTGTATGGAGACCAGACCCTCTTTGTGACTTTGACTTTTTGTTCTGACTGTACTTCCTCCCACAAGTCCTGTCCTAGCCAGGACTTTTCTCCTTCAGTCTCATGTCTCGGCTCCCCAGTCCCTCCTCCAGATGTTTTCCAGACCCTTGCCTCAGTGCCCTGTTAACTGCATTCTAGTTCCTCACTGTTCTAGCATATGATTATCAGACTGCAGCGTTGCTCTAGCTGGCACAGATTAGTGGAAAAATAATACTTCTACTAGGGTTCAACATACTAACAAAATCGCCCTAGATTTGAAAATTATCCACTTCTTTGCTTCTCATGAACATTCAACCTCTAAAACACAGTTTTAAAAATTAATACAGGTATACCTCGTTTTATTGCACTTTGCAGATACTGCCTTTTTTTTTTTTTTTTTTTTTTACAAATTGAAGCTTTATGGAAACCCTCTGTCAGATGATGGTTAGCATTTTTTATTTTCACAATAAAATATTTTTTACTGAGGTATGTGCATTGTTATTTAGACATGCTGTTGCACACTGAATAGACTACAGTATGAGTAGACATAACTTTTATATGCATTGGGAAACCAAAACACCCATGTGACTCCTTTTATTGTGGTATTCACTTTATCCCAGTGGTCTGGAACCAGCCTGCAGTATCTCCAAGGTATGCCTGTATCACCAAAAATATTGTATTCAGCTAAATTATAGGACTTTATGCATATGAATTTCACTTTTCCCACACACAGATTCAATGGGTAAAGTACATCTTTAACTTTTAAAATACGCACAATTTGATATATAAATAAAAGTAGCTAAGTTCTTTCTAGGTGCAGAAAGTGTTGGTTTCAACTGCTGGAGAACTGCCTCCCTCAGCTTGGACCTCTTTGTCCCACTCTCTCTCTGTCTACACACAGTCATACACAAATACAAACACACACACATATATATCCCATTACTGTTAAACTCCTTTTTTCATGTGTTGGTGTTTGTAATATGGAACTTTATAATTTACGTATGTTTCCTTTAATATCTCCTCTTCATAGTCACGGGGCTTCTCAGATGGCACTAGTGGTAAAGAACCCACCTGCCAATGCAGGAGACATAAGAGACCTGGGTTTGATCCCTGGGTCGGGAAGATCCCCTGGAGGAGGGCATGGCAACTCACTCCAGTATTCTAGCCTGGAGAATCCCATGGACAGAGGAGCCTGGTGGTCTGTGGTACATAGGGTCGAACAGGACTGAAGTGACTTAGCACACATGCGCCCTCTTCACAGTCACATAGTGACTGCTTTACATAATAAAGAAGTGAGGTTCAGAGAGGTGAAATGACAAAATTGGAGCCAAGAAGAGATCGTCAGTCTCTGAACCTGCCTCTTAAGTAGCTTACTTGCAGCAGAAGAGTCAAGAATTTTGTTTTGAGCTGCAGCTCTCATTAGAGCAGAATGACCTTATTGGGAAATGTTATTCCAGAGGAAGAAAATAGCTGCCTACTCTCCATTTTCATCAATGGCAAGTGTCTGCCCTCTTCTGGCCAAAGGGAGGATGACGGCTATCACTGAGCAAATTCTTAGGACAAAAGTCAAACCTTCGTATGGGGGAGTTTGTAGGGGCTCCATGATAATTATTGCTTTTTTAGTGAGTTCTTGTCATAGCTTTGCATATGACTTTGCTCTGGGACCTTCCAGACGACTGCCTGTACCCTATTCCCCTTGAACTTGGTGATCTCTGAAGTCCTCACTAGCCCTGACTGTAAGAACTGTAACGGAGGCTTGTGTTAATGACGTCTTACAGCAATGCAGGGCCAAGTCTGCTGTGGGTGGATGCGAAGGCATGGCAGCATGGCAACCTGAGCGGGGGCAGGTGCTAGTGCAAATAGACCCCCGGCATTTATTGATTAGGAAGCCCCTTCGATCCTGCTCATTATTCTCCTGAGCTCCTTCGAGGCTCTGAGCTCCCTCAAGTGGCTGCTGTACCCAGCAACCTTTTTCATCGAGATAAGTCAAGGTCAGGATGGTCTTCACTCCCATGATGAACTCTTCTCAGTTCAGGGACACCAAGAGACTGAAAGTGAGCCATAACCAGGAGTGGCCAACACACGAGGTCTTTCATTGCACGTGCTTGGCGGACGTTCTTCACATGCTGACTCGATGGAAACTTCACGGGCAGCACGAAAGGCTGGAAGCCAGTCAAGACACAGGAGAACTGGGATGTAAAGACGCTTCCTTTGTTTGTGAAATGGTTCACAAAGGCAGTTGTTCCTAGGAATGGGCAAGAGTTTTAAATCACGTATGTGTGTTTTGGCTGGGTCACCCTAAAGGCAGCTTCTGAGTCAGGAATTCATGTGCAGGTTTGGAAGGCCACCAGAGGAGACAAAGAGAAGGTGGGAGACTGGGAAGGCCCCGAGGGTGAGGGGCAGCCCTACTGAGCAAGGAGGCAGAGTCTTGGTGGCACCTGCCCTCTGTTGGTGCAGGGTCACCCCTGAGCTGTTAGCTAACTGGAACCAGGGTCAGCTTGAAGAATACGGGTGCTACACTGTGTGCTTAGCTGATCCCCAAATCAGATCAGATCAGATCAGTCGCCCAGTCGCGTCCGACTCTTTGCGACCCCATGAATCGCAGCACGCCAGGCCTCCCTGTCCATCACCAACTCCCGGAGTTCACTCAGACTCACGTCCATCGAGTCAGTGATGCCATCCAGCTATCTCATCCTCTGTCGTCCCCTTCTCCTCTTGCCCCCAATCCCTCCCAGCATCAGGGTCTTTTCCAATGAGTCAACTCTTCGCATGAGGTGGCCAAAGTACTGGAGTTTCAGCTTTAGCATCATTCCTTCCAAAGAAATCCCAGGGTTGATCTCCTTCAGAATGGACTGGTTGGATCTCTTTGCAGTCCAAGGGACTCTCAAGAGTCTTCTCCAACACCACAGTTCAAAAGCATCAATCCTTCGGCGCTCAGCCTTCTTCACAGTCCAACTCTCACATCCATACATGACCACAGGAAAAACCATAGCCTTGACTAAACGAACCTTTGTTGGCAAAGTAATGTCTCTGCTTTTGAATATGCTATCTAGGTTGGTCATAACTTTCCTTCCAAGGAGGAAGCGTCTTTTAATTTCATGGCTGCAGTCACCATCTGCAGTGATTTAAAAACCTTGGAGAGATGCATAAGAGTAAGGAACAAAAGGTAAACTTTTCATTGATCATACCAAGTGTTAGAGATAAATACTAAAATGTCAGTGTTCTTACACAACTTGTGATATGCATGTATATATCATGTATATATGTATATATCAAATATACATGTGTATATAATATTTACCATTCACTTTGCATGTCACGATGGTATTATATATGGAAGATTTCTGGAGAATTTCTCCAGAAATTCTCTAGAAAGCAGTATTATGTAACCTTCCTTTTTTACAATTTACTATATCTAGAAGCTCTTTTCCTTTTTCCATCACCTACAACATGATTTTAATGACTTTATTATTGTAGTCTCTGATAAGGATATGTCATCATTCGTTTATTAAGCCCCTACTTTGGGCTAAATGATTTGCAAAGTCTGACTATTATATGCTGAAATGAACATCCTTGGATATAAGTCTTGTTGTAGGTCTCTGATGGTTGCCTTAAGATCAGTTCCTAACGGTAGAATTACTGGGCAGAAGTTCAATTATTCATTCGTTAAGTGTATATCAAACACCTTATTATGTGCCAGTGCTGTCCTAAGTCCTTGGGACAGACCAGTAAGCCATGTCTCTGTCACTAAGATGTGTATTGACTGGGAGGGGGAGGTGGTGACGGGGCAATAGATAGTAAATGAATACAGTGGTGCTGATAAAAGCTATCAAGAAAAGCATTTACCATGGCCCCCAGAAACATGCCACCAGCAGAATGGGGCCTGTGGCTTCACGTCCTCACTGACACTCTGCAGTTTTGACATTTGCCACTTCAAGATGCAAAACGTTGCATATTTATTGCATGGCCAGTGACATTGAACACATTACTGTGAGTTTATGTTTTTAGGTTGTCGTTTCAGATTCTTTATCTGTCTTCCTCTGATATTCTGCTTTAGGATATTCATCCTTTGTCTCTCATACATGTAACCAAACTTTCCCCAACTTACTACTTGCTTTTAATTTTGTTTTTGATGTTTCTTGGGGCCATGGAGCTTTTAAATTTTATGTAATCAAATCTGTAAATGCTTCCCTTTATATAATCTACGTTTTCTGTAATGCTGAAGGAAATCTTCCTAATCTAATACGTTAGGTCATCCATATTTTTGTCTATTTTTCTAAATTTTCTTTTGAAGTTTTCTTTCATTAAATTCATATGGAATTTGTTTTTCAGGAGGAATCTCAAATACTTTTTTCTGAAGTTTTTTGGAAAATGATTGGGAAAGACCCTCTTAAGCGAGCTGAAGGGAGGCGTGGGGGTGGGGCTGTGGTTTGGGGCCACCCCTGAGCTGAGACTCTGGGCAGCCCTGAGGCTGAAGTGTGGGAGCCCTTCCAGCCTCCAGTCATGCCAGAAGCTGCCTTGGAGAAGTAGAACCCACTGTGCTCTGCTGCCTAGGGGCTCCCCAGTCTTCACCTTGACTTTGCTGGTGTGGGCCCTGCCATATAGGGAAGGTAGACTCTCACAGGGTCATGGAGGAAGTGGGAGAGCTGTGGGCAGGGGTCGAGTTTACTGAGGAACACATAGGTAGTGGTTGCTGACTGTCCCCGGTGCCTAGGCCTCCCAAGGGATGCACTGGAAAGCCATCAGCTCCTCTGATGCAGAGCTCAGGGGAATAGCATCCAGGATCAGAAACTATTAGCCACATTGATTGGACCAATAAATGGCAACCACTTGAGCCTCCTCTGTGGATAGAAGGGGAGGGGAGTGATGGTCTGGTGGGATAAACAGAGCAGAATGTCCTAGATGGTGCTCTAACTTTGCAACTAATTGCTGTGTATCCTTGACCAAGTTACAATACCTCTCTGGTTCAAGTTTTATCAGATCAAATGTTCGATTATACTATGTCTAGCAACATTAATTGGTTGGGAAGAATATCCACAGTAGACTTCTTGGTTTGGAGTGCTTGGTATAGTTGTACAGATAAATTTGGGGAATATGTACAGTACACTAGCTTCATGCTTTGGAAAGAGTGTGTGTGTGTGTATGTGAGTGAGAGAGAGAGATAATTAGAGAAAGAGAAGGGAGGTGGGAAAGAAGAACGAAAATAAGAAGGAAATTGAAAATAAGTTGGCCCTGTGAAAAAATTGAGCCAAGGTTTGTTGTGAGTTGGAATTTCTGCCAATCATCCTAACCTGCATAAAGGTAAGTGGGAAGAGTAGGGATTACTCATAAAGGTGCAATAGCAAACTTTCAACCCACCAACTGCCTCAGAGGGGTAGAGTCCTGTTCGCCTTCAAAATTAACATTTAAAACCACCCTTGTCCAGAATTGTCACTCACAGCTACTTGCTGCCCTCTGCTGGTTAAAATAAATAATGTCTGCATTACAAAATAAGTTTTTTGTTTTTTGTTTTAGGTTTAAGAGAATAGTTGCTTTGCCAATGGCTCAGATGGTAAAGAATCCGCCTGCAATGCAGTAAACCCAGGTTCAATCCCTGGGTCAGGAGGATCCCCTGGAGAAGAGAATGGCTACCCACTCCAATACTCTTGCCTGGAGAATTGCATGGACAGAGGAGCCTGGTGGGCTATAGGCCATGGGGTCACAAAAAGTTAGGCACAACTAAGCAATTAACACTTTCACTTCATAGTTGCTTTACAAAGTTGTGTTAGTTTATACTGTACAGCAAAGTGAATCAGCTATATATACATGCTGCTAAGTCACTTTAGTCGTGTCCGATTCTGTGTTACCCCATAGACGGCAGCCCACCAGGCTCCCCCGTCCCTGGGATTCTCCAGGCAAGAACACTGGAGTGGGTTTCCATTTCCTTCTCCAGTGCATGAAAGTGAAAAGTCAAAGTGAAGTCACTCAGTTGTGTCCGACTCTTTTCGACCCCATGGACTTCAGCCCACCAGGCTCCTCCATCCATGGGATTTTCCAGGCAAGAGTACTGGAGTGGGGTGCCATTGCCTTCTCCGTATATATACATATATCCCTTCTTTTTGGATTTTCTTCCCATTTAGGTTACCACAAAGTATGAGTTGAGTTCCATGTGCTATACGGTAGGTTCTTATTAGTGATCTATTTTATACATGAAAGTGAAAGTGAAGTAGCTCAGTTGTGTCTGGCTCTTTGCGACCCCGTGGATTGTAGCCTACCAGGCTCCTCCCTCCATGGGATTCTCCAGGCAAGAATACTGGAGTGGGTTGCCATTTCCTTTTCCAGGGGATCTTCCCAACTCAGGGATCGAACCTGGGTCTCCTGCATTGCAGGCAGACACTTTAACCTCTGAGCCACCAGGGAAGCCCTGCTATTTTATACATAGCAGTGTATATATGTCAATCCCAATCTCCCACTTCATCCCACCCTGTATTGCCCCCTTGGTATCCATGCGCTTCTTCCCTACATCTGTGTGTCTATTTCTGCTTTGCAAATAAATTCATCTATATCATTTTTCTAGATGCCACATATAACAATATATAATATTTATTTTTCTCTTTGAGTTTTTCACTCTCTCTGAGTCTCTAGGTCCATCCACGACTCTGTAAATGGCACTGTTTTATTCCTTTTTATGACTGAGTAGTATTCCATTGTATATATGTATTATACATCTTCTTTCTCCATTACTCTGTCACTGGACATTTAGGTTGCTTCCATGTCCTGGCTATTGTAAATAATGCTGGTGCTTCAGTGAACACTTGGGTACATGTATGTTTCTGAATTATGGTTTTCTCTGAATTTGTGCCCAGGAGTGAAATTGCTGGGTCATATGGTAGTTCTATTTTTGGTCTTTTAAGGAACCTCCATAATGTTCTCCATAGTGGCTGTCTCAATTTACACTCCCACCAACAGTGTAAGAAGCTTCCCTTTTCTCCACACCCTCTCCAGCATTTATTGTTTTTAGATTTCTTGATGATGGCCATTTAACTGATTGTAGTAATGATATTTATTCTCCCCGCCCCAAATATTTATGGAGCACCTAAGTACCAGCCACAGTTGATGTTCAGTCGCTAAGTTGTATCTAACTCTTTTGTGACCCCATGGACTGTAGCCTGCCAGGCTCCTGTGTCTGTGGGATTTCCCAGGCAAGCATGCTAAAGTGGGTTGCCTTTTCCTTCTCCAGGACATCTTCCCAACCCAGGGATTGAACCTGCATTTGCTTCATTGCAGGTGAATTCTTTACCAATGAGCCACCTGGGAAGCCTGTTCTAAAGCAGACCAGTGACCAAAATGTACCTTCGTGGAATTTAATTCAATAACAACAATGATAACATCTAACATTTATAGAGTTCTTGCTATGTATGTGAGAGGTAGTATTTCAATTCTTTGATATTTATCAATTCTTTTTAATCCTAAAATCAATCCTAAGAAATAAGTATGTATTTCAGTCATTTTAAAGCTGAATAAATTGATACGCAAGAGAGGTTAACGATTTCCCTGAGGTTAGACAGCTGGGACCCTGGAGAAGGGTATGGCAACCAACTTCAGTATTCTTGCCTAGAGAATCCCCTTGGACAGAGGAGCCTGGCAGGCTGCAGCCCATGGGGTCGCAAAGAGCCGAACATGACTGAGCAATTAAGTACAAACAGCTGGGAAATAACTGAATCAGGTTTAATTCCTTTTTTCTCTAGAGTCTGTTCTTAACCAAGTCCCTTCACTGCCTTTACTGTCATTTCTAGCAGATTCATTTCTCTCCCTGTCCCAAATACTGTGCAGACACTGACATGAAATGGAAAGGCAAACTCTGACCTACTTGTTTGGTTCAGCCACTCATCTATCTTAGCCTCTGTGTGGCCCTAAGCCAGTCTCTTATCCCACATAGTTATAGGCAGATTAATACATGGTGGGTGCATGCTCACAGCAGGCCATGACAAATGTTGTTCTTGTTCTCCTTCTCCTAAGCTGATCTTCAGATGAGAGGAAGCCACTGGAGGTGCGGAATCTCTGACCTGTTGCTCCAGGCTTCTGTCTCAAGGTCCTTGTGAGTCCTGCATCTCCAGTTCAGCACGAAGGGCAGGAGGCAACCTGGAGCTTAATGATGAAACTGAAAGTTCTTCCCTGCTCAGCCTGGATCTCTGGGGCACAGGGACAGCTTATAGCAAGAAGGCTTCAGATCAGCTCCAGGGAAGAGCTGGCATCTCTTGACTGGAAGGTGGAGAGCCTGCCAGGCTCCAGGGAAAGCAGCAGTCAGATGCTGGAGGGAGGGTGGAGAGCAGCGGGGCCCGGAACAAGTGAGGGAGTCTTCACATTTTATAAGCCCTAGATTTCTACTTGCTAATTTTCTTTGTATCATGTGTGCCCAACCTCATAAATGTCAGCTTTATAGAGAAAGGACATATTGCTAAATTTCATTTTTTAAAAATATCTTCAGAAATTTGATGTTTTTAAAAGCAAATTTTAAAAGTATCTGATATTGTATACCCTAGAATCCCCTCTTATAACCATCTAGTTAACAGCATTATACTAGCTACTCTTTAGGAAGCACTTCTGTGCCAGCACCTCACAGCAGCCCCATGACACATCTTCATTCACATCACTTAGAGAGCAACATGCTGAAGCTCAGAGAAGTTAAGTCATTTGTCCTGGGTCACACAGCCAACTCTCACAGCTGTGCCTGGATGGCTCCATTACCACCACCCTATTCTGTGTCCCAAAGGGAGGAGAACATCATAAACTGACTGACTGACCTCTAGGTCCCAGTGTCATCCCAAAAAGCAAAGACAGTTCATCACTGGGTTTTGTCTGAACACAGAACAGAGGTTTCATCCTCATCTCTGGGCTTCTGTCACATGATCTGAAAGCAGCAGATCTGCATGTCCCTGAGAGAGGAGTGATGGGGCCAGCTCTCACATGATCCAGATCCACCAGCTTGGAGCAGCCAAAGGCTCAAGGGAGCCCCAGAAAGGACCTCATGAGAAGCAGTCAGTGAGTTGAAACAGGAGCTGCCAGGAACTGTCATACATACTTGGTGAGAAATTCTCAGTAGCTTTATGTGGGGGTGGGAGGGGAGGGTATCACTATTCTGAACACTAAAGAGAAGGGACTGAGGTCCAGGGGAAGAGGCCCGCCAGAGGCCAGGTGGTGGCTGGACGCCAGAGCCTTACAGAAGGAAGCTCAGTCCTACCTGTGGTCTACCCCCATGGCCCTGCCCTCCAGATCGGCCGCAGCAGCATCGACACTGCCTGGGGCATGACAGAAATGCAGAATCAGGCAAACCAGCATCCTCTCCCAGCCCCGGCCCACCGGTGAGGCTACTGCAGCCTGCACCTGCCCGCTGAGGGCTAACTCACACCTGAAGGGGCACCCCCAGATTGCAGATAGGAGAGACATTTTCCCAAAGGACATGCAACTTTCTTGGTTGATACTATTCCAGTAGGAAGACCATAGCATGGTAACTGGAAGTTTTACTGAGGCACGAATTTGAGTCATGGCCACTGCCTGGCTGGTGGTCTGGGGAAGGAGCTCTGCTCTTGGGAGCTGACTGGGAGGATGGAGGGGACCCAAGGGCCACTTCATCCTCTAGCTGGTTTGTTCCTGTCACCTAGATCTCAGACAGTGCACCCAGCATAAAAGGGATTGAAGTGAGGAACCCAGCTCCATGCCACTGTTTCCTCACATGTAAAATGATCATACTGTATATCTCACTGTGTTGTAGGGAAAGGTGAGTTAGGTCAGGCTTGGCATGTCAGAAACGCTCCATAAATGTTAGCTGTGATAATCAACATCATGGATTCTTGACATCTGTGGGTATAATGCACCCCAGACCCTCTTCCAGTTTCCTAAATGACAAACAAAGGATGCATATGTTGGCTCCTGAGTTTCTCCAAACTACATGTTCCATGTTGAATGCAGTGTTTTCTGTGTACCTCATCACATTTCAAGTCAACCAACTATTCAGCTTCTCTCTCACCATGGTGGTGAGTATGTGGTGGCCAGAATTCACTGAGATGCAGTATTTTTATTACCTCATGAGTTTGTCACTGACTCAGTCGTAAGCAGAGACCAACCCAACCACATGAATGAGCAGTCCCTGGGTCCCCTCCACCCCCGCAAAAGCCCCGCAGAGCTGAGACTTTTGCCCAGAGCCCCAGCAGTGGACATGATTCAAATTTGTGGCCCAGCAAAGCTGTCAATTATTATTCTCTGGGCTCATTCCATCTGGAACTGTTTAAACCAAGAGAGTTGGCACCATGACTGTCAAGAGAGCCATTATGATTTTTCCCAAGGTGTGTTTCAGAGGATGCTAGTTCCAGTGAATGTTTACAGGTGCTGAGTCTTCGCTGGGCTCTCAAGGAAGTTTGAGGAACCTTGGCATTTTAAGCAAGTTCCTTTTCCGAAGACATCTGCATTTTTCACATGCCAGCTTTGAGTTTGCAAGGGAGGATAAGGTAGGCTCTTCCTCATGCTTCTTTGACCACGTACTCTTGTCTGTGTGGGACATGTTCTACTGCAGTACTTTCCAGACCTTCCTCTGCACATGGTTCGCCTGGGAGCTTATGTGCTGTTTCTGACTCAGAAGATCTCGGAGCAGCCTGAAAGTCTACATTTCTATTAGGCTCCCGGGTCCTGTGGATGCTACTGGTTCCACAGACTTGGAACAGTTGGGGTTTGAGGAGATACTTCTGAAAGGTGTGTGCTGCGTTCACTACCCCAGAAGGCTCCCGTGACCTCCCTTTCATAGCTTTAACACTTGCTGAAGTGCTTGGAGTGTGTGAAAAGTGAGCCGAGCACTGGGCTGGAGAGGAAGCTCAGGAGAGCAAAGAGTTCCATCTGTTTTGTTCCCAGCAATATCTCCAGAACCGGGAGCTGAGCCTGGATCACACAGGGGCTCAGTCACACCTGTGGAATGATGTTATTACTAGGGAAACTCAGCCAAGATGCTCTTTTCCAGGCATCTTCTGAAACATGTACTGTGCTGAACTGTGATGGATTTGAGTTTTTCAGTGGGCTGAGATTGCTGCAGACTCACCAAAAATTTTGAAAAGCATCCAAAGCATCTCTTTCTTAAGCTTATAAGTCTGACTCAGCATCTAGGTGAGGCCCCCACCTGCGAGGCATGGCTGCTTTTCTTGTTATGGGAGCTTCAGCTCACATGGTCTTTGAGCATGAGCTCCATGGTCTTCATGGAGAGAGAGGGCATCCCGCTCTGGCACTCGGGGGTATGGGCTACAGGTGGCCCATTATCTCCAGAATGAAGCATTTTCTTTGAGATAGGACCAAAGTAGCCCAGGCAAAGTTCATGGGCAAATTATTAAACCAAGATCAAGGATTCGGCCTCAATCTTGTCCTGATGTTCTCATTACCAATCCGGGCAGGAAGCCAAATTCCTTGTTCTTCAAGTGTGTGTGTATTTGTTTGTTTGTTTTGATCCGAGAGAACAGGAGAAGCTATTTGTTACCATGGCAAGTACTCAGATTCTTATTTTTTTGTATAGAAGTATATTTGACTCATGATATTATATTAGTTTCAAGTATACAATAGTGATTTAGTATTTTTTATGGATTATACTCCTCTTTAAATGAAAGTGAAGTTGCTCAGTCATGTCAGACTCTTTGCAACCCCATGGACGGTAGCCTACCAGGCTCCTCCCTCCATGGGATTCTCCAGGCAAGAATATTGGAGTGAGTTGCCATTTCCTTTTCCAGGGGATCTTCCCAACCCAGGGATCGAACCTGGGTCTCCCACATTGCAGGCAGATGATTAACCTCTGAGCCACCAGGGAAGCCCCATACTCCACTTTAAGTTATCATAAAATATTGGTTACATTTCCTGTGCTGTACAATATATCCTTGAAGCTTATTTTATACACAGTAGTCTGTGCTTCTTAATCCCCTACTCCCATCTCACTCCCTTCCTTCATCCCACTTCCTACTGGTGATCACTAGTTTGTTCTATCTGTGAGTCTATTTCTGTTTTGTTGTATTTGCTCATTTGTTTTATTATTATTTTTAGATTCCACATATAAGTGGAAATATGCAGTCTTTGTCTTTCCTTGTTTGCTTATTTCACAAAGAATAATACCTTCCAGCGAGGTTCTTAAATAGGGGAGCATGGGGGTTCTCAAATAGGGGTTTAGTGTCTTCAACAGCTTCTCACCTTTGAGAAACTTAATCTTCTTAGGAAGCCCCAGCTCTCAGTACATGAGCTGTGTAGCCAGCAACCAATGGGAAGTACACGAGGTGCTCCTCAGTGATTCCTGAGCTGAGGCCATCCCAGAGGGCCTCTCAGAGAAGTGGGAATGAGCTGAGTCTTCAAGTGGGTGGTTAATAGGGCAGGATAAAGGAAGAGTGTGTGAGTGTGATGATGAACTTCCACAAGCATTATTTGGAAAGCTGTGACTAGAGTAGCCTGCCTAGAAGATGGTCTGATATGCAGTGGATAGAAAAGCAGACTGGAAGTGGAGTGTAAAAAGCCTTAAATGTCAGGCCATGGGGGCTGGACACCTGGAGCCATCTCTTTAGAACTGGAGTCTGGTTCCGGCAACCACTAGGCAGTCACAGAAAGGCTCCTCTTGAATGAGGCCAAGGGTGGGTCACCAGATTTATAAGGAGCCACTGGGTTCAGCCACTAGGTACGGTTGTACAGCTTGTGCACTGCGCCAGAGTGCCTGACCAAGGGAACAGTTCCCACTCCCCATCAAGCTGCCTTCTCCTAGAGGGCCTCCTCCTTCCGGTGTTCACAAAGACACCCTCGTGAGCTGGCGGTGGTCAGATCCTCTCAAGTGACGGCCGTGGGTGTTGACATTTTCTCAGAGCAGCCGCTGTGTATGTTCCCAGGGTGTCCCGGGGAGGGCGCTGCTCAGCTTAGCACAGGCCGACAGAGCCCTGAACGCAGAGCTGTTCTAAGAATGCAGCCAGAACTGGAGCAAGCCGGTTTTCAGCTCCTGGGCTCACGGACCAGCGAGCAAGTGGTCCGTACCTGTCCTCGCAGCCGAATTCAACGAAATCTTAACTGCGAGGAGGACTCAATTCCCAGCACGAAAGAAGTGAGAACAGAGCGTCTGCAGCCCTAAAGCTCCTAAAGTTAGGACCCGCAGCCCTCTGTCCAGAGGGGTTTGGGTGGAGACTTGTCCCGCAGTTTCCGGGCCGGGCAGGAGCGGAGACACAAGCAAAGGGATACAGAGAGACGTGAGGGCTCCAAGGATGGGGCAGCAGCTGTGTCTCATCAGGGCCACCGCTAGCCTTTGGGTTCTCCTGTCACTGTGACAACCAGAAACTTTACCCCGCGTGTTTCAAAGCCCCCCTCAGGAGGGTTGAATCATTCCCAAATGACAACTGAGCCAGCATCCTGGCGTTAGAAGCAAGGGTCCCAGCCTCATTCAAAGGCTGCTGAGCACAGCGCCACGGTCTCCCGCCAGGTTCTTGGTTGGGCTCCTCTGAAGAGTGAGTGTAGGCTACTGACTGTGGCACAGCACCCCCACCCCGCCCAGCAAGGAGCGCCCAGGGTTCCCCCCACCCCTATTATTGTCAGGGAGGTGAACCCAGCATCAGGTCCACCACTTAGCCTGAGAAGACCATGCGTGACTTGGGGTGTTTACTGCTCCTTTGCCTTATTTTCATATTTTATCACATTCTTACGAATATTTAAACAATGTATTGTTTCATCTTGCTCGTTTTGGAATGTTACGAAAAGATCATACCTTAGGTGAGTTACATTTTTAAAAATTAAAAGCTATGTTTGTGAGATTTACTTGAGTTGATGCAAATAGCTGTAGTTCATTCATTTTCACGTTCTTACACAAGTCTCCCAGTGCACGTGGGCAAATGTCTTGAGGTATAGGAATGACATGGATAGGTCATAGAGTCAGATTTTCAACTTCTATGCGGCACCAAATTGTTTTGCAAAGTGATTGTATAAATTTCAGTGCTATTGGCAGTGTGTGAAAGTTCCTATTAAACCACATTCTCATAAACACCAGCTATTATCTTAATTTTCTCAATCTAGTGTTTGTAATATAGTATCTTCTTGGTCTTGGTTTTCATTACCCTGATTACTAATGAGATTAAACATAATTTCATGTTTATTTGTCATTTGTGCTTCCTCTTCTGTGAAATGCTTATTTGTTCCTGTTCTGTTCCCACTTTCATTAGGTTGTCCTAATTTGTAGAATTAAAAAACATGCAATCTGAATATTAATTCCTTGTTAGTTATATCTCTTACAATTATCTTAGTATTTTCACTTTATGGTGTCTTTTGATAGTATTAATGTAGATGTATTATCAGTGTTTTCTTTTTTTTTTAATTTACTTCTTATATTTATTTGGTTATGCCAGGTCTTAGCTGTAGTATATGGGATCTAGTTCCCTGACCAGAAATCGAACCCAGGCCTCCTTCACTGGAAGCACAGAGTCTAACCACTAGACAACCAGGGAAGTCCAGTCAGTATTTTCATTTTTTGTTGGTAGTTTTTGTGTCTTTTTAAAGAAATCATTTTAATAAATTGCAAGGTTACAAAGGTATTTGAAATTTCTTCTAAAAACTTTTTGCATGTTTAAAATTTTAATCTGTTGGAAATTAACTTTTGTATATGAGAATTAGGATTACCTTTCAAGTTTTCTTTTATGGATAACCAGTCACCTCCGGGAGGAGCTACCCCACGTCCGATGTCAGGGGCGGCAGCAGAGAGGAGCTAACACAGCCTGAGGACAGGGGCGGCGCCTGGGAGGATCAACCCCACATCCAAGGAGCTGTGGCTGCGCAGGCTCAGGAGGGCCTAGAGAAGCTATCCCACGTTGAAGGTCAGGAAGGGCGGCGGTGAGGAGATACCTCTAGTCCAAGATAAGGAGCAGTGGCTGCACTTTGCTGGAGCAGCCGTGAAGAGATACCCCACGCCCAAGGTAAGAGAAACCTAAGTAAGATGGTAGGTGTTGCAAGAGGGCATCAGAGAGCAGACACACTGAAACCATACTCAAAGAAAACTAGTCAATCTAATCACACTAGGACCACAGCCTTGTCTAACTCAATGAAACTAAGCCATGCCCGTGGAGCAACCCAAGACGGGCAGGTCATGGTGGAGAGATCTGACAGAATGTGGTCCACTGGAGAAGGGAATGGCAAACCACTTCAGTATTCTTGCCTTGAGAACCCCATGAACAGTATGAAAAGGCAAAATGATAGGTTACTGAAAGAGAAACTCCCCAGGTCAGTAGGTGCCCAATATGCTACTGGAGATCAGTGGAGAAATAACTCCAGGAAGAATGAAGGGATGGAGCCAAAGCAAAAACAATACTCAGCTGTGGATGTGACTGGTGATAGAAGCAAGGTCCGATGCTGTAAAGAGCAATATTGCATAGGAACCTGGAATGTCAGGTCCATGAATCAAGGCAAATTGGAAGCGGTCAAACGAGATGGCAAGAGTGAATGTTGACATTCTAGGAATCAGCGACTGGAATGGACTGGAATGGGTGAATTTAACTCAGATGACCATTATATCTACTGCTGTGGGCAGGAATCCCTCAGAAGAAATGGAGTAGCCATCATGGTCAACAGAAGAGTCCGAAATGCAGTACTTGGATGCAATCTCAAAAACGACAGAATGATCTCTGTTCGTTTCCAAGACAAACCATTCAGTATCACAGTAATCCAAGTCTATTCCCCAACCAGTAACGCTGAAGAAGCTGAAGTTGAATGGTTCTATGAAGACCTTCAAGACCTTTTAGAACTAACACCCAAAAAAAGATGTCCTTTTCATTATTGGGGACTGGGATTTCTTTGGAAGGAATGATGCTGAAGCCGAAACTCCAGTACTTTGGCCACCTCATGCGAAGAGTTGACTCATTGGAAAAGACTCTGATGCTGGGAGGGATTGGGGGCAGGAGGAGAAGGGGACGACAGAGGATGAGATGGCTGGATGGCATCACTGACTTGATGTACATGAGTCTGAGTGAACTCCGGGAGTTGGTGATGGACAGGGAGGCCTGGCGTGCTGCGATTCATGGGGTCACAAAGCATTGGACACGACTGAGCGAGTGAACTGAACTGAACTGAAAACTCCTTTTAAAAGATGAGGAAACTGAGACTCTGAACAGTAAGGTGAGTTAACCAAAGATGCACAACTGAGGTGGAAAAGCCACACACACGTACTCACAGTTTATAGAAGGATCCTTTCCCTCTTTCTACTGAATGTCTGTGCATTCCTCTGACTTCCTATGTGTACTGCTGATAGGTTTCCCATAGATGTAGCCTCGGAACCCAGTCCTGTTTTCCCACCCCTGCTTCCTAAATCAGACATATTGCAACTCCTTGCTCTTAAGTCTGAGGTTACCTACACCCTCAACATTCTAATAAGTATAATTTCCCAGTTTTACATTGTAGCTAGTTTCTTAGTAATTCTTGAACAGAATTCTGAGAGAAAACTAGGATTCTTTCTTATCTGGGATTTGGACTTCCTAGAGAGCCCAGGGCTCCTTTGACAGTGATATCTGCCATCATGCCATAGTCTGAAATTTGCAAAGTTGCCGTTCTTGACCAGTTACTTCTACCTGGGTTCTTTCTCTCCAGTGAGGCAAACCTTGGTTATGAATTTGTGGCACAGAAAACTAGATTTTCCATAGGACTGAATAAGAATTTAACATGTGTCCCTTTTTACAGACCCAGAAGTTGTTAAAACAATTAGCAGCAGTACTAAATAATGTGAAAGGGCTATGCAAAATACAAAACACTCATGTTGGAAGTCTTTTTCCAAAATCCTAAACTATTATCTCTCACATGGGTAAGATAAATATCAGATAAAGTATGATGCTTCAGTAGATCAGAGAAGGAGCAGGACCCCTCAGCCCCTCCAACTTTTCAGTCAAGGAATTAGACTAGACACTGATAAAGGGCAGATTAGACATTTAATTTCATTAAACACACTGGTCTGGATAAATTAGAGCTGAGGAGAATGGGAACATGCTGATGAGATCAATTATCCACAGGCAGTGATCTCCTGGGAACTAGAAAACCAGGAGAGGTGCCAAAGAGCCAGGAGACTGTGATCCCTGTGATCCTGAATTTTAAAATGCTGAAGGTGAACTCATAAACTTGACAACAGGTGCAGACAAGGATCTAGAAGCCCTGGACATCCACGGTCCCAAGAGAGCTGGGGTGGGGGCCGCGTAATGTTGCACCGACAAAGGAGATGCAGCTGGGGGGTTCTCAGTGACTGCAGACTCCAGCATGAGTCACCACTGGGATACAGCAGCCACGAGCTAATGTCACAGTCAGCCATGTTCACAGAACTATAGTGTTTCCAGAAGACAGCACGATGATCCACCCAGACTTAGTGACATGTGAAGCACTGAGTCATCCTCTATTGATCCTGCTATTGTATAGAGAAGAGTTTCATGACATTTACGCTGGCAACAGGGTCTGTGCTTTGATTTTGGTTTTTTATCACAATGAGATAAACATCGCTAGGCCCTGGAGAGAGTGGCTGTTCGCTTTGTTCTTAATCAAGCACTGTATCAAGGAACATTCTGTTTTTGTCCCTGCTGCTGCTCCCCTCCATCTGAAGGTAGGAGTCCCCAGCTGTATGGATTCTCCTGGGCCCCAGCGCCAGTGTGGCTTGTTGGTGATGAGCATCTGTGACAGAGGAAGGATGCTTCTGAGCTTATAAACAAGCCTCTGGGAGCTTAGCCAGTCAACTGCATCAATCAGGGAGTGTGCCACCCATCCCGCACCCCTTTTTTGACTCAATATAAGGCAGATTTCCTAACAATCAGGGCTGTTTAAAAACTGAACTGGCTGCCTTGGCAAGGAGTGAGTGCCTCATCAACTGGAAGTGTTCAAGAGCAAAGTGTGGGTGACTCTCTGAATACAGATGTGGATCAAGAAAAGGCTGGGCAGGGAGAATGCCAGGACCTCTTCCAAATCTTAACACCAGGGTCTTTCATTTAGACCACCCTGTTTTTGCTGAAGATAAAACTTTCCGAGTAGTTTGATTCTCTTTACTTGGAGTTAGCAGCCCCCTTTGAACGACAGTGTTAGGCCTCCGAATCCATTTTAAAGTAAGTCTTTGCAGATGTTCTCTTATCTCTCTCCATTGCTACCAGTGTTGCCCCCAGTCCCTCTGCTATGACCACCTGAATTCATAAGGAGGGAGAGACCCCTTCTTGGATTTTCTAGTTTTCTGAGTCCGCTGGAAGGACACCTGCTGGCCTCCTCTCTAATCTCTGTACCTTTTTCAGCAAAGAGGAGGAAAAACCAGTATATAAGGAGTATGAACAGATTGCCATGGGAGCTCACCTGTGAGCATTCTCTCTTCCTCACCTGCTTCCTAGCTGGCTCAGTCCAAATGCATTTGAAGCAAGAGCACGAATTACTCTAATTTAGGGCAATTATAGGATTTACAAATTAAACATATTCCCAGTGGTTTCCCTAGCAACCATCTCTGAATCACACGATGAGATAAAACTATTGTTCAACTTAATAGATTCCACTATTAAGAGAAGTCCAACTATAATTCACAGCAAGCACTCACCTGGTGTGGGCAGAAAGTGCACTGGATAGCAGGGCAGGAGACCCTCATGCAGGTTCCAATTCACAGGGGTCAGATCCAGAGCAGGGTCATACCCTGAGACCCTGGTGACAGTTTCACAGCAATGCAAAGGGGTCTGAGCAGGGCCGAGAGAAGGAAGACTCCGGTGCTTCTGAGTGAGTGAAAACAATAAGCACAGAACAGTTTTGTGAAGGATGCTGAGACATAGTGAGGTCCTATGCAGGATAGGCTCACCCAGCTGTGCAGGGCTAAGGCAGTGCTTCAGGTGGCAGGGCCAAGCCAGGGACTGAGCACACATCTTTATCAGCCTCAGTGGAGTCTGGGAGGGCAAGCTGACAGGAGGACTTTCAGTTCTAGAGTTTTTTTACATGGACAATAGAGTCTTGAGCCATATAATTTTGAGGCTCCTTCCAGCTCTTTTGGGTAGGAGGACTTACCTGGTTATGGAACAGTTTAAAAATAGTCATATTTATAGTCAATCAGCTGGTAAAGAATCCACCTGCAATGCAGGAGATCCCAGCTCAGTTCCTGAGTTGGGAAGTTCTCCTAGAGAAGGGATAGGCTACCCAATCCAGAATTCTTGGGCTTCTCTGGTGGCTCAGACAGTTAAAGAACCCACCTGAAATGTGGAAGACCTGGGTTCGATCCCTGGGTTGGGAAGATCTGGAGAAAGGAACAGCTACCCACTCTATTATTCTTGCTTGGAGAATCCCCAATGGACAGAGGAGCCTGATGGGCTACCTTCCATGGGGTCTCAAAGAGCTGGACACGACTGAGGGACTAAGCACAGCACAGAGATGAAAAGAGCAACTTTATTGGTACTCATGTTGGAGCACTTCAGCTGGACCTACAACCAAGTGACCTTCAAAATGACACGACTCTGACCAAGTCTGGACCTGCACGTGGGTAGAAATGGGAATATAGCTCAGACACACGAGAGTGGGGAACTTACCTTGAACCAATGAATTCTGGAGAAGGACACATCCTCCTCAACTGTGGACTGGGATCCAACTGTTCTTCCTTCCTACAGGAAAGCAGAAGTAAAAAAAAAAGTCTGCATCTAACATGCAGCCAGCCTAACAGTGAGTCCAGCCTCACCAAAAAGAGAGGTCCTCCCCCAGCCCCCTGCCCTGGGAAGAAGTGAAGGAGGGGGAGGAAGATGGGCACAAGCTAACTCCTGTCGACTAAAAAAGATGCACAACGTGAGGGTTGCAAGGTAAATTTTATTGGGGCAAAATAAGGACTGCAGCCCGGGAGACAGCACCTCAGATAGCTCTGAGAGACTGCTCCAAAGAGTGGGGGAAGGTCAGTATATAGGATTTTGGTGAAGGGGGAGTTCAGTGCAATCAAGCACTTACTTCACAGGTTTTCTACTAGTCTCATGGAGCTGATGTCACCATGAAGGGATTTAGTGCTTTTCTAGATATGAACAAGAGAAGGCAATGGCACCCCACTCCAGTACTCTTGCCTGGAAAATCGCATGGATGGAGGAGCCTGGTAGGCTGCAGTCCATGGGGTCCTGAAGAGTCGGACATGACTGAGTGACTTAACTTCACTTTAGATGTGAAGAGATGTAAGGATTAGGATTATGAAATCAGTTCCTGAAAATATCTAACTATCTAAAGACCTGTTCCACCAGATTCCCTGGAGCACAGAGTGCTTCACTCCACCCTGAACTCCCTCAGGGGATGTTGAAGGTCAACAGCTGCAGGAGCACGGGGTTCAGTCTCTGCAGCGGCATATGGCAAAGGCCCTTGTAGTTCTGCTGCTGCTGCTAAGTTACTTCAGTCGTGTCCGACTCTTCTCGACCCCATGGACTGCAGCCTACCAGGCTCCTCCGCCCATGGGGTTTTCCAGGCAAGAGGACTGGAGTGGGGTGCCATTGCCTTCTCCTTGTTGTTGTTCAGTTACCAGCAGATGCTCTTGGCAAGTGCCAATTTGTAGTTGACACTTCCAATACCCCAAAGAGGGCAGAGATTCCTGTTTTGTGGAGTGGCAAGAATGCAGGAGTGGGGAAAAGGGTTCCCTAACACAGGGCAGGGGGTGTTGAATGACATATTAGAGGCACTGGCTGGCTCATGGTCGATGCCCCTCGTCCCATCTTGCTTCTCAGACAATAGCCATCTGGCAACCCACAACCCTGTGTGTGTTCAGAGAGCCTGCAACTCTCAGGAGCTGCCACCCACACATATACAGGTCACAGTACCTTTGAAAATTAAAATCTGCAATTAGACAAGCCTTTTCTGTCCCAAGACAGGTTTGAGTAGAGTGGAGCTATTGAGTTATTGAATTTTTAAGGGTATAATTTTTTTTTTTTTTAGTTTTCCAATATTTCTTATTATGACGGAACTGTATAGACTTTTATAATGTTCCTTGTAAAAGGAGAATGTGTTTATAAGCATGCATCTTGCAAAGTCCTTTGCTGCCAGTCTTTCTGAACTATCACCAGTGGGGGATTCATGCTGTCTTTCTATATTTCTTGTTCAGTTTTTCAGAGTTTCTTATTCAGTAATCAGCACTCTAGCAATAGCAAACCCTGATGGGTATTACATTCTGGACAGTGAACAGATATTTGTCTAAGGGTCAGAGAGGGAAGAGAAAACGCTCAAGAACTCACTACAGTGAGTGACTGAGTTGGGTTCAATGCCACATCCAAGCTGCCTTGTGCTGTTTCTCATGGGCCTAGAGTGACAGTGACTGGCTTTCAAATCCTTTCTTTCCAAGATCCGCGCCCGTCTCCCCCACCCCACCCCCCCATTCCCCTCCACTAGATAATTGGATTCGTGGAGGAGAAAGACACCAAAATAACATCTTTCTAGGGTAGAATAACACATGGCCTCCTGTTTTCGGAGAGTAAAGGAAAAATCTCTCTCTTTTGGTAGGTTGCTGATACCCGATCATGTTTATTGGCTCCTGACTCTGTGCCAGGCAGGGTGCTGGATACTTTATGTTGTTTCATTTAGTCTTCACAGCAATCCCATGAGCAATGATTATCATCCTTGTGGTACAGATGAGGGAAAAAAAGAAGCATGGAGGCTCTTTAGCTTTCTGTGCAGTCTCACCAGAAAGTGGTGGAACTTTTCCAGCTCAGACAATTGCATTTTAAATCCTTCCCAAAGCCTTTATCCTCTACCTAGCCATTCCTCCTCCTACCCAAAGTTAGAGATGTATTTAAAGGAAATCCATTTTGAATTTGCATGTTCCTTGAGTGTTTGAGTTTATGAATCACTTTCACTTGATTTCCTTCATTCTTTGCTTTCTGTACTTACAGAGAAACAGGTGTTTGGAAAGTAAGAAGACCGTTGGGGGAAGGCAGGATCTTGGAACCTGGAGACATGCTGGATGCAGAGACTGTAGGCCCATCCTTTGCATCTCCTCCCTAGGCCAGCTCTAGTCGTGGAGTGTTGGTAAGAACAGCAGACAGGAGCCAGTGACTTGGCTTAGCTATGCAAATTTGGCCACTAGATTTCCACTCTCTGGTTACAGTCTCCTGCACTGTAGTACAAGCAGGTTGGGGTTAATGAATGCTGAATTTCCCCTGAGCCTCTAACCTAGGTAACTCAATCCCACACCACTGAGAGACACTGCTAGGAAAAGCAGTGTTTTCTCTGAGCAACTGTTTCAGCCTGTCTGTTTGGCAAATGCTCATATAATATATACGGCTAGCTACTGTATACTGTTTTAGGCGCTTTATAAACATCAACTTTTCTAATCCTCCCAAATACCATGTGGTAGGTATTCTAGAATATTATTGTTATTATCCTGTTTATAGGCAAGAGGGCTGAAGCACACGGTGATTTACTCAAGGTCCCAAAGCTAGTAAGACCGGAGTCAAGGTGAATCTGAGAAGTCCAGCTCCAGAGCCCACGTTCTTACTTTGTTTTTATCTCACGGAGAATGGAATTGATTGTGTAACTGATCAAGTGTCTCTCTTTACATTAACAACCCAGCTTCCATGCTACCTCTCACATGTAGAAAGTGTGCAGACCTTGGAAGTGTGTGCTTTAGGTATTAGCTTCACCCCAAGCTTCACTCTGCCTGCTTGTTTTCATCTCACTCTTCACCACACCAGATTTTTACCCCCTGTTTATGAGCATACCTCTTTTTGTTGTTGTTCAGTCACAAAGTCATGTCTGACTCTCTGTGACCCCATGAACTGCAGCATACCAGGCCTCCCTGTCCTTCATTATCTCCCTGAGTTTGCCCAAACTCAGGTCCACTGAGTCAGTGATGCCATCCAACTATCTCATCCTCTCTCACCCCCTTCTTCTTTTGCCCTCAGTCTTTCCCAGCATCAGGGTGTTTTCCAGTAAGTTGGCTCTTCACATCGGGTGGTCACACCACTCGCCAAAACATCCTTTTGGGAAGATGGTAAGTAATTTTAAGAATAATAATAAAAATAAATGTACAGGTGATTCAATCATAAAATAAATATAAAGGTGGTGTAAGTTTAGAATCCTAAGAGGCTAACTGTTTCAGGGTCTGTGTGGTGCTTCCGCAGAGTTTGGGAGAGACAGTGGGCTAAGAGGCAGCTCTACCTGAGAGGAACAGACTGCAGGTTCTCAGAAAGGATGTGTGCTTCCTGCTGGAGGTGGGGGCTATTGGAAATGCTGTTGGATGTGGGGGGATTGATTACTGCAATAATTGGGGTGTGCTATTGAGATAAACTGGTCAAAGGGAGACAGTCCCACACAAATTACAAATGTCCCATTAGAACTATATGGATATAAAAATCTCTATGGTTACAAGAGCCTAGCACCTAACTCTATTTCACATACATTTAAAAGAAAGTTTTACAAGGTTTTGACATATACTGAACTTCCTAGGAATGCAACTCCCATATAAAGTAAGAGAAGATTGCACATCATTTGTTTCAGAACTTTACCAAGAATTGTCCCCCACTTTGGAATATTCTGGGCTTCTTTGATGGTTCAGACAGTAAGGACTCTACAATACAAGAGACCTGGGTTTGATCCCCAGTGGGGGAAGATCCCCTGGAGAAGGGAATGGTTACCCATTGCAGTATTCTTGCATGGAGTAATCTATGACAGAGGAGCCTGGCAGGCTACAGTCTATAGGGTCGTAAAGAGTTGGACATGACTGAGCGACTAACACTTTCACTTTTTAGACTATTCCATTATGAACAACAGTACTTCTGGTATCTGAGCTAGCAATGTAATACACCTGTATCAGTCTGCATTTGCAGCTGTTGCATTCATACTGATGCTGCTTATACACACACACACACACACACACACACACACATGCTCATTTAGTCTTAATCTCAAAATGTTAAATATACATAATAGTAATCATTATTTGAGTGTTGTCGTCTCACAGACACAGATTTGCTCATTATAACTAGGACCTAGCATCTGCCAACTTTATTGTGTTTCTAGTGTAGCCATGCCTGAGTATCTCTAGGTAAAAATACATATGCTTTTATTATAAATTACTTTTCATTTGTTGATTTTCTATTCAAGGGGATATTGTATTATTTTCTAAAACTTTAGACTATTTGTGAATTTCTTTCAAGATAGCGAAGGGGGAGTTAACAAATGTGTACTTAAGATGATGGTGTTACGTCTGATAGGTTTGACATATCCTATGTCTTTTGAGGCCTTAGCCTCAAAGACAGGCTCCCTGCATGTACAAGGGTCTCCTTCAACTGTGTGCTTCCCAGCTTAACATGACAGTAAGTAGCAATCTCAAAAATGACAGAATGATCTCATTTGTTTCCAAGGCAAACCATTCAATATCACAGTAATCCAAGTCTATGCCCCGACCAGTAATGCTGAAGAAGTTGAAGATGAATGGTTCTGTGAAGACCTACAAGACCTTCTAGAACTAACACCCGAAAAAGATGTCCTTTTCATTACAGGGGACTGGAATGCAAAAGTAGGAAGTCAAGAAACACCTGGAGTAACAGGCAAATTTGGCCTTGGAGTACAGAATGAAGCAGGGCAAAGGCTAATAGAGTTTTGCCAAGAAAACGCACTGGTCATAGCAAACACCCTCTTCCAACAACACAAGAGAAGACTCTACACATGGACATCACCAGATGGTCAACACCGAAATCAGACTGATTATATTCTTTGCAGCCAAAGATGGAGAACCTCTATACAGTCAGCAAAAACAAGACTGAGAGCTGACTGTGGCTCAGATCATGAACTCCTTATTGCAAAATTCAGACTTAAATTGAAGAAAGTGTGGAAAACTACTAGATCATTCAATTAAGAGCTAAGTCAAATCCCTTACAATTATACAGTGGAAGTGAAAAATAGGTTCAAGGGATTAGATCTGATAGACAGAGTTCCTGAAGAACTATGGATGGAGGTTCATGACATTGTACAGGAGGCAGGGATCGAGACCATCCCCAAGAAAAAGAAATGGAAAAAGGCAAAATAGTTGTCTGAGGAGGCCTTAAAAATAGCTGTGAAAAGAAGAGAATAGAAAGGCAAAGGAGAAAAGGAAAGATATACCCATTTGAATGCAGAGTTCCAAAGAATAGCAAGGAGAGATAAGAAAGTCTTCCTCAGCTATCAATGCAAAGAAACAGAGGAAAATAATAGAATGGGAAAGACTAGAGATCTTTTCAAGAAAATTAAGAGATACCAAGGGAACATTTCATGCAAAGATGGGCACAATGAAGGACAGAAATGGTATGGACCTAACAGAAGCAGAAGATATTAAGAAGAGGTGGCAAGAATACACAGAACTATACTAAAAAGATCTTCATGACCCAGATAACCATGATGGTTATCTCTCATCTAGAGCAAGACATCCTGAATTGTGAAGTCAAGTAGGCCTTAGGAAGCATCACTATGAACAAAGCTAGTGGAGGTGATGGAATTCCAGTTGAGCTGTTTCAAATCCTAAAAGATGATGCTGTGGAAGTGCTGTACTCAATATACCAGCAAACGTGGAAAACTCAGCAGTGGCCACAGGACTGGAAAAGGTCAGTTTTCATTCCAATCCCCAAAAAAAAGGCAATGCCAAAGAATGCTCAAACTACTACACAATTGCACTTCTCTCACACACTAGCAAAGTAATGCTCAAAATTCTCCAAGCCAGGCTTCAATAGTACATGAACTATGAACTTCAGATGTTCAAGCTGGATTTAGAAAAGGCAGAGGAACCAGAGATCAAATTGCCAACATCTTTTGTATCATAGAAAAAGCAAGAGAGTTCCAGAAAAACATCTGCTTTATTGACTATGCCAAAACCTTTGACTGTGTGGATCACAGCAAACTGTGGAAGATTCTTCAAGAGACGGGAATACCAGACCACCTGATCTGCCTTCTGAGAAATCTGTATGCAGATCAAGAAGCAACATTTAGAACTGGACATGGAATAACAGACTGGTTCCAAATAGGGAAAGGAGTACATCAAGACTGAATATTGTCATCCTGCTTATTTAACTTATATTCAGATTACATCATGTGAAGTACTGGGCTGGACAAAGCACAAGCTGGAATCAAGATTGCTGGGAGAAATATCAATAACCTCAGATATGCAGATGACACCACCCTTACGGCAGAAAGTGAAGAAGAACTAAAGAGCCTCTTGATGAAAGTGAAAGAGGAGAGTTAAAAAGTTGGCTTAAAACTGAACATTCAGAAAACTAAGATCATGGCATCTGGTCCCATCACTTCATGGCAAAAAGATGGGGAAACAATGGAAACAGTGAAAGACTCTATTTTCTTGGGCTCCAAAATCACTGTGAATTGTGACTGTAGCCATGAAATGAAAAGATGCTTGCTCCTTGAAAGAAAGCTATGACCACCCTAGACAGCATATTAAAAAGCAGAGACATTACTTTGCCAACAGAGGTCCATCTAGTCAAGGCTATGGTTTTTCCAGTGGTCATGTATGGATTTGAGAGTTGGACTATAAAGAAAGCTGGGCAGCGAAGAATTGATGCTTTTAAACTGTGGCGTTGGAGAAGACTCTTGAGAGTCCCTTGGACTGCGAGGAGATCCAACCAGTCAATCCTAAAGGAAATCAGTCTTGAATATTTGTTGCAAGGACTGATGCTGAAGCTGAAACTCCAATACTTCGGCCACCTGATGTAAAGAACTGATTCCTTGGAAAAGACCCTGACACTGGGATGAATTGAAGGCAGGAGGAGAAGGGGACAACTGAGGATGAGATGGTTGGATGGCATCACTGACTCAATGGACATGAGTCTGAGTAAGCTCCGGGAGTTGGTGATGGATAGGGAAGCCTGGCATACTGCAGTCCATGTGATTGCAAAGAGTCGGACACTACTGAGTGACTGAACTGACTGAAGTAGCATTTGGTCAATGTGTCATGTGTTTCTCCTTCATTCCGCAAGTAATTTATTGAATGCTAACAGCTAATAGACACTGTGCTAGGTGCTACAAAGGCAGTTTGCTTAAACTCAACAAATGCTACAAAATTAACAAGAGGAAAATATAAACAATTTTCGCCAATCAGTTTGAAATTTTATGACATGTGGTGTTGGAGAAGACTCTCAAGAGTCCCTTGGACTGCAAGGAGATCCAACCAGTCCATTCTAAAGGAGATCAGTCCTAGGTGTTCTTTGGAAGGACTGATGCTAAAGCTGAAACTCCAATACTTTGGCCACCTCATGTGAAGAGTTGACTCATTGGAAAAGACTCTGATGCTGGGAGGAATTGGGGGCAGGAGGAGAAGGGGACTAGAGAGGATAAGATGGCTGGATGGCATCACCGACTCAATGGACGTGAGTTTGAGTGAACTCTGGAAGTTGGTGATGGACAGGGAGGCCTGGCGTGCCGCAGTTCGTGGGGTTGCAGAGTCGGACATGACTGAGCGACTAAACTGAACTGACAAATTCCTTAAAATCATTACTTACTGAAATTGACCCAAGAAGATATAGAATATATGAATTTTCCTATATATATTTTTAAAAAATCTAATTCCACATGTCTTTCCCAGAAAGAACAGTTTGGCTTCACTAGTGAATTACACCAAACATGTAAGAAAGAATAATCCTAATTCCATGAAAACTATTACAGAGAGTAAAGAGGAAAAACTTCTCAATTTGTTTTATGAGATCATATAACCTTGATACCATAAACTTGATGTCAAAAATCATAGGCAAATATTACTCATGAACATAGGTGTGAGTATTCCAAAGAAAATATTAGCAAACTCAATCCAGCAATATATAAAAAGTACAATTCATCAAAATCAAGTTGCATATTTTGTAGAAATGCAAGAGTAGTTTAACATTTAAAAAAACAGGCAGTGTAATTCACTGTATTAAGAGTAAGAAAGCTATAAATCTTTTGGACATTTCAATAGATGAAATATTTAATTAAATTCAACATCTATTCATGAGAAAAAAACTTATAAACTAGAAATAGAAAAGAATTTCCTTAGTTTCATAAGGGTTAGTTAAAAAAAAAAAAAACATATAGTGAAATGTTGAAAGCTTTCTCTTTGAGACTAGAGATAAGACTAGTGTGCCCAATATCACCACTTCTGTGAAGCATTTTACAGAAATCCTACCAAGTGCAACAAGAACAGAAAATAAAAGATACAATGAATGTAGAGTAAGAAGTAAAACTGTTATTACTTACAAATATTGTTGTATGAAGTAAACATCAATTTACAATTAAATTACCAGAAATAATAAGTGAGTTTAGCATAGTTTGTGAATACAAAGTCAAGGTACAAAATCAATTACAGCAGTAAAAATTAGAAAATAAAAATTTTAAACACATACCATTACAGTAGCAACAAAAGCACCAAATACCTATGAATAAATCTTACAGAATACATGTAAGAACTCTGCTCAGACGATAATACAATATTGAGAGAAATTAATGAGGACCTAGATAAGTAGAGAAATAGCCAATGTTTATACATTGAAAAGGGAGAAGGCAGTGGCACCCCACTCCAGTACTTTGCCTGGAAAATCCCATGGATGGAGGAGCCTGGTAGGCTGCAGTCCATGGGGTCACTAAGAGTAAGACACGACTGAGCGACTTCACTTTCACTTTTCACTTTCATGCATTGGAGAAGGAAATGGCAACCCACTCCAGTGTTCTTGCCTGGAGAATCCAGGGACGAGGGAGCCTGGTAGGCTGCCATCTCTGGGGTCACACAGAGTTGGACATGACTGAAGTGACTTAGCAGCAGCATACATTGAAAAACCCTATGAGACATTAACTCCATGATTTACAGTCCTGATCAAAATCACAGTAACATTTTTTATAAAAAACTCATGAGCTGCTCCTGAAATATATAGGGAAATAAAAAGGGCTACTATGAAAGAATAAGGTGACAGAAGTTGCACTCTAGATGTCAATACTAAGTGTGATATGGGTGTAAATGTAGACAAATAGACTAAGAGTCCTGAAATAGATCCACACATACTTGGACATGTGATCTTACAAGTCTACACTAAAAAAGCAGTGGGGAGAGGATAGTTCAATCAGTGTTGTCTTTTGGATAACTGTGTGGGAAAAATAAAAGAAACTTTATTATTATGTCACAACATACATAAAAATCAATTTTCAATTGATGGTAGCTCTAAATGTGACATTTCTATAAGATAAAATTAAAAAAATCTTCATGATGTGAAGGTAGAGAAAAGTACTTATTAAATGAAATATACTCATCAACAACAAAGGGAATATTGATAAATTGGACTACATTCAAATTAAGAACTTTTGTTTATCAAATGACATCACTAAAAGAGTGAAAAAGTAAGCCACAGAGTAGAAGATACATGTGACATATTTTACAAAGGACTTGTATTCAGAATATGTGAAAACCTTTTTCCAAATCAGTAAGTAAAGTATATAATTCAGTATATCTTGTCTACGAAAGAAGATATCCAAATAGCTGATATACCTATCAAAGGTGCTCAACCTTATCAGTAATCAAGGAAATACACACTGAAACAGACACCTATCCTGTAACCAGCAGCTCTCCTCCTAGGCATGTACACAACAGAAGTGCAAGCATAGGTGTACAAAGCCATTTATGAGAGTGTTGAGTGCAGCATTATTTGAAACTGCCCCAAGTTGGAAGCAACCCAAAAGCCCATTCATAATAGAAATTATGGTATACTCATTCAGTGAAATCGTCTTCAGCAATTATGATGAAAAAAACCATGGAAACATACAACATGAACAAATCTCACAAACATTATTTTGAGCACAGAAATCCAATGCAAAAGAATATATATACTGCATGATTTCATTGATATAAGGTCAAAAACAAAACTATAGCTTTGGAAGTCTGTGTAGTAGTTAAATAGGGAGAAAGCAGTTTTGGAAAACAGGCCTGTGCTTGGCTTTGGGAGGTGCTAAAAATGTCCTATTGATTATGGTGATAGATTATATAAAGTTAAAAGCACTGCAGATGGTGACTGCAGCATGAAATTAAAAGATGCTTACTCCTTGGAAGGAAAGTTGTGACCAACCTAGATAGCATATTCAAAAGCAGAGACATTACTTTGCCAACAAAGGTCCGTCTAGTCAAGGCTATGGTTTTTCCTGTGGTCATGTATGGATGTGAGAGTTGGACTGTGAAGAAAGCTGAGCGCCGAAGAATTGATGCTTTTGAACTATGGTGTTGGAGAAGACTCTTGAGAGTCCCTTGGACTGCAAGGAGTTCCAACCAGTCCATTCTGAAGGAGATCAACCCTGGGATTTCTTTGGAAGGAATGATGCTAAAGCTGAAACTCCAGTACTTTGGCCACCTCATGCGAAGTGTTGACTCATTGGAAAAGACTCTGATGCTGGGAGGGATTGGGGGCAGGAGGAGAAGGGGACGACAGAGGATGAGATGGCTGGATGGCATCACTGACTCGATGGACGTGAGTCTGAGTGAACTCCGGGAGTTGGTGATGGACAGGGAGGCCTGGCGTGCTGCGATTCATGGGGTCGAAAAGAGTCAGACACAACTGAGCGACTGAACTGAACTGAACTGATGCTTATGATTTGTACATTTTTTTTAGTGAGATGTATTTCAACTTAAAAAATCACCTGTGGAGGGAGGCGCCAAGATGGCGGAGGAGTAGGACGGGGAAAACACTTTCTCCCCCACAAATTCATCAAAAGAGCATTTAAACGTCGAGTAAATTCCACAAAACAACTTCTGAATGCCGGCAGGGGACATCAGGCACCCAGAAAAGCAACCCAACTCTTTGAAAGGAGGTAGGAAAAAATATTAAAGACAATAAAAGAGACAAAAGAGGGAGGGACGGAGTTCCATCCCGGGAAGGGAGTCTTAAAAAGAGAGAAGTTTCCAAACACCAGGAAACCTTCTCACTGCCGAATCCGTGCCGAGCTTTGGAAGCACAGAGGGTAACATAACAGGGAGAAAAAATAAACAAACAATTAAAACTCGCAGATTGTGAGCCCTACGGTAACTCCCCCAGCGGAGAAGCAGCGCAGACGCCTGCATCCGCCATTAGCAAGCGGGGGCTGGGCAGGGAGGCGCGGCGTGGGCTGCATCGCTGAGAGTGGGAGTCTGGCCTGAATACCCTGAGCACTATCTGAGCGAAATAATTTGGGCTAGCAAACCAGACTGTGGGATATCTACCATGCGAAAAGCCGGCCCTAACCTAGGACACCGCCAGCCCGCGCACGGAGCAAAGAACTGAACAGAGATAGCCGGCTGCGGACCTTCCCCCTCCGGTGACAGGCAGCCAGAGCCGGAGGGGGGCAATCGCAGCCCCAGAGAGACGTTATCTATAAAACTGGCTTCTTTGCTAACTAAAATTTATTGGGGGTCTGGACGGTCAACATCTGCCTGAGAAGGTGCGCCGGTTTTACACCCAGATAACCGAGTGGCGGGGAGGCGATAAGTCGCAGCATTGGCGCTCGCCAAACACCTCATCACCTGAGCTGCTCGGACCTGGAAAGAACACAAAATGCAGGCCCAACTGAGTCTGCGCCTCTGAGGACTACCTGAGTGCCTGAACCTGAGCGGCTTGGACCTGGGAGGTGCATGCAACCCAGGGCCAGCCTCGGATTGTTCCCGGCGGAACAACCTAGAGCCCGAGCAGTGTGGGCAGGGAGGCTACACGCGCCGTGAGCGGGGGCAGACCCAGTGTGGCTGAGGCAGTGCGGGCGCACGCCAGTGTCATTTGTTTGCAGCATCCCTCCCTCCCTCCCCACAGCGCGACTGAACAAAGAGAAGAAACACAGCTCCACCCACCAGAACACCAACACAAGCTTCCCTAACCAGGAAACCTTGACAAGCCACCGGTACAAACCCACACACAGCGAGGAAACGCCACAATAAAGAGAACTCCACAAACTGCCAGAATACAGAAAGGACTCCCAAACTCAGCAATTTAAACAAGATGAAGAGACAAAGGAATACCCAGCAGATAAAGGAACAGGATAAATGCCCACCAAACCAAACAAAAGAGGAAGAGATAGGGAATCTACCTGATAAAGAATTCCAAATAATGATAGTGAAATTGATCCAAAATCTTGAAATTAAAATGGAATCACAGATAAATAGCCTGGAGACAAGGATTGAGAAGATGCAAGAAAGGTTTAACAAGGACCTAGAAGAAATAAAAAAGAGTCAATATATAATGAATAATGCAATAAATGAAATTAAAAACACTCTGGAGGCAACAAATAGTAGAATAACAGAGGTAGAAGATAGGATTAGTGAATTAGAAGATAGAATGGTAGAAATAAATGAATCAGAGAGGATAAAAGAAAAACGAATTAAAAGAAATGAGGACAATCTCAGAGACCTCCAGGACAATATTAAACGCTACAACATTCGAATCATAGGGGTTCCAGAAGAAGAAGACAAAAAGAAAGACCATGAGAAAATACTTGAGGAGATAATAGTTGAAAACTTCCCTAAAATGGGGAAGGAAATAATCACCCAAGTCCAAGAAACCCAGAGAGTCCCAAACAGGATAAACCCAAGGAGAAACACTCCAGGACACATATTAATCAAATTAACAAAGATCAAACACAAAGAACAAATATTAAAAGCAGCAAGGGAAAAACAACAAATAACACACAAGGGAATTCCCATAAGGATAACAGCTGATCTTTCAATAGAAACTCTTCAAGCCAGGAGGGAATGGCAAGACATACTTAAAATGATGAAAGAAAATAACCTACAGCCCAGATTATTGTACCCAGCAAGGATCTCATTTAAGTATGAAGGAGAAATCAAAAGCTTTTCAGACAAGCAAAAGCTGAGAGAATTCTGCACCACCAAACCAGCTCTCCAACAAATACTAAAGGATATTCTCTAGACAGGAAACACAAAAATGGTGTATAAACACGAACCCAAAACAATAAAGTAAATGGCAACGGGATCATACTTATCAGTAATTACCTTAAACGTAAATGGGTTGAATGCCCCAACCAAAAGACAAAGACTGGCTGAATGGATACAAAAACAAGACCCCTACATATGTTGTCTACAAGAGACCCACCTCAAAACAGGGGACACACACAGACTGAAAGTGAAGGGCTGGAAAAAAATTTTCCATGCAAATAGGGACCAAAAGAAAGCAGGAGTCACAATACTCGTATCAGATAAATTAGACTTTAAAACAAAGGCTGTGAAAAGAGACAAAGAAGGTCACTACATAATGATCAAAGGATCAATCCAAGAAGAAGATATAACAATTATAAATATATATGCACCCAACATGGGAGCACCGCAGTATGTAAGACAAATGCTAACAAGTATGAAAGGAGAAATTAACAATAACACAATAATAGTGGGAGACTTTAATACCCCACTCACACCTATGGATAGATCAACTAAACAGAAAATTAACAAGGAAACACAAACTTTAAATGATACAATAGACCAGTTAGACCTAATTGATAGCTATAGGACATTTCATCCCAAAACAATGAATTTCACCTTTTTCTCAAGCGCACATGGAACCTTCTCCAGGATAGATCACATCCTGGGCCATAAATCTAGTCTTGGTAAATTCAAAAAAATAGAAATCATTCCAAGCATCTTTTCTAACCACAATGCAGTAAGATTAGATCTCAATTACAGGAGAAAAACTATTAAAAATTCCAACATATGGAGGCTGAACAACACGCTGCTGAATAACCAACAAATCACAGAAGAAATCAAAAAAGAAATAAAAATTTGCATAGAAAAGAATGAAAATGAAAACACAACAACCCAAAACCTGTGGGACACGGTAAAAGCAGTCCTAAGGGGAAAGTTCATAGCAATACAGGCACACCTCAAGAAACAAGAAAAAATTCAAATAAATAACCTAACTCTACACCTAAAGCAACTAGAAAAGGAAGAAATGAAGAATCCCAGGGTTAGTAGAAGGAAAGAAATCTTAAAAATTAGAGCAGAAATAAATGCAAAAGAAACAAAAGAGACCATAGCAAAAATCAACAAAACCAAAAGCTGGTTCTTTGAAAGGATAAATAAAATTGACAAACCATTAGCCAGACTCATCAAGAAACAAAGGGAGAAAAATAAAATAATCATAGTAATCATTGACTTTCTTTATGTACAATATATTATACATCTGAAACTTGAGTGACAATGATTAGATAAAGACCAGATTAAAAAAAAAAAAATCACCTGTGCCCTATCAGACTGATCTTATGGAATTGTTTGTTAATACTATCAATTAAAATAATAGTTACTGTGACAATTTATGCATAACACTGATGAAACAAAAGTGTGAAATTATCTATGACTAAGAATTGTTAATAAAAGAATAAAGTTGAACTCATGGAAGAAAAGCTACACATAGAATGTAACCTTAAAATTTTGTGGAAGGAGGTTCAACAAAGATCAAACACTTTTTGGCTGTTTGCCTGACTCAAGACTTTGGGCCCTGTTGGTGTTCAAGCACACTCTGTGCTGGCCTCTGAGTCTCCGGCTGGTTTGTACCCAGCCTACACCTCCTCTGGTGCCCGCAAGTCTTTTCTCTTAATCTTGGCCCAAATGAAGGCAGAGTTCTTTGAGCACTGACTGGCTCATAGAACTGAAACGTCTCCAGCAACACAGAACGGCAAATTGCTGTGATTCATCCTGAGAGCGGGCAGCCCTCGGAGAGCTTTGTTGTAAGAGAAAGACACTTGCCAGAACCCGTCTGTATGGCCACTGCCTCCTTCATCTACATGTGGGATGAGGAGACCTGGGTTTTAAATTTTAATCTGAGAGCACAGACTAGTACCTGGGCTGGTTTCCTTTTGAGGTTTTAGTCTTTGCTGTTGCAACTGCTATTACTGTTGTAAGAGAAAGAGAAGGAGGGAGGGAGAAATCTCATATTCCCTTGCCTGGATTTCAAGGCCCTTTTAATCATTCCCCAAGCTACCTTTTAAACATATCTCCCACTGATCCTCTGGGTGGTGCCTATATTAACCGAACAAAAGTCACCACCACAAAATACTGTGTGCTTCATGCTCTTAAGCATTTGTCCGTACTTTAGCCATTCATTTCTACTTGGCTGAACCAATTCCACCTTCAAGGCTGAATTCAATGCAACTTCTACCAGAAGGGTTTACTGACCATTTGCAGCCCCTGTGAGTGCTCTTTCCTGCTTACTCCTGTGACTATTTACTGACTATTTTCCACACCCTACATCAAAATGCATAGTCTTCAGGGGATTTATCTACCATCAATGAGTATGAACAGCCATCTGTGAGCTGTTTGAAGCTGGGAATAATAGAATTTCACATCAATAATTTTTTCCTCCTGTTAAAATACATATCATGTACCAGGCACTATATTAAATACTTCATCTACATTATTTCATTGACTCCTCATGATAATTCTGATAGGTAGATATTATTAAGAAGAAGAGAAGAAGGCAATGGCACCCCACTCCAGTACTCTTGCCTGGAAAATCCCATGGACGGAGGAGCCTGGTGGGCTACAGTCCATGGGGTCACTAAGAGTCGGACACGACTGAGCGACTTCACTTTCACTTTTCACTTTCATGCATTGGAGAAGGAAATGGCAACCCACTCCAGTGTTCTTGCCTGGAGAATCCCAGGGACAGGGGAGCCTGGTGGGCTGCCATCTATGGGATCGCACAGAGTCGGACACGACTGAAGTGACTTGGCAGTAGCAGCAGATACTATTAAATACGTGATCAAGGTTATTCTGGAGACAACAAACTGCAGAGCCAGAACTCACAACCAACTCATGACTCTTCATGTCATGCTCCCTGCTCTGTCACAGAGCTGCTCATGGACAAGAGGTGTAGGTGAGCTAAGGCAGGTGGTATGGAGAGAAGTGAGAGATGAGGCTAGGCCTGACCACAGGGTTTCACCTGTGTCAAATCAGCACATGCTGATCTGGAACCCTGTCGAGCAGGCAGTGGAAATACACTATGTGTGAGAAAGGAGACCTCAATGAGCCTTTTGGAAATACAGATCGGTAGGTCCTACACCACCTTCAGAGTCAGCACAGTGACTGCAAGCATAGACTCGAGAGCCAGACTGCGTGGATTTGAATCCTGGCTACCTCACTTATCCGACATAATGCTTTAGGTAAGTTACTCACCTTCTCTGAAGTCATTTGTCCACTCTGTGCCTGCTTTTTTAATCTGCAAGATAGAGATGGTAGGATTTACCTCATACGCTGTTGTGAAATAAGTTAACACATGGGAAGACTTCTGCAGGGCACCAAGGACACCGTAGGTCCATGGGAGAGTGGGCTCTTCCTCTCCTTCTCTGATTGGGCCTCGATGTTCCATCTGTAAATGAGAGTGGGACCAGCTCTTCCATAGTGTAGATGCTATAACATACATTTCAGCTCTCCTCTTAGATTTTATGAATTCCAGGCAAGTCAAGACCCTGCTTCTAATTTGCTACGTCAGCTGACAAACCATTTAAATGGAGAAGCACTTATATGACCTTGAAGTTTTTGTCTCCAGGCCTCAGTGTCTCCACTCATCCTTTCTGCTTCACTCTTCTAGGACCCCAAACAGAACAGTGCACACCTCTGAGATGAAAAGCATTTATGGAGCCCCCAGACCCAGAGTGGTAGGAGGAGGAGTGTATGGAGTGTTAGAAGTGGGACGATTTTCCTCTCTCAGGCCCTGGGCCCCAGATCCAGAACTGTGGCCTCCCAACTCATGGTCAAGTTGTCCTTGAAGGTAAGGTCCAGGTGAGGCATTTTTGAGGTTAGCTCTGTGAAGGGGAAGTGGGTGGGAAGCTAAGAGACTACATCCACAGGCATGTGGACCACAGTGAATGCTTTCTCAGGTGCACGCTAGACCCTCCTAATTCTGCCTCTTTCCCCATCCCATTCTTGGACAAAGACAACTGGCATTGTCAACATCTGATATGAAGGACTGTATGGATGTAGCTTAGGCCTTACTCCAACCTAGTTACTCCACTTTAACCCCTTAAATCAGGGGTTCAGAAGACACTGATGCATGCAGGTTGACCCCAATCCCTTTCACAGTGATTCAGGTGACAGTTTTATCAAATATTTTCCCCAGCAAAACAGGACTCGCCAGTCTGCTTGTCTCCAATATCTCTTTCTTCACACAGCCAATGTCACATGCTTTCGTTTTCTGTTATGGGAGCACCAACCTCAAGGTACCAATTTCCAGTATGGTTAGGGTAGCCTGAGCTATGCTGTGATTGCAGACAGGCCCAAGCATGTAATGGCTCAACAGGAAAACAGTGTACTTCTCCCTTGCCTCAAGGTCTAGCAGGCTGGAAGATCCCCTGGAAGCAGGGGTTCAGGAAACACAGCTCCATCTATCCTGTGGTTCTACAGCCTTCAGTGCATGGCGCCCAGAGTGAACTCGGGGGTTCTCTCCCTTCCAGTCCAGAAGAGAGAGACAGTGAGAAAGACCGGGAAGTGTCATCTCTGACTTTCATTCATGACGTTCTGCCTGGAACTCAGTCATGTAGTGCCAGCTAATATAATGGAGGCCAGGGAGTGGAGTCCAGCTGTGTGGACAGGAAGAAGAGGTTCTCTAGTCCCTGCTACTTGTTAGCTATGGTGTTGGTACAAATCCTATCTATTCTACCTTTAAAATTTTTCCTCTCTTCTCTATTTACAGTATCACCGTGTAAAATTTCTATCCTTTCATAAGCCTTTCAACTTCTTTTTTCTCTGTTTTTATCTTCCCAATTTCCTTTAAATAGTTGTCATGTCTAATATAATTTAGACATGATCATATTACTCTCCTTACCCCAAAATATTCATATCCTCTACACCTGTGCTCATAGAATAAAGTGCAAACTCTTTAGCCTGGTACGGAAGTTCTGCCCACCATGTGCACAAATACAATTCACAGAATTCCCTGTTTCTTATGCCCTGTTCTTTCCTTTTCCATATAGTGCATCTGATGGTCCTTCTGCCTTCTCTGTCTCTTAAAACCATACTCACTCGTCCTACCCTCCATGAAACTGTCCTCAAGTTGCCTGGTTGAAATCCATTCTTTCAGTGTTCTCATGCATGCTGCATGCTCAGTCGCTTCAGTCATTTCCAATTCTTTTGCGACCTTATGCTCTGTTCATGGGATTCTCCATGCAAGAATACTAGAGTGCGTTGCTATGCCTTCCTCTAGGGGGCTTCCCAACCCAGGGGTCGAACCTGCATCTCCTGTGTCTCCTGCATTGCAGGTGGATTCTTTACCCACTGAGCCACCTGGGAAGCCCAGAGTTCTTACAGCCCTTTGTTAATCTCTGCATTTGATTCTTATGTTATCGTTATGTTATGTAACAGTATTCTCACATTTTGTGGTCAAGGACATATGTGTATCAGCAAAGAGCAGAACCAATTGGAAATTTACAAATATTCACATGTCTCCATGTTATACAGCAAAACAAAAGTAGCATTCTTTGAGTCTTGTAAATTTAAAACTTTATCAAATCAGTTTCTTCTTGTGGTCTTTATGAGTCAGAAGGAAGCATCACTCTCACTGTTGGTACAAGTGAAGGGAAACCTCTTCTCACTCTTTTCTAAGAAGATTTGATTAATTGTAAAGACTTCATGTTTTAATACATGACTTAGTGACTGAACAACAATGACACGTTTTGAGGCCAGTCTCTGTAATTTCATTAATCTTAAAATGTAAAAGCAGGCTTGTAAGTATAGGATGGAAAGGGAGAAAGAGAAGAATAACTTGGTAGTGAAGAAAGCTGACAAACACCTGCACCAGGTGATCAAGGATAATATCCACAGTGGTGAGTCATGCTGATGGTGTGTCCCTTGATGTGGTATGATGAGAATGATTCTGTGCCTCTGTGGTCCTCCTCCCAAAACATTACCCAGTCTAATTAGGAGAAAAACATCAGACCAGCCCCACTTGAGAGACATTCTACAAAATATCTCACCAGTAATCTTCAAAACTGTCAAGGTCATCAGAAATAGGGAAATTCTGAGAAACTTGGTCACAACCAAGAGTAAACTAAAGAGACATGGTAACTAAATATAATGTGGTAAATGGAATAGGATCCTGAGATACAGAAAGGGCATTAGGAAAGAAAATGAGACCATCTTAATTAAGAAATGAACTTGAGTTAATAATCACATATCAATATCAGTTCTTTATTGTGACCCATGTACCATGGTAATGTAAGATGGTGATAATAGAGGCAACTGGCTGTGGGATATATGGGAACAGTTCACACTGTCTATGATGATTAATTTTATGTGTCAACCTGGCTAGACCATGGCACCCAGTTATTTGGTCAAACACAACTCTAGATGCTTCTATAAAGATATTTTTTTAGATGTAATTAACATTAAATCAGTAGACTTTGAGTAAAGCATATTACTCTTCATCACGTGGGAAGGCCTTTCCAATCAGTTGAAGTTGTTAAAAGACTGAAGTCCTCTTAGTTGAAATCGGGATGAAGTATGGTCTTGAGTTCATAGTCATGTATTAACATTGGTTCATTAATTGTGACAAATGTACCATATAAATATGTTAATAACAGGGGAAACTGGCTGTGAGCTGTATGAGAACTCTCTTTACTATCCTCGTGATAATTCTGTGAGCCTAAAACTGTTATAATATTTTAAAATCTTTAAAAAAAAAATCAGACTTGCAGAATTCAACTTAACTGGCAGAAGTATGATTTTCTTTTAAAACAGTGAAACAAGGAGCATATATCATTGTGTTCCGCAATAGCATTCTGAGTCCTGCCGAATTGACACAATGGGGTAAAAACTTATTTCTCTTTATTAACTTGTACAAAGAAATGCTTTTGTTCAGCCAATGAGTGTTTTACAGTTAAACAGTGTATGTGGAAAAAAATCAAAAGGGAATGCATTGCAAAACTAAACTCCTTTACTTAAAAGGGGCCTAAAATGTGTTTCTTGTTTTTAATGGGGATAATTATTTTCAGTCTTTAATAATCATTCCTCTTTCTAGGCAGCTCTTGCTGCCACTTTAATAGAACACAGTGGCACAGAGAGAACTGGGAACAGGGCAAGGGAGATATTGGACAGAAAGGTCTTTGCTCTGTCTGGCAGGTAATGCTCAGAACACTGGGGAAGTTGAAATGAAGCCATTCGTTCAGAAATATGTCTTGTTTGCCTACTATACACCAGAGTGTGAGGGCTTCTAAAATGAATCATTTACAGATGCTGGCCTCAGCACCTTATCACCTTATCATTGTTCAGGGTTGTAACATATACATGATTTATATAAGGATATAAAATTATATATCCTTATATAAATCACATCTGTATAATAGATATAAATTATGTGCATGTATGTATGTATATATCTATATCTCCTGTATAGCTCACTGTCTTTCCTTGCCTCCCATAGGCAGCTGTTGTAATGTGTTTAATATATGTATGTGTTCCTGCAAAAATGTATATTATTGTTTGGTGAGCATATATCTTTAATTATTGTAAGTAGTGAGGTGCCACATTATCTTATCCCATTTTATTACTTTTTATAGTAGGCACTATGTTTCTAACCACTATCTTTGTTGTTAGTGAATACATAATCTTTAACCTGTAATTGCTACATAATATTATAAGAAAGAAGAAAAGTCCTCGTTTGCTGGTCTCTGGAAGACCCTCTTCTCCCACCAACCCCCTCCTCAAGGAGCCTTCATTTGGTTGGTGCCTTCCCTTTGGTCTAGGGTATAAGTATTCGCTTATACAGACCTGATTGTCTGGGAAAGTTTCCAAAGAAGGATTATGGCTCATTTCATTAAGAAGACTATGCCGGCAGCTTATTCAAAGTTGTAATTAGTGAAATTGTACAGATACTCTCTCCCTCCTGAGAAAACTTAATTTCTGATTCCTTTTTTTACCCTTGACCCAGAAGACTGTGTTAACTCCATCTCTGAAACCCCCATAGGGATTTGTTTTCCCGGATGTGCTCCTGTGGGAGAGTAAAAGGTGAGGGCCTGGAGACAGGGGCTAAGATCTTGTCTTGGCTGTGTCTGATTGGCTGAGCCACTTTGAGCAGGTCCTAACATCCTTCTGTAGTTTGAATAGGTGCTGAAGTCACTCTTCCTGGGTTTGAATCCCAGTTCTGCAACTTCTGAGCTATGGAACCTTGGGCAAATTATTCACCTAGGAAAGGAGATAATTAAACCACGGATGATTTCTAGGGGGGATTCCAATTCAACTATTATTTCATCCATAGGTGATTTCTTGGCTCCGTGCCCTTTTGGCATCATTCTTCTGTCTGTCTTTTCCCAAGCAACCTCTTTTCCCTTCAAGGTTCTCTCCAGATGGCATGTTCTTTAAAGCTTTTCCTCAGATTTCAGATTTAAGTAAAGAATAAAAGAGCACTAGAGATTAAATAAATAAAGGTAAAATTAAATCTTTTATTTTTCTTATTAATTGATCTAATAGATAACTGTTCAAAGTGATAATAGTAACAATACATTAGGTGATTATAGCATATGGATGAGTGAAATGAATGACATAAATTTGTAAGGAATGAGAGGGATTAATTGGGAATACTATGTTATAAGGCACATGTGTTGCATCTGAAGTGTTATTTGAAAGTGGACTTAAATTTGTTATAAATGTATTTTGAAAATTGATAGACTAAGACTGGAGAGAAAATGGAATTATATGAATTGCTTGGTTAAAAACAGAGAAGGCAGAAAAAGGGAGAAAAAATAAAGAACAAGTACAAAATGTGAAACACCAGCAAACATGGTAGATAGTAAACCAAATACACTGATAATCACACCAAATATGATTGTCTAAATATATCAGTTAAAAGACAGAGGCTGTTAGAGTAGAAAAAGAAGTCATTCCAACTATATACATATATTTTTTCCACAATGAATCTATTTTAAATATAAAGACACAAATAGATTAAAAGTAAAGGGATAGAGAAAGATATTCTACAGTAACACTAATCAAAGAAAGCTGAAGTAGCTATATTAATTTCAGACAAATTAGACTGAAGAACAAGGGAAATTATCAGGGATAAAGAGGGTCATTACATAGTGATAACAGAGTCAATTCTCCAAGAAGACATAGAAGTCCTTAATGTGTATGTATTTAATGACAGAACATCAAAACACATGAGGCAAAACTAATAGAACTGAAAAGGAGAAATAGACAAATCCATTAATATGGATTTGGAGACTTGAATACCCCTTCAGTAATTAATAGATCCAGCAGGCAGAAAATGAGTAATAACATAGTTCAACTGACACAGCACAATTAATCAACTAGACCTAATTGACATTTATAAAATACTTCACCCAACAATAGCAGAATACACAGGAACCATGCTATGTTGATCACTGTAGCTTTAGAGTAAGTCTTGAAGTTGGGTAATTGCAGTCCTTCAACTTTGTTTTTCTTTGTATTGTGTTGGCTATTTTTTTTTTTTTTGCTTTCCATATAAACTTGCTAATATCCACAAAACAGCTGCTTAGATTTTGATTCAGATCATATTGCATCTACAAATCAAGTTCGGAAGAATTGACAACAATATTGAGTTTTCTAATCCATGAACATAGACTGTCTCTTTTTAGATGTTTCTTGACTTTTTTCATTAAACTTTATTTTTATGCATAGACCTTGTATATATTTGGAAAGTTTATAACTTAAATGTTTCAAGTTCTTTTGGTGCTATGGTTCTGTGTTAATAATTTCAAATTCCAATGTCCATTGTTGGTATGAAGGAAAGTAATTGATTTTGTACATTTACCTTGCATCTTGTAACCTTGCTGTAGTCATTTACTCATTTCAGGTGGGTTTTTTTATTTTGTCAGTCCTTTGGGATTTTGTACATAGACAATCATGCAACTTTCAAACAAAGACAGTTTTATTTCTTCCTTTCTAATCTGTATATCTTTTATTTTAAAAAAGTATTTAGCCCTATTGTTTACATAAGTAGGAATAGCTAACATTTACTGAGTGATTACTATCTCCAAGCAATGCCCCAAGCATTTGTTATTTGTTTACTCGTGAAATACTTGTTATTTAGTCACAGGAACTTTCTAGAGTAGGTACCACTATTATCCCAGTGTTACAGAGGAGGAGACTGAGGGTAGAGAAGAAGCAAATTGCTTAAAACTTTGAAACATTGTCAACATTTTGGTATTAAAATTTTCTCTCTTCCCTGGAAGAAGCATAAAAATCCATGCAAACCATGGTTTCCAGTTCTTGTTTCAGGAAATACAGTCATCAAATCTATCTAACCAGCCCCAAGCTTTCCCTGGAGCTTTATTCCTATAATCCAACTGAGTACTAGAATTGGTCTCCTGCCTGTCCCACAGGCACCTCCAACTCACTATACTCAAAATCATATTCACAATTTTCTTCTCCAGTCTTGCTTTTCCTCTTGTGTTTCTTTTTTTCTTATGATCTCTTCTTCCTTTTTATCTTTTATGCTATGCTATGCTAAGTCGCTTCAGTCGTGTCCGACTCTGTGTGACCCCATGGACTGCAGCCTACCAGGCTTCTCCGTCCAAGGGATTCTCCAGGCAAGAACACTGGAGTGGGTTGCCATTTCCTTCTCCAATGCATGAAAGTGGAAAGTGAAAGTGAAGTCGCTCAGTCCTGTCTGACTCTGTGCGACCACATGGACTGGAGCCTACCAGGCTCCTCCGTAGGGATTTTCCAGGCAACAGTACTGGAGTGGGTGCCATTGACTTCTCCTTTATCTTTTAACCCCCACTTTATTCATTCTGTTAGTTTAGAGATAGGATGATTGATTAAGCAAGATTCTAAAGTGGTTTCAAGCTTTCTTCTGTATTAGAATCACCTGAGTCAGTTCAGTTCAGTCGCTCAGTCATGTCCGACTCTTTGCAACCCCATGAATCGCAGCACGCCAGGCCTCCCTGTCCATCACCAACTCCTAGAGTTCACTGAGACTCATGTCCATCGAGTCAGTGATGCCATCCAGCCATCTCATCCTATGTCCCCTTCTCCTCCTGCCCCCAAATCCCTCCCAGAATCAGTCTTTTCCAATGAGTCAACTCTTTGCATGAGGTGGCCAAAGTACTGGAGTTTCAGCTTTAGCATCATTCCTTCCAAAGAAATCCCAGGGCTGATCTCCTTCAGATTGGACTGGTTGGATCTCCTTGCAGTCCAAGGGACTCTCAAGAGTCTTCTCCGACATGACAGTTCAAAAGCATCAATTCTTCGGCGCTCAGCTTTCTTCACAGTCCAACTCTCACATCCGTACATGACCACAGGAAAAACCACAGCCTTGACTAGACGAACCTTTGTTGGCAAAGTAATGTCTCTGCTTTTGAATATGCTATCTAGATTGGTCATAACTTTCCTTCCAAGGAGTAAGCGTCTTTTAATTTCATGGCTGCAGTCACCATCTGCAGTGATTTGGGAGCCCCCAAAAATAAAGTCTGACACTGTTTCCACTGTTTCCCCATCTATTTCCCATGAAGTGATGGGACCAGATGCCATGATCTTAGTTTTCTGAATGTTGAGCTTTAAGCCAACTTTTTCACTCTCCACTTTCACTTTCTTCAAGAGGCTTTCTAGTTCCTCTTCACTTTCTGCCATAAGGGTGGTGTCATCTGCATATCTGAGGTTACTGATATTTCTCCTGGCAATCTTGATTCCAGCTTGTGTTTCTTCCAGCCCAGCATTTCTCATGATGTCCTCTGCATAAAGTTAAATAAGCAGGGTGACAATATACAGCCTTGATGTACTCCTTTTCCTATTTGGAACCAGTCTGTTGTTCCATGTCCAGTTCTAACTGTTGCTTCCTGACCTGCATACAGATTTCTCAAGAGGCAGGTCAGGTGGTCTGGTATTCCCATCTCTTTCAGAATTTTCCACAGTTTATTGTGATCCACACAGTCAAAGGCTTTGGCATAGTCAATAAAGCAGAAATAGATGTTTTTCTGGAACTCTCTTCCTTTTTCCATGATCCAGAGGATGTTGGCAATTTGATCTCTGGTTCCTCTGCCTTTTCTAAAACCAACTTGAACATCAGGAAGTTCACGGTTCACATATTGCTGAAGCCTGGCTTGGAGAATTTTGAGCAGTACTTTACTAGCGTGTGAGATGAGTGCAATTGTGCAGTAGTTTGAGCATTCTTTGGAATTGCCTTTCTTTGGGATTGGAATGAAAACTGACCTTTTCCAGTCCTGTGGCCACTGCTGAGTTTTCCAAATTTGCTGGCATATTGAGTGCAGCACTTTCACAGCATCATCTTTCAGGATTTGGAATAGCTCAACTGGAATTACATCACCTCCACTAGCTTTGTTCATAGTGATACTTTCTGAGGCCCACTTGACTTCACATTCCAGGATGTCTGGCTCTAGGTCAGTGATCACACCATTGTGATTATCTGGGTCGTGAAGATCTTTTTTGTACAGTTCTTCTGTGTATTCTTGCCATCTCTTCTTAATATCTTCTGCTTCTGTTAGGTCCATACCATTTCTGTCCTTTATCAAGCTCATCTTTGCATGAAATATTCCTTTGGTATCTCTGATTTTCTTGAAGAGATCCCTAGTCTTCCCCATTCTGTTGTTTTCCTCTATTTCTTTGCATTGATCGCTGAGGAAGGCTTTCTTATCTCTTTTTGCTATTCTTTGGAACTCTGCATTCAGATGTTTATATCTTTCCTTTTCTCCTTTGCTTTTTGCTTCTCTTCTTTTCACAGCTATTTGTAGGGCCTCCCCAGACAGCCATTTTGCTTCTTTACATTTCTTTTCTATGGGAATGATCTTGATCCCTGTCTCCTGTAAGAAGGATTCTTTTCACTGTACTCCTTTTCAAGAGTCTTTTAGCTATACTAGATACTATGCCTTCCCATATAAATTTTAGGATAAACTTATTTATGCTTATAAAATCTTGGCTGAGATTTTGACAAGAATTGCATTAAAACCATAGATCAACTTGGAGAGATCTTTACTAAGTTGAATGTCCTAATTCATGAACACATTATGTCTTTCCATCAACTTAAGTCTTCTTTGATTTCTTTTATGAGCATTTTGTAATTTTCAGCATTCAGACTATTTATGTGTTTTGTATATGTACAAAGTACTTTCTTTTTTGTAGTGACTATAAATAATACTGTTTTTAATTTTGGTTTCTATGTATTCTTTTTTATTATAAAAAATATTCTTTTATTTTCAACCTACCTATGTCATTTAATATGAAGTGAATTTCTTCTTACTTCAAACATCATATAGTTGGCTTGTGTTTCTTTTTTGGTTTGTTTATTTTATCCACCCTGCCAATCTGCCTTTTTATGTGGTGTATTTACACCATTTACATTTATGTATGTATGTATGTATGATATATATGAACTTAAGTACACAATTTTATTGTTTCCTGGTTTTCCTCTGCTTTGCTTTATCACCTTTATGTGGGTTACTGGAATGTTTTTTTTAATAGGATTCTCTCTTGATTTATTTTTAGTGTGTTTGAGTATATCACTTTGTATAAAAAGTTATTCCTTTGGATATTACAATATGCATATATGACATTATAATCTATTATTGCATGAGTGAAGTATGGAAACCTTGCTTCTATTCAGGTCCCTTTGCCTTTCCCAACTTTTAGCACCGTTGCCTTGAGTATCAGATATTATAATTTTTCTTTCAATCATCATGATGATTGTAAAAGTTTATGAGAATGATAAGCAGGTAAGTGTAAGTAAGTGTTAGTTGCTCATGGACTGCAGCCTGTTAGGCTCCTCTGTCCATGGAGTTCTCTAGGCAAGAAGACTGGAGTGGGTAGCTGTCCCCTTCTCCAGGGGAATCTTCCCAACCCAGGTATCAAATCTGGGTCTCCTGCATTGCAGGCAGATTCCTTACCATCTGAGCCACCAGGGAAACCCATGAGAAGAATAGTCTATCATAATTACCCCTATTTTTAAAATCTATCTTGATATTATGCTTTCCCTATGAAGTTCCTAATTATCTTTTCCTTTCTGTTTATGAAACTTTCTTTGTTATTTGTTGTTCAGTTGCTCAGTCATGTACGACTGTGATCCCATGGACTGCAGCATGCCAGGCTTCCCTGTTCTTTACCATCTCCTGGAGCTTGCTCAAACTCATGTCCATGTTGGTGATGCCATCCAACCATCTCATCCTCTGTCACCCACTTCTCCTCCTGCCTTTGATCTCTCCCAGCATCAGGGTCTTTTCCAGTGAGTTGGCTCTTCGCATCAGGTGGCCAAAGCATTGGAGCTTCAGCTTCAGCATCAGTCCTTTCAATGAATATTCAGAGTTGATTTCCTTTAGGATTGACTGGTTGGATCTCCTTGCAGTCCAAAGGACTCTCAAGAGTCTTCTCCAACACCACAGTTAGAAAGCATCAATTCTTCGGTGCTCAGCCTTCTTTACAGTCCAACTCTCACATCCATACATAACTACTGGTAAAACTATAGCTTTGACTATGTGGACCTTTGTTGGAAAAATAATGTCTCTGCTTTTTAATACTCTGGCTATGTTTGTCATAGCTTTTCTTCCAAGGAGCAAATGTCTTTTAATTTCATGGCTGCAGTCACCATACACAGGGATTTTGGAGCCCAAGAAAATAATGTCTTTCACTGTTTCCATTGTTTCTCCATCTATATGCCATGAGGTGATGGGACCAGATGCCATGATTGTAGTTTTCTGAATGTTGAGTTTTAAGCCAGCTTTTTTATTCTCCTCTTTCACCTTCATCAAGAGGCTCTTTTTCACTCTGCTCTTTCACTTTCATCAAGAAACTTCCTTCAGTCACTCTTTGAGGATAGGTTTGTTAGCAAAAAATCCTCTTTGCTTTTCTTCATCTGGACATGGTGTTTGTTCTTGAAGGTATATTTTGCTGGATATAGAATTTGCAGTTGACAGTTCTTTGAAAAGACTTTCAGCACTTGAAAAATGCCATGCCATTTCCTTTGGTATCTGTGGTTTCAAATGAGATATCTGCCATCATCTGAATTAATGTTCCTCTGACAGGTAATATATTCCTTCTTTCTATCTACTTTCAAGAATTTATCATCGTTTTCAGAATTCAGTTATGTGTCTTGGCATTGATTCCCTTGGAATTCTCCTGGTGGGGTTTGTTCAGCTTCTTGGAACTGTAAGTTTGTGTCTTTCAACAAATTTGGGAGATTCTCAGGCATAATTTCTTGCCATACTCATTTAGACTGTTTCTTCTCTCCTTCTGGGGCTCTGATACAAATGTTGGGATTTTGGTTATTGCACCACAGACCCTAGAGACTCTCCTCATTTTTTTTCCCAGTCTATTTTATCTCTATTGTTTATATTGAGTAAATTTTATTTCTTTATCCTCAAGTTCACTGATTCTATCCAATGTCATCTCCATTATAATATTAAGCCCATTAAGAAAGTTTAAAAATTTTCTATTATTGTATTTTTCAGTTCCATAATTTCCATTTAAATCCTTTTTATATGTTTTATTTGCTGAACTTTTTTAAAAAATTATTTTATATCAGAATTCAGTTGATTAACAACCAATGTTGTGGTAGTTTTAGGTGTATAGCAAAGTGACTCAGTTCAGTTCAGTGCAGTTGCTCAGTCATGTCCGACTCTTTGCGACCTCATGAATCACTGCATGCCAGGCCTCCCTGTCCATCACCAACTCCCGGAGCTCACCCAAACTCATGTGCATCGAGTCGGTGATGCCATCAAGCCATCTCATTCTCTGTTGTCCCCTTCTGCCCCCAATCCCTCCCAGCATCAGGTTCTTTTCCAGTGAGTCAACTCTTCGCATGAGGTGGCCAAAGTATTAGAGTTTCAGCCTCAGCATCAGTCCTTCCAATGAACAGCCAAGACTGATCTGCTTTACAATAGACGGGTTGGATCTCTTTGCAGTCCAAGGGAATCACAAGAGTCTTCTCCAACACCACAGTTCAAAAGCATCAATTCTTCGGTACTCAGCTTTCTTCACTCTTCACCGTCCAACTCTCACATCCATACATGACCACAGGAAAAACCATAGCCTTGACTAGACGGACCTTTGTTGGCAAAGTAATATCTCTGCTTTTCAGTATGCTATCTAGGTTGGTCATAACTTTCCTTCCAAGGAGTAAGTGTCTTTTAATTTCATGGCTGCAATCATTATCTGAAGTTATTTTGGAACCCCCCAAAATAAGGTCTGACACTGTTTCCTCTGATTTCCCATCTATTTCCCATGAAGTGATGGGACCAGATGCCATGATCTTCGTTTTCTGAATGTTGAGCTTTAAGCCAACTTTTTCACTCTCCACTTGCACTTTCATCAAGAGGCTTTTGAGTTCCTCTTCACTTTCTGCCATAAGGGTGGTATCATCTGCATATCTGAGGTTACTGATATTTCTCCCGGCAATCTTGATTCCAGCTTGTGCTTCTTCCAGCCCAGCGTTTCTCATGATGTCCTCTGCATAAAGTTAAATAAGCAGGGTGACAATATACAGCCTTGATGTACTTCTTTTCCTATTTGGAACCAGTCTGTTGTTCCATGTCCAGTTCTAACTGTTGCTTCCTGACCTGCATACAGATTTCTCAAGAGGCAGGTCAGGTGGTCTGGTATTCCCATCTCTTTCAGAATTTTCCACAGTTTATTGTGATCCACACAGTCAAAGGCTTTGGCGTAGTCAATAAAGCAGAAATAGATGTTTTTCTGGAACTCTCTTCCTTTTTCCATGATCCAGCAGATGTTGGCAATTTGATCTCTGGTTCCTCTGCCTTTTCTAAAACCAGCTTGAAAATCAGGAAGTTCATGTATCTGTTCTTTTTCAAATTCTTTTCCTATTTAGGTTATTACAGAGTGTTGAACAGAGTTCCCTGTGCTATACAGCAGGTCCTTGTTGGTTGTCTGTTTTAAATATATCAGTGTGTACATTGTCAATTCCAAACTCCCAATGTATCCTTCCCGCTTTCTCCCCTGCTAACCATAAGTTCATTCTCTAAGTCTTTGTGTCTGCTTCTCTTTTGTAAATAAGTTCATTTGTATCATTAAAAAAAAAAGATTCTGAATATAAGCAATATTATATTGATATTTGTCTTTCTCTGCCTGACTACTTAACTTAGTATGATAATCCATGTTGCTACAAATGGCAGTATTTCATTCTTTTTTATGGTTTGGTAGTCAGTTGTATACATATACCACATCTTCTTTATCTGTTCATCTGTCAGTGGACATTTAGGTTGCTTCCATGTCTTGGCTATTATAAATAGCGTTGCAATGAACACTGGGGTGCATGTATCCTTTCAAATTTTGTTTTTCTCCAGATATAATCCCAAGTGTGCTTCCTTGATAGCTCAGTTGGTGAAGAATCCACCTGCAATGTAGAAGACCCCAGTTTGATTCCTGGATCAGGAAGATCCACTGGAGAAGGGATAGGCTACCCACTCTAGTATTCTTGGGTTTCCCTTGTAGCTCAGCTGGTAAAGAATCTGCCTGCCATGCGGGAGACATGGGTTTGATCCCTGGGTTGGAAGGATGCCCTGGAGAAGGGAAAGGTTACCCACTCCAGTATGGAGAGTTCCATGGACTGTATAGTCCATAGGGTCTCAAAGAGTCAGACGTAACTGATTGACTTTCTATATTCTATAATCCCAAGAGTTGGATTGCTGTATTATACGGTAGCTCTATTTTTAGCTTCTTAAGGAGGCTCCATACTGTTTTCCATAGCTGCCGAACCAATTTACATTCCCACTGACAGTGCAAAAGGGTTCCCTTTTCTCCATACCCTCTCCAGCATTTGTTGTTTGTAGATTTTTTGATAACCTCAAATATGCAGATGACACCACCCTTATGGCAGAAAGTGAAGAGGAACTAAAAAGCCTCTTGATGAAAGTGAAAGTGGAGAGTGAAAAAGTTGGCTTAAAGCTCAACATTCAGAAAACTAAGATCATGGCATCCAGTCCCATCACTTCATGGGAAATAGATGGGGAAACAGTGTCAGACTTTATTTTTTGGGCTCCAAAATCACTGCAGATGGTGATTGCAGCCATGAAATTAAAAGACACTTACTCCTTGGAAGGAAAGTTATGACCAACCTAGATAGCATAGTCAAAAGCAGAGACATTACTTTGCCAACAAAGGTCCGTCTAGTCAAGGCTATGGTTTTTCCTGTGGTCATGTACGGATGTGAGAGTTGGACTGTGAAGAAGGCTGAGTGCCGAAGAATTGATGCTTTTGAACTGTGGTGTTGGAGAAGACTCTTGCGAGTCCCTTGGACTGTAAGGAGATCCAACCAGTCCATTCTGAAGGAGATCAGCCCTGGGATTTCTTTGGAAGGAATGATGCTAAAGCTGAAACTCCAGTACTTTGGCCACCTCATGCAAAGAGTTGACTCATTGGAAAAGACCCTGATGCTGGGAGGGATTGGGGGCAGGAGGAGAAGGGGACGACAGAGGATGAGATGGCTGGATGGCATCACTGACTCGATGGACGTGAGTCTGAGTGAACTCCGGGAGTTGGTGATGGACAGGGAGGCCTGGCGTGCTGTGATTCATGGGGTCGCAAAGAGTCGGACACGACTGAGCGACTGAACTGAACTGAACTGATCCTGACTAGTGTGAGGTGTCATCTCATTATAGTTTTGATTTGCATTTCTCTATTAATTAGCAATGTTAAGCATCTTTTCATGTGCCTCGGCCATCTGTATGGATAACTAAAGAAAACTCCTGTTCATTTATAACTACTGTATAGTAGTATATAGTTTTATTTTTCAGGGAACCCATTCCTTTGACTCTCTGGCCTACTGCAATGCTGGATCCCTGGGCTAGGGCTCCTTTTAAAGTGAAATATTTTATATTGACTTTTGAAGTGCAAGACCTGGTTTGGATGGAGGAGCTATGGTTTTGTATTTTTATCATTTCTTCTGATTTCTATGTATAACCTCATAATTTGATGTCTCTGGCATTTAAAGGCTTTACTTTGGGATATATATTTCCACACCCTCTTGCTTTCCTCCTCCTTTCTCTTCTTCCTCCTCCTCTTCCTCCTCCTCCTTTGTCTTCTTCCTCCTCCTATTTTTCACTTCCCCTTCTTTTTTGTTGTTTCTTTGTTTTAAATGTTTTTCCTCCAAAGGCATCTTCATTCATCTTCCATATATCAGGACCCCATTTTTTTGTGTATTTGAAACGTGTATTCTTAGTTTGTTTACTGTAAAGAAACAAATATGCGTTATAACAATGGGAAAAAAATAAAAAGCAGTGGAACAAAAGACATCCATACACCCCAAGGAACCGTTGTTTTCAAACAAAAGGCGAGGCTACAGGAGAGAAGAGTAAGCTTGGTCTTAGGTCAGAGCATGGCCCCTGAGGTTCAGTTTCCTCATCACCAAAATGAAGGGTTTGACTTGATGGTCCTCAGGCCACTTCCAGCATTATAAATGACTTAGTGATTAGACATAATTGTCTTCAAATAGCTGAAAGGCTGTAAGGGCATCCAAGGGAGCAGACTGATCAATGCATTTCCAGACTCCAGACGATGAAACCGGAATCAGTGGCTGGAGTGACAGGTAACTATGAAAACTTCACTAATAATCAGAACTACCCCCAAACAGAGGACAACCTGTCAAGTGCCAAGGTGTCTGCTCTGGGGTAAACCGATGCCCATCAGTTTCAGTTTCAGGACCCTCTTTTCTAGTCTTTCTCATTCCTAAAGACTTTTTGTTGTTGTTCAGTCACTAGGTCATGTCCGACTTTGCAACCCCAGAGACTGCAGCACGCCAGGCTTCCCTGTCCTTCGCTATCTCCCTGAGTTTGCTCCAACTCATGTCCATTGTGTCAGTGATGCCATCCAACCATCTCATCCTCTGTCACTCCCTTCTCCTCCTGCCCTCAATCTTTCCCTGCATCAGGGTCTTTTCCAGTGAATTGTCTCTTTGTATCAGGTGGCCAAAACATTGGAGCTTCAGCTTCAGCATCAGTCCTTTCAATGAATATTCAGGGTTGATTTCCTTTAGGATTGACTGGTTTGATCTCCTTGCCATGCACGGGACTCTAAAGAGTCTTCTTCAGCACCACAATCTGAAAGCATCGATTCTTAGGTGCTCAGCCTTCTTTATGGTCCAACTCTCATATCCGTACATGACTACTGGGAAAAACCATAGTTTGACTATGTGGACCTTTGTCAGCAAAGTGATGCCTCTGCTTTTTAATACACTATCTAGGTTTGTCATAGCTTTTCTTCCAAGGAGCAAGAGTCTTTTAATTTCGTAGCTGCATTACCATCTGCAGCTCAAGAAAATAAAATCTGTTACTGCTTCCACTGTTTCTCCTTCTATTTGCCATGAAGTGACATTTTAGGTGCCCTAGTTTCAATAGGCAGTGTTATTTGTGGTTTAGGAGGAATGTGCAAAGATTTCGTTCTTGCTCAGAATTCTCACTGCTCTTCTTCCCTGCCCCAAGTTCTTCTGTCCTCAATTTATTTTCCCCAAGCCTGCTGTGTTTTCCTGGTGGAAATCTGCTCTTATTTGGTTTAAATAAAAAGGTCATTGGCACTTCCAAAAATGCTCAAAGACTACACGATTATGTGTATACAGATTTCTATATTATTATGTGAAGGCCAATAGCTGTCTTTTATGAATTACCTATTGTATTCTAAATGCCTTCTAACTAGTGCATCAGGGAGTAGCTCCTTGAATCCTCCCCACAATTCTTTCTCATAGGTATCAGTTCCCCTCTACAGAAAAGTAATTTCTCCAGGATCGCACAGCTCAAAGGCATATTATCATTTCAGTTGCTCAGTCATGTCTGACTCTTTGCGACCCTGTGGACTGCAGCATGCCAGGCCTCCCTGTCTATCACCAACTCCCAGAGTTTACCCAAACTCACGTCCATTGAATCGATGATGCCATCCAACCATCTCATCCTCTGTCGTCCCTTCTCCTCCCGTGTTCAATCTTTCCCAGCATCAGTCTTTTCAAATGAGTCAGCTCTTTGCATCAGGTGGCCAAAGTATTGGAGTTTCAGCTTCAACATCAGTCCTTCCAGTGAACACCCAGGACTGATCTCCTTTAGGATGGACTAGTTGGATCTCCTTGCAGTCCAAGGGACTCTCAAGAGTCTTCTCCAACATTACAGTTCAAAAGCATCAATTCTTCAGCTCTCAGCCCTCTTTCTAGTCCAATTCTCATATCCATACATGACTACTGGAAAAACAATAGCTTTGACTAGATGGACCTTTGTTGGCAAAGTAATGTCTCTGCTTTTGAATATGCTGTATAGGTTGGTCATAACTTTTCTTCCAGTATTAACATGTATTCCAAAGAAGGAAAAGGGAAAAAACCCATTAACATTCTAAAGCTAGTTTTCTGCCTCTAAAGCATGTGTTCTTGATCTCTGCCTAACATGCATGAGTCTTTGGGTAAGAAAGAAAAATTATAAAAATGTTTTCACTAATGAGTAAAATATACTGTATCAGCTTAATGACACAGGAGGATAAAATCAGAACAAGAACAAGAGTTGGAGTTAGGAGTACTGGGTTTGGGCCAGCTGCTGCTGCTGCTGCTGCTGCTGCTGCTGCTGTTGCTGCTAAGTCGCTTCAGTCGTGTCCGACTCTTAGCGACCCCATGGTCTGCAGCCTACCAGGCTCCTCCGTCCATGGGATTTTCCAGGCAAGAGTACTGGAGTGGGGTGCCATTGCTTTCTCCAGGTTTGGGCCTAGGTCCATCATTTATGAGCCCTTTAAACTTGAACAAGTAATTTTACCTGCTGAATTAGTTTTATTTTGCTGTGTAAAAAACTGCCACAGATGTTGTAGCTTAACCCAACTGCAAAATCTAGAACTCTCTCAAATCAGAAGTCTGGATGAGCTCAACTGGATTCTCTGCTTAATAAGGCTAAAATCAAAGTGTTGATGGTCTGATCTTACGTGCAGTTTCTAGAGAAGAATCTGCTTTCAAGATCATTCAGGTTGTTGGAAAAATCCAGTTGTTAGCTCTGCGGCTCATGCTTTCTTACTGGCTGTCAGCCAGGGGTCGCTCTCTACTCCTAGGAGGCTGCCCACATTTCCAGTCTGGATTTTCCTACGAGGTTTTTGTGACGACGACTAAATGAGAAGTATTGTACACAGAGTGGTGATGGATATGATCACTGCTTAATGTTGTTGGGTGTAGAGGATACCCCTCAACCTCTAAACACAGAACATGTCTACACCACAGGAAATCCTACCAAGAGGCAGGTTCCAAAGTCTCTTATAACAGAAGTGTCCGTTGGTCTTCCTCAGCAAAGACAGAAACTGGGTTTTGTGCTGGACAAATGTTTATTGGAGTGAAGTGGATGAGATGCGGTGAGGTGTCTGTCACCAGTAATGAGAAGGGTGCTAACTGGCCTTCCTGCAGGGAAGAGAAGGTGGCGAGGGTTGGGAAAGGCTACCCCACAGGGGGCAAAAAGCGAAGAAGTGGTTTAGATCGCAGTAGGTGAGAAATGCCTGCATCTGCAGCCCCGTAAGCGGACCCCACTCAATGGGCGGGCACTTGTGAACACAGGGCCACCTCCCACCCCCGCCCCTGCCCGGGCTGTGGGTACCTGTGTGGGGGACGCCGGGGAGACTGCCGGGGGCGCGTCTGACTCGGTCAGCCCCTCACAACCCAATCCCCCCTCTGTGAGCAGTGCAAGTGGAGTCTCCCAGTCTGCGCCCCCTGGCTCTAGCTAACCAATCTCAGTCCCACTGTTGGTTGGAGCATTTCGCCCGGAGCCTCCGAGCGAACTGGTTGCCGGCTGCGGCTGGGAGCTTGGTTGCGCAATTCCTTGCCGCCACTGCGGCCGCGGCCAAAGCCACCTGGGCAAGGAGAGAATTTGCCGCGAGGTTCCCGCCTCGGAAAGAGGTAAAAGCTATCGTTCGCCTTTTTTCGGGCACTCAAATGCAAGGTGTAGCGAGTGAACCAGCCTGGATTATCGCGGGGTGGGGGGGGGGCGGGGAAGCAATGGGCACGTTATCAGGGAAGCGGGTACTTGAGGACAGTTGCTGCAGGTTAGGGGTCTCTGTGAGCGTTACGAATCCTGGTCCCTGTGGGCTTCCTGGGCGCCCCCCCCCCCACTGCCCCCCGTGACCACACCCTGGATCGCGATGTCTGCGGCAACCTACCCTTGCCCGCAGTGATCGATCCTTGTCAGAGATACGCATAATTTTTAATATTGCAGGAGAGAAGACAGCAAGGGCTTATTTAGGGTGAAAATGTTTGCTAACATCGTTCGGATGTGCATGTTTTAAGGGTTGGCAAGCTGTCCATTATTGCAGCATTCTGTAGTGTGGCATGATAAAATAAAAACAGGTGCGTAGCCACCGCGAAAGTAACAAACAGGTATCATTGGAAGAAGAGGCTCGGGGCGCTCCTGCCCTCCTCCCCACCCGCATTGCCTTTGGTGGGTTCCTGGGGTGGGCAGAGAGACAGCTCACCGCAGAGAATGGAGGAGGGAGGAGGGAAGTGGGAGGAGGGAGGAGGGTGGGGTTAGCGAGCGGGACGAGACAGACATCACCCCCCCCCCCCCCCCCCCCCCCATCCCATGTCCCCAGGGAGCAGCGGGCCAGGCAGGCGCTGCGACAAGACATCATTCCGAGTTAGACTCCCACCCCTCACACATCCTCTCTTCTCTCCTCCGTAGGCATCCCTCACTGCTGGCCAAGTGCCAGAGAAGCGGTGCACGCACCTCTCAGCTAATACCTGACCATGGGCAACTCCTGCTTCGGCCTCAAGGAACGACTGATGAAGCGGCTGCGGCCTCTGCCGACCGTGATCGTCATCCGCACCTGCCTGCCCCAGAGAAGGAGCAGAGATTTCCGCGTGGTGGTGCTCGGCTCGGCCGGCGTGGGCAAGAGCGCTCTGGTGCAAAGGTGGGTGCGCGGCAACTTCCGTGAGGCGTACCTGCCGACCATCGAAGATACCTACCGCCAGGCGCTAGGCTGCAGCCACAAGGCGGGTGCGCTGCACATCACCGACACCACCGGTGGCCGCCGCTACCGGGGCCTGCAGCGCCTTGCCATTGCCAGGGGTCACGCCTTCATCCTGGTTTATTCTATCACCAGGAAGCAAACCCTGGAGGAGCTGAAGCCGCTCTATGAGCTGATCCGTCAACTCAAAGGTAACAACCCGCAAAAGTGCCCCGTCATCCTGGTGGGCAACAAGTGCGATGAGAGCCGTCGGGAGGTGAGTGAGAAGGAAGGTGCTGCCTATGCGTGCGAGTGGAATTGCGCCTTCTTGGAGACCTCGGCCAAGATGAATATCAACGTCCAGGAGCTGTTCCAGTTGCTGATAAATTTCGAGAAGAAGCCCGCCGCCGCCGCAGCCCCCGCCGGCGCCCAGCCTCCGCAGAAGAAATCCCAGATCCCCAAGACCGCCGAGAAGCTGCTGGGCAAGTGCATCGTCATGTGAATCCTGAGCCTTAAATATCGCGACCCTCTTCTCCTTTAGTGTGCCGAAAACGTGGACCGACCCCATTGTGCTGTGTCACCTGTACATGACTGACTTTTGTGCTGTGGTTTGGGTTGTAACAATTAGATGTCAATAAACGTCCCTTGTGAGTTAATAACTTTCCTTTTTCCCAGGCGAGAGAACTCGAATTGTTAAAATAATGGACATTGGAGGAGGAGAGGAAAAAAGGAACAGGATGCATTTCAAGGATGGGACTTGGACTGACTTTAGAGATTAATGTTTGAAAAAGAGACTGGAAATAGCAAAATGAATTGAAAGATACCACTGCCCTTCTTGTGATCCTATTATTGTGTATTATTCTTCAACATTTCAAGTCCTGTAAATGTCTAACCATATCTCCCCATTGTGTATTTAATTGTTAAAAAACACGTTTTTGCAGCAAAAGGTCTGACAGATGGCTGTGAGACAGAAATACTAAACATGATAAATAAATGAATGTCCTATAGTTGAGCATTGAGGGTGGGAGCAGAGAGAATTGTTAAAGTGGATCTTGCTTACTAAATATATGCCAGTTGTTTCATAGGTCATTTAAAATGTTTGAGTATTCTACATCCCTGTTTAAAAAAAATTATAATAGTTCTATGACTTAATAAAGCTTTTCCTGCATGCAGTCAGCTGTAATAATTTCTTTTTCACTAAATAACAACAAAAATTACCCATTGCCAGTCACAGCTGGTGAAGATTTCTAATAGGAGTTTTACATACAGAAGCCCATGCCCTCTTGAAATTAGCCACTTGTGGGTGGGGGTGGTTCATGGGTCCCTGCAATGCAGAGCTAGTTTATATCCATCACCTTTCCTGGGCTGATTCAGGAAGAACTCCAGGCATCTTTGAAGAGGTTACTTGCTCATTTTGCTGCTGTCTTGGAGGTGGGTGGTGAAAAGCAAACTCTGCCTCAAGAACCACTGGATAGTGGATGAACCTAGAGTCTGTTATACACAGTGAAGTAAGTCAGAAAGAGAAAAACAAATATTGTATATTAAGGCATATATGTGAAATCTAGAAAAACGGTACTGATGAACCTATTTGCAGGGCAGGAATAGAGATGCAGACAGAGAGACCGTCAGGTGGACATGGGGGTTGGGGAAGGGGATGGTGGGATGAATTGAAGATTGGGTTTGACATACATACACTACCATGTGTAAAATAGATAGCTGGTGGGAACCTGGTATATAGTGCAAGCAGCTCAGCTCGGTGATCTATGGTGACCTAGAGTAGGGGAATTGGGGAGGAGGGAGGTCTAAGAGGGAAGGGACATATGTATACATATGGCTGATTCACTTCTTTGTATAGCAGAACTAGCACACCATTGTAAAGCAGATATACCCCCAATTTAAGGGAAAAAGTACTGGAAATAAGAGTGGGGAGTGGGATGGAAGGTAAGGGCAGAAACAGGTGGGATTTGAAATCAGACATTTCTAAGGAAGCTTTTTTTAAAAGATTCATTTTATATTTGGACATAATTTTTTTTTTTGAGTGAGGGAATATGTATCTATACACATCCTTGTTTTCAAGTGTTTTTCTTTTTTAGTTAAAGAGAAGCAGGGAGGCTCTAAGTCTGGTGATTTTTCTCCATAAAATATCTCTTATTGGATAAATATTTATTGAACAACTTAAATGTTTACAAAACGCCTTTTTATAACTTGATTTTTAGGGGAGAAGCACATCATTGAGAAGGAATGATAAACATCTATCACATAGTAGAGTCAAAATTTTGAGCTTAGAAAATTCATTCACTGGCTCCTTTTAGACAATTATTTAAAAATTTTCCTATTCACTTTCAAATCAATTCTCAACCACTAGAAAATACCTAAGTGGTTCTGCCATATTGCTTTTTATGTATTCTATTTTTAAAATAGTATTTCTTAGGTAACATCCCTAATGGAGTAATTCCATTCCTAAAAGAAAATATCTTGGCTATTTTCCAGGTGAATCCTCCTTGAAAAAATGTGTTGCACTCATTGTTTTTCTTTGTAGAGGAGCAAAGGGATTACAAAGTGACAAATACTACACTTTAGAAAAGGAAAGGAGGAGATTTAATGTTGCAAGAAATGCTTAGTAAAAACATTTTTAAATTATAGTAAATATTTATACAGTCTATCTATATGCCATTGTTTCTACATCACATTAAAGCAAATATTTATATAATTTTTGTACATGTCAATGTTCTACATTATACTATTTAATCCTCACGACAATCCAGTGAAGGAGATACTGTTGTGCCCATTTTGCAGGCTGATAAATGTTACAAAACCAGTAAGCAACAGAGCCAACGTTTGAAGCCAGGCATTCTGCTGCATAGTTGGTGCTCTTAACCACAACAGTGTACATCCATTCTAAGATGACTAGTCCAGGGACAAGTGAGTTGACACCTCTGTTCTCTAGTTGTGCTATACAGATGTGGAAAAGGAAGCTTTCTCAGAGCCCTCCTAGAATACTGAAGGGAGAATACTGCAAAGAAGCAAATTGACGATTACAAAACACACATGATGGTTTAGAAATAGAGAAGAAAGCATGAGGTGTTGGATAACTTTTCCCTGAAGAGTTTACATGGTTGGAACCTTTTATGCCTAGAGACTTAGTAGATCTCTCCCCCAAATAATTATAAGCTTCAAAGAAGCTTTACAGGGTTACCTTGGAGCAGGGAAGATGTAAACCAGTCTAACAGTTCTTCCAGCTAATAGTGTTATTCAAAGAAGCTGGAACCTATAGCTTCTAGTTTTTGCACCATCCAATATAGTGGCCTCTAGCTTTATGTAACTTCTGCATTTGAAATATGGCTAGTCCAAAGTGAGATGTATTGTAAATATACCATACATTATTATGAAAAGAATGGAAGTAGAATATCTCATAATTTTAATGTTTATTACATGTGGAGATAATATTTTAGATACAGTGGATGAAATGAAACCTACTAATTTTGTATTTCTTTTGGCTTTTTAAAGTGTGACTAGTGGAAAATTTTCAATCGTATTTGTGGCTTATATTTGGCTCACATTATATTCCTCTTGGGTAGTGTTGATATATAGTAAGAGTGGCTAGCAGAACTAATTTCTAATTTGAATCTTACTGCATATATTAGCTAGGATCAACAATCAAGTGTCCAAAAACGTTAGCATGTATTTAAAGTAATATGTGTTGTCAGATATCTACATAACTTCATGAAATTCAAGATTAACAGAAATGTAACAAAATCCACTGAGAGGTATGTTTGCATATAAATGAATGGGAATTGAACATCTATAAGCTACATCTATAAACCTGGACCCACAGGCCCAGAACTCAGAAAAATAAATATGTCAGCCAGTGAATTCAGGGAGTTGGTGAGGATTAAAATAAATGAAAACTGAAAATATGCCCACTGCACTGATATGATGTTTTTTCAGGCTACTGATATTGACGAACCTGCCATCCATTATGATGCTGGAAAGTGAAAAGTGGAGGAGAGAAACCTAGTATGGAGATGAATACAATTTTATAAACTGGGATTCAAAAAATTTAACTGACACCAGTATCATGGGTCTACATGGGTGCATTCGTAGATGCTCTGTCCTGTCCTTCGGGGTAATGTCCCTCAGGTAATCCCCTGTGTCTGCCTCCAAGTTTCCTTTCCAGTCTTCTCTGTGAGCATATCACACCATGTACCCTTTTCCCCAGACAGCCTGGGCAGTTTTATGTTTCCTCGAACATCCTACGTGGTTATTCCTTTGTTATTTCTTCATACAAAGAAGAAAAATTTTCTTCCATTTTCTGACCATCAAAATTTTATTCACCCTTTAAAACCCTACCCAAAACCCAACTATCATTACCTTTGAAGGCCTCCTTATTTTTTTAAATAATTATTCACACATGTTATTAAGCGTCAGGAATATCCTTCCTCAGTGCCAATCCCTGGGGTACAGCATCCCTACCTTTAAGAAGCTCATAATCTAACAAGAGAGACGGTGGGGGGCAGGAAAATGCACAGCAGAGTGTGACAGGTGCCATAAGATGAGTCCATTCTCCACCCTGCTATCATATTGATCTTTCAAAAATGCAGTTTGATTACACTACTGCTGTTAAGAGCCATCATTTGCTAGCTATTCTGACAAATGCGCACAAAACTACGCAGACAAAGATGTGTTACAGCATTGTTCATTCTACCTCTGCTATTTATTGTGTGGCTGAGGGGCAAGTCCTCTGGGCATCATTGTCCTCACATGTGAAATGGGGATGATGATAATAGCTTCTATTCAGGATGGTTATATTAAATGAGTTAATACATACAAAGTACTTAGAATAGTGCCTGGCACATTCCAAACAATCCATAAATATTAGCTATTACTATTATTAACAGAAGACTGGAAATTACCTAAATGACTATCAATATGGGCTTAGCTACATTAAAATAATAATGAGGTGATACGGGCTAACACACAATATCTCCAAGGCTTATTTTAAGTTCGCTTCCATTTGAGGGTTAGAGAGTGTGTGTGTGTATGATTGTATATGCATAGTAGAAAACTCTTCTAGAAGGATATTCAAGTAAATGTTAATAGGCATTGCCTCCAAGAAAGGCAATGACTGTTTAATGGGGAAGAAGACCCACTTTTCATTTTATAACCTTTAATACATTTTGAATTATATTGCCATGTGCGATGTTTGTCTAATTATTGAAAAAAGCCAGATAATTTCCTTATGAGTCTTAGCAGGAAAGGACAGAGTAGGAACTAGAATCCAAATTTTCGAATACCAGCCCCAGTGCTTTTAAAATTGTATTCAATATTAGTAACCCCAGTGAGGAAACCACATAGTCTAACTGAAAGAAAAAAAAATAAAAAACTATTACTGTGTACCTAACACAGGGCATTTAACAGACGAGGACCAGATGAAGCTCAGAACCATTAAATAATTAACTTGAGGTCACACAACTGGGATCACTGGGGCTGGGATTCTCCCCCAGATCTACCTGATATCACCAAAATGAACCCAGAATCAAAAAATGTAGGTTTAATACTGTGTCTTTCCTTTCTTGCTTTTTTTCTTTTTTTTTCTGTTCACAACCTTGTGAGTTGTGCAAAGGAAATAAACAAAAACCTGTGAAAGCATCGTGCACAAACAACTAGGCACATAGTAAGTCCTCTGCCACTCAAAGGAATCGGACTGATGTTTTCTTCCCTCTTTAATGCTCCTGGATATTTACTCCATGACTGATGTGAATGTCATTCCACCCAACACCCACGGCCTCGGAGATTATGTTCACCTGATATTTGTAAGAGAAGCACATCTAAAAAATTCCATTTCTAAAAGCTCTATATTCAGGCGTGGGAGGTAACCAGCTCTCCACGTTAATGCATGTCCTCCTGTTTACTCCTTTGGCTCTGAAAGCTCATGTGGACTCTTTGTGAAGGCAATCATTAATCCAGAGTGGGAGAGAAAGAGAAGGATTCAGAGAAAAATTACTCGTAATTGCAGAGCTCTATTAGTGTGTTTTTCTCTGCAACCTGGAGCTGAACATTGTGCAATGTATTTGTTCCCAGTGTAATTTAAATGTGAATTAAGCAGTGCTATGAGGCCAGGCTGTTTGAGGACAAGGCAGTTCATCACATGTTTGGAATTATTGCTTGAAAATGTCCACCTGAGTGAAAAATGCCTCCTATCCTGCTGGTAGAAGCACTCCTTAAGATACTAACTATGATATCAGCTCTGCTGTTCTTAACCAGCTAGCCACCTCTGGAAACTTCTGTGGACTGCAGTTCATCTTTGAAACGAGAGGACCTCAAACTCAAGGTCCACAGAGGGCAAGTAGGCAGTCTAGATGATAATATGTGGGAAGTTCCATAGGGAACTGCCTCTGTCCAGTTCTACTGGGAGATATGGACCCCAGTGTTATAAATTTTTTTTCTGATTTTTGTGGTGAATCTCAAAATTTTTAAATATTGACAATTAATTAAAAATTGTTGGCACAAAACACACACATAGATCAATGAAATGGTATAGAGAGCCCAAAAATAAACTCACGCACTTATGGTCAATTAATCTATGACAAAGGAGGCAAAAATATACAAAGGAGAAAAGACAGTTTCTTTAATAAGTAGTACTGGGAAAACTGGACATCTACATGTAGGAGAATGAAATTAGAACATTTTTCTCATACCATAAACAAAAATAAACTCAAAATTGATTAAAGACCTAAATGTAAGACCAGAAACCATAACCTCCTAGAAGAAAAGATAAGCAGAACACTGTTTGACATAAATCTCAGCAATATTTTTTTTTGGGCTCTGTGTCCTCAGGCAAAGAAAACAAAAGCAAAAATAAACAAATGGGACCTAATTAAACTTAAAGGTTCTGCACAGCAAAGGAAACCATCAATAAGAAAAAGATAACCTACTGAATGGAGGAAAGTACTTACAAATGAAAAGTCCAATAAGGGATTAACCTCCAAAATATATGAAGGTCCAAAACCAAGTTCACATGATGCTGTTCCCAATGCTAGAAAACATCAGGATTTCATGCAGAAGTTGGGGTAATTGTCTTGCCTCTGATTCTGTGTAGTTTGTCCCCAAAGTGGCCTGACATTCCAAGAATCTAACCAAACCTCTTATGAAAGCAGAATCTTCATCTCTAGTTCTAAACCATAGCTCAATAAAACCTCAAACTTTTTCCTCTTTGCTTGCAACCCACTCACCACATCTTTTCTTTGCCTGACTCAGTTTAACCCTTACTGCCTCAGTTAACCTTCTCTGACTGTCCTGGCTAGATTATATCCCCACTGTAGCTTCCCATCACACCATGTCCTTCCCCTTTGCATCGTTATTTGTTAAGTGGTTTTGCAACCAGAGAAAGTACAAGATTGTGAGCATGAGGCCATGTGTGACTTTTGCTCACTGGCGGTACTTCTAAAGTCTAGCACAATGCTTGGAACTTAATAGGTGCTGAATAAATGCATATTAAGGGAGGAAGCAATATTTTATAAAGGAAACTGAGGCTCATAAAGGTTAAGTTATCTTCCCAGGGCACAGAGATAGTAAGGGGCAGAACCAGGATTCAAGCCTAGATTTGCCAGATTCCAAAATCTCCTAATTACTATAACCAAGAGCATAGCTCCATGTTCTATTCCTAAGTTCACTCTCTCAAGGGAGAGCACCAGTCAAACAAATCTGAAGGTAAGGTTTTGTTCTTAAGTCAAAGTCATCAACCATCTTTTCTGTACAGATTGGAAACAAGAGCTAAATATATGCTTTGAAGTGCAATTACCCCATTGTTGCTGGGAAACTTGTCAGTTTGAGGTTGGCTTCATCAGGTTTGAAGCTGAGAAACTTCTGGGATGTCAGGTTCTAGTAACAAACTGAAAAATTTCCTGGCAGAATAAGAAATAAAATTCTCAAGTAGACTTCTTGCCTCCCCAGAACACAGCGGGGAGGATGGTATCACCAAAAGGCCTTGGAACTGATGCATGATGTTAGGCCAGGAGCTTGAGGAGGCCATGGCATGTGCCACAGATGAAAATTGGAAGCAGGCTCACGACACAAGCAGGTACAAGTTAGCCACCCAATGGGGCTCCTAATCCAAAGGGAAATAATTGAAAAAATATGAAATGAATAATAACCAACATTTATTGAGCTCTCCACATGCCTATCTAACCATCCTTTCATTTATCCAAGCATCAAATTTTATCTATCTATCCATCCATCCCTATACATCCACCTAGTCATCCATCCATCAATCCACACCCATCAAATATTTAATGCGGGCCTGTTAGGTACTAAGGACTTTCTTGGTGCTGAGAATATAGAGATGAATGCAGCAGATTGAACCCTTGCCCTCATGAAACATACATTCTAGTGGGATGGAGAGTAGAGGGAGGAGACAATGAGCAAATACATAAATATTATATAATATAACCTCAGTGATAAGTGTTATGAAGAAAAAAAACCAGGATGAGGAGACTAAGACTGTCAGGGGAATTTTTAGATAGTATGGCCAGGACATTTTGCTAAGCATAGGACAAAACATAATTGAATGTAATTTTCCTCTGCAGTGTATATTAGAGGACACTGGATGGTAATAAATTAACTTGTTTCCAAGAGTTAGATTCAAATTCAAGCCCACGTAATGCCACAGTCTACGCCCTTGGCACTTCTGTTTTTCAGTCCCAGGGATCTGAACTGGTCAAAGCCGAGCCAGATAAATGCTGGTGTGTTGCTGTAATTTTTTTCTCTAGCACAAATATTTATGAAGTTCATATGATGTATGACACACTGCACCAAACTCTGGGAAATAGACTGTCCCTGCTCTAAAAGAGCACATAGTCTGGTAGGAATGTGGACAATTTAGAATACAGCAGAGCAAACCCTGGGTCTTCTGTAAGGGTCGGTGCTGGGATAGGAGCTCTAGAGAAGGCTGGATCCCCTCAGCCTGACCGCCCCCGCCCACCTCTGTGCTCAGCCCTGCCTTCCTTGGATCTCACCTCCTTTCACTCACCTCTTGCCCCAGTGCTCCACCCAGCCTGCCCCGCTCATTGTTCCTCAAGTCCACCCTACTTGCCCTTGCCTCAGACTTTTCACTACCCACTGCGTCTGCATTGCTTTCCATTCCCTACCCAATTTTCTTCAAATAGTTATTTCCATCTTCATGTGCGGTGTATAATTTCTGCTCCTGTGTTTATGCACTGTCTCCTCCACTTGAATATCAACTCTTCAAGAGCAGAGATTTTTTTTTTTTATTATTCAGTTTTATCTTCCTGGCAGCTTGAAACAGTGTCTGACACAATACAGGTCCTTAATGAAGGGAAGAATGTATAAATGACTCGCACTGGGCTTGATGATAGCTGGGGGACTCAAATGTAAAAATGCAAAAGCCTGGGCCCCACCCTGGGGAGTTAGTAATTTTGGAGTAAAGCCTGAGCATCTGAAATTGTCAAATGCTGAAAGTTAATTCTAAGGCACCAGAGCCAACTGTTAAATATTCAGGAATTTTGTGAGCTGGTTGCTAAATGCAGCCATTGTGAAAAATTAGATTATATAAAGCCACAATTATGTTTAATTATATTTAAAACAAATATACTCAAACTTGAAATACCCCAAATTCATCACTATAATTCCTAGGTATTTTACTACAGATTACTATTATCTGTGCTCGGGTTATGTTGACTGTATTTGTACAGCAGAAATACTCTACAGCATAAGCTACTGTGTGGCCCTTCCCAACACTATTTAGTGATGTCACGTTGATAGCTTGAAATTGGTCACCACAGAAGTGTTTTCCATGGATGGTAGCCTGCCAGACTCCTCTGTCCATGGAATTCTCCAGACAAGAATGTTGGAGTGGGTTGCCATTTCCTTCTTCAGCAGATCTTCCCAACCTAGGGATCGAACCCAGGTCTCCTGCATTGCAGGCAGGTTCTTTACCCTCTGAGCTATTGGGGAAGCCCATGGGAGTATTTACATCCTGGAAATTGCTAAATGCTACAAATTAGGTCTTGGTCTGTCTGAAGAATCAGTTGTTGAAGATTTACCAGCACACCACTGGGCACCCTCAAGTTCAAGAACCACTGACAGATGGAGAGAGAATGGATTCAAATCAATGGTGCCACTCGTTAGCTGACACTTTGGAATACTCTGGGTGGTTCCATTGGGCTAGTGCTGTGGTTCTCAAACTTTCAGGTGCTGGAAGCCCTTTATGGTGTTAAAAACTATTCAGGACGCTCAAAAGATTCTGTTTATGTGGGTCATATCTCTGGATATTTATTGCAAAATACTGAGTTAAAATGAAAAAAATTTTAATGTGCTTATTAATTGAAAATAATAGTTTTAGTTTAAATAAACATAAATAGTTTATCTTTTATGAATAATAAATGGATTTTCCAAAACAAAGAAAACTTTAATGAGAAGCTGACATAGTTACATTTTTGTAAACCCCTTGTCAAGCTTAACAGAAGACAGCTGGCTCCTTATACCTGCTTTTTCATTCAATCTGTTAGAATATGGCCCCTTACGAAGCTTTGGGAAAACATCACTGAATTCTCATGAGAGAGTGAAAGTGAGTAAAGCAAATAATGTCTTAGCATTATTATGAAAATAGCTTTGACCTCAGGCCCCTTGAAAGGGCCTTACAGACCCCATGGGTCCTTGAATCATGTTTTGAGAACCTCTCATGTAGCATAAAAAGTCCAAAGTAAGCAGGGGAGGAACTGATGGATTGGAGATAAAGCATGAGAGAGAAGCAGGGGCCAGATGGCATCTGATGGAGTTCATGGAGAGCCGCTGAGGGCTTAAAAGCTGGAGAGTGACAAGGTCATTCTTTTATTTTGGAGAGATCATGGGTTATAGTGAGGAAACTAGACTAGAAAGGCTGAGAGGGGTTTAGGGTGGGGGCCCAGCTGGGAGGTTATTACCATAAAGCAGATAAGACATGAAAGAGGCCTGAACTGAAGTCATGGCTGTAAATCTGGAGGGCAAGTGTAGCATGGTAGAGTTGAAATAATTTTGCAATCAATTATATGTGAGGGGAAAAGAAGGGAGGGAGGGTGTACCCAGATTTCTGTATTGGGCAGCTGAGTGGGTGGTGAATGGTCCAGGGTAGGAAATAATTAACTCCACTTTGCACTTGTAAGCAGAATTTTCTAGTAGGCAGTTGACAGGTAGGTCAGAGAATAGGAGAGGTATCCAGGCAGGGCAGAAGTGGCCTGGGGAAATCAGCCAAGGCTTAGAGGGACAAACTGATTTGACTATGATCACGCAGCTTCTAAGTGCCTAGAACATTTTTCAGCAGGATAATGCACAAAACTGTTATCGCAGTGCCCAGTACACAGTGGTTATGTAAATAAATTGGTTATATTTTGCCTTCATTTATTTATTTTTCTCTAACTTGCAAATGGATTGTGTAGGTGGTCCCCCTGCAGTCCACTCCACAGTTCCTGAGGTTCATTTGTGATAGTATAACGTGTGGGCTAATGCAAGAGGCTTAATGCAATTTTCTTTAGGCTGTGGCCAGGAAAATTAGTAAGACTGAAAAATATTAGGTAGCTATTCTGCAACTTGCAATGGAAAAATCTGAACAGAGTAAAAACCTGGGAGCAGGGTATCAAGTATCAACCCCTCTGCCCCCAAATGCTTTAGGAGCAGAAGAAATCTGGTGCCGAGTTAAACAGCTACTGCACAGGCTCTGTGCATAATGAGCACTGATACTGACCACATGATTGATGCGGGACAATTTAGTCACAGGGTGCCCAGAAGGGTGAGGGGTATGGTCAGAAAAGGCTCATATAACTGTCATTCAGTCACACATTTACCCAACAAATATTCATTGAGTACCCAGCCAGAGACAAAGCAAGATGCTAAGTCCTGTGGGAGTTATAAAGTGGGATGAAATTAGGAATTTACAGCCTCTAATGTGAATAAGGAACATTTCTTGAACTCTTATATTATGCTAGACACTGTTCTAAGCCTTAGACATGTGTTAGGTCTTTTGATCTTGACAACCAGTAGTATAGGTTGCATGTTATTATTATCAATACATTTCTCATTATTCACATGGGAAAGCTAAAGCAAGGGGGAAATAAGGCACTTGCCTAAATCTCTAGAACACGTGCTACCAATGGGGAGACAAGTGAAAATCTCTGAGAGTGAGATCAAGGTAATCATCGGTCAGATCAACTAAACCTGTAACATGTCTTCACCAAGCAAGCTTGCTTTAACTGTTGCTACAAAAACCTTGCATGTTCTCCAAGCATCAGGTAGCTTAAACAAGTTGTTTGTCAAGAACTTGGAGCCAGCTGTGTCCAGTTTAAGTTCAAGCCAGTTAACTGGCTTAGGACCACCAGCCCTCTAATTGGGCTTGAACAAGTGTTTGCCCATGACCTTTTGACATCAGAGGGCCCAAAACTCCACCCTCAGAACATGCTAATGTCTCCATTTCTTGAATCTTCAGCCTATGAAGAAGCCTATAGCATAGTTTTGCCTGCGAGAACAATTATATCACTTTCTAATTTCCAATCACCTTTTCCCATGCTTCCCACGCCTCGGCTTTATCCCATAAATACCCCCAGCCCCTTATTTCAGGGGAGGCTGGTTTGAGAGTTCTCCATCTTTCTGTTTGGTCACCTTGTGGATGAGCCCTTTGGTGCAAAGTTTGGCATCTCAGCATTTGGTTTGCTGTATACGTCAGAAAGCAACCTGTTTAAGTAAGAAGAGGATGTTGGGCGTGCACCCAGTCTTCTGTAGTGGAGCAGGCCAAGGAGAAGAAACTTGCAAGGTAGGAGCATATGAGACTGCTCTGGGGCACAGGCAATACGTGGAGTGCAATGGGAGGTGAGGGGGAAAGCATGGCGCCAATCTGGCATTGCTAAGTCGTTTCAGTCGTGTCCGACTCTGTGCGACCCCATAGATGGCAGCCCACCAGACTCCCCCGTCCTTGGGATTCTCTAGGCAAGAACACTGGAGTGGGGTGCCATTGCCTTCTCCAACCTGGTATACCAACCTGGTATAAATATATATAAATATATATATATTTACTGAATATATATATATATTCAGTAAAGAGCTAGAGAATATTTTAAAGCACATGAGGTTATGTAATAAAAAGAATAGTTTAGAAAAAAATGACACAGCAGAAGAGTTGAAGGAGAGGGAGAATGAGGGCAGGGGAATAAAGGTAGGACCCCAATGATTCTTTGATCTTCCTTGAAAGAAGAGTTAGGGTTAGCTTGTTTCTGCAATTGATATTCTTTATAACTCTCTTTCACATTTAAACTCACTATGGGTTTCCCAGGTGGCACAGTGGTAAAGATTATGCCTGCCAGTGCAGGAAATGCAAGAGACTTGGGTTTGATTCCTGCCTCAGGAAGATCCCTGGAGTAGGACATGGCAACCACTCCAGTATTCTTGCCTAGAAAATTCCATGGATAGAAAAGCCTGGCGGGTTGCAGTCCCTGGGATCGCAAAGAGCAGCACTCAACTGCACATGCAGCAGACGTGTACATGCTCACTATAGAAAACTTAGAACATGCAGAAAAGTGTAAAGATGAAAAACATCCATGACACCCAATACTCCAAGGTAACTACCATTAATATATTTATTTACTGCCAGGCTTTTTTCTAGGCATTGTTCTCTAGGTGGGTTGAGAGATGACGTGCGGTGGATAAATAGAATTGATTGAACAAATTGGAATTATGTTGCTTAGAATCCTGCATTCCCCTCTCCTCCCCACCATGGTCACATCGGGAATGTTTTTCCCCTTCTATTAAACCTTTCTTTAAACAACCATGTATTTGGTTGATTGAAATATGGCATAATTTAAGTAATTTGCTATTGTTGGATATGTTCTTTGGTTCCTACTTGGCTTTTGTAGTTGCAAATAGTGCTGTAGGTAACAACCTTGTATGTTGATCTTACCCCTTATCTCTGAGTATTTCCTCAGGTTTAATTCCTATGACTGAAATTACCGGGTTAAGGGGGCTGAGCATTCTTAAGGTTCTTGATCTGTATTTCTAAATTGCTTTTTGGAAAGACTGCAACAATTTGCATATCCACCAGCCCTGGGCAAATGTTCTGCCAGTGGATTGTACATTCTGCATCAGCTTTTAAATATCTAGCCCTGAATTGTGTTGGTTCTGCCAGACCACAGTTTCAAATTGGATTTCAAATTTTTTGACTTGGATCATGTGTCAGATCAGGACAGTTCTTTCTTGAAGCCAGGTTTGTGCAGTAGCCCAAGTGCTTGATAAGGAGCTGTTTCTGTCGTCGGTGCAGAAATGAAATTGACGTCATCGACCATTGCTGGACAGAAAGGAATACAACTTGAAGAAAGCTCTTTATAAAGAAAGGGAAGGACTGGCTTTTCAGACACCTTATTTTTAAGTCTACTTCAGCATAAGCAATCCTGATGATTTGGGGCCTGATTACCACATTTTTAGCCCTGTCTCTTTCTGATGAGATGGGATTTGACCAATTCATTTTTCATTAACCCCTGTGCCAGAAGACTGAAAGAAGGAACAAAAGAAGAAGAAAATCAGAGATGCCCAAGCTTTTTTGGTTTTCTTTTTTGATTGATGGATGAATAAACTCAGAATGTAAGTGAACACTCTAATAGTCCTTGCTCTTTGACACTCAAATCACAGAAAGTTGAGAGGTTGTCTTAGAAATGATTGGGAAGAATTTTGTTTTTCCAATCATAATGATGTCTGATTTTTCTAGCTTTGGATAGTACATGTCTAGTCTTTTTTAAACCTCTAACATACAGAAGTCCAAGGGACTCCCAGGGTTTTGTCCATTTCATCCTACTCATCCTCCTAGCATGTCCCAGTTTATCTGTGTGATGAAGAAGAGGGGGTGAATTAGGTTACTGTCCATTCTAACCCCAGTGAATCTTTAATCCTAACATCTTAATCCAGGACAAATGCCCTATGGGGAAGATTGAAGGGAGCAGGGAATCCTGGTGTTTTGACGTTTCCCATAGGCAAACTATAGTTCCTTCCCATTATAGCTACACTATGCTAAGCGCTCTGCAAATATTATCACATTCATTCCAAATGATGACAGGCACTATTAATAGTGCTGGGGTTTACAGGTGGGGGAACTGAGTCACATAGGCATTAAGTATTGGATTGACCAAAAAGTTCGTTTGGGTTTTTGGTGAAATGTTATAGGAAAAACCCAAAGGAACTTTTTGGCCAACCCAATTCCGTGAAGGTGTCACAGAGCTGGTGAGTTGTAGACATGTGTTTCAAACCAGGCCAGTCTGGGCCCAAAGTGAGGGCTCTCAACCACTGTACTATGCTGTCTCCACAATTACAGCTTTTTCTCAATTAGCCTCTGAGTGGTCCAAAGCCCGCTGACTCTGCTTCCCATGATTGGCTCTGTCAACAGATGCATATGTCTCGCCAGCCTCAAACCAGGGCTTCTCAGGTAGTGCTAGTGGTAAAGAACCTGTCTACAATGCAGGAGACACAAGAGACACAAATTCAACCCCTGGGTTAGGACTTTCTCCCGGAGGAGGGCATGTCAACCCACTCCAGTATTCTTGCCTGGAGAATCCCATGGACAGAAGAGCCTGATAGGCTACAGTCCATGGGGTCTCAGAGTCGAACACAACTAGAGAGACGCAGCGTGCATGCCTGGCCTCAGACTGATGGTGGAAACACAAGCATATCTCATGGTGTTGGCTTGCAGCATGAATAAGATGTTGTTTGTAATGAATAACTCTCTTCATTTATTGGCATTTGCTAGCTGGGCAAGTTGACTCTCTGTGCCTCAGTTTACCTATCTGTCAAATGGATGTGATAGTATCCATTTCAGGGGATTGTTGTGAAAGTCAAATGAATTAATACATGTGAAGTACTCAGTATCTAGCACAGTGACACTACTCTTTAAATGTTGTTAATATCATTACATCACATTATAAGCTACAACTATTTACGAGGCACTGTGCAAAACACTGGAAAAAGAAGGTTAAACAAGACAGGTGGGTCCCTCCCCTCAGGTCTAGTGGAGGAAATTTTTTTGAACTAATACTGACAAATGATAAACGTTAGGAGTGTTACAAAGAAGAACTATGGGTTGCTGTCAGAGCGACCAGTAAAAAGCTCTAACCTGATCCCTAACTGGAGATCAGCAAAGTCTTCCATAAGAAGGTAGCTTGGCATAGCAGACACTGAAATTTCTCCCCAGGTGTATTTCTCCTTACTTTCTGTATTCTCACCTGTTTTCTTCACCCCCAATATCCAATCCATGAACAAGATATACAGGCTCTTATTGTAAAATAAACCCCAGTTTTATTCAATTCCACCAGTATTACCCTTTCTTGAACCACCACATCCACCTTGCCTTCTGCAGGAGTCTCCAAAGGTTTTCCTTCCATGCTTTCTCTCTGTCATATCTGCTACCCATTCTCCATAGCATCAAGAGTAATCTTTTAAAAATGTGAACATAAATTAAAATGTCCCAGTGACTTACATTTAAACTGAAAATCTGGGGCCCTTACCCATGGTTTATAATGCCCTAGGTGATCTGCCCCACTTACCTCTCTGACCAATGGTATACCTGCCTGTCTCCATCACTGTGCCCTAGGAATAAGTCTTTTTCCTCTCGGCTTTACAAAGCTTGTCCTGCCTCAGGACCTTTGCACGTACTGCTGCCTCTCTCTGGTGTATCCTTTTTATCAGTGTCACAGCTCCAGTAACTAAGAGGTGATCTAATCAACCTGTAGAGATCTCCCACCCAACCACTACTCTCCAGAGAGCCCCGAGTTCCCTACCCCATCTTTGTTTTTCCAACAATCACCAAAATTATCTTGTCCATTCATTGCTTACTTGTTTCCTCTTTCTCCCCAGTGCTGGAATATAAGATAAACAGGATCTAGGGCTCTGCCTTTTATTCACTACTGTCCCCATCATCTAAAACAGTGCCTGGGACTTCCCTTATGGTCCAGTGGTTAAGAATCCACCTTGCAATGCAGATGACACAGGTTCAATTCCTGGTCAGGGAACTAGGATCCCACATGCCGCAGACAAGCCCATGTGTTGCAACTAAAACCTGACCCAGCCAAATAAATAAATATTAAAAATCAGTGCCTGACACACAGTAGGTACTAAATAAATATTTGTGATCCAAATGACTGAAGTTCTTTTCATCTGAATCCTAGAAGGAGGATGAGAGTTAACCAAGTGAAGATGAGGAGCAAGAATCTTCTGGGCAGGGGAACAGTATGTTTAAAGACCTGGAACTTCAGGAAGAGTATGGTATTTTAAGGGAACTGAAAAGGAGTGCAGCTGGAGTGCCAAGGACATGGAACAGGTTGAGGCTGGCAGACAAGTAGGGCCAGAGCATCCTGGGACCTGCAGCCATGCTGAAGATTGTGGACTTTTGTAAGGGCAGTAGAAGGCTGTTTTAAAGCTTAAGCCACAGACTCAGGTTAGTGTTTCTAAAAGAACTCTCTGTAGTTCTTGGCTTAGGGTAGATTTTATTAACACCAGGTCATAACTCCCTTTCCCTTGCCTCAATCTGAGCAAAACCTTGTAGGGTAGACAAGAAACACATGATTACTTCCAAACTGCAGGTGTAAAATTAAAAAAGCAAAGATTCCGAGAGCATAAACAAATTGCTGATGGTCAGCATGACTTGATTCTGACCTTCCCTGGCTTCAAGCAGCCATGAACAAAGGACACGGGAAGTGCGTATAGGGAGCACCCGGCTGAATGCCCTTGGTGTCTCTCCTCCTCTCTGTCCTAGGGAGGGGGGCATCAGGCACAACATACATTAGAACCCATGCTTGTAATAAATCTTCTGCTTCCCTGTGAAAAGACCATCATGAATCTTGTCTATTAAAGAGCTTCTCTGCTCTGTGAATTTTAACAACCTTCTTTAGTGTAGAAATTCGGCCTCTTGTTGTCCACGTTTGAAATTCAAATCTTGGGTGAGTAGATATATTACACCACTGAGGTACAGGAGCGGGAAGGCCATCCATCCATCCACCTCCATTTAGGTCATTCCTTTTCACCTGTAACGGATGAATCCTCTGCCCTGGTTTGCTTCTACATCCCTGTTCACCCGCTGCCCCCACCCCCTACCCCACGATGAGAGCCCAGAACACTGACTGCTGTGGTGGGAGGAAGAGAGGTAACTGCTACAGGTGAGGTGCAGTACGAGCCAGGTCCCATTTAATCCATCAGCAGCAATCCCTTCCTTGTTTTTGCTGACTGAGAGATCTAAATCGCATGTTTCAAGTAAAACGTACCAACACGTTGGAATTAAAGTCAATAGTCTCTATTCTGACTACCCCCACACCAAATCCACCCCCATCATCCCTTACATTGTCAGAACCACCTCCCCAGTGACTCAGCCTCAGATTTTTCTCCCAACTTTCTCATGCTCCATTACCATCAGTCATCTGATGGAAACAAATCTGGTTAGGTTTCTGCCTGGCTCAGAAACATTCCCTGGCTCCCCACTGCCCACAGCTTACCATCTAATAAGGAACAAAACCAATCATGCTAGAAGAACAATAAGAGAAGAGGCCTGTTAGGGCAACGGGAGGTGTGGATGATTCATGATGCTTTTGCTGCAGGAGCAGCGGCTGAGGGGTGGGGGCTTGGGGGTGGGGAGCACGGAGACTCCACAGAAGGCGGCTGAGCTGGATTTGGTGATGGATAGAGGGGTCTTTTCTAAAAAGAAGGCGGCAACATGAGCAAAGGCACTGAAAGGCTGAGCCACGGCTTCGGCTGCCCCTGGGACACATAACCGGTTGTTATTGCGCCATGGAATCTTTCTCTCCGAGCTCTGAGGAGCAGCATAGCAACAAGCAATGATTTGTTACAGCTAGGTTGTCAGGCAGTTTATCTGATGTTAGCGTCCACGTGAACTGCATGATGATTTATGAAACTCAATTTCTTCACCAATACAGGCAAACAGATTCAGCTGTGCAGTTAGGAAGAGCTTGGGGAAAGGCAGCCTCTAGGGAGAGACTGAGGCTACCCTCCCCCTATGGCTCCAGCTCCAGCTCCACCTCCATGCCGTGCTGGTTGGGATCAAGGCTCTGGAACACAGCTACAGGGCTGGGGCTGAGCTTGCAGGCTAGTAAGGAAAATGATTAAAAAATAAACCAAAAAACAATGCTGGAATTCAAATGCCATGGTGTTGCTGTGGTTTTTCCCTTTTTGCCTTCTGGATTTGGCTTTGGAACTCTCTCTTTTGGCTAAGGAAGGGGTATCTGTGTCCTGGGAAAGTCAAGTAGATACTGCAAGGGCACCAGTAGAGGGGTTCAGGGGAAGGGAGGCTTCCTCTGTCTCTGAGGCAGTCCCTAGCCTAGACTTAAAGCTAAAGGGGCAAAGAGTTCTGAATATTTTTCCAGTTCAGTTCATTGGGACCATAGGGCTCCACAGAGGCACTGGGTCTAAATCATAGCTAATAAGAAAGAGGATCCATTTGCCCAGGCTTGTTCTGTATGTTGCTTTCATCAAACTTGGCAGCTTAAGGTCAATGGTATTTGGAGATTGTCCTTGAGGCTAGATTGGTCCCAAAGTTTAGAATTGCCAGGCCCCAGGGTCACAAGGAAGACTGATTCATGCTCTGTGAATTTTGTGTCTGGGACTCTGGCAAGAACTCACAGTAAGAAACAAGGATTTGATACAGTTAGTTCCAACCGCCTTCAGCCCAAAGCAGAATTGCTGCTGATACAGGCACACTAACTTGTCCTAGGCTACCTGCCCCTTTGGCACTGCTTCTGCACAGCATTGCATGTCCTCTCTAGGCCTGTGTATATATTAGCCAAGTGACTATATGAGTCACCATATAACAGTCAAGTGATCTATAGACCTAATGCAGTTTCTATTAAAATCCTAGCACGGTTTGGTAGACATAGACAAGCTTATTCTAAAATTTAAGTGAAAAAGGAAATGTGCTAGAAAGGCCAAAATAATTTTCAAGAAGAAGAGTGAAGTGTGAATAAAGACTTTTCAATGTTAAGGCTTAATAGTTACAGTAATCAAGGCAGTGTGGTATTGGTAGAGAGAGAGGCACACAAATCAAGGGGGCAGAACAGAGAGCCCAGAAAGTGACCTGCAACATATGCCCAAGTGATTTTTGACAAAGGGGCACAAACAATTTAAGAATAACCTTTTTAACAAATGGTCCTGGAGTGATAGGATGTTATGAATGGTGTCTGCCCCATACTCCCACAAATTCATATGTTGAAACTCTAATCCCTAAGGTGACTATATTTGGAAGATAGGGCTTTGAGGAGGTATTTAAGGTTAAATGAGATTCTAAGGATAGAGTCCTAATGCATATTAGAAAAAGGAAGAGAGAGATCTACGTTCTCTCCCTTTCTCTCGCCCCTCCCTTCTCTATGTGAGCACACAGCAAGAAGGGAGCTCTCCGCAAGCCAGGGAGAGAGGCACCTTCACCAAGAACCCAACCCTGATCTCATGCTTCTAGAGTTCAGAATTATGAGAAAACAAATTTCTGTTGCTGAAACCTCCCAGCCTATGATAGTTTGCTATGGCAAGCTGAGCTGATTAACAGACATCTATAGACAAAAAAAGAGCCTAGACCCCACACCTTATAAAACCATATTAATGCAAAATGAATCATGGACTCAAATGGAAAGTGCAAAACTATAGAACTTTCAGAGAGAAACATAGAAAATCTTTGGAACCTAGGACCAGGTGAACAATTCTTAGACTTGAGAGTAAATGCATCATCTATAAAGGAACAATTCAAATATTTTCATCACCAAGAAAATTAAAATCATTTGCTTTGTGAACAACTCTTTTAAAAAGATGAAGAGATAAGTATGCAGACTGGAAGAAAGTATTTGTAAACCCCCTATGGGACAAAGTATTCCTATGAATAATATGTAAGGGATGCTAAAAACTCCACATGTAAAAAGTCCCAATTAGGAAATGAACAAAAGATACAAATAGATATTTATCAAAGAAGATATACAGATGGCAGATAATCACATGAAAAGATGTTCAGCATCATTAGCCAATGAGGAAATATAAAGCCATAATGAGATATCACACACTCCTATCAAAATTGCTAAAATTAAAAATGTGATAATATCAAATTTTGGGGAAGATGTGGAAAAACTAGCATACATTGCTGGTTTTTAAATGGTACAGCTACTCTAGAAAACAGTTTTTAAAAACGTTAAACATAAATTAATCTTATAACCCAGCAATTCTACTTTCAGGTAAATATCCAAGAAACAAGAAACACACACATACACTTGTTCATGAATATTCATAGAAGCTTTATAATAGCCAAAACGAAGAAGCAAGGAATAAACAAGATACCTGTTAGTGAATGGATAATCAAACTGTGGTTGTTGTTGCTATTGTTGTTCACTCAGTTGTGTTCGACTCTTTGTGACCCCTGGACTGCAGCACGCGAGGCTTTCCTGTCCTTCACTATCTCCCAGAGCTTGCTCACACTCATGTCCATTGAGTTGGTGATGCCATGCAACCATCTCATCCTCTGTCATCCTTGTCTCCTGCCTTCTATCTTGCCCAGCATCAGGGTCTTTTCCAATGAGTCGGCTCTTTGCATCAGGTGGCCCAAGTATTGGAGCTTCAGCATCAGTCCTTCCAATGAATATTCAGGGTTGATTTCCTTTAGGATTGACTGGTTGGATCTCCCTGCTGTCCAAGGGACTCTCAAGAGTCTTCTCCAACACCACAGTTTGAAAGCATCATTTCTTTGGCACTCAGTCTTCTTTATGGTCCAACTCTCATATCCATACATGACTACTGGAAAAACCATATCTTTGACTAGATGGACCTTTGTCAGCAAACTAATGTCACTGCTTTTTAATACACTGTCTAGGTTTGTCAAAGCTTTTCTTCAAACAGCAAGTGTCTTTTAATTTCATGGCTGCTGTCACCATCCATAGTGATTCTCAAGCCCAAGAAAATAGTCTCTCACTGTTTCCATTGTTTCCCCATGTATTTGCCATGAAGTGATGGGACTAGATTCCGTAATCTTAGGTTTTTGAATGTTGAGTTTTAAGCCAGCTCTTTCACTCTCTTCTTTCGCCTTCATCAAGAGGCTTTTTAGTTCCTCTTAACTTTCTGCCATTAGAGTGATGTCATCTGTATGTCTGAGATTATTGATATTTGTTTCTCCTGGCAATCTTGACTCCAGCTTGTGCTTCATCCAGCCAAGCATTTCACATGATGTACTATGCATATAAGTTAAATAATCCAGGTGACAGTATACAACCTTGACATACTCCTTTCTCAATTTTGAACCAGTCTGTTGTTTCATGTCTGGTTGTAACTGTTGCTTCTTGACCTGCATACAGGTGGCAGGTAAGGTGGTCTAGTATTTCCATCTCTTTGAGAATTTTCCATAATTTGTTGTGAGCACAACTAACACAGTAAAAGGCTTTAGTGTGGTCAGTGAAGCAGAAGGAATTCTGAAATTCCCTTGCTTTTCCTGTGATCAAACTGTGGTACATACATACAATGAAAATATAATGATACTTTTTATAACATGGATGAATCTTAAAAACATTATGCTGCTTGTCCCTGCTCCTTGCCTCTTAGAACATCCTTGATGTGCTCAGCTGAGTGTTCTGTGGGCCCAGAGTGTTTACTGTTTAAAAAAAGTATTCAAAGCCATTCTAAGCCCCTTGAAGAGCACAGTTATGAATAAGGAAATAGGACCACCGTTTTGTTGGTCTTCAGAATTGAAGCTATGGTTTGAGGGATAGCTAGGGGATATTTGTATTGTGCTGCTAGAGGTGAAATTCATGAACAGACAGAAGAAATATATTTATCAAGAAATTTGAGTTTCATCCTTGATTAAGGTAGGGACAAAGCAATACAAAATTAGACTGTGATAATGTAATTCTCATGACTTTTAGGACAGCTTCTGAAAAACCAATCTTTGAGTTCTAGGGGCTGCATGGTTGCAAAGCTTAAACTTAAGGGAATTGAGGAAGGCAACCCCTAGAAGTGGTACTCTTCTAGTGGTATAATTTGACTCAACTGGGGGATCCTTGGCCAGTCTAGACAGAAAAGATAGATACATACAGTGTACTGGCCATTCTAAGTTGGTAAAGCAATTTATTTGGTTAATTCTGATAAGGAAGGAGATTCTGGCATGCTAAGTAGTTACATGACCCTGAGCAGCCAGTGTCCCCCAGCTTCTTACAGGAACAATTTGTGTTCAGTCACTCCAGATGGAGTATTAACCAATCTGTGATAACTTTGGATGGCCACGGATTCCTCAGCTATACTGACCAGCTCCAGGTATGCCTAACAGATGCCAGCAGGTTTGGGTAACTCATTGAACTCCATTCCCCTATCTGGAACTGCAGTTATTCCTCCTGAAGGGAGAGTTTCCAGTAAGTGCAGGTCATAAACTTGCATTAAGTCCCTGCCCGTCATCCATTCAGCCAGTCTCTTAACGACGGCACAGTGCAGTGAAACACTGGGATTAGCCCCTCTGCAAAGGCCACGACCCTGATGGAGCTCTGAGAAGATGGTTGAATTTAACTTTGTAAAAGAAGTCAAAGTCACCACAAGGCTTCCTTAAAAGAACGTGGGAGTGTCAAGATCTGTTGTTTCTTTCTCTGTGCTGCTCAGAAGGATCTGAGGCTGTGGGGTGAGCTGATCACAGAATCAAGGTGTGCTGAAGTCCATCCTGTGCTTTGCCCCACTGGCTCCCTTGGGGAGTCCCAGAAGTGATCTGAGCCCAACTTTTAGTCGGACAGACTGACTTCCGAGGGAACACAAGAAGCCAGACATGGAAGACCATATATTGTGGAGTTCCATTTATATATCATATCCTGAAAAGGCAAATCTATGAGACAGAAAGTAGACTGGTGTTTGTTTAGGGCTGAAGTGGGAGCCAGGAGTGAAAGTGGGTAGGATGTATCTGTTAAAGGTTATGGAAATGTTCTAAATTTTCACTGTGGTTATGGGTGCAATTCAGTAAATTCACTCAAAATTATTAAATTTGTATAAGTGAATTTTATGTAGGTTGCACCTCAAGAAAGCTAATAATTTTTAAAAATTGATTTTTAGTTTGAAAATTTACAGAAAAACTAAGAAATGAATAGTATATTTAGTACAGCTATAGCTTTAAGGTAATAGAAATTGGGAAGACCCTTTGTTTATACCCTCAAGTTCCATTGCAGCCCTAGATTCCTTGATACTAAGATACTGCGTTGAAATTAAAATTTAACATGTAGAATCACAAATACAGTGGGTCTGTCATTATCTCACGACATATTGTATATTCAGATGTTCAGACCTTCCTTCACTAGAGCTATCATTATTAAAGAAATTACAGCTTTTTGGAGAAATCATTCCACAGTAGAACTTCCATGTCCAACTTGAAACCACTTCAATAGTAAAAATCAAAATGATTCATCCCATACCCATGTTCTGATCTTGAAAGAAAAATTTTACCCAGTGCAAAATCGTAATTGTAGTTTTACAATTTTAACTTGTTCTCTGGCATCCTTAAATTCATCTTCAGGCTTGAAAAGTGGTAGAAGTCATCACTTCTTGCAAAGAAGTTCAGCTATACTTAGAGAACAAAATAAGCCAAACTAGAGAGTTCTAGTGAGAGATCAACATGTGAGTTGCCATTATTTGTTTGCTAAAAATATGTTTACTATAGTAGAACATATTTTCAGACTGCCAAGATGTGGAATCCTCAACTCATTCTTTTAACTCTCCATCTGTTCAGTGCTCTGCCACTTTTATTTTTATAATGTGAGGATAACTTAGTCTCAGTAGAATAAGAGACTAAAATTACAATACGGTGTGTGTTTATCTATCTATACAGATATATTTAAACAAGGTATAAATATGAACACACACATATACATAGTCTAAGGAAAAATATATCATTTGTAGCTTCAGAGGTATTTTTAACAGCTAATTATTATTTTTTTTAATTCTAAGGAGGACACTCTACCTTCAGTGGTCATGGATGATATTATATTAAAATGTTTGAAAACCATTTTTGACTAAAAAGCAAGTTGATGTATAGGACCATTTGGATGAAGAAAAGAAGACTTGGGTTCTGGTCCCTCATGTGAGCCAGTTACTTGTATCTTTAGGCCCCCCTTTTCTCATGTTTGAAGGACTATTAAGAGATTTAGGGAAGATAATCTCTAAAGGGGCTTCCCTGGTGACTCAGCCGATAAAGAACCTGCCTGCAATGTGAGAGATCCAGGTTCAGTCCCTGGGTCAGGAAGATCCCCTGGAGAAGGGAGTGGCAACCCACTCCAGTATTCTTGCCTGGAGAACTACATGGTCAGAGAAGCCTATAGTCCATGGGGTTGCAAAGAGTAGTAATGGAATGAGGGACTAACACACTAATCTCTAAAATGCCTATAAACCTAAAATATGACCCAGAGACTTTTTTTTTTTAATTTTAAATACATCTGTTCAACAAACAATTGAACAACAGTTTTAAGATACTTTATAACATTGTAGAACTACAAAGTTTTGGAGTCAGAACTCTGTCTCTTCTACTTTCCAATTTCTTACCTTAGTCAAGTTATTTCATCATTCTGAGCCCTAATTCCATTACCATTAAACATGAGGTTAATAATGTATACTTCATAGTGATGCAGTATGGTTAAAGTAACACTAACCAACATAAAATATAAATTCCCAGGCCTTGATGGATTAAATGCTAGATATTTATTTCTTCCTCTTAAAAGATTTTAGTAGTGAAAAGGGACCAAAGCTGCTTCTATTAATACACAATTTTCCAGGTGTGTGTAGCAGAGAAAGGAAGAGTGAAGTAAGCATACAGACTTGCTAACCACATTCAGTTCAGTTCAGTTGCTCAGTCGTGCCCAACTCTTTGCAAAGCCATGGACTGCAGCATGCCAGGCCTCCCTGTCCATCACCAACTCCCAGAGTTTGCTCAAACTCATGTCCATTAAGTTGGTGATGCCATCCAACCATCTCATCCTCTGTCGTCCCCTTCTCCTGCCTTCTATCTTTCCCAGCATCAGGGTCTTTTCCAATGGCTTTTCTTTTGGCTCTTCACATTAAGTGGCCAAAGTATTGGAGTTTCAGCTTCAGCATCAGTCCTTCCAATGAATATTCAGACTGATTTCCTTTAGGATTGACTGATTTGATCTTGCAGTTCAAGAGGCTTCTCTAACACCACAGTTCAAAAGAATTGCAATTCTACGGGCATTCAGCTTTCTTTATGATCCAACTGTCACACCATACATGACAACTGGAAAAACCATAGCTTTGACTAGACGGACCTTTTTTGGCAAAGTGATGTCTCTGCTTTTTAATATGCTGTCTAGCTTGGTCATAGCTTTTCTTCCAAGGAGCAAATGTCTTTTAATTTTATGGCTGCAGTCACCATCCACAGTGATTTTGGAGCCCAAGAAAATAAAGTCTCTCACTGTTTCCACTGTTTCCCCATCGATTTGCCATGAAGTGATGGGACCGGATGCCATGATTTTTGTTTTTTGAATGTTGAATTTTAATCCTAACCACATTACCTCTGCTCAGATTTCACTAGCAAAATCTATCATGGCCATACTAAGATGAATGAAATATTATAGGAAATACAGTCTCTTGTTGAACAACCAGTTTCTAGAAACAACTCTGCAAACATTTTGTACACGAATCTATCACTACAGCGTGTTGTTAGAAAAATTAAATGACTATTTGTAAAGTGCCTATTATAGTGCTAGTATACTATAAGCACTGGAAGAAGTTAAGATCTATTAGTATAGAGGAATTATTTTGGTATGGTGGTTTAGTCGCTAAGTCGTGTCCAACTCTTTTGCAGTTCCATGGACTGTAGCCTGCCAGGCTCCTCTGTCCATGGGCTTTCCCAAACAAGAATTACCTGGTAATATATACATATTTTTGTATACTTTACTCTCTGATACTACTATTTACCTTGTAATATATGTATATATGTGAATATTATGTATATTATGAGGTGAATAGTGATATCAGAGAGTACAGTTAAAATACAGTGGGACTTTACGTTGGTTTCCTATGGAGGCTATAACAAATACCAGAAACCTGAGAGCTTAAAGCCACACACATTTATTATTCTACAGTTCTAGAAGTCAGAAGTTAAAAGTGAGCCTACAGGGCTGAGATCAAGGTGTCAGCAGGACTGTGTCTCTTCTGGAGGCTCTAGGGCAGAATCCATTCCTTGACTTTCCCAGCCTCTAGAGGCTGCCCTTGTTCCTTGGCTCATGGTCTTATCTCTCCAACCTCTGCTTGCATAGTCATATCTTCTCTGACTGACCTTCCCTGCCTCCCTCCTATAAGGACCCTTGTGATTACATTAGGCATATCTGGATAACCCTAAAAATAATTTCCCCATTCCAAGATTCTTTCCTTGACCACATCTGCAAAATTCATTTTGCCTTGTAAGGGAATATATTCTCAGGTTCTGGAGATTGGGATGTGGACACTTTTGGCTGGGGGTAGGGAACTGGGAGGGCAGCATCATTTTGCCTATCATAAACATCTTAAAGTACATAGACAAGGGCTTCCCTGGTGGCTCAGACAGTAAAGAATCCACCTGCAATGCAGGAGACCTGAGTTCGATCCCTGGGTTGGATAGATACCCTGGAGGAGTCATGGCAACCCACTCCAGTATTCTTGCCTGGAGAATCCCCGTGGACAGTGGAGCCTGGTGGGCTACACTCCATGGGGTCTCAAAGAGTCGGACATAACAGGGACTAAGCACAGCAGCATAGCATAGACGTCTTAGGAAGAAGAGATAGTAGTTATTTTTTCACATATGGAGAGTGGCATGAACTTGAAAACTAGCTCTGTCTTTTGATAGAAAAATGACCTTGAAATGTGCCTCTTTTTCTTTTCTGTAAAATGGGGGTGGCAAAATTAACCATCTCACAGATATAAGGATTTGTAAGAATTATGAGATAATGTATATAAGTTATCTGGAACATAATAGATGCTCAAGATAGGAGATCCATCATTATTTTACCATTTCATGGTATGCAGTGGCCCATAACACCCCATTTATCATCTTACACTCTCTAAGATCACAGCTGAAGCAGGGAAGAGTAGAATGGTTTCTTTGTAGAGAGACTATCAATCATGTTCAGCATACTGACCTTCTCTTGGAAGAAAAGCAGGTTAATGCATCTTAGGGAATTTTGCATCAATAGAGATTGAGCAATATGATTCTTCTGCTAAGTCTGGTAACCCATATGTTCCAGAATATCATTATAGCCTGAGTTTTCAGAGCCTGTGGTTTTACTGTGATCACCCAAGAAATCATTGATGGGGACTAAAAGAGCTGAAGCATTTTCTTCCCTGCGATAGATGGTCACACAAATCAATCACAAAGATTTGGCCACAGTGAGCAGGAGCAGGAACTATTTCCTAAGAGCCCCAGCTCCATTCACCCTACTTCTAGGTGGCTTAGAAGCTTTCTCCTTAATTCTTGTCACAACTATATAATTTCCAGGCAGAGAAATTTCCCGGCTGGCAGCCCACCACACATCAAAATATTTGTAGGCTCAAGGAGGAGTTGGGGATGGATGGATTGGGAGCTTTGGATTAGCAGATGCAAAGTATTATAGGAAGAATAGATAAACCATAAGGTCCTATTGTATAGCACAGGCAACTATATTCAATATTCTATAATATGCCATAATGGGAAAGAATATTAAAAATATATATGTATAACTGAATCTTTGCATGAAATGTTCCTTTGGTATCTCTGATTTTCTTGAAGAGATCTCTAGTCTTTCCCATTCTGTTGTTTTCCTCTATTTCTTTGCATTGATCGCTGAAGAAGGCTTTCTTATCTCTTCTTGCTATTCTTTGGAACTCTGCATTCAGGATGCTTATATCTTTCCTTTTCTCCTTTGCTTTTCGCTTCTCTTCTTTTCACAGCTATTTGTAAGGCCTCCCCAGACAGCCATTTTGCTTTTTTGCATTTCTTTTCCATGAGGATGGTCTTGATCCCTGTCTCCTGTACAGTGTCACAAACCTCATTCCATAGTTCATCAAGCACTCTGTCTATCAGATCTAGGCCCTTAAATCTATTTCTCACTTCCACTGTATAATCATAAGGGATTTGATTTAGGTCATACCTGAATGGTCTAGTGGTTTTCCCTACTTTCTTCAATTTAAGTCTGAATTTGGCAACAAGGAGTTCATGGTCTGAGCCAGTCAGCTCCTGGTCTTGTTTTTGTTGACTGTATAGAGCTTCTCCATCTTTGGCTGCAAAGAATATAATCCATCTGATTTCGGTGTTGACCATCTGGTGATGTCCATGTATAGAGTCTTCTCTTGAGTTGTTGGAAGAGGGTGTTTGTTATGACCAGTGCATTTTCTTGGCAAAACTCTATTAGTCTTTGCCCTACTTCATTCTGTATTCCAAGGCCAAATTTGCCTGTTACTCCAGGTATTTCTTGACTTCCTACTTTTGCATTCCAGTCCTCTATAATGAAAAGGACATCTTTTTTGGGTGTTAGTTCTAAAAGGTCTTGTAGGTCTTCACAGAACCATTCAACTTCAGCTTCTTCAGCATTACTTGTTGGGGCATAGACTTAGCTTACTGTGATATTGAATGATTTGCTTTGGAAACGAACAGAGATCATTCTGTCATTTTTGAGACTGTATCCAAGTACTGCATTTTGGATTCTTCTGTTGACCATGATGGCTACTCCATTTCTTCTGAGGGATTCCTGCCCACAGCAGTAGATATAATGGTCATCTGAGTTAAATTCACCCATTCCAGTCCATTTCAGTTCGCTGATTCCTAGAATGTCGACATTCACTCTTGCCATCTCTTGTTTGACCGCTTCCAATTTGCCTTGATTCATGGACCTGACATTCCAGGTTCCTATGCAATATTGCTCTTTACAGCATCGGACCTTGCTTCTATCACCAGTCACATCCACAGCTGAGTATTGTTTTTGCTTTGGCTCCATCCCTTCATTCTTCCTGGAGTTATTTCTCCACTGATCTCCAGTAGCATATTGGGCACCTACTGACCTGGGGAGTTCCTCTTTCAGTATCCTCTCATTTTGCCTTTTCATACTGTTCATGGGGTTCTCAAGGCAAGAATACTGAAGTGGTTTGCCATTCCCTTCTCCAGTGGACCACATTCTGTCAGATCTCTCCACCATGACCCGCCCATCTTGGGTTGCCCCACGGGCATGGCTTAGTTTCATTGAGTTAGACAAGTCTGTAGTCCTAGTGTGATCAGATTGACTAGTTTTCTGTGAGTATGGTTTCAGTGTGTCTGCCCTCTGATGCCCTCTTGCAACACCTACCGTCTTACTTGGGTTTCTCTTACCTTGGGCGTGGGGTATCTCTTCACGGCTGCTCCAGCAAAGCGCAGCCATTGCTCCTTACGTTAGAAGAGGGGTATCTCCTCACCGCCGCCCTTCCTGACCTTCAACGTGGGATAGCTCCTCCAGGCCCTCCTGCTCCCGCGCAGCCACGGCTCCTTGGACTTGGGGTTGGTCCTCCCAGCCACCGCCCCTGGTCTCTGGCGTGGGTTGCTCCCCACTGGCCGCGGCCTCTGGCCTCGGGCGTGGGGGCGTGGAGTAGCTCCTCCCGGCGGTTCCTGCGCCGTCACAGTCTGGTACTCTCGGCCGCTGCCCCTGACCTCGGACGTGGGGTAACTCCTCTTGGCCGCCACCCTTCAGGCATGGGGTCCTCCCGGCTTCTGCCCCTGACCTCGGACTTGGGGTGGCTCCTCTCGGCCGCACTTAACGCACCTGTTGTCACAGCCGCCTGCGCTTAACCTTAATTTCTGAAACTCCCTATGCTATGAAAATACAAGCTAGATATCTCAGGAAGGCAATTCCTTGGACTTCACAATCGAAGGAAAAAAATAAAATCAGAACCAAAAACGTGGAGAAAGACAACTTAAAAGCCAACCACCACACCCTCAACTCCGTGAGACAACTTAAAAGCCAACCACTACACCCTCAACTCTGTGCTGCAACCCCCTTGCCAGGGGGCCTTTACCTTCATCTTCCGTCGAAACTGCACTTGGGTTGATGGCTACAAAGTCTTTAGTGTCAGCCACAGCCACACTGGGAAGGAGAGGAGGAGAACAAGAGAAGCCCCCAGAATCCCAGGCCGTCACCCCCGCTCCTGGCCACGTGGCCCGTGGCTGCGCCCACCACCCCTAGCAGCAGCATCTGCAAGCTCGCGGGAGCGGCTTGCCAAGTGAGGACCTAACAGAAGCAGAAGATATTAAGAAGAGATGGCAAGAATACACAGAAGAACTGTACAAAAAAGATCTTCACGACCCAGATAATCATGATGGTGTGATCACTGACCTAGAGCCAGACATCCTGGAATGTGAAGTCAAGTGGGCCTTAGAAAGCATCACTACGAACAAAGCTAGTGGAGGTGATGGAATCCCAGTTGAACTATTCCAAATCCTGAAAGATGATGCTGTGAAAGTGTGGCACTCAATATGCCAGCAAATGTGGAAAACTCAGCAATGGCCACAGGACTGGAAAAGGTCAGTTTTCATTCCAATCCCAAAGAAAGGCAATGCCAAAGAATGCTCAAACTACCGCATAATTGCACTCATCTCACACGCTAGTAAAGTAATGCTCAAAATTCTCCAGGGCAGGCTTCAGCAATATGTGAACTGTGAACTTCCTGATGTTCAAGCTGGTTTTAGAAAAGGCAGAGGAACCAGAGATCAAATTGCCAACATCCGCTGGATCATGGGAAAAGCAAGAGAGTTCCAGAAAAACATCTATTTCTGCTTTATTGACTATGCCAAAGCCTTTGACTGTGTGGATCACAATAAACTGTGGGAAATTCTGAAAGAGATGGGAATCCCAGACCACCTGACCTGCCTCTTGAGAAATTTGTATGCAGGTCAGGAAGCAACAGTTAGAACTGGACATGGAACAACAGACTGGTTCCAAATAGGAAAAGGAGTACGTCAAGGCTGTATATTGTCACCCTGTTTATTTAACTTCTATGCAGAGTACATCATGAGAAACGCTGGGCTGGAAGAAACACAAGCTGGAATCAAGATTGCCGGGAGAAATATCAGTAACCTCAGATATGCAGATGACACCACCCTTATGGCAGAAAGTGAAGAGGAACTAAAAAGCCTCTTGATGAAAGTGAAAGTGGAGAGTGAAAAAGTGGGCTTAAAGCTCAACATTCAGAAAGCAAAGATCATGGCATCCGGTCCCATCACTTCATGGGAAATAGATGGGGAAACAGTGGAAACAGTGTCAGACTTTATTTTTCTGGGCTCCAAAATCACTGCAGATGGTGACTGCAGCCATGAAATTAAATGACACTTACTCCTTGGAAGGAAAGTTATGACCAACCTAGATAGCACATTCAAATGCAGAGACATTACTTTGCCAACAAAGGTCCGTCTAGTCAAGACTATGGTTTTTCCGGTGGTCATGTATGGATGTGAGAATTGGACTGTGAAGAAGGCTGAGCACCGAAGAATTGATGCTTTTGAACTGTGGTGTTGGAGGAGACTCTTGAGAGTCCGTTGAACTGCAAGGAGATCCAACTAGTCCATTCTGAAGGCGATCAGCCCTGGGATTTCTTTGGAAGGAATGATGCTAAAGCTGAAACTCCAGTACTTTGGCCACTTCATGCTGAGAGGTGACTCATTGGAAAAGACTCTAATGCTGGAAGGGATTGGGGGCAAGAGGAGAAGGGGACGACAGAGGATGAGATGGCTGGATGGCGTCACTGACTCGATGGACGTGAGTCTCAGTGAACTCCGGGAGTTGGTGTTGGACTGCGAGGCCTGGCGTGCTGCGATTCATGGGGTCTCAAAGAGTCGAACACGACTAAGCGACTGATCTGATCTGATAACTGATACACTTTGCTGTATAGCAGGAACTAACACAATAAACTCTACTTCATTAAAATGAATTAAAAAAAAAGATTTGTAGGCTCTAGTTTATTGTACATAATCTGGCTTCAAAGACATAGGATCATATTAGTGTTATTAACTCTTGGGTAGTGTCTAATCATGTAGAATGACTTCAAAGCTCCTCAGTTTACTTATCAGCAAAATAATTGTAATAATATATGTCATAGCAACCCTATCATAAAATGAGAAAGCTCCCTTTCCAAGGTCAGCTTCAGATGTCAAAACCTAAAGAGTAGTTCTTTAATATAATCAAAGAAAGAAAGGGTTATGACTCACATAGCTAGGGAATTCCCAAGGTGATGAGCAAGGAGGAAGACTCTGATGGAATAGATCCAGAAGTGAGAGTGTAGAGAGTGTGTGAGCACTTTTTAAAAAACTTTTGTATTGGGGGGATAGCCAATTAACAAACAATGTCATTATAGTTTCAAGTGAGCAGCTCAAAGAGACTCAGCCATACATATACACGTATCCATTTTCCCCCAAACGTCCCTCCCATCCAGGCTGCCACTAACATTGAGCAGTTCCGTGTGCTATATAGTAGGTCCTTGTTGGTTATCTATTTTAAATATAGAAGTGTGTATGTGTCCATCCCCAACTCCCTAACTATCCCTTCTCCCCATCCTTCTTCCCAGTAAGCATTTTGTAGAAAGGAAAGTCCTGCCAGTGGGAGGAGAGCCAATCTACTGCCACAAAGTTTGAAAGAGGCACCAAGAGTACACACAAGCTTGAGGGATGGGAGTGGACCAGTGTGAACCTTACTGGACAAGAGTTGACAGACACAGACAGGAGATGAGACAGAGTTTACTGGCACTAAATCAAATGTCACTGGAGGACCAAGTTTCTTTTCCTATGTTCTTTGTAATTCACCTGAGATATTTGGGTTAATACAGCAACCTCCCAGTTTTCCTGTAAATAAATGTGTACTTGGAAGAAATTAAATTTACAAAGCTGATAAAAATAATAAGGCCAGCAATTGTTATGCTAGCTCTCTGAAGGATAGTGGGGAGTCAGCAAAAGGAGATAGCCAGCAGAAGAAATCAATGGCATCCAGGGAATCTCTTTGAGTATTTTAGTAGTAATATTGACTGTTTTGGTTTGCTGTTTTATTTGCTGAACTCTTCTGGAGCTCTCTCCTGTGTTATTGACTCACGTGGAGTATGAGCATCCCTTCAAGGCACACACTCCTCCTTAAGATGCCAGCAGGTAGTCTAATGCCAATCTATTATCAGCTACCATAGCAACCAGAGAACTTTGTCCCTCATTAACAGCATTGAGAGCTGGGGCTGTTTGATGTATGTGGTCTTCCAGGAGTTGTGGTGTTTGTCTGTGTGACCTCTCTGAGTTGTGACTGATACAGAATAGAAAACACCTAAAATGTATGCCTGTTACACCAAAGATTGTGATGAGATCCAATATAATAGCTAAAAAGTGGCCCTCTTTGAGGGAAATCTCCATGAGAGTAGTGAATTCTCTAGTTGGATAAAGAGTGACCTGGCTACCATATGCATACAGGACACAGGCCTGGTCACACAGGTGGAAAGGGGTGGGGTGGAGGAGCTGAGTGTAGGACCCCACGGAGGAGGAAAAGCACTACAGGAGAACCAGTAGCCCACGGGTCTTGCAGGGTGGAGTTTCTGGTGGGTAAATCTGTATCAAAGCAGGAACTTGATGACTAAGTAGTCCCAGCAGTGGGTGGGGAGACACAGTGGTATGTAATACTGATTGACGGAGGAGGCAGAGAAAGACAAGGAGTCCGAGGAGGGAAAGTTAATATGGAAGCATCTGGTGGGCTGAAGGAGTGCTGGGCTGGAGGGTGACTGGAGAGGATGACAAGCAGCTGAGATGAATATGGCATATCTATAAAAGGGCAGAAAATTAGTTGCATGGTGGTTGTCTAGGCTGGGGCACCTAAAAGCAGGCCATATATTGATGAAGGGTTAGCTCCAGGTAACATGCTCTGTTGCTGTTATCTAGGTAGTGCCTCGGAGAAGGCAATGGCACCCCACTCCAGTACTCTTGCCTGGAAAATACCTTGGATGGAAGAGCCTGGTAGGCTGCAGTCCATGGGGTCGCTAAGAGTCGGACACGACTGAATGACTTCACTTTCACTTTTCACTTTCATTTTTCACTTTCATCCATTGGAGAAGGAAATGGCAACCCACTCCAGTATTCTTGCCTGGAGAATCCCAGGGATGGGGGAGTCTGGTGGGCTGCCACCAGAGTCGGCCACGACTGAAGCGACTTAGCAGCAGCAGCAGCTACTGTCTAGGTCTAGGAAAGTAGGGAGTGGAGATGATGACAGGGCAGTAGTAAAGATTTAAATGAGGGTAGTTGGATGAGAAGACATCAGAGCTTATATGTGGTTGTAGTTCCTATGTAACTATCATAGGAATAGTTACTGTAGCCAGGTCTGAACTAATGCCATGGTATAGAGTAGAGTTTTAGGCTTTTGTGTAGGGATAGCGGCGATGGGGATCCAAACTCAGGTGTTAAGTATCTAAAAGGAGAGATACATTGTAGGGCACCAGTGAGGTAGTCAGCTAATTTGTAGGATGTTAGCTTCCACCAAGAAGCAACCCCAGAAAGAGGGAAATGAATAGATCAAATGAAATTGAAATAACCTAGTGGGAGTTCCTTGATGCAAAAGGTTAGGTAATGTGCAAAGGTAGGTCCCTATGTTGCCATTCTAGGAAGGGAAAACCCTGACAATAATTGTTAGCTTCTTGCAGGGTGTCCTTCCATTGCATAGGAGAGGATATGGAGTTGTAGAGATTTATTTAATTTGGGGGGATTGGATCTTTATGAAGCGGTCCACAATAGGCCTTGTGAGGTGGCATCAATTAGGTTGGGAACAGGATTAATTTAGGTAGGACTGCATAGATTGAAACTTGAGGAGTAAGTCAGAAGGCAAGAAAGAAGAAAAGGTAGTTGGGAAGTTACAGGGGTACAGGTGTGTGGCAGAGCCATGGTTAGGTATGGGAGAAGAGAGAGGATCAGGGAGCAAAGTCTTTATTTGGCAGGTTTCAGCATGGAATTGTGTTAGCAGGATACCTTGGAGTACTGGTGCTGAGGCTGGGATTGTTGGCTGTCCTGAGGTCACCATCCGGGATGCATTGTCTGCAGGGCTGAGATGGTCATTCCTGAGATGATTGTGCTGTTGACTGGAATTGACTTGTGGATAGTACCTGTAAGAACCCTAGTGTGGTTGAGGTTGGGGGCTCTTGATATAAGTCCTGGACTAACCCCAAAACCTTGAGGCAAAGTTTTGCACTTGAGAAATTATTACAAATATGATGGAGGAGCAGTATTCCTTTGCCTCTAGGAGTTATGGTGTAACTTCTTCTTAGGAAGCTGTGGGCTGATTGACCACCCCAAACAAGTAGGGGTGACAGCATGGGCAGAAAGGAGCATAAGGCATTTGGCACTGAACTGCAGTAATACAATCCCAGTCCCAGCATCTTGAATGTAAAGTCTGTTTTGAGCCTACTGACTAAACCAAAAAACAAGACCATTAACCACTGGCATAGGAATTGTTAAAAATATGAACAATGAACTTGTATTTATTGAGGGCATCCTCCAGTACCCAAAGCAATGAGCAGTTGATTCCAAAAGATCACAGACTAAAGGCCCATGGTAGCTCTGGACCAAAAAGGATCCAATAGGCCTCTAAGAGTTGTATTTCAAGAGGGTTATCTTTTGGCTGTTGAGGGGGATTATATGTTCCAGAAATCCATAGGAAGTCATGTGATATCATGTGTGGTCCAGAGACTCTAGAAGGTATAATAAAATTTATGGTTTGGTTGACTTCCTACATCTTCAAGTCCAGCAACACAGCACTGTTTTTTATCATCTTTTTCTGATTGCTATCTTCTGACTCCCTCTTCCATGTTTAAGGATCTCTGATTATATTGGCCTCACTGGAATAATTAAACTCCCTATTTTAAAGACAGCCGAATTGCTACCTTGATTACATCTGCAACAAGCAATTCCCCTTTGTCATATAACCTAATATATTCACAGGTTCTGGGGATTAGGATATGGACATCCTTGGGGACCATTATTCCACATGTCACAGACAACCTTTTAGATATCCTCAAGGGCCTATTCTTGGAGTGGCCCAATTTGAATAGAACTCATTTGCTAGTGACTGCATAAATAGGTTTTAATAAAATTTGTAGATGGGAAATACATTGTTACTAGAGGCCAACTAGGTCAAATAGGTGTTGGGTTTGAGAGTAATGAAGTAGAGAGCACCAAAAATTGTTGGGAAATATGCAGTAGACCTTCCAGGAACCTGGACTGTTAAATACATGAATCAAGGTAAATTGGATATGGTCAAGCAGGAAATGGCAAGAGTGAACATCAACATTTTAGGAATCAGTGAACTAAAATGGATGGGAATGGGTGAACTTAATTCCAATGACCATTATGTCTACTACTGTCGGCAAGAATCTCTTATTAAGAAATGAAGTAGCCCTCGCAGTCAACAAAAGAGTCTGAAATGCAGTACTTGGGTGCAATCTCAAAAGTAACAGAATGATCTTGGTTTGTTTTCAAAGCAAACTATTCAGTATCACAGTAATCCAACTTTATGACTCAACCACTAAATGCCAAAGAAGTTGAAAAGTTCTATGAAGACCTACAAGACCTTTTAGAACTAACACCAAAAAAATGTCCTTTTCATCATAGGAAATTGGAATGCAATAGTAGGAAGTCAAGAGATACCTGGAGTAACAGGCAAGTTTTGGCCTTGGAGTACAAAATGAAGCAGGGCAAAGGCTAAAAGAGTTTTGCCAAGAGATCACACTAGTCATAGCAAAGACCCGTCTTCCAACAACATGAGAAACAGTTCTTCACATGGACATCACCAGATGGTCAATACCAAAATCAGACTGATTATATTCTTTGCAGCCGAAGATATAGAAGCTCTATACAGTCAGCAGAAACAAGACAGGGAGCTGACTATGGCTCAGATAATGAACTCCTTATTGAAAAATTCAGACTTAAATTGAAGAAAGTAGGGAAAACCTCTAGACCCCATTCAGTATGACATAAATTCCTTATGATTATACAGTGGCAGTGACAAATAGATTCAAGGGATTAGATCTGATAGACAGAGTGCCTGAAGAACTATGGACAGAGGTTCATGACATTGTACAGGAGGCAGTGACCAAAATTATCCCCAAGGAAAAGAAATGCAAAAAGGCAAAATGGTTGTCTGAAGAGGCCTTACAAATAGCTGAGAGGAGACGTGAAAGGGAAAGATATACTTAACTGAATGCAGTGTTTCAAAGAACAGCACAGAGAGACAAGAAAGCCTTCTTAAGTGAAGAGTGCAAAGAAATAGAGGAAAACAATAGAATGGAAAAGACTAGAGATCTCTTCAAGAGAATTGGAGACTCCAATGAAATATTTCATGCAATGATGGGCATAATAAAGGACAGAAGCAGCAAGGATCTAACAGAAGCAGAAGAGATTAAGAAGAGGTGTCAAGAATACATAGAAGAACTATACAAAAAAAGTCTTAATGACCTGGATAACCACAGTGGTGTGATCACTCACCTAGAACCGGACATGCTGAAGTGTGAAGTCAAGTGGGCCTTAGGAAGCATTACTATGAACAAAGCTAGTGGAGGTGATGGAATTCCAGTTAAGTTATTTCAAAGCCTAAAAGATGATGCTATTAAGGTGCTGTACTCAATATGCCAGCAAATTTGGAAAACTCAGTAATGGCCACAGTACTGGAAAAGATCAGTTTTCATTTCAGTGCCAAAGAAAGGCAATGCCAAAGAATGCTCAAACTACACTACAATTGTGTTTATTTCACGTGTTAGCAAAGTAATGCTCAAAATCCTTCAAGCTAGGCTTCAACAGTAGGTGAACTATATGAAAGCCTTTGGCTGTGTGGATCACAACAAACTGGAAAATTCTTAAAGAGATAGGGATACCAAACCACCTTACCTGTCTCCTGAGAAACCTGTATACAGGTCAAGAAGCAACAGCTAGAACTGGACTTGGAACAACCCCGTGGACTGCAGCACGCCAGGCTTCCCTGTCCTTCACTATCTCCCTGAGTTTGCTGATTCATATCCATTGAGTCTGTGGTACCATTCAACCATCTCATCATCTGTCACCCCCTTATCCTCTTCCTGTCCTCCATCTCTCCCAGCATCAGAGTCTTTCCCAATGATCAGCTCTTTACCTTAGGTGGCCAAAGTATTGGAGCTTTAGCTTCAGCATCAGTCCTTCCAGTGAATATTCAGGACTGATTTCCTTTAGGATGGACTGGTAGGATCCCCTTGCAGTCCAAGGGATTCTCAAGAGTTGTCTCCAATACCACAGTTCAAAAGCATCAGTTCTTCAGTGCTCAGCTTTCTTTATGGTCCAACTCTCACATCCATACATGACTACTGGAAAAAACATAGCTTTGACTAGATGGACCTTTGTCAGCAAAGTGATGTCTCTGCTTTTTAATATGATGTCTAAGTTTGTCATAGCTTTTCTTCCAAAGAGCAAGTGTCTTAATTTTATGGCTGCAGTCACCATCTGCAGTGATTTTGGAGCCCAAGAAAATAGTCTCTCACTGTTTCCATTGTTTCCCCATCTATTTGACATGAAGTGATGGGACCCAGTGCCATGATCTTCATTTTTTGAATGTTGAGTTTTAAGCCAGCTTTTTCACTCTCCTCTTTCACCCTCATCAAGAGGCTCTTTAATTCCTCTTCACTTGCTGCCATTAGAGCGGTATCATCTGCATATCTGAGGTTATTGTTATTTCTCCTGGAAATCTTGATTCCAGCTTGTGCTTCATCCAACCTGGCATTTCACATGATGTATATAACTTAAATAGGCAAGATGATGATATACAGCTTTGAGATACTCCTTTCCCAGTTTTGAACCAGTCTGTTGTTCCATGTCCAGTTCTAACTGTTGATTCTTGACGTGCATACAGGTTTCTCAGGAGATGGGTAAGGTGGTCTGGTATTCCCATGTCTTTCAGAATTTTCCACAGTTTGTTGTGATCCTGTGGCTTTAGCATAGTCAATAAAGCAGAAATGGATGATTTTCTGGAATTCCCTTGCTTTTTGTATGATCCAGTGGATGTTGGCAATTTGATCTCTGGTTACTCTGCCTTTTCTTGTTACTTTTGATATTTTATGCAATATAGCTCCTACCTGTTAATCTCATATTCCTAATTTATCCTCCCCCTTTCTCATTTCCCTTTTGTAACCACAACCTTGTTTTCTATGTCTGTGAGTCTTTTAATTTTTTGTATATATATTGATTTGTATTATTTTTCACATTCCACATATAAGTGACAGCATAAAATATTTGTCTTCCTGTCTGACTGACTTTGGTAAGTATAATACTCTCTAGGTCCATCCATGCTGCTGCAAATGGCAGTATTTTATTTTTATGGCTGAGGGAGATCAGTCCTGGGTGTTCATTGGAAGGACTGATGCTGAAGCTCAAACTCCAATACTTTGGCCTCCTCATGTGAAGAGTTGACTCATTGGAAAAGACCCTGAGGCTGGAAGGATTGGGGGCAGGAGGAGAAGGGGACGACAGAGGATGAGATGGCTGGATGGCATCACTGACTCGATGGACATGAGTTTGGGTAAACTCCGGGAGCTGGTGATAGACGGGGAGGCCTGGCGTGCTGCGATTCATGGGGTTGCAAAGAGGTGGACATGACTGAGCGACTGAACTGAACTGAATGTTCCTGTGTGTGTGTGTGTGTGTACATATATATGTTTCTATGTCTTGGTTACTACAAATAGTGCTGCCGTTAACATTGGGTTATCTTTTCAGATTAGAGTTTTCATCTTTTCCACATTTACCCAGGAGGGGATTGCTGGATCATATGGTAGCTCCATTTTCAATTTTTTAAGGAACTTCCATGCTATTTTCCATACTGGCTGCACCAATTTACATTCCCACCTGTGTGCAGGAAGGTTCCTTCTCATCCACATCCTCTCTACCATTTATTATTTGTGTACTTTTTGATGATAGCTTTTCTGACTGGTGTGAGATGATATCTCATTGTGGTTTCAATTCACATCTCTCTAATGTTTAGCCATGTTGAGCATCTTTTCATGCATCTGTTGGCCATATGTATGTTTTCTTTGGAAAGTATTTATTATGGTCTTCTGCCCATTTTTTGATTGGTTTTGTTTGTTTGTTTGCTATTGAGTTGTATGAGCTCTTAAGGTATTTTGGATGTTAACCCCTTGTTGGTTGCATCATTTGCAAATATTTTCTCTCATTCTGTAAATTGTCTTTTTGTTTTGTTGATTGTTTCCTTTGCTGTGTAAAAGCTTTTAAGTTTGATTAGGATCCATTTGTTTATTTTTTGCTTTGGGAAACTGACCTGAGAAAATATTATTGTGATGTATGTCAGAGAATGTTTTGCCTATGTTCTATTCTAAGAGATTTATAGTGTCATATATTGTATATGTCTTTAAAATTTTGACTTTTTATTTAAATTTTGACTTTAAAATTTTGACTTTTAATTTTTTAGTAGAGAGTATTTTTTATTACTATATAGTTGATTTACAATGTTGTGTTAGTTTCAAGTGTATGACAAAGTGAGTCAGTTATATGTGTGTGTGTATACTTTTTTCAGATTCTTTTTCATTATAGGTTATTACCAGATATTGAATATAGTTCCCTGTGCTATACATTATAGTAGGTCCTTGTTGTTTATTTTATATATAGTAGTGTGTATCTGTTAATCCTGAACCTCTAATTTATCCCTCTCTGCCCCTTCCCTTTTGGCAACCATTAGTTTGTTTTCTGTATCTGTGAGTCTATTAATTTGTAAATTAATTTGTATCACTTTTTAGATTCCACATATAAGTGATATCATATGGCATTATTTTTCTCTGACTCATTTCATTTAGTATGATAATCTCTAGGTCCATTCATGTTGCTCCAAATGGCATTATTTCATGAGTTTGAGTGAACTCCAGGAATTGGTGATGGACAGAGAGGCCTGGTGTCCTGCGATTCATGGGGTCGCAAAGAGTCAGACACGACTGAGTGACTGAACTGAACTGAATATTGCATTTGATATGTAGATACATCTCACATCTTCCTAAGCCAGTCATGTGTCCATGGACATTTAGGTTGCTTCCACATCTTGACTCATAAATAGTGCTGCTGTGAACACTGGGGTGCATGTATCTTTCTGAATTACAATTTTTGTCTTTTCCATATCCTAATACCTGCCCAGGAGTGGGATTGCTGGATCATATGGTAGCTCTAATCTGTAGTTTTTTAAAGTCCTCCATACAATTCTCCCTAACACTTGCACTAGTTTACATTTCCACCAACAGTGTAGGAGGATTCCCTTTTCTCCACATAGTGTCCAGCATTAATTATTTGTAGGCTTTCTGATGATTGCCATTCTGACTGATGTAAGGCCATATATCATTGTGGGTTTGATTTGTATTTCTCTCGTAATTAGTGATGTTGAGAATCTTTTCGTATGCCTATTGGCCATTTATGTGTCTTCTTTGAGAAGGGTGTGTCTATAGATCTTCTGCCCATTTTTTTGATTGGATTGTTTTGTTCTTGTATTTTTCTGTTGAGTTGTATGAACTGTTTATATATTTTGGGAATTAATCCCTTGTCAGTTCCATCATTTGAAAACATTAGAAGTTTTACTTTAGGAGTTTTTAAAATTTAAGATTTTGTTTCATTTCTAGTAATGGGTCTGTTCAAATTATCTGTTTTTTCTTGACTCCGTTTTGGCAGCCTATATGTTTCTAGAAACTTGTCCATTTCTTCTAGGTTGTCGAATTTGTTAGCATGTTACCATTCATGGTATTCTATTATGATTTTTTGTGTATTTTTGTGGTATCAGTTGTTTTTCCTTTTCATTTCTTAATTTGTTAATTTGGGTTCTCTCTCTTTTCCTCTTGGTGAGCCTGGTTAGAGGTTTGTTGATTCTGTTTAACTTTTCAGAAAATAGCTCTTGGCTTTATTGATCTTTTCTAGTCTTTTTTCATCTTTATTTTCTTTTCAATATTTATTATTTCCTTACTTCAGCTGAATTTGACTTTCATTTGTTCTTTTTCTAATTCTTTCAGGTGGTAATTTAGGTTGTTTGATAATTTTCTTATTTTTTGAGAAAGGCCTGTATCACTGTGAATTTCCCTCTTAGAACTACTTTGGCAGTTGCATAGATTTTGTCAAGTTGTGTTTTATATATTCATTTGTCTCAAAGTATTTTCTGATTTCTTCTTTGATTTTATTGTTGACCCATTGTTCTTTTAATTGCATTTTGCTGAATTTTCACATATTCATTCTTTACCCATTTTTCTTTCTGCAGCTAATTTCTAGTTTCATACCACTGTGGTCATAAAATACTCTGGAAATAATTTCTGTCCTCCTAAACTTGTTGAGCCTTGTTTCATGACCTAGTATGTGATCTCTCCTGGGCTTCCCTGGTGGCTCAGCAATAAAGAATCCACCTGCCAGTGCAGGAGATGTGGGTTCTTTCCCTGGGTTGGGAAGATTCCCTGGAGAAGGAAATGGCAACCCACTTCAATATTCTTATCTGGGAAATCCTATGGACAGAGGAATCTGGCAGGCTCTCTGGAGCCATGGAGTCACAAGAATCAGACATGATTTAGCAACTAAACAACAACAACAACAAAATGTGGTCTATCCTACAGAACGTTCCTTGCACACTCAGAAAGAATGTGTGTTTGTTTTTTTTTTTTATTTAATATAGTGTTCTGTAGATATAGATATCAATTAAATTTGACTGGTTTATTGTATAATTTAGGACCTCTGTTGCCCTATTGATTTTTCTGGGTGATCTCAGGGGGGTGTTAAAGTCTCCTGCTATTATTGTGTTCCTGTTGATTTCTTCCTTTATATCCGTTAGTATGTGTTTTATATATTTAGGTGTTCCTGATTGGATGCATATATGTTAACAAGTGTGATATTCTTTTCTTGTACTGGTCTCTTTATCATTATATAATATCCATCTTTGTCTTTAGGAGCTTTAAGTCTATTTTGTCTGATATGAATATTGCTACTGTCATTTTCCTGTCAGTCCCATCTGTAGGAAATATCTTTTTTCATTCCCTCAATTTTAGTCTGTGTTTTTTGCTCTGAAGTGAGTCTCTTGGGGCAGCATATTATAGATTTTTTTTTTAATCTTATCTACCACTCTGTATCTTTTGATTGGAATGTGTTGTCCATTGACATTTAAAGTAATTATTAATAGTTACGTAATTTATTACTAAGATCATGGCATCTGGTCCCATCACTTCATGGGAAATAGATGGGGAAACAGTGGAAACAGTGTCAGACTTTATTTTTTGGGGCTCCAAAATCACTGCAGATGGTGATTGCAGCCATGAAATTAAAAGACGCTTACTCCTTGGAAGGAACGTTATGACCAACCTAGATAGCATATTGAAAAGCAGAGATATTACTTTGCCAACAAAGGTCTGTCTAGTCAAGGCTATGGTTTTTCCAGTGGTCATGTATGGATGTGAGAGTTGGACTGTGAAGAAAGCTGAGCGCCAAAGAATTGATGCTTTTGAACCATGGTGTTGGAGTAGACTCTTGAGAGTCCCTTGGACTGCAAGGAGATCCAACTAGTCCATTCTAAAGGAAATCAGTCCTGGGTGTTCTTTGGAAGGACTGATGCTGAAGCTGAAACTCCAATACTTTGGCCACCTGATGCGAAGAGTTGACTCATTGGAAAGACCCTGATGCTGGGAGGGATTGGGGGCAGGAGGAGAAGGGGGCAACAGAGGATGAGAGGGCTGGATGGCATCACTGACTCCATGGTCATGGGTTTGGATGAACTTCAGGAGTTGGTGATGGACAGGGAGGCCTGGTGTGCTGTGATTCATGGGGTTGCAAAGAGTCAGACATGACTAAGCAACTGAAATGAACTGATGTAATTTATTGCCATTTTAAGCCTTTTTTCCAGTTGTTTCTGTAGTTCCTCTTTGTTAATTTCTTCTTTTTTTAAAATTTTTCATTTTGTGATTACCCTTCATTTCAAGTATATTGACCCATAACTACTTACTTGCTTTAAACTGTCATACAAGTTCAGAAACATTCTAAAGTATCTGCATATTTGTACTTCCCTCCTCTACATTTTGTGATTTTTCAAGTTCTGTTTACTTCTTGATGCATATCATTTTGCTATTAAATATAGTTATAATTGCTTTTGCAAAATGTTTTTCTCTCTTAATTTATGTACTGGCTTATTTAAGTGATCTTGAATCCTCTTAAATATTTGCTTTTCCTATTGTGATTTTTCCTTTCCTATAAATTCTTGCTTATCTATTTAGAGAAGATTTTGCATTTATTTCTTTTTTGGGTAGATTTAGTATAGGGTCTCCCCAGTGGCTCAGTGGTAAAGAATCCGCTTACAATACAAGAGACATGGGTTTAATCCCAGGGTCAGGAAGATCGCCTAATGGAGGACATGGCAACCCACTCCAGTATTCTTGCCAGGAAAATCCCATGGACCAAGGAGCTGGCTGCTGAATTCTTTTAGTTTTTGCTTGTCTTATAAATTCTTTATTTTTCCTATTCTAAATGATCTAGGAGATTGCCTTATGTTGTAAGTTTTTTTCTTTCATAACTTTGAATATATCATGCCAACCATTCATTTTTATTTGGTTTATAGACAGACCAAATAGAGTTAGTAAAGGAAGAAATGGTAAGAGTGAGGACTCCTTCTGCAACCAAATTATGAACAATAGGTCTCAATTCCTTAATATGTTGTTTAATGTAAATATTGTAAGGTGTTTACAATTTTAATAGTATATAGTAGATCAGTTGGGATCCACTTAGTATAGCCAATTGTAAGGGCAATGGATTTAAGCCTAGACCAATGTGAATCTTTTTTATTTGGAGAATCTGTACCAATGGTAGGATTGGGTAATTTCACTCGTGTCATCATTCTGCCGAGTTTTCAAGTTTAATGGTGCCTGTGGTAAATGTGAGAGATATTTGAGCTGCATGGACTCAATGTCCAATGGCCCTGCTGATACTTACAGATTTCTCTCTTTAAAATTTGAAGGATTACTGAGAATTAAGATGACCTGCGATTCAGGATCAAAGAGGGCTATAAAAATTGAAAATTATGTGGAGGCCAATATAGTAAATGGGTTGTGTCCATGGAGAATGATCATAGTATCCATGGGCTGTCAGGTCCCTAATGGGGCAAAGGGCTTCCATTCATGGAGGTCAGGAAAGTGGTTTGATATAGATATGGAGTTCACTTGAAGATGAGAGAGAATGCTTTGAGTGAAGCTGTGATTGGCATGGTAGCTGGAAGAGCAGTAGCAATATTGGAAATGGCATTAGGAACAAATAATGATTTAATGATTTGGAGTAAGTCTTGCCACAGGTGGACTTTTCCCAAAATCAAAATGATTAGAGAATGCTAAATCCCTGAGTCTCCTGTACCAAACATTTGGAATAGGGTCCTAATGGGGGCTTGTTTGATAGACTTCTATTTTATTTTTATTATCATTGTAATAATTATAAATCTTAACAAGGCTACTATTTCCTTGAGTTGAGTACACTGTTATCCAGGAGAGATTTATGTGCAGTTTATATTTCTAATTCACAGGTGGCTCAGAGGTAAAGAATCTGTCTGCCAATGCAGGAGATGAAGGAGACATACATTGGATCTTTGGGTTGGGAAGATCCCCTGGAGTAGGAAATAGCAATTCACTTCAGTATTCTTGCTGGGAAAGTCCCATGGACAGAGGAGCCTGGAGCGCTACAGTCTGTGGGGTAACAAAGAGTTGGACATGACTGAACGCGTGCATGCACACACACACACACACACAAACACACACAAAAAGTTCCAATATGTTTAGAGCCTGGTGGCCTGGCCTATTTAATGCAATAATGAGGCACAATGAATGCAAGAAGATCCTTATAAAAACAGCTGGAGGATGTCTAAACATAAAAGAACCTGTTGAGGAATGGTTAGAGCATCTCTTCCTTCAGGGTATTTGGCATAATAACAGATCTGTAATGAGACCAAATAGGACAATGTCTCTATTCCAAAATAATTGGCACCTCTCTTCTGAAATAGCCTGATTATTGAGGATATGTATACTAAGAACAGTGGCAGGTGGATGGGTTCTTTTCCAGATCATCAATATCCACTGGAGGAGGGAGGAGGTCAGGGTTATGTCTTCCTGCCAGGCATGGGAAGGTGTGGGCTAGCTACTTAAGGAGCTCAGTCAGAGATCTCAATAGATTTAACATAAGGATCTTGAGAAACACTGGACTTTTGTCTAATTATAAGGTGGCTGCATTCTAAATTTGTATTAAAAAGAGATAAATAGGCCTCCAGTTATAAGATAAATAAGTATTAGAATGTAATGTACAACATGATGACTATGGTTAATACTGCTGTATGATGTATACGGATAGATCATGATGGCTCAGATCGTAAAGAAACTGCCTACAATGTAGGAGACCTGTGTTTACTCCCTGGGTCACGATGATCCTCCGGGGAAGAGAATGGCAACCCACTCCAATATTCTTGCCTGGAGAATTCCATGGACAGAGGAGCCTAGTGGGCTACAGTCCATGGGATTGCAAAGAGTCAGACGCGACTGAGCGACTAACACTCACACACTCTTATGGTATATATGAAAGTTGTTAAAAGAGTAAATCTTAAAAGTTCTCATTATAAGGGAAAATTTTTTTCTCTTTCTTTTTTGTATCTATAGGAGATGATAGATATTAACTTACTCTGCTAATCATTTCACAATAAATGTAAGTCAAATTTATTATGCTGCACACCTTAATCTTATATAGTACTTGCTGCATGTCAATTACATCTCAAAACTAGAAAAAATAAGACACAAGAAAACATTTAAAAAGAAAGTGATATTCCAATGCAAAATAGTCATATTATTGTATATCTTGCTTATTCAATTGAATATTCATTCATTGAACACCAATTACCAAATTATAACTATAAATACTAGTTTGTCCTGGCTGGTGTGAATGGTGAATGAATGATTCAAAAAAGGAAATTCTAGAAAATAGGAAGGTGATGCTAAAGGATACTATAGGATAAATAAGACACAGAAGACAGACATGCCTATAAGGTTAGAAGGAGAGGAGGGGGGAGGAGAGGAAAAAGAAGAGAGATTAATTCCACAAGATTGCCATGAGCAAAAGAAATAATGATTACAAAAGGGAGTGGGTGAGTCATACTGCTTCTCATAGGAGCAGAGAAGGAACTAAAGATGGGAGGGAGTGGGCGCTCTTAACCTTTCCCATTGTACTTAACAGCTTCCTCTAATGCCTCTTGTTGAGTTTGTCACTTTTTCACATTAACATTTAGTCCTTTTTAAAATTCTTGAGATAATCACAGTAATTATTCTGAGGCTACAATTCACATAATTAATATATCACGACTGGCTGTATGAATTTTAAAGCAGAATCAAGGTTAAAAATTGAAGTTATACTTTCTTCTTCTTTCAAGCTTGAGGTAAATATCTCCCACCTCTGAACTCCCACAACATTTATCTGTTATGCCTTGTATTCTGGCATTTGTGTGAAGTTGAATCACCTTTAAGAGACTGAATTCCTTGAGCAGAAGGAACATGCCTCTCATCTTTCATCCCTGCTGCCTAACACAATGCCTCGCACGTTGCAGGTGTCATTAAGTGTTGTGTTTTAGAATAATGATAGAAGGCTGAATTACTATTAGATAAATCATTCTAGCCTCTGGCTATCTGTTCTGGACATACTTTAGTGAATGAGAATGTCTACCCGGAAGAAACTAGTAAACTGGAGAATATCAAGAAAGAATATTTGACCACATTTTGGAAGCAGGCAATTTCTGACACTGTGTGAAAAACAAACAATTTTAGTCACTAGTACTGGCAACTCACCTGCCAAGAATTCATAGAAGTTTGCCGATTGCTCAGACCTGAATGGCTTTTTAAGGCCATTCCAAGGGATTTATGGAAAGTTCATCAGTGTGACTGGGAAATGTATGAAGAGGGGAAGGGGCAAAATTTACACAAAGCAGATTCCTGTCTTAAGAGAATTTAAGTGTTGTTAGGAAAATAAGGCTTATACATTTTGAACAGTAAGAGTAAACAGTAAGTCAGGATCCAAATTGAGGCCAAGAAGAGGGAGAGTCAAAATGGAAGGCCTGAGATTGGGCTTGGTTGGCATTAGTGAAAAAAGAATAAAAATCTCTGTCATAAGACCCTGAAGTCTCAGTTGATGTATGTAACTTGGATCTAAGCCTCACTTTTCTCACCTGCACAAAGGGGTTAATATACATACCCTGGTAGCTTGCAAGGTAAACTCTTAAGTCAAATGAAGTCCTCTATGTAAATGCATTTTGGTAGATGTGAAAATGCTTTACATGTGGTTAATATGGATACACCTTGAAGGGTGGATTTTTCCATTAAGTGTCCCATAGGTATGAATAGCTTCATGATGAGCTATGAAGTATGTAGGTAAAAAGTGACATGGGAGAGTGAAAATCCTGGCCTAATTATAACATTCTATACAGTGAAAACTAAAAAAATGTATACTCATTTGATAAATCTGGCACCTCTACCCAGGCTCACTCATTTTTGCTGCCAAAGTTCAGCTCACATGTCAAGGATCAAATGACATTTTTTCCCAGAGTTTTCTATTTCTCTTGGCTAGGAGATCTTTCTCTTCACAAGATTGAGGTATTGGGGAGGAAGCTGTATCCTTTAGTGTTTAAGACCTTAGACTCTGAGGTCAGATGTCCAAGATTTATAGTGCATCTCTCTTGTTGACCATTTGTGTGATCTAGGATTTTAAGATATCTCTCTGGGCCCCAATTTCTTCTTCTATATTATGTAGGAAAAGTACTTATGCTATGGGATTGTTTTGAAGATGTGATAAACTCAGTAGTGCTTGGCATGTTTTCCTTCATAGTCTCTATCCATCCATCCACCACATTTCTGAGTACACACTATATGAAATGTACCCAATATACAGAAATGAAAAGACATGAACTTGATCCTCAAGGGACTTACAATCTAGGATTGCATAGAAGCTGATACGATTAAAATTAAAACCAAGTTCATCCAGTCTCATGTCTTTCTTGGCATCTTCTACTAAAAATCTTGTATTTCCTTCCAGCTACTCTCCTTCAACTTATACTGCACAATCTCCCTTACCACCTACATAGCCTATAGTCATATCAACCTCAACAAGTCCAAAGTGGAACCCTAGGCTTCTTTGTCCTTTGGTACCCTCATCTTTGTGAATTACACGACCCAATCACACAAACCACCTTTTCTTTTCCTTTTCCAATTCCCCCATACAATTAGGAACCAATTTGTATCTAGTTTTTCATGTTTTATATGATATATGGTAGGCAGAATTTAAGATGGCTCCAAGATTTCCTGCCATGCACACGTTGTGCATAATTTCTGTGCAAAATATGATGAATTTTGCTCTTGCCATTAGGAATGGCAGTGATTAGTAATATGACACAGTTGACTAAGAAAATGAAGTTTTCTGAGTGGACCCAACCCAAGCACATAAGTCCTTTGAAAACAGAATTTATCTAGGATGGTTATAGAACAGGAAGTCAGAGATGCAATCCAGATGACATGAAGAAAATAAACATCTGTGTTGTGAGCTGCATCTGGAGAATGATGTCTTTGGGGAGCTAACAGCAGCTACTGTCTCACAGCAAACAGTAAAACTAGAACCTCAGTTGTATAAATGTAAGGAAATAAATTCTGCCAACAACCCGAAGGAGGACCTTGGGCCCCAGACGAGAACTGCAGCCCTGGCTGACACTTGATTTCAGCCCCATATGACCATGTCCAGTGAATGCACCCATATCAGACCAAGACTTTTGACCTGCAGAATTGTGAGCTAATAAGGTACTTTTTTAGTAGGAAAAAGACTTAAACAGATATTTCTCCAAAGAAGACATACAAATGGCTAACAAACGCATGAAAAGATGCTCAACATCGCTCGTTACTAGAGAAAGGCAAATCCAAACTACAATGAGATATGATCTCACACCAATCAGAACTACCATCATCAAAAAATCTACAAACAATAATTTCTGGAGAGGGTGTGGAGAGAAGGGAACCCTCTTGCATTGCTGGTGAGAATGTAAATTGATACAGCCACTATGGAAGATGGTATGGAGATTCCTTAAAAAACTAGGAGTAATACAACCATCAGATCAGTTGCTAAGTCATGTCCGACTCTTTGCAACCCCATGAATCGCAGCACGCCAGGCCTCCCAGTCCAACACCAACTCCCGGAGTTCACTGAGACTCACATCCATCCAGTCAGTGATACCATCCAGCCATCTCATCCTCTGTCATCCCCTTCTCCTCCTGCCCTCAATTCCTCCCAGCATCAGGGTCTTTTCCAATGAGTCAACACTTTGCATGAGGTGGCCAAAGTACTGGAGTTTCAGCTTTAGCATCATTCCTTCCAAAGAAATCCCAGGGCTGATCGCCTTCAGAATGGACTGGTTGGATCTCCTTGCAGTCCAAGGGACTCTCAAGAGTCTTCTCCAACACCACAGTTCAAAAGCATCAATTCTTCGGCGATCAGCTTTCTTCACAGTCCAACTCTCACATCCATACATGACCACAGGAAAAACCATAGCCTTGACTAGACGAACCTTTGTTGGCAAAGTAATGTCTCTGCTTTTCAATATGCTATCTAGGTTGGTCAAAACTTTCCTTCCAAGGAGTAAGCGTCTTTTCATTTCATGGCTGCAGTCACCATCTGCAGTGATTTTGGAGCCCAGAAAAATAAAGTCTGACACTGTTTCCACTGTTTCCCCATCTATTTCCTATGAAGTGGTCGAACCAGATGCCATGATCTTCGTTTTCTGAATGTTGAGCTTTAAGCCCACTTTTTCACTCTCCACTTTCACTTTCATCAAGAGGCTTTTTAGTTCCTCTTCACTTTCTGCCATAAGGGTGGTGTCATCTGCATATCTGAGGTTATTGATATTTCTCCCGGCAATCTTGATTCCAGCTTGTGTTTCTTCCAGCCCAGCATTTCTCATGATGTCCTCTGCATATAAGTTAAATAAACAGGGTGACAATATACAGCTTGACGAACTCCTTTTCCTATTTGGAACCAGTCTGTTGTTCCATGTTCAGTTCTAACTGTTGCTTCCTGACCTGCATACAAATTTCTCAAGAGGCAGATCAGGTGGTTTGGTATTCCCGAATTTTCCAGTTTATTGTGATCCACACAGTCAAAGGCTTTGGCATAGTCAATAAAGCAGAAATAGATGTTTTTCTGGAACTCTCTTGCTTTTTCCATGATTCAGCGGATGTTGGCAATCTGATCTCTGGTTCCTCTGCCTTTTCTAAAACCAGCTTGAACATCAGGAAGTTCATGGTTCACGTATTGCTGAAGCCTGCCCTGGAGAATTTTGAGCATTACTTTACTAGCGTGTGAGATGAGTGCAATTGTGCAGTAGCTTGAGCATTCCTTGGCATTGCCTTTCTTTGGGATTGGAATGAAAACTGACCTTTTCCAGTCCTGTGGCCATTGCTGAGTTTTCCACATTTGCTGGCATATTGAGTGCAGCACTTTCACAGCATTATCTTTCAGGATTTGGAATAGCTCAACTGGAATTCCATCACCTCCACTAGCTTTGTTCGTAGTGATGCTTTCTAAGGCCCACTTGACTTCACATTCCAGGATGTCTGGCTCTAGGTCAGTGATCACACCATTGTGATTATCTGGGTCATGAAGATCTTTTTTGTACAGTTCTTCTGTGTATTCTTGCCATCTCTTCTTAATATCTTCTGCTTCTGACCCAGCAATCCCAGTCCTAGCGTATACCCTGAGAAAACCAAAATTGAAAATGACACAGGTACCCCAGTGTTCATTGTAGCACTATTTACCATAGCTACAACATGAAAGCAACCTAGATGTCCATCGACAGATGAATGGATAAAGAAGTTGTGGTACATATATACAATGGAATACGGTACATATATACAATGGAATGCTGCTGCTGCTGCTGCTAAGTCACTTCAGTCGTTTCCGACTCTGTGGGACCCCATAGACGGCAGCCCACCAGGCTTCCCCACCCCTGGGATTCTCTAGGCAAGAACACTGGAGTGAGTTGCCATTTCCTTCTCCAATGCATGGAAGTGAAAAGTGAAAGTGAAGTCGCTCAGTCGTGTCTGACTCTTCGCTACCCCTTGGACTGCAGCTTACCAGGCTCCTCTGTCCATGGATTTTCCAGGCAAGAGTACTGGAGTGGGGTGCCATTGCCTTCTCTGACAATGGAATACTACTCAGCCATAGAAAGGAACACATTTGAGTCAGTTCTAATGACGTGGATGAACCTAGAGCCTATTATACAGAGTGAAGTAAGTCAGAAAAGGAAATATAAATATTGTATACTAACATATGTATGGAATCTAGAAAGATGGTACTACTGAATATATTTTCAGGAGAGCAATGGAGGAACAGACATAGAGATCAGACCCTATGGACATGGGGGAAGGGGAGGAGGGAGAGGGTTAGATGTATGGAGAGAATAACATGGAAACTTACAACACCATATGTAGAATAGATAGCCAACGGGAATTTGCTGTATGACTCAGGGAACTCAAACAGGGGCTCTGTGACAATCTAGAAGGGTGGGATGGGGAGGGAGATGGGAGGGAGGCTCAGGAGGGAGGGGACATGGGTGTCCCTGAGGCTGATTAATGCTGATGTTTGACAGAAAACCACAAAATTCTGTAAAGCAGTTATCCTTCAACTAAAAAAAAGAAGGTACTCTTTTTTTTTTTTTTTTCAGCTAAGGGCATGCTATTTGGTTCCACAGCAATAGAAAACAAATCTGCCATCTCACAGATACACCAATTTCTCCACCTTCCTGTGGTTGCTTTGACTTAGTTCTGTCCTGGACCACTGCAACTGTCTCCTGACTAGTCTCCTTGCCTCCTCTCTCAAAGCCTCTCAAATCATCCAGGTTTCACACAGATAATAGAATGAACTCTCCAAAATGTAAATCTGCCCACACCACTCCCACTGCTTTAAACCCTCCCACAGCGTTCACAACAGCGTAAATTCCAATTTATTTTTTAACATGGTTTAAAGTGCTTTTAATATTTTTCGTGTGCCTACCACCTCTGTGACCTAAATCTTGCCCCCTTCACACCAGCATTTTAGATCTGCAGCCCCTCCAGGTTGCATTAAACCCCTGTACCTCTGCTCTTGCTGTTCCCTCTGTGGGCATATTCTTCCATTTTCTGCTTTTCAATATGGAGCCAGGCTCAGTGATTCTATGCCTCTCTTGGGTATCCTTGCAAAATTAAATGTGTTCTCCCATATCCCCACAATAGCTAATTAAGATTTCGATCACAGTACCGAAATAATCCATTGCATGAGTTTTTGCTTCTAGATTACCCACCTGGAGAGACAAGACTATGCCTAGATCATATACAGGTCCAGTCTAGTGTCTGGAATGCTGTGTGCTGAATAAATATGTGATTGATAAATATTCATTTGGTGAATAAACAGCAGTTATTGTGTTGCTGTGATGTTCCCTGTTTCTTCTTTCAGGTTCTTTTCTTACAAGATAATAGATTTAGGTGCTTAGTCAGGATCCAATTGAATAGAACATTATCTGGGGTAAAAACAGCTGCTAATGAGAGTCTGGCATTAAATTAGATTGTTCGTGTTGCCTGAGAACGGTTGCTACCTCTGTTGTTATGTCCAGTATTTCACAATGTTCATGTTCTCAAGGATTAAATACTGAGTTTAAAGACTATGGGAAACTTGTTTCTCTGACTCTTTCTCTTGGTCCCTGCCTTTTAATGTTTCTTTCTACAGACTTAGGATAGGCAAGACCAAAAAGGAGATAAACTCTATCAGTTAATTTTTTTATTCATCAGTAGTCCCCCAGAATGTTGACACAGTAAACAAATTTAGAATGATTTGGTTCAAAGTCGTCACTTTACGGATGAGAAAATGTAGATCCAAAAAGATGATGTCTCTTGCAGGCCCTTCCCCGAGACCTGAGCCAGGCCCAGATTGATAGATTTTATTCATAATAATAGTAGCTTAAATATTTTTTAAAACACCATAATTAAAATTAGAATGATAAACAGGAAAAATATCTATTTTATGATAAATCACCATCAAATTCAATAAGTAGAAGATGACTATATAATAGAAAAAGATGTGAATGTAAATACATACCATATGTCATTATTCCTAGGATGCACATTTTCCATAGTTTTAACACCTCTAAAATCAGAAGAGCTATTTTAAATAACAAAAAATATTTGCAGTGTGGTTTAGCAGCAGAGGGTATATTTGAAAATTTTCCAGGTGGTCCCTAAAGTAATGGTATGTTTTATAATCAGTGGTGTCTCAGGGTTAGTAAGATGCCATTCTTTACAGCAGAATAAATGTACATTGTCAATAAGCATAGAAATATAATACCCTGACAATATGTAATTCAATCTGCAGGGAAGTGGAAATTGAAATTATGCACCTAATTTTGGCCTATCAGATTGAGAAATATAATTTTCTTATGGTAGCACCAGTGTTGGCTCTAGTGCCAGAAAATGGGTCACCTTTTACACTGTTAGTGAGAAAACAGATTGGTACAAACTTTTTGAAGAAATAAAATTTGCAAATGTATCAAAAGTCTTTAAAATATACATTCTCTTTCACAGGGAAATAATCATATAAGAAATCAAACAGTAAAAGGCATCTTTATTTTTTTTGCCACCATGAATCCTTTCCCCTTTCTTTTGTTTGTTGTTGTGTTTAGTATGTTAAATTCCTTTGAAGTCACTCTGTTTCCACGATCATTTCATAATTTAGATTGAGCTGATATCTCTCTAGCTCCAGGGCTAAGTCATTCAATGCTTTCTACACATCCAGTCACAGTCACAGATTTAGGGATGGACTCATGACTTGATACAGTCCTTATGAATCAGGTGTGTGTGTGCTCAGTCACTCAGTAGGCCCAGGATTTTTATCCAATTCTGAGAAAGAAACATTTCCCCTTTTCGCTGGACTTGAATACAGGAGGAATTGGCTTGAGGGCATTTTGTCACTGTGCAAAACCCGAGAGTAAGTCTAGGATGAAAGAGGGCAAGGTAGAGAAGTGAAAGGCTCTGTGTTCTTCTGGAAAGGATTCAGTGCCTGGATTAAGCAGCACCAGCTCTAGCTCTGGGCTTTGAAGTTACATAAAATACTGGAGAAACAGCTGCTTTGCACATTCGTGTTCGACTCTTTGCAACCCCCTGGACTGTAGCCCGTCAGGCTCTTCTGTCCATAGAATTCTCCAGGCAAGAATACTAGCGTGGGTTGCCATTTCCTACTTTAGGAGATCTTCCCTACCCAGATATTGAACCTGCATCTCCTGCATTGACAGGCGAATTCTTTACCAGTGGGTCACCTAGAAAGCCATATGAGCTGATAGTTTTCTTTATTATATTATCTAACTGTCTGTTTATTATCTATGTTGCTTGAATTAGTTCAGGTTGGATTTGTTTTGTCATTTGCAGTCAAAACAGTCTTAATTGATACATATGCTGAGAATATGATTAAGGATGTACAAGAAAATTTTGATCTAAATAGAAATATTTCCGAATTATCATAGTGAAAAACTAAAAATCACTAAAATATACAACAACAGAAGAGCAGTTAATGTCTAACACATTCATGGAGATACTATATGCCAAGCACTGTGGTAGGAGCCCTATGTACACAATAACTCCTCTAATCCTCCCAAGAACCCTATAGCATCAGTACTAGTATTATCTCTACTTTGCAGATGAAGAAAGTGAGACCTAGGGAGGTAAACTAATGAGCTCACAGTCACCCACTTATAGTAGAAGAGGTAAGTATGAATATAGGCAGAATAACTCTAGAAACTATTCTTTTAACCATTAAGCTGTACCAGTTTTCAAGTAAATTTCAATCTATCCATATAATGAAATATGTATCAAACTGTTGAAAACATATTTACTGATACCAAATATATTAATATGTCATAAAGAAACAAATCAGGTTATGAAAGAACATGTAGATTTCCAGTTTCCAATTCAGTGTAAAAGGAGCTTAGAAATTGCCACTTCAACCCAGTGAGTAAAAGGCTAAAGAGATTGAAAAATCCACTCTTCTTGGATCCATCAGTCATGTGAGGTCACAGGGCAAACTGCTGCCCCCTAAACTGGAGAAACAGGCAGATACAGAGACTCATAATTTACTGGAGCAGAAACTTTGTGGAAAAGTCCTCTGTGGAAACCAGTACTGGGGTAGGAAAACCAAGACTATAATTGATGAATCTCTGGAGGTTTGGTGTAGACAAATCTGAGAGTGAGAACCCCCAGGGAAACCCAGTCATAGCAGGTCCCCAAACTTTGGTGAGTTTTACCTGCAGGATCTCAACCATGTTCTCACATTGAAGATCAAAGAAAAATCCCCTTGAGTTTCCAGCATGGGCAGAGGAAAAGAAATTATTTGGAAAAACACCAGAGAATTCTGTTCTTAATAAGGCTTGCCCTCGAGAGAAACTGTTTTATCAGAGCCTATTCAGTTTTTTTCAAAGCCAAACTGACCTGAAGAAAAGAAAATACCTGACTCTGGTTGGCTCTAGCCATCCTGTCTCACCTACAGTTTGGGGCAGGGAGGGCTGAGAAGCAAATGCTAAGCTCACAGTCTAGAGACAGTCTCACTAGAAGACTGAGACCTTAGCATAGGACTATATAGCATTCCCCCTCCAACCACACTTGGCCATCATATTACTAAAGGCCTATTACAGCAGTTTGTTTTATCCAGTATATCATGTCCAGCTATCAAGAAAAAAAATTACAAGGCATACTAAGAGTCAGAAAGCTGAATTTGAAGAGACAAGCAAACATTGGAATCAGCTTTGGATATGGCAGGCATGTAGGAGTTATCAGACTGGGCATTTAAAACAACTATGATTTACATGGTAAGGTGTCTAATGGATAAAGTAGATAGCATATAAGAATAGATGTTTAATGTGAACAGAGATGAAAATTGTAAAATCAAAAACAGCATGTGTGGCTACATCAAGTACAGGTGCATTTTCTTTTTTCTTCAGAAAAGTATGTTTCTTATGTAATAGTATCTAAGTAGTTGTAAGAAATTATCCCTCTTCTTCTTTTGTAAGTTAGGTTGTTGATAATTGAATCTGTAACTATCTTAGATAAAATAGGTTAAAAGACTTAAATATCAGCAATTTCATATGGTTCAACATAGTAGCTAACCTTCTTTGCCCAGTGGAGACAAAGCATGGCCATCCAGTTTCTTTCATTAGGAGAAAGCTTCCTCATTCCTCAGCCTTCGCTTTCTACACTCTCACTTTATCTCCTGCTTCCAAGGATAATTTAAAACAACCACACAGTCACAAAGCTCATTTAAAAGTGTCGTATTGATTGCTTGTGTGCTTTATATTCCCATCTTGACTTACCCTGCTGTTAAGATTTAGGCTGCACATTTCTTACTGCATTGTGCCTTATAAATCCAGAGGTAAAAGAGTAGGCTAAATGCCTTCTGTTCCAAGAATTAATACACACACACACACACACACACACACACACACACAGCTAAAACTGTGTTACTGATTCAAGAATTATAACACAAAGATGATTTCAATGCAGCAAGATAGAGTAATAAAACTTTAATTTAGCCTTGAACATTGAATACATGTGTCTTCCAACCCCACAATACTATAGGAGAAGATGGAATTTCATACGAGTCCCACAGATTCATCAGCCAAGAGAGCTCCCAATGAAATGAGGTAGTGCCCATGAATGCCAATTGCAGATAAAAGCAGGAGAGAAAGAAGAGGAAAGGAAAGGGTCCCATCATGGGACAGTGACTAGCATACCCATTAGGAATCACTAGGAATAGAATGTCCCTAGCCTGGTAGGCTGCAGTCCATGGGGTTGCTAGAGTCGGACACGACTGAGCGACTTCCCTTTCACTTTTCACTTTCATGCATTGGAGAAGGAAATGACAACCCACTCCAGTGTTCTTGTCTGGAGAATCCCAGGGATGGGGGAGCCTGGTGGGCTGCTGTCTATGGAGTCGCACAGAGTCGGACACGACTGAAGCGACTTAGCAGCAGCAGCAGGAATAGAATAAATGTTTTCAACATTAGTTGAAACAAATATAGGTTTTTTAAAAAATATAACAATGTGTTGAGTGGGTGACTGCTAGTATGCATTCAGTAGCTCAGTGACAACATCATCACAATTGTTCTCATCTTTTTAGTCAGTCAGACATAGCCTGTTTGCTTTTTGTCTTCACACTTGTTCCATTGTGGGTACAGCATGGCATTTGTAGCTTCTCATGACAAAATGTCTGGCACACAGGACGTCTCACAAGTGCTAGTGCATTTTTCATGCCCAATTTCTAGCCCTTAGTATAGAGCCTGAAAGAGTAAGAAAAGATTCACCTCCACTTTGCACACTCAGCAGGTATATTTCCAGTAAAGGAGACTTTGACGGACAGCTCTCAGGATGGCATGCTCCTGCTGGGCAGACACCCTGTCAGAACCCACAGAGGCTTTCCTGTACATGGTCACACATTGATCTGGCTCATTCATCCATGGATGAGGTATCAGGGTGAAGTTCACTGCAAGGACACTGCCTAGGCCATAGGAGTCCATACAGAGAAAGCCAAGCCCACTGGGCTTTTTCCTTTGGAGGCAGCTATTCACCTGCTGGGCTCCTAACAGCTGAGTTTGCAGAGGTTCCTCCTTCAAATCCTACCAGCAGGATGAGGCATATTCTTGGGGAAAGCATTTATGAGAAAGAAAAGAATAATTGTCTGAAGGAAGCTACCACTGTTTAGCACTACTATAGCAGATGTGAAGTTGTCCATTCTTCTGTTCATTTAACAGGTTTTACTCAAAACTGGATACACAACTTGTGAGGCCCAGTGCAAAATGAAAAATGGTGGACTGCTTATTCAAAAAGCAGAAGAAGAAAGGCTGTTAAAAGTACTAAATTATACAACTTTCTCCTTTAAAAAGATTTGATTGTTTGTAAAATGTAACTTGAATCAAATTGCTATATGAGTAATAATATATATATTGAAAAAAGTACTTCTGGTGTCATAAGTTTATATAATATAATAAATAACTGTGGTGTTGGAGAAGACTCTTAAGAGTCCCTTGGACTGCAAGGAGATCCAACCAGTCCATTCTGAAGGAGATCAGACCTGGGATTTCTTTGGAAGGAATGACGCTAAAGCTGAAACTCCAGTACTTTGGCCACCTCATGTGAAGAGTTGACTCATCGGAAAAGACCCTGATGCTGGGAGGGATTGGGGGCAGGAGGAGAAGGGGATGACAGAGGATGAGATTGCTGGATGGCATCACAGACTCGATGGACGTGAGTCTAGGTGAACTCCGGGAGTCGGTGATGGACAGGGAGGCCTGGCATGCTGCGATTCATGGGGTCGCAAAGAGTCAGACACGACTGAGAGACTGAACTGAACCTTAATAGTTTGATCATAAGATTTATTCTGGATCAGTTTTCTGCAAATCAATTTGTTAGGTCATCCAAATATATAATTTTAGCAACTTCATTTCAATGAATAAAATTAAAGAAGCATCAATCACTCCTGGCAAATGTAAGACTGCAAATAATGTTTGAAAAAGTTTAATTTTGCAAGCATCTTCCTACTTATGTACCTATTAATTAATAAGCTGTGATAAGTATTTCATAGGCTGTGACAAATTGTGATAAATATCTGGCAAATTATTTTAAAATATAAATTGTATTATATTTAGAGCTTATAATTGTGGGATAATTTTTCTAAAGAGATTTAACTCTTCATACAAGTGAGTTTCAGGTAAGTCTATACTTAATTTTAAATATGAATTTGCACAATGGTATTTTAATGGTTCCTTTGACTTTCTTTAGTTTATGGATATCATTTAAGAAGATGAAAGGGACTTCATGATTTGTATATAATTTTTAATGTCTGTTTTATATCACTATCTTCAATTAGAAGGAAACATTCATTTAAAAATTATTTTCCTTGTTAATAATTATCTGAAGCTTCGTAAGAATTTGGGATCCTTTTCTATTAAATGCAATGTCTTTACATTTAATCGCTATCACTAAGCTTGTGAATACTTACTTTTTAATACTGCAGCAGCTTTCACAAGTCAGGGATTCTAAACTCTGAAGAATTGTAATGACTCCCTGATATGCTTTATTGTGGTTTCAGTGTGTTTGCTGTTTGTAATTATCTGCTGACAAAGTTTACTGTCGAGCACAAGCAATTTCTGTCCAGTGTTTAGAATAAAAAGTTAATATTTGTGCAAAGCCTTAAGAACAGGCCTCAGGGATGGGATGGAGGGGCAAGCCAGCCTCCCACCAGGGGTTCTGAGGGTGCTTCCTCTTGCATCTGTGTCTACTGCTGCTTTCGCCACTATTGTCACTTTGACTATTGGTCATCTGAGCCTCATCCTGGCCCTAGACCCAAGACCCCAGATCACCCCGGGCAGTCCCACTGGTGTGTGCATGTACATCATATGGCCAGGCCAACTGTGTATGTGGGCATTGCTGCTGGACCACAACTGTGTGCGCATTGTTGTCCAGAATATCTCCTCTGCTCATTCTCTCCTCTGTGCCTACCCCATTGTAAAGTTAGACTATATATGCTGCACACAAGTTCAAGGGTAAAATTGTGAAGACATTTAAGACAGCAGCAGCAGGGACCTAAACCAGGCACAGGGTCCTTCTAGGCATGGAGCCCTGTTTAACAGCACATGTCACATGCTCATGAAGCCAGCCCTGATCTAACATGTATAGTTCATGAAAATTTATCTTTAGCAGAAGACTGAAAAAGAACAGATAAACAGGGAAATACATGCTAAGATACCTGACGGTGAGAGTGAAGTATTAAAGAAAGAAAGCAGAGCAAGGGGACAGTGTTAGGAGATGTGATATATCTATTTAGTATAGTCAGGTCAGGCCTCTCTGATGAGATGACATTTGAGGAAAGACAAGAATCAAGAGCGTAAATCTCAGTAATGACTGGGGGCAGGGCATTCCCAGGAGAAGAAAGAGCGAGCACCTGATCCCTCGTAAGGGAACATGCTTTAAGAATTCAAGCAAAAGCAAGAGGGACCACCGTGTACTAGGAAGCAGGAAGAGTAGTAGAAAGTAAGGTCAGGAGAGGTCGATGGGCCTGATTAGGCTCTGGATTTATTGTTAGTGCATAGGATGCTTTGGAGAAGAGTTGAAAGCTGGCGGAGGGTAGGAATGTTGGAGTTCTTCCCTTCAACCTCACCAGTTCCTTTCTCCTTTCTCGTGACTTCATTCATTGGCACAGTCATAGCAGTTTTCTTCCAGTTCTTCAAAGACTTCTTTCCTACCCAGGGCCCTCATTCATGCTGTGCTTTCTGCCGAGATGTTCTCTGATCACTCTTCTGATGACGGATTCGCTTACCTTTCGCTCTACACTCGATACTTCACCTACTCCAGGAGCTGACGCCCTGTCCCACATATCTCCCCCACAGATTCTGTCTTAGCTCTTTTTAAGTTTCCTTTGTGGCATTGATTTATATCCACATTATCAGTTTGCTTACTTACCTGACTGTAATTTACATTTTTAAAAATGTGTTTACTTATTTTGGATCTTATCTCCTCAATCAAAATGTAGAATCTGTCAGGGCCAGGACTATGTCTTCTTAAAAAAAAAATTACACAATTTTGAAAGGTTACTTTATGGTTATTACAAAATATTTACTATATTCCCTGTGGTGTACAAAACCAGGAGTTTGTTCTCTATATCCAAGTCTATCCATGTTCCACATGGCAAATTTTTCATACTTTTTATGGCTGAGTACTATTCTCTGTGTGTTTGTGTATATGTGTGAGTATAAGTAATGTAAATGTATATATACATGTATATACATACACACATATAGACACCACATCTTCTTTATCCATTCATGTGTTGATGGGCACTTAGGTTGCTTCCATATATTGGCAATTGTAAATGGTGTGCTATTATCTTTGGGGAGTATGAATTTTTCCAGATTAGGATTATGTCTTTCTTGTTCCTCCTGGGAAGCAACCTTCTCACACTCCTGGTATAGAGAAATAATGAATAAACATTTGCCACATGAAAGGATCTCTCCTCTGTACATATCGCCATAATTTCTATCTTGTGGCTTGGCAATTCTGCACCTTCTTCTGAATTACAAAATTTTATTCCCACACTTGTCATCTAGTAAGTTGTACTTATCCTTCAAGTCTAATATACATTCATACCTTCACTATGGGAAGGTTTGTATGTTGCAAACACACACATACCCATACACACTACTCTAAATCATCTATTGTTTCTTCTATTTGTTTCTAGCACCTTTATCCCTACCTTTCAAAGGACCTATCATATTGTATCATATTATATTAAAATTCTCTCTTTACATGTCTGCCCTCATGGGACTGATATCATTAAGGGGAGACAGAGGGCAAATAAATGGAGCTCAGTTTGGCAACCCTTGCTTCTAGCACTGCCCTGGCACACAGAGGTGATTCATATATGTATGGGAAAAGAATAATGCATCTTTTTTTTTTTAAACTTTACATAATTGTATTAGTTTTGCCAAATATCAAAATGAATCTGCCACAGGTATACATGTGTTCCCCATCCTGAACCCTCCTCCCTCCTCCCTCCCCATACCATCCCTCTGGGTCGTCCCAGTGCACTAGCCCCAAGCATCCAGTATCGTGCATCAAACCTGGGCTGGCAACTCGTTTCTTACATGATATTTTACATGTTTCAATGTCATTCTCCCAAATCTTCCTACCCTCTCCCTCTCCCACAGAGTTCATAAGACTGTTCTATACATCAGTGTCTCTTTTGCTGTATACTAACGCGTATATATGGAATTTAGAAAGATGGTAACAATAACCCAGTGTACGAGACAGAATAATGCATCTTAAGAGCTTCTTTATACACAGGCTGCTTCAGTGATCAGATCAAATATTACTCAGACCCTGCAGTTAAATTGACATGCTTTTATTTATATAGTTCAATGATTTTTTCAAGAAAGACTTAAATGCAGAAATATAGACTCTCATGCGTTTAGAGTCAAATTTGAAATTTGAAATCCACCCTAAACCCAATTGTGAAGGAACATGGTCTATTGGCAAAACCTCAGGCCCAAAGAGAGAATGCTGAGCCACAAAGGGACCATGTTGGCTCTGAAATGTCATTATTAACCAGCATTTACTTCTGGACAGAGCATACCTGTAGAGGGAACAGGAGAAGCCAGAGGTGGAATGAGACTCCTTTCCATGTCAGCTCTGAAACTAGACAACCTAGTGCTTTTCCCATTACAGGTCCACACAGTGAGCCCATCTCTCATGGGCTAGGCGATAATTATCCTTAGGCTGGCTGCCAAAACCTGGTGCTGACTCTGCCTAGCCTGGCAGATGCACCTGCTGTTGCTGGGTGGGCTTATTAGATTATTTAGAGATTAGGCTGCTGCTCAGAGTGGTCAGTTCAGAGCAGGTCTCACAGCTTGCTTTAACCCCTCACACTCTGATTCTACTGTCACAGCACAATACTTGGTGACGCTCTGATAAAACCCTCCCCCCAGTTGCCTCTCTCTATCTCTTTTCACTTAAAAAATAATTATATATTTTATGCAAACCACTTTATAGGCATCTTTTCACTTAAACCTCAGGACAGCTCAGGGAGGCAGGCATTGCAATCCCTATCAGGATACTGGGCCTCCATAGGTTAAATAGCTTATATAAGGAATGGGCTTAGCCAGGATCAAGCTCGTATCTGTTGATTTATGTGTGATGAGATGTATCAAAGCACTCAGAAGTGACTGAGAGTTAAAGTTTGTATCTGAATGTATATCATCTGAATATATATATGTATGTGTATGTATATGTGTGTGTGTGTGTGTGTGTGTGTGTGTGTGTGTGTGAAACAATTGGCAACCCACTCCAGTATTTTTGCCTGGGAAATCCCATGGACAAAGGAGCCCCATGGAGTTCATGGGGTTGCAAAGGAATCAGACATGACTTAGTGACTAAACAACAACAACAAAATATATATATATATATGCCTTGACTTTGTAAATTAAATATTTTAGGTGTGAAATTAAAAACAGAATTGTAGATACAAAGACTTCTGGGTTTAGAAGGGTCCTTAATGATTATCTAGTTCATCAGCCTCACCCTTATTGGACAGAGAGGATGAAATGGTCGTAGATTAGTGGTCCATGTAGAATAGCCCAACATCCCCTGCTTCAGGCCTGTTCAGGCCTGATTGGGAATGTCCCCAGTGTACTACTACACTACTAGAAACCCCTTTCCCAGTTCTTAACTCTGATCATAGCCCAAGTCCTATCTGGTTGTAGTTTTTCTGTTTGTTCCCTTTCTCATTACATATCTCAGACCTGGTAGGATGACAATATACTTTCTCTTAGTCCTACCGCCTCCACCCCAACACAGATTGCTGAGAGCACTCTGCCATACCAGATTCCGAGCCAGACCTTCATGTTTGCAGGCTCCTTCCAGGTGAAAAAGTGCTGTGCCACCAAATGTGCTTGCCGCAGAAGCTTGTTTTCTGCCCCAGGGAGTCAAAGACCAGCATTCTGAAAGTTCCGTAGGAAACTAGGTCCTTATAAAAAGTCCCCCAAAGCCAAGACAAACCCTTTCATTGTTTCAAGGCATATGAAAGGAGTTTGATGTACAACTACTCAGGATGAAAAAATAAGCTGCTTGCTGAAATAGAATATATTTTATGAGATCCCCAGGATTACCTCTTTGGCAGGTGGCCTGGATGCTGAGCTTCAGATTCTATGCCATCAGCCTGGCACACAGGCCCTAAATCCAGAGGACCACTCCTAACCCCAAATGGAGAGGCCTGTGCATAACCATGAGTCGGGCTCAGGCTCCTCTCCTGGAGCACAATAGGGAGGAATCCTGGGGGGAAAAGCTCAAGTAAAAGCAGATGCCAGAACCCATTCCAGGAGTCTGTTTTCCAACAGGCAGAGAAGACTAAATGTGCTTACCAGTATACGAGCGCAGTGATCGCCAATTCCTTCAGAATCAGCTCCTGAAGGAACTATGACTGGTCAGTGGGAACACAGGATGGTGAAGAATGGGCCCGGTGGCTTCCCACAGGCAGTCAGTGTTTCCTAGCATGACCTTAATGGGATGGGACCTGGGTGTCTGTCAATGTCAATTGGTTAAGCTTGTATATTTATGTTTTGTGTACCTTTCTACATATATTTGTTATGTTTAATCCCCCCAAAAAATGTCTGAAAGGAAATACAATCAGCTCAAATTCCACCTCCCCTATGGTGTATTCCCCAAACCCCTGAAGCAATATGCGTCTGCCTCCTCCACATGTGCCTCTAGGGCATTTTTTAAACATATGAGCCTATATGGTTTTATGGCTCTTTCCTTTTTTTTCCCCATGTGTCTTTTATGACACAGCGTGAATTAGTGACCAACCAGGTTCGGGAACCAGTTTTAACTCTCAGTCACTCCTAGGTGGTGTGGTATATATATCAGCATGCATCTGTTAGAAGATGAGAGCTTGAATCCTGGGTAAACCCTTTGCTTGTGAAACTCAATTAACCTAGTGGAGGCCAAATGGGGATTACAAGGCCTGCCTCCCTGAGCTGGGCTGATGTTTAAGTGGGATGATGCCTATAAAGTGATTGGCATGGGATTTGATACTCAGTAAGGTGCTCAATAAATGTTTTATTTCCACACCAGCCCCTCTCTTTATACAGGCATGTAATTCATACTTAGAGACTCTTGCAGCCAGAAGCATTTCAGAATTGAGGATTTTCATATTCATAACCCCCCTGCTGGGTCTGAGGCAGTACCTTATAAATTAAACATTATTAATTACCTCCTGTGATATATCTGAATACATGGCATATGTTTAAATAATTGGAAAAAATGTCTATAAATGACTTCAGATCAGTCTCAACAGATCTGCTGTCAAACAAGTGTTGGAAACTTCTAACAAATATTTGTTTTCAAAGTTCTTTGGACTTGAGAACGGTGACTAAGGGATTTTGAACCTGAGTCACGATTATTGTTAAAGACATTACATCCCCCCCAGGTATTAAAAACAGGTTTAGCTCTTGTTTTCCTTCGTGCCTGACTCATAGCAGAAATTCAATAATCCTTTCTGGTGACTAAGCAAATGAAGGAAACATGAGAGTAGCCCCTTCCCTCCATCGCTCCCAGATGGAATTAGTCTTTGTTCTTCTTCCGTATTTCACCCCCTGCACACATCCATCTCACTAAACACTGGGGAGTGGGGGTGGAGATACAAGATCAGAGTAGACAGTGTTCAAAGGCAAGGGTGCCTCTGACTTTTTCCGCATTATTGTTATGAAATTTATTCTTTCTGAGAAAGAAATATGGTTAGCTATTCTATACAAGATTTGACTTGAATAATTGTTCTGGCACCAGACAAGAAATCAGCAACTTTTAATTATGATAGAAATGATTGTAAAGATAAGTTTAAAATTTCCTTGCACCCAAAAAAGCTGCAGTATTTGTGATTCAAGTTTACTACAGTGCACTAGACATTATTCTCCTATCTATGATACCAACTAAACAAAAACTGTGATGAGAATGACACAGTGCATGTTTAATAAACGCTGAGTACCTTCAAATGCTGGGAAGGTGAGGACAAGTCAAGAAATTGAAAGGTTGGGAGAGTATTAGAATGATCTCTGAAGGTGGTTCCTGAAGAAGCTGAATCCTGAGCACAATATGAGGGATGGATTGACCTTAATTAGGAAGAAGATATATTTTCCACAAATTTATGAATGAAAGAGTCTGGGATAGGTGGGAATATGGATGAGTTTACAGGTAGGGGGTGTCCAGAGAATGAGGACGTGTCAACGTAGTGTTTATATTTCCTTAGTTAAATAGGGTCCAGGGTTATCTGCTGCGTATCCAGAGTAAGAGATGGAGCAGGGGACCATGAGCGTAGTGAAACTGGAGAGGGCCATGTGGGAAGTGGGACAGAAAACTCACTCCAGAAATACAAATGACTTGCTATTGAGAGTTCTGTGGACCATGGTGCCATGACTGTATTTATAACAATTCCCCAGGCTCTGTGGATTCTTCAGCAGTGTCCAGCACCTTGGGTCCAAGGGCGTAGAAAGCATACAGTTGATTGACTCAAGGGGTTGGGAGGGTGGGGGCTTGCCCTGTGAATACAGTGGAAGAAGTATCATAGGAAAAGGGACTTGCGTCTATCTTCAGGGGAGTGTTAAAGTCTTCAAGCATGTACTCTGATCTTAGAATTGAAGGTCGTGAAGATGAAGGAAGAGATTTGATCTTTCTCCCCAGGTCTGCTCTTCCAAAAGATAATATTGTGCAGTGGTTAAGACCACAGGCTCTGAAATTGGACTTTAAGCATCCAAAATCCACTTACTACTGACTGGGAGATCTTGGGCAAGTTATTTGACCTTTTTATATCTCCCCATTTTTATTGATTACAAAAATGGATGTTACTCCCACTTGCCTCACTGGGTTGTGGTGAGGACTGAATGAATTTATATACTTGGGATAAAATAGATATATAATAAGATCTGTTTTAAGTATTACCAATGATTATTCCTCTATAAGTCTCCATTTCAGTAAACTGTACGTCCATTGATCCTAAAAGTCATTATAGCAACTTGTTGAGGAAACTTTTTCTCCTATATCTTTCAAAAAAAGAATGCAGCCTGCCTACACCTAGATTTCAGCCCCTTGAGACCCGTTTTGAATTTCTGAACTACATAACTGTAAAATAGTAAACCTGTGTATTTTTAAACCACCAAGTTTGTGGTAATTTGTTATAGCACCAATAAGAAATTAATACAGCTCCTTTTAAATTGTAGAACCTTAGCAATAGTCATACAAATTCTCTGAACAGGTTTTTCAGTATAGAATAATAAAAATAAAATAATAACAATACTTTGGCCACCTAAAGAAGAGCTGACTGATGGGAAAAGACCCTGTTGCTGGGAAAGGTTGAAGGCAGGAGGAGAAGGGGATGACAGAGGATGAGATGGTTGGATGGCATCACTGACTAGATGGACATGAGTTTGAGCAAATTCCAGGAGAAGATGAAGGACAGGGAAGTCTGGTGTGTTGCAGTCCAAGGGGTCACAAAGCGTTGAACATGACTTAGTGACTGAACAACAACAACACATAACCCTTGGCTATTGTGAGGAATAAGTGAAGGAATAGGAATAAAGTTATTAGAGCAAGGTCTGGTATTATGGGCAGAATTATGCCCCTCCTTCCTAAAAATACATTGAAGTGAATAAGTTTCTGCCTCAGAATGTGACTATATTTGGAAATAGAGTCTTTAAAGAGGTGATTCAGATTAAACAAGTTCATACAGATTAAACAAGTTTATACAGCTGCAACTCTGATCCAATATGACTGGTGTCCTTATTAAGAGGAGGAAACAAACACATCAGGGTGAATCTACACAGAGGAAAGTTTACGTGAAGAAACAGCTAGAAGGCGGCACCTGCAAGGAAAGGAGAGAGTCTTCAAAAGAAACTGTTGATAACTGAACTTGTTGGTGCCTCAATTTTGGATTCCCAGCCTCCAGACCTCTGAGAAAATTTCTGTTGTTTAAGCCCCACAGGGCTCTGATGTTTCATTATGGCAGCCCCAACACACTTAACACATGGGATTCTACTATGTAGTCAAAAATGTTGATTCTTACTGTTACTTGTTCTTTATTAATATATTTGGATACTAGGACTGTTTGTGGAATTGCATTTAAGAAAAAGACGATGTCAGAAACCTGAATCTTTGGCAGCATCAGTTTGTCAAGACCTACACATCCTTTGTGTTCTCCATCATTTTGTGTTGATGTTTTCTCTCTCACATCTGACAGTGGTAGATTGAACACATGAGGGACCCCCCGATACCTCAGCCCCATTAAAAAATAATAAGGGGATTTTCTTTTAAAGGTATAAGAGAACAGGGAAGGAAAAAAGCAACAAAAACTTGAAGATGGAAAACAAAAGGATTGAGAAAAACTGAATGAGCCAGATGAACTCAGACATAGCCTGTCCATGGCAAGAGCGCAGAAGCAAGCTGATAGGCGTGCAGAGTTGCAAAGTGACTGGAGAATCAGCAGAACCAGGGATCAAGGAAAGTGTGGGCGGTGTGTGTGTGTGTGTGAGAGAGAGAGAGAGAATGTGCATGTAGATGTGCTGAGGTGGGAAAGGAGTTGAAGAGTGGAGGGCAAGTGGTGACTGAAAACCAGAAGACTGGTTGAAAATCTCCTTAACCCAGTTAATCCTTTAGACCCCCTTTCTTACTTCTCTAAGCTGATAGCTGCCCCTGTTCTGGAAGTAGAAGACAGAAATTGACTCTCTGGAGAGACTGAACCAAAGGGACTCTGGATTGGGGGATATCTAGATGATGGGCAGGGATAACATACCAAAAACAGGATTTTGATGGAAATCCACATTTTGAATTCCAAGACCCCTGGCCTATTCCCCATTAGGTTCTCAGAAGCCTGGTAGTCAGGCTTGTATACTCCACACTAGAGTCTAGAAGAGCTTTCTTTGAGTTATCTGCCCACCCCATAGGAAAAGACATGGATATTGACATTGCTGCTTCTGACCCACCTACCATGAAGCCCATCCACCAGCCCTGTCCATGCCCCTTCAAGCTTCCATATAGTTTTCTTAATATTCCGCTCTTAAGTACTTGTTAACAGCTCCAAGTTGGCTGATGACACGTGAAGTAAGCCTCTAACATGAATATTGTAAATTCAAACTAACAAACACCAATAAAAACAGAATTTGTAGAAATGAAAAACCGTGTAGGGACAAGGAACTTAAAATAGAAATAATTATCATGAACATCCTTATACAGAAGGAAGACTATTGCAGCCACAACATAAGAACAGGTTTTTATTATTACAAAGAATATGTGTAAAAGATCTGGACAATAAAAAAGGCTGAAGAATTGATGCCTTCAAACTGTGGTGCTGAGAGAAGACTCTTGAGAGTCCCTTGGACAGCAAGGAGATCAAACCAGTCAATCCTAAAGGAAATAAACCCTGAATATTCATTGGAAGGACTAACTAATGTTGAAGCTGAAGCTCCAATACTTTGGCCACCATGTAAAGAGCTGACTTACTGGAAAAGACCCTGATTCTGGGAAAGACTGAAGTAGGAGGTGAAGGGGACAACAAAGGATGAGGTGGTTGGATGTCATCACTAACTCAATGGACATGAGTTTGAGCAAGCTCTGGAAGATGGTGGAGGACAGGGAAGCCTGATATGCTGCAGTCCATGGGGTCCCAAAGCGTCGGACGTGACTTGGCAACTGAAAACTGAATTCCCATATTTCATAGCAAGAAGTGAATATGCAGAAGTGATAGGGGAAGCACACTGATTGAAACCGCCCACCCTGGCCAGGCACCATAGTAACCATTTGCATGAGTTGTTTTATGACAGGAGATCCTGATAAGGAATACAGAACTAATAAGCCACCACCAACTAGAAGAGTTCAGGAAAAGGTCTAAAGGAGACACCGCGTGTCCGTCCACTTCCCAGGATCCCTCTCGCTAGCATCCATCTTGGCTGAGTGATGAGTGCGCCACCAGGAAAGACTCTGAATTAGAATGATTGGCCAAAGACCACCTGGAAACTAACCCCATCACCATAAAACCCGAGACTGCGAACCACGCGGCAGAGCAGTTCTCCTGGGTTCCCTTACCCTACTGCTCTCCACCCGGGTGCCCTTTCCCAATAAAATCTCTTGCTTTGTCAGCACATGTGTCTCTTCAGACAATTCATTTCCGAGTGTTAGACAAGAACCTAGTTTCGGGCCCTGGAAGGGGTCCGCCTTCCTGCAACAGAAGTAGTCATGCAAGTGTGTTATTGAGAAATGCAGAGATAAATAAGCAAAATAAATCCTAAAAGGGTTCATAGCAGTTGTCTCTGAGTAGTGGAAACAATTTATTGGAGCATGATGAGTATGGGAGTTTTGCTGATTTACCTTTAATAAGCCTAATAGGAATAATTAACTTTGAAAATGATTTACATGTTTTTTATTTGAAATTAAATTGTAAAAATACTGAATAGACATAGCAGTTGGCACAGTGTCTGGCACATAGTAGATATTATATTTATCATCATCTGTTTTCTAATTTTATTATTTTATGATTCATTCTTATTATTTTGACTCTTCAAATGTTGTTTATAATATTTCAGGGAGCATTCTTTTTTTCCAGAACTTTATTTTGTATAGTAATAAAGACACTTGTCAGGAAGTTTTTAATGATTGTTTTCCAGTGATAGTGGAGTAGCCATCCCACACCCATCCCTCTGCTACTGAAATCAGGTTCAGGATATGTTCAGTTCCCTTTGCTTAGCCAATGTTTGAAATGAGCTGAGTCTGGGCAGAGATGGAGGAAAGCCACAGGTCTTATTCATATGGACCCAGTGCACCACCTGGAGCTTCTGAATTGATGGAGAAGAAGCAGAGGATGAGGATCTTAGCAACTCAGCTTTTGGTTGGGTAGAGTTGGCAATTCTGATGCTTTATGCACATATGCTTAATGTGCTTCCCTGGTCCTTCTAAGTGGCAGCTCATTAACACCTCAAGACTGATGGCTTACGTTTTACATTCTAATTGAATATACATTCGCATAATGGAATGTGTGTTGTGACTGCTTGCCTGGAAAAGCTACCCTATTTATTCAACCACCGTGGGGAAAGGAAAGAGATTTTTCTTGCAGAGGCAAGAAATAGCCACATGCTGCTATGAAACACCTTGGAGTTCTAACTTTTCAAATATTGTTTGTTTGTGCTACCTTCTAACATTATATGTTACATTAGTATGTCACATTAGGGAAAGGGAAAATGAAGTCGCTCAGTCATGTCTGACTCTTTGCGACCCCATGGATGGTAGCCTACTGGGCTCCTCTGTCCATGGGATTTTCCAGGCAAAGGTACTGGAGTGGGCTGCCATTTCCTTCTCCAGAGGATCTTCCTGACCCAGGGATCAAACCCAGGTCTACCTGCATTGCAGGTAAACGCTTTACCCTCTGAGCCACCAGGGAAGCTAGTATGTCACATTAGGTCAGAGCAAAAGGATAGCTATTATTGTTCTTCTCATTTGGCAGATGAGAAAACTGAAGCATAGAGATGATTTGCCTATGGTCACATAGCTCAATAAAGATGAGTCACCAAGTCCCACCTTGATTTCAAATATGAGTCTTTCTACCACACCAGGTAATTGTATTTTATTTGCTTATTTCCATACCCATCTAACCCAGAGATCTGAGCCAGCACAGAGGAATATAAAGATAGTATGACATGTTAAGACCCCTTCTTTAAGAGACGACATTAAGGGTAAGGAAGAGGTGTGACCAATGACCTGAGATACTTAAAAAATGCCCTGGGGACTTGACTCTTGGGCAGGCTACATGTAAGAGCTGAGAGAAGGCTCTGCTCCAGTGAAATGCCCTGGAGTAGGAGCGGCATTGCAGAGGTGAGGTCTGTAGGAATAGTCACAAGCAGCAGAGTTCCTGTCATCACAGAGCAGAAATTGGGGGTGGCTGGGCAGAGGAAAAAATATAGGTTTCATTTCTCATGATAGCATTCATCACATGGTGGGAGCTGATAAGAATTCTGAGCCGGAGGCCAGGCTCAGCAGGAAGACTGCCATGATCAATTTGCAGTGTCGCCAAGGGCTCAGGAGGGTTTTGAAAGCTGTTGCTAAGTGTTTGTCATCCCTGAGCAGGAGCCTCTGTTAGACACTCCCTCCAGAATGATAGGGTTGTCCTTCAAGCCGTGTCACCAAGGGAATGACAGTCCAATCCATTAGAGAGTCAACAGGTGGCTACTGCACAACCACTGTGGTGCTCAGTTTTGGCTAGCCACCAGATTCAGTAATGATCACTGCATGCATGCTCAGTCGTGTCTGACTCTTTGTGACCCCATGGACTGTAGCCCACCAGGCTCCTCTGTCCATGGGATTTCCCAGATAAGAATACTGGAATGGATTGCCATTTCCTCCTCTGGGAGATCTTCCTGGCCCAGAGATCAAGGATTCAGTAATGGTGCTTTACAAAAAACGTACACCTTTGGGTCTCACCCCTATTATTCTCATTCCATGAAGTGGGGCCCAGAGTCAATATTTTTTTAAAACTCCACAGTATATTTTAATGCCCATTCAAGACTGAGAAAAATGTATAACCAATTTCGTGTAGGGCATGATCATACCTGCTTGGGGTATGTGTGTGTGTGTGTGTGTATGTGTGTATGTATGGGTGTTTTATAACCTCTTTTTCACCCCATTGGTGAAAGGGGGAATCTTTGCCTTGGGTCCAGGGGTATCCAAACATACAACAACTAACACTGAAAGCTGAGATCTTACGGAGTTTATTAGACACATAAACACAGCCCAGGGAAGGAGGATACTGTACCCGCTGCAGGATTGCACAGGGAGTTCAGAATTCACCCCTAGCAGAGCAGTGTGAACCAGCACAGAATGTCGGGGGGCAAGTCTGTAGTTAAAAAAACAGGGTGAGGTGACTCCTGGTTTCTGTGGGAGAATGTGATTGGATGGTTTGAACAATCCTGCAATCTTTCAGGAAACTGAAACCTATTAGGTTGAGGATGAGGTGAGGTGAAGCTGATTCTGCTGATAAAAGGTCTTCCCTAGTGGGTGAAAGATTTAGTGAAAGCAGTAGGACTCACAGATAGGCCTTTGGGGTACTATGGGGCTCAAAGATTTCAAGGCAGCATGCAACATTTTAGGCCTTCCAGTACAGTCACAGGGGTGGGGCTGATGAGATGATAAAAGTGAGCCGGACAGGAATGGTCCCCAGGAGTCTAGTGAAAATAGATAAGGGTACACAGATCATTGCCTGTAGTGACAAATGCTAAGATACAGGAATCGGGGGTACGGGGGCACAAAAGTAGGGCAGCTAAGATAATAGCTTGGGTTTTATTTAGCCCTCCTTTAACCCTCACATTTAACCAGAAATGTGAAGGTTAAGATGAGCTATTAGTATCCAGGTCTTTCAGACCCCAAAGCTGACACCCTTCTCCCCACTGCCCCAGTGGCTTCTCCTTTCTCCTAGATGTGTCACACTTACTAGTGCAATACTTTACACATAGTAGAGATGCAACATTTTTTTTTTTTCATGAACAGATTCCTTAGAACAAGTTTTAAAGTATGTGGTAAGGCTCAATCAAAGATAAGTAATACTCATCTTTATTAGGTTGAGGAAATGAAGGCCTTTTTATTTTAAACTGGACACCTCTTGTGTTTTTGCAGTCATTCTGCTGGGCATTGGGGATGCAAAGAATAGATGTAGTCTGTCTCATTGAGGTTATATTTCACTGGGGACACACATCATAGAAAACAATGCCAAATGGTAACTAGTGATCCTCTAAAGGAAATGGACAAGGCAAGGAAAGAGACAAAGTAGGGGAGAGGAGACCTGCCATGTATTAAGTGGCTGGAGTTGGGCTAAGTTGGTTGGGAACCATATAAGCAGAAATTTAAGGTATAAGAAAGAGCCCTGAATATGAAATGGACAAGCCTCTTTTACAGATAGAGTAACATGTGTTAGCATTCTGAAGTGATAGGAATTTAGATTTTCTGGGAAAATGAAAGGCAACTCATATATCAGGATTGCAGAGAGCAGGGAAAGGATAAGAAGTAGCAGAAAGGTTAGTAATGATGTACAGAACATGATAAGTTCAGATTATTTTATGAATGCAATGGAAAGGTTGAAGGATTTCCATCTTAAGAAGATCACTGGCTGACACTGTGATTGAATTATAGGCACAGAAAACAACAACAACAACAAAAATGTAGCAAGCAACCATTGAGTTGATTGTGAGTTACGGTAAAAGATAATGGTTAGTGGTCTCATCCAGGTGACAGTGGAGATGGGAGAACTTGGTTAACCTCGAGATATAATGTACCTCAGTGGTAGAATTAATTGGAATTGCTAGTGGAGTGGATGGAAATGTGAGAAAGGAATTCAAAATGGTACCTAGGTTTTTGGTTTGAGTGAAAAGGTTGATAGTAATGCCATTTTTGTATATGTAGAAGACTGTGGAAGAATGAGTTTTGACAAAGAGAAATCAAGGGCTCTTAGACCATCTAAAAATTAGTAACTTGCTTGAGGCCATAGAACTAGAGAGTGACAGAACTTGAATTAGAATCGATCCTGTGATTCCATTATACTTGTAAATAAATCATTACAAATTGCCATGGTTTAATCTTGGCAAAGAGGGAAATAAATTCATTATAATTTATAGGCAATTACATTAAGCTGCAATTAAGCCTTTGCTATTTTGGAAATAAACCTAAGAAAAATAAGGGAAAAAATAGGGAGAGGATTGCTAGAACAGTTTATCAATGTGTACTTATTGACCAATGTTTGTGTGTACAACGTTGCTAGGTTATGCCAAATATTTACAAGATATGGCTCCTGCCTTCAAAAAGCCCATAGTGTAATTCAGCAGTTTCCAAATAATTGTATAGTAAGAGATACTTGTGAGTGTGGTATGAGAATATGGTTCCATGGGCAATCAGTTAGGAGAGAGCCTTTTATAAATTAACATAATTTGTGAGAACTGAGAGGAAAGATATATGGTTATAGCACTTTCTAAATTTATTTGACCTAATAATCTTTATTTGGCAGATCTTTGTCTTGTAACAATGTAACATACTTGTTCTCCATAGAACACAGTTTGGGGAAACTATCTAGTTAGAAATATGGGAACATGAGGCTTCCATACATAAAGTTATCTCTCTAATAGATCACAAGCTCTCTGATAAGCATAAATTTACACCATGATAAAAAACTCTTTATATCAGTAGCTACAACGACAGTAGCTAACATTCACTCAGTTATCATTCTACAAGTATCAGTTGAGCCTCAGTCACCTGCCAGGCACTGTGACAAGAGCTAGGGACATAAGTGGGAAGAAGACAGACAAGGCTAGTATCTTCCAGATAACCTAGAGTCCAGTGAAAAGATGAGGTTAAAACTCGGTCTGAATAAGCACAACTAGCAGAGGCTGTGAGCAGGGCATGCACCAGCTCTCCCCAAACCTCTCCCCTATTCTTCTCCACATCCGTGTTAGCTGCTACACTCTTCTGAAGGACTAGTCATGGTTGACTTGGATAAAGGCAGCAACCATTGCCGTAGGAGAGCAGCCTCCCATTATTTAATTTGGGATCCTTTGACATTTTCTTTCTTTGCTTAGTCAAGACTTAAAGAGAATTAAAGAGGTCTGGATCAAGATGGCAGAGTAGGATGATCCTAAGCTCACCTCTTCCCATGGGTACACCAAAATTAACGATTAATTACAGAGCAACTATCTCAGAGAATGACCTCAAGACTAGCAGAAAAGACTTTATACAATTAAAGATATAAAGAAAGAGACACAAAAAAATGGGTAGAAGGGATAGAGGTGCAGTCTGGTCAGGATGTACATCCCTGGCTTGGCGACCCATGGGTAGGAGGAAAATCACAGGTGCAGAAGTCCTCACCTCATGGGACTCCTCAGTCTGGGGTTCCTGCACCAGGAAGAAGAGCCTCCAAAATGCCTAGCAAATACAAAATTAGCATAAAAATTCTGTTTTTTCTATACATTAATAATGAACTCAGAGAAATAAAGAAAATAACCCCATTTACAATTGCATCAAAAAAGAATACCTAGGAATGAATTTAGCCAAGGAGATGAAACACCTGTACTCTGAAAAATATTAATATGTTGATAAAAGAAATAGAGCACAAACAAATGGAAAGATATACCATGTTTATGGATTGAAAGAGTCAATATTGTTCAAGTGTTGACACAACTAAGAGCAATCTGATTCAATGCAATACTTATTAAAACACCAATGGCATTTTTCATAGAACCAGAACAAATAATCCCCAAACTTGGCTCATGAAAGACCCCAAATAGCCAAAGCAGTCTTGAGAAAAACAAAGCTGGAGGTATCATGTTCTCTGATTTCAAAATATATTACAAAGATCTAATAATCAAAACAATATGGTACTGGCACAAAAACAGACATGATGTAGATCAACAGAACAGAATATAGAGTCCAGATATAAATCCACACTTGTATGATCAATTTATTTATGGCAAGAGAGGCAAGAATATAAAGTGGGGCAAAGACTGCTTCTTTAATAAATGGTATTGGGAAAACTGAACAGCTACATGCAAATAAATGAAGCTAGACAATTTTCTTATACCATATGCAAAAATAAATTCCAGATGAATTAAAGACTTAAATGTAGACTGAAACCACAAAAACTAGAAAAAAATGTAGGCAGAAAACTCTGATATCAGTCTTAGCAATATCTTTTTGGATCTGTCTTCGTAGGAAAAGGCAACAAAAGCAAAAATAAGCAAATGGGACTACATCAAACTAAAAAGCTTTTGGACAGTGAAGGAAACTATAATGAAAAGGCAACCTACTAAGTGATATATTTCCAAATGATATATTCAATAAGGAGGTTAATATCCAAATATATGAAGAAGTCATACGAGTCAATATTAAAAAAAAATATCTGATTTAAAAATAGGCAGGAAATGTAAGTAAACATTTTTCTAATTAAGACATACAGATAGCCAACAAATACATGGAAAAATGCTAAATTATCAGGGAAATGCAAATCAAAACCATTATGAGATGTCACCTCATACCTATCAAAATAGCTATTATCAAAAAACGAATAATAAATGTTGGTGAGGTTGTAGAGGAAAAGGTACCCTTGTACACTGTTAATAGGGATGTAAATTACTGCAGCCACTTTAAAACCATATGGAGTTTCCTAGAAAAATTAAAAATAGAGCTACCATACAATCCAGTGGCTTGCCAGGTGGCGCTAGGGGTAAAGAACCCTCCTGCCAATTCAGGAGACATAAGAGACATGGGTTTGATCCCTGGGTCGGGAAGATCCCCTGGAGAAAGAAATGGCAACCCAATCCAGTATTCTTGCCTGGAGTATCCCACAGACAGAGGAGCCTGGTGGGCTACAGTCCATGGGGTTGCAAAGAGTCAGGCATGACTGAAGCAGAAGATTCACTTACCATACAATCTAGCAATTCCACTCCTGGGTATCTAACCAAGGAAAACTCTAACATTAATTCATAAAGATATATGCCGACCTATGTTTCATTAAAGCATTATTAACAATGGCCAATAGCCAAGATACAGAAGCAACTGAAGTGTCCATCAATAAATAGATAAATGGATACAAAAGGTAAGCATCCCATTCCCAAAATGGAATATTACTCATACAAAAAGAATGAACTCTTGTCATTTTCAATAACATGGATGGCTGTAGGTTATTCTAAGTAAAGTATGTCTGACAAATACTATGCTATTTCACTTATATGTGGAATCTAAAAATAATGTAAATCGACAATTACAACAAAACAGAAACAGAATTACAGGTGCAGAAAACAAACTGGTTACCCATTTACATGGGAAAAATACATAAAATAGATGAAGGGGATTAGGAGGTATAAACTTCCAGTTATATAATAGAGGTATACCCCATTTTGTTGTGCTTCATTTTATTGCACTTTGTAGATACTATGTTTTTATAAATTGAAGGTATGTGGTAACCCTGAGTTGTCATTTGATGGTTAGCATGTTTATCAATAAAATATTTTTAAATTAAGGTATGTATATTGGTTTCTGGAAACAATGCTATTGTACACTTAATGAACTACAGCGTAAAAATAACTTTTATATGCACTGGGAAAACCAGAAAGATTGTGATTTGCCTTATTGAAGTATTTGTTTTATTTTGTGGTGCTCTCTAACCAAACCTACAATGTCTTTGAGGTATGCTGGTAAATAAGTCAAGGGGATACAGTGTACATCACAGGGAATACAGTTCAGTTGCTAAGTCATGTCCAGCTCTTTGCGACCCCATGGACCGCAGCACACCAGGCCTCCCTGTCCATCACCAACTCCCAGAGTCTACTCAAACCCATGTCCATCACGTCAGTGATGCATTCCAACCATCTCTTCCTCTGTTGTCCCCTTCTCCTCCCGCCTTCAATCTTTCCCAGCATCAGAGTCTTTTCCAATAAGGTGGTTCTTCGCATGAGGTGGCCAAAGTATTGGAGCTTCAGCATCAGTCTTTCCAATGAATATTCAGGACTGATTTCCTTTAGGATGGACTGGTTGGATCTCCTTGCAATCCAAGGGATTCTCATCTTCTCCAACCCATGTTTCAAAAGCATCAATTCTTCGGTGCTCAACTTTCTTTATAGTCCAACTCTCCCATCCATACATGACTACTGGAAAAGGCATAGCTTTGACTAGATGGGCCTTTGTTGACAAAGTAATGTCTCTGCTTTTTAATATGCTTTCTAGTTTGGTTATAGCATTTTTTCCAAGGAGCTGCTGCTGCTAAGTTGCTTCAGTCATGTCCGACTCTGTGTGACCCCATAGACGGCAGCCCACTAGGCTCCCCCGTCCCTGGGATTCTCCAGGCAAGAACACTGAAGTAGGTTGCCATTTCCTTCTCCAATGCATGAAAGTGAAAAGTGAAAGTGAAGTTGCTCAGTTGTGTCCGACTGTTCACAACCCCATGGACTGCAGCCCACCAGGCTCCTCTGTCCATGGGATTTTCCAGGCAAGAGTACTAGAGTGGGTTGCCATTGCCTTCCTGTCAAGCGTCTTTTAATTTCATGGCTGCACTCACCATCTGCAGCCAAAAAAAAAATAAAGTCTGTCCCTGTTTCCAGTGTTTTCCAATCTATTGCAGTAAAGTGATGGGACCAGATGCCATGATCTTAGTTTTCTGAATGTTGAGTTTTAAGCCAACTTTTTCACTTTCCTCTTTCACTTTCATCAAGATGCTCTTTAGTTCTTCTTCGCTTTCTGCTATAAGGGTGGTGTCTGAGGCGTATCTGAGGTTATTGATATTTCTCCCAGCAATCTTGATTCCAGTTTGTGCTTTGTCCAGCTTGGCATTTTGCATGATGTACTCTGCATATAAGTTAAATTAGCAGAGTGACAATATACAGCCTTGATGAACTCCTTTCCCAAATTGGAACCAGTCTGTTGTTACATGTCCGGTTCTAACTGTTGCTTCTTAACCTGCATACAGATTTCTCAGGAGGCAAGTCAGGTGGTCTGGTATTCCCATCTCTTTAAGAATTTTCCACAGTTTGTTGTGACCCACACAGTCAAAGGCTTTCGCATAGTCAATAAAGCAAAAGTAAATGTCTTTCTTGAACTCTCTTGCTTTTTCGATGATCCAGCAGATGTTGGCAATTTGATCTCTGGTTCCTCTGCTTTTTCTAAATCTAGCTTGAATATCTGGAAGTTCATGGTTCACGTACTGTTGAAGCCTGGCCTGGAGAATTTTGAGCGTTACTTCGCTAGCATGTGAAATGAGTGCAATTGTGCTGTAGTTTGAACCTTCTCTGGCATTGCCTTTCTTTGGGACTGGAATGAAAACTGACCTTTTTCAGTCCTGTGGCCACTGCTGAGTTTTCTAGATTTGCTGGCATATTGAGTGCAGCACTTTCACAGGGAATACAGTTAGCAGTATTGTAATAACTTTGTATGGTGATATATGGCTTATGAAGACCATTTCATAATATATATAATTGAACCACTATGTTGTACACCTGAAACCAACATTACATGTCAGCTATACTTCAATAATACTTAAAAGTTAATTAAAGAGGATGGAGCCACAGGGGCCAGGAATGCTCTATCACCACATCTTTGATAAGCAACTTCCTGGACTAGGATGAATGATAAATCTGAAGCTGGAACCATCTATTCTTCTAAAGCTTGAATTTATCATTTTTTAAGGATCTACATTCTTAGCAACTCTCTAATATACAATATAGAGATATTAGCCATAGTTACCATTTGGTACATTACATCCCAGGACTAATTTACTCTGTGTCTGAAAGTTTGTACTTTTAACAGTTTCACTCATTTTGCCCACCCCAGACTCCCTGCCCCTGGCAAACACCAGCCTGTTCTCTGTATCTATGAGTTTGTTTTGTTCTGTTTTCGTACATTCCACATAAAAGTGAAGGTATACAGTATGTCTTTGTCTGACTTATGTCATGTAGTATGATGTCATTGGGGTCCACCCAAGTTGTCACAAATGGTAGGATTTCTTTCTTTTTTGTGACTGAATAATAATATATATATATATCACATTTTATTTATTCATTCATCCATCACTGGATAATTAGGACATTTCCATGTCTTGACTATTATATATAATGCTGCAATGAATATAGAGGCTTATATATATATATGTGTGTGTGTGTGTGTATATATATATACACACACACATATTCACATTAGTGTTTTTGTTTCCTTTAGATAGATACCCATAATTGAATTTGCTGGATTATTCATTAATTTTATTCTTAATATTTTGAGGGACCTTTATACTATTTTCCATAGTGGATACGCGAATTTACATTTCTTACCAACAGTGCACAAGGGTTTCCTTTTCTTCACGTCCTCACCAACACTGGCTATTTATCTTTTTTTATAATAGCCATGGTGATATCCGATTGTGGCTTTGATTTCCATATCACTTATAATTAGTGATGCTGAACACTGAACCTTGCATTTGGCCAAAATGTTTAGAACCCAAAGAAGTTGAGGAACCACTCAAAGATGTCAGCCCTTGCAGGTATTAAGGAGCTGTTCCCTTAAGGAACCATGGACAGATTCACTAGGAAGACAGTGACCCTGGGTTGGGGCATTGCCTGCCCCACCAGGTGCTTCTCTCTCTTGTTTCCCTCCATTCAGCCAGTTTCTACTTTCTAGACGAAGAACTGAGGAATGGTAGGGCTTTTAACATTTCTAAAGTCACACAACTAGTAAAAGCTGGAGCCAGAATGCAAATCCAAGTCTGTGGAATTCAGCTCCTTCTCATCATTAATTTTGCCAAAATTAAGCATGTATGAAGGAACAGGCCAGCAAGGGGAGCAGGTAAATGGCAGGTCTCGCTATACTTTGGCTTAGTTATCCCCTTTCGCAAGGTTTGTAGGATTCTGGCCAGGGTTGTTGGAGCAGGTACATCTGAGGATGCTCCAGACTCTCTGATGTAGAGATTTCAGGCAGCTTTCCAGGGAGGTCACCAGGACACAGAAGCCACCCCAATGCCATGCTGAATGATGATAGCAAATGTGCATAGTGGGCTTACTATGAGTGCTGGGCTCTGTACCTTTCCCAAGTTTGTCGAGGTGGTGAGTGGAGAACCACAGGTTTCAAACTGTGGCGAGCAGTCTCAGTACCCCTGCTCCCCTCATTCTGCCTCTCCACTCTGAAGAGCTACATTGATGTATCAGGTTCAAATCCTGGCTGTGCTATGAAAACTTAATCGTGTTCCTTAAGTTCTCTGGACTTATTTCCTCAATTACAATAATGGGGATGAAAAAAGTGCTTCCTAGTGTTGTTGGGTAATTAAATGACTAAGGCATGTGAGTCACCTGGCAAGATGCTTAACATATAATAAATATGCAATAGAAGTTGGAAGATTTTGCCATTGGATTGATATAAGCACCCAGTAACCCCCTTAACAGCTCTCCCTGGTGGCTCAAACAGTAAAGAATCTGCCTGTCATGTGGTAGACCCAGGTTCGATCCCTGGGTTGGGAAGATCCTCTGGAGAAGGAAATGGCAACCCACTCCAGGATTCTTGCCTGGAGAATTCCATGGACAGAGCAGCCTGGTGGCCTACAGTTTATGGGGTCGCAAAGAGTGGGACATGACTGAGTGACTAACACTTTCCTTTCATTTTCAACCCCCTTAACAGATGACTTCCTCCTATGGCATGTAGATAGATCTCAAGAGCCCATCTGTGACCTGGAGAGTGGCTAGGTGGGGGATGGGGTACAGGGGTGGGAAGGAGAAGCAAGCTTCCATGTGGGGCTCTGAGGCTTGGAGCTGGTGAGCTGCCAGAGGATGAAAGAGTCCAGTAGACCCCTCCTCTCAGCTTCTGCATAAACCAAAGAGAGGGTGCTGGATCTGGAAGAGAAGGAAGGAGAGAGTAACCAGACTGTCCTGCAGAGGGGCAAAGCCAGTTATCTCCACAACACCCATTGCTGTTGTTTCTCTGGGCACTCCTAGACTCTCTGTTCACTGACTGCTGATTCCTTGCAGAGCCTGGCACTACATGTCAGTGAAGCCACTTTCCACTCCCTTGAATACTGGTATCTGTAACCTCGTGAGCCTGGACTGGGCTGGCCTAAACCAGTTCCCTGTTGGAACTGTCAGTTTCCGGCTCTTGGAAACCTCTGTAGGCCCAGTCTTGCATCCTCCCCAGGTATTTCTGCCTCTGGAAGTCTCAGACACCCTGTGATTATCAAAGGGAACCCACAGGTGACTTGGGAGGAGGGGCAGGTCTGTGGTCTGTCCACACCTGCCCCCAGATATGAGGTTACTGAGAGAGAACATTTCCTGGAATGTTAGAGATCAAAAAAAAAAAAAAAAGAGCCAGACTTATGAAGTTGAGAACAAAACCCCAGTGAAAACCTGCAACTGTGTTAGATGAGTGCCAGATGCTGGACTAGACAGTCTATTAAAAAGCAGAGACATTACTTAGCCAACAAAGGTTTCTCTAGTCAAAGCTATGGTTTTTCCAGTAGTCATGTATGGATGTGAGAGTTGGACTATAAAGAAAGCTGAGTGCCTAAGAATTGATGCTTTTGAACTGTGGTGTTGGAGAAGACTCTTGAGAGTCTCTTGGACTGCAAGGAGATCCAACCAGTCCATCCTAAAGGAAATCAGTCCTGAATATTCATTGAAAGGACTGATGTTGAAGCTGAAACTCCAATACTTTGGCCACCTGATGCGAAGAACTGACTCATTGGAAAAGACCTTGATGCTGGGAAAGATTGAGGGCAGGAGGAGAAGGGGACAACAGAGGATGAGATGGTTGGATGGCATCACTGACTTGATGGATATGAGTCTGAGTAAGCTCTAGGAGTTGGTGATGGACAGGAAGCCTGGTGTGCTAGAGTCCATGAGGTCACAAAGAGTCAGACACAACTGAGTGACTAAACTGAACTGAGCTGCTGGACTCTATCTGAGGCATCTCCAATAAGGCACAGAAGAACCCATGAAGCAGGTATGGTTAGAATGCCCATTTTGAGGACAGTGAAAAAAGCCAGAGAAGTGAAGTCTCTGACCCCAAGTCACACAAGGAGTTAGCTGCAGACCCAGGATGCAAATAAATTCATGTCCAACCAAGCCCAGAATCCTTGCTCTCAAGCCATGTCTCTCCACTAAATTCCCATCATCAGCTCCTCTGCTCTGCTCACATGTCCCAATCCTGCTGCAGCTATAAACCAAATATCAGAGCCTGCCACTTGAATGAACTCCCTGTGATATTAATTGTCAGTGCTTTTTAAAATCAGAAGCAAACAGGAAAATAGTTTCTCCAAAGGTTAATTAATTCAACTCAACCTGACAAATACTTTTTGAGTATCAACTTGGTGACAGATGCAGGCTTAAATGGTACGGGTAATATGAGGGGAGGAAGGGGAACGGACAGAAAAGAGGAATAAAATGGGAAAACACTCTGTCCTTATTCTCAGAGAATTTTATGTCTGTAGGTGAAAACATCCAGTGATCAGAATGGCACCTACAAAAGTTTTTCTTGAACAACTTAGCCAGGGAAAAAATATAGATAAAAATATTGTCCAAAATGAACACAAACCAGGCTGACATTTCCCTGGGCTCAAGCGTCAGACATCGATACACACACCCCAGTCTCCCAGCTCTGCTCCGCCTCACCATGGTAACCGCCAGGGCCCTCATCTGCCAGATGGTTTTTTATTTATTTATTTATTTTAATGTGCTCTGGATGTAGCTGGAGAGGAGAAGATGGATGAATGGATGGCTCAAGTACCCTCAGTCCGTTTGCAGCCCAGCAACCCCAAATGTCTCTGAAAATCAGTCCCCTTTATAAACAGCACATCTTGAGAAATCTACTGTGTATCAGAAGATGGGTGTCTGAAACAAATGAAGATCAGAGCCCAGGTGTCCCATCCTGTGGGGCAGACCCAGGTGGTGTGTTAGTTTGCTTCATGCTAAGTTGCTTAAGTCGTGTCCAACTCTGTGATCCCATGGAGTGTAGCCCACCAGGCTCCTCTATCCATGAGATTTTCCAGGCACGAATACCGGAGTGGGTTGCCATTTCCTTCTCCAGGGGATCATCTGAACCTGGGGATCGAACCTGTGTCTCTTACTCGTCTTGCATTGGCAGGATGGTTCTTTACCACTAGCGCCACTTGGGCTGCCTTAACAAAGTACCTCAGACTGGTGGCTTAAACCGCCATTTATTTTCTCACAGTTCTGGAGGCTGGAAGCCTAAGGCCGAGGTAGCTGGCAGGTTTGGTCTCTCCTGACCTCTCTCCTTGGCTTTCAGATGGCCTCCTTCCCATCATGTCCTCACATTGCCCTGCCCCTGTGTGTGCATCCCTGGTGTTTGTGTGTCCAAATTTCTCCTTCTTATAAGGATACCTTATACCTCATCAGATTGGATGAGGGCCCATCCCATTGGCCTTATTTTAACTTAATCACCTCTTTAAAGACTCTCCAAATACAGTCACATTCTGAGATAGGGAATTATGGCTCCAACATAGGAATTCAGAGATGGTGGGGGGAGGGGGGAGGGATACACAATTCTGCCTGTAACACCAGACTTTGCTCTAGTGACTTTATTTCTACTTCTTCACTTGTCACTCACAATAAGTGAAGGGTTAAGTACTATGATTATTAGGTACTGAAAAAACTTGTTCAGAGAATTTGACTAACTCTAAGGGCTTCCTTGGTGGCTCAGTGGTAAAGAATCTGCCTTCCATTGCAGGAGATGCATGCTTGATCTCTGGGTCGGGAAGAACCCCTGGAGAAGCAAATGAAAACCCAGTCTGGTATTCTTGCCTGGAAAATTCCATGGACAGAGGAGCCTGGAGGGCTACAGTTCATGGGGTTGCAAAGAGTCAGACATTACTTGGCGACTAAACAACAACAATAACAAGGCTCTATAGCTAGCAAGGGGTTGTATTAATCTCCTATTGTTGCTATAACAAATTACCACAAACTCGGTAGCTTAAATCTACACAGGTTTATCATCTTGCAGTTGGGTAGTTTAGAAGTTAAAAATTGGTTTCATTGGGCTGAATCAACATGTCAGCAGGCTGCATTCTTTTCTGGAGGATCTAAGAAAGAATGTTTTTTCTTGTCTTTTTCAACGTTTAGAAGCTGCTTAAATTCCTTAGCCTTCAGACCCTTCCTCTATCTACAAAGCTGTAACCAGCAGGTCAAATTCTCTTCACTCGGCATCACTCTGACCTTTTCTTATTTTTCCACTATACCATGAGGACACTGCTGTTTTTTCACTTCCACATGATCCCAGCACCTAGCTTATTGTACAAGCTCAATAAATTAATTAAATATTTATTAACTAGTTGATTATTAACAAGTATAAATATTAAAAGATGAATAAGCAAAGGTGGCAGAGACTGCAAAACTTGCATTATGCCTGGTTCTCCCACTATTCTACTGTGGGAGCTGGAGAAACTTATTTCTCTTCTCTGGAGTTCACCTTTCTCATCTGTATTATGATGAGCATTTGTTTCATCTTGAATGGCTAGGTCAGTTCTAAAATCTCATAATTCTCAGCCAAGGTACCAGCAGCTCCTGCTTTGCTTTTATTTTCTGTTTTCCTGTTTCATAAAGGTTCAAGTTTTCCACAACTCCAGGGAGCCTAATCCTTGTCACTTGTCAGTCATGTCAGTTGCCACATTGCCTCCGATCCATTCCATACTCTCTCATCTTTCCCAGATTGCTTCCTGGCCTGTGCTCAAGCCATTAGCTCTACCTTCCTCAACAAGCCCTTTTCATCATCGCAGACTCAAAGCAATTTTCTTCCTCTGTGAAATGCTCCCAGACACTCCAGCCCCCAGAGCTCTCTTCTGTCTTGGCATCAATCACAACAGCGCTCAGAGAATAAAAGCTTCAGTATCACTGCATCAGGAGTAAAGGGACAAAGGGGTTATTCATTCATTCAACAAATATTTGTTGAGCATCTCCTCTTTTGCTGTTTTCCTCTATTCCACCAATTTGAGGGGGGAGATACAATAATGAGCAGAGCATTCATAATCTCTGCCCCGAGGGAATCCATGTATCTACATATGGGGGATAAGACAATTGACAAATACAGGGCCATCTCAAACATCACATAGTTAGGGGATGGGAGAGTATGGGACAGATGATTATGAAGGGGCAACAGGACCTCAGAGTGATGGTACATCAGCATCTTGGTAATGATGAAGATTTCAAGAGTGTGTACCTACATCAAAACATCAAACCATACACTCAAAATATGTGGTTTATTGCATATCAAATAATAAGTATATACCTCAATACAGTTCCTTAAAGTTAAGTGTTTCCATTAAAGAAAATGAGAAATTTGATTGCGCATGTGCGTGTGCGTGTGCGTGTGTGTGTGTGTGTGAGGGGTGAGAAGAAGGAAAGTGATAGAAGGCTTTTAAAAGAGATGGAAGGAGGGTAGATCTGTTAAATGTTTTACCATCTTAAATATCAGAGCTTAGAAATCACATAGATTCACTTTCAGTTTCCATCCTGGACCCTGAAGCCGAGAGTTGTGATGGTTTTCATAAGGTCCTGTAACTCTTTTCTGGTTATTAATACTGTGAATAACAACTACCATCATTTAGGCAACCACTAAGCACCATGCCCTGTAAGAGGTGCTTGAAGTCCATTATCTCACCGGTCCTCACAATTTCCCTTCTAAGTAGAGATCATTATTTCCTTTTATGAGGAATGAGAAAACAGGCTCAGCTAAACACCTTTCTGAAACCCACATGGCTAGAAAATTGAAGGGCCGTAATTTAAATCCAGGTCATTTTGAGTCCAAAGAGCGTTTTTCATTTTAATAAAACCTAGCATTACCTACATATAATTACCTACAAAGCATTTCAATTCCAAGTATAAAGTGAAATTATCATATAAATTTTATAAAACGCAGGGCCTTTGGGATGAAACTGTTTTGGAGCCAGATAGAGGTGACGGTTGCACAACATTGTAAATGGACTGAAAGCTACTGACTTGTAGACTTTAAAATGCTTAATTTTATGTTTTGTGAACTTGACCTCGATAAAAACAAAGAAATATTTAACTTCAGTTAAGGTAAAACACAAACCTTTTTTCATCATTAAATTCAGTAAAAGGGAGTTATTATTTCTAGCTTGATTTTATATTAATAGACATATTATTTTGAAAGCCTTCTAGAAATTTCTTGAGCTGAAGAATAATAATACAAGACAAATTAGAGTGTATTAGCAGTGCAGAGGGTATGACAGGAAAAGATCTCGGCTATAATCAGGGTGGCTGCATGGAGTTGGGTAGGTTGGGAGTTTATGCCCATACACTTTGGGTAATTTTTTTTTCTTTTTGAAATCTTGGTTTTCTTAAAATCAGGATGGTACAACCTGCTCTGCCTGCCTCAGAGTCTTATTATGAGGCTCAAATAAGATCCAATTGGAAGCTTTTTGTAAATCTAAAAAGCTAAACAAAATTGAGGCATTATCATTATCGTCCGAAACAGTGTAATTTAAGCAAAGAGCTTCTCTGTGGCATGATGGCTGATAAGGAGCAGAGATGATGTTCACAAAGCATCTAATGAGCTAGTCGTGAATCTGGACAGGCTCTGTGACTCATATGGCCGATATAATATGGCAAAAGTCATACTGGGCCAGCTCCTGGGCTTAATACCTATAAAACTAGCAACTTCTGATATCTGTTTCTTCCTAATGGGCTTGGAGAAGCTAGTCACTGTGTAAAAACTGACTTTCCTGAGTCCACCGTGCTTTATGGAAGCTCAAGCCAGCCACACCAAGAGGCTCAGGGGAAAGACAAGAGTTGCTATTCCAACTATCCGAATCCAGGTCCCAGATGAGGAGGGAAGAAACTATTTTGAACCTCAGTAGGTACATTCAGTTCAGTTCAGTTCAGTCGCTCAGTCGTGTCCGACTCTTTGCGACCCCATGAATCGCAGCACACCAGGCCTCCCTGTCCATCACCAACTCCTGGAGTTCACTCAAACTCACGTCCATCGAGTTGGTGATGCCATCTAGCCATCTCATCCTCTGTCATCCCCTTTTCCTCCTGCCCCCAATCCCTCTCAGCATCAGAGTCTTTTCCAATGAATCAACTCTTTGCATGAGGTGGCCAAAGGACTGGAATTTCAGCTTTAGCATCATTCCTTCCAAAGAACACCCAGGACTGATCTCCTTTGGAATGGACTGGTTGGACCTCCTTGCAGTCCAAGGGACTCTCAAGAGTCTTCTCCAACACCACAGTTCAAAAGCATCAATTCTTCAGCACTCAGCTTTCTTCACAGTCCAACTCTCACATCCATACATGACCGTTGGAAAAACCATAGCCTTGACTAGACGGACCTTTGTTGGCAAAGTAACGTTTCTGCTTTTGAATATGCTATCTAGGTTGGTCATAACTTTCCTTCCAAGGAGTAGATACTTAGGGATTAAAAAAAAAAAAAAAAAAAGCAAGGAATCTAGTGGAAAGTCAGAATTGAGAGCTCAGATATATGGTCTCAGTAGAGCTACCTCCAGTTCTCTTGGGGCCACCTCACCTGACACCCCAGTCACTGTTGGACAGAAATGAGCCATTCCTATTGTGTCCAGACTAAATCCTCACCCAGAGAATAATAAACATGATAAAATGATTGCTGTTTCAATCCATTGACTTTTGGTTGTCTTGTTATGCTGCAATAGAAGACTAGAAGCCCAAGAGAAGAGAACCATCATGGATCATAGAATCAGGCCAGATTTGATACCTGGCTCTCCCACTTCCTTCTACCTTGTGTGACCTGGGCACCTTAATTAGCATCTCTGAGCCTCAGTTTCCTAATCTATCCAAAGGGAACAATCCCACCTACACTGCAGGGCTATTGTAAGAAATATACCAAATGAATGCAGACTTTCAGGCATGTAGTAGCACTCAATAAATGGCACCTATAATAGTCATCATTTTAAGTTCTTGCTGAGCTGTTAGTCCTCCTACACAGAAAAATGGAAACATTTTTGGAAGTGTTTCTGCAATTAATTTTTTAGTTTAATTCAGCTGAATCCAAATAGGCTGCCAGATTGTTTTCTTAATCAGAACCCCTTTCCCAGGACTGTGCCCTGTTGGGAACTGCTTTTGGCTGGGGGTGCCACCTCCCATACTGGTGCTGGCATCTTTTCCACTTCTCCATTTCCCATTTCCCTTTGAACCTGGGGCTCTGTGTTGGATATCTGGGGGCTCCCCGCTACAAATGGTTTCCAGAGTTAGAACTATAGATCATGATGACTGGGTAGGGGTTTGGTCCTTTCGCCCTTTCTCACTAATTATACTCCTGGCTGAGAGTCTGGCATGAGGTTTTGATTCACAGCCAGCTGTAGACTGGGCACTCTGGGCAATCAGTGCCTGTGCTACAGCTGTTAGTCCTGGCCTGGGGGGCCTCTCCGGATCTTGGGTGGTGATGTGAATGCCAAACATCGCCCTCACTGCCTGCTCTGCTCCTTCATTTGCTTTCTCCTGCCATAGCCACTGTCTGGCATGGGGGCCGTGCGTGGGAGCACAGGCTGTCAGCCCCCCCTCCCAAGGCTCTTTAATTTCCTGTCCTCCCAAATCCAAGCAGCCTCTTAGGACCTGTTTAGAAAGACTGATTTATCAGCTCCAAATACCAACAGCGGGATTGTGGGGGATCATGAGCAGCCGGGCTAGATTGGAAACGTGGCTTCTTTATAAATGTTACAATTAACTAGACAGAATTCTCCTCACTCCTTTTCTCCCTCCCGCCTTTAACAGAGTCCCAGCATGGAAAAGATGCAGGGGCTGAGAGACCCCTGGGGCACCAGGCCTCGCTTGTCAGGACCACGTGAGGAACTTGTGGGGCCCTGAGCCATGGGACCCGCCACCCTCTCAGATAAAAGGTGTTAGAGTTGGCTTTGACCCTGTGAAACAGCAGCCAGAGCACTGCAGTCTTGACATTTATTTCCTCATCTTCCTGTAAACACAGTAACCCCTTAATTAGTGCCCGCCGTCTCTGACGTCAGGCAGCAGGGCTCCTGTGGGCAGCAATCCATTTATCACCAGCTCAAACCGGTCTGCTTCCAGGAGCAGTCAGTGCCCCCAGACGATTTTCTCTGTCTGGAAAGAAAGAGCCAGAAGGGAGCCAAGGCAGTGAAAAGAGAAATGATCAGACCAGTGCTAATTTTCTCAGGAGCTGCTGGCTGTCCCCAGAACCCTGACAGTAGCTGAGAGAAGTGGGAAGGGTAGTGATGGGCACCTCTTCCCTCTGAATCTTCTGGAAGTGAGCTAACACCGATTGAAATAAAGGCTTTAGAGAACCCTATTGTATGTGTCTGCTTTTGTTCCCATTTTACAGAGGAAGAAACTGAGGCTCAAGGGAGTACTTAATGCACCCAGCTTGCCTTCATTTCAGTACAAAAATTACTGTATATTACTACAAACTGAGTAGCTGAAAACCACAGAAATTTGTTCATTCACAGTTTTGGAGGCAAAAGTCCAAAACCAAGGTGTCAGCAGGGCGTGCTCTCTCCAGAGGTACTAGAGGTGAGTTCTTTCTCATCCCTTCTAGCAGTTGCAGGTGTTCCTTGGCACTCTTGGGTTTACAGCAGCAGAATTTCTATCTCCACCCCTGTTTTCACATGATGGGCTTTCCGCTCTGTGTCTGTGACCTTCTAAGCATACCAGTCATTGAATGAGGTAGGGCTCCTTCTAAACCAGTATGATCTCATTTCAATTTGAATACCTAAGCATAGATCCCAGGGCTTCCCTGGCGGCTCAGACAGTAAAGAATCTGCCTGCAATGCAGTAGATGCGGGTTCGATCCATGGGTTGGGAGATCCCCTGGAGAAAGGAATGGCAGCCCACTCCAGTATTCTTGCCTGGAGAATTCCATAGAGAGAGGAGCCTCCCAGGCTATAGTCCATGGGGGTCACAAAGTGTTAGACACAACTGAGCAACTAACACTTTCACTGTTTCACTTTTTTCAAGCATAGATCCTATTTCCAAATAAGGTGATATTCACAGGTTCAAGGTGATGATAAATTTTGGGGGCGGGCACTGCTTTGCCTGGCACACCTGTAAGTAACCAGGTTCAGAGTCAAGATCTTTCTAAGGCTGGTGCTCTTTATGCTCAACAAACTGCCTCCAGGGCTGAATTCATGGTGCATGTATGTGTTGGTGAAAACCTAGATTTTTGTCCCTGGACAATGGTAACATTTCTCTTTTGCAGACTTGGAAGTATAAACGGACACAGTGCTTTGCCCTGTGCCCTAGCTGCTCTCTAACACTGAGCCCTTCCTCCCTGGGTTGCTCCTTCACTCTTATCTAGTTATCACCCAGACTTTCCTCCTTGGGCTCCCCAAGCACAATCTCAGAATCCTCATGCATCAAAGAGCCCTAAACAGAAAGAGACTCCCAGATACAAAAAGCTAACAGATGGTTGACAGAGGGGAGATGGGTTGAGGTATGGGTGAAACAGGCGAAAGGGGTTAAGAGATTCAAGCTTCCAGGTATAAGATAAGTTATGGGATGCAATGTACAGCAAAAGAGTATAGTCAGTAATAGTGTAATCATTTTGTTTGGTGATAGATGGTTATTAGACTTATCATAGTGGTCATTTTATAATGTATTTGTCAAATCACTATATTGTATACCATAAACTTACATAATATTGTATATCAACTATACTTCAATTAAGAGAAAGACAAGAGGAAAAAAAAAAAAAAGCCCTTAAAGCTGATGTACAAACTTATAATCAGCTCACAAACACTGCCATCTTCTTCACAAACACAAACATCTTTGGCACTTCAGTGAAAGACAAAGTTTGCCTCCCAGCCCTAGCTTCTGCCCTCACACAGCCTGTAGGCTGTTCTTCTGTGGCTGTTCAGTTGGAGGTGGCATGAACTTAAAGCCCTTAACCCTACACCCCTACACAATTCCTACAGGTCTCTCATGCAGTCTCAGCTTAGTCCCAGCTGCCTAAGAGAGGAAGCAAAGGTAGTATTATAAAATAATCATGAGACTTAGAATGAGGCGAGCTGGAGTTTGACCTTGAACATTGCCTTATTCTAGCTACACCACAAGTCACATATCTCTTCTGAGCCTCTGTTTCTTCATCTATGAGTAGAATAATACTGACCCAATCAGGTTGAAGTGAGGAAGAAGTAGGATGATTCATGCCAAGTACTTGGCACACTTAAAGTGCTCAGTTGGCTTCCCTTGTGGTTCAGGCAGGAAGGAATATGCCTGCCATGCAGGAGACCTGAGTTTGATCCCTGGGTTGGGAAGATCCCCTGGAGAAGGGAATGGCAACCCACTCCAGTATTCTTGCCTGTAGAATTCCACTCACAGAGAACCCTGGTGAACTACTGTCCATGGGATTGCAAAGAGTCAGACATGACTGAACGACTAACAACAAAGTGCTGGATAAATGCAAGCAGGGGCCACTGGTGTTCCCCATGAGACCTCATTGCCCCCAGTACTTCAGGGCATTTTAACCTGACCTCCCCCTGCAAGCACCCGGTCTTCTCCTTTTGCTGGAGCCTTCATTGTCACCCAGGTGCCAGGAGATAGCTCCCTGGGAGTAGCCTTAGACAAATGGCTGTCAGGGGTTAGTGTTTAAATACTCTTGCTCCCTTTCCTCCAGAGTAGAGTGGCTTTGAGCTGCTGTCAGAGGTTCTCAACAGGATTAAGCACGAGTTATCTACAGTAGTGGCTGGATTGACAGAGTGCTGTTTCTTGATCATGTTGCCTCTCTGTCACACTTTTCTAGTCCTCTCCCTGTGATCCTTCTTTACCTCCCAGATAAACTACTGGCACCCAAATCCTTGTCTCAGAGTTGGCATCTGGATGACTTGAAACTAAGACAAAAATAAAGCTGTTAGTATTATAACCATACACATTTCATTGATAAGACTCTAGTGGTTAAAAGACTTCTTTATATTGAGCTGGAACCTGCCTCCTCATAAGTTTCGATCATTGGTGTCCATCTTGTCCCTAAACAGTATGAGTTGCTTCCTTTCCCTTTTCTACACCAGAGATCTCTCATCAGCCATCCATCACGCCTTTACCCCACCCTTAAGTCTTTTATTCTTCACTGCCTCACACTAGTTCTGTAAGAACCAGATCTATCTCCTCTTAGGACAACATGCTGCATTCTGTTCTCAGGAATTTCATTGGCTTTTTTTTATGGTTGAACCATTATCCAGATCTAGTTTTATGATGGTATTATGAGAGAAAGAGAGAGAAAAAGTAAGGGAGGAAGGAAGGAAGTGGAGGAGAAAGAGGAGGGGAGGAGGAGGAGAGAGAGAGGAAGGCAGAGAGAAAGAAAAGGAAGAAGGAGGAGAGAAAGGAAGGAGAAATCAATCAGGACAAGTGCTTCTGCTTTCTCTTAGAGGCTGCGTCCTAGTTCCTAAGATTTGTCCAACTCCCGGCGTTGGGTACCAGTTGAAAATCTGCATGTAACTTTACAGTCAGCCCTCTGTGTCAGCAGGTTCAGCCAACTATATCATGTAGCCCTGTATCATGTAGTACTGTTCAGTTCAGTTCAGTTCAGTCCCTCAGTCATGCCCAACTCTTTGCGACCCCATGAACTGCAGCACGCCAGGCCTCCCTGTCCATCAGCAACTCCCGGAGTCCACCCAAACTCATGTTCATTGAGTCAGGGGTGCCATGCAACCATCTCATCCTCTGCCATCCCCTTCTCCTCCTGCCCTCAATCTTTCCCAGCATCAAGGTCTTTTCCAGTGAGTCAGCTCTTCACATCAGGTGGCTAAAGTATTGGACTTTCAGCTTCAGCATCAGTCCTTCCAATGAACACCCAGGACTGGTCTCCTTTAGGATGGACTGGTTGGATCTCCTTGCAGTCCAAGGGACTCTCAGGAATCTTCTCCAACACCACAGTTCAAAAGCATCAATTCTTCGATGCTCAGCTTTCTTTATAGTCCAACTCTCACTTCCATACATGACTGCTGGAAAAACCATAGCCTGGACTAGACAGACCTTTGTTGGCCAAGTAGTATCTCTGCTTTTTAATATGCTGTCTAGGTTGGTCATAACTTTCCTTCCAAGGAGTAAGTGTCTTTTAATTTCATGGCTGCATCTGCAGTGATTTTGGAGCCCAGAAAAGTGAAGTCTGACACTGTTTCCCCATCTATTTCCCATGAAGTGATGGGACTGGATGCCTTGATCTTAGTTCTCTGGATGTTGAACATTAAGCCAACTTTTCACTCTCCTCTTTCACTTTCATCAAGAGGCTTTTGAGTTCCTCTTCACTTTCTGCCATAAGGGTGGTGTCATCTGCATATCTGAGGTTGTTGATAGTTCTCCTGGCAATCTTGATTCCAGCTTGTGCTTCTTCCAGCCCAGCGTTTCTCATGATGTATTCTGCATATAAGTTAAATAAGCAGGGTGACAATATACAGCCTTGATGTACTCCTTTTCCTATTTGGAACCAGTCTGTTAATCCATGTCCAGTTCTAACTGTTGCTTCCTGACCTGCATACAGATTTCTCAGGAGGCAGATCAGGTGGTCTGGTATTCCCATCTCTTTCAGAATTTTCCACAGTTTGTTGTGATCCACACAGTCAAAGGCTTTGGCATAGTCAATAAAGCAGAAATAGATGTTTTTCTGGAACTCTCTTGCTTTTTCAATGATCCAGTGGATGTTGGCAATTTGATCTCTGGTTCCTCTGCCTTTTCTAAAACCAGCTTGAACATCTGGAAGTTCACGGTTCATGTATTGTTGAAGCCTGGCTTGGAGAATTTTAAGCATCACTTTACTGTAGTACTGTAGTATGTGTTTATTGAAAACAACCCCATAGATCAGTGGACGTGCATAGTTCAAACCAGTGTTGTTCAAAGATCAACTGTATACTTGTTCTTTTCTTTCTCACTTAAAAAAAGGACAAAGTTATATAAATAATTATATAACAGTGTATTATTTGGTTTACAGCATTAATAGATATATATAGAAGTAATTCTACTAAAAGGGGGAAAAGGGAATAGATCTATATAGGAGTAACATTCAATATCTCACTAGAATTACTAGTGTAGAGCTGAGTCTGATAAGACATGAATGATAAGCTCTAGAATAACCAAACCACTAAGGAAATAAGTTTTAAAAGTACAGTAAATTATCATTAAAGAAATTTAAATGAGCTCCCCTGATGGCTCCTGCAATGCAGGAGATGCAAGTTCAGTCCCTGGGTTGGGAAGATCTCCTGGAGAAGGGCATGGCAACCCACTCCAGTGTTCTTGCTGGGAAAATCCCATGAACAGAGGAGCCTGGCTAGTTTTTAGGGTTGCAAAGAATCAGACATGACTGAAGCAACTTACCACATACTTGAGTACAAATGCTCTATTAGAAAATATTTGCTCAATTCTTTGCAAAGGAAGAAGAGAGATACAAAAGATATGAGACATATACAAACAAAAAGTGAAGTGGCATGCATAAATCTAACCATATCAATAATGACATTGTGTGAATGAACAAGCAATCCAATCAAAAAGCAGAGATTGTCAGACTAGATTAAAAATAAACAATGCTCCAATTACATGCTGCCATAGGAAACACACTTTAAATTCAAAGATATACGCAACAATCCGGGTATAGAAGGTAATTTCTTCAGCCTGATAAAGAGCAGCTACAGAAACCTCACACCTAATAACATACTTAATAGTGAAAGACTGGATGCTTTCTCCCTAAGGTCAGGAATAAGACAAAGATGCCTGCTCTCATCACTTCTATTCAGCATTGTACTGGAGGGTCTAACCACATCCTAGACAAGGAAGAAAATGAAAGCATGCTTTTGAAAAGGAAAAAGTAAAACAATCTCTTTTTGCAGATGATGTGATTTTGTGTATAGAAAATTGTAAGGAATTTACTAAAACTGTTAGAACTAATTAGCAAGTTCACCAAGGGTACAGGATATAAGATAATATATAAAAATTAGTTGTATTTCTATACATTTGCAATTATAATCTGAAAATTTTGCACTGTAACAATTGACTTTTCCTTTTCAGTGAGAATTAAGGTAGGATAGGAATTTCTCTCATTCTTTCTGCCTATTGAGATTTAAATTTTTATGGAAATTTCACCATTCATTGATTTAAAAATACTTTTTGAATGCCTGCTATGTTGCTAATCTGTATCTGTGTTTACAAACACTTGAGGGGATATAGATGGTTTATTCTTTTGAGAATTTTAGGTCATGTTCAGCACAGTAGCTCTTGTTTCTGTGTCATGCCTATGATCAATTCTTTGTAGGGAGCACATTAGGAAAAAAGTCTCATTCTCACCTTCTAAGATAAACTGTTTTCCAACATTTTCTAAGTTACTTCTTTGCAACTTAGAATGCATCTTTCCATTGTTTGTAGAGAAGCCAACAAATAGCATTAAACTCTGAATCTGGCTAGAATGCTGCCTTACTAAAAAAAATATTAAATTTCACTTTGGGAGGCCTTGTCCCAAGTAAGCACTATTGAGTGCTGCCATTATAAACTTATTAAGTCTCATAGGAGACACTGTATTTAAGTAGCTATTTGCTTTTCCTTGTGCCTTTCTCCAAAGAATGTAAGCTCAGCACGAACAGGCACTGTACCTGCCTTGTTTACCTGTGCTTTGCCAAAGCTTAACTGCTCAGCACTGTGTGTCTGGCACATAACAGGGACTCAGTAAATATTAACTGAATGAGTGGCTGGACTCTATTGGCTGCCAATGAAAGTAAAGTAGAATAAAACCTAAGCACTGGGAACTTTGATCCACACCTACACTAGATGAATAATTAATTATAGGTTACACAAAAACAAATTATAAAAATTCTGAGATAAATATTTGTGACTTTGACTTAAGCAATTTTTAGATACACAATCAAGGTTAGGCAGATTTTTAGAGTTCTTCACTTTCCAGTGTTCTGCCATAAAAACTCTAAATAATTTTGCCTCACTGTATCCTTGTATCCACAAGGAGCTCGTCTCAGCAAGAACACTGGACTCTGCCTGCATTTACCTTTCCTGCACTGTAATCCCAAACTGGAAGGAGTGTACAAGTATCTATGTATGCACACACTCACACACACACACACACACACACACTACACACACACAATGGGATACCGTTTAATAAAAAGGAATCAACTTTTGATACATACAACAATATGGATAAATCTCAAAATAATTTTGCTGAATGAAAGAAGCTAGACACAAAAAGTGAATGTATTGTATGATTCTATTTATATAAAATGTGAGAAATTGCAAATTAATCTATAGTGAGAGAAGGCAGATCAGTTTTTGCCTGATGACAGGGCTGGTGTAGGGAGAATCAGGTAGGAAGGAGTATGGAAGGATGCAAGGAAACCATTGTGGGTGGTGTTCAATATATTGTTTGTGGTAATGTTTCACAGGTATATTCTTGTATAAAAAATGTATCAAGTTATACCCTTAAAAAAAAAAACCTAAGCACTGGGGTATGAGAATGTTGCAGGAAGGGGGACCCCTTCCAGGGCCTGAAACTGGGCTCTTGTCTATCACTCGGAAATGAATTGTCGGAGGAGACACATGTGCTGACAAAGCGAGAGATTTTATTGTGAAAGGGCACCCGGGTGGAGAGCAGTAGGGTAAGGGAACCCAGGAGAACTGCTCTGTCACAGGGCTTGCAGTCTCGGGTTTTATGGTGATGGGATTAGTTTCTGGGTTGCTTTAGCCAATCATTCTGACTCAGAGTCCTTCCTGGTGGTGCACACCTTGTTCAGCCAAGATGGATGCCAGAGAGAAGGATTCTGGGAGGTGGTTGGACAGGTGGTGTCTCCTTTTGACCTTTCCCAAACTCTTCTGGTTGTTGGTGGCTTATTAGTTCCCTGTTCCTTACCAGGACCTCCTGCCGTAAAACAACTAATGCAAATTGTTACTATGATGCCTGGCCAGGGTGGACGGTTTCAATCAGCGTGCTTCCCCTGACGAGAAAACAACACATCGTGCTAGAATGAGCACTCGGTGGAGAGGCAAAAGGCCCTGTTGAAATCTATCACTGTGTAGAGGAGGAAAAATAATTTTCTCTCTGTCCTTCTGAGTTCTTGGCTGAGACTTCTGTGATGAAAGATAGATTAGCAAGAGAAAACAAAAGAGAAGTTTATTGACATGTATTTTGTCTGTATCTCTCATGTCAATGCTTGCTCCTTGGAAGAAAAGCTGTGACAAACTCAGACTGCATGTTAAAAACCAGAGACATCACTTTGCCGACAAAGATCTGCTGTAGTCAAAGCTATGGTTTTTCCAGCAGTCATGTATGGATGTGAGAGTTGTACCATAAAGAAGGCTGAGCACTGAAGAATCGATGCTTTCAAACTATGGTGCTGGAGAAGACTCTTGAGAGTCCCATGGACAACAAGGAGATCAAACCAGCCAATCCTAAAGGAAATCAGTCCTGACTATTCACTGTAAAGACTGATGCTGAAGCTGAAGCTCCAATACTTTGGCTACCTGATGCAAAGAGCCAACTCATTGGAAAAGACCCTGATGCTGGGAAAGACTGAGGGCAGGAGGAGAGGAGGGTGACAGAGAATGAGGTTGGATGGCATCACTGACTCAATGGATGTGAGTTTGAGCAAACTCCAGGAGATAATGAAGGACAGGGGAATGTGGTGTGCTGCAGTTCATCAGGTTGCAAAGAGTTGGACATGACCGAGTGGCTGAACAACAATAGCTCATGTCTACCTGGGAGATACCCAGGGGGAAATGTTTAACTCTCTGACGTAGCTGAGAACCCAAACTTAAATAGCATCCTCCACTAAAGATGAAAGAAATGTGGAGTGCCAGTTATGGGAAGACCACCAGGAAAAAGCATGATTAAAAAGGAATAAGGTGTGTTATGTTGGTGCCTTCTCTCTTGTTAAGGGTCTTAGGTCGGCTCTGGGAATTAACCTTTGTCCCTCTGAAAAAGAGGAAGAGGTATACCTTGTAAATTTACGTCTTGCTTTTAGGCAAATAAGGGGAGGGCAGAGAGCTTGTGTTTTATCTGCTCCTCTTCAGTTGCTTTTAGCTAGAAATAATCCTTATGCCAAGGTAGCATATTTTGGGGTGGTGTATTCCTATTATCCTTCATCTGCAAGCCATGTGTTCTTCTCTAAGCAGCTTTTCTAAGTCTTAAATTCTTCAGTGTCAAATATCTCTAAAGTTCTTCCCAGAGATCAAACAGTATGGGGGAAATACTTGAATTTACTTATCTTGTACAACGCCACTTGAAGTGGGACAGGCATGATTAGAGAAAGATAGAGAGGTAGGCAGAAACTTTCTGGGAGATTCTGAAGGAGACTTCTGAGGACTTTGAAGGACTTTGCAAGTGATGGCCCCGTTATTATAATGTCCTCATTTTCCCAGAACACTATGGCTCTCTCTCTCCTAGCTATAAGTGCATCATTAGAGTATCCTTATGCCCATCATTTGTAATTAGGGCCATTTTCGCACTCATGACAAGTCTGGAGAGAGAGACATAATGAGATAAGAGACAGAAAAGGATTGGGTAAAGGAGACATATGTGTTTGTGTGAGAAGGAGCTGGCTGGTGATGAAGCAAACTGGTTTGTAAGTGGCAAATGACAGGAAAAAAAAAAAAAAAAACACAGAAATAGTGTTCCTCATTAGGAGGAAGAAGGGAAGTGGTGGGGAATAAATGGTAGATGAACCATTTCTCCGTGCTGTGTATTCAAAGGCAGTATCAACCCACAGCGATTAGGGGCAAGAAGGAAAGCGTGTACCTATATGTGAGAGAGATCAGTTACTCTTTTGCAGATGCTGTTTTCTTTTTAATGTTTTGTTAACAGAGGACAGTCTCTTTTTACTCAATACCTCAATTATTTTGCAACTGGGCTTCAGTTTGATGTCTTAATCTATCATGGGTGACTCCCTCTGTATCCTGACACTGAAGCAGGTAGTTAAGGCTGTGCCAGCTGCCTCTGGGGAGGGGGTTATTCTGGCAGAATCAAAGGCAAGATAGCCCTCAAAATCTCTCCCCAGGATAGTCTATTCTTCATGGGGAGTCACAGAGGGAGAAGTCTCTTCTCCAGACCAGAAAGAGACATCCCAGGCTGAATGAAGGAGGAGGATGAAAGCAGAGATATCTATGGATCTTAGAATAAAGGGGACCCCAGAGAATGTGTTAGAGCCCCAGAGGAGAGGGCCACTGCCTGTGTTTCTTAGGATGTCACAGAGGTACAGAAGAGAGACCTAGAGACCTGAAAAATGACTGGTACCTCCTGGATCCTAGATTGTCCCAGAAAAATCCCTGTGTCCCAAGCATGGCATGGAAGACTGCTGAATCTGAAGGGAGTGATGACATTTCAGTGACTTTGGGGGGAACAAGACACCATTCCATACTCTCCAGGCCTCATTTGGCATGAATATCATGGCCCCATCATTATGGATTGAACTGTGTCCCCTACAAAGATACATTGAAGTCCTCATCTATAGGACCTGTGAATGTGATGTTATTAGGAAATAGCATCGTTGCAGAAGTGACCACAATAAAATCAGGTCATACTAGATTTCGGTGGGCTCTAATCCAATAATTCTGAAGTCATATAGGAGGGAAGGACATACAGACACAGAAGGAAGATGGTCACAGGAAGACGGAAGTGGAGATTAGATTATGTTGCCACAAGCCAAAGAAAGCCTGAGGCTACCCAGAGCTAGAAGAGGCCAGGAAGGATCCTCCCTCTAGAAACTTCAGAGGGTGTATGGCCCTGACAACACCTTAATTTTGGACTTCTAGCCTCCAAAGTAACCATGAGTAAATAGATTTTTATTGTTTTAAGCTACCCAGTTTGTGGGCACTTTGTTAAGACAGCCTTTAGAAACTACTAGAGCACCTTTAAAGATCTTGGAACTGTGATACAATCCAAGAGAAAAAACTCTGTTAGAGTAAACAGAAAATTAAGTACTTAAAAAAAAAAAAATTCCCCTAACCAACATAAAAAGAAAACTTTCCCCTTTTCTCTCAATTTAACATTTTATTTAGAAAAATTGATACTGTAAATGCTTTTCCTGGTTCTTTGAGACATATGCAACTCTTTCTAAAAATTAAATAAGCCACTTGCCAGTTTTGTATCCCAAGAATGCCTTCCTTAGAGGTCTCAGAGCTATCTTGAATGTTAAGGAGGGTGGTGCCTGTATCTGTGGGGGTTTAAGCCTACCACTTGGCTCTATGATGTAGTCTTTTGTTTCTCATAATGATAGAAGTTCTATATTTTTTTGTTTAGTAAAGATAATTAAACATGTGTGTAGTAAATTGTATCTGCCTGGCTATATAAAAGAGTGAGATTTCTTTCTCTTGGCAATTTCCTTAGCAGATTGCCTTGATATGCATCACAGTCTGGTTTAATGCTTAGGATTCACTGGGTTGGCATGAGATTTTATATTGAATTATTTCCCTTAACAACTCCAATACTGGAGTAGCATGCCAGATGCTCTGGGTTTGAATATGGTAAATCTACTCCACCTACAATTGCCTTATTTTTCTATGGCCCCTCAGCTTTCTTTTTCTTAGTGTTTGCATTATATACCTTTTTTTGGTCTTTTAAATGTTTTAGAAAAGCTAATCATAATATTTACATGCTTAGAAATTTCAATGGTTTCTCACCACCAACCTACTGTCTAAATCCCTCAGCACTGTATAAATTTTTTTATTATCTGACTGCAGTCTTCCTAGCATCATCTACCATCAATGGTTTGTAGTAGGACATTTTGACACCCTTATATGATGAGGTCGGAGAAGGCAATGGCACCCCACTCCAAGACTCTTGCCTGGAAAATCCCATGGATGGAGGAGCCTGGTAGGCTGCAGTCCATGGGGTTGCTAAGAGTCAGACACGACTGAGTGACTTCACTTTCACTTTTCACTTTCATGCATTGGAGAAGGCAATGGCAACCACTCCAGTGTTCTTGCCTGGAGAATCCCAAGGATTGGGGAGCCTGGTGGGCTGCCATTTATGGGGTCGCACAGAGTCAGGCATGACTGAAGTGACTTAGCAGCATATGATGAGATAATAGGAGCAGAAAGCTAAGGAAAAACTAGAGCTAGGAAAAGCTTTCTGGTCCTAGTGAGGCCATGAACTGTTAGATAAAGATCCAAAAAATCCACTTCACTTATCTGGTCTTAGCTTTTTCATCATAAAGAGAAGATTGTAAGAAATTGTTTCAGAAGTACACATAGTGCATTACTGGTACACATCGACTGTGATGGTCTGTGATTCTAGGAGAATCAAGTTTAGTTTTTCAAGTCATGGACCAGCCTGATGCTTCAGTACCTTGGCTGGATGTTCAAAGATAAAAATCAATTTGTGCTTCTCTTTCTACCCCTCTGAACCTTGTAGGAACTATTACTCTAAAGAGATGGAATGTCATCCATGCACTGGTCATGAGCTTTGTTCCATGGAACCCATTGTGAGTATCTTCCTTGACTGAACTTCTTCATCTAAAAATTTAAGATTAACTTTAGGATTAGCCTGGAGAAGTGTGTATAGCTCATGTGTTTCTGCTGGGAGTCTGATTCCTGACTCAGACCGGAATCATAAGTAATGACTACTGTGATTGCTGGCTATCAACCACAGCCTGTATTCACCTAGTTTTGCCTCTTGGTTTCCCTGAAGAACAAATGTTGAGGGAGCCTGGTACCTAAAGTTAGACTATTCATTATCTGTTCATTCAGTTATCAAGTACCTACTGTATACCAGACACTGCCTTACATACTAGGGATGTGGTGTACAAATTCCCTGTACTCAAAATCACAGTCTTCCCAAGTGTTGAAATTCTTCAGGTTGTCTGTGTCACACAAATGCAGGGAGCATATTCACACTGTGACCATGTGAAGGGTGAGCCCCAGGAATGGTGCAACACAGTGGCCCCACTTGGAACGTTTCTCAGCTCTCACTAACCTTCCATTCAGTTTGAAAGAGTGCTTCAGGTAAGCCAAGCATAAGATTATCTTTAACTTGAAAAAAGCTAATTAACAGGAAACCTGTTAAAAAGGTCTTAGAAAAATTTAAGACTCTTGGATTTTAGCTTTAAATAAGTCAAAAGTCAAAGCTTCAAAAGTGATTCCCACGTGGGCACGTTCTTATTGTTTGATTTTAGACCCATGTCAACATTTCTAATAGTTTAAGGGGCCTCTGGATTGACATTTCCCAAAGTATGTTCCTTGAAACACAAACAGAAAAGTTATTTGATGAAAAGGTTCTGAGGTTAAGTAAGTCTGGAAAACTCTAGGTCAAATAGGTTTCTTTATTGCCAAGTCCAAGAGAGATGGATGTGCTAATGAGGAGTGTGGGTCTCTAAGGGAAGGAATAAATACATTAAATCAACAGAACACTGTTTTCAGGAAGCACATCATAGGCCTGGACTTCTGCTAGAGCCATTTGGGGAAATCTTCCAGATGGTTCTTTGATCTTGGCCAGGATCACCTGTTAATATGTGTATACTAGTGGGTTATACAATACATGGCAGCAAGCAGAACTGGATGGGGGACAGCATAGTGTGTCCCTTAGGGAAAAAAGTAAGCTTGAATTTTATGACATCCTGTGACACTGTTTTTCACAGAATAGTAGTAAGAGCAGATATTCTCCCTGAGGGGGAGGGTCAGCTCTGTCTCCTCGATGCTTTGGGCAATACCTCACACAAGTTACTGTTCAAGACAAGCCTGTTGAAATAAATTTAATGCATGGGTTTGCAATATACTGTAGATTTCACATGGGTGTACATGGGTTTCTACGTGTGAACAACTGCATTCACTTAATTCGTCATAAACATTCTGCCCTAATGTATCTCTAGCACTGCCTGTATGAGGCAGTTTTTATCAGCAACAGAGAGAATAGAGGACTGCTTTGTTCTGATTTTTTCTGAAAACCAATAACACTGTGATCAGGACAACATCGGCCTCTCTGATGAAGCTGAGAACCATTCACAGGTGACCTTTTCAGCATGTAAATTGTTACCTCTTTGCCGCCCCTGCTCTGAAATTTCCCAGCACTGGTCCCACCACACAGAGTGGCAGCAAATGTCATCCTGGCTCATGGTGGCATAGCACAGAGATAAATCAGTATTACTCTTATCTATTCTTTTGGGAAGAAAAACAGCAGTCGTGACCTGCTGTGGGTCAAACTTTCCCCCAGATGAAATGATTTTTCTTCTGGATTTGAGATAATTTCCATATTCTAAGGAGGAAGGGAGGGAGCAGCTCCCAGAGAGAGACCCAGGCTGCAGCAGCCTGTTCCTGATTCTCTCTCCGTGTGAGCCAGCGGCAGGTCCAGCATACTAAGTACTTCTCGGTGCTATTTTTCTTTTCTAAAACGTCAATGCTGTTGTAATCTGCAAGAAGAAGCTGAGTCCCCAGGGGAGCATTTGGAGAGAGGCTTAGTCATAAGGACACACATATTGATTTTACCTGCCATGCCCTGAGCTCTGCAAGGACCCGGAACTTTCAAAGAAGCAACGCCTTTGTTTATTACCTTCATCTTTGGACTGAAATATCTCCAGTAGTGGGGCTGAGCTAGTGGGGATGGGGGTTGATTTTTGTTCCTGTTTTAATTTTCTCACTGTGAAAAAATTTTAATATACCTCAAAGTAAGGTAATTTAATAATTATCAAGGTTTTGCATGTAGTTTGATCTTTCTCCCACACCCTTCTCTGGCTGAAAGAATTTAAGGCAAACACCAGACATCATATCATTTCATGCCTACTTACTTGAATATAATCTCTGTTAAAAAAAAATAACCAAAATACCATTATATTACTCAAAGTGTGGCACCATAACTCATAGATGGTTATCATATTTGAAGTATCAGGATATTTTCAAATTCCCTAATTGCTCTTTTCATGGTTGTTTTATTCAAACCATTTGCATCTATTTTTTTAAAGGCCACATGTATCTTTTGGTTGTATGTCTCTTAAGTTTCTTTTAATCTAGAGCTGAACCCTCTCTCCTTTTTTTTCATGCCATCAACATATTGAAAATAAGCTATGCTACCTTAAAGAAAAAATAGATCTCTAATATCATTTCCTTTCCCTTCCAGTATCTCCTCTCTACCCAGGAAAAGGGGAGCTTTAATATTCACGAAAAAGAGCCCTGGTTACCGTTATTTCCCTCCTTCAAAGGAATGGAGTTTTAAGTTGGGCCCATGATTGTCCAATAGAAAGACCAGATATCCCAGTCACCTTCACAGTTAGATGTGGCCAAGTGTGCAAAAGTGGCTGTGAACTTTGTAAGTTCAAGATATCCTTTAAGGAGAGAAGTTCTCCACACCCTACTTCTTTTCCCCATTGCCTGAACTGCAGGCATGGTGTGAGCCATCTTGGACCATGCAAATGGCACAACATCCCCAAAACTGGCAGAGCCACCAAATCGAAGGTCGCCAGCACCTTCCTAATTTTGTGAGGCAGAACTGCCATTCCAGCTCAGGCTTACTTCAGAGATAAATATCTACTTTGGTTAAGCCACTGTTACTTTGGGACTTTGTCTAACGCAGCTACATATATTTGCTTACAAATTTAATATCCAGATTTCATATGTCTTCAACCTCATTTTCTGTTTTAATGCCTTTGGGAAGGTATTTCATCTTGCTAATTCTGAGTTTCCTCAAATATTAAAAGGAATGATATTAGTACCTCTCTCCTAGCATTGTTGCAAGAATTAATTCAGACATGCATTATTCAACAGATATATATTGAGTACCAGGTGTCAGTTAATATGCTGCGCACTGGCTGGGCATTTAGTGTTGAATAAGATTCTCTTCGGGCCCTGCAGGAGATGATGATCTATCAAGGGTGTCAATGAGTAAACAGATAATTAAAAAACAATAGGAGGACTTAGGCACTGCGTATTATGGAAACACAAAAGAGGTAGCATCCAGCTCTATCAGGGTGGGGCATTAGGAAGAGTTCCTGGTGGGGACTCTCCGAGACCTGAGGGAAGGACAGAATTAGATCAAAGGAGCCTGAATAGGGAACTGCTGGACTGTTTGTTGCCTTTCTTACTTGAAAACATATGTTGGTGTTGTACTTTGTACCAGGCACTGTGCTTAATGTTGCACACACAGATGACTAAAACACGATCTGTTTTGCCTGGGGGAAGTACACAGTCTAGTGAAGGAGACAGATGTTAGGAGATAAATTATAAAACACAGTGAGAAGTACTTCAATAGGACCCCGAACTCAGCAGTAGGAAGACAGAGCACAGACAAAAATAATAGCAATTAACATTTACGGAGCTCTCCCCATGAGCTTGGCACTATGCTAAGCACTCTATACACATAGCTGATTTTTAAATGGTAATAACAGTAACACTTATGGGGTTTGAGCCAGGCACTCTTCAAAAGGCTTTGCATGCATTGTTGTTGTTCAGTAACTCAGTCATGTTTTGACTCTTTGCAACCCCATGGACTGCAACACACCAGGCTTCCCTATGCTTCACTATCTCCCAGAGTTTGTTCAGACTCATGTCCATTGAGTCGGTGATGCCATCCAACCATCTCAGCCTCTGTCGCCTCCTTCTTCTCTCCTCAATCTTTCCCAGCATTAGGGTCTTTTCCAGTGAGTCAGCTCTTTGCATCAAGTGACCAAAGCATTGGAGCTTCAGCTTCAGCATCAGTCCTTCCAGTGAATATTCAGGGTTGATTTCCTTTAGGATTAACTGGCTTGATCTCCTTGCAGTCCAAGAGACCCTTGAGAGTCTTCTCCAGCACCACAATTCAAAACCATCAATTGTTTGGTGCTCAGCCTTCTTTATGGTCTAGCTCTCACATCCGTATATAACTCCTGAAAAAATCGTAGCTTTGACTATAGGGAACTTTGTCAGCAAAGTGATGACTCTGTTTTTTAATGCGCTGTCTGGGTTTGTTATAGCTTTTCTTTCAAGGAGCAAGCAGGAATTAATTTATCTGTATGTACAATGAAAACCCTAAAATCTAAGCAATATTATTATCTCCACTTCTAAGATGAGAAGACTCAGGCCTAGAGAGGTTAAACACCTTGTTCAAGGGCTTCCTTGGTAGCTTAGCTGGTAAATAATCTGCTTGCAATGTGGGAGACCTGGGTTTAATCCCCAGGTTGGGAAGCTACCCTGGATGAGGACATGGCAACCCACTTCAGTGTTCTTGCCTGGCGAATCCCTTTGGACAGAGGAGTCTAGCAGGTTACAATCCATGGGGTTGCGAAGAGTTGGACACAACTGAACAACTAAACACAAGGTCGTGTGGCTGGTAAATGGCCCAACCAGGACATAAACTTGGCTTCCAACTCTGTATTCTCAGTCACTCTGGTGGGGCTTCCTCCACAGAGCATCTGACCACATGTGGGAAAAGAGGAGGCTTTAAGGGAGATGAAATGATATGGACCTCAGCTAAAGGAGAACAACAGGGCTAGAGAGGGGACTGTAGTCATCTGAGGGAGACCTGACAGAATTTGTTGCTTATTAGGTAATGGTGAGAGGTGGAGGAGAGGCAGATGGAGCCAGGGAGCTGAAGAAGGGACCATGGGAGGCTCTAGAATAAGAGAATGGGAGGATGGCGATGCTGTTAATCAAAAATATGAGAAAACAGACATAGTATAGAAAAGACAAAGAACACTATTTGATCGTGTTCCCTTTAAAAGTCCTGGTGGAAATCCAATTGCAGTTGAGGAGCTAGAGCTCAGGAATGAGGATAAAGCCAGAAATAGAGATTGCTCAGTCATCATGTGGAAGATCACAGAAGACATGGGATGAGATCATACATGGAGTGGATATGTGTGGCAAGAATAGAAGAGAACTACGAATGGAACCAGAAGAAACCCTAACATTTAACGGTAGACTGAGCTGGTAAGACAATAAAAGAGATGGTGTCAGGTAAAAGATTTCCCTTTCTTTTTCCATGAACCTGGAAATAAATTCTGGATCATCAGCAGCCATCTTATAACCTTGAGGTAACAAGAGGAGGGAAAGATCAAGAGAATCACAGATACATTAACCTAACAGTTAGGTTACCAAATCACATGAGTATTTAGCTTTCTACAGACTTTTCTTTTTCTTTTTTGATATTTTGTTGACATACAATATATATTAGTTTCAGGTATACAACATAGTGATTTTGTATTTACATACATTATAAATTGATCGCCATGATAAGTCTAATAATCACCTATCACTATATAAAGTTATTACAGTGCTATTGACTAGATGCCCTGTGCTGTTTATTACATTCTCATGATTAATTTATCATATAACTGAAGATCTGAACCTCTTAATCCCCTTCACATATTTCCTCCATACTCACACTCCCTCCCTTTTGGCAACTACCTGTTTGTTCTCTGCATCTATGAGTCTGTCTGTGTTTTATTTGTTTCATTTGTTAGATTCCACATGTAAGTGAAGTCATCAGTCCTTGTCTTTCTCTGACTTATTTCACTTAGCATAATATCTTTTAGGTTCATCAATGTTGTCACAAAGCAAGATTTCATTCTTTTTAATGGCTGAATAGTATTCAATTGTTTATGTATGTGTATAAAACACATCTTCTTTATCCATTCATCTACCAAAGGACAGTTAGGTTGCTTCTATTTACTTAAATAATGTTGCAATGGATATCAATTCAGTTCAGTTCAGTCACTCAGTCATATCCAACTTATTTCAACCCCATGGATGGCAACACGTCAGGCCTCCATGTCCATCATCAACTCCTGGAGTTTACCCAAACTCACGTCCATTGAGTCAGTGATGCCATCCAACCATCTCATCCTCTGTCATCCCCTTCTCCTCGTGCCCTCAATGTTTCCCAGCATCAGGGTCTTTTCCAATGAGTCAGCTCTTTGCGTCAGGGGGCCAAAGTATTGGAGTTTCAGCTTCAACATCAGTCCTTCCAATGAACACTCAGGACTGATCTCCTTTAGGATGGACTGGTTGGATCTCCTTGCAGTCCAAGAGACTCTCAAGAGTCTTCTCCAACACCACACTTCAAAAGCATCAATTCTTCAGCACTCAGCTTTCTTTGTAGTCCAAATCTCACATCCATATATGACTACTGGAAAAACCATAGCTTTGACTAGATGAACCTTTGTGGGCAAAATAATGCCTCTGCTTTTTAATATGCTGTCTAGGTTGGTCATAACTTTCATTCCAAGGAGTAAGCATCTTTTAATTTCATGGCTGCAATCACCACCTGCAGTGATTTTCACGTCCAAGAATATAAAGTCTGCCATTGTTTCCCCATCTATTTTCCATGAAGTGATGGGACTGGATGCCATGATGTTAGTTTTCTGAATGTTGAGCTTTAAGCCAACTTTTTCACTCTCCTCTTTCACTTTCATCAAGAGACTCTTTAGTTCTTCTTCACTTTCTGCTATAGAGGGGATGTCATTTGCATATCTGAGGTTGTTGATATTTCTCCCAGCAATCTTGATTCCAGCTTGTGCTTCATCCAGCCCAGCGTTTCTCATGGTATACTTTGCATATAAGTTAAATTAGCAGGGTGACATTATACAGCTTTGACATACTCCTTTTCCTATTTGGAACCAGTCTGTTATTCCACGTCCAATTCTAACTGTTGCTTCCTGACCTGCATATAGGTCTCTCAAGATGCAGGTCAGGTGGTCTGGTATTCCCACCTCTTTCAGAATTTTCCACAGTTTATTGTGATCCACACCATCAAAGGCTTTGGCATAGTCAATAAAGCAGAAATAGATGTTTTTCTGGAACTCTCTTGCTTTTTTGATGATCCAGCATATGTTGGCAATTTGATCTCTGGTTCCTCTGCCTTTTCTAAAACCAGCTTGAACATCTGGAAGTTCACAGTTCACATATTGCTGAAGCCTGGCTTGGAGAATTTTGAGCATTACTTTACTAGCATGTGAGATGAGTACAATTGTGCAGTAGTTTAAGCATTCTTTGGCATTGCCTTTCTTTGGGATTGGAATGAAAACTGACCTTTTCCAGTCCTGTGGCCACTGCTGAGTTTTCCAAATTTGCTGGCATATTGAGTGCAGCGCTTTCACAGCATCACCTTTCAGGATTTGAAATAGCTTAACTGGAATTCCATCATCTCCACTAGCTTTGTTTGTAGTGATGCTTTGTAAGGCCCACTTGACTTCACAGTCAGGATGTCTGGCTCTAGGTGAGTGATCACACCATTGTAATTAACTGGGTCGTGAAGCTCTTTTTTGTACAGTTCTTCTGTGTATTCTTGCCACCTCTTCTTAATATCTTCTGCTTCTGTTAGGTCCCTACCATTTCTGTCCTTTATTGAGCCCATATTTGCATGAAATGTTCCCTTGGTATCTCTAATTTTCTTGAAGAGATCTCTAGTCTTTCCCATTCTATTATTTTCCTCTATTTCTTTGCATTGATCACTGAGGATGGCTTTCTTATCTCTTCTTGCTATTCTTTGGAACTCTGCATTCAAATGGGTATATCTTTCCTTTTCTCCTTTGCTTTGGCTTCTCTTCTCTTCACAGCTGTTTGTAAGGCCTCCTCAGATAGCCATTTTGCTTTTTTGCATTTCTATTTCTTGGGAATGGTCTTGATCCCTGTCTCCTGTACAGTGTCATGAACCTCCATCCATATTTCATCAGGCATTCTATCAAATCCAGTCCCTTAAATCTATGTGTCACTTCCACTGTATAATCATAAGGGATTTGATTTAGGTCATACCCGAACGGTCTAGTGGTTTTCCCCACTTTCTTCATTTAGGCCTGAATTTAGCAATAAGAAGTTCATGATCTGAGCCACAGTCAGCTCCTGGTCTTGTTTTTGCTGACTGTATAGAGCTTCTCCATCTTTGGCTGCAAAGAATATAATCAGTCTGATTTCAGTGTTGACCATCTGGTGATGTCCATGTGTAGAGTCTTCTCTTGTGTTGTTGGAAGAGGGTGTTTGCTATGACCAATGCACTCTCTTGGCAAAACTGTACTAGCCTTTGCCCTGATTCATTCTGTACTCCAAGACCAAATTTGCCTGTTACTCCAGGTATCTCTTGACTTTCTACTTTTGCATTCCAGTCCCCTATAATGAAAAGGACATCTTTTGGGGGTGTTAATTCTAAAAGGTCTTATAGGTCTTCATAGAACCATTCAACTTCAGCTTCTTTTGTGTTACTGGTCAGGGCATAGACTTGGATTACTGTGATATTGAATGTTTTGCCTTGGAAATGAACAGAGATCATTCTGTCGTTTTTGAGACTGCATCCAAGTACTGCATTTCAGACTCTCTTGTTGACTATGATGGCTACTCCATTTCTTCTAAGGGATTCTTGCCCGCAGTAGTAGATATAATGGTCATCTGAATTAAATTCACCCATTCCAGTCCATTTTAGTTCACTGATTCCTAGAATGTTGACGTTCACTCTTGCCATCTCCTGTTTGACCACTTCCGATTTGCCTTGATTCATGGACCTGACATTCCATGTTCCTGTGCAATATTGCTCTTTACAGCATCAAACCTTGCTTCCATCACCAGTCACATTCATGACTGGGTGTTGTTTTTGCTTTGGCTCTGTCCCTTCATTCTTTCTGGAGTTATTTCTCCACTGATCTCCAGTAGCATATTGGGCACCTACCCACACAGAGAGTTCATCTTTCAGTGTCCTGTTTACCTTTTCATACTGTTCATAGGGTTCTCAAGGCAAGAATACTGAGATGGTTTGCCATTCCCTTGTCCAGCAGACCACATTTTGTCAGAACTCTCTGCAATGGATATAGGGGTGCACATGTCTTTTCAAAATAGTATTTTTGTTTTTTTCAGGCAAATACTCAGAGATGAAACTGATGGACCATACGATGCTTCTATTTTTAATTTTTTGAGGAGCTGCTATACCATTTTCCATAGTTGACTGCACCAATTTGCATTCCACTAACAGTGCACAAGTGTTCCCTTTCCTCCACAGCCTTGCCAACAGGTATTATCCATTGTCTTTTTGACAGTTGCCATTGTAACAGTCATGAGATGATAGCTCATTGTGGTTTTCATCTGCATTTCCTCAATGATTAGTGATGTTGAGCATTTTTCATGTATCTGTTAGCCATCTGTATGTCTCCTTTGGAAATATGTCAATTCAGTTCCTCTGCTCATTTTAAAATCAGACTGTATTTTTGGTGTTGAATTATGTGAGATCTTTATATATTTTGTATATTAACCCCTTACTGGATATTGGATATATCATCTGCAAATATCTTCTCCCACTTGGTAGGTTGCCTTTTTGTTTTGTTAATTATTTTCTTCACTGTGCAAAAACTTTTTAGTTTGATGTATTCTTATTTTTTTCTTTTTCTTTTGTTTCCCTTGCCAAAGAAGACCTGTTTAAAAATATATTTCTAAGGTTGAAGTCAAAGAGCTTACTTCCTATTTTATCTTCTTTATGGTTTCAGGTCTTACACTTAAATCTTTAATCCATTTTGAGTCTATTTTTATATATGGTGTAAGAAAGTGGTCCAAATTTTTTACACAGAACAAGAAAGTGGTTCACTTTCATTCTTTTTCATGTAGCTATCTAGTTTTTCTAACATTATTCATTGAAGAAACTGTCTTTTCCCATATATTCTTGGCTCCTTTGTTGTAAATTAGTTGGCTATATATGCATTGGTTTACTTCTCCATTCTATTCCACTGACTTATATGTCTGTCTTTATGCCAGTACCATGATGTTTTGATTACTATAGCTTGTAGCATAGTTTGAAATCAGGGAGCCTAATAACTACATATTTCCTCTTTTTTTCTTAAGATTGCTTTGGCTATTTGGGGTTTTTTGTGAATTGGTACAAATTTTAGGTTTATTTGTTTCTGTTCTATGGACTTTTTAGTAGGTAGTTATAAAACAGAGATTATTCTCAGCTACAAAGTGAAAATAGCTGTCATAAAGGATGGGTGTCCTTTCACAACTGTCATTTGTGACAGCTAAGCCTAGAAAAGTATACTCCATAAACAGATGTGGCATCAAGATACATGGTAGTATGATTTCCTTAAGTACTATCTGACAATCTGAGAACAGTATCAAAGAAAACAAATGATTGGCTATCTCTTAAATTGGGGACCAATTGCATGGGGGTAAAGAGAATGCGTTATACACAATAAATGGTAAAAACACAAGTTTTTCATGACCTTTGGGTCCTAACTAGGTAAGGAAGATGAATCCAAGTGGAGGCTGACATCTTGGACTTTCCTATCTTATTATAGAGAGGTTGAGTTCTCTATGAGGACAAACTGTAATCCTAATAGTTAAAGGGGAATAAAGGGCTAAATCTTATGCCAACAGAAAGAGATTCCCATAATTTAAGATTTCATGACAAGAAAATGGAATTGCGATAACAGAGAAAATAAACAGAGAAACAAAAGCCATAAACAAAGATAAAGAAAGACACCAGATAAAAGAATCAATACAAGAAGAGGATATGACTCTTGTCAACATATATGCACCTAATACAGGAGCACTTAAATACATAAAACAAATACTGACAGACATAAAAGGACAAATTGACCAGAAGACAATAATAATAGACTTTAAAACCCCACTCACATTAATGAGCAAACCTTCTAGGGAGAAAATCAATAAGACAACAGAGATCCTAAATGATACCACATTCTAGGGCACAAAACAAGCCTCAACAAATTTAAAAGGATAAAAATTATTTCAGAAATCTTTTCTGACTACAATAGCATGAAACTAGAGGCAATGGCACCCCAATCCAGTACTCTTGCCTGGAAAATCGCATGGACAGGGGAGCCTGGAAGGCTGCAGTCCATGGGGTTGCTGAGGGTCAGACACGACTGAGCGACTTCACTTTCACTTTTCACTTTCATGCATTGGAGAAGGACATGGCAACCCACTCCAGTGTTCTTACCTGGAGAACCCAGGGATGGGGGAGCCTGGTGGGCTGCCATCTATGGAGTTGCACAGAGTCGGACACGACTGAAGTGACTTAGCAGCAGCAGCAGAAATCAACCAGAGGAAAATATGATTACATGGAGACTAAACAACATGCTAATAAAAAACCAATGCATTAATAATGAAATTAAATAAGAAATAAAAACACACCTTGAGACATTGACATACAGCTATACAAAATCTATGGGATGCAGAAAAAGCAGTTCTTATGGGGAAATTCATAGTGATACATGCCTTCATCAAAAAGGAAAAAAAAAAAAAATCAAACAGTCTAACCTACCACCTAAAAGAATTAGAAAAAGGAGAACCAACAAAACCTAAGACAGAGGAAGAGAGGAAATAATAAAGATTCAAGGGGGAATAAATAAAATAGAGGTTAAAAAACAATAGAAGAAATCAACAAATCAAGAGCTGATTCTTTGAAATGGTAAACAAAACTGACAAACCTCTGACCAGACTGACCAAGCAAAAAATTGGGGGAGAATCCAGATCAACAAAATAAGAAGTGAAAAAGGAGAAATAGCAACCAATATTGTATGAATACAAAAAAAAAAAAATGTTATGAACACTTATATGCCAACAAATTTGACAATCTAGAAGAAATGGACAAGTTTCTAGAAGCATACTATTCTCCAAAACTGTATCAAGAAATAGATAATTTGAACACATCATTCCATAGAATGATGAACAACATCTGAAAAAAGAAAAAACCCAAACTCTCTACAAACAAAAGTCCAGTACCAGATGACTTCAACAGTAAATTCTACCAAACATATGAAGAATGTAAATTGATTCTTCTTAAATTCTTCCAAAATATTGAAGAAGAGGGAATATTCCCAAAGAAATTCTATAAAATCACCATCACCATGATAGCAAAATCAAAGATACCATCAAAAAAGAAAATTCAATTCAGTCACTCAGTCGTGTCTGACTCTTTGCTACCCCATGAACTGCAGCATGCCAGGCCTCCCTGTCAATCACCAACTCCCGGAGTTCACTCAAACTCATGTCCATCGAGTCAGTGATGCCATCCAGCCATCTCATCCTCTGTCGTCCCCTTCTCCTCCTGCCCTCAATCTTTCCCAGCATCAGGGTCTTTTCCAATGAGTCAGCTCTTTGCATCAGGTGGCCAAAGTATTGGAGTTTCAGCTTCAACATCAGTCCTTCCACGACTGATCTCCTTTAGGACAGACTGGTTGGATCTCCTTGCAGTCCAAGGGACTCTCAAGAGTCTTCTCCAACACCACACTTCAAAAGCATCAATTCTTCAGTGCTCAGCTTTCTTTATAGTCACACCTATACATGACCACTGGAAAATCCACAGCCTTGACTAGACTGACCTTTATTGGCAAAGTAATGTCTCTGCTTTTTAATATGCTGTCTAGGTTGGTCATAACTTTCCTTCCAAGGAGTAAGTATCTTTTAATTTCATGGCTGCAATCACCATCTGCAGTGAATTTGGAACCCAGAAAAATAAAGTCAGCCACTGTTTCCACTACAGGCCAGTATCTCTGATGAATATGGTTGCAATAATAATATAAGCAAACAAAATCCAACAACACAAAGAAAAGATCATACACCATGATCAAATTGAATTCATCCCAGAATCACAAGGATGGTTCAACATACACAAATCAGTTACTGTGATATACCACATCAACAGAAAAGACAAAAACCACATGATCATCTCAGTAAATACAGAAAAAAAAAGCATTTGATAAAATTCAACATCTATTTGTGATTAAAAACCCTTAGCAAAGTGTCTATAGAGGGAGCATATCTCAACATGATAAAAGCTACGACAAACCCACAGCCAATATAATACTCAGCCGTGAAAAGCTGAAAGCCTTCCTGTTAAAATTTGGAAGAATACATGGATGTATACTCCCACCACTTCTGTTCAACACAGTGTTGAACATCCTAGCCACAGCAATCAGACAAGAAAAGGAAATAAGAGGTATCCAGATTGGAAGGGAAAGGTAAAATTGTTATTATATGTATATGACATAAAACTACATGTGGAAAACTCTAAAGACACCATACAAAAGCTATTAAAACTGATAAATGAATTCAGCAAGGTAGCAGCATAAAAGAAATATAGAAATCATTTGCATTTCTTTATATTAACAATGAAATATCAGAAAGGGAATGAAAACAAGCAATCCCTTTTAAAATCACATCAAGAACTCCTAAGAACAGAGGTTCTATTGAATCTAGAAAGTCTGGAAGTCTAGAGAAGCTAGCTATGACAGTCAAAAGTAACCTCATCGAAAAATGAGACTCCTCCCCCTTTTAGGAGAGAGCTGCAGATTCTTTACAGTTGGACTTGCTCTCTTATCCTCATAGTGCACCCACTATGGAGGCATAATTCACCACTATACTGGCTGCCTGTACAAAGACTTTTCTCCTGGGAAAAACTATAAATCATTGTAAGCTGGTGGCCATAACTCTTAGGTGCTTACATAAGACTGTGCAAAAGGACAGTAATTTGAAACTAATTACACTGTTACTAGTCCATGAAATAAATAATTTTTTAAAAACCACAGAAAAATAGAAATAAACCTCACCAAGGAGGTAAAAAACTTATACACTAAGAATTACAAAACATTGATAAAAGAAAATTGAAGGTGATTCAAAGAAATGGAACGATATCTCCTGCTCTTGGATTGGAAGAATGAATATTGTTAAAATGGTAGTACTATTCAAAACAATCTATAAGTTTAATGTGATTCCTAACAAATTATCCATGATGTTTTATCATAGAACTAGAACTAATAATTCTAAAATTTATGTGGCACCATAAAGACCCAGAATTGCCAAAACAACCCTGAAGACAAATAACAAAGTAAGAGGCATAATCCTTCAAGACTTCAGACAATATTAAGAAACTACAGTAATTAAAACGGTGTCAGTTCAGTTCAGTTCAGGTGCTCAGTCGTGTCCAACTCTTTGCGACTTCATGAATCGCAGCATGCCAGGCCTCCCTGTCCATCACCAACTCCTGGAGTTCACTCAAACTCATGTCCATTGAGTCGGTGATGCCATCCAGCCATCTCATCCTCTGTCGTCCCCTTCTCCTCCTGCCCCCAGTCCCTCCCAGCATCAGAGTCTTTTCCAATGAGTCAACTCTTCGCATCAGGTGGCCAAAGTACTGGAGTTTCAGCTTTAGCATCATTCCCTCCAAAGAACACCCAGGACTGATCTCCTTTAGAATGGACTGGTTGGACCTCCTTGCAGTTCAAGGGACTCTCAAGAGTCTTCTCCAACACCACAGTTCAAAAGCATCAATTCTTCAGCGTTCAGCTTTCTTCACAGTCCAACTCTCACATCCATACATGACCACTGGAAAAACCATAGCCTTGACTAGATGGACCCTTTGTTGGCAAAGTAATGTCTCTGCTTTTGAATATGCTATCTAGGTTGGTCATAACTTTCCTTCCAAGGAGTAAGTGTCTTTTCATTTCATGGCTGCAGTCACCATCTGCAGTGATTTTGGAGCCCCCAAAAATAAAGTCTGACACTGTTTCCACTGTTTCCCCATCTATTTCCCATGAAGTAGTGTGACACAAAAACAAACGTATGGATCAAAGAAATAGAATGGAGAGGCCAGAAATAAACCCACACAGCATCTGCAGTCACTTAATCTTTGACAAAGGAGACAAGAATATAAAAATGAGAAAAAGAGTCTCTTCAGCAAGAGGTATTGGGTAATTTGGACAGTTGCATGTAAATAATTTAGAAAATACCCTCACACCATGCACAAGAATAAACATAAAATGGCTTAAAGACTTAAACATAAGACATGACACCATAGAATTCCTAGAAAAGAACATTGCAAAAGTTCTCTGACTTAAATCATACCAATGTTTTCTTAGATCAACCTCCCAAGTCAATAGAAATAAAAGCAAATATAAACAGATGTTGCTGCTGCTGCTAAGTTGCTTCAGTCGTGTCCGACTCTGTGTGACCCCATAGACGGCAGCCCACCAGGCTCCCTCGTCCTGGGATTCTCCAGGCAAGAACACTGGAGTGGGCTGCCATTTCCTTCTCCAATGCATGAAAGTGAAAAGTGAAAAGTGAAAGTGAAGTCGCTCAGTCATGTCCGACTCCTAGCAACCCCATGGACTGCAGCCTACCAGGCTCCTCCATCCATGGGATTTTCCAGACAAGAGTACTGGAGTGGGGTGCCAGTGCCTTCTCCAGTAAACAGATGGGACCTAATCAAACTTACAAGCTTTTTGCATAGCAAAGAAGATCATAAGCAAAATGAAAAGAGAACCTTTAGAATGGAAAAGATATTTGCAAACAATGCAACTGACAAGGGCTTAATTTCTGAAATATACGAACAATTCATGCAACTCAACAAAAACAAACAACCAAATTTAAAATGGGCAGAAGAACTAAACAGGCATTTCTCCAAAGAAGACATGCAGATGGCCAACATGCATATGAAAAGATGCTTCAGTGTTGCTAATTATTAGAGAAATGCAAATCAAAGCTACAATTAGGTATAACCTCACATTGGTCAGAATGGCCATCATTAAAAAGTCTACAAATAACAAATACTGGAGAGGATGCAGATAAAACAGAAACCTCCTACACTGTTGGTGGGAATGTACATTGGTATAGCCACTATAGCATATAGTATGGAAGTTCCTCAAAAAACTAAAAATAGAGCTATCATATGATCTAACAATCCCATACCTGGGCATATACATGGATAAAACTATAATTCAAAAAAATACATGCACCTCTATGTTAATAGCCAACACATGGATAGAACCATATTCACATAGCCAGGATGTGGAAACAACCTAAATGCCCAATGACAGATGAATAGATAAAGAAGATGTGGTGCAGCTATGTGACTCCATGGACTGTAGCCCACCAGGCTCCTCTGTCCATGGACTTTTCCAGGCAAGAATACTGGAGTGGGTTGCCATTCCCTTCTCCAGGGGATCTTCCTGACCCAGGGATCAAACCCAGGTCTCCTTCATTGCTGGCAGATTCTTTACCCTCTGATCCACTAGGGAAGCCCCAAACAATGAAATACCAAACCGTAAAAAAAAAAAAAAAAAGGAAATAATGCCATTTGTAGCAACATGGATGGACCTAAAGATTATCACCCTAAGTGAAGTAAGTCAGAAAAAGAAAGACAAATACCGTATGATATCATTTATATGTGGAATCTAAAATATGACACAAATGACCATATCTACAAAATAGAAACAGGCCCAGAAAACAGACTTGTGCTTGCTAAGGGGAAGAAAGGTGGGGGAGGAATGCAGTGTGAGTTTGGGAGTAGCAGATGCAAACTATTACATATAGAATGGATAAGCTACAGTGTCCTACTGTATAATAAAGCAAACTGTGTACAATATCTTGTGATAAACCATAATGGAAAAGAATATAAAAAAGAATGTATGTATGTGTTTAACTGAATCACTTTGTTGTATAGCAGAAATTAACACAACATTGAAATACTTCAATAAAAAAATAAGATATCAGAGGTAAAATGTTTTCAAATAGTGACAAGTTCAAAAGTGAATGGTTGTAATGGAGTAGAAGTGAAGTCTACCATCAAAATAGTTAAAATTAATAATCAGCATTTTACTTCAGTTGAGAAATGGAGTATTTCCTGCCATATCAGTAAACAAGGATGTTGCAGTCACCAGCAATTGTAGCCACTACAGATGGTGAACTCCTAGAAAACTCAAGAAGGAAAAGAAAACCTGCCAACTAGCACCATCAGACTGCAGCCACTCCCGACGGTGAGCCCTGAGGAAACTCAGAATGTTGTGAAAACACAGGACACTGGCCTCAGATAGGTGAGGTGCATATCAAAGGAATGATTTCTGTGAGCCAGGACTCTTGGATCTTCCCGTACATAGAAAACTGATAAATTCCTTAGCCTAGAATATCTGGTTTTCTGTAATTAACAGTAATCTTTTGGTATTTAGACTTGCTGTTTAGTCGGTAAGTTGCATCTGACTCTTTGTCACCCCATGGACTGCCCTCCAGGCTCCTTTGTCCATGGGATTTCCCAGGCAAGAATACTGGCGTCAGTTGCCATTGCCCTCTTCAGGGCAGCTTCCCAGCCCAGAGTCTGAACTTGCATCTCATGTTTGGCAGGCAGATTCCTTATCACTGAGCTACCTCAGAAGCCCATCGTTTAGACTACCTGCCCTTTGCTGCAAAATTTCTGTATAACCTAACTCTTCCTCTTGCCTCCTCAGAGCAATTCTCTCAGGGTTACTTGAAATGCTCTCTTCCAGGCTTGAAATCCTAAAAATTCCCACCAAATAAAACATAACTCTCAACTTACAGGTTGGGAGTATTTTTTAAGTCAACACAGCCCTTGTCTACCAAATTCCAAGTGTATTAAGAAATATTGTTAAGGCTGCCATAACAAAGTACCACAAACTGGGTGGCTTAAACAACAGAAATTTATTTTACAGTTCTAGAGGCTAGAAGTCCAATATTATTGTATCAGCAGATTCAGTCTCTTCTAAAGCCTCTCTCCTTGATTTATAGGTAGTTACCTTCTCCCTGTGTCTTTATATGGCCTTCCTTCTGTACCTCTCTGTCCCAATCTCCTCTTTTAATAAGCATACAAAATTTATTGGGTTAGGTCCCACCCTGATGATCTTATTTTACTTTAGTTACTTCTTTAATACCCTATCTCCAAACACAGTCACATTTTGAGAGGGTGAGTGTTAGCCCTTTAACATGTTAAAAAGGCATGAGTTAGAGGGTAGGATACAATTTTGCCTGTATCCCCAGGCAACTTGCTGTTTATTTCCTATATATGAGTGCTAATTTACTGTATGTAGCATTCAGTTCTAACACAGTCTTTTGAGAGCAGAAGTATTATTTTCAATTTTACATATTAAAAAAAGTAATATGTATTCAGATTAACTTGCCCAATGTCTTATTCGGGCTGCTGTAACAAAAATACTGTAGACTGGTGGCTTAAAAAATAATTTATTTCTCACAGTTCTAGAGGCCTGGAAAAGCCAAGATCCAGGTGCCTGGTGATTCAGTGTCGGTGAGAGCTTCCTTCCTGCTTTGCAGATGGCCTTCTTCTTGCTTTGTCCTCACATGGCAGAGAGAGAGAGAGAGATCTCATAAGGATATTTATACTGCCACGAGGACTCTACCTAATGACTTTAATCTAACTAAATTACCTCCCAATGGCACCACCTTCAAATACCATCACAAAGGGGATTAGGGCTTCAACATGAGTTAGGGAGGAACACATTCAGTCCACAGCACCTGAGTATACATGGCTGTTGCCTGGTAGTGCTTGTAATCGACCTCGGGTCTGATTCTCAAGCCCGTGTGATTTTTTTTTTTTTTTTACCACGTTTCTTCTTCTAATTTATTTATTTATTTGGCTGTGTCGGGTCTTAGTTGTGGCATGTGGGCTCTAGGACATGTGGGCTGTTACTCCATGGCATGTGAAATCTTAGTTCCCCAACCAGGGATCGAACCCATGTCCCCCATGTTGGAAGGTGAATTCTTAACCACTGGACCACCGGGGCAGTCTCATCTTCCTTTGGTTTAAATTTTACACCCTCTTCAAAATGGATTAGAGGAAGCATCCTACTGTTATTTCTAATGTGATGTTAAAGTACTTTTTATCCTCAAGTTCTGTGTTTTAATAGGTAATGAGGTATATAGAGGAGAGTTCATCAACCATAAAAGGGAACCAATAAGAAAGTTTTAAAGGAGACCAGTGTGTAGAAATAAAAGATCTCCAAAGAGAACTAAGAAATAAGCATAACTCCAGGATGCTGCATTTCTGTTTGCTACACTATTAGTTTCCTATTGCTGCTATATCAAATTATCAGAAACTTAGCAGCTAAAAAGACTACAAATTACTGACAGTTCTGGAGGTCTGAAGTCTGAAATGTCTTATGGATCTAAATCAAGATGGTAGCAGGACTATATTCTTTTGGAAGCTCCAGGGGAGAATCAATTTCTTTGACTTTTCCATCTTTGAAAGGCTGCCTATATTCCTTGGCTCCTAACCTCTTCCTCCATCTTTAAAATGCATCACCCCAACCTCTGTTTCTATCATTATATCTCCTTTTTCTCATGGTGGCCCTCCTGCCCCTCTCTTACAAGGACCATTATGTTTACATTGGACCTACCTAGATAATCCAGAATAATCTCCCCAAATTAAGGTACTTAATTACATCTGAAAAATCCCTTTTTCATAGGTTGCTGGGTTTTAGAGCATGGACATCTTTGTGGGGGACATTATTCAGTCTGTTGTACCTACTAATGGCTGCCCTTTATGAATAATTGAACTAGGAGGGACAGTACCATGGATATTATTAAAGCAGGCTACAATTCTCAGTATTTAGAAATTTAAAAGTAGAAATTGGGAAGAGTGCAGCACCAATAAACCAGTTAAATAATGTTCCTTTATATATTGTAGTTTGTATGGTGTAGCCAATTGTAGTTGACGATGACTCTGAACAATGAGCATCCCCAGGCATAAGATGTATGACTCTTATTATGTTAATGTTTGGGAGCTTAAAAGCAGAGCATGAATTGCATTCATGATTCACTCTTCTATGTGAGATGTGAAAGGGACAATAAAACATTGCTATTGTCAAGCACACATCTTGATTTCTTTAACTCATAGCAAAAGCTGTTTTAGGCAAGCAAGATGTACTTTTTCATCTAGAGAAGTGAAATAAAATTAACTTCTTTGTAGGTAGGGTTGCTTGGAGTTTAAACAGATGTGGGAGAGGTGGTATGTGAGAACACATTGTAGTGTTGGCTTTCATTGGACTACCTATGGCCATGGCACCATTTACAGGTATTTGGGACCCAATTCTTCCAAACCCACAGGAAAATAGCTCTTTTTGAAATTATAAGGAGTCATATAAGTTGCTTTAGTCAACAAAGATGATTGAAGACTCTCAGGCTACATTTCCTCTGCATCAGTGATTGTGAGAGCAAGTCTTGACACCATCATATACAAAAAATACCTGATTCTGAGCCTACACATCAAGGAGATTGCACTGAAAAGCATCCCAGACCCAAAGCAGGGTAGATATGAACAAGAAATAGACTCTTGCTTGAAGCCACTAAAGTTCCGGGAGAAGGGGTTGATTTTGTATAGTTAAACCAGCTTTATTTGGCTAACATACTTTTACAGACATAAACCTTTGAAGGTGAGAGAAGCTGCTTCAATGAGATTTTGATGCTAAACTGCTTCAGAGCTTTGAGACTTTCAAATTACTATATAGTAGTAATATTAATAATATAATTGTTACTGATGTTGATGACACTGAAAGCACCTTAGACTCATGGTAAACATCTATACTGCTCATGGTGGTATCTATAGTGCCAGTTCAGTTCAGTTCAGTTGCTCAGTCCTGTCCAACCCTTTGCGACCCCATGAACCACAGCACGCCAGGACTCCCTGTCCATCACCAACTCCCAGAGTTTACCCAAACTAATGTCCATTGAGTTGGTGATGCCATCCAACCATCTTATCTCTGTCATCCCCTTCTCCTCCTGCCCTCAATCTTCCCCAGAACAGTGCAAAAACACACAATGGGCACTTATTAAATATTTGCTGAATTAGTAAATTTCAGTTTTCATTTAGGAAGGGATTTTAGAATTAAGTAAAAGAAAGCTGCAGTTTGATTGAGCTGTAACTAATAGACAATAATCTTGATCATGGCCCCATCACTTGATCTGGTCCCATCACTTGATCTGGTCCCATCACTTCATGGGAAATAGATGGGGAAACAGTGGAAACAGTGCCAGACTTTATTTTGGGGGGCTCCAAAATCACTGCAGATGGTGATTGCAGCCATGAAATTAAAAGACACTTACTTCTTGGAAGGAAAGTTATGACCAACCTAAATAGCATATTCAAAAGCAGAGACATTACTTTGCCAACAAACGTCTGTCTAGTCAAGGCTATGGTTTTTCCAGTAGTCATGTATGGATGTGAGAGTTGGACTGTGAAGAAAGCTGAGCACCAGAGAATTGATGCTTTTGAACTGTGGTATTAAAGAAGACTCTTGAGAGTCCCTTGGACTGCAAGGAGATCCAACCAGTCCATTCTAAAGGAGATCAGTCCTGCGTGTTATTTGGAAGAACTGATGCTAAAGCTGAAACTCCAATACTTTGGCCACCTCATGCGAAGAGTTGACTCACTGGAAAATACTCTGATGTTGGGAGGGATTGGGGGCAGGAGGAGAAGGGGACGACAGAGGATGAGATGGCTGGATGGCATCACTGACTCGATGGACATGAGTTTGAGTGAACTCTGGGAGTTGGTGATGGACAGGGAGGCCTGGCGTGCTGCAGTTCATGGGGTCACAAAGAGTCGGATACTACTGAGCGACTGAACCGAACTGAATGTTAAAAGAGTACGGTAATTCACTGTATATTGGCATTCATTTGCTTTTCAAACTTTACTCTTTACTACTGTCTTCATCAACCAGTGTATTGAATGTTTGCCAAGTTTATATCTACTTCAATCGTTAATGGTTTTCCTAGGTGTTTTAAGACTGTTAGAGTCTTCTCTATAACAGAGTTATAAAGAGCCTTCTGTCTTTCCCAGCATCAGGGTCTTTATAAATGAGTCAATTCTTCACATCAGATGGCCAAAGTATTGGAGCTTCAGCTTCAGCATCAGTCCTTCCAGTGAATATGCAGGACTGATTTCCTTTAGGATTGACTGGTTTGATCTTCTTGCTGTCCAAGGGACTCTCAAGAACTTCTCCAGTACCACAGTTTGAAAGCATCAATTCTTTGGTGCTCATCTTTATTTATGGTCCAACTCTCACCCCACAGATTACTGGAAAAACCATAGCTTTAACTAGATGGACCTTTGTTGGTAAAGTAATATCTCTGCTTTTTAATATGCTGTTTTGGTTTGTCATAGCTTTTCTTCCAAGGAGTGAGCATCTTTTAATTGCATGGCTGCAGTCACCATCAGCAGTGATATTGGAGCCCAAGAAAATAGTCTGTCACTGTTTCCAATGTTTCCCCATCTATTTGCCATGAAGTAGTGAGACGGGATGCCATGATCTTAGTATTTTGAAAATTGAGTTTTAAGCCTGGTTTTTTTTTCTCCTCTTTCACTTTCATCAAGAGGTCCTTTAGTTCCTCTTTACTTTCTGCCTTAAGAGTGGTGTTATTTGCATATCTGAGGTTCTTGATATTTCTCCCTGTAATCTTGATTCTAGCTTGTGCTTCATCCAGACCAGCATTTCACATGATGTACTCTGCAAATAAGTTAAATAAGCAGGGTGACAATATACAGCATTGACATACTCCTTTCCCCATTTGGAACCAGTCTGCTGTTCCATGTCTAGTTCTAACTATTGCTTCTTGTTCAGTTCAGTCACTCAGTTGTGTCCGACTCTTTGAGACACCATGGACCGCAGCATGCCAGGCCTCCCTGTCCATTACCAACTCCTGGAGTTTACACAAACTCACGTCCATTGAGTCGGTGATGCCATCCAGCCATCTCATTCTCTGTTGTCCCTTTTCCTACTGCCTTCAGTCTTTCCCAGCATCAGAGTCTTTTCAAATGAGTCAACTCTTCGCATCAGGTGGCCAAAGTATTGGAGTTTCAGCTTCAACATCAGTCCTTCCAATGAACACCCAGGATTGATCTCCTTTAGGATGGACTGGCTGGATCTCCTTGCAGTCCATGGGACTCTCAAGAGTCTTCTCCAACACCACAGTTCAAAAGCATCAATTCTTCGGTGCTCAGCTTTCTTTATAGTCCAACTCTCATATCCATACATGACTACTGGAAAAACCATAGCCTTGACTAGACAGACCATTGTTGGCAAAGTAATGTCTCTGCTTTTTAATATCCTGTCTAGGTTGGTCATAACTTTCCTTCCAAGGAGTAAGTATCTTTTAATTTCACGGCTGCAAGTACCATCTGCAGTGATTTGGGAGCCCCCAAAAATAAAGTCAGCCACTGTTTCCACTGTTTATTGACCTGCATACAGATTTCTCAGAAGACAGGTAATATGATCTGGTATTCCCATCTCTTGAAGAATTTTCCACAGTTTCTTGTGATCCACACAGTCAAAGGCTTTAGCATAGTCAATGAAACAGAATTAGATGTTTTTCTGAAATTCTCTTGCTTTTTCTATGACCCAACAGATGTTGGCAATTTGATCTCTGATTCCTTTGCCTTTTTTAAATCCTGCTTGAACATCTGGAAGTTTTTAGTCATGTACTATTGAAGCCTCGCTTGGAGAATTTTGATCATTACTTTGCTAGTGTGTGAGATTAGTGCAGTTGTGCAGTAGTTTAAGCATTCATTGGCATTGCCTTTCTTTGGGATTGAAATGAAACTGATCTTTTCCAGTCCCGTGACCACTGCTGAGCTTTCCAGATTTGCTGGGATGTTGAGTGCAGCACTTTAACAGCATCATCTTTTGGGATTTGAAATAACTGAACTGGAATTCCATCACCTCCACTAAGTTTGTTCATAGTGATGCTTCCTAAGGCCCACTTGACTTCACACTCCGGAATGTCTGGCTCTAGGTGAGTGATTGCACCATCATGATTATCTGGTCATGAAGATCTTTTTTTCTATAGTTCTTCTGTGTATTCTTGCCACCTCTTTGTAATATCTTCTGCTTCTGTTAGATCCATACCATTTCTGTCGTTTATTGTACCTATCTTTGCATGAAATGTTCCCTTGGTGTCTCTAATTTTCTTGAAGAGATCGCTAGTCTTTGCCATTCTATTGATTTCCTATATTTCTTTGCATTGTTCACTTAGGAAGTCTTTCTTATCTCTCCTTGCTATTCCTTGGAACTCTGCATTCAGATGGATATCTTTCCTTTTCTCCCTTGCCTTTTGCTTCTCTTCCTTTTTCAACTATTTGTAAAACCTCCTCAAACAACCATTTTGCCTTTTTGCAATTCTTCTTGGGGATAGTTTTGATCACTGAAGGAAAGTTACATGGCTCAAAATAGCCTGGAGTTAAACTACACTCCGGGTCCTCCCAACCATTCTATGCAAAACAAAGAACTCTCTCACCCAAAGAAAAAAATGGACATTAAGTTTGATTACACCCAGCTTCCAGCCAGTCCAGTCTCTGGCTGATCTCCAGAATTCCTTGCCCCAGCCATTTAAGAGATAACTACTCCGAACAACCTTAGAGAAGAACAGGCCCCCCCTAAGACAGTAGATTTCCACATATATGCCTATACATACTTGTTCTTTTCTTGGGTTAGTGAAGCAGCTCACTAATCTGACTGCTGCCCCTTCTTGCCTCATTAAAGGTGATATGTTCCTGTAAAGTGCCAGTCTCATTCTTTTTCTGAACCTTGCCTTGTCTAACTCCATACCCTACAATCACCACCTCCTTTACAGTGTCACAAACTGCCATCCATAGTTCTTCAGGCACTATATCAGCTCTAATCCCTTGAATCTATTTGTCACTTCCGCTGTATAACCATAAGCAATTTGATTTAGGTCTTACCTGAATGGTCTAATATTTTCCCTACTTTCTTCATTTTAAGTCTGAATTTTGTTCAGAATCTTGTTTATTAATATTATGATATCTATCCTACATCTCCATGGAAAAGAAATGCAAAAAAGCAAAATGGCTGTCTGGGGAGGCCTTACAAATAGCTGTGAAAAGAAGAGAAGTGAAAAGCAAAGGCAAAAAGGAAAGATATAAACATCTGAATGCAGAGTTCCAAAGAATAGCAAGAAGAGATAAGAAAGCCTTCTTCAGCAATCAATGCAAAGAAATAGAGGAAAACAACAGAATGGGAAAGACTAGGGATCTCTTCAAGAAAATTAGAGATACCAAAGGAACATTTCATGCAAAGATGGGCTCAATAAAGGACAGAAATGGTATGGACCTAACAGAAGCAGAAGATATTAAGAAGAGATGGCAAGAATACACAGAAGAATTGTACAGAAAAGATCTTCACAACCCAGATAATCACGATGGTGTGATCACTGACCTACAGCCAGACATCCTGGAATGTGAAGTCAAGTGGGCCTTAGAAAGCATCACTACAAACAAAGCTAGTGGAGGTGATGGAATTCCAGTTGAGCTCTTTCAAATCCTGAAAGATGATGCTGTGAAAGTGCTGCACTCAATATGCCAGCAAATGTGGAAAACTCAGCAGTGGCCACAGGACTGGAAAAGGTCAGTTTTCATTCCAACCCCAAAGAAAGGCAATGCCAAAGAATCCTGAAACTACCGCACAATTGCACTCATCTCACACGCTAGTAAAGTAATGCTCAAAATTCTCCAAGCCAGGCTTCAGCAATATGTGAACCGTGAACTTCCTGATGTTCAAGCTGGTTTTAGAAAAGGCAGAGGAACCAGAGATCAAATTGCCAACATCTGCTGGATCATAGAAAAAGCAAGAGAGTTCCAGAAAAGCATCTATTTCTGCTTTATTGACTATGCCAAAGCCTTTGACTGTGTGGATCACAATAAACTGTGGAAAATTCTGAAAGAGATGGGAATACCAGACCACCTGATCTGCCTCTTGAGAAATTTGTATGCAGGTCAGGAAGCAACAGTTAGAACTGGACATGGAACAACAGACTGGTTCCAAATAGGAAAAGGAGTATGTCAAGGCTGTATATTGTCACCCAGGTTATTTAACTTATATGCAGAGTACATCATGAGAAACGCTGGACTGGAAGAAACACAAGCTGGAATCAAGATTGCCGGGAGAAATATCAATAACCTCAGATATGCAGATGACACCACCCTTATGGCAGAAAGTGAAGAGGAACTAAAAAGCCTCTTGATGAAAGTGAAAGTGGAGAGTGAAAAAGTTGGCTTAAAGCTCAATATTCAGAAAACGAAGATCATGGCATCCGGTCCCATCACTTCATGGGAAATAGATGGGGAAACAGTGGAAACAGTGCCAGACTTTATTTTTCTGGGCTCCAAAATCACTGCAGATGGTGATTGCAGCCATGAAATTAAAAGACACTTACTCCTTGGAAGGAAAGTTATGACCAACCTAGATAGCATATTCAAAAGCAGAGACATTACTTTGCCAACAAAGCTTTGTCTAGTCAAGGCTATGGTTTTTCCAGTGGTCATGTATGGATGTGAGATTTGGACTGTGAAGAAGCCTGAGCACCAAAGAATTGATGCTTCTGAACTATGGTGTTGGAGAAGACTCTTGAGAGTCCCTTGGTCTACAAGGAGATCCAACCAGTCCATTCTGAAGGAGATCAGCCCTGGGATTTCTTTGGAAGGGATGATGCTAAAGCTGAAACTCCAGTACTTTGGCCACCTGATGCGAAGAGTTGACTCATTGGAAAAGACTCTGATGCTGGGAGGGATTGGGGGCAGGAGGAGAAGGGAACGACAGAGGATGAGATGGCTGGATGGCATCACTGACTCAATGGACATGAGTCTCAGTGAACTCCAGGAGTTGGTGATGGACAGGGAGGCCTGGCGTGCTGCAATTCATGGGGTCGCAAAGAGTCAGACACAACTGAGCGACTGATTTGATCTGATCTGATCCTACATTAAAAAGAATATACACATATATTTGTCTAGTTTAATAAGAAAACACATATTTCACATACCCTCCCAGAGTTTCAGAGAAATTCCAGTACTTCTGAAATCTTCTGTCTGCCCCATCCTGATGTATTTTTCCTTCTCCATGCAGAGATGGTCACTGTCATAAATTTTGTGTTAATCATCCCCCTTTTCTCTTGTATTTTCAGTGTGTAAACAGTATCCCTAAAAACATATATTTTTGGATATCTTAAACTTTATATTATACTGTATGCATTCTGCTTAGTCATTTTGTTATAATTAACAATATGTTTTGGAGATTCAGTACTGGCGTGTAGTTATCATTTAATCACTTTCATTACTATAGCGTATATTTTATGACTTTACAGAAAAAATTATTCATTCAATTTTAGTGGATTTAAGCATTAACTTGATTATTTTGACAATGAGCAATTGTACTATGGATATTTTTGTACATGTGAAAGATTTTTTTTATAGTAATTGTTTCAGTTAGGCTTGGTTTCAGCCATGAGTGATAGAAATGCAAAATAGAAATGGGCTAAACTAGACCACCAAGGCCAAATTTGCCTGTTACTCCAGGTTGTTCTTGACTTCCTACTTTTGCATTCCAGTCCCCTATCATGAAAAGGACATCTTTTGGGGGCATTAACTCTAGAAGGTCTTGTAGGTCTTCATAGAACTGTTCAACTTCAGCTTCTTCAGCATTACCGGTCAGGGCATAGACTTGGATTACTGTAATATTGAATGGTTTGCCTTGGAAACGAATAGAGATCATTCTGTCATTTTTGAGACTGCGACTCCTGTTGACTATGATGGCTACTCCATTTCTTCTAAGGGATTCTTGCCCACAGTAGTAGATATAATGGTCATCTGAGTTAAATTCACCCATTCCAGTCCATTTTAGTTCACTGATTCCTAAAATGTCAATGTTCACTCTTGCCGTCTCCGGTTTGATCACTTCCAATTTGCCTTGATTGGTGGACCTAACATTCCAGGTTCCTATGCAATATTGCTCTTTACAGCATCAAATCTTGCTTCCATTACCAGTCACATTCACAACTGGGTGTTGTTTTTGCTTTGGCTCCGTCCCTTCATTCTTTCTGGAGTTATTTTTCCACTGATCTCCAGTAGCATAATGGGCACCTACCCACCTGGAGAGTTCATCTTTCAGTGTCCTGTCTTCTTTCCTTTTCATACTGTTCATGGAGCTCTCAAGGTATGAATACTGAAGTGGTTTGCCGTTCCCTTCTCCAGTGGACCACGTGTAGGGCCTTGGGTGGCTCTAGGCATGGCTCATAGTTTCATTGAGTTAGACAAGGCTGTGGTCCATGTGATTAGATTGTTTAGTTTTCTGTGATTGTGGTTTTCAGTCTGCTGCCCTCTGAAGAAGAATAAGAGGTTTATGAAAGCTTCCTGATGGGATAGACTTGACTAAGGAGGATACTGAGAAAAAAAAAAAAAAGGATACTGAGGGGTCTTGTTCTGATGGGTGGGGCCATGCTCAGTAAATCTTTAATCCAATTTTATGGTGATGGGTGGAGCTGTGTTCCCTCCCTGCTATTTACCTGGGGCCAAACTATGGTGGACATGGAACAACAGACTGGTTCCAAATAGGAAAAGGAGTATGTCAAGGCTGTATATTGTCACCCAGGTTATTTGACTTATATGCAGAGTACATCGTGAGAAACACTGGGCTGGAAGAAACACAAGCTGGAATCAAGATTGCCAGGAGAAATATCAATAACCTCAGGTATGCAGATGATACCACCTTTATGGCAGAAAGTGAAGAGGAACTCAAAAGCCTCTTGATGAAAGTGAAAGTGGAGAGTGAAAAAGTTGGCTTAAAGCTCAACATTCAGAAAATGAAGATCATGGCATCTGGTGTTATCACTTCATGAGAAATAGATGAGGAAACAATGGAAACAGTGGCAGACTTTATTTTCTTGGGCTCCAAAATCATTGTAGACGGTGATTGCAGCCATGAAATAAAAAGACACTTACTCCTTGGAAGGAAAGTTATGACCAATCTAGACAGCATATTCAAAAGCAGAGACATTACTTTGCCAACAAAGGTCCATCTAGTCAAGGCCATTGTTTTTCCAGTGGTCATGTATGGATGTGAGAGTTGAACTGTGAAGAAGCCTGAGCACCGAAGAATTGATGCTTTTGAACTGTGGTGTTGGAGAAGACTCTTGAGAGTCCCTTGGACTGCAAGGAGATCCAACCAGTCCATTCTGAAGGAGATCAGCCCTGGGTGTTCTTTGGAAGAAATGATGCTAAAGCTGAAACTCCAGTACTTTGGCCACCTCATGCGAAGAGTTGACTCATTGGAAAAGACTCTGATGCTGGTAGGGATTGGGGGCAGGAGGAGAAGGGGACGACAGAGGATGAGATGGCTGGACGGCATCACTGACTTGATGGACATGAGTTTGAGTGAACTCCGGGAGTTAGTGATGGACAGGGAGGCCTAGCATGCTGCAGTTCATGGGGTCACAAAGAGTTGGACATGACTGAGTGACTGAACTGACTGGACTGAATAGAAACTATGGTGGATCTTTTCTGGTGGCTCAGATAGCAAAACGTCTGCCTACACTGCCTACCATGTGGGAGACCTGGGTTCAATTCCTGGGTCGGGAAGATCTCCTGGAGAAGGAAATGGCAACCCACTTCAGTATTCTTGCCTGGAAAATCCTATGGATGGTGGAGACTGGTAGGCTACAGTCCATGGGGTCACAAAGAGTCGGACACGACTGAGCGACTTCACTTTCACTAAACTATGGTGGAGGTAATGAAGACACTGGTAACTTCCCTCAAAGATCCCAGGCATGTACTGCTACAGTCCATGCCCCCAACCCTGCAGCAGGCCACCACCAACCCACACCTTTGCCGGAGACTCCTGGACACTCACAGGCAAGTCTCCTGTGGAATTACTGTTCCTTTCTCCTGGGTCCTGGTGCACAAGGTTCTATTGTGCCCTCTAAGAGTCTATTTCCCAGTCCTGTGTAAGTTCTGGCAGCTCTATGGTGGGGTTAATGGTGACCTCCTCCATGAGGACTTATGCCATACCCACACCCAGAACTCTGTCCCTGCAGCAGACCATTGCCGACCCGTACAGGAGATGCTCAAACAGTTCTGTCTCAGTCTCTGTGGGGTCCCTGGGTCCTAGTGCATGCAAGGTTTGTTTGAGTCCTCTGAGCATCTCTGGTGGGAATGGGGTTTGATTCTAAATGTGAATTCGCCCCTTCTACTGTCTTGTTGGGGCTTCTCCTGTGCCCTTGGACGTGGGGTATCTATTCACGGCTGCTCCAGCAAAGTGCAGGCACCACTCCTGACCTTGGACATGGGGAGTCTCCTCTCAGAAGTTTGCTGCTCCAGCGTCACACAACTGCAGGAAGACTCGCTGTAGAGAAGACTCTATACATGGACATCAGCAGATGGTCAACATTGAAATCAGATTGATTATATTCTTTGCAGGCAAAGGTGGAGAACCTCCATACAGTCAGTGAAAAAAAAAAAAAAAAAAGACCATGAGCTGATTGTGGCTCAGATCATGAACTCCTTATTGCCAATTTCAGACTTAAATTGAAGAAAGTAGGGAAAACCACTAGACTGTTCAGGTATGACCTAAATCAAATCCCTAACGATTATACAGTGGAAGTGATAAATAGATTTAAGGGACTAGATCTGATAGACAGAGTGCCTGATGAACTACGGACGGAGGTTCATGACATTGTACAAGAGACAGGGTGTAAGACCATCCACAAGAAAAAGAAATGCAAAAAAGCAAACTGTGGGAAATGCTGAAAGAAATGGTAATACCAGACCACCTGACCTGCCTCTTGAGAAATCTGTATACAGGTCAGGAAGCAACAGTTAGAACTGGACATGGAACAACAGACTGGTTCCAAATCAGGATTGGAGTTCATCAAGGCTGTATACTGTCACTGTGCTTATTTAACTTATATGCAGAGTACATCATGAGAAACACTGGGCTGGATGAAGCACAAGCTGGAATCAAGATTGCTGGGAGAAATATCAATAACTTCAGATATGCAGATGACACCACCCTTATGGCAGAAAGTGAAGAACTAAAAAGCCTCTTGATGAAAGTGAAAGAGGAGAGTGAAAAAGTTGGCCTAAATTTCAACATTCAGAAAACAGAGATCATGGCATCCGATCCCATCGCTTCATGGCAAATAGATGGGGAAACAGTGGAAATGGTGGCAGACTTTATTTTGGGAGGCTCCAAAATCACTGCAGATGGTGATTGCAGCCATGAAATAAAAAGACACTTACTTCTTGGAAGGAAAGTTATGACCAACCTAGATAGCACATTAAAAAGCAGAGACACTACAAAAGTCCATCTAGTCAAAACTATGGTTTTTCCAGTAATCATGTATGGGTGTGAGAGTTGGACTATAAAGAAAACTGAGCACCAAAGAATTGATTCTTTCAATCAGAAGACTCTTGAGAGTCCCTTGGACTGCAAGGAGATCCAACCAGTTCATCCTAAAGGAAATCAGTCCTAAATGTTCACTGGAAGGACTGATGTTGAAGCTGAAACTCCAATACTTTGGCCATCTGCTGCGAAGAACTGACTCATTTGAAAAGACCCTGATGCTGGGAAAGATTGAAGGTGAGAGGAGAAGGAGACGACAGAGAATGAGATGGTTGGATGGTGTCACTGACTCAGTGGACATGAGTTTGAGTAAACTCCAGGAGTTGGTGATGGACAGGGAGGCCTGATGTGCTGCAGTCCATGGGGTCTCAAAGAGTTAGACACAACTGAGCGACTGAACTGAACTGAACTGAAACTAGACCACCTGGCTCCTCTATTCATGGGATTCTCCAGGCAAGAATACTGGAGCGGGTTGCCATTTCCTCCTCCAAAGATCTTCCTGACCCAGGGATGGAACCCACATCTTTTGCACCTCCTGCATCGCAGGCAAATTCTTTACTGGGGAGCCATAGGGGAAGCAAACTAGATAGAAATGTATTTCTTATTTAAGTGAAGTCTTGGTGGATGTGGTGCATGGCTTGTATAGCTGTTCTGTTCTCGTAAGTCCCCAGAGACCCAGGTAACTTCTAGCTCATGGTGCTGACATTTCTAGAGTGTGGCTCTCATTCTCACAGTTCAAGATGATGGCATTCTGTAATTCAGCCAGTGAGATGAAGGAAGAATGAAAAGACAGGTACAAAGCATACACATATAACTTGTCTGTTAAGGAAGTTTCCTGAAAGCTGCCACAAATATTTCTACTTATATCCTTCTGGCCATGAATTATGTGGCCATGCCTAGCTTCAATGGAGAGTGAGACATGAAGTCTTTTTCCTTGGACAGAATATGACCCATTAGAAATTCTGCTTTCATGGTAGAAGAAGAGAATAAATATTGGGAAAGAGCTAGAAGGCTTTACCATACATAGGTACATACCTACAAGTAAGATTGTTGGTTGACAAGCTATGTTCATTTATACAAGGCAATGTGCATGTGTTCATTTGTACAAGGCAATGCCAAATCATTCTCCCAAGTGTTTGAATCAGAGGGTGAAACCTGAGTATATTCATTCATTAAATAAGTATCTATTGAACATTTACTATGCATCAACATTATTCTTAGAGCTGGGCTCTAACAGTGGGCTTACATTCCATTGCTGCGTCGCTTCAGTTGTGTCCGACCCTGTGCGACCCCATGGACTGCAGCCTACCAGGCTCCACCATCCCTGGGATTCTCCAGGCAAGAACACTGGAGTGGGTTGCCATTTCCTTCTCCAATGCATGAAAGTGGAAAGTGAAAGTGAAGTCGCTCAGTCGTGTCCGACTCTTAGCGACCCCATGGACTGCAGCCTACCAGGCTCCTCCATCCATGGGATTTTTCCAGGCAAGAGTACTGGAGTGGGGTGCCATTGCCTTCTCCATGGGAACAATCAATAAACAGGTAAATAAATAAGCATTATAATTTGGCTAGTAAAGTGAGTAGCAGTGAAGTAGAGTAGCAGATAGAGATTTGGGGAGTACTAGATTTTGGAGAGTGGGTCTTGGAGATGGGTCTCCACAAGGCCTAGAAAAATAGAGCTGAAAGAGTGCAAGTGGACTAAATTCAGATCCTTCTGTGTCTGTCCTTGGCGCCTAAGAGCAAACTTGCCTTTCCTAACAAGTGGCCTATTTGTTTAGCACATCGAAACAATTGAGCATGATGTTACTGATGCTAATGTATTCAAATAATAATTATTCTGGTGAGGATCTCTTACCTGGAATACAATAGAGCTATCAAGTTCAGAGTCCAGCCCTTTCATTTTCCATTTATTCATCAAGTACATCACATGTGCAATGCATGATAGGGACCAAAGGGACATTAAAAATACACAGAACAAGAATGCAGATGCTAGCTTTCAGGCACAAAAACAATGCAATTACGCTGCCATTAAAGTGGGCGCAGGAGGATAGGTAACCTGCCTGGAAATGTGCAGGCCTGGGGTGCACACACCAGGGAGCAAGTCCCAGGTGCAGGTGCTTAAACTTAATTTTCCCAAAAGATGCTTAGAGGCTTTTTCAAATCAGCAGCCAAGCCGAACGTTTTTTCTTTCCTACCGTAGTTATAATTCTACTACAGCTAATCCAGCTCCCATTGCCTAGGAACATTATATAAGAATCAACACAATTTGAATATTATATAGACACATTCTCTCTCTCTTGTTTTAAAATCAAATGTGTGTGAGCTATGTGGTATTATAAAAACACATGACACAGCATAGAAAATTCTATTTATGCACTCACAGCATATTTCACACTTGACTATCCAGTCCTGAACTGTAAAACTTTTCTTGGTATAACTCAACATCTCCACCCACCTTTCCCTCTCATGTGATTTGATCACTGATTGCTGACTAAACATTTTCCTAAAGGGTTAAGGAAGAGCAAGTTGCCCATCTATCCAAACCTGGCTTGAACTCATAGCCTCAACTGCCTGTTTATAGCTTCAGACAGCTGAATTAACCAATCTTGAACAGCTAGGAACCCAAAGCAAAAAAAAATCAGCTACCATTCAATAAATAGACACAAAGGGAATGTAAAAAGTATTCGTTTTGTGAACACTGTTGTCCTAAAACAGAGACTACTCGACATTGCTTTAGCGAAGACAGGTTGACTTAGGACCAGCAGAGAAATACAGTTCAGAGTCTGTAACCATGGTAGCCACATACAAGCCCCTGAGGCAAAGGAAGGAGAACATTCTCATAGAACGGAAAAGGAAATTGGGAGGGTGATAGTAAACAAGGAGACCATTGCTTTTCATTGGCTGAGTTGTTTCCAGGAAAGAAAAGGGTCTTTGATCTTCTTGTTGGGCTCTGCTATCATTCCAGGGCCTGAGAGCTTCCCATTTTACTTTATTTTATTTTTTTTACATTTACCCCTTTTGATCAAGATCTTTCTCTGAAAGAATCACTGATCAAGAGTTAGGCTTTCTAGTTTGAGAATCTTTTGTCCCCAGGGGCAGAAGGGACATTTTCTTGGTGTGATGTCTCACTTTGGAGGAAAAGTTGACAGATTAGAAACCTATTGAGTTCACATTTGTGTAAGAAAAGGAGTAGGAGAGAAAACTTTCAGAAACTTTTATCTTTTTTACTTTAAAAGATTATTTAATTGTACGAGTAGATAACTCAAAACCAAGCAAATATTAAGAACAGAAAATTTCTAGTAATTTTTTTCATGATAAACATTCTTTCTTTTTAATTATTTTAATTAGTGAATTATAATTGCTCTACAATGTTGTGTTAGCTTTTGCTATACAACAAAGTGAATTAGCCATATGTATACATATATCCCCTCCCTCTTGATACAATGCCCCAGAATCTTAGTAATAGATAAAGGAGCAAGTAAGAGTATTGTATCCAATAATTGCTGAATATAGGGGCCATTTTAAATTTTATTTCCACTGAAAGTAAGGAATCCACGTTGCTTCCACAACATTTCAACATTATGAGCTACTTCAAAGGCATATCTACCATGAGTGAAATATTGGCAGTTTTGTCCTTGGCTAAAGTATAAGATTATGTAAAAGTATACAGTTCACCCTGCTGAACTGAAGTAGCCTTAGGTAAAGATGTTGCCACAATAACATCGAAAGGAGTCACAATAGCAAACTCAGCACAATATTTGCCATTGGCATCTTTTAAATAAAAAACCATCAATGAACCATGAGAATTCATTGTTACATGGAGGAATTCCTTATAGATCATCACAAAGAGTCAGAGGTGATCCATCAGCATTAAGCAGTCATGAAGGACTTCATCAGTGGTAGAAGGGAAAATAGCATGGTTTATCTTACTATAACATAAAGAGTTATGTGCAGAGCAGTTAACAAAAGGACTTCATAGCAGGTGAGGCAGCTGACTAAGAGATGTTGAGTGTGATGAGAATTCAGGAAAGCTTCTATTGCATGAGGGATAAAAACGGTTAAAGGGGATTCTATGGTTTTTCCAGTGGTCATGTATGGGTGTGAGAGTTGGACTGTGAAGAAAGCTGAGCACCAAAGAATTGATGCTTTTGAACTATGGTGTTGGAGAAGACTCTTGCGAGTCCCTTGGACTGCAAGGAGATCCAACCAGTCCATTCTGAAGGAGATCAGCCCTGGGATTTCTTTGGAAGGAATGATGCTAAAGCTGAAACTCCAGTACTTTGGCCACCTCATGCGAAGAGTTGACTCATTGGAAAAGACTCTGATGCTGGGAGGGATTGGGGGCAGGAGGAGAAGGGGACGACAGAGGATGAGATGGCTGGATGGCATCATTGACTTGATGGACATGAGTTTGAGTGAACTCCAGGTGTTCGTGATGGATAGGGAGGCCTGGTGTGCTGTGATTCGTGGGGTCACAAAGAGTCAGACACTACTGAGTGACTGAATAAAAGTGAAAGGGGAGAGTGAAAAATTGGTTTAAAACTCAACATTTAGAAAACTAAGATCATGGCATCTGGTCCCATCACTTCATGGCAAATAGATGGGGAAACAATGACAGACTTAATTTAGGGGGGCTCAAAAGCCACTGCAGATGGTGACTGCAGCCATGTAATTAAAAGACACTTGCTCCTTGGAAGAAAAGTTATGACCAACCTAGACAGCATATTAAAAAGCAGAGACATTACTTTGCCAACAAAGGTCTATCTAATCAAAGCTATGGTTTTTCCATTAGTCACCTATGGATGTGAGAGTTGGAGTATAAAGAAAGCTGAGAGCCGAAGAATTTATGCTTTTGAACTATGGTGTTGGAGAAGACTCTTGAGAGTACCCTGGCCTGCAAGGAGATCTAACCAGTCCATCCTAAAGGAAATCAGTCCTGAAAATTCATTGGAAGGACTGATGTTGAAGCTGAAACTCCAATACTTTGGCCACCGGATTCGAAGAGCTGACTCATTTGAAAAAACTCTGATGCTGGGAAAGATTGAAGAGGGAGGAGAAGGGGACAACAGAGGATGAGATGGTTGGATGGCATCACCAACTCAATAGTCATGAGCTTGAGTAAACTCCAGGAGTTGGTGATGGACAGGGAGGCCTTGTGTGCTGCAGTCCATGGGGTCGCAAAGAGTCAGACACGACTGAGCAACTGAACAGATCTGAACTTAACTGAATGGCCTTAACCTAAAGGACAGTGGCTCTAAGGCAATGGTGGCGGCAGGGCGGGCATCTCTATGCCCCAGTTTCTCACTATAATACCCTATGTGTTGGTGATGGCTCCATACTTTGGGGTGAGAGAGTGAGTACTCCAAGATAATTTTCTTCCTTTTTATATAGAAAAAGTAAAAAGGGAATATGGCTGACTCATGTTGATATATGGCAGAAACCAACACAGTATTGTAAAGCAATTATTCTCCAATTAAAAATAAATAAAAGTGAAAATGAAAGTTGCTCAGTCATATCCGACTCTTTGCAAGCCCGTGGACTGTAGTCTGCCAGGCTCCTCTGTCCATGGAATTCTCCAGGCAAGAATACTGGAGTGGGTAGCCATTCCCTTCTTCAGGGGATCTTCCCAACCCAGGGATCGAACCCAGGTCTCCTACATTGCAGATGGATTCTTTACCATCTGAGTTACCAGAATAAAAATATTAAAAGACTAGGTAGGTTCATCAAACTGTCCTTTTAAGCTTTAAAAACTATTTTCTTCCTTTAAATTGTGTCAGGGTTATTATTGTTTGGTAAGATATACAGAGGTTGGCAATCAGAGAAAATTTTGGATCCGATTTTGGCAGTAACCAACTAGCTGTAGAAAACTTGGCAGTTGGCATGTAGTGTTGGGTGTTAGGAAACTTAGAATACCATGAAGACTATCTGGATCTTAGTATAGCTCTTGTTCTGATATCAGATACCCTAAACAGTAAACCTGGGTTTGGGTAAACTACAATTTTTCTTTGACAATCTTACATCTCTTTAAAGCTAAGAGCTTTAGCAAATGTATGTTGTCTTCCTGTGAGGAAACTTGAGGAGAGTAAAGAAGCAAATAATTCATATATTGCAAAAAAGTAGAACCTTTAGGGAACTTTATATTGTCTAGATCAGCCTTCAGGATTTGCAAGAAATAAGAAGGATTCCCAGTAAAATCCTGAGGAATTACTGTCCAAGTAGATGGTTTTTCTTCCCAAGAGAAGGCATGAAGGTATTGACCTACTTCATCAATTGAAACTAAAGGATGCCCTGCATAAATCAGTTACAGTAAAAAAAAATTGCTTCTAGTGGGAATGGATGTTAGTAATATATACGGGTTTGAAACAACAGGGTGTTAAGGGATGACAATGTGTTTATTGCTCAGGGGTCCTGGACAAACCTCCACTCTCAGCCTTTATGTTTTCTCACCAGTAAAATGGGAGTGTTACAGGGGCTAATAAAGGAAATAATGAGACCTTGAGCCTTGTAATTTTCTCTTGTAGGCTTTATGCCTTGAAGGGTTTCTTTACTTATAGGGTATTCATTAATTCTGGGAAGAGATTTTGAGAGATCTGTTTGAATTTTTATGGGAAGTGCACTGTGAGTTTTGCCCATCTCATTTGGAGATTTTGCCTATAAGGAAGATGGTACCTGATTTAATAGGGGCAAATGATCAGTGCCTCCAGAATCATCTTTTACACTGTCATAGACAGAACAAATAAAAGATATCAGTGGGTCATTTAATTTACCTGGTTGGTTACTCTGATGACTACTGTAATGTTCAAGAATTATTGCCCCCTCTTGGGAAAGAAGCTCTGACACAATACTTCACTAACAACTGGGTAAAAGTAGAGGAACTAGAGTGAAATGAGTGTGTATCTTTTCCTAAAGATGTATTTATTTTTACTTTTTGTCTGTGGTGAGTCTTCATTGCTGCACATGGGCTTTCTCTAGTTGCGGAGTGTAAGGGCTACTCTCTACTTGCAGTTGCGGACTTCTCATTATGGGGGCTTCTCTTGTTGCAGAGCACAGGCTCTGGGCACATGGGCTTCAGTGGTAGCAGCATGCGGGCTTAGTAGTTGTGGTTCGTGGGCTCTAGAGCTTTGGCTCAGTAGTTGTGCATCACAGGCTTAGCTGCTCTGTAGCATGTGGGATCTTCCCAAACCAGAGACAAAACTGATGTCTCTTGCATTGCAAGGCAATTCTTAACCACTGGACCACCAGGGAAGCCCCAGGAGTATGTATCTTTAAAAGGGCCTAAACAAAATGAAATATGTTCAGAGACAGGAACCTCTTATGGTTCATTGGAGATCCCCACTATTTAAGTCATTTTCTTACTCCAAGGCAAGAGCTGACTGCTTTACAGTAGTAGGGTTGAGCACCAAGAGTGTGGCTTCAGTATTAATTAGGACTGGAATAGATTCATACCCAATCTGGAGAAAAGTTTCTCCAAGCTGATTAAGGGGGAGGGTTGGGAAGAGCCCCTGAAGTTTCTTGGAGCTTCATCATCAAGAATTGGGAGGACAATGAGAAGATTGGTCTAACAGGGCATTCAAATCTCACAAAACTAATGTTATAATGCACAATGTGGGATGAAGTAAGTGCTATGCAACCTGGTGGTGTATTCTCTTCTTTTAGAGCTCCATAATGATGCTACTGAAAGCCCCAGTTTGGTAGTTTTGGAAGGTGGCTGGGACCATCCATTACATTGAACCAGACAAAGCTCTTTTCCATTCCCCATTCCACAGTCCATCTTGGAAGCAATCTTGGCACACAGTTTTATTACAAAATGTTAAAATCCTAAAATAATCTAAAACATTTTCAGGAAACAGATTAAGACATTTGGCAAGCCCTCTCCCTAAACTGCCAAATTTCTGATCTTTGTAGTGCCTTTGACTTCACCTATAAGACACAGGTCTGGAGTTGAATCCCCAGTATTCAGCCAGCAAACCATCATGCTGTCAGGCAACACATTCTCAACTGAGTGTGTTATTAGAACCCACAGGTCCAGACTATCTGTGGACTTCAGTGAAAGGGAATAGAGACCTTCTTAGCCAGTTATCTTCTGCCTCCTGCATTTGTCCTTCATCTATCTATCCAGAATATCCTTCTCCACCCCACAAAAAGGGAGGATCATGTCCTAACTCTTCTGAAGGCCTTTGTGAAGGCCTACAGATCTTAATTTCCTGCCCAACTCACCCCCATAAAACTCCTGTATGGATATACCCAACAGTTGATGTATCCTATAAAACCAGGCTTTTAACAATTACACATTAATTTGAAGTGGCATACTTTGGTTTTGTTTAAAGCCCTATCGCAGCTACAGGAATATAGAAGAATAATTTAGTAATTCCTACTGGGGGACTGAGAAAGGTCTCGAGAGAAGGGGGTAGTTGAACCATATCCAGTCTTCTTAGGCAAAAAGGGACATCAAGGCATCCAGGTTGATGGAATAAAGCATGAGTAAGAGGGTCGTGTTCAGGAAACACTGAGAAATTTGGTGACAGCACAGGTTGTATGAGATTGATGGGGGAAAAAATTGGAAGAATAGGCTAGAGCTTGGTCGTGGAGATCTAAATGCCAGGTTAAGAATTTGGATTTGATTCAGTAAACAATTGGAAGCCATCAAAAACTCTTGTGGAAAGAGCTTTACCTGTTCTTTAGAAAGTCAGAGACACAAACGTGGAGGACACTTAGAGGTTACTGCAGCACTCCAGGTGAAAGATAATGATGCGAGTTTATCACGAAATGGTTGGATAACATCACCGACTCAGTGAACATGAGTTTGAGCAAACTCTGGAAGATGGTGAAGGACAGGGAAGCCTGGTGTGCTGCAGTCCATGCGGTTGCAAAGAGTTGGACATGACTGGGTGACTGAACAACAACAAATCATAGAAAATAATAGATCTAAGTGGAGGGGACCAGATTAGCAAGTCACTGGGGAAGCTAAGAGTTGGCTGCTGTTTCCCTAATTACTAAATGGGGATGGATTGTTTAACCTAAAGGATAGTTTAACCTAAACTAGAAAAGTCATGAGTCTGCTCATATTTTTATCCAAAGGCAGGGAAAGAACTAGGACTAGTGAATACATGTAGACTGACATTGGGAGACATAAATAAAATGGATTTGTAGTTAAATTCCTTGAGTCATGCACTGTCAGCATACTGGTTACTTTAGGGTCTTATACATTCGTCAGGAAACAAAGTGTTATCCTGAAGGCAGCTGAGTTTCCTTAGTAAATGGGAACAGCTTAATTTATTCAGCCATCAAATATTTATTGATCACTTACTATTGCTAAGTGCTCTGTACATAACAAACAAGACACAGCCCTTGCCCTTGAGTTGTTTCTTGACTGAGGTGATGCCTTACATAAATGAGGCAATTCCAATGTATGGAAGGGGTAGAAGTTAAGATAGAGGCAAGTACAGGGCACCCACAGAACACCAAGGAGGCAGCTAACTCTAGCCTGAAGGAATAAAGAAGCATCAGTCAGAAAAGCAGGGGGTCAGTAAGGGGAAAGATACTTCCATTAAGGAGAATAATCTGAATAAAAGCCCCAAGGTGAGAGAGAGCTTAGTGGGTGTGAAGGAAAGAGGTCACTTGAGTGGTGCAAGATAAGAAGAGAAGGCACAAGCCTGTGTCCAGACTGGCAGCCTCCCAAACTGTCCCAGGGCCTTGGGACTATATCCCAGGGCCTTGGGACTATATCCCAAGGCCCTGGGAGTCACTGAAACTTTTAAAGCCACCCAATGACAGCCTTGTGCTTTAGAAAGCTCACCCTGGCTGCTGGGAGGAGCATGGATCAGAGAGGAGTGAGGCTGCAGCTTGGGTTCCTGCCATTCATCACGTGGCTGTCCCTGCCCAGTGCCCACTTCCGCCTATAGAAATCCACCCCATTCATCAGGACTCAGCTCCTGGGACACCATCTCTGTGCCTGCCAATCAATCATAGTTAATTGCTTCTTCTTCAGCATTTCCATCATCCAGTTGCATATGCTTCTGTGTCCCTTAATAAGCCCAGATCCATAACACCTCCTGGGATATTGAAATCCTGTGAATGCCCTTTGTAAATTATGAAGTGTTGTACAAATGTTTGCAGTATGATGACAGTAGCAGTGAGGTTGTTTGTCTTCCCAGCTAGACTGAAAGACCTCTGAGAACAGTGATTGTGCACTAAATCTCCCAAGTCCGAATGTCTCAGCTGGAACAAGTCCTTATTTCAGAATCTTTCATGCTGAAGAGGCACTGAGATATATTAGAGACCACTTTGATGCCAGACAGACCTGAGTTTGAATCCCAGCTCCTGACTGGAGGTGTAGACTTAAGTGCATTTTACCTCTCTGAGCTTCAATTTCTATGTTTGTAAGTAGAAAGAAAAATGCCTAGCCCATGAGGTTGTTGTGAGGATCGAGTCCATATAGAAAGTGCAAAGCGTGGTAGCTGGCGCTGCACACTAGTGGCTATTCTTATGTTTTCTCCCTTTGTGTACACATCCTGGAGAAACCAAGTCCCGGTTTAGGAAGTGACACTCTGAAGAAACTAACAGATGAGCAAGAAAAGCTACAATGAGGGGAGATGAATTAAGAATTTTGGACTAACATATACACACTGCTATTTCCCTGGTGTCTCAGTTGATAAAGAATCTACCAGCAATGCCGGAGACCTGGGTTCAATTCCTGGGTTGGGAGGTTCCCCTGGAGAAAGGAATGGCAACCCACTCCACTATTCTTGCCTGGGAAATCCCATGGACAGAGGAGCCTGGTGGGTGACACCCAATGGGGTCACAAAGAGTTGGACACAACTGAGGGACATTCGCATGTATAAAACGGGTAAGCAACAGGATCTACTGTATAGCACAGGGAACTATATTCAGTGTCTTGTAATAACTTATAATGTAAAAGAATCTGAAAAAGAATATATATATATAGAGAGAGAGAGAGAGAGAAAGAGAGAGAGGATATATACATATAACTGAATTACTTTGTTCTATACCTGAAGCTAACACAACATTGTAAATTAACTATACTTTTTTTTTAAGTTATTGAAACAAAAAAACTAAAATTAAAAATCTTTTTTTTTGATAAAAATCCAATAAACATGTCCCAGAAAGACAATTCCTCATAGTAACAGTATATTCAAGTAGAATTTTCTGTGATAACAGAAATGTTCTAAGTCTGTACTGGCCAACATATAGCCACTAGCCACCTGTGGTGCCTAAGCACTTGGAATGTGAAGAGTATGGATTTTTAACTTTCTTTAATTAATTTCCGTTTAAATAATGGCCCTGGCCTGTGGGTACCATGTTGAACAGTGCAGGTGGATGCTATGCCCTCTAAGCCTGTGTTGCGGAGAGGAGCTTGGGTAGGGACAGGAAGGGTGGACGGGAGATTGATTTTTAAAGCTGTCCAGGAGAGTGAGTCTGCATACAGCTCTTGTAAGAAGTTTAAGAAGGAAGAGCCAAGTGGCCAGGCAGCAAGATAATAGGGGATAAAGAGGGCAGATGCACACCCCAGCATAAGAATGGAGATGATCACCACTGTGTGCAGGGAAGAGAAAGCCATTCCTAACCTGGTCTTCCCTGGTAGCTCAGCTGGTAAAGAATCCACTTGCAATGCAGGAGACCCCAGTTCAATTCCTGGGTCAGGAAGATCCCCTGGAGATGGAAGAGGCTACCCACTCCAGTATTCTTGGGCTTCCCTGGTGGCTCAGACAGTAAAGAATTGCCTGCAATGTAGGAGACCTGGGTTCAATCCCTGGGCTGGGACGATCCCCTGGAGGAGGGCATGGCAATCCACTCCAGTATTCTTGCCTGGAGAATCCCCAAGGACTGAGGAGCCTGGCGGGTTACAGTCCATGGGGTCACAAAGAGTTGGAAATGACTGAGTGATTAAGCACAGAGACTGTGCTAAGTGCAGGCCCTGTCTAGGTTATCTAGTATAACATCCTTATGGTGTCCTAGCAAATGAATTACATCAGCAGGATGGATGGTTTGATATGTAAGAGTTTTATGATCCTGCTTTATGGCCTTTGGCTGAACCTTAGATTTTCCCCCAAAGACAGTGTAGTTCTGGGGAGCAGTGAGCAACTGTCAGATTGCAGAGGAAAGATGAAGTGCTAGAGTAGCATCTTGAACTCCAGAGGAGGAAACCCCTGCTCTGGGTTATATCCTTATGTAAATTTCACTAGAGAGCAAGAAGGAAAAGGGGGCCAGAAAACCTGCTTCACTCTCCCATTCCTTCACATGCCTGCAGCTGGACCAATGCCTGTGACATCCCAGGTCACCATGGAGACAGTCCCAGGGAGATTGACCTTCCTTCCTTCCTCTTTCTTTGTGGGCGCATCAAATAAACCAGAGGGGAAAGGAGGCTGACCCCACTGCCATCTGATCATGTAGATGAGGCGGCAGCAAGCCCAAGATTGAGAGGGAAGGGGAGAAAGAGAGGGACAGCACAGGGGCCCTGGGTAGCAGGGATTTCAGCTTGGTGGGATCTGAAATATCTAAAAATACCAGGGATCTAAAAAAGAGTGGATATATGTATATGTTTAACTGATTCACTTTACTATACAGCAGAAACTAACACCATTGTAAATCAACTGTATGCCAACAAAAATTAATTAAAATAAATAAAAATAAACTTTAAAAAATTAAAACTTTTAGGGAATCAAGAGAACATAATTCTATGGAATATCAAGTATTCTTCCTTGGTGATATAACCAAATATTCAGCTTGCACATAAAAGTTTAGCTCAATTCAACAAATGTTTATTGAACATCAGTTGAACCAGGCCCCAAGGGGATGCATCCAAATTAGGCAAAATCTCAGTCTTCCAGGAAGGAGCCAGGAGGAGTGTAACAGTTGTTAGAGAAAAGCAAACAAAATGCACCAGGAGCGAAGAGGGAGGGGGCCAGATAGGTATTCAGGGAAGTACACAGAGGAGAAAAATGCAGGAGTTGTTCCTAGAAGGCTAAGAAGAATTCTAATTAGCTTTAAAAAAATAAATCAAAAACATTCTTATAAGAGAGATAAAATGAATAAAGGCCCAGAGTCATGGAGGTGCCATGGGTAACAAGGAACAGAGTAATGTAGGGTGACTATACTGTAGGCTAAGACAGAATATGAGAGGAAAATATACCCAATATTCATCACTATCCCCAGGGAAGACCACCAGTCATTACACTGATGTCCCAATAGCTCTGCATCTAAATGGATGTGCGCATGCGTGCATACACATGCATAAATGTGTAACGTGCAATGTGCTACACAAATACACCCAAGTTGCTACTTGTCTTCTCTAACTAACCATTCAAATTGCTATTAGCTAGGGGAAGTCGTTCTGTATTTCCTATGTGTCTACATAAGGTGATGTGTTGAGAAAGAAAGGACCAGCTCAGGATTACGAACAGTATGGTATGTCATTCATCCAAGGGAAGCTTTAAGTTTGCCAAATTTACCCACTGAAGGTTGACAAAAAGAGAGCACAAGCAAATCAAGACAACATTAAAAATAGTGAAAACAATTTTTTTTCAACTTAGTATTCCATGGTTCCAAAAAAATATCTGGATACTATCAAGGAAGTAAAAAGATGGCCCAAAGAAAGGGAGAAAATATTTGCAAACCATGTAGCTTATAAGAATCTAGTATAAGGAATATATAAAGAACTCTGATAACTTAGTGATATAATGACAGTCCAGATTTTAAAACGAGCAAAGAATTTGATAGGCATTTCTCCAAAGGAGATACATAAATCGACAATAGGCATACAAAAACAGTGTCATTAGTCATGAGGTAGATGCTCATCAAAATCACAATGGAATACCATTTTATACTCATTGTAACAGCTGTAATCAAAAACATGGACAATAATGAGTGTTAGTAAGCATGTAAATAAATCAGAACCCTCATATCGTGCTGGGGCAGGGGGAATATAAAATCATGCAGCCACTTTTAGAAGGCAGTTTGGCGGTGCATTAAAAAGCTAAACGTAGTTACCACGAGGCCCAGCAATGCTACTCCTACGTATATACCAAGAAAAGTGGTGTGTAATATGTTCACACAAAAACTTGTACATGAGTGTTTACAGCAGTATTATTTATACCAGACAAAAGGTAGAAACAACCCAAATGTTTATCAGCCAATAAATGGATAAACAAAATATGGTGTATCCATTCAGTGGAATATTATTCAGCTACACACACACACACATATAGTCTAGTCAAGGCTATGGTTTTTCCTGTGGTCATGTATGGATGTGAGAGTTGGACTGTGAAGAAAGCTGAGCGCTGAAGAATTGATGCTTTTAAACTGTGGTGTTGGAGAAGACTCTTGAGAGTCCCTTGGACTGCAAGGAGATCCAACCAGTCCATTCTGAAGGAGATCAGCCCTGGGTGTTCATTGGAAGGAATGATGCTAAAGCTGAAACTCCAGTACTTTGGCCATCGCATGCAAAGAGTTGACTCATTGGAAAAGACTCTGATGCTGGGAGGGACTGGGGGCAGGAGGAGAAGGGGACGACAGGGGATGAGATGGCTGGATGGCATCACCGACTCGATGGGCATGAGTTTGAGTGAACTCCGGGAGTTGGTGATGGACAGGGAGGCCTGGCGTGCTGCGATTCATGGGGTCACAAAGAGTCGGACACGACTGAGCGACTGAACTGAACACACACACACATCGAAAAATGCAGTACTGATACATGCTGCAACACAGATGAACCCTGAGAACATGATGTTAAATGAAAGAAGCCAGACACACAAGGCCACGTATCTTATGATGCCATTTGTATGAAATGTCAAAAAAATATCCATAGAGAAAGAAATTAGGTTACTGGCTGCCAAGACTGAAGGAAGTGGAAAGGAGAGTTAACATCTAACGGGTGTAAGATTTCTTTGCAGGGTGATGAAAATGTTCTGAAATGATACTGCTAATGATTGTACAACTCTATGGTGATACTTAAAGTCACTGAATTGTACACTTTAAAAGAGTGAATTTTATGGTGTGTGAAATATATCTCAATTTTCAAAAGTCATTTGACTCCTTGGTCTAGTATTTAATACTTCAGATTTTTTTTTTTTTTTTGAGGATAGTGTATCTTTCTGACTTGTTGCTTTTAATATACACTATGATATACCTCTATTTCTTTGCATTGATTGCTGAAGAAGGCTTTTTATCTCTTCTTGCTATTCTTTGGAACTCTGCATTCAGATGCTTATATCTCCTTTTCTCCTTTGCTTTTTGCTTCTCTTCTTTTCACAGCTATTTGTAAGGCCTCCCCAGACAGCCATTTTGCTTTTTTGCATTTCTTTTCCATGGGGATGGTCTTGATCCCTGTCTTCTGTACAATGTCACGAACCTCATTCCGTAGTTCATCAGGCACTCTATCTATCAGATCTAGGCCCTTAAATCTATTTCTCACTTCCACTGTATAATCCTAAGGGATTTGATTTAGGTCATACCTGAATGGTCTAGTGGTTTTCCCTACTTTCTTCAATTTAAGTCTGAATTTGGCAATAAGGAGTTCATGATCTGAGCCACAGTCAGCTCCTGGTCTTGTTTTTGCTGACTGTATAGAGCTTCTCCATCTTTGGCTACAAAGAGTGTAATCAATCTGATTTTGGTATTGACCATCTGGTGATGTCCATGTATAGAGTCTTCTCTTGTGTTCTTGGAAGAGGGTGTTTGTTATGACCAGTGCATTTTCTTGGCAAAACTCTATTAGTCTTTGCCCTGCTTCATTCTGTATTCCAAGGCCAAATTTGCCTGTTACTCCAGGTGTTTCTTGACTTCCTACTTTTGCATTCCAGTCCCCTATAAAGAAAAGGACATCTTTTTTGGGAGTTAGTTCTAAAAGGTCTTGTAGGTCTTCATAGAGAACCGTTCAACTTCAGCTTCTTCAGCGTTACTGGTTGGGGCATAGACTTGGATTACTGTGATATTGAATGGTTTGCCTTGGAAATGAACAGAGATCATTCTGTCGTTTTTAAGATTGCATCCAAGTACTGCATTTCAGACTCTCTTGTTGACCATGATGGCTACTCCATTTCTTCTGAGGGATTCCTGCCCGCAGTAGTAGATATAATGGTCATCTGAGTTAAAGTCACCCATTCCAGTCCATTTTAGTTTGTTGATTCCTAGAATGTCAACATTCACTCTTGCCATCTCTTGTTTGACCACTTCCAATTTGCTTTGATTCATGGACCTGACATTCCAGGTTCCTATGCAATATTGCTCTTTACAGCATTGGACCTTGCTTCTATCACCAGTCACATCCACAGCTGGGTATTCTTTTTGCTTTGGCTCCATCCCTTCATTCTTTCTGGAGTTATTTCTCCACTGATCTCCAGTAGCATATCGGGCACCTACTGACCTGGGGAGTTTCTCTTTCAGCATCCTATCATTTTGCCTTTTCATACTGTTCATGGGGTTCTCAAGGCAAGAATACTGAAGTGGTTTGCCATTCCCTTCTCCAGTAGACCACATTCTGTCAGATCTCTCCACCATGACCCGCCCATCTTGGGTTGCCCCACTGGCATGGCTTAGTTTCACTGAGTTAGCCAAGGCTGTGGTCCTAGTGTGATTAGATTGACTAGTTTTCTATGAATATGGTTTCAGTGTGTCTGCCCTCTGATGCCCTCTTGCAACACCTACCATCTTACTTGGGTTTCTCTTACCTTGGGCATGGGGTATCTCTTCACGGTTGCTCCAGCAAAGCGCAGCCGCTGCTCCTTACCTTGAACGAGGGGTATCTTCTCACCACTGCCCTTCCTGATCTTCAAAGTGGGATAGCTCCTCTAGGCCCTCCTGCGCCCGCGCAGCCAGGGCTCCTGGGACATGGGGTTGGTTCTCCCGGCCACCGCCCCTGGCCTCGGGCGTGGGGGTGTGGGGTAACTCCTCTCGTCGCCGCCCCTGACCTCGGACATGGGGTAACTTCTTTTGGCCACCACCCTTCTCACAGAGTTCCAAAGAATGCAGAGTTCCAAAGAATAGCAAGAAGAGATAAGAAAGCCTTCCTCAGAGATCAATGCAAAGAAATAGAGGAAAACAATAGAATGGGAAAGACTAGAGATCTCTTCAAGAAAATTAGAGATACCAAGGGAACATTTCATGTAAAGATGGGCTTGATAAAGGACAGAAATCGTAGTATGGACCTAACAGAAGCAGAAGATATTAAGAAGAGATGGTAAGAATACACAGAAGAACTGTACAAAAAAGATCTTCATGACCCAGATAATGTGATGGTGTGATCACTGACCTAGAGCCAGACATCCTGGAATGTGAAGTCAAGTGGGCCTTAGAAAGCATCACTATGAACAAAGCTAGTGGAGGTGATGGAATTCCAGTTGAGCTATTTCAAATCTGAAAGATGATGCTGTGAAAGTGCTGCACTCAATATGCCAGCAAATTTGGAAAACTCAGCAGTGGCCACAGGACTGGAAAAGGTCAGTTTTCATTCCAACCCCAAAGAAAGGCAATGACAAAGAATCCTGAAACTACCACACAATTGCACTCATCTCACACGCTAGTAAAGTAATGCTCAAAATTCTCCAAGCCAGGCTTCAGCAATATGTGAACCGTGAACTTCCTGATGTTCAAGCTGGTTTTAGAAAAGGCAGAGGAACCAGAGATCAAATTGCCAACATCTGCTGGATCATAGAAAAAGCAAGAGAGTTCCAGAAAAGCTATTTCTGCTTTATTGACTATGCCAAAGCCTTTGACTGTGTGGATCACGATAAACTGTGGAAAATTCTGAAAGAGATGGGAATACCAGACCACCTGATCTGCCTCTTGAGAAATTTGTATGTAGGTCAAGAAGCAACAGTTAGAACTGGACACGGAACAACAGACTGGTTCCAAATAGGAAAAGGAGTACATCAAGGCTGTATATTGTCACCCTGCTTATTTAACTTATATGCAGAGGACATCATGAGAAATGCTGGACTGGAAGAAACACAAGCTGGAATCAAGATTGCCAGGAGAAATATCAATAACCTCAGATATGCAGATGACACCACCCTTATGGCAGAAAGTGAAGAGGAACTAGAAAGCCTTTTGATGAAAGTGAAAGTGGAGAGTGAAAAAGTTGGCTTAAAGCTCAACATTCAGAAAACGAAGATCATGGCATCTGGTCCCATCACTTCACAGGAAATAGATGGGGAAACAGTGGAAACAGTGTCAGACTTTATTTTTTTGGGCTCCAAAATCACTGCAGATGGTGACTGCAGCCATGAAATTAAAAGACGCTTACTCCTTGGAAGGAAAGTTATGACCAACCTAGATAGCATATTCAAAAGCAGAGACATTACTTTGCCAACAAAAGTCCATCTAGTCAAGGCTATGGTTTTTCCTGTGGTCATGTATGGATGTGAGAGTTGGACTGTGAAGAAAGCTGAGTGCCAAAGAATTGATGCTTTTGAACTGTGGTGTTGGAGAAGACTCTTGAGAGTCCCTTGGACTGCAAAGAGATCCAACCAGTCCATTCTAAAGGAGATCAGCCCTGGGATTTCTTTGGAAGGAATGATGCTAAAGCTGAAACTCCAGTACTTTGGCCACCTCATGTGAAGAGTTGACTCATTGGAAAAGACTCTGATGCTGGGAGGGATTGGGGGCAGGAGGCAAAGGGGATGACACAGGATGAGATGGCTGGATGGCATCACCGACTTGACGGACATGAGTTTGAGTGAACTCCAGGAGATGGTGATGGACAGGGAGGCCTAGTGTGCTGCAATTCATGGGGACACAACTGAGCGACTGAACTCCTACTCTACTCATCAGTTTGGGCTTTTTCTCCATTTTCCATCACCCTGTAAAATTGTGAAAGGGAAAATCAAGATCACTAGTTAAGTGTATGTCCTCAGGGTAAAGATCACTTCACAGCTGAAGTTTCAGTTTGAGTTCCAGGTATCACTTTGTTTTTTGTTAATAATTTTTTTGTTTTTTACAGCCTTATTGCTGCATATCTGAAGTACCATAAACTGCACATATTTGATTAATTTTAGCAGTTTACACTCATGAAGCCATCCCTGTAAACAAGATAAAATAGACCACTGATGGCAATATACTCTATAGCACAGAGAACACTACTTAATGCACCGTGGTGACCTGAATGGGAAGGAAGTCCCAAAGGGAGGGGATATGTGTATATGTGTGACTGATTCATTTTGCAGTAGAAACTAATACAAAATTATAAAACAAGTATACTCCAAGAAAAATTAATTAATAAAAATAAAGAGAGATGAAAGGAACTTCATCTCTCTTCATGAGAAATGATAATGGACATCTCCATCCCCCCAAGCTCTCCTCCTGCCCCTTTGTAGCACATCCCTCCATCTACACTCATCCCCAGGCAGCCGTCTATCAGTGCACTGTCACCTATAGTGATATAGGCTTACTTTCTATCACCATAGATTCATTTGAAGTTCCTAGACTTTTACAGAAATGAAGTCATGCTGTATGAACTCTTTTTGACCTGGCTTCTTTCACTGAGCATAATGGTGCTGAGATTAATTGATTTTGCATCTATCAATGGTTTGCTCCTTTTTATTCTCTTTGGTCTTGGACTCCAAGTATTCTCTATTCACTTCCTTTTTTAAAACCTTTTTTTCAGACTTGTCAATTACATTTGGTAGGAGGGTCAGCCAGAGCATCTAGTTTGCTGTACTTCCAGACCCAGAAATTCCATCTTAATGTCCTGAGGAAAAAAATATCTTCTAAGACCTCTTGATGGCCATTGTGGGGGAAATGAATGAGGCATGCATAACAGAGTCACTCCAGGATTCCTATCTCCCTAAGTATTTCATTTCTTTTGCTAAGTTATACCAATGCATTTCTGGCATCTCAGTTTTATTTAGGAGGCATAGGACTTTACTTAGAGAGCTACAGGTAGTTTGACACAGTCTTTATCTTCCTCCCAAATCTCCACTAGCCCTTTACACTTTGCCGTAACAATTGGTATTTTTTTCAATGTAATATAAAGTTCCCTCAGAGAAGGCAATGGCACCCCACTCCAGTACTCTTGCCTGGAAAATCCCATGGACGGAGGAGCCTGGTGGGCTTCAGTCCATGGGGTCTCTAAGAGTCGGACACAACTGAGCAACTTCACTTTCACTTTTCACTTTCATGCATTGGAGAAGGCAATGGCAACCCACTCCAGTGTTCTTGCCTAGAGAATCCCAGGGACGGGGGAGCCTGGTGGGCTGCCATCTCTGGGGTCGCACAGGGTCAGACACAACTGAAGTGACTTAGCATAGCATTTAGCAATGTAAAGTTCCAGGCAAATGCAGCTTGCCATGTATCCTTTCCCTTCCAGTTTGATTACACCTCATAATTCCTTCCTACATCAACACTCTAAATTACAGTAGTCTGTAGGGGAGAGTTATGGAACCATCTTTTCTCAATTAGTGTACATTGTGCCAACAGGCAGGATCCAAGACACTAAACAAGCTAAGGACATCCCATCTCAGAAATGCCAGAAGGCAGTGAGTATCTCTAAGGCAACAGTATGGCTTTAAACAAGAGCATTCCTATGGGAGGGCAGACCTGGAATTCATCCCATACACTATTCTTCTACCAACACCAAAAAGGTTTAAGCAGATAAAATAAGGTTAAGATGAAGCATTAAGGCAGCCCAGATGTGGGAAAAGAAGTCAGAAGTCATCCTATGTCAACTTTCTTCTACTACTTCTGTGTTCACAGAGCCAGCATTTACTGTTCCTGGAAGACAGTGAATGCTTAAGGAAAAATCAACTTGAATGACTTATTTAGGGAGAAATATCAATAGTTCAAGCACTGGCGAGAGCCTCCTTCTTTATGGTTGAGGTATAGACTTGTTTGCAGATGTTTACAAATGTTTGCCACATTCAATCCAAACTCAAATAATTTCATTGTTTAGTATGGGCCAGGGTAGAAGAAATTGTCGATATGGGTATTATGGAAAGAATGGACATGGTGTCAGAAACCTGGGCTTAAATCAAGCTCTGTCACTTATTAACAGTGTAGACAAGTCACTTTGGAGGGAGGGAAGAAGTGTTTCAGTTTCTTCAACTTTAAATGGAAAAAAAAGTCTGCCCTGATGACCTTATTACTTTGCCAATTTTTATATTCAGCAAATGAGAAAATAGAATCATTTTGAAAAGTATATGGTGGTAAATCAGTATGAGGAAAAATAATTGTTTTCTCTGCTGATAATAATACTAAGAACTCAACATAATCTCTCATTTGAATGGGCGGTTTAGCATAGGAAACCAGGCAGGAAAATCTATTTGTTGCTTTTGCCAGAACCTACTCATTGATATGGTATGTCTGAGTCATGGCCTTGCCTCTTTCTTGCCAACTTTATGACAAATTGGAAAAGACCTCAAATTGGATAAGACAAAAAAAAATCATTAAATGTCAACCTTGTGGGCCAGATACTTTGAAGGGAAGTTTGCATGGATTGGAGCATGAAGGACATGGTTCCCCTGGTGCCAAGAGTTATTTTAAACCACTTTAAGATGGAGGGTCACAGCTATTTAGAGCCAGAAATCTCCAAACATAGGCAACTATCTCATCCTGACTCACAAAGATAATTTCGCACTCAACAGTTATTCTCCCATTCTCCTGGCATATAGAGGTTACATTTTATTCCTTGCATGACTCAAAAGGAAAATCCTAATTATCTTAAGTCAGTCCTGACTCCATGTCCCTCTCAACATGTATTTATTGAGCATCTCTTATTAGGCTGGTACAAAAGTAATTGAAGTTTCAGATTGTGAATTTTAGATCATTATAACTAGTCTCTAACATATCTTTATTAATCAAAATTATAATCAACATATTTTTGCTAATGAAAAATAAGTTTGTTTACTCCTGTAGCATAAAAATCTGTGCTTCAGGATTTGACGAACTCTTGGAAAGCATTTTGTGCATCCTGCTGATCGTGGAAGCATTTTCACTGCAAAAGGTTTGTTGAGATGCTTTGAAGAAGTAGTAGTTGGTTGGCAAGAGGTCAGATGAATATGATGGATGAGGCAAAACTTTGTAGCCCTGGTTGTGTGCTGTATGGTCAGGCATTGTTGTGGAGACCTGGACTCTTTCTGTTGACCAGTACTGGCTCCAGGCATTGCAGTTTTCAGTGAATTTCATCAATTTGCTGAGGATACTTCTCAGGTGTAATGGTTTCACCAGGATTCAAAAAGCTATAGTAGATCAGATGAGCAGTAGACCACCAAACAGTGACCATGACCTTTTTTCGGTACAAGTTTGGTTTTAGGAAGTGCTTTGGAGCTTCTTCTTGGTCCAACCACTGAACTGGTCATTGCCAATTGTCGTAGAAAATCTACTTTTCATAGCATATTATAATCCAATTGGGAAATGATTCATTGTTGTTGCATAGAGTGAGAGAAGACCACACTTCAAGATGAGGAATTTTTGATTTTCAGTTAGCTCAAGAAACACTCCCTTATCAAGCTTTTTCACCTTTCCAATTTGCTTCAAATGACAAATGACTATAGAATGGTCAACCTTGAGTTCTTTGGCAATTTCTCATGTGGTTATAAGATCAGCTTCAATGATCCTCTCATTTGGTCATTGTCAACTTCCAATGGCAAGCCACTGCACTCCTCATCTTCAAGACTATCATCTCCTTTGCAAAACCTCTTGAGCCCCCACTGCACTGTATGTTCATTAGCAGTTCTTGGGCCAAATGCATTGTTCATATTGAGAGTTGTCTTTGTTGCTTTATGACCCATTTTGAACTCAAATAAGAAAATTGTTCAAGTTTGCTTTTTGTCTAACAGCATTTCCATAGTTTTAATAAACAGCAAATAATGTCATTAGCAAAAAAATAAATAAATAAAGTGAGAAATGCATATTACAATTATGTATAGTATAACCACATTTATTTAGAATGTATTCCAATATCAAACAGCATCCAATTTCAACAATGCAAAAGACTCAATTATTTTTACACCAACCTAATATTTTGGGGGCTCCAAAATCACTGCAGATGGTGACTGCAGCCATGAAATTAAAAGATGCTTACTCCTTGGAACGGAAGTTATGACCAACCTAGATAGCATATTAAAAAGCAGAGACATTACTTTGCCAACAAAGGTCCATCTAGTCAAGGCTGTGGTTTTTCCAGTGGTCATGTACGGATGTGAGAGTTGGACTGTGAAGAAAGCTGAGCACCGAAGAATTGATGCTTTTAAACTGTGGTATTGGAGAAGACTCTTGAGAGTCCCTTGGACTGCAAGGAGATCCAACCAGTCCATCCTAAACGAGATCAGTCTTGGGTGTTCATTGGAAGGACTGATGCTGAAGCTGAAACCCCAATACTTTGGCCACCTGATGCGAAGAGTTGACTCATTAGAAAAGACCCTGATGCTGGGACGGATGGGGGCAGGAGGAGAAGGGGATGACAGAGGATGAGATGGCTGGATGGCATCACCGACTTGATGGACATGAGTTTGGGTAAGCTCTGGGAGTTGGTGATGGACAGGGAGGCCTGGTGTGCTGCGATTCATGGGGTCATAAAGAGTCGGACACAACTGAGTGACTGAACTGAACTGAACCTATGTCAGACACTGCTTGAGGTTCTGGGGAATCAGCAGTGAGCAAAACATAGCCCCTCCCCTCAGACCATACGGTAGGTAGATAGTAAACAAATAAAAATATATAATGTTGTATCATATGGAAAGAAGTTCTTTAAATAAAATTGAAGGAGAATAAGGGTTCAAAGAAAGTCATAGATGGTAAGGTTTTAAAGTAGAGTAGGGTTTCTTGAGAAGATAACACTTTAGCAGAGACTTAAATAAAGACAGTTTACAAAATAGTTATAAAGGAGATTAAAAAACAAGGGAAAAAAAACCATACAAACGGTAAAAGCAAAATAACACACACACATTAAACAAAAACAGAACCAAAGAAAACAAACCAAAAAAACAAAAAACAAAAGAACCCCAAAATGAAATCAAACAATTAAAAACAAAGCTAACAAAAACACAAAAGCAAGGCAGAATGCCAACTGAAGAGTAAAGTAAACAAAACAGACAAAAATGATTTTTGAAAAATGGAATAAAGATAAAAATTATAAATGCACCTTGGTACAACAGTACCTAAAGCCCTTTTGATGTGCTTTCTATTTACACTTTTTATTAATACTAGTCTTCCAGTATTCAGAGTTTATTTCAATTTTTTTTTTTTTCAAGTAAAGGAAGAACATATAAGGGTGGTCTTCACAGATATTACTTCTGAGTCATGGGTGAGGTGAATCCACCATCTCATCTTTGCCAGAACTGTGATTACATGATTTGCTTGACAAACCCCCAATGTTTGTTACAAGCAGCCATGTGACATTGTTCTGCCCAGTGAGATATGAGCCAAAGTCTGCAGAAGGTATCCAGTCATGTTTTTCTTGCTCTTGAAAACAGATACATATTTTAAAAGTTTGCATACTGTACGAGATTCCAATCATGACATTCTGGAAAAGGCGAGATTATGGAGATAGTAAAAAAAGTTGTTATCAAAGATAAGAGAGGAGTCAAGGATGACTAAGTGAAGCACAGAGAATTTTCAGGTCAGTCAGACTACTTTGTATGATAGATACTACAGTGATGGATACATGTCAGTATTCATTTGTCCAAAGCTACAGAATGCACAACACCGAGAGTAAACACTAATATAATCTGTGGCTCTGGATGGTCACGATGTGTCCCTGCAGGTCCATCAGCTGTACTAAAGCACCCCTGTGGAGTGGGATGCTGATAGTGAGGGAGTCTGTGCCTGTGTGAGGGGAGGAGGTATATGGGAACTTTCTACTTTCCACTCAACTTTGCTGTGAACCTAAAATTGCTCTTAAAAAAAGACTATAAAAATAAAAAGGGAGAGGTGGAGATATATGAGCAAAAATAGTAACTCTCCTTCATTAAGCCTTGTCGTGTCGCCAGCTATCTTGGAAAACACAAGGCCAGCCAGGCCAGGATGGACATATAGAAACCTAGACTGTTAAATTACTGAATTGATCAACCTTAGTGGTTTATACGGAGAAGGCAATGGCACCCCACTCCAGTACTCTTGCCTGGAAAATCCCATGGACAGAGGAGCCTGGTAGGCTGCTGTCCATGGGGTCGCTAAGAGTCGGACACGACTGAGTGATTTCACTTTCACTTTTCACTTTCATGCATTGGAGAAGGAAATGGCAACCCACTCCAGTGTTCTTGCCTGGAGAATCCCAGGGACGGGGGAGCCTCGTGGGCTGCCGTCTATGGGGTCGCACAGAGTCAGACACGACTGAAGCGACTTAGCAGCAGCAGCAGTAGCAATGGTTCATAAGGTTATTTGCCTTTAGTGATTTAACTTTCTTACAGTATGAAATGATGAAGGTTGATAAAAGGAGAGATTACATTTTTTAAAAAATAAATAATAAAGAACAGGAAAGCAAAGGTAAAAGAAACAGCCGCTCTAATTTATATCTCTATGAGAATCTCAGGTCTCCTTAAGTGTTTTCCTGTTTTGGCTTTTCAAATCCAGCCTAAGCTAAAGCGAAGAGGTATGGTAGATGCTGTTACACATATGCACAGTTCCCAAAGACCCCAGTAGGGTAAAGACCAAAAGGAAGCAAAACTAAAAGAAGATAAAACAGGAGATCTGGGTTCGATCCCTGGTTTGGGAAGATCCCCTGGAGAAGGGAATGGCAACCCACTCCAATATTCTTGCCTGGAGAATCCCATGGACAGAGAAGAGACTGGTGGGCTACAATTCATGGGGTCATAAACAGTCGGACACGACTGAATGACTTTCACTCATTCACTCAGTGCCACCCTAACTTTCCCTATGGTTTAAGCTTGTTGGAACTTTCTATAAATTGCAACCAAAGCACATTAATTAATATAAGGCTAGTTAATACAAAGAATGTTAGTTAGGATAAATATAAATGTCCCATAGTGAAAGGAAAAGCAGGGCCTGCCCTTGGCTGGATAAAGCCAGTGCACAAGCCAGCCTCTTATGTGGTCACTGTTACTCAGGATGATGCCTACTGGGCCGGGCTGTCTTCCCAGCTTACCCTCCACTCCTAAGGAGGCTGAGATGAGTCACTGACACTATGGTCACTCTTCCTGTTCCCAGGAAGGTGCTGACACTCTGATATTTTTAGAGGTCCTCAGAGAGCAGAATCATGAAGCATTTAAGGGGAGACTAAATGGGCTTCCCAGATGACTCCGCTGGTAAAGAATCCGCCTGGAATGCAGGGACCTGGGTTCAATGCCTGGGTTGGGAAGATGCCCTGGAGAAGGGATAGGCTACCCACTCCAGTATTCTTCCCTGGAGAATTCCATGAACTTTACAATCCATGGGGTTGCAAAGAGTCAGACAAGATTGACCAACTCTCATTTCACTTCACTTCATTCTCAGGAAACACTGTGCCTCCCACTATGAGCAGCACCTATCAAAGCCACCTCCACTGTGCTCTTCTCTACACTCTGACCATTGCTCTGACCACTTCTCTTGCTCTGACCATTCTCACATGTAAAGTGTGGGTGACACATGCCTGGTGCACCCATACTTACATGTGGCTCCACAAAACCATGTGTGTAACTGCATAGATATAAGTTCGGTTGCTCAGTCATGTCCAACTCTTTGTGACCCCATGGACTGCAGTACGCCAGGCTTCCCTGTCAATCACCAACTCCCAGAGCTTACTCAAACTCATGTCCATCAAGTCAGTGATGCCATCCAACCATCTCATCCTCTATCACCCCTTCTCCCATCTTCAATCTTTCCCAGCATCAGGGTCTTTTCAAATGAGTCAGTTCTTTGCATCAGGTGGCCAAAGTACTGGAGTTTCAGCTTCAGCATCAGTCCTTCCAAGGGACTCTCAAGAGTTTTCTCCAAACCACAGTTTGAAAGAATCAGTTCTTCAGTGCTCAGCTTTCTTTATAGTCCAACTCTCACATCCATATGTGACTACTAGAAAAACCATAGCTTTGACTAGATGGACTTTGGTTGGCAAAGTTAATGTCTCTGCTTTTTAATATGCTGTCTAGGTTGGTCATAACTTTTCTTCCAAAGAGCAAGTGTCTTTTAATTTCATGCCTACAGTCACCATCTGCAGTGATTTTGGAGCCCCAAAAAATAAAGTCAGCTACTGTTTCCATTGTTTCCCATCTATTTGCCATAAAGTGATGGGACCAGATGCCACGATCTTAGTTTTCAGAATGTTGAGCTTTAAGCCAACATTTTCACTCTCCTCTTTCACTTTCATCAAGAGGCTCTTTAGTTCTTTGCTTTCTGCCGTAAGGGTGGTATCATCTGTGTGTCTGAGGTTATTGATATTTCTCCCAGCAATCTTGATTCCAGCTTGTGCTTCATCTAGCCCAGCGTTTCTCATGATGTACTCTGCATATAGGTTAAATAAGCAGAGTGACAACATACAACCTTGATGTACTCCTTTCCCTATTTGGAACCAGTCTGTTGTTCCATGTCCAGTTCTAACTCATGCTTCCTCACCTGTGTACAGATTTCTCAGGAGGCAAGTCAGGTGGTCTGGTATTCTCATCTCTTTAAGAATTTTCCTTAGTTTGTTGTGATCCACACAGTCAAAGGCTTTGGCATAGTCAATAAAGCAGAAATAGACATTTTTCTGGAACTCTCTTGCTTTTTCCATGATCCAGCAGATGTTGGCAATCTAATCTCTGGTTCCTCTGCCTTTTCTAAAACCAGCTTGAACATTTGGAAGTTCACAGTTCACATATTGTTGACACCTGGCTTGGAGAATTTTGAGCATTACTTTGCTAGTGTGTGAGATGAATGCAATTGTGCGGTAGATTGAGCATTCTTTGGCATTGCCTTTCTTTGGGGTTGGAATGAAAACTGACTTTTCCAGTCCTGTGGCCACTGCTGAGTTTTCCAAATTTGCTGGCATACTGAGTGCAGCATTTTCACAGCATTATCTTTTAGGATTTGAAATAGCTCAACTGGAATTCCATCACCTCCACTAGCTTTGTTCATAGTGATGCTTCCTAAGGCCCACTTGATTTCACATTCCAGGATGTCTGGCTCGAGGTGAGTGATCACACCATCGTGGTGATCTGGGTCATGAAGATCTTTTTTGTATAGTTCTTCTGTGTATTCTTGCCACCATTTCTTAATATCTTCTGCTTCTGTTAGGTCCATACCATTTATGTCATTTATTGTGCCCATCTTTGTATGAAATATTCCCTTGTTATCTCTAATTTTCTTGAAGAGATCTCTAGTCTTTCCCATTCTATTGTTTTCTTCTATTTCTTTGCACTGATCACTGAGAAAAAGCCTTCCTTGCAAGGAAGCCTCTCTCCTTGCTATTCTTTGGAACTCTGCATTCAAATGGGTATGTCTTCCCTTTTCTCTTTTACCTTTCATTTCTCTTCTTTTCTCAGCTATTTGTAAGGCCTCCTCAGACAACCATTTTGCTTTTTGCATTTCTTTTTCTTGGGGATGGTCTTGATCACTGCCTCCTGTGCAGTGTCATGAACCTCCGTCCATAGTTCTTCAAGCAATCTGTCTATCAGATCTAATCTCTTAAATCTATTTGTCACTTTTACTGTATAATCATAAGGGATTTGATTTATATCATACCCAAATTGTCTAGTGGTTTTCCCTTATTTGTTCAATTTAAGTCTGAATTTGGCAATAAGGAATTCATGATCTGAGCCACAGTCACCTCCTGGTCTTGTTTTTGCCAACTGTATAGAGCTTCTCCATCTTTGGCTGCAAAGAGTATAATCAATCTGATTTCAGTATTGACCAACTGGTGATGTCCATGTGCAGAGTCTTCTTTTGTGTTGTAGGAAGAGGGTTTGATATGACCAGTGCATTCTCTTGGCAAAACTCGGTTAGCCTTTGCCTTGCTTCATTTTGTACTCCAAGGCCAAATTTGCCTAAAGATCTTATAGGTCTTCGTAGAACCACTCAACTTCAGCTTCTTCAGCATACTGGTGGGGGCATAGACTTGGATTACTGTGATTTTGAATGGTTTGCCTTGGAAATGAACAGAAATCAATCTATCGTTTTTGAGATTGCATCCAAGTACTACATTTTGGACTCTTGTTGACTGTGAGGGCTACTCCATTTCTTCTAAGGGATTCTTGCCTGCAGTAGTAGATATATTGGTCATCTGAGTTAAATTCATCCATTCCAGTCCATTTTAGTTCACTGATTCCTGAAATGTCAATGTTCAATCTTGTATCTCTTGTTTGACCACTTCCAGTTTACTTTGATTCATGGGCCTAACATTCCAGGCTCCTATGCAGTATTATTCTTTACAGCTTCAGACTTCACTTCCATCACCAGTCACATCCACAACTGGGTGTTGTTTTTGCTTTGACTCTGTGTCTTCATTCTTTCTAGAGGTATTTCTCCACTGATCTCCAGTAGCATATTGGGCATCTACCAGTCTGGGGAGTTCATCTTTCAGTGTCCTATCTTTTTGCTTTTTCATGGAGTCCTCGAGGCAAGAATATTGAAGTGATTGCCATTCCCTTCTCCAGAGGATCATGTTTTGTTAGACCTCTCTACCATGACCTGTCCGTCTTGGGTGGCCCTACACAGCATGGCTCATAGTTTCTTTGAGTCAGACAAGGCTGTGGTCCATGTAATCAGTTTGATTATTTTTCTGTGATTGTAGTTTTCATTTTGTCTACCCTCTGATGGATAAGGATAGGAAGCTTATGGAAGCTTCCTAATGGCAGAGACTGACTGAGGGGGAAACTGGACCTTGTTCTGATGGGCAGAGCCATGCTCCATAAATCTTTAATCCAATTTTCTGTTGATGGGTGGGGCTGTTTTCCCTCCCTGTGTTTGACCTGAGGCCAAACTATGGTGAAGGTAATGAAGATGATGGTGATCACTCAGTGCTCCCAACCCTGCAATAAGCCGCCACCACCCCACACCTCTGCCAGAGACTCCTGAATACTCACGGGCCAGTCTGGGTCAGTCTCTTGTGGGGTCACTGCTCCTTTCTCCTGGGTACTGGTGTGCACAAAGTTTTGTTTGTGCCCTCCAAGAGTCTGTTTCCCCAGTTCTGTGTAAGTTCTGGCAGCTCTAGGGTGGGGTTAATAGTGACCTCCTCCAAGAGGACTTATGCCATACCCAGGTCTGCTGCACCTAGAGCCCCTGTCCCTGCAATGGTCCCCTGCTGACCCATACCTCCACGTGAGACACTCAAACACTCAAAGGCAGGTCTGGCTCAGTCTCTGTGGTGTCTCTGGGTATGCACAACATTTTGTTTGAGCCCTGCAAGTGTCTCTGGCGGGTATGGCATTTGATTCTAAACATGATTTCACCCCTCCTACCATCTTGCTGCAGCTTCTCCTTTGCCCTTGGACGTGGGCTATCTTTTTTTGGTGGGATCCAACATTCTCCTGTCGATGGTTGTTCAGCAATGAGTTGTAATTATGGAGTTCTCCTAGGAGAAGATGACCATCCGTCCTCCTACTCTGCCATCTTGCCAGAAATAAGGTATATTGCATAGGTATGTTGCTGCTGCTGCTGCTAAGTTGCTTCAGTCATGTCCAACTCTGTGCGACCCCACAGACTGCAGCCCATCAGGCTCCACCGTCCCTGGGATTCTCCAGGAAAGAATACTGGAGTGGGTTGCCATTTCCTTCTCCAATGCATGAAAGTGAAAAGTGAAAGTGAAGTCGCTCAGTCGTATCACTGGACAAATATGTAATTTTGCCACATGCTATTTTGTTGCTATTGTTCAGTTGCTCAGTCAGGTCTATAATTTGAGGAATGAAAGGACTAACCAGGTGAAATGTTTTTCCTTTCTCCTATCCTTTAAATGTTGTTTTATCCAGGACCCTATCCTTGGCCTTCAGCCCTCAGATTTCCCTTTTTTAAGGATCCTTCTTCCCCTGACCTCAGGCTCACCTAGGCTTTTGCTCCCTCCTGGGCTCTGAAAGCATCTCTCTATTCTCTAGCCTAGATGTCTTTCCCCCAGTTTTATTGAGATACAATCAACATACAACACTTTATAAGTTTAAAATGTGTAGCACAATGATTTGACTTACATGTATTGTGAAATGATTATCACAGTAAGTTTAATTAACATCTACTGTCTCATATAGATACCAGAAAAGAAAATGAAAAAAAAAATTTTTGTGTGATGAGAACTCCTAGAATCTACTGTTTTAACAGTTTTCATATATACCCTACAGCAGTCACCATGCTGTACATTACATGCCTGGTACTTTGATGGCCTTCCTTCAATTCCCCCCTCCCCCAGCCCTACCTCTGGTAACCATAAATCTGATGTCCTTTAGGAGTTTGAAATTTTTTGTTTTTTAATTTTTTATATTTATTTTTTTTGCCTGTGCATTTTCTTTTTTCAGTTTTATTGTAATATAATTAACACATAAACTTTTGTAAATTTAAAGTTTACAATGTTAATATTTGATACATGTATGTATTGAGAAATGTTTACTACATAAGGTTAGTTAACACATCCTTCACCTCTCCAAATTACAGATTTTTGCTTATGATGAGGCCATTAAAGCTCTACTTTTATAGCAACTTTCAAGTATATGGGCTTCCCTGGTGGCTCAGATGGTAAAGAATCCACCTGCAATGTGAGAGACATGGGTTCGATCCCTGGGATGGGAAGATCCCCTGGAGAAGGGAAAGGCTACCCACTCCAGTGTTCTGGCCTAGAGAATTCCATGAAGTGTATAGTCCATGGGGTCACAAAGAGGCAGACATGACTGAGCAACTTTCACTTTCAAGTATATAATCTAGTCTTGTTAACTATAGTAACCATGCTGTACTTTAGATCTCCAGAAGCTGTTCATCTTACAGGTGAAAGTTTATACTCTTTGACCAATGCATCACCATTTACTCCACACTTGAGGCCCTGGAAGTCACCATTTATTCTCTGTTTCTAAGAGGCCAGTGTTTGAGATACCATATACAAGTGAGATCATATAGTATTCATCTTTCTCTGACGTTTCACTTAACATAATGCCCTCAAGGTCCATCCATGTTGTCTCAAGTGGCAGAATTTCCTTCTTTCTTAGGGTTGAATAATATTCCTCTGTGTATGTGTGTGTGTCTGTGTGTGTGTACACCATATCTTCTTTATCCACTCACTCCTTAATGGACACTTCAGCTGTTTTCATATCTTGGCTGTTGTGAATAATGTTGCAGTGAACATGGAAGTGCAAATATCTCTTTAAGCCAATATACCCCAAAGTGAGATTGCTGGATCATATAGTAGTTCTATTTTTAATGTTTTGAGGAGCCTCTATACTGTTTTCCATAGTGTCTGTACCAATTTATGTCCACCCACAAGGCATGCAGTTTCCGTTTTCTCCATAACCTCTCCAGCATGTCATCTCTTGCTTTTGATAACAGTTATTCTAACAGGGGTAAGGTCTCGTGTGTTTTTTGTTTTTATTTTTAGATTTCACACTTAAGTCAGATCATAAAGTATTCATCTATCTCTGTCTTATTGTATATATTCAGCCTTAATCTCTTTCCAGCCTTTGACACACAGTTAAAACAACCGAATCCACTTCCTGTGGCTACTACTGAACTCCCAGTCATTCGTCAGCCCTAGAGTCTGACTTTTTTTTTCCTTTTGCCTTACTTTGACTAACTCATCCTGGTTTGCCTAGAACTCTCCTGGCTTTAACACTGCATGTTCCATGTGTGAGGAACCCCCACACCCCAGTCCCAAGCAATGGGAACCACTGGTCACCTTAGCTACCCCTTCATAAAGTTTTTTTTTGCAAAGGTCATCTTTGTTTTTAAATCCAATAGACACTTTTTAAACTTTATCTTCCTTGAGCTTTCTGAATTTTGACACTGTTCACCACTTCTTCTGGCTCCAGTGACTCTACTTTATCCTAATTTTTCCTCTGCATCCTAGTTATTCTCTATCCGAGGCTCCTCTCTTTCTTTTCTCTATTTCAATGTTGTTTGCTAAAGGTTTGGTCCTCAGTCTGCTTCACTTCTTACCAATCCTCACAGCCTCCCTGTGAGGGAGTGACCTCATTTGCTCTGTTGATGTCACCTCCCGTTTCTGTGATTGCAGTTTATCAATCTTTATCTTAGAACCTCTCAGGAGACCCCAACCTTGCTACATTCAACTCTTCTGGAGCCTCACATCAGTATTGGGTGTGCAGACTGGCAGGACTGATAAATAGTCCCTCTTTGCGGACTATTAACAAGGCTTGTTTACATCAGAGTGTAAGACAGGTTACAGTGGGAGATACACAAAGATAAATAACATGTTCTCTGGCCTTAAGGTACTGTTTTCACAGTCTAGTAGGAAAGACTGATTGCTTTGCAACTCCCACTAATTCAGAAAGAAAGAACCACAGTGAAGTTCAACTACAGCAGAAAGAGAGTTCAAAGTAGGAAAAGTTCATATCTAGCTGGAAAATCAAGAGTGCTTTGAAGAGTTAGATATTTAAGCTGGGTCATGAGAGTGACTAAGTCATGCAGTGTCAACAGGAAGGGCACCGCAGATGACAGGGTTTATGTGCCCAAATGCAGAGGGGCAAGACAGCATGGAGAACGTTTGGTGTGGAGGGCTACCTGGGTTGTATGTGTCCTCAGAATAAAAGTGCTGAATTAGAAATTGCCACAACTACTATTTGTCCCCACTAACAGTGATCACCAACAGCTTATAAATTATTATATTTTGTCCATATCCATATGCAGTGTACTCTCCACAAGTACAAGGATGGGGTCTGTATGTTCACCATTGTGTCCCAGCATCTACCATGTAAATATTTTGAATTAATTATGAATAGCACAGACTGTGGTTTCAGGGTCTCCAACTGAAGGGAAAGTCTGTGGTGATGTTTCTGCCTCCATCAGACCCCTTCATCTCTAGTTCCTTCTGTGGCTAAGCAGTGAGTGGGTCTCCCAGGCACATGTCCTCTTACAGGTTGACTTTCCAGATTCCTGAAGAACCCTAAATGTTTCCAAAGTCTTTTCAGGAAAGCATGACAATTTCATGACTCTCTAGGCAAGCCACAGAGCAACTGCTTTGTTGTAGCAAGAGTGAGGTCTCTCTTTCAGCACCTGGATGCCTCCTGCTTTGCCTGCAACTTCTCTTTAGCTTCCTCCACATGTCCTGTCTCTCTGGACCCTTACAATTATCCCATATATTAGGGGCCAGCCCAGAGAAAAAGACACCCCAGCATGACCACCACAGGGTATACTACTTTATTAAGTCAGAGACTATTGAACACAGCATGCAAAATTATACAAATGTTCATGCATATGCATGTGAATGTTAATTATATGAAATTTATGTTCTGACCTCCTGGGGCTGGAAATATGGTAACTTTAATCAAGGGTTCCCTGAGGGAGATAATGCTGACAACTTGCCTGAGACGTGAGGGATTCCAGGTGTGTTTGTGAAGGAACTCTTCTGTAAGAGAGCTTTTTATCTCTACTATCAATCACTGTTCACCAATAGCTCTCGCTAAATCCCTTTAATGAACTAGGTACTGTGTCGAGCATTACTACCTACCTTTCTCTACTTGTATCACTCTCATCTATACAATATATACTTTTCAAAGCACTTTGGAATGAGGCAATATGCATTAACTCATTCAATTCTCTAAGTATGAAGTGAGGAAGAAGAGGTATTACTATGCCCCTTTTATAGATAAAGAATCTGAGGACATTCCAAAGCAATGACACTAGAAGGAAGCATGTTGTCTAAACCAAAGCCAGTACCTGTAACATATGCTCCAAGTTGGACCCTACGCAACTAATGCGGCGTTAGTAGAGGAAAAGACCAGGTCTAAGGTTCCAAACATCTGTGTCTGATCCCAGCTATTCCCCAAAACTAGCTTGTAAAACTTCACCTTTCAAATGTTTGTTTCCCTCACTACTAAATGAAACCATTGGATGAATCAGTGGTTCTCCATTTGGACTGCATATTAGAATCACCAAGGGAGCGTCTAAAAATTCCCATGCCCAAACTACATCCTGCAACAGTAAAATCCAGACTCCAGGGCTAGAAGATTCAGATTCACCCATATTTGTTTAATGCTCCCTTGGCTACTTGAAAATGTAGCTGAGGTTGAGAATACTGGCTCTGAACTAAATAATCACTTAGATTTTTCAACACACAGTGCACTTCCATCTGAAGACAATTTGCAGCCTCTGATCAAAATAGTTAAGTTCAGTTCAGTCACTCAGTTGTGTCTGACTCCTTGTAACCCCATGAACCGCAGCACACCAGGCCTCCCTGTCCATCACCAACTCCTGGAGTCCACCCAAACCCATGTCCATCGAGTCAAAGATGCCATCCAACCATCTCATCCTCTCTTCCAGTGAGTCAGCTCTTCGCATCAGGTGGCCAAAGTATTGGAGTTTCTGCTTCAGCATCAGCCCTTCCAATGAACACCCAGGACTGATCTCCTTTAGGATGGACTGGTTGCATCTCCTTGCAGTCCAAGGGACTCTCAAGAGTCTTCGCCAACACCACAGTTCAAAAGCATTAATTCTTTGGCACTCAGCATTCTTCACAGTCCAACTCTCACATCCATGCATGACCACTGGAAAAACCATAGCCTTGACTAGATGGACCTTTGTTGGCAAAGTAATGTCTGTTTTTTAATATGCTGTCTAGGTTGGTCGTAACTTTCCTTCCAAGGAGTAAGTGTCTTTTAATTTCATGGCTGCAATCACCATCTGCAGTGATTTTGGAGCCCAGAAAAATAAAGTCAGCCACTGTTTCCACTGTTTCCCCATCTATCTGCCATGAAGTGATGGAACTGGATGCCATGATCTTAGTTTTCTGAATGTTGAGCTTTAAGCCAACTTTTTCACTCTCCTCTTTCACTTTCATCAAGAGGCTCTTTAGTTCTTCACTTTCTGCCATATGGGTGGTATCATCTGCATATCTGAGGTTATTGATATCTCTCCCGGCAATCTTGATTCTAGTTTGTGCTTCCTCTAGCCCAGCGTTTCTCATGATATACTCTGCATATAAGTTAAATAAGCAGGGTGACAATATACAGCCTTGACGTATATTGTATATTTTTCCAAAAGGAAAATATATAGTATTTTTATATTTTCCTTTTCCTATTTGGAACCAGTCTGTTGTTCCATGTCCAGTTCTAACTGTTGCTTCCTGACCTGCATACGGGTTTCTCAAGAGGCAAGTCAGGTGGTCTGGTATTCCCATCTCTTTCAGAATTTTCCACAGTTTATTGTGATCCACACAGTCAAAGGCTTTGGCACAGTCAATAAATAAATATCGAGCTGTTCCCGAAGAAACCCATTTAATATTGTCTAACTAAGCTTCTCCCACTCAGGTGTGACCCGCGAAATCCTCTCCTTGTGTGATAGTTATGAAGATCCTATTAATATCCCAGAGGACTCATGTATTCTGGAAAACACTCCATTCATGGTCCTTGAAAAAAGTAATTTTGAAGAACTTGATTCCCTAAGCCCTTTGGGGATATTGGTTTATGCTTTAGGAAATACTCTTGCAAAGTACCAGAATCTGACAGCTCATTCCCAGATGAGATTATGGCCACAGCTGCTTACCTCTCTTGGGTTTGGTTGCTGCTATAGAATTAGCATTCTCTTCAGATGTTTTGTCTAGAGTAAAAGCAGAGAAACTTCCACATATGTTTAACAGGTTTCAGATGTTTTAAAGAGCCAACCATGAAAGTAAACCATAAATGTATAAAATACAGAAGAATACACAATGGCACAAAATGCAAAAGCAAGAAAGGCAAATACATTTGAATACATCAGACTTTTAAATGACAAAAGAGCCCATAGACTAAAAAATTTTAAATATAGGTTGGGAAGAAATATCTATTGCATATATAAGAAATAGAAATGTGGACTATGTAAAGAAGTCTAATAAATCAACAAAACAAAGACAAATAGCCCCAAATAAAAGAAAATGAAGACATGAGGAGGTAATTTGTAGAAGAAAGACAAATAGCCGATGAGAAAAGATGCACAGCCTCACTAGTAATCAAGGGAAAACAAATTAAATAATAACAAGGCATCATTTCTCACACTTGAGATTGGCACAAAATGTAAAAAGATTGATAATAACAGGTCTTTCTGAGAAATAGCAAAAGGTGTATTCTTGTACACAGTTGGTGAGGAAATAAATTGAAAAAGCCTTTTTGGAGGACAATTTGGAGTAGGTAATCAATTTTTTTTTTAATTTACATTCTCTCCCACCAGCAATTCCACTTCTGGTCTCTACATTGAAGAATGACTTGTAATGCCATGCTGTTTACAACAGGAAAAAAAAACTGGGCAAATTCTAAATAGCTATCAAATGCCTATATGTAAATAGAAAGAAAAACATCTTTAACTCCAGTGTGCTTAGTCGCTCAGTTGTGGCCAACTCTTTGTGACCCCATGGACTGTACCCCACCACGTTTCTCTGTCCATGGGAATTCTCCAGGCAAGAATACTAGAGTGGGTTGCCATGCCCTCCTCCAGGAGATCTTCCCAATCCAAGGATCAAACGCAGGTCTCCCACACTGTGGGTGGATTCTTTACCATCTGAGCCACCAGGGAAGCCCACAGAAACAGGTCAGAGTGGACTGCATTGGGAATTCCCTGGAGGTCCAGTGGTTAGGATTCTGCTTCCACCACAGGAGGCATGAGTTCCATCCCTCCTTGAAGAACTAAGATCCCACATGGATGTGGCCATAAAATTAAAAAAATGAACTGCTTTATCTGCATTACTTCCTCTCCCCGCCCCCCTTTTTGCCTAAAATTGTCTTAATGACAGGGCCCAACTCATATGGTTGTATGTTTTAGATAAGTGAATATGCATAAAGCATTCAGTACGTATCCCACACTAACTATTCAAACACACTTCACTGGGAGTATTTTTGTCACCTTACGCATTAGAGATTTAATAACTCCCTGTTACCCAGGAAGGTCTTCTTGCTTCTGCCCCTGCTGTCGGAGGCCTCTGTCACCTACCCTGACTCCAGGGAAGTCCTTTAAAAGTCACTCCTCCTCCATTCATGTAGTGATCCCTGCAATGATCACTGTAAATAATGACCCTGGATTCATACCACACAGGACATGTGCTTTCTCCAGCCTCTGAGGCAGAGCATCATGGGAAATATGCAAATATCTGCCTTCACACTTAGTAAGAATGCTTTGCCAACAAGCAGGTCGCTTCTCCAAGAAAACCTATCTTCCTCTTTTTCAGAAAAGATCCCAGGCTGGATGTGGGGTTTGGGCTAGAAGCGGGGAAGGGAAAGAATAAAGGAGCATCACATTTCTGTTTCAGACAAATGTTTAGTCAGACTTTGGAGACAGTCTTTCTCAGCTTCTTCTCTGAAACACATGGACATTTTAGCCCTGGAAGAATGTAACCGGCAACCACAAAGAAAATGCTTTTCAATAAATTAATTTTTCTCACAGCACTAACGAGGCAGTGGCCGAGGATGGGGGAAGGGCTGATGTTAAAGCTTGGTAACTTGGCACCGCCCCAACAAGGAAATTACACTGAGGACTCCAGCAGTGAATGGTTGCTCAGGGAAACAGGGAAGAAAGTGAAGAGCTGCCCGCACTAGGAAATGTGCAGTGCCTCACTGGAGATCTGTTTATTTCTTTTTATCTCCAGTAGCTTCTTCTAACATACTTTTTTTTTTAAACTTTAGCTTCACACATAAGATGACCAATTTGTATCAACCCTATCAGTTTTCCTCTCTGCTCACTGGAAACCCTGCTTCCTTTTTTCCCTCCTTTACCCAGAAACCCTTCTGACCAATATGAGGTCTTTATCCCATTCACCTTTTGCTGAATTTGACTCAGTTGACTTCTCATCCCCTGAGGGAGAATTTAGCCAGAGATTTGCACCTTTTTCCTGCCTTTCTTCTCTTCCTCTCCATTAGGGAATCTCTCCATGCTCAAATTTTCATTTCTATTCAGAGGCAAGTGGTCTCAGAGATTCCTTGAAGGAACTAAAGTGAAGTGCTAGTCACTGAGCCATGGCTGACTCTTTGCAACCCCATGGTTTGTAGCCCTCCAGGCTCCTCTGTCCATGAAATTCTCCAGGCAAGAATACTGGAATTGGTGGACATTCTCTTCTCCAGGGGATCTTCCCGATCCAGGGATCCAACCCAGGTCTCTTGCATTGCAGGCAGATTCTTTAGCATCTGAGCCACAAGGGATTCCTTGCAGACTACAATTCTAATGCACGGCTACTACTTCCAAAGCTCTGAATCTCGAGCTGCATCTCTCTTGGTTCCCTCCAAAGTCCCAGCTGTCCTCTGGACACTAAGGTGTTAGGGAATCCCCCTTGTTTCCTTTGCCAATATAAATCTCACTTTGTCTAAGCCTTTCAGGACCTCTCCAGTCAGAAGAAATTTCTCTTAGTCTGAATTCCTGTGGCACTTAACATCTATATCTCTTAAATACCCCACCATCTATGTAGTCTTTGAAGAACTACAAGGAATTTATGAGGTGCTGACAGATGAAGCTGTATGCTTGTGTTCAGAGAAACAGCTTTACTTTCTAGGTGAGGTGCTAGGCATAGAGAATGCAGAGATGATGAAAAAGGGTCCCTCCTTTCATGGGTTCTTTATAGCCTAATAAAACACAAATTTAGCCACATTTTTTCCCCCTTGGGTGAATTGGATAGTTGGAAAGTACTATCATTTGCTCCTTTTGGGGTCAATTGCACCTAATTCCTGAACTAGTCTTAGGCCCTTTGATGAGATAGCATGTACATAATACCTTTATCTGGACAAATTTTAGGTTAATTCCTCAGGGCAATTAGCTTCATAGCCTAATAGTTATTTCTCCTTGGTATATTTCCCTAGTTTCTTTTCTTACCACTATAGGAAATATCAAATATACAGGACAAATAGCCAATACAAAATTATACTAAAATGTATGTTGCTGTTGTTTTGCTACTAAGTTGTGTCTGATTCTTTTGCAACCCCATGGACTATAGCCTGCTAGGCTCCTCTGTCCATGGGATTTCCCAGGCAAGAATACAGGAGTGGGTTGTAATTTCCTTTTCCAGGGGATCTTCCCAACTCAGGGATCAAACCTAGGTCTTCTGCATTGGCAGGTGGGTTCTTTACCACTGAGCCACCTGGTTTACTGCCCAACTAAAATGTATATTTAAGAGAAAAAGCTGTATATCATATACATTTCACATTAAATATGCAGACCACATCTAGACACTGAGGATCCCTTCAAGATCCCAGCTTCTAAAACTCATTCACTTTGCCTACCACAACTGCTAATACTCCTAACAGACTCATTTCCAAAATCTCAGATTTCCAATTTTCTTAGCTGTCTTAACTCTACTATATTTGTTGATTTAGATTCTACCTAAACCTTCTCTGGAAGCACCTATATCAGATTTTATGTTGCCCTGGTCTACAAGATACTCCAAATATTCAGACTGAACAGAAAATGCTCCCTGAGTTTAGAAGCACTATTTCTCTGTACCATCTAGATGTTAATGGCCAGTTTTCAGGCTCTTTTCCTTTGGCTCAGACCTTTCAAACCTGTACACATTTTTTTAATTCTTTTACAATTTTTTCTTATCTTTTAATTGAAGGATAATTGCTTTACAGAATTTTGTTGTTTTCTGTCAAACATCAACATAAATCAGCTATAGGTTTACATGTATCCCCTCCCTCTTGAACCTCCCTCCCATCTCCTTCCACATCCCACCCCTCTAGGTTGATATAGAGCCCCTGTTTGAGTTTCCTGAGCCATACAGCAAATTCCCATTGGCTATCTATTTTATGTATGGTAGGAGGGATTGGAGGCAGGAGGAGAAGGGGACGACAGAGGATGAGATGGCTGGATGGCATCACTGACTTGATGCACATGAGTTTGGGTGAACTCTGGGAGTTGGTGATGGCCTGGCGTGCTGCAATTCATGGTGTCTCAAAGAGTCGGACACGACTGAGAGACTAAACTGAACTGAACTGACTAAGTTTGCATGTTACTGTCTCCATCCATCTCACCCTCTCCTCCCTTCTCCCCGAAGTGTAGTTGCAGTACAATATTGTATAAATTACTGGTGTACAATATTGTGAATCACGTTTTTTAATAGTTCTATTCCATTTATAGTAATAATATTGAATAAAATATTAGCTATATTCCACATGTTGTGCAATATAGCCTTGTAGCTTATTTTATATCTAATAGTTTGTACCTCTTAATCCCCTACCCTTATATTGCCCCTCCCTACTTCCCTCTCCCCACTGGTCACCTTGTTTTCCATATCTGTGAGTCTGTTTTTTGTTGTTGTTGTTGATGTTGTTGTTATATTCACTAGTTTGTTGTATTTTTTTATATTCCACAAATAAACCATATCATACAGTATTTGCTTTTCTCTATCTGATTCATTTCACTTGGCATAATACACATCAAGTCCATCTGTGTTGCTGCAAATAGCAAAATTCCCTTATTTTATGGCTGAGTAGTATTCCATTGCATATATATATATATATATATATGGGAATACTAGATCACCTGACCTACCTCTTGAGAAACCTATATGCAGGTCAGGACACAATAGTTAGAACTGGACATGGAACAACAGACTGGTTCCAAATAGGAAAAAGAGTTCGTCAAGGCTGTATATTGTAAACCTGCTTATTTAACTTATATGCAGAGTACATCATGAGAAACGCTGGGCTGGAAGAAGCACACCCTGGAATCAAGGTTGCCAGGAGAAATATCAATAACCTCAGATATGCAGATGACACCACCCTTATGGCAGAAAGTGAAGAGGAACGAAAAAGCCTCTTGATGAAAGTGAAAGAGAGTGAAAAAGTTGGCTTAAAGCTCAACATTCAGAAAACTAAGATCATGGCATCTGGTCCTATCACTTCATGGGAAATAGATGGGGAAACAGTGGCTAACTTTATTTTTCTGGGCTCCAAAATCACTGCAGATGGTGACTGCAGCCATGAAATTAAAAGACACTTACTCCTTGGAAGGAAAGTTATGACCAACCTAGATAGCATATTGAAAAGCAGAGACATTACTTTGCCAACAAAGGTCCATCTAGTCAAGGCTATGGTTTTTCCAAGCTGCAATTCATGGGGTTGCAAAGAGTTGGACATGATTGATCGACTGAACTGAACTGAATTGATATCACATCTTTATCCATTCATCTATTAATGGTGGACACTAAGATTGTTTTGATACTGTATTCAGTTCAGTCACTCAGTAATGTCCAACTCCTTGCGACCCCATGTACTGCAGCACGCCAGGCTTCCCTGTCCATCACCAACTCCCAGAGCTTGCTCAAACACATGTCCATCAAGTCGGTGATGCCATCCAACCATCTTCATCCTCTGTCGTCCCTTCTCCTCCCACTTTCAATCTTTCCCAGCATCATGGTCTTTTCAAATGAGTCAGTTCTTTGCATCAGATGGCCAAAGTATTGGAGTTTCAGCTTCAACATCAGTCCCTCCAGTGAACATTCAGGACTGATTTCCATTAGGATTGACTGGTTGGATCTCCTTGCAGTCCAAGGGATACCACAGTTCAAAAGCATCAATTTTTTGGTGCTCAGCTTTCTTTATAGTCCAACTCTCACATCCATATGTGACTACTAGAAAAACCATAGCTTTGACTAGATGGACTTTGGTTGGCAAAGTTAATGCCTCTGCTTTTTAATATGCTGTCTAGGTTGGTCATAGCTTTTCTTCCAAGGAGCAAGTGTCTTTTAATTTCATGCCTGCAGTCACCATCTGTAGTGATTTTGGAGCCTAAAAAAAAAGTCTCTCACTTTTTCCCTATCTATTTGCCATGAAGTGATGGGACCAGATACCATGATCTTAGTTTTCTGAATGTTGAGCTTTAAGCCAACTTTTTCACTCTCCTCTTTCAGTTTCATCAAGAGGCTTTTTAGTTCTTCTTCACTTTCTGCCATAAGGGTGGTGTCATCTGTATATCTGCGGTTATTGATATTTCTCCCAGCAATCTTGATTCCAGCTTGTGCTTCCTGCAGCCCAGCATTTTTCATGATGTACTCTGCATATAAGTTAAATAAATAGGGTGACAACATACAGCCTTGACATACTCCTTTCCCCATCTGGAACCAGTCTGTTGTTCCATGTCCAGTTCTAACTCTTGCTTCCTCACCTGCATACAGATTTCTCAGGAGGCAGGTAAGGTGGTCTGGTATTTCCATCTCTTTAAGAGTTTTTCATAGTTTGTTGTGATCCACACAGTCAAAGGCTTTGGAGTAGTCAATAAAGCAGAAATAGATGTTTTTCTGGAACTCTCTTGCTTTTTTGATGATCCAATGAATGTTGTCAATCTGATCTCTGGTTCCTCTGCCTTTTCTAAAACCAGCTTGAACATCTGGAAGTTCATGGCTCGCGTACTCCTGAAGCCTGGCTTGGAGAATTTTGATCATTACTTTGCTTGTGTGAGATGAATGCAATTGTACGGTAGTCTGAACCTTCTTTGACATTGCCTTTCTTTGGGATTGGAATGAAAACTGACCTTTTCCAGTCCTGTGGCCACTGCTCAGCTTTCCAAATTTGTTGGCATATTGAGTGCAGCATTTTCACAGCATCATCTTTCAGGATTTGAAATAGCTCAACTGGAATTCCATCACCTCCACTAGCTTTGTTCATAGTGATGCTTCATAAGGCCTGCTTGATTCACATTTCAGGATGTCTGGCTCTAGGTGAGTGATCACACCATCGTGGTTATCTGGGTCATGAAGATCTTTTTTGTATAGTTCTTCTGTGTATTCTTGCCACTGTTTCTTAATATCTTCTGCTTCTGTTAGGTTCTTACCATTTCTGTCCTTAATTCTGCCCATCTTTGCATGAAATGTTCCCTTGGTACCTCTAATTTTCTTGAAGAGATCTCTAGTCTTTCCCATTCTATTGTTTTCCTCTATTTGATACTGTATACATTTTTTTAAATTAATCATTTATTTCACTTGTTGGAACTCTTCCATTTCTGTTCCTTCTTAGATATGTTCTCTCTTTTCTCTGTATTTGCTCCCCTAAGTGATTTCAGGTTCTCCCTGAACCATTCTCATAGCCAATCAATTTCAAAAGGTTTTTCTCTACACGTAGTATTCCCATATTATGGCCTCCTTCCATATACATCATTTCATGTTTCATCTTTTATTCCTCTGTCTACCAGCTCCAAGTTATCCCTCCTGCATCAGAACTCCTATAAGGACATTCTGATTCTCTTGTACGTACCACTTGCTGTCCCAGTTTAGAATTACTCAGCTTCATAGCTGATATCTCCAGTGTATTATAAATTCCTTACAAACAGGATCTGTGGCTGACTCATATTTCTATTTGCCAGAGCACCTAGTACAATGCCTGACTTATGATAGTCACTCAGTTATTTTTGTTGAATGAACTGATGATTAATTGGTAAGTGAGTGGATAGATGGATGGATGAAAGATAGGGAATATGAGGTGAAGTGGAAAAACTTTGGACTTAAATTCCAAGGAATGGAGCTCAAATCTGGTTCTTCTGCTTCTCCTACTGTGATTCTGGGCATCCCTTATGCCTCTTTGGGAATCAATTTCTCCAAAGGAAAAATGAAGATAGTAGGAGCTGCCTTACCTAAGATTGTTCTGAAAATCAATTGAGGTATTTTATGTGAAAGTGCTTTATGAACTCTAAAGAGCCTACAAAAAAAAAAAAAAAGAAGAAGGAATCAAATGATAACATGAAAGCTTTCCACGTAAATTGTATTCAGAAGCATTCAGATAATTTCTTTCTCTGATACCATGACAAAAATACTCCCATCCTCTGCAAAATAGGTCAAAGACTAAAACTATAAAGACAGTTAAGTACATTAGCATCAACCACAGTTTAAGTTGTCTTCCCAGTAGCAAACAGGAGTGAATTTTGATAACTAGTTATGTTTACAGTACTGTTATCTTATATTACAAATCAATTACAGTATCTTTTACTATAAATTTGTGTTGAAAAACATAAAAAATTCTTGAATGTGTTTTGCAAACATGAGGTTGCTTTTATCCTTCCACAGCAGGGGTCTGTTGGGTGCTCTGCCTGCCTTAGAAATGCAACATGCACACAATATTTCTCAGACCTTAGCAGCCAAAAGGGGAGGTTGAGGGCATGTAACCAAACTGTAGATCTCCATCTCTGCCTGGGATTTCTGAGCTAAGGAGACTCCAGCTGATACCTCCACCTGCTCAAACCCTAGGTCTCTGGGTCAGTGTGATTTTCCACCACAGCTGTTTGGGCACCATTCTTCTCGTGGGGTGTGCAAATGGAATCCAGATTGCTGTTTCCTTCATATGGCTACCAGTGACCTTGAGGAGCCCTGGGGCCAATGTTGTGACACATGGGAGGTGATCTGGGAGGTCTGGCTCCCTGACCACTCTTCCACAGTTTTCTCCCTTTGAGATGTGGCCACTTCAAGTCCAGTGGGGAAATACTCCTCACCTGAAAAGTAATTCTGTTCTTGTTTTCACTCCCCTTTCATGTATTGGGCAAAAAGACCTGGTAAAAGGGGTAGAACTAACAGAAATGTGAGTAGGATACCTCCTATCATACTTTTCCCCCAGCAGTGATCCTATGTCCACAACCCAGGCATGCTTTTCTTAACAGTCTGGTCTCAAGCTAAATTCCTTCCAATGAGGACCCTTGGACCAATGGACCCATCCTTTCCATTGATAAGTTTGCATACCCAGCTAACAGCATAAGACTCTGAAAATAAGTTCATCATATATTACCTGTGCTAAGTATGAGTTGTCATCCAGAACAAATATCATAAGACCTTGGATATAGGATCTTTTATAGAGGCTACTTTTTTTTCCTCTTGTGGGTAGAGACATTATACCATGGTTCTTAAAATGATGGACTTAAGAGCCAGTGTGTGCTCAGTCTCTCAGTTGTGTCCAACTCTTTGTGACCCTATGAGCTATAGCCCACAAGTCTCCTCTGTCCATGAAGTTTTCCAGGCAAGAATACTGGAGTGGGTTGCCATTTCCTGCTCCAGGGGATCTTCCCAACCCAGGGATCGAACCTGCATCTTCTGCTTTGGCAGGCAAATTCTTTACCACTGTATCACCTGAGAAGCTCAAGAGCCAGGATACCTGCATTCAAATTTTAACTGAACTTTGAGTAAGGTGTTTTTTAGCCTCTCCAGTGCCAATTTCCTTATCTGTACATTGGAGGGGTGATAACATCTATCTCATAGTATGGTTGTGAGGATTATAAAAATTGTTCATAAGCTAGATCATAAACCAAGTCTCAACTAATTTTGAAATATTGAAATTATTCAAAGTATGTCCCCTGGAATTCAGTTAGAGGTGAATAATAAAAAGATTACTAGAAAGTGCCCAAAAAAGTAAAAATGTTAGTCGCTCAGTTGTGCCCAACTCTTTGCAATCCCATGGACTGCAGCCCACCAGGCTCCTCTGTCCATGGAATTTTCCAGGGAAGGATACTGGAGAGGTTTCCCATTTCCTTCTCCAGGGAATCTTCCCAGCCCAGGGATCAAACCCAGGTCTCCTGTACTGCAAGCAGATTCTTTATCATCTGAGCTACCAGGGAAGCCCAAGAAAATGCCCAACTGATTGGAAATTAGTCAACTCATTGCTCAAATAGGGTACTCAACCTGTGTCTACCTGGTTTTCCTACATACACTGTATACCTCAGTTATCAGTATAAGTAAATAAATAAATAAGTAAAAGATGAAAACAGAAGCTGCCCAAGCAGAAAGCCTAACAAAATGCTACCTAATGGATGCCTCCCTTAGCCATCACATGCAGACAACTAGGTGACATAGGACTCTCAAAGGCTTGGGCTTCCTCCTTCACATGGGAGAATATGTTCACACTAAACAGGAGAATGTCACCCATTCTTAATACACACATTTGTACAAACACACAGCTAGGTGAATTTCTGTAATCATTTTCCAAGAAAACACATTTTGCAGATTCCTAAAAAAAAGGGGGTTTTATAAGCAATGTACAATTTACTCAGTTCATCTCTCTGTTCAATAAATATAGGAATCACAGGAGGACAGAACTGGAGATTAAAGATAGCGTTTCTGAGAAGTAGAACTAACAGGCTGAAGGCCTTGTGGGCCAGGAGGGGTGCTAGCTGATTCACGGGTGTGATAGCTGAAAGACCGTGCAAATATTTCCAGCTCGCTAAACAATTTGCGCTTGGCTGAGATCAGGACATTTTGTATTTGCACTCATGCCCAGCATTTCCATTAGCACATATGCTAAGGCTATATCTCCTAGGAAACATCAGGGATTAATGATAAAATTGTGAATCATCATCCAGGGTTAGGAATTAACCAATCCTATTTCACTCAACAAACATTTATAGAACAACTATATTTAGTTAGACACTGGACCAGGGGTAACAGTGCCACTCAATGCAAACATCCAGATGGACTTGTTATAGAGAAAACATTGCGTCTCAGATCAATTTCAGGGACAGGCTGGTCTAAGGAAATTAACAGTGGATGTGAAGTTCAAAGTTCTGTGTCCTAATTCAAGCTCTGAAATTTTCTCCCTGTGTGTCAGCAGGCAAGTGTATTAACCCTGCTGATTGTCACACAAGGAGAGAGTCAACCAGTCATTTCCAAATAAGATAATGAATGCAAAAGCTGTTTTAATACACTTGAGGAGGCTCTTTGTGCAATACTTAGAATGATCTCTAAGAAACTACTGTTAATTTTTTTTTTTAGAAGGTTACAGAAAAGTGCTTTTTCATGTGTGTCAGAAAGAGAGAAAATTAATACACCTGTGGCCTGTTAAGTGCATAGAATATCTTCAGAGGTATACACCAAACATGGTGATATTGCTGACCTCTGAGGAGGGTTTCGGTGTGGACAGTGAAAATGGCAAGAAGGTGAAATTTTAAGATAAGGAAATTGAAGCATGCAAAGGTTAAATTACTTGCCTGAGGACACCTGGTGAATATCTCAAAAAGCAGGGATTCAGAATTAGGAAATCTAATCATAGAATTCAACCTTACCACCATGTCTCACTGCCTCCTGATGTTCTGAGGAGAGGATATCTCTATGCTGGAAAGGTTAATAGCCTCTGCTCTAAAAGCACTGCCATCATCTGTAGAATTCAATCTACTGACCATTTTCCCCTCATTTCCAGGCTGATGTGCTACCCTGGCTGAGAACATTATGTATTTCATTAAATTACACTTTATTTCTCTGGTACAAATCAATACAAAATCACAGTGATTTCTCTAAAAACACACACAACATCCCTGTCCCTGGTCTGTTCTTTTCTTCAACGTCACATCTGAGCACTGGAGAAGAATTACTGATTTTAACAAAATGATCCTCCCTGAATGACACTAATTGAAATGTTATTCATGTTCAGAAGACAGCTGAACAGAAAATATGTCTAATTTAATTTGTTGATGCCTTTCCAAAAGTTGCTGTCCACCTCAGGGATCTTGGCCAGAGGTCCCTTGGTCCTCTCACTTAATTGGAGATGTTTGTACTGTATTTTGGTCGTGGTGGTGGTTCCTGCTTTCTCCTTGTCTCTCTAAGTGGCCTTGTTTTAAAGCACTCATCAGCCCATTTGGAGTTCTTTCCAGAAATTTTCAGTATGACCTGCCTAAGATAAAACTGTTGTTCCTCTCCATTTCAGTTATCTTAGCAGATTTCAAGTTGATATCCTGCTGGGTCACTTCAGTAAACAGGATCCTCCCCCTACCTCCCCCGCCCCACCTTCAAAGAAAGCCAACATTCTCTGGCCCTTCTTTGTGCCAATAACTTCATTTGCATCCTACTGCAGTTATCTCCTCACTCCCATAGCCACACACGGGCCTTAGCATGACTGTTCTGCTATCTGATCACAGTTTCCTAAACCTCTACCTGTAAAGCCATAAAAACCCTTCCAAAGTCCTCTTCAAGAACCCCTCAGGTCATCCATCATCATTTGGCTTTACTGTCTTTCCTGTTCGACCTGGATCCCAAGGTCAAAGGCTTCAAACCCAATAACTGCACCATCTTCAGTTCTTCACTCAACAAGTGTTTAGCTGCCTCTGCTAGAATGGCTCCCAAGTCTTAGAGAATCCATTAAGTCTATACCTCTGCTTCTGCTTCCAGGCTACCTACAGTGGAGAAAAGCATATAATCTTGCAGACTGATGACTCCCTCCCCCTGAGGCCTCAGCCCATGATTCTCTTTCCCACTTACCGTAGAGAAGTTACTAAAGCTTTAGTATGATCCTATTTCACTTGGGGTTGTATTTAGGTAGTTATAACTGAAACACAAAACAACAGTGGTCTAAACTTGATCTCAGTTTAATTCTTAACTGGGTAAAAGAGAATCAGAGATTCATAGTGTGCTCTGGAGACACCAGCACAAAATCATCAGAACCTAGATATCTATCCTTCTATTCTGCCATCGTCAGCAGGTGGCTTCTATCCTGCAGATAACCTCATGACACAAAGTGATGACTGCTGGAGCACTAGTTATCATGTCCTAAAGAACCAGAAAGTGAAAGGCCAGAAAAGCAAATGGGTTCTCCTCAAAGCTCTCTCTCTTTAGGCAGCCTTCCTAGAAGTTCCTTAAAACACACACACACACACACACACACACACGTATATATGTAGACACTATAGTGACATGGTCACATTTAGTTGTAAGGGAAACTGGGAAATGAAGCCTTTTAGCTGTTTATGTCACTTACCTAAACAAAATCAAGGCTCTATTACTAAAGAGGAAGAGGAGAATGAATTTGGGATAAGCATCTAATTGCCTCTATTGTCTTCTTAACCCCTCTTATTCCCACACTACTGTTCTCATTTCAATATGATAACTCTTTTTACTAAGGAAAAAAACCCATTAGATGTCAAATCCCGTAATACCTCTTCCCTCCACTTCTGACTTATCTGTACATAAAATACCCCCTTACTCTTAGTTAGCTTATTTCTGTCTCAGAGGAAGAAGTGCCTATACTAAATAAAACCTGTGGTTTTAATATGTGCAATTTAGCATATGTCAAGTATACATCAATAAAGCTGTTAATTTTTTTTTAATTTTTAAACTCATTTACTTCTTAATCCCTTGCCATCTGTTTTGTAGTCATTATTCTTCTGGTACTCTTCTAGCTAGGATCAACAATTAATATCAAATTGCTAAATCTGAAATAAGTTTTCAGAAAGCAGTTTGATAGTTCCTCAAAAATTAAGCATAGAATTATCATATAACCCCACTCTTCCACTCCTACATATATACTCTAAAAAATTGAAAACAGATACTAAAAAGGTACATACACGTGCATAATCACAGCAACACTATTCATAGTAGTCAATAGTAGAAACAGACCAAATATCCATCAATGGATAGATGGATAAAAAAATCATGACATATATATATATATATATATATATGTATATATGGAGAGAATATAGTATTATTCAGCCATAAAAAGGAACAAAGCACTGATAAATGCTTTAATATTGATGAACCTTGAAACCATTATGCTAAATGAAAGATGCCTGATATAAAAGGGCACACTTTGTATGCTTCCATTTACATGAAATACTCAGAACAGTTAAATCTATGGAGATAGAACACAGATCGGTGGTTACCAGGACCTAGGAGAAGGGAAAAGGGAGAAGCCACTTAATGCACACAGGGTTATACTCTGAAGTAATGGAAATGTTTTGGAACTAGATGGAGGCGATGATTACACAACCTTGTTAATGTACTAAATGCCACTGAATTAGTCACTGTAAAACAGTTTTGTGTTATGTGAAGTTCACCTCAATAAATTACTTTAAAAAATTCATTTTGGGAGAGTGGGGGAGGGATGGGGTTAGTAGATGCAAGCTATAATATTCCATAAAGAATGAATAAACAACAAGGTCCTACTGTATAGCACAAGGAACTATATTCAATATCCTGAGATAAACCATAATGAAAAAGAATATAAAAAACAATGTATATATGTGTATAACTGAGTCACTTTACTGTACAACAGAAATTAGCACAACACTGTAAATCAGCTATACTTCAATTAAAAATCCATTTCAGTACTCAGCGTACTCATACTTTCTACCAGTGACCAAGCATCTATGTCCCAAATTCTTCCTTCCCTTGATTTCTTTTTAGTGGAGGTAGGACATGGTATATGGCACGCAGGATCTTAGTTCCCCAACCAGGGATCCAACTCGTGCTTACTGCAATAGAAATACAGAGTCTTAACCACTGGACCACCAGGGAAGTCCATTCCTTGATTTCTTGAGCATCAGTTTTTTTCTGGTTTTTCACCTATTCCTCTGACCATTCTTATAGTTTCTTAGGCTAGTCTAACCTTTTTTTTTTTTTAATCATGTAGTTTTAGAGAAGTCTCTATTTTTATTTCATTTACTTAATTTCTCTGTATCTCTATTTTGGTCCTCTTTTATTCTGGTTCTCCCAGTTTTCTTACATCCATTATTTCAGTTATATTAGAGAAAACTTTATGCTCCTCTCCAAATGTTTCTATATAAATAACTTCTATTCCAAAAAAGAAAACAGTTTTGGAAAACTCCACCTAAATGGAACTTTTTCTTTCCATGGAAGGAGAATTGCTGTATGTAATAGAGTGACAATAAACTTTGACACTTTTTTATACATTTTTATACAGGCCTTTATTAGGGAGAGATTAAGATGTTGAAGCAAAAGTCCTGCTCTCCTCCATATGCTAAGCTTAACTGTAGGCCTTAGTCATTTCAAATCAGAAGGAGTTTTAGGAAACCCAACTGAAGCAATGGATCTAAGCTACATTCACCATGTTCACCAGGCCAATCTTGCCAGTAATGAAACAGAACATTGCTCTCCATCTACTGACATCTTAATTTCTCTATTAGTTCTTAATCAGAGAAGGAGGAATATGAGCTAACATCCCCTTCAACCTCAACAGTCTCCAACCACAACATCAGTGCTAATTGTTTTCAACCTTGTCACTCTGGCCCTGACTCTTATTTTCAAACAACCACCTGACTGTCTTCCCTACCCATCCCAAGCTTCTATATTATTTTGGGTTGGTTGGCTTTTAAACCTTTAACCTTGTTTTTCTTAATATTTATTTGTTTCTTTGGTTACATTGGGTCACAGCTGTGGCACACAGGATCTTCATTGCATTATTATTGTTATTATTGTGTGTCTGACTCTACAACCCCATAGACTGCAGCACACTAGGCTCCCCTGTCCATCACTATCTCCTGGTGTTTGCTCAGATTCACGTCCGTTGAATCGGTGATGCTATCTAACCATCTCATCCTCTGCCGCCCTCTTCTCCTTTTGCCTTCAATCTTTTCCAGTGCGTCATGTGGGACCTTTTTCACTGGCGCACAGCCTGGGCTCATAGCATGTGGAAATCTCAGTTCCCTAACTGGTGACTGAACCCATGCCCTACCCCACACTGCAAGACAGACTCTCAACCACTGGGCCACCAGGAAAGTACCCCCCACCACCATTTTTACCTTGTTTAAGCATAATTTTTGAAGTGTCAAAGTATAGGACCCTCAAGAGGCTTAAAATTAATAAACATCAGAGCATTATATAATCGATGAAGATTACAAAATTGAGGAATATCAAGGATGCAGGATCTAAGGAGTCATTTTTCCAAATTCTTCATCTTGAAAAATGGCCCAGCATCCACCCAATCTGAGGAAGAGAAGGTAAATGGTAAAATCTCACAGGAGCTTGAAACAGGAACCAGGAAACCATAAAGAACCAAGACAGCTGACCTTGTCCTTTTTAAAGTATTTTCATTATTCCAGGAGCTCTTGCATTGTCCTTTGCACACATGTTTTTCTGTTAATTCCAGTTACTTTAGAGGGTTTCTCCTATTTTCAACCAATATATGATCTTTATTACATTCTTTATACTTTTCATATTTTCCCAGGTTTTGCTTGAGTATGTAATAATTAATTAGAGCATGTTTTTAAGTATAAAGTAATACACCACCATATCTTAGTCTGTTGGGGCTGCTGTAACAAAATATCATAGACTGGGTGGCTTACAAACAAAAGAAGTTTATTTCTCACAGTTCTGGAGCCCAGAAGCCCAGGATCAGTAGTGTCTGCATGGTTGGGTTCTAGTGAGAAGTCTCTTCTGGACAGCAGACTGTTGTTTTCTTGTATCTTCACATGGCAGAAAGGAGAGGAAGGAAGCTTTCTCATGTGCCTTCTTTTTCTCTAATTTTTTAAAAGATGTACTTTCGGCTACGCTGGGTCTTTGTTGTGTGCAGGCTTTCTCTAGTTGCATTGAGGGGCGGGGGGGGGGGGGCGACTCTTCATTGCCGTGCACAGGCTGCCCATTGTGGTGGCTTCTTTTGCTGCAGAGCACAGGCTCTGGGGCACACAGGCTTCAGTAGTTGCAGCTCAAGGGCTCTAGAGCTTGGGCTCAGTAGTTGTGGCATATGGGTGTATTTGCTCTGCAACATGAGGGTTCTTCCTGGATCAGGAATCAAATTCATGTCCCCTGCATTGGCAGACAGATTCTTAACCACTGGGCTACCACGGACGCTCCAAGAGTACTAGTCCTATCCATGAGAACACCACTCTCATGACCTAATCACCTCCCAAAGACCCTACCTCCTGATGCCATCACTTTGGGAGTTAGGATTTCAACACATGAATTTGAGAGCCACATACATTCAGTCTATAACACAGTGCTACCCCTCATTTGCTCCTTGTGATGATGGACTGACTCCTTGTTCAGCTTCCTTTCCTCCCTTCTACTGCCATGCCTGTCTGTACTACACAAGGCGTAAGTCTGCATTGTCAGACTCCTTTTCAGCTAGGGTGTGGACTCAAATTATAACTCACCAATTAGAGACACTTGTGCAAAATATAGAAAGCAGAAATGGAGCAGAAGCCTTTTCCTTGCCCCTTTTGATTGCTTTTCTTCTGGCCAATATTATATCAAAAACAGAAGATGTTGCTACAGCAGAGTCCCAGTGTGTGTAAGAGAGGCAGTTGTGATGGAGGCAGTGGGGATAGTAGCCTCCTGAGTTTGATTCTGATCCTTGGATACCTATTCAGATCATGTAGTGTAGGATCCCTGGCTCCACAGTGATGAGTTTTTCTACTTAGAATTTCTGGGGATGTCCTCAGAGGTGATAACTTTCCAGAAGTTGGTCTTGCTATTCTGGAAGGAACAATTTCTCTCCTCCTACCCTCCCAGTGATTTTTGTTGTTGTTGTTTAGTCACTCAGTCATGTTCAACTCTTTATGACTCCATGGACTATGGTTCAACAGGCTTCTCTGTTCATGGGATTTCCCAGGTAAGAATACTGGAGTGAGTTACCATTTCTTCCTCCATGGGATCTTCCTGACCCAGTGTCTCTTGCATTAGTAAATGGATTCTTTACCACTGAGCCACTGAAACCCTCCAGTGATTTTTCAGTTCAGTTCAGTTGCTTAGTCGTGTTCAACTCTTTGTGACCCCATGGACTGCAGCATGCCTGACTTCCTTGTCTTTCAGCACCTAATTTCCTTTCTTTATTTTTTCTTGCATTAAATAGCTAAAGTGGCTTCTCTCTCCTGCACTGAACCCTACCCAATACACTGTTCTACTTTCTATCTCTAGTAGCCACAGGGAGTTAAAGTGAGATATTAATGACTTTATAGCCAGGGACTCAGAAATGCCCAAATCCTGCTCCACACGTCTTCTCCTCCATTGGAGATCCTGAAGGAGCATCTAAAAAAGGAATAATACATAAAAACCAAGCTACCACTTTACTGATAGTTGTTCCAAGCTCAGAGCGCAAGTGCAACACCTTGATAAAGGTTACAGTGGGGCCTGGGACCCCCTGCTCTACTTTTCCATATTGACGTCTTATCAGTTTGGCTGAATACAGGCAGGAAGAAAGTTGGAGAGAGAATGAGCAAACAGAATTACGTAGAATTCACTTACTCATCTAGCTGTGAAAAGTAGAAGAGAAAGAGAAGAGGTTCGTGCATTTTAAGGTACAGCAACAGTTAGAACTGGACATGGAACAACAGACTGGTTCCAAATAGGAAAGGGAGTACATCAAGGCTGTATATTGTCACCCTGCTTATTTAACTTATATGCAGAGTACATCATGAGAAACGCTGGGCTGGAAGAAGCACACGCTGGAATCAAGATTGCTGGGAGAAATATCAATAACCTCAGATATGCAGATGACACCACCCTTATGGCAGAAAGTGAAGAGGAACTAAAAAGCCTCTTGATGAAAGTGAAAGAGAAGAGTGAAAAAGTTGGCTTAAAGCTCAACATTCAGAAAACGAAGATCATGGCATCTGGTTCCATCACTTCATGGAAATAGATGGGGAAACAGTGGAAACAGTGGCTGACTTTATTTTTCTGGGCTCCAAAACCACTGCAGATGGTGATTGCAGCTATGAAATTAAAAGACGCTTACTCCTTGGAAGGAAAGTTATGACCAACCTAGATAACATATTCAAAAGCAGAGACATTACTTTGCCAACAAAGGTCCATCTAGTCAAGGCTATGGTTTTTCCAGTGGTCATGTATGGATGTGAGAGTTGGACTGTGAAGAAAGCTGAGCACCAAAGAATTGATGCTTCTGAACTGTGGTGTTGGATAAGACTCTTGAGAGTCCCTTGGACTGCAAGGAGATCAGTCCTGGGTGTTCATTGGAAAGACTGATGCTGAAGCTGAAACTCCAATACTTTGGCCACCTGATGCCAAGAGACAACTCATTGGAAAAGACTGTGATGCTGGGAGGGATTGTGGACAGGAGGAGAAGGGGACGACAGAGGATGAGATGGCTGGATGGCATCACTGACTTGATGGACGTGAGTTTGAGTAAATGTCGGGAGTTGGTGATGGACAAGGAGGCCTGGCGTGCTGCAGTTCATGGGGTCACAGAGAGTTGGACACGACTGAGCGACTGAACTGAACTGAACTGATTGATCATCACCATCAAATACATATGAATTTTTAAAGTTGATTTGCCTTAATGAAAATACTAATAGAGACACTGCTAGCATATACTGATTTGTCTGGGAGGGAGAGGCTAAGAATAGAAATCCTAGATATATTGGATTGGCCAAAATGTTTTTTTGGGGTTTTCTGTAGCCCAGAGTATATTTTTCGCCAACCCAATACCTCTAATAGGATGTTTGACTTAACCAATATGGGAGGCAATGGGTAATATGAACTTTAAAAAGTCCTTTCTAAAGTTTTGCACTCCCAACTGGAAGCACCTCAGAGTTATTGCAGTCTCTATAAAGCTTCCTGACTCAAATAAATCAACAAACTCTACTCTCTATACTGGTAATCACTACCTCCTTAAAGACACCCCTGCCAATTCTTCTCATTTTTGCCTGTGTTATAGAAAAGAATGCATCTTTCTGAAAACAAAGAAGGTGGAGTTCGGATTTCTTTTTTAATTCAAATTGATCCTTTGTGCAAAGAGGCAGGAGAAAAATCCGAAAAGCTGTATTAATCAGAAAATAAAATTCTGTTTTGTCCGTATTGTTGAAAATATTGTTTGTTCAATGGTCTGATCATGAATGACCCAAGTTTACAGCTAACTCCTTAACTAGCACTCTGGCAACATTTAAGGCTTTATATCAATAATGTCCTTCAGAATATATCTTAAGAATTGTGTCATCTCCACCAAAGATGAAATTTCTTGGGAGCAAAAACTGTCTCATTAACACCTACATCCTTCACAGCATTGGCATGTCTTAGTAGACTCTAGGAACCATTGGATGGATGAAGAGGTAGTGGTTTGTACAGATGGCAGGGTGGATGAATGTAATGAGCTTTTTTGTTATCTCAATCAATATACTCCTTTGGAAAGGCTTCAAGAGGAATCAGTATAATATTAAATTCTGTTGAAAGCGAGATGCAAGGTGCCAGGGATGATAGTAGAACCTAGACAAAACACACAAAAAATGCTAGCATTGAAAGTTTTGTTTAAAAATTTACATTCTGAAGTCAATAACCCTGATTCAATGTTTTTCTTATAATACTTTTTAGTTTTATTTTTCATTTCTTTTATTTCAGTACCCTTAAAGAATGTTATGTCAATATTTGCTCCAAAGTCTGGAACTCAGTTACTCAAAGTACAGTCCACTGAACAGCAACATCCCATGTTCTGGGACCGTATTAGTGTGGACAGGGAACATTGCTGCCATCCCAGTCAACAAGAATCAATCCATTAGCCACTGCAGTGGTCCTCCCCACCATGGTGCAATTTGAATGACATTCAGAATAGAGAAAAATAGGAAGTTTTATGCACTTTGGATACTGGCCCTAGATAGTTAAGATGCATATCTAAGGAATAATTTTAATGAGCCCATACTCTTACATTTTCTCATATAAAGAAAAGTAATAAAATTATTAACTTGAGATGACTGGTTTTGTGATTAGCTGTAATCTTTTGATGTTTGACCACGCATTTTTTTTTTTTTTGCAAAAAACTTCTATAAATACTGTCTCCTCCCTTACCTCTTCAGAGCAGTTCTTCAGAGCTATCTGAGAGGCTGTCCTCCCAGGCTGAAGTCCTCAATAAGGTCACAGAACAAAACTTAACTCCCAACTTTTAGGTTGTGTCTTTTTCTTCAGCTGACATTAGAAATACAGAGTCTTGGGCTCCCCCCCTAGACCCACTAAGCCAAAATCTGCATCTTAATAAGCTCCCCAGATGATTCCCATACAAGATAAAGTCTTAGGAACACAGGAATAATAATGAATGGAAAAACAGGGCTTCTGTAATCACTTAGCCCAAGCAAAGTATGATAAACCCAAGTATTGTCCTTCGATGGAGAAGAATAAGGTGGGGCAGAAGAGAGTTTGATATGTTCGAATATAAAATGTGAGCTTTGGAGGTGAAGAATGGAGGCTGTGGGAAGGGGAATGGTGTGTATGTATATGAGGTAGAAGGAACAGTAGTACAGCTCATCTTCTGGAATAACAGGACCATAGGAAATGCAGGAGGCTTCAGTCAGTGCATTGAAATATGACGCAAGGCCTCCCCTAGGTTCTACTGCACTAAAAGTAGATGGAAAATCCTGTGATACTCAAGTTCCCCCAAAGCACCCTGACTTTTTCTGATATCACCGCTGAGCCCTTCAGCTTCAGGAAGAGGTAGCCAAGTTCACGGCCTGCTTGGGGGAGGGGAACAATAGAGAATGAACAGCACAGCCACAGCAGATTTTCTCATTTTGGCTAGAGGCCAAGTGTTACTGAACCAAACTTGGGTCCACTGGCTCACGTGCAATAAAGCCAATCTACTAACTCTGACTTGCTGTGAAGTGTTTATTGTAAAGTGCCAGAGAAGGAGCCTGGGACATCTAATACTCAAAAAACCTAAACTCCTGATGAGTTTCAGGAAAACATTAAAAGACACTTACTCCTTGGAAGGAAAGTTATGACCAACCTAGATAGCATATTCAAAAGCAGAGACATTACTTTGCCAACAAAGGTTCGTCTAGTCAAGGCTATGGTTTTCCCTGTGGTCATGTATGGATGTGAGAGTTGGACTGTGAAGAAGGCTGAGCGCTGAAAAATTGATGCTTTTGAATTGTGATGTTGGATAAGACTCTTGAGAGTCCCTTGGACTGCAAGGAGATCCAACCAGTCCATTCCAAAGGAGATCAGCCCTGGGATTTCTTTGGAAGGAATGATGCTAAAGCTGAAACTCCAGTACTCTGGCCACCTCATGCGAAGAGTTGACTCATTGGAAAAGACTCTGATGCTGGGAGGGATTGGGGGCAGGAGGGGAAGGGGACGGCAGAGGATGAGATGGCTGGATGGCACCACTGACTCGATGGACATGAGTCTGAGTGAACTCCAGGAGTTGGTGATGGACAGGGAGGCCTGGTATGCTGCGATTCATGGGGTCACAAAGAGTGGGACATGACTGAGCGACTGATCTGATCTGATCTGAAGGAAGGGGAGTCACAGGGTATGTGATCAGCTTGTGCAAGGTTCTCTGTTGGTTGATGGTAAGGTAACAGGGCAGTGTCACAGGAGTTAACATGATCAGTCCTTGAGCTCCAGGAAGCCTGGGGGTTATGTGCTCATGGTCACCAAGTTGTTAACCACCATCTTCTTTGGTGGTGGTTTTATCACCTGTAAAACAACTCAGGAAATATACACCAGATACTACTGGGTTGGCCAAAACATTCATTTGGGTTTTTCCATATCATAAACCTGAATGAACATTGTGGCCAACCCAATATTATCTAGGTACTTCAGAGAGAAGCTAAAGCAAAGGATAGTGAGGAGTCTATCCAGGAAGGCCCAAAGGGGCCTGCTCCTTCTGCTCATTACATAAGTAGCTGCAGTATCCTGGGTGTTCCAGAGAACTAAGTCAAATGTAAGATAGGAGATCAGAACCTGAATGAGGATGTGTGGCTGGTGTGACTGTCCTGAACTGACATAAGGAGAAACTAATGTAGGCAGGTGAATAGTCTCCACTCCCACTAACTGGTTAGATGATGCTTTCAAGTCAATTCACTTTTTAACTCTAGTTTTTAAAGTTATTTTCTTTGTAATTGCCCTAGGGATTACAATATACATCTTACTACAATTCATTTCATGTTAATACTAACTTAATTCTGGTAAAATACAGCAACTTTGTTCCAGTATAGTTCCAGTTCCTTCTTCGTTCTTGGTGCTGTTATTGTCATTCTGTGTATGTATACAGGTCAGTTTCAAGTGTGCCCCAGCTTTATTTTCCACTAGTCACCTCCCAGGATTTTTCTTTTTGTATGTATTTTTTTAATTTCTTTTTTAATTGGAGGAAAATTGCTTTTCAATGTTGTTGAGTTCTGTCACACAACAACATGAATCATGTAATTATCTGTATATCTTCTGCCTCTTGAGCCTCCCCTCCCCTCCCCGGGCTTCTTGTGTGTGCACATCCTCTCAGTCAGCCAATGATATGTGAAGAGCTAGTCTAATTTCTAAGGTCTCCCTGTTGAATTTTGGGCCACAACCTCAGGCAGGCAAGGCTTTTCCTATTTGTTTTCTAATGAGTTTTCTAATTTTACTGACAGTGTGCTTCACTCCAAATCAAGTCAGTCCCCTCTGGCAGCTAAGCTGCTGCTTTTCACAGTCAGCCCCACCCTACCACACTTCTGTGTGGATAGATCTGGGCCAGGGGTATGGAGCAGCCCCAGGCAAGCAGGCTACAGACTCCCATTGTTCTTACCCAAAGTTTAGCTGCCTCCCGTGAATAAATGTTTATCAATTTGTTATCTGCCTCTGTCAATTTTCAGAGCCCTAAAATGGTTGTTTCAGATCATTTTCTCTAGTTGTTTTAGAGGCATAGAATTTGGCATCTTCTTTACTCTGCGTTCCTAGAAATCCTGCCTCTTATTCATTTTAATAGGCTTTCAGTTTCTCATTAATAAAATTAGGTATCTTCGTTTCTAGTCCTGTTCTACAGACCAGGAACCAAAGGTTTTAAGGAACTAGAGGAGTATTAAAATATGGCATGGGAGGAATTGCCTAAGGTTCGGGTATGAGCAACCTTGCTAGACTCTGGCTAAAGTATTGATAGTTTAGAACGATCTGAGGCAGCTCAGAGACAAGACTACAATTAATACAAATTAAAAAGGATGCTCCTTCTTCAAACAAAAAATTTAGTTCAGTTCAGTCGCTCAGTCGTGTCTGACTCTTTGCAACCCTATGAATTGCAGCACACCACGCCTCCCCGTCCATCACCAACTCCCATGAGTTGAACTCCCTTGAGTTCACTCAAACTCACGTCCATCGAGTCGGTGATGCCATCCAGCCATCTCACCATCTCATCCTCTGTCGTCCCTTTCTCCTCCTGCCCCCAATCCCTCCCAGCATCAGGGTCTTTTCCAATGAGTCAACTCTTCACATGAGGTGGCCAAAGTACTGGAGTTTCAGCTTTAGCATCATTCCTTCCAAAGAACGCCCAGGACTGATCTCCTTTAGAATGGACTGGTTGGATCTCCTTGCAGTCCAAGAGACTCTCAAGAGTCTTCTCCAACACCACAGTTCAAAAGCATCAACTCTTCGGCGCTCAGCCTTCTTCACAGTCCGACTCTCACATCCATACATGACCACTGGAAAAACCATAGACTTGACTAGACAGACTTTTGTTGGCAAAGTAATGTCTCTGCTTTTGAATATGCTATCTAGGTTGGTCATAACTTTCCTTCCAAGGAGTAAGTGTCTTTTAATTTCATGGCTGCAATCACCACCTGCAGTGATTTTGGAGCCCAGAAAAATAAAGTCAGCCACTGTTTCCACTGTTTCCCCATCGATCTGCCATGAAGTGATGGAACTGGATGCCATAATCTTAGTTTTCTGAATGTTGAGTTTTAAGCCAACTTTTTCACTCTCCTCTTTCACTTTTATCAAGAGGCTTTTGAGTTCCTCTTCACTTTCTGCCATTAGGGTGGTGTCATCTGCATATCTGAGGTTATTGACATTTCTCCCAGCAATCTTGATTCCAGCGTGTGCTTCTTCCAGCCCAGCATTTCTCATGATGTCCTCTGCATATAAGTTAAATAAGCAGGGTGACAATATACAGCCTTGATGTACACCTTTTCCTATTTGGAACCAGTCTGTTGTTCCATGTCCAGTTCTAACTGTTGCTTCCTGACCTGCATATAGGTTTCTCAAGAGGCAGGTCAGGTGGTCTAGTATTCCCATCTCTTTCAGAATTTTCCACAGTTTATTGTGATCCACACAGTCAAAGGCTTTGGCATAGTCAGTAAAGCAGAAATAGATGCTTTTCTGGACTCTCTTCCTTTTTTCCATGATCCAGTGGATGTTGGCAATTTGATCTCTGGTTCCTCTGCCTTTTCTAAAACCAGCTTGAACATCAGGAAGTTCACGGTTCACGTATTGCTGAAGCCAGGCTTGGAGAAACAAAAAATTACTGTTAGTTTATTATTGCACAAATAAATACCATACCACCCAGGGAAAGTAGAATCTAGGCATGTAACTCTCTCATCAGTAAAGGAAGGCAAAGAGTAGGGAAAGAGAAAGGAATGAATACATAAAAGGAGAGGCAAGATTCTATCAAACTTATCTTTCAAATTGGCCCATACATATATATAACAAATTGTTGTTCAGTTGAACAGTAGTGTCTGATTCTTTGCAACCCCATGGACTGCAGCACACCAGGCTTCCATGTCCTTCACTATCTCCCAGAGTTTGCTCAGACTCATGTCCATTGAGTCCATGATGCTATCCAACCGTCTCATCCTCTGTCGTCCCCTTCTCTTCTTGCACTCAGTCTTTCCCAGCATCAGGGTCTTTTCCAAGGAGTCAGCTTTTCATATCAGGTGGCCAAAGTATCAGAGCTTCAGCATCAGTCCTTCCAATGAATATTCAGGGTTGATTTCCTTTAGGATTGACTGGTTTGATCTCCTTGTTGTCCAAGGGACTCTCAAGAGTCTTCTCCAGCACCACAGTTCGAAAGCATCAATTCTTCAGCACTCAGCCTTCGTTATGGTCCAACTTTCACATCTGTACATGACTACTGGAAAAACCATAGCTTTACCTCTATGGACCTTAGTTGGCGAAGTAATGTCTCCGCTTTTTATACGCTGTCTAGGTCTGTCATAGCTTTTCTTCCAAGAAACAAGTGTCTTTTAACTTCATGGTTGCAGTCACCATCCACAGTGATTTTGGAGCACAAAAAATTAAGTCTCTCACTGTTTCCATTGTTTCCCATCTATTTTCCATTAAGTAATGGGACCAGATACTATAATCTTAGTTTTCTGAATGTTGAGTTTTAAGCCAGCTTTTTCACTGTCCTCTTTCATCAAGAGGTTCTTTAGTTCCTCTTTGCTTTCTGCCATAACGGTGGTGTCATCATCTGAGGTTATTGACATTTCTCCTGGAAATCTTGATTCCAGCTTGAGCTTCAGCCAGCATATGTATGTGTGTATATAAATATATATGTGTATGTGTATATGTATGTGCATGCATGCTCAGTCATGTCTGACTCTTTGTGACCCTATGGCCTGCCAGGCTCCTCTGTCCATGGAATTTTCCAGGCAAGAATACTGGATTGGTTTCCCTATTTCCTTCTCCAGGGGATGGTCCCCACCCAGGGGTTGAACCAATGTCTGTGGCATCTCCTGCATTGGCAGGGGGATTCTTTACCATTGCCCCACCTGGGAAGCCTGTAAGGTATAGTTCGGGGAGAGGCAGAAAAAAGAAAGATGACCTCAACAGAAGTAGATTACCCTTATTCAGGCAAGGAGGGGCGACAGTCGGCCTAAGGACCAGGCTGAGTGCAGAGAGGGATCAGGGAGGCTCCATATTTATAGGGAGGTTTGTGGAAGCAATAAGGGAAATGTTAATCAGGCGGATGTTTTGGATATTGTTTAGTTGAGATGGCATTTGTAGTTGGGCAGAGGGTGATAAGTCTTCTGGGCAGGTGTAGGGGGTGGAAGGTTTCTGGACAGGGGGTGATAAGTCCCAGATAGATGCAACCAGCCTGGAACATCAGGGCAGGACCTAAAAATCTGTTTTGTTTTCTCCGAAGTTAGATGATTCAGCAAAGGCCTTTGAGACTGTTTTCTTTTCTAGGCCCAAAAGACTCCTTCAAAGCCACTCAAAATAAAGTAAAATTAAAGCCTCTTGTTTGGACACTGCTATAGGCCGAATGCTTGTGCCCCACAAAATTCACACATTGAATTGGAAGTCAGTCCTCTGGGTGATGATTAGGTCATAAGGATAGAGCTCTCGTATATGGGATTTGTGCCCTTATTAAAAAAGCCCCACGTGGGAATAGGACTATCCCTGGTGGTTCAGAGGCTGTGACTCTGAGTTCCCAGGGCAGGGCACCCAGGTTTGATCCCTGTGTGGGGAACTGGATCCTACAGTCAGCAACTTAAATTTCTCATGCCACAACTAAAGATTCCAGGTGCTACAACTACAGATCCCACATGCCGCAACTAAGACCCAGGACAGCCAAATAAAATTTAAAAAAATAAACAGGCCCCACAGAGATCCCTCATCCCTTCCACCATGTGAGGGCACAGAAAAGTTGGCAGTCTGCAACCTGGAAGAGAACTTTTAGCAGGACCCAACCACACTGGCACCCTGACCTTGGACTTCAATCCTCCAGAACTGTGATAAATATATTTGTGTTGTTTATAAGCTACCCGGTCTGTAGTATTTTGTTCTGTCAGCTCAAACAGACTACTACAGATACATAACATTGGTTTCCCAGACCCTCCTAAAGGAAATTTGCAAGGGCCCCAGTAAGCAGAAGCTGTAATGGCATGCACACATATATGTGCTCATATTTCTAGCTGCTCAGCCACATCTTGATACTGGAGGTTACACACCCTGGCAGTAGGCATGCTTCATGCCCTCAGGACAACTCCCCAGCCAGGGGGACTGTACTTAAATGGGGAGTCTCATCTGAAAGCTGTGGGGGAGCAAGAGAAACAACCTCAGAGAATACTCTAGTTGCATAGGAACAAGACCTGTTGTGCGTGTGCAGGCATCAATAAGTGGACATACAGGTCTCCAGGGTGGATGTACATTCCTGGATGCCAGTGCAAGTCTGTTGTATCAAGAGCTTTCCTCTGCTGCCTCAACATGCAGCCAGAAGTCCCAGACTGTCCACAATCTACCCCCATTCTCACAGGAGTTAAAATAAGTCTATAAGGTGAACTGCAAGGAGATCCAACCAGTCTATCCTAAAGGAAATCAGTCCTGAATATTCACTGGAAGGACTGATGATGAAGCTGAAACTCCAATACTTTGGTCACCTAATGAGAAGAACTGACTCATTGGGAAAGACCCTGATGCTGGGAAAGATTGAAGGCAGGAGGAGAAGGGGACGACAGAGGATGAGATGGTTGGATGGAATCACTGACTTGATGGACATGAGTTTGAGTAAGCTCCGGGAGTTGGTGATGGACATGGAAGCCTGGTGTGCTTCAGTCCATGGGGTTGCAAAGAGTTGGACACGACTGAGTGACTGAACTGAACTGAACTGAACTGATAAGTGAATGCTTTCCATCTTCTGCACAGTGCACAACATGAACGACAATACAAGGAAAAGCTGAATAACCAAATATTAAAGGCACAAGAAAAAGAGCAATATAAAAAAATCCAGGAAGCAGGACACCATGACTGGGATAAAAGACTTCAACTATATTTAATTACTGCCCTACTCTACTCAAGATACAAATTCCAGAGAGAAAGCATCTGATTGCCTTTTCTTGGGCCATATGTCCATACTTTGGCCAGGACAGAGCAAGCTGATTAACAGCCCTCCAGCACTGTGTTCAAGCAAGAGGAATAGTTCTCCAGAACAAAATTAGGGTGATGTTCCTAGAAAGGAGAACCCATGCTAAGTAGGTAAAACCAACAGATGGCTAACACAGAACAATTAATTAGATATTCGATTTCTTTACTGTAGGACTTCTCAGAGCCTTTAATTAGAAAATTTTGGTTTTATGAATTTTAATAGGAAATAAAATATGTAACATTCTCAATTATTTTGCAAATAAAAAATTTTTAACAGAATATTTCTAGAGACTAAAGTGATTAAGATGGCCAAATAGGGAGACATTGAACTCACTTCTTCCCATAGGCACACCAAAATTAAAACTAGTTACAGAGCAAATACATATGAGAATGACCTGAAGATGAGCAAAAAAGATTTTCCATAACAAAAGCTATAAAGAAGGGTGAGATGGGTGAGGTTTGGGATATGGGCTCCTCAGGACCCACATCTCCAGGCTGGTGACCAACAAACAGGAGGAGGGATATTATAACCACGGAAGTCTTCCCCAAGGACCAAAGGGCCAGAGTACTACATTAAGCTCCCTAGTCCAGGGATCCTGTATTAGGAAGATGAGCAACCAGAATGTCTAGCTTAGAAAACCAGCAGAGCTTATGTTGAGAAGAGCCAGAGGGCTATAGAAAACAGGGAGTCAACTCTTAAAGGGTACATGCAAATTTTCACAAGCTCTGAGTCCCAGCACAGAGCCAGTGCTTTGAAAGGTTCTTGGATAGAACCACTTGCTGATCTTAGCCACTTGGAGAGGCTAGAGGCAGATGGGATTCACCCTGAGGACAGAATGCAGGCAGCAGCCATTTGGGGGATATTGGCACTGGCAAGAGCCCTTTTGGAATCCTCCTTCTAGGCTATTAGAGTCAGGGACCTGTCCCACACACAAGCAGGCCCACAATGGTTGCATGTCACCAGGCATTGCAGACCACAAAGCCAAGGCGAAGCCTCAAAGCTCCTGGGCTGGGAGCCAGCCCCATCGACAGGCATGCCCACAGTAGTTGACTGGACCATAACACAAGGGTACATGCAACACACATAGGGGACAGCTCTGGAATAACTCGCTCTCATGCCCAGAGAGGGGTATATTGCTGAGCTCCATAAGATGTCCCCAATATACGGCCATTTCTCCAAGATTGGGAAACATAACCAACTTACCTGATACATAGAAATGAGCATAGAGAATTAAACAAAACGAGGACACTGAAGAATATGTTCCAAATGAAGGAACAAGACAAAGCCTCAGAAAAAAGAACTAAATGAAACAGAGATAAGCAATCTACCCAGTAAAGAGTTTAAGGTAATGATCATAAAAATGCCTACCAAATTCAGGAGAGGAATGGACAAGTACAGTGAGAATTTCAACAAAGAGAAAATATTAAAAAATAGCAAAGCTTAAGAATACAATAGCTGAAATGAAAAATGCTATTATAAAGGGAATCAATAGTAGATTAGATGACACAAGAGAAAAAGTAAGCACTCGAACACAGAGTAGTGGAAATCACTGAAGCTGGACAGAAAAATAAAAATGTCTATCTCTAGGTGAGTGACCATACCGTTGTGGTTATCCGGGTCAGTAAGACCTTTTCTGTACAGTTCTTCTGGTATTCTTGCCACCTCTTCTTAATATCTTCTGCTTCTATTAGCTCCTTACCATTTTTGTCCTTTATTGTGCCCATCTTTGCATGAAATGTTCCTTTGGTATCTCTTATTTTCTTGAAGAGATCTCTAGTCCTTCCCATTCTATTCAGTTCAGTTGCTCAGTCATGTCCAACTGTATGTGACCCCATGGAGTACAGCATGCCAGGCTTCTCTGTCCATCACCAAATGGATTTAAAAAAAAAAAAAGACCCATATACATTCTGCCTACAGAATCTTCAATTCAGTTGTAAAGACACACAGACTGAAATGTGGGCATTTTTAAAAGTTTTTCCATACAAATATAAACAGAAAATCTGGGTAGAGATACTTATATCAGACAAAATAAACTTTAAAACAAAGAGTTTAACAGGAGACAAGAGCATTACATAACGATAAAGGACTCAATCCAACAAGAAGGTATAACACTTCATATATGTATGTACACAACATAGCACCTAAATACATAAATCAAATATTACAAACATGAAGGGAGAACTTGACAGTAATACAATAACTGTAGGGGGCTTTAGCACCCCATTTACATCAGTGGACAAATCATCCAGGCAGAAAATCAGTAAGGAAACACTGGCCTTAGATGACACGTTAGACCAAATGAACTTAACTATCTCAAGAACACCTTTAGACCTGGCACAAAGAAGACACTCAATAAATGGAGGCACTGAAGGAATATGTTTATATTATCTGTATATTTCATCTTGGAAAGTCTGAATTGCATGAGGCATTGCAAGAGCCATGCTCATCAAAGGAAAATTTAGTTAGGTTAATTATATTGTGTTCAATAAGATCTGAGCAAACTTCATCCTCTACAGAGCCCCACAGTCATAGTGCTAAAGGGAAAACCTTGCATTGTCCCTCCTACACCTTAAACTCTCTAATACTTATCTCAGGCCTACAAGCATAAACTCTGGAGCACATTATACACAGCTTTCCCATGCCTCTTCTGACCACATGTCTTGCAATTCCCCAACCCCACCTATGTTCCAGAAAAATGACTTATGAGTCTCTAAATATGGAGGCTGTTTTGCTCTTCTCTAACTTTGCCACCACTATTCCTATGTCTGAAATGCCTCCTCTTAGCCACTCACAAACTTCGTCTTCAAAATCCAGCTTAACTATAACTCCCCTGTGAAGTTTTCCCTCATCTCACCCAGTTCTCCAGATAATCTCTTTCCTCTGAATTTTGCACATTTATGAATTGCTATATTCATTACATGCTGTTCTTTTTTTTCTTTTTTTTAATAATTGTGTTAGTTTCAGGTGTACAATTATAAAATGTACAATGTATAAAATGATTCAGTTATACATATACATGCTGCTGCTGCTAACTTCAGTTGTGTTCAACTCTGTGCAATTCCATAGATGGCAACCCACCAGACTCCTCCATCCCTGGGATTCTCCACGCAAGAATACTGGAGTGGGTTGCCATTTTCTTCTCCAATATACATATACATACATTTATTCTGTTTCAGAGTCTTTCCCCCATACTGATTATTACAGAATATTGAGTAGAGTTCCTTGGGCTATACAGAAGTTCCTTCTTAATTATCTGTTTTATATATAGCATTGTGTGTATGTTAATCCCAAACTCCTAATTTTCCCCCTGCCACCTTTCCCCTTTTGTACCTATAAATTTGTTTTCTAAGTCCATGAGTCTGTTTCTGTTTTGTAAATAAATTCATTTGTATCCTGTTCTTAGATTCCACATATAAGAGATATCAACTGATTTTTTTTCTTTCTCTGTCTTATTTCACTTAGTATGTAACCTCTAGGTCCATTCATGTTGCTGTAAAAGGCATATTTCATTCTTTTTATGGATGAGTAATATTCCATTGTGTGTGTCCCACACTATTACTGTGTTACTGTCACATTCTCCTTTTATGCCTGTGAGTGTTTGTCTTATATATCGAGGCACTTCTGTGTTTGGTGCATTTGTATTTAGAATGCTTATATCTTCTTGGGTTGCTCCCTTGATCATTATGTAGTGTACTTCTTTGTCTCTTATAACCGTCTTCATTTTAATGTCTTTTTTTGTCTGACATGAATATTGCTATTCTAGCTTTCTTTTGATTTCCATTGGGATAAAATACCTTTTTCCATCCCCTCACTTTCAATCTGCATGTATCCCTAGATCTGAAGTGGGTTTCTTGTAGACAGCATATACACAAGTCTTATTTTTGTATTCATTCAGCCAGTCTGTGTTTTTGGTTGGAGCATGTAATCTGTTTACATTTAAGGTAATTATCAATATATGTATTCTTGTAGTCATTTTGTTAATTGTTTTGGATTTGTTATCATAGGTATTTTTTCCCTTCCTCTTTTGTTCTCTTCTCTTATGATTTGATGACTATTTTTAGTATTGCGTTTAGATTCCTTTTTCTTTTTTCTGTGTATATCTAGGGTAGAATTTGTTTTGCAGTTACAATGAAGTTTTGATATAGCAGTCTATATATAAACAAGACTGTTTTAAGTTGCTGGTCTCTTAATTTCAAGTGTATTTCCAATCACCTGCATTTGTACTCTCCTCTTCTCATGATTGCTGGTTTTGATATCACATTTGTGTGTTGATGGTTTCCTACCTTTACTATATGTTTGCCTTTGCCAGTGAGCTTTTCCATTTGTAATTTTCTTATTTCTAGTTGTGGCCTTTTCTTTTCCACCTAGAGAAGTTCCTTTAACATTTGTTCTAAAGCTTTGATGGTGCCAAATTCTCTTAGCTTTTGTTTGCCTGTAAAGCTTTTTATTCCTCTGTTGAATCTGGATGAGAGCCTTGCTAAGTAGAGTATTCTTGATTGTAGCTTTCCAGTTTTCCCCTTTACATCACTTTAAATATATTGTGCCATTCCCTTATGGCCTGCAGAGCTTCTGCTGAAAACTCAACTGATAACATTATGGGGACTCCTTTATATGTTTTTTGTTTCTTTTCTCTTGTTGCTTTTAATATTTTCTCTTTGTGTTTAATATTTGTTAGTTTGATTAATGTGTGTCTTGGGATGGTTTTCCGGGGTTATTTATTCATTTTTTTTTTTTTTGCTGTGCTAGGTGTTTGTCACAGCGTGAAAAACTTCTTTAGTGAGCGAAGGCCACTCTCTAGTTATGGCACATCGACTTCTAATCCTGGAGCACAGGCTCTAGGGTGTGTGAGCTCAGTAGCTGTGACACACGGGCTTAGCTGCTCCATGGTATATGGGATCTTCCCAGACCAGGGATCAAACTGGTGTCTCCTGCATTGCAAGGTGGATTCTTAACCACTGTACCACAAGGGAAGGTCTGTTCCTCCTTGGTTTTATCCTGTGTGGGACTCTTTGCACTTCCTGGACTTGGGTGACTTTTCTTTTTCCATGTTAGGGAAGTTTCCAACTATTATCTCTTCAGATATTTTCTCAGGCCCTTTCTCTGTCTCTTCTCTTTCTGGGACCCCTATAGTGTGAATTTTGGTGTGTTTAATGTCCCTGAGGTCTCTTAAACTGTTCTCATTTCTTTTCATTCTTTTTCCTTATTTTGTTTCATGGCAGTGATTTCTGCTATTCTGTCTTCCAGCTCAATTATTCATTTTTCCGCCTCATTTATTCTGCTATTGACTCCTTCCAGTATATTTTTCATTCCAGTTATTGTATTGTTCAACTCTGTTTATTTGTTCTTTATATCCTCTGGCTCTTTGTTAAACATTTTTTGTGTCTTCTTGGTCTGTGCCTCTATTCTTTTTCTGAGATCCTGGATTATCTTTATTATCATTACTTTGAGCTTTTTTTCAGGTAGATCCCCTGTCTCTACTTCACTTAGTTGTTCTTCTGGGGTTTTATCTTGTTCCTTCATCTGGAACATATTCCCCTGCTGTCTCAGTTTGTCTAACTTGCTGTTGTGGTCTCCATTCTGCAGGCTGTAGGATTGTAGTTCCTCTTCTTCTGGTGTCTTCACTCTAGTGGGTGAGGCTCATCTAGAGGCTTGTGCAGGCTTCCTGGTTGGAGGAACTGGTGCCTGCCCTCTGATGTATGGAGCTAGGTCTTGTCCCTCTGGTGGACAGAGTTATGTCAAAGGGAGTGTTTAGAGGTGGCTGTGGCCTCAGGAGAATTAGGCAGCCTGCCTGCTGGTTGGTGGGGCTGTGTTGCTGCCCTGCTGGTTGGTTGTCCTAAGGCATCCCGGCACTGGAGCCTACAAACTGTTGTGTGGGGCCAGGTCTTAGTGTCAAAATGGCAGCCTCCTGGAGAGTTTATGCCAGTGAGTACTCTTCAATCCTCCACCACCAGTGTCCTTGTTCCCACAGTGAGCCATAGTCATTCCCTGCCTCCCCAGGAGACCTTTCAAGACCAGCAAATAGGTCTGGCCCAGGCTCCTGTGAAGTCACTGCTTTTTCCCTGGGAGCTGGTTTCATGAGATCTAGGTGTGCCCTCCCATCGTGGAGTTTTGATTTCCCCTAGTCTTGTGGAGTTCCTGCAATCAGGCCCCACTGGACTTCAAAGCCAAATGTTATGGGGGTTCTTCCTCCTGATTACAGACCCCCAGACTGTGGAGCTCAGAACTTTCATTTTTGTGGGAGAAACTCTGTCATAAAATTATTTTCCAGTTTGCAGATTGGTCATTTGGTGGGTGTGAGATTTGAATATATTGTGAATGTGCCCTCCGACCATCTTGTTGTGGCTTCATCTTTTTCTTTGAATGTACAATATCTTTTTTGGTAGCTTCCAGTCTTTTTTGCTGATGATTATTCTGTAGCTAGTTGTGATTTCAATGTTTTCATGTGAGAAGGTGAGCTCAAGTCCTACCCTCATCTTGTCTCCAATGTCTCTTCACACATATATACTTATAAACTTATTTGTCTTCCCTTATAGTAGATGAGCCTCTTGAGAATAAAGTTCATGCTTGTTCACCTGAATACTTGTGGTGTTTAGTACCTAGTTTCATCTAACCAGGATAAGAAAAATTCCTCCAGGAGTTTCAAACAGAAGAACTGTATTGCCAGGAAGTGAATATGTAGGTGACAGAGGAAGCTGAGAAGCCAACTGAGGACAGTGAGCATCTTAGTTGGGGTTTCTAAGAAGCAGACTCTGAGACAAAATTCAAATGCAGCCAATTTATCTGAAATGCAAGGACTATAGTTAGGTGAGAGGGAAGTGCTGCAGGAAGGAAAGGCAAGGCAGCTTGCCCACAAAGGCATCTATTTAGCCTAGATGCTCCACAAAATAGCACAAAATAGACCAAGGGATAAGGGAGCTGGAGTTTTTATAGTCAGTCATTGATTAAGGGCTATCCCCTAAGGGAATTTTAATTCTTAAGCACTTGTAGCCTGCTATACACACAAAGTGGGTTTCAACAGATTTGGTTAGTCCTCCAACAAAGGCAAAGGCAAGAGCTTGCCTTTGGAAATTGGGTTGGTGAACTAAATGGTAAGTGATTTCTTGAAGATGCAGATGGAGCACTGATAGCATCAGCTATAGCGAGGCAACTCAGAAGTTAACAAAATCAGTAACTGCCACTATCCCTGACCTTGACATCCAGAGTCTGGGGGCTGGGGTTACTGGGTCCCAGAAGCCAGGAATACATGTAGAAGCTGGGATGCTTATTGTACACTTGTTCTTGTTTGGCAGACACTAGAGTACAGAGAAGGCACTGGCACCCCACTCCAGTACTCTTGTCTGGAAAATCCCATGGACGGAGGAGCCTGGTAGGCTGAAGTCCATGGGGTCGCTAAGAGTCAGACGAGACTGAGCAACTTCACTTTCCCTTTTCACTTTCATGCATTGGAGAAGGAAATGGCAACCCACTCCAGTGTTCTTGCCTGGAGAATCCCAGGGACGGGGGAGCCTGGTGGGCTGCCGTCTATGGGGTAGCACAGAGTTGGACAAAACTGAAGCGACTTAGCAGCAGCAGCAGCAGAATCATAGAGGGCATTTAGTCACTCCCAATGGCTGCAGATATTGACTGCAGCCATGAAATTAAAAGATGCTCACTCCTTGGAAGAAAGCTGTGACAAATCTAGACAACATATTAAAAAGCAGAGACATTACTTTGCCAAGAAAGGTCCGTCTAGTCAAAGCTATGTTTTTTCCAGTAGTCATGTATGGATATGAGAATTGGACCATAAAGAAAGCTGAGAACCAAAGAATTGATGCTTTTGAACTGTGGTGTTGGAGAGAAGACTCTTGAGAGTCCCTTGGACTGCAAGGAGATCCAACCAGTCCATCCTAAAGGAAATCAGCCCTGAATATTCATTGGAAGGACTGATGCTGAAGCTGAAACTCCAATATTTTGGCCACCTGATGCGAAGAACTGATTCATTGGAAAAGACCCTCATGCTGGGAAAGATTGAATGTGGGAGGAGAAAGGGGTGACAGAGGATGAGGTGGTTGGATGGCATCACCAACTCGATGGGCATGAGTTTGAGCAAGCTCTGGGAGTTGGTGATAGACAAGTAAGCCTGGGGTGCTGCAGTCCATGAGGTTTCAAAGAGTTGGACATGACTGAGCAACTGAACTGACTAACTGAATGACATTTAGACACTCCCTGGTGGCTTAGACGGTAATGAATCTGCCTGCAATGCAGGAGACCAGGGTATGATCCCTAGGTCGGGAAGATCCCCTGGAGAAGGGAATGGCTATCCACCCTAGTATTCTTGCCTGGAGATTTCCATAGACAGAGGAGCCTGGTGGGCCACAGTCCATGGGGTCCTAAAGAGTCAGACAGGACTGAGCAACTAACACTTTAACGCAAGGACTCCACAGGAGGCAAACAGAGGCTTCTTCCTTCCTCCTGTGCTACAGTCTCCCACCAGTGGCCAGTCTTCCTCCCATTGGTCAAAACCAGCTGGAAGCCACTTGATATGAATTTGGGAAACCAGCCTGCTCTCCAGGATTCAGAGCAGAGAAGAGCAAATCACAGTAACAGAAAATAGGCCCAGGACTGGCAGACTACTATGACGTTATGACTTAGAGGGGCTATATCTCCCGCAAATTACCTGCATCAGAATTACCTGGGTAGTTTGTTTAAAGTGCAGATTCCTGGGCCCTGTCTTGGCCTAATGAATCTGAACCTCACTAAAAAAGTTGGGGTCCCAGGGGTCTATTTGTAACAAGTCTTTTAGGAGATTCCTATACATAACTAAATTTGGGAACTACTGTAGAAGTGAGTCAACACAATATTTTGGAGATTTTAAAACATTAATTGAATAGAACAGGTAACAATGAAAATTCTACTTCTTGCCAATTCAAAAAATTAGTTAACAAAACTGATCCTTTCCTGTTAATCTAAGTTTAATGGCTTACCAATAAGTCTTTGATTTTCATTTTACAAAAAAGTACTCAAAGTCAAAGGATGTTAGAAAATATATCCATAAAATCCAAGGCAGCACCAGGGAGCAGGATTCAAACTGTATATATTTTTGTTGGCACACCTATCATACTGTATTACTACTATTATCATTATTGTGTTATTGTTGTTTATCATGGCTTATCTAATAGAGGGTACTCTATTAGACTCTGAGTTCAAGGGTTGTGTCTTACTACTTTCTGTACAAGCAGCACAAAACATGGCTGGTTACATATCAGGGGTCTGAAAAATCCCTGTAAAGTTCAGAATCTAAAGCTTCCCCTTAGCCAGTAACATCTTTGAAACTGGCTCTTTCAGGTACATGTCAACTCAAGAATGTAGCTAAAGGATCTATTTTTTTCTTTTAATTTCCAAAATCCTTTTAGGATTTCCATAAAATTGGCCTTTATAACTTTTTCTCTTGGCTTTGAGCATTCATGTGGTAAATTTGTTCAATGATGCATTGCACATGATATATTGTGTTTATTTTGGAATAATTAAGCAATTGTTATCATAGAAATTGCATTACTCTGTTTTATTAAGAAAAAGCTCCCCTTTCCTAAGACAGTAATATAATCAGATTAAAAAATATTCCAAGGCAAGAATCAGACAAAATATGCATTCAAAAGCACAAATCCAAAATAAGAAAAAGATTAACTGTGTTCCAAAATGAGATGAACCAAAACAGTTTATCAGTTGTACTATTTCAAGGGAGTGGACAAGAGGATGAAAACTGCATTAAAAGAATTTTCATTACCATAAAAACTCATACAGGGACATTTATTTACATGGAAATAAAATAGAAACACAATGCTGCATGTAAAATAGGAAGCCTGTAAGCCCAAAACTAGATCCATTTAGGAGACAGTTCCCAGAAATTAGTATGAGGATGCACTGAAATCAGTCAGACACAGTTTGAAATCTATGACCCAGCATAAAATACCTACATGATCTTGATCTGTACCTTTATCTTTTCAAAAATAGAAACCATAGCACCTACTTTATAGGGCCAGTTAACCAGTGAGCGGTCTATTAATTGCTGTTTCAGTATCTATAAAGTCTGAAACTAAGTACAAATACAAATTTCCCCTTTAGAATTGGTTTCTGGCCATCTCAGGTACCTAATGAAATGATCTGACAAGGAAAAGGGAACGTCAGAGGCACATGAGTGAAGGGATATGGGTCTGGTTCCCATCACAGAGAGACATCGACTAAAGCGTAGAAAGGAAGCAGGAAGGAAAGTTATTCCCAAATCAAGTTATTCCCTGGTCAAGGAAGCTAGGGGGCTCAAACTTGTGTATCAATCTATAGTGGGCAGTACAGATAGTGATGAGAAGCAGGGATTTTTCAGTCACCCTGAATCCTAATCCTTGTTCCATCCCCAACTAACTAGCTGTGTGAACTAAAAAAAAGTTGTATATTTTCTCTGAGCTTCAGCTTAATCATTTGAAAAAAAAAAAAAAAAACAGCATGATTCATTGGATAGCTGTCAGAATTGCGTGATCATCTATGTAATGTGTTTATCACAGTGCTTGGCACATAATAAATGTTCAAAAAATGCTAGCTAGTAGAAAGAGATGTAGTAGAGTCTGTTTCCAGCCTTTGATTCAGGAATAGAATGCCTGCTCCAACATGAATGAGAACTGAAATGGAAAAATTACAGTCACAGTTCTACGTAGACCGGGGTATCAAGACAGGCACCCAGCAAAGCAAGGCAAAAGCCTAGATACAGAACAAGATACAGATGGGAGATCAGGTCATAATAACAGGGTGGAAATGCAGCAACTAAAACTGGGACAGATAATCAGCTTTGAACTAGCAGCAAGTGAGACAAAGTGGAGTTGGACCAAACCTACTCACAAAGATCAAGCTGTCAGCTGGTGATAGAGAAGATGTCTAGGAAAGGCAGACAGGCAACTCATAAACATATGGAACCTGAAGTCAGTAACTCCTTATCTATCTAGAGATCATTTATTCAGTAGTCTCTTTGGCTCCATAAGTAAGCAAACAAGGTTTTTGAGCATATCACAATAAATCATTGTGATATTATTTATCACAATAAATCCCACGGGAGAAATACTTATCTTTTACTCATAGGCAACTTTTCATCTCCTCATTCAGACCGTGTTTACTCTCTTTTAAACTTTTTTAATTGAAGTAGGGTTGATTTACAATGTTGTGTTAGTTTCTTTACAGCAAAGTGATTTATAACAGACCCTGTTTGCTCTTATCTTATGTGCGATTTTAATGAACATTTGTATTTCATTTCTTAGCCCATGGCAGATTTTGGGAGAAAGGGAAAACTTCTTTGGTGGGAATCTTGTCCCCCAAAAAAGTACTATAAAATCACATAAATAGTCTTGATTTTTAAATGTGTTTTATAGTTTATTTATAGTTTAAAAACTTTGTAAATTTGTCCCACAGCATATTTGGCTAAATATTATTTTGTTCCTTTGTTTAATTTTCTATTCTGTATTAGGATTAGTCCTATAAAGAAAAGCCATCTTGATTATTTCATACCAGGGCAAATTTCCCCAGATGTCTTGTAAACCAAGAAAGCATGGTGGCTAATTTTGAGTCCCCTCATCAAAACAAATAGTATCAGCCACTGGATCAAGCCAAAAAATCAGAAATCACTTTCTTTGCCTCATTCTAGAAATCTAATCCGTCAGCAAGTCTTATCAGTTATAAGTTCAAGATGTGTTCTGGATTTGTTCACACATCTCTCTTTACCTCCTCCTTCATCACCCTTGTCCAAGCCACCATAGTCTTGCCTGGACATAGTGATGGCTCCTGACTGTCTTCCACAATAACCCAGTCATCTAAGTGAGCTTTTAAAGACAAATGTTAATATACGCCAATTCTCTGACTTAAACCTCTAGTGGCTTTGTATCACAATAAGAGAAAAATCAAAGCTCAGTGTTCTGTGCCTGAAACCTAAGATATGATTAGTCTTTCCTCGCCGGCTCACCTTCCACCCTCCAGTTACACTCTCCTTCTCTCTGTTCCTTGAACACTCCAAGATTACATCCATCTGAGACCCCTCACACTTGCCCTTCTCTCTTCCTGGAATACTCACATCCCAGACATCTTTGCAGACATCAGCTCAAATGTCATCTCCTTCCAGAAGTCCTCTCTGATTACTCAGTCCAAAGTAGCCACCAATCATTCTATTACTTCCCCCTGTGTGAATATTTTGCCTTGCATTCAACACAGTGAGATATTTCTTGTTTATTTCATAGAGTACGCTCTGTCTCTCCACTCTGGGAGGTGCACTTTTCTCTCTTAGTCACCCTACATCCCCAGTACCTAGAACAGTGCCAGGTACCTAACAAATGCACTGTAAATATTCATGACATGAATATAAATGAATATATCTGCCCCCAAATATTTTTATAGAAAGGAAATCAACTATATATCTTAGAACATCATTACTGGATACATACAAGTGACTTGCAACCCCCTTACCACTAATCAGGTCCTGCTAATAGCTGAGAACCTTGACTATGGCTGATAACAAGAGCATGAAAATGTCCTTGTAGGGTAGTGTGATGAAGAATGTTTTTGGGAGTGATGAATCTAGAGAGCACATGCAGGACAGATCAGAGGGTAAAAAACAAAGGGGCCAGTTATATGCCTATTTGTCTAGGTGTGGAGTGCTGGAGCCTGAATCAGTGGCTGTGAAAGAAACAGATGCAAGGACTATGGTGATGGAAGAACTAACAGGGCTGGAGGCTGATTAGTTTGTGGAGAGAGTTATAAGGGTGGACCTCTGGGAGTTCAAAATCTTGGCAACAATCTTCTCCCACTTATATGAAGTCTGCTCTATGTAAATGACAAGCCGCTTGATTTAATAGAGAAATATAGACTCATAAATTGATGTAGCAGAATGTTCCCTTCTAATTTGATTTTCCTTACATGATAGTCATGAATATCATGCATTCCTTTAAAAGACTGGAAAGACTTATTTGATATCAATAACACATCAATCAAAAATGTTACAGTAATCATAGCTATGTTCTTACTATATGAATACAATCATTTTGAATGAACTCAATCAAAAACAACAGTTGAGTCTTTTTAGTCTTTTTAACATTTGGATGACTTGGCTAATTTTTCACTTTACCTGTACTTGGTATGGTCTATTAGTTTTCTATTGCAGCTGTAACCAATTATCACAAACCTAGAAGCTTAAACACAGTTCTGTAAGTCACAAGTCCCACACAGGTCTCTCTGGGCCAAAACCACTGTCTAGGCAGGCTTGCTTTCCTTTCTGTGAGCTCTGTAAGACAGAGCTCCCCTTTCTATAGGGGAGAATACATTTCCTTGCTTTCCAGTTCCAAGAGGCTGCCCACATTCCACGACTTGTGGCCCCTTCCTCCATCTTCTAAGCCCGCAGTTCTGTGCCTCTCTAACCCTATTTCCACAATTGATTCTGTCTCTCTGATCACAATTGGAAAAGGTTCTCCACTTCTAAGGACACTTGTCGTTAGACTGGACCCACCCAGAGCATCCAGCATAATTCCCCATCTCGAAGTCCTTAACTTAATCACATATGCAAAGGCTCTTTTGCCATGTACAGTAATATTCACAGGTTCTGATGGTTAGAGTATGGAGATCTTTGGAGGCCCATTGTTCTGACTTCCATGCGAGTTATTATCTGTTAGAAGTAGTGTTTTAAAGTGGTGCCTATTCTCTGTTTTGAAGCTGGATTCTCCTAGTGGCTACTCAGTCACAGGAGGAAGAGAAAAATCATAAACTTGACTGAAACAATTTTATTTTCAACTTTTTAGAAATGTATTTTATTTCATTTATGCATATCCCCAACTTGTTCTAAGAGAACTGTAAGGACTCTTATGGGTCCTTAAGAATATGATGAGGATGATGTGTCAGGTACTTTTGGAATGACGGCCTCCTCTATTTTTCTCTTCACAAAAGCCGTCCTGCAAAGGTAGAACCTAGCAGTTCAGAGTACAGGCTCTGGAGCCAGACTGGAACAGGGGCTGGACCCATGCCCAGCACTGTCAAATTCCCTAATTCTGTGACTTAGCCTCATCCATAAAATTAGAGTTATTCTTTTAACCAGTATTTATTGAGCTCTTACTATATGCTATAGTAATTCTAGGCACTGGGGATTCAGCCAGAATACACATGTACATTGTCACTGGTTAAGAACTTCAGACACTCTCAGCCCCAACTCCATGTCTGCTTCAGTCTCTACCCCAGGACCCTCTGGACTTCCCACAATCTAGCAACTAAAAGGATGAAGCATGGCAGAGCAGGGTCCTTGCAGAAGCCTGCCCCAGTGCTCCTGCCTGCATCTGTCCCTGTGTGGGTGAAATCATTAATGGTGCTTTAATATGACCTCTGGATTCAACAGTGAAAAAGAAACAGACAAAAATGCCTTTATGATCCTGACAGAGGAGATAGACAATAAGTAAGGCACATAAGTGTGTGGAAGGATGGATGGATGGGTAGGTGGATGGATGGATGGACAGATGAATGGATAGATAGATTGAGAGAGGCAGATCTTGCAGGGTAATAAGTGCTATGGAGAGAAATGTAGCAGGCAAGGAGGAGAGAGAATGTCAACTTGAAAATGTGACAAGAGAAGTCTCACTGAGAAGGAGATATTGGAGAAAGGACCCAAGGAAGGTCAGGGAACAGGGCGTGCGGGCACATGGGAAGGAAGAGAGAGCAGAATAACGACTTTCAGGGAAGAGCATATCTGGCCTGGCCTGGGCACCATGAGGAGCATAAGTGAGCCTGGAGTGAAGGGAGATGAGGAGCACAAGTGAGCCTGGAGTGAAGGGAGATGAGGAAACATAATGCTAGGGCCTGCCTCAGAGGAGAGTTGTGAGGATTCTATGAACTACATTTAATTACTTAATTGAATGACCCTAATCCTAACCCTTAAAGCAAAGGCTGGCATATGGTTTTAAATTTTATTTATATATATATATATATATATATATATTTATTTATTTATATATATATATATATATATATATATATATATATATATATATAAACCTATTATTTTTACCATTATTTTAGAAGTATGTCTCACTGAATAAAGATAAAATGTTTTCCCCCCAGGGCTATAATTCCATTCCCCCAAACACCCTCTTAGGATGTTTCAGTACCTCGGGGGTTCCACTGGGACCTGCATGTCCTCACTCCTGCATGAGCCCTTGCAGATGGAGCTGCATCTCCAGCATATCTCTGGAGATGTCCAGATTTGGGGTGACAGGGATCCTTTCACACCCAGGACCTACAACATTAGATTTTGAATGCTCTTCCTCCAAGGAATGATTTCATTATAATTTAGAAATTCAGAGATTGAGTAAGAATCCTTACTACCCTCCATATATTGCCTTGGAGATTCAACGTAAAGCTACATCTTCTGCCACTCTCCTTTGCAGTTCTTGTCTTTCCTTCTTTCCTAAATATCCTGCCCACCACTCTGTGCTTACCCAGGGGTTTTAGAGCTTTCCCTAGAGCTTTTACTAGGCTGTGCTCAGCACAGTCCCCTAGAATCCTCCCAGTCATCAGTACCTTTTCCATGATAAGAGTGGTGGCCCTTATTTCAGTCACTAAACAGCTCCATTTCAAGGGGAAAGTATTCAATCTGTGATGATATGGGTGTCCAAAGCATTGTAACATCTCCACTGAATCCCACAACACACACACAAACACACACACACACACTGCTAGTATGTCCTGTCCCACAAGTTCAGAGCATAAATACGGTTATATCACCTCTCTTTTGTACTTGAATACTCAAACACCCTCATACCCTATTAGCAAGAAGTGATATCTTGGGACATCCTCAACTCTCACTAGTCCAGTGATCTCCTAAGAGCTTACACAATGCAACAGCGTTCAGACCTGCCCCTCCACACCAAGTTGAAACAAGTGGATGGATGAGCCTAGAGCTGCCATGTCTTCTACCCGGTGTCACCATGGAGACTGGTTCTGCCCATTCCTTCCCATGCTTGTCCCCTTATTTTTACTCTGAAATTACAGGTCTTTCCAATGACACCCTTGTTCTCAGGAATTCTTCCCTATAGTCTTTTCACTGTGCTAGGATAGCTGACCCAGAAGAGCTATTTTTAGGAGCGATTCACTGTGTAAGACCTAGCCCTGTGTCACAAACTTTAAGATCTTGGTCCCAGATCCTTAGCCTAGATGTCTCTTATCCATAGTGTTGACTTTATTTTAGGAATCTCATAACCCTTCACTGTCCTGGGCTTAATAGGAGCCCTCCACCCACCCTTCTTCAGCATCTCTACCCAACCAGACCTCAGGGAACAGAATTTGGAAGCTGGGCCTCATGTCTTCCAAAATGTCTTGGCCTCTTATACAAGTCAATTGTCATCTCCTCCTTTGCCTCCAAATCAATTTCCCCAAGTAGCAGCCTTGCTGGATTGACAAAATTCAGATATACCCCAACCCCCACCCCCAGAACAATGACTGCTTCTTAGCTCTATATTAAACCCTTATAGGGGCCACTCAAGAAACAGCATGACAGATGAGCCACTCTTGATAATATGTATATCCAGACATTTCAGATGAAAAAGCAAAGGCTGAGGATAAAATCCGATAATGCAGTGTGAGCTATTTGTATCTGATATGTTATTTGGTCTGTCTAAACATTCCCTGATAGCTTAGTTTATAAAGAATCCGCCTGCAATGCAGGAGACCTGAGTTTGATCCCTGGGTTGGGAAGATCCCCTGGAGAAAGTGAAAGACTACCACCCTAGTATTCTGGCCTGGAGAATTCCATGGACTATATAGTCCTTGGGGTCACAGAGAGTCAGTCGCTACTGAGCAACTTTCACTTTTCACTTTTAAACAACATAACACATTTCATTAATCTCCTCTTTTGTCTAATTTGGGTGAGCCCTGGAAGACCCGAGTAATTAAGATGTGCAGACAGTAATATAGATAGTGTAACTCCTCTTTAAATATGTTGGCTACTGACAGCTTTCAGAAAGATATTTTGATATAGAAACTCTAATCTCTCCTTGGTTAAAAATATTTGTGAAAAGCAAATTGCTAGCAGATGGAAGCCCTCAAGACCTCCTGCAGCAAGAGGAAAAGTGTTGCTACTGTGGGTAAATGATGAACAAGGTCCAAAGACATCAACCTGTTTCCTCTCTGCGCTGAAAGGAAGCGATAGCAGCATGCGTCATTACTCTTGATTGTGCATCACAGCACAGAAACCTAAGGCTTTAAGATGCGCAATTTGAATACATTCCACTCACCAGAATTGTTAAACAGTTTAGAGAACAACACTTTGGGAGATTCTGATCCCTGGCCAACAATATCCGTGACCATCTTAATCTCCAGATTCGTCTCCACACGTCTTTTAGTCTGAAGCTTATTGAAAAACCTCAATTTCCTCTCAGAGGGAAAACTGATTAGGAATCAGCTGTGTCGGACTCTGAATCATGTCCGCCTGAGCCAGGGAGAGCAAACAGATTTTCATCTAAAGGGCCAACTCTGATCAATAACGGATTCCGCATCTACATCCAGCCGACAGCCAAGAGTAATGTCTGCGTAGGCACTGGAGGGACGTGCGTAGGCTGTGGTCTGACTCATTCACCTCCCTGCTCCCAGGGCTTCGAGCAGTACACAGCTCACAAAAGGCGCTCAATCACAGTGTGTGAATGAATAAATGGATGAACTAATTAATCTATCACCTCTGGCTCCTATCTTTGAAAAAGTGCAGTGTTGTAGAAATCACACTCAATGAGGAGATGTTAGTTTCAAGGCTACCAACTACCTGGTTAAGTCTCTTTACCACCACCTCTCAATATCCTTCTCTATAAGATGAACACAGCAGAATCTACCCTGATTAATAAGCAGTTGAAATGATGCACTTTACTGAAAACAGCCCAGCACCAAACATTTTTCTGTAGCTGAATTCATCGATTCACCATGTTGCTGTCTGCGTCTCAGAATGAACTGGCCTCTTTTAGCTTGTCTGACCTCAGGACCTCCTGGAGACAGAATTATTTCTCAGGTGCAACCCTCTCTGGGAAACTAGCTTCAGAAAGATGAAGAAGGACTAAGGAACAGAATAGGGAATGCTCCTGAATAGACACATCTATTCATTGCCGTGAATAGACACATCGGTGATGAAATTGTTAACTTCTGCACAAAATTACATGGTGAACTTTACAATAACATAATAAAAGGAGAACATGAAAAATCTAAGTGCTACACAGTGACATTTAGATACAAGAGAAGAGGTTTCCAGAGGTGTCTCCTTGACAACCAAAGGCAGAGTGGAGGGAGTGTAACCTTCTGTAGCCTGTTTCTGTCAAAACAAACTATCACATCACTGCATCTGTTCTAGGTAGGGGGGCCTCTCTGGGTTCCACACACAAAAAATCATATTTATCCATTAGAGTAGATTTCATACTCTTTAAATGATTCAAAAATGAACATCACAGGGACATTAGAGAATCACAGTTAAAGTTTTTAGGGTGGCATTCCAACTCCTCTGTGATCAATTATACACCATCTATCTCCCATTCTCTTTCCTCTGCTCAGATCTTTCTAAAGGCTTTACATCCACGTGAAATAAAACCCCCAAACCCTTATGACACTGGCAAAGCCTATAGAATCTGGCAAAGCCTATAGAATCTGGGTGGTGTCACCTCCCCACAGGCATCTGCTGTCACATTGCCCCTCACCTACTCTTCTGTAGACCTGCTGTGTGTTAGACAGTGATCCCCACCCCCACACCAACGTGTTTGTCTCTGCTGTGCCCTCATCCTGGCGCACCTTCCACCTTCCTCCTCTCAGGTCCCTGTTGATGCTTCACCTTATCAAAGAGGGCTTCCCTGGCCATTCTCTTTGAATTACCAACTCCCACTGCAGCATCCTCAGTTCTCTAACCCTTCTAAGGGTTCTCTAGCCCTTCATTGCTCTTCTACCATCTGACATTTTGTCATATATGCGTGTGTATATACATGTGTGTGTGTATATATATATATATCTTTGCCCTCATGCACTGTTGCCCCTCCACCTAGGATCTTCTCCCCTGTTCATCTGTTCCTGGTGCCCAGGTAGATACCGTCAACCAGACACGAGTGGAACTAACTGGGAGGAAAGGACAGAAAGCGGGAAGGAGAAGCTTGCCAGAAAAAGGTTGCAGCAGAAAAAAAAATTGTGATAGGAAACAGAGAGAGGTGGAGAAATCACTAACTCTAGAAAAGAAGAAGAGAGTGAGAGGGAAACACTGAGCAATGATCTTCACCAACCTCAGCCTCTTATCTCAGACATGCATTTAAAGTGTCTGCTTCGATGCCAACATCCAGAGTATAGCCTCTCATCTCTCTTCTCCTTCCACCTTTCCATCAACCAAGATCTTTCTTTTTTAATTTATTTTTGACCGAAGTATCGTTGGTCTACAATATTATGTTAGTTTCTGGTGTATAACAAGGTGATTTAGTCATATGTATATTCCATTGTAGTTTATCACAGGATATTGAATATAGTCCCCTGTGCTATATGGTAGGACCTTGCTGTTTATCCACTCTATATGTAATATCATCCCAAACTCCCAAATTCTGCTAATCCCAAACTCCCCAAATCTTCCTTACCCTTTAGGATCAATTTAAATGCTCACCCAGAGGCTCCTCTGTCCAACCCCTCAGAGTTTATATAGCCCTGAAGCCTTGGTTAGGTCTTCTCTCCAGATTTAGAGAGACTTTTCTTTTTCCACTTTTTTTTTTCTCCAACTAGATAGTAAACTTCTTGGGAAGCAGAGGTGTATATTCTTTTGAGATATGTTTGAATCCTGATTCCAATACTTAGTAATGTATTTCATTGAATGAAAATTGATATAAAACACAGCATTATTTTATATACCAGTAAAAACAGAAAAATACTACCCATTAATTATAAGATACCATCAAGTATAAAATGCATCCTGATTGCAGAAATCTGAGAATGTGAAAAGGATACATCAAAGAAATGATGAAATAATGGAAGCTATGAGGATTTAGACTAGAGGCTAAACTTCTTTGAAATTCGGACTTTGCTTTTATGAAAACCAGGCTTTTTTCATTTATTCAACAAATATTTATCCATGCTTAAACGTTACAATTTTTTATTAAAAGGAACAGGAACTGGCTCTGGTTAAACAAGTCGAGATTTACTTAAGGAAAGGTATTGGGAGCTCAGAAAACTAAAGAGCGGCTGGAGAAGCAAGACCCAGAGGAACATGAGGCCTAGGAAACAGGAACCATGGCAACAGTCTCCCACCAGGAGGGGTCTGGTTAGGATAGAAATTCTGGTACTTAACACTTTCTCTTGCATTGGATAAATTCAGGAGCCTCTGATGGATGGAGCCTGCCCCCTTGTGTAGGGGTCCTGGCCAGCATCTGCCCCTTTTGGCTTCCAAAGACAAGCACCTGAATTTTCCATCCTATCAAAGCTACATACAACAGGAGACAGAGAATTCCCCAAAGTGATTTGGGACACTGTTGGGAAGGCAAGGAAGGAGGAATGGATGTTTTGTAGCAAAACAAAAAGCAAAAGGAAGACAAATCTCACAGTGAGTTCTTAACATATTTTTCCCAGGTGGCTCAGTTGGCGAAGAATCCACCTGCAGTGCAGGAGACACAAGGGGATATGGGTTCTATCTCTAGGTCAGGAAGATTCCCCCAGAGGAGGGAATGGCAGCCCACTCCAGTATTCCTCCCTGGAGAATCCCATGGACAGAGGAGCCTAGCAGGCAACAGTCTATAGTGTCACAAAGAGTCAGACATGACTGAAGTGACTGAACACACACGCACTACGCAGTGAAAGACAGGCATTACCATATTTTTTTTTCAGTGAAGAAAAGAGATTGCTATGAGAGGATAACTGGGGAGACCTAAATCCAATGACCCTTTCCTCCATCCTCATTTCACGTGGACTGTCAACAGCTTTTGATGCAACTGACTACTCCCTCTCTGAAATGTTTTCTCCATTTGGCTTTGAGAAGATCCTGTCCTCACGGTTTTCCTGCTTCCTCACTAGCCATTCCTTCTCCTATGCTAGATTCTTCATCTCCCCAACCCTCGAATGCTGGCGGGTCCCAGGATTCAGACCTCAGACCTCTACTCTGTCCACACTCACTCCCATGGGAATCTATCTAATCTCAAGTTTTTCAATAATATCTGTACACCAAAGACTGATACATTTATTTCTCCAATCAGAACCTCTACGTGGACCCCAGACTTACATATCCAACTGATGTTTCAATATCTCCATTAAGATGTCTAATCACAGGTTCAAACTGATCATGTCTAAATATAATTCCTTATCTTCTCTCTGCCAAGCCTGCCCCATGGTCGTCTTCATTTCAGGCAGTAGAAACTCTATCCTCCCACAAACCTTGTGTTGCCTTGGGCTCCTGTCTATCTCTTACACCCCACAGCTAATCCATTGGCAAAGCCAATAAATCTGACCACTTCTGGCAACCCCATCACCAGCACCCTGGTCCAAGCTAAAGTCATCTCTCATGAACTATTGGAATAGCCTCCTAATTGGCCAGCCAGTTTGTTTCTCCTCCTACCTTCCTACATTCTGACTGTAGCACAATGCATTGTAATCCTTTAAAAACCTAGATCAGATTATGGACCCTTCCTCAAAGTCTTGGGATGGCCCATAAGCCCTTACACAATCTTCCTTCGACCCTCTCCAAACCTTATCCCCTGGCTCTCTCTCATTTATCCACTCTGCTCTAGCAGGATTTCTTCCTCCACGTTTTGCAATTGCTCTTGCTTCCTCCCAGAATGCTCTTTCCTCTAGGCTTTCATATGGCTTCCTCCCTCTCCCTTTTAGGTCTTTAACAAAACACCATGTCACTACCAAAGTTAAAACTGTAACACACCACCCCCAAACACACCCACGCACAACCTCCTGCCGAATTCCCCATCTGATTTCCTTCATGCCACTCACTACTATCTGGCATATTATATATTTTATCTATATGTGTGTTAACACGTTAGAATGTGTTAACATTAGAGTGTAAACTGTGTGAGGTTGGGAGCTTCCGGTCACTGCTTACAACATTGCCTGGCACACAGCATGCTTTCAGTAAATATTCTTTGAATGAATCAAGTTGCCTAATCTTTTGAATATCAATTAAATAAATGTGAGAAATAACCCACACCTACAATATAAGATTAACCTAAGAGGCCAATGAAATACTGTGCCTTGTAAACCAAGCTAGGCTGTATAAATGTAAGGAAGTTTGAGAACCTGTGTTCCACGTGGCCACATTTGACTAATTAGCGCTAAAAGTGCTAATTTAGCACTTTTATGTGGACTGAAAACATAAAAATTTGTTTTGCTACTTGCAGTACAAGTTGTTTAGTCACTAAGTCATATCCAACCCTTCTGCGACCCCAGAGACTATAGCCCACCAGCTTCCTCTGTTCATGGGATTTCCCAGACAAGATAATGGAGTGGGTTGCCATTTCCTTCTCCAGGGGATCTTCCTGACCCAGGAATCGAAACTGCATCTCTTGCTTGGCAGACAGATTCTTTAGAGACCAAGAAATATCTTTTCCTTTCCTCCACAAAGTTATATGTCCTATCCTCTTTTCACTACACTCTCATTACCTGCTCCTCAAAACCCTATATGAAATAAAAAGAAGCTAACAAACACCTACAAAGCAATGTTACGGGACAATAACAATAATAATTGGTAGCTTTTCTGAAAACATTTTTAAAGCATACAAATATTTTAGGCTTTTATAAGAGAAAATGAAGCATCTGGTAGGCTGAACTAGTAGATTAAGAGGAAGATAAATACAGTGGGAGGGCAGCGCTGGCTGACCCCTGCCAAAGAAATATTCCCTATAGCTGGACCACAGGCACTAGCATTGAGCTGCTTCCTCCCAAGACAAAGCGGAGCTGCATTCATATTGCATCAGCCTCCAAACAAAACGAGTTCTTGGACCTATCCCACCTGGCAGGCTGGGAATATATAATTATAAGTCCGCTGATAGCAATTGTACATGTTTCAGTAGATTAGGAAAAGCAACTAAACAGGGAGTAATTGAATTCAACGCGGTGTGCTAGGAGGGGCTGATTTTCTGGCATTTGTGTTCCATTCAGGCGCTTCCTCCCTCTCCATCTTCATGGCTTGCCTGTCCAATCAGACAAGTCAATTACAGAAGGACTCTATCTTCCTGTAAATGCAGTGGGGAACAAGGATTATCACAGAGGAGCACCTGCCATGCTGTTGTTTAGTCACTAAGTCATGTCCAACTCTTGGCGACCCTATGGACTGCAGTCCGCCAGGCTCCTTTGTCCATGTGATTTCCCAGGCAAGAATACTGGAATGGGTGGCCACTTCCTTATCCAGGGGGTCTTCCCCACCCAGGGATCAAACCCACATCTCCTGCATTGGCAGGCAGACTCTTTAACCCTGAGCTACCGGAGAGGACTTGGAACGGAGTCCACCATCTTGCTGGGACTCACCTGCTTCCCTTGTGAGGTTCATGCCTGGAAGGCAGTCCAAGGCTGGCCAAGGGTCGAGCCTGGGGGTGGGGAATTAAGGGTCACTGTGGGGATAATATGGTAATTAGACCTACCAATTATGAAGTGCGTACTTTGTACTTTGTACCAGGACTATGCTAGGGACCTTGTAGGCATGCATCATCTAATCTCATACTCACCGTAACCTAGTGAGGTTGGTACTAATGTGTTCACCACTCTTCGGTGAGAAAGAGGCTGGGAGAGGTGATGTGAGGTTTCCAACGTCACTCATGTGCTAGCACTCAGGATTAAGGGACTTTTCATGATGTGAAGCACCTGGTCCCACTTAGCGCAGGTGTACTCATAAAACTGCCACTGCCTATGCACATTACTAGAGGAAGTAGCAGCAGATGGGGCTCTACTTTCAACAATTTGGACTAGACTCTGACTCTGTGCCCCTCAAGAATCTACCTTGATGTAGCGGCGGTGAAGGTATGGTTTCTAAATCTAGACTTTTATAAAGAAATATTGCCATCTGGTGGACACCTGCCCACACTTTTTAAAAAATCTCCATGAAAAAATTTCAAAAGCAAGGGGAAGGATGATGATGTATTTTGAACTTGAGTTGTTCTCTTTAGCCTCAATTCTTTCAGATTCAGTTGTAGGTTTCCTGTTTGTGTTATGCTATTAGATAGACTTTTTTTTTGTAAATACATGCAAGTTTTCAGAATTCACATGTGTCTAAAAGGAACATGACCACTGTCCACTGACTCCCAACCCCCATGCAAATCAAGCCCTCCTCTTGTTTTCACCATCTTTCTCCATCAGCCTGGGAGTTATTTTTGATACCTTCTTCCTCCTCACCTGATCTCTCCGCCCCACATCACACAGTCCCTCACCATGTCTCATCTCCCTCACCTATCTCCAAGCTATATGTCAAACTATCTACTTCTCTCTCCACTTCCTTGGCTACAATACCGATTCATACCACTATCTCTCACTTGAACTGTATATAGTAACTTCTAACTGCTTTTCCTTCTTCTTATCTGGGTCCTGCCTATAATGCTAAACTCCTCTCACGTCACTCTTTGGTTGTTGCTCTGCATCCCAGCTACACTTGCCTGCTTTGGGATTTATACAACATTCTCAGCAATTTCCTTCCTCAGGACCTTACCACATGTTGTCCTCATGGACTTAGATACTCTTATCCCTAAAGTGCTTAAATAGCACCCATTTATTTTACAGCTATGAATTGGAAATATTTGACTCTCATTGTACATTAAGTCTCCTGTATTCTTTTTTAGGACATCTTGGGTTTTTTTAGGGGACATCATTTTTGTAATTATACATTTGTGTATTTGTTTTTTTTAAAACACTTTTCTAATTCCTCACCTACCTCATGAGTATAAGTTCCATGAGGGAAAGAGCCACATATGTTTGGTTAAACTTTGTATCTCTGGTACCTAGCACAGAGTTTTATGCATAGGAGATTTTTAAAAAGAAAGCTTATTTTTACCAATATTACTACTGTTGTTAATAAAAAAACCCCACTTGCCTTTAGCACGTGACTTATTAAAAATTTTGTTGTCACTTTGCCAAAGAAGATATACAGACAGTTCTAAGGACAGAATATTTTTGTCCTCCCAAAATTTATATGTTAAATCTTAGCATCCATCCAATGGGACAGAATTAGGAGCTAGGCCTTTCTAAGATAATTAGGTCATGAGGATGTTGCCCCATGATAGGATTAGTGCCCTTCTTTCTCTGTCTTGTATGGATACAAAGCGAAGATGACCCTCTATAAACCAGGAAGAGGGACTTTACCCAGAACCCAACCATGCTGGCACCCTAATCTCAGACTTTCAGCTTCCAGAATTGTGAGAAATAAATGTCTGTTCATTTAGCTACCCAGTCCATGTTATTCTGGTTTAGGTGCCTGGACTAAGACAAATGGCAAATAGGAACATGAGAGAATGTTCAGCATTGTGAGGTGTTAATAATCTCTCTACCCATATCTATTCATATCTTTTTAATTGAATTACCCTTCACAGGTGTACCAAACTACATGTCTTTGTCAACCACTCCTGTCCATTCTGGTCTCTAATTCCTGTTTCAGGCACAACAAAAGGGTCCACTGAAGTGCTCTGCAAATAAGAGTCATTGTTTCCTCTAAAACTGTCAACAACGCCTTGATATTAATCTCACAAGCTCTTTTTGGACTTCTGACCTCCAGAACTATGAGAGAATAAACTTGTATTGTTTTAAGCTACTAAAAATAAATAAATAAATAAAACTGTCAACAAACCTCCTACAACATTTTTTTTTCAATTTGAGGGTCCCAACCCATTAGTGGGTCAAGAAACCCATTGAGTGGATTGCAACTAGCACTGATATAAAGGATAAGATAGAATAACTACAAATGATATTTAAAATAGTGGCATTTTTATCTCCACTAAACAGAAATATTGAGAAGAGAGCCCATTGTTTTCTTCTCCCCACATTTCCACCTCAACCCACAGCAAGGAGATTGCTTTTCCTAGCTTCTGGGAGAAAGAACATTTTCACCTCCACTTCCAGACCATTTCACAGTTGCCTCAAGGAGGAAACTTGTTCAGTCACTTAAGTCATGTCTGACTCTTTGTGACCCCATGAACTGCAGCACTTCCCTGAACTGCCAGACTTCCCTGAACTGCACTGTCTCCTGGAGTTTGCTCAAAGTCATGTCCACTGAGTCAGTAAGGAGGAAACTAGCAGGTGCTAATCCAAAAGGTTGGGGTCTACTTCATATTGAGTCACTTCTTAATGACTACCTGATCTATTCCCAGCATTCTCCTTTATTTCACATGCTCTCACACAGTGGCAATCACACCCTGGGCACAGGTGTCCCTATTGGAGGTAGGCCGAGCAATACTTGTGCTCTCTACCCAGCTTTTTGGTCTGCAATGTGAGGAGGGTGAGGCAGCCAGCCTTTCTCTCCTGCATAGCAGGTTAGGTGAATGGATTAGAACCTGCTGCACAGGCCTCACCCTTCTGGACCCAGGCAGTCTCCACTTGAGGGAGCAGGAAAGCCCTTGTTGGTTTCTAGACCCAATCCTCCACCACAGCTAACCAGACATCCCTGCTCTTCTATCAGATAAATCTGGTTTTCTACTTTCTAATTGGCTATTGATATGTGGTTCCCTCTGCTGGGAGCCTTAGAGATTTGGGGCACCAAACCCCACTGCAAACTCCTAACAAGGCGTCTCTGTGACTCTGATAATAAAGAAACCAGATTCATTTCATGGATATTTTAAAACTTCATTCATTTGCTGTTAAGACTTTAGGCAAGTTTTTAATCTTAGTCTTGCATTTGTAAAATAAGGTGTTAGAATCTGATACCTCATCCAAAGCAGAGGTGACAGTGATACCTATCTCATGGGGAAGAGCAGGATTTCATAAGGTAATGCATGTAAAACTCATAGGACAGTGTCTTGCACACAGCAAGAGCTTGATAAATATTAGCTACTTGTCTTCCTATTATTTCCTTCCAACTTTTTTAAAGAAAAAGCACTATTTTACTGTATAATAATACATATGTGTGATAACTAGGAATTTGGTCTGCAGTACTTTCTCATCAAGGGTATCAAAGCAAGGAAAAGGTGATGATCAGTGATAGAAATACAAGAAAATGAAAATATGATTTGAAGGACAAGAAGGTTAAATGAGACATGTTCTAAGGCCCAAGAGAAATAGAGAAAGAAAATGAGCCATGATAATAGAGGCCCCAAAACAGCATGTGATCTTATTGTCAATTCAAACAATACACCTTCCCAGATATGTGACTTTCAGAAAATCGGGACCTGATCCTGCCACCATCCAGGGTGGCACCATTTTTACCTGTCAAACAAGCAACTTTGTGTCCATAGAGAGAGGTGCTGGTATGTGACTAAACAAAGTTGATTGAACACAGAATTCTCTCTTTTCCTTCCCCAAATCTACACTAAAATAATATTCAATGAAAAACAAAAAGGTATAAGTAACAAGAAAAAGGAAAATGGGAGAGAAAACTAAAGCAGACAAGAAATAGGAAGTTTTAATAGATGAACAAGTGACAAGGCAATTGGCTTAGCAAAATGAAGAAAGCTGAAATCTGAATGCCTATGAAGGGTTGGGGGATGAGAACAGAAAGCTGGTGCATTCCACCAAAACCCAGAAAGGGTCAGAATCAGAGGCAGTGAGCACTTTTGAAGGTGAGGGTGTAAAATGGGGCTGAAAAATAAGAGGATTGGTTGAAAGTTTTCATAAGGAGCACTTGGACCTCCAGATTCCACCACCCCCAACTTCCTTTGGCAGCCACCCTCCCACCCCACCCCCAAAAGACAGGAGATGTTTTTAGAGAATACCAGAGATTCCAAGGGCTTCCCTGGTAGCTCAGCTGGTAAAGAATCCACCTGCAGTGCAGGAGACCCTGGTTCGATTCCTGGGTTGGGAAGATCTGCTAGAGAAGGGAAAGGCTACCCACTCCAGTATTCTAGCCTGGAGAATTCCATGTACTGTATAATCCATGGGTCGCAAACAGTCAGACATGACTGAGCGACTTGCACTTCACTTCACTTCTAATAGAGATTCTATTAGAATGTAAGTTTCTTGAAAGGATTTTCATCTGATGTGATTACTAGTGGATCAACAATACCTAGGATTATGCCTGGCACAAAGTGCTAAGGGGGTACTGGATAAATATTTGTTGAATGACTGAAAGATCGGGCAAACCGAAAGTATGACATGAGTCATAGTTGAGGACAGGGTACTCAGAAAACAAGGTCAGCTGAAAATCTAGATTTAAAAACTGCAGCAAGACAAAAAAACATGATGAGACTTCAGGCTCTTTTAATGATGGCAGCCAGACTTAAACCTTCCCTACCTGCAAGTGCTGTGTCAGATTCTTACTGATGTATCTGACTAGCCCAAGGAAAGAGACCTACAGAAACCAACAGAGATCTGTAGGCAGACAGAAGGACCAGATGTACACTACATCACCCATTCACCCCACACATTAAGCTCCGCACACACACAGAAAATCAGAGTCAGCCAGGGATCAGTAAACACCTGAGGAAGGCTGCCAACATGAAAGACACAGACGATGAAAAGGGAACAAAATTTTTTTAAAAGATAAAAACAATTGAGACAATGAAAATAACAGAAAAAAAACTAAAAAAAAAAATCATTAATACTCTCAAAGAGAGGAGAAAATATTGCATCCTTGTAACCCAAACATTTTTTATTAAAAAATAAACTGTGTATGGAATGGAGCAGGGTTGAGAAACAAGACATTCAGAGAATAAAAGAGGTTTCTCTTAAAATACCAAGATGACAAAAACAATTGTCAGTAACAATAGACATAGTCAGAATATATATTTCCTGGAAAATTTATAATAGGAGATGCATTTTTAGAGAAAAGTATGACCCATCACAACATTAACTCATTAACTATTGGAAAAACTCATTAACTATTATTCATATAAAAGAGTACACATACCATTAATATACCACAGTAAAATATATGTACAAAAAATAATATGTATTTTGTAAGGACACATACAAATAAAAAGATACACAACAGAATTAAAATGTTTGTCTGTGAATAGAAGGGAATGGGCATAGCAATAGGGTAAAAAGGGTATGAATAGAAATTCAATAAATCAAATAAGAGAAGGTCCTTGAACAGACTGATAATGAGAGTTAAGTCAAGAGCTGAGAATTATGATTAGCTGAAGCTTCTGCATCTGAGTTAAAAGAGTGTCACTGTATTATTCACAATTCTTCTGGTTGGAAGTGACAGAAACCCAACATGCACTAGCATAAACTATCTAAAAGGAATGTACTGGCTCACTCAAAATCCAGGGGTAGTTCTGCTTCAGGCAGCATTTGATCCAGGTATTCATGGGATGTCTACAACTCTCAGCTCTCCTGTGCCAAAACTTGACGACTAATCGGTTTTACTTTGTTCGTGAGCTTGTACGTTAGGAATTCAGGAAAGGCTCAACTGGACACTCAATTTCTAATCCAGTTGGTGTCAGGTGGTATTTATCCAGGGCCAGAAGTTCTTCTTCCATAATAGCTTCTTCATTACATATCTGGTGTATTGGTAATCCCTGTCCCCCTTCCTAAGCACTCACACACACTTGCATATTCATACACACACACACACACAATGTACTGGGCTTGGTTTTTACTCAACTGCTATTTCTGTATAATTATAGTAAATAACTTCATATGTCTAAATTTCCTTATTTCCATCATCTCTTCAGTAATTGTGTCTCTTAACATGCACTGATAGAGCCTTGGGAAATAGTCGTGGTCTTGCAGTTATTGTTCTGGGTCCATAATTTAGTCTCTAACTGGGCCTAACAGGCTTCATCAGTTCAGTTCAGCTCAGTCGCTCAGTTGTGCCTGACTCTTTATGACCCCATGAACCGCAACACACCAGGCCTCCCTGTCCATCACCAACTCCCAGAGGTTACCCAAACTCATGTCTAGAGTAGAACTAAATATATATATCTTGGCTTGGAGCAGACCCATATTCTTCTGAAATCAAAGGGCCTGTAGGCAAAGTTCAGCACATTTAAAATTACAATGTGTTGTACAGATGTGAGGGCTTATTAACAGTTGTGGACTGAATGTGTCTCTGCATAGAAAAGCTCCCTTCTTTTTAACTGTCACTTTTCTCATCTTGAAGCCATAGAAGGTGTGAGTGAGGGTTTGGGTTACTCATTGTTGTTTACTCATTTGTACTGGCAGAAGAAAGGAAAACAGTTAAAGTTGCCTTCTAGGAAGAGTAATCCGGCCTCATTTAGGGTGGGTTGGGAGAGACTAGATCTATGATCCCTAAATATTTTTTGTTGTGCACGTCATCAGTACAGACTTTGGATATGCAACCCAATATACATATTTTTATTTATATATTATATCCCTGATATGACATAACAAACAAAAGGGATATAACTAACAATATAACTAACAAAAGGGAAAAACACAAAATAAGTGTAGCTATAATTTCAAATACTTTTATCCTGCCTGCATTGTCTTAAAGGCAAGTCAGAAAGACCAGTGGAGATGCTTTTGCAATTATCATATGAAGTTTAAGAAAATTATTCACCTGTAAAGCTTGTCATTAGGACACTAACTGACTAAGAATGTTGGTAAAAATACTACCCTAACCTTTCTCTTTAGAAAGGAGGAATAAGTTTGCTATTATGGGACAGAAATGCTGAACACTGGTCCCAGTGATACCAGCCTAAGGAAAGAGGTCAGGGTGGCAACTCCATTGTGAGACATAATTAATATTTGTAAAGGGCTTAGAGCCATTAAGATTAGGAGGCAGGGTCAAAGGCAAGATTCATTATGACTGCCAGGTTCCTCAGTTACAAACAGATTCCAAAAATGTGACCTAATCTACCAAGAGCTTGGGCAGATTTACAAAGACAGGAATTTGAGTGAAGTCACTAGCAAAGCACCCCACAAGGTCCTCAAATTGCAAATGAATAGGATTTTATATATGTCTTTCTAGGCTTGGAATAAGAGCCTCTGCTCTCTGCAAAACTTCTTCCATCTCCTTGCTGGGCATTCAAAGTCTCCCATGATCTGGCTCTCATCTAACTTTCATTCATTCATTCACATTCATTCATTCATTATTTAATGAACACTATTATATTATTCTTATATATTATATAGTAGAATAATAAATATTATTATATAATAGCTGAGGATGCAACAGTAAACCTAATAGACATAATAAGTTCCATCATATATCTTAGGGTCTGATAAGGGAGACAGACAATAAAAAAATGGGTTGGGGGGGTTAGTCACTAAGTCGTGTCCAACTCTTGCAACCCCATGGACTGTAGCCTGCGAGGCTCCTCTGTCCATGGGATTCTCCAGGCAAGATTACTGGAGTGGGTTGCCATTTCCTTTTCCAGGGGATCTTCCCAACTCAGGAATCGAATCTGGATCTCCTGCACTGCAAGCAAAGTCTTTACCAACTGAGCTATAAGGGAAGCCCCTTAAAAATAAATGTACCAAATAATATTTTATAATGATAAGTAGAAAAGAAGAATAATGTATGGTTTAGAGTGATGGGGAGACTGCTACTTATAGTATAGAACTGGTTTTACCCCCCCTATCTGAAATAACCTAAAAACAGACAAAATTTAGAAACAACAGTTTACAAAACACTGTACATCAGGTGACAAAAGGATGGTGATCCCTGAAAGATGGAATACAAATGAAAGGTGCTGACTACTTGGAAGGTATTTCCAGGCAAAGCAGAGAGGTGGGAATTCAAGAGGAGCTGATGGGCTCCTTGAGTCAAGGAGATAGGTACGGGAACTCAGGGAGATCAAAGCAACTAGGATTCATGGGAAGGAGCATGAGATCGAAGACAGCTGAACAAAGAGAACCCAGAGACTCACTGAAAGTCCCCTCTGAATATAATGATGAACTGACTCATTGGAAAAGACCCTGATGCTGGGAAGGATTTAAGGCAAGAGGAGAAGGGGACAAGAGAGGATGAGATGGTTGGATGGCATCACTGACTTGATGGACAAGAGTTTGAGCAAGGGCTCTGAGAGTTGGTGATGGACAGGGAAACCTGGTGTGCTTCGGTCCATGGGATCACAAAGAGTCAGACACGACTGATCAACTGAACTGAACTGATGATGAGTGATGATAAACTCATTCAGGTAAAGCAACTAATCAAGGCCAGGGAAGAACCAGCTGTAAGGATCAATGGTAACAGTGCCTGATGTTGATGCAGGACCAGAAATGTTGCCTCTTTCCACCAGCCAGACTGGAAAACCTCAAGATTTATGGATCATTGGGTAGACAAACAATTTGTCTTCAATAGGGGGAGAAATTAGCCCTAGAGCAATAACCACTTTAATGCTGCCAAATTAATCTTAAAAGCAAGACCTAAAAGGATAAATTTGGTTCCAGTAACTTAACTATATTCCAGAACAAAGATCAAGGTTATTTATAGAAATACAAATATATCCAGCAGAATTCATCAGAAACCTCTGAAAACTGATCTGTGCCCAAACTGGTAGTAGGACCAGACGTGACTAATAAATACAAGAAAAAATGTGCAACCTACCTAGTAATCTAGGAAATAGGAGAGAAAACAATGATAAGACATCTAGAGAGTCTTTAAACAGAAATGGTCAGAACACTCTTGAAATTAATGCACCTTTATTCATTCAAAATTTGAATGTGGTCTATAATTCAGTGTAGTCTCAGGACAGGAATAGTCCATATTTTTTTTTTAGAAACACTGAGATAATGGAATAATACCAATAATGATGCCAGGATTTTGTACTTAAATCATGGCATTGTTGTTGGTATTATTCTATTATCTCAGTATTTCTAGAGTAATATTGGAATACTAAGAAAAATAGCATTTTAATCACATTTTTTGAGATTACTCAATACTCTGGAAAAAAAAAAAACATTTTAGATACTTTGAGAACAATGCAGTGTAAATTGTAATAGCAGAGGTTGCAGGCAAAGTATGTTCCATTCTCCTCCGGATTATAAAGCTAAATGAAATTAGCAGGTCTGTTATCAGAGTGTCAGAGAAAATACTTTCCATTCTCATCACAATTTAGCTCACAGATCCACATGGTTGACTGTGTCTGAGTCAAAGCCTTGTGGCATGGGCTATAGATGGATTGATAATCTAATCATCTATCAGGCTGCTTCTCTTTCTGACACTGCAGGGGCCTTATATTTTCTTCAGGGAATGTCTGGGGTGAGTGCTTGATGAAGAGAAGGTTTCTGTTGAACCATTTAATTAGTTAGCATCTGCGTACATTCCACATCAGGGCCAACATCCAGCTCCTCTGGCCAAATTCTGGCAGTGAGCAAGGGCCTGGCTTGGCCAGACTGGGACTAGCTATCCTTGCTGTGTGGTCTCTCTAACTGAAGGTGTTCATGCTGAGTACCACTGATGGGGAAGGAGAAACATCCCAAACCTCCTCTGCATACCTTGAGGCCAGATGGATTATGCAGGAAGGGAAGCTTTCAGGAAAATTGGAGGATCGTGGATAGAGGAATGAGAAGATTGAGAGATGGGACTTGTTCCATCCAGTTCCCAGGCTTCCCCTCTGGAGTGTGCTACTCTCTGATCCTCTGCAACTCCCCTGGCTTGCTTTCACCCAAATCTGGGTGGATCCTTTGGGAGCTCACCCTTCCTTCCACAGGATAATTTATTTTGTCCAGAACTTCCCCAATCATTTTATCTTGGCTAGACCCAGCCAGAAGGAGAGAGGAACCTCCGTTCTCCATCTAGTCCTCACTCAAGTGGAAAATCATCTGAGGGCAAAATGGATAGCGTGAGACTTACCATATCTCCTTGGAAGAATGAGTAGGAATAGGAGGAGGACAAGAAAGAGCAGCAGGAAAAGAAGAAGGAGGGAAAGGAAGACCAAAGATACATATTGCCTCTTTGCTGTGTTATTGTAATCACTACTCAGAACTGGGAGGTACTTTAAAAGATACAGACCATGTTTAGGTTTTGTATTTTTTAAGAAAATTCAGATATGTTAAAATCTGAAGAATTAATGAAATCTAGGCTTCAATTTCGGAGAAGGCAATGGCACCCCACTCCAGTACTCTTGCCTGGGAAATCCCATGGAGGGAGGAGCCTGGTAGGCTACAGTCCATAGGGGCGCTAAGAGTCAGACACGACTGACGTGACTTAGCAGCAGCAGCAGCAAGCTTCAATTTGCCATATTGAAAAGTTTTCTAATTGTCTACACCAGGGATTGCCACAAGTTTTCTGCCTCTGGAGAGGCAGATACATATTTTAGGCCTTGAGACCCATAAGATTTCTGTCATAACCATTCTGCTCTGTAAGTAGAAGCAGTCAAAGACAATAGATAAAAGAATGGGTGTAGTGGCATTCCAGCAAAACTTTATTTACAGAAACAGTTGATGGTCTAGCCCTCTTGGCCATAGTTTTCCAACCACTGATTGACAAAGTGCTTTTTTTATTCTATTTATAACATGAAAAGATAAGTGTTTATGTGTGTGTGTGAGAGAGAAAGAGAGAGAGAAACCCCATGTTATTCAAAGAAAAGATATACCGTCATAGTGAAAAGAAAAAAACACGCAATGTAAAAAAATGTGTATGTTACTCAAAACCATACCACCTTGAGAAAATCACTGCTAACATTTTGCCAAACATCACAGATTTACTCATACAGACATTTGTGCTGGTGTATATATGCTTTTTTATACATGAGTGGGAAATTCTATGCATGGTCTTCTATAACTTGCTTTCTATGCTCAAAAATAAATTTGGGGCATCTTTCCATGTGAATATATTTAGATCTATCTCTTTTCACAGAGTGCTTTAGATGGAGGTATCATATCTCCTCTAGTGGACATTTGGGTTGCTTACCTTGATAACCTCTATATCTCTGCTTCCTAGCTGACTAGTGGTTGAATCCTTCCAATGATGGGAAATTTTGCTAATTCTTGAGCCCACGTACTTGACCTCTATAAAATAGTGTCTGGGACTTCCGTTCTCCAGAGCTAGAGAGCCTAGCTCTGTAATAAGTCAGAAAGCTCATTTTGAGTTAGTAATCAACTAACTTGAAGTGTCTGCCTGCAATGCGGGAGACCTGGATTCGATCCCTGGGTTGGGAAAATCCCCTGGAGGAGGAAATGGCAACCCACTCCAGTATTCTTGCCTGGAGAATCCCATGGACAGAGGAGCCTGGTGGGCTACAGTCCACCGGGTCGCAAAGAGTTGGACACGATTGAGCGACTTCACTTTCACTTTCACTTGAGTTAATAACTCAGTTTTGGGCCACTCCCACCCACGCCTCTGGAGGCTTCCATCTATTTGAGTATGGCACAGCATTGAATTGACTACCGATCTATAGTTATAGTTTATGTCATAGCTCCTGCCTGTGCCCATACATGTTTCAACAGGTTACTTGGGGATTTCCAAGATTGTGGGTGCTTCTTCCTGATTTAACTTCTACATGAGAAGATGGCAGCCTCTGACTGAGCAGAAAAACCAGTTTGTGAAACACTAACCCAGGTAAGCTATTCAAAAGGAGGCAGTGCTCCATAACTTTTAGGGCAGGTTCAGACAAAGACTGTGGCCATGTGCATTAAGATAAATAAAATCCTTAGGAAGCAACTCTGATATCCCAGATAAATTGTTCTGAAATCTGTGAAGATCCAATCACAGATCGACTGATCTGCCTCATTCTTTCATCTCTCTTCCCCCATCTTCTGACTGAGCCTGTGGTTAAAGTATTGTCGTTGAATACTGAGTGGAAGTTTACATCACAAATTGCAATTAAGTTAAAAAATCAGCTGTCCTGAGTTATAAAACTATTTGTCTTGCATGCTTCATGAAGGATAATACAGCAGAGAAAATCATCTTTTAAAACATTTTTTTTTTTAAATTTCAAAGAACTGGAATCTCAGAGACCATTGTAAATCTCTTTTTAAAGACAAGCAACAACTCCATAAGGTGATGTGCTTGCCCCAAATTCACAGACTGTTAGTGGCAAAGCCAGGACTTAATCTCAAGGGCCTCGTTTCATTATGCGTAAGATTTTACTTCACTACACTGCCCCTCTTTCATAGGCAACTGACTGATTGATTTGTCTCAAGTGCTATTGGAAGGTAGAAAATAGTTGGACCAGAAAATAGAAAGGGAAAGAAAAAAGAGTTTTAAAATGTCTGGAGAAAGGAAAAATGGGAAATTAAATAGGTTCCTAGTATAAAGCAAATAAGAAGGCAAAATGCAACCAAGCATTGCTTGAGTGCTCCAAGGAAGACCAAGGGGTCAGGCATTCCTGGGCTGGGCTGAGTATGCCAGTTATGATTGAGTATAACCTCAAGTGCGATCTTAGAGATATCCCACCTGTCCTGTATGCTGTGCAACTTCTCCTAGACCCTCTGTTCAGGGCACACCTGTTCCTGAGTTGTTGGTAATGTTGGTTTCTGACCAGTCACAGCTGTATCCATCAGTGAGCATTGCCCTCAGGGAACTGCTTTGCCCAATGCTACACCTCTTCCCAGGAATGCAGGATATGGAGATATAAAGGTCTAATACCTTGTACTCGATTTGGTCCATTTCTGAAGAGCCACCCACCTCCTATTGCCTTTGGACTACAGGTCTAGCCATAACCATGTTGAGAGTCAGCATCTTCCACTCCCCTATCCTGCCAGCCTCACTTCCTTACAGGTATATCTTTTTAGCCACTCATCAATAAGCCTTTTTCATGCAAGGTATGTTTCCAGGTAACTCAGTCTAAGATACTGCTCAATTTCACACTTTGTGTGTATCACTCAGTGTCAGAATTAAGAAGAAAATACACATCTCTTGCCACATCACTTGTTAACCTAAACCATTCTCATCTGCTATACCATTTCCTGTGGTTAAAGCTCTTTACATACAACTTGGCATGACCAAGACCATCTCCTACAAGATGGTCTCGCAAGCTATGGGATGCTGACCACCAGTGTATTAGACAAGATGATTCAGATAGTCCTTGAATGTGCTGGCTTTTACTGTAATAGTTGTTATCTTAGCTTAAGATTCCCCAGAAACAGACCCTGAGATGAGAACTCATGTCAAAATTACTTATTAGTGTTCAAGCCAGCGTCGCTGTCATGCAACCTGTAAAATGGCACACCAGTGCAGTCACATGGGGCCCTGTACTTGGTTTGATAGTCTCTTGCCACCTTCAGATTCTTAATAATTCATGAACATTTAAAAATCTTTTGCCAGGCCCTGCAAATTATGTAATTTGTCCTGATTAGAATATGTTCCTAGGAGGGAGTGAGAAGCAGGTCCCAAAAGGGTAAGAAGGACAAGGAAGAACGTGGCATCAGTCCCATAGAAGTGGGGAGAGAATTTGGCTGAGTCTTGTAGGGAGCCCGGTAGACCCTGGAGATCTACCCTGAAGTTATCCCAATTGAGGGCAAAGGAACTGGAGTATTTATACAGCCATAGTCTTAGTCACTGTTTAAAGGCTGAGGCAGGGGTAGGGGAACATTAATTCCCAGGTACTTTCAGCTGTTCTGTGAGCTGTAAATCTTGCAGCTGAGTATGGTGTTTTGACAATGAGATGCAGGTGCCAGGCATGGGTGATGGGAATGAACCCACACCTGGAGCCAGCGTGCACGAAACTGGACAAGGATCAGAGGGGATATGGTGGGGCATTGACAGCAACTGCTGGAGTTAAGCATATACCTTGTGATCCAAAGTGAGAGACTGATGCTAGTTTACCAAAGTCATGATTTCACTTGTAAAATTACTAACCACAAGCATCATATATGGAAGAAATCACAAAAGTAAGTCAATCAAAAATATAAATTTAAGAAATCATACAGGAGGTACAGCAATATGTAGATGAAATGTGAATGACTGAAGTTTAGACACAGCAGAGCAAAAAGAACCCTGGCTAAAGGGTCGTAGGTAAAAGCATGAAGTCTGGAGCCAGACTCTTCGAGTGGAATTCTGATCTTGCCACTTTGGGATCACATTGCTTCACCTCCCTGAGCCTACCTGCTAGGGTGGTTAGAAGGATTAATAGAGTTAATATATGTAAAGCACTTAAAGCAACATCTGCTGTGAAAACGTTAGCTCTTATTATTCTTGCCTTGCTCCTGCCTAGATCAGTGCTTCTCAAACTATCTGTGGGATTTTATTTTCAATCTGTTGTGGCCGATGCTTTTATTCAACATGATAAATACAAAATGGATAATGAGAAAAAGAAAAGAGACATACAGAATACAAGGCCATATTTTTAGTTATTAAGTTCAACAGGCAGGAAAATTACTCAAATCGCTATATAAGTTTTTATATGTTCACCTTCAGTTTCTATGCTTATCCCATCACAGATGGGTAATAGTTCCCAGACGGTCACTGTTCTATGGACCACACTTTGAATAACACTAAATTAGAAAAGCTTCAATAATTCAAAAGCTTCTTGGCACCTCAGTTTCCAGATGAGATTACATACACGAAAGCATTGACTAAACTCTAAAGTGCTCCAGAAATGGAAATTATTGGTAGGGCTTTAGGAGTTGATTCTGTAGTCTGTGGCCAGAAGATAGAGTGTATGATGGTCTTAGTCCCAGTTGGCATTAGGCTGTTCTGTTCAGCATATATCCTTGGAACTGTCAGTATCTGTGAATCAGTCAAACAATTCCTACCACTGTACAAAGCAAGGAATACTGAGCTCCCCTGGCAGGCTGTGGCTTGCATCCCAACAACCACCGCCATCCACAGGTTGCAAGAACCACAGTCTGGGGACAAGGCATCCAACCACTGACCCATAGCCCCCTTTCTGCAGCCCGGTGGAAGATTTCACCAAGAATGGTACTTGAGTAGGGGTCAGGTGGGAAAAATGAAAGGCAGTGTCCTTCCTCCTGGACTTGGTTCCTTACTTCCCTAGGCCTTATTCCTCTCCAGCGGGTGAAGCTCAACACACAGGCGTCTTTCAGCAATGATTTAAGACTCCACTTCAAGTATGGACTCGACCCACACTGTTTCTAAATGTCCTCCTTTGGCCTCCTCTCCTCCTTTTTCTACACCCTGTCAAACAAGAAAGCTGATTCCTAGGAGCGTGCAAGAAGTCTGCTGGAAGGTAAGATTTCTGCACACCCATCTTTTTCACTCTTTTTTTTCACTCTTTCTGGACTTTTTGAGGGTGAGTCCCACGTCTGAATCATCTTCATCTCTCTCCACTTTTGTCTCTCTCCAATCACCTTTGTCGTAATCACCTTTGTCCAATCACCAATGTGTCGCTGGGCACATACAGGTGCTCAGTGAACGTTCCTTGAATGGCTGTGTATAGGAATAGCCTGAAGTTCATGGAAATAGAAGTGGCTTTTCAAACTACCTCACCCTGAGTCCCTCCAGAAAAGACTTACCAAATCTAATTAATTCAATTAATAAGCAGAATTCTGCCAGGTACGAGGCATTCGGAAATACAAATCTCATGGTGAGAGATGGAGGGGAAGCTCATGATGGGTGGATGTACTTCAAATTCAACAACCCGCAGTTACAGCTCCATTTTCTGGGAAGCAAAACCACTCGGTGGCCCCAGGGCCCTTTAAATTTTACCGTGACTGTTTTCTTAAGAAATTCCTGGAGTAGAGCCTAAATTTTATGTAGGGGGTTGGCATATTCGTGGCCTAAGGGACGGTTGGCAGAAGGGGTGCCTAGAGTTCGCAAGGGAAGGAAACTGCTGAGGAGTCAGAGCAGCCCTGTGGAGGGTCGCTGAGTGGGGGACCCGAGAGTCCTTGAACTTCCAAAGCTTCGGGGAATTCGAGGAAGGGACCCTGAGGGGTGGCCAAGGCTGCCAGATGTCTGCTGGGTTTCAATGCTGCCGACTTTTCTCCTCTGTCGGCCCAAGCTCGACCCGGGTTCAGCAGCCAGACCAGGGAACAGCCAGGGCATCTGGGCAGGAGGGAGGCGGGCCGGCCTGGAGGAAGGAGTCCTGGGCCGCCGCCGCCGCCCCGCCCGTCGGGCTGTCCGCCCCGCCTACCCCGAGCGAGGCGGAGCCGGCCCCCGCCCGGAGGAGCAGCAGGAGGAGGAGAGGTCGGAGTCGTCTCCAGGAGCCCTTAGAGACAGAGTCCCCGGCAGCGGCGGTGGCGGCAGGGGCAGCGCACCGGCAGGCGAGTGAGCACCGAGCGGCGGGCGCAGGTGGCAAGTCCGGTCCCCGAGGGGACAGGGGCGCAGCGCTGGGCGTCGGCCGACCAGTTCGGGAGCCGCCTCCCAGTTCCTGGTGCTGGGAAGCGAGATGGAGGGAGGGAATGGAGAAAGGAAGGAAGGAGGGAAGAGTGTCCCGGAGGGCGGGGACTGGTCGGGGCACTGGGCGCCGGAGACCGCGATGGGGGTGGAGGGCAAGGGACGCCAAGACCGGGAGACGGACGGCGCGCTCGCCCTCGACGGGCGGCGGCCAGATGGCCCGGGAAGCCGGGGGTCCTGCGGGGCTAGGTCTGGGGACGCGGTCCCTGGGACGAGGGCTGAAGCAGGAGGAGAGGTCTCCCCTCACGCTGGCTCCGCGGCCGGCCCGCAGCCGTGCGCCCCGCGCCAGGTTGGGGCTGGAAGGCTCTGGGGTTCCCCGCTGGCTCCAGCTGCGGTGGTGCCAGGTTTGGGAAGAGGGCAGGCAGCTGAGGGAGACCGGGGCGCCACGCCCCTCTTTCCTACTTTCTTCCGCTCTTTCTGGGGATTAGGCGGCGAGTGCACAGTCCTGGAACCCGCTAGGCGCTGGGGGTCTGGCGGGGAAATAGCGGGTCACCGAGAGGACTCCGGTCACACATCCCGCGAAGGACCCCCCGAGCAGTGAGTGGCCAGGAGACTGTATTTGCAGGTGGTATGAGGAAGTCAAGACTCGGACGTGAGTCTTGAGTGATTTTTCTTTTTAAAGTATTGCCCCCGACACTTACTGCGTAGATCAGAGTGACTCCCCACCCCCCTTTTTAATTTTAACTAGGGCATATCAATTAAAGCTAATTTTAAAACGCTGCGGCTGAAGTCGCCCCACACTCGCTCGTCCCTCGCCTTCTGTTTGTGTCTTGTAAACTTAAACCATTCATAACTTTCGTGATTCTCGTTAAATCCCCGCCGTGGAGTGAAACTTTGGACAACTAGAAATCCGAGTGAAGGAACTGCCGAGGCCTGTCATCTTGTGGTCACCCCCTGTCCGGACGAGGTTGTATACAAACAAGCGCACAGTGAAGGAAATGGCCAAAAACCGGCGAGAAGGGAGGTCCCCTGCGCCCACGTGTCAGGGCACGTTTAATGGCTGCTCCGAGTGGAAACAAACCGGAATGTATTAGACCTTGTGGAGTCGGGCAAACTTCACATGATCAGTTTCCTTCCCATCAGTTGTTTCCTGTCCCCCCCGGCGGCCCCCCTCCCCCCTGGTCTTTGCGGACTCTGTTTATATTTCCTGGGGCTGCTGTAGCTTCGTCTGAGTACGTTGTCTATAAGGAATCTTTTGGACGTTGTCAGAGACGGGAACTGTGTACGTGTGTTCTCTGCTTTAAAAGCGGAGTTTGGCTTTGTTTCTAAAGTGCTCGTCACCACACTGCACCATTGCTGGTGCGTCTTAGCCCTGCGTGTAAATTATCGCAGGATGGCGGCCCTCACCTAGGAGAACCAGGAAGGCAGGCAGCGCTAGAATGACGGGGTTGAGTTTAACTGTTGCCAAAACAGCCACATTCAAGTAAGGAACTGTTTTGATTCTTAAAAAAAAAAAAAAAAAACCAAAGTGTATGTGTCAGCAAGCCCTTTTTTCAATAAACAAACTTATGATTCACACATACATAATTTTTTAAAGTAATCAAACGTTTTACAGAGACTTCAGTGATAAGAGGACTTTGGGATCGACTGTTCAGTTTCTTTGCCTTCTCTAACAGTTAATTAGCACCATAAAACCCTGGTTTAAATCCAAAAAATGCCAAACAGTCTAAGGACTGCTCCTTTAGGCCTTATGAGAAAAAAAAATGCAGTCATGTTTTTACTGTTTTTAACCCAGGTAATTCAGGAAGATGATGAATCCAGACAGAATTTAGATATGTCTAGAAATACAATAAGATGTTGGTCTGTGTTTCACAAGAAACCAAAAAGATTAATACTATAAAAATTTTCAGTGTAGCAGGCTCCAGTCTCATTTGAAAGCTTAGCTCTCTAACAGTGAGCTTTGCAGCGCTGGGCTACGTTGTCACTTGTTGAAGGACATGGGTGATTTGTCCAGTTGTGACAGCAGAAAGCTGCATAGTCAAAGCACTTGAAGAAATGGCTAGCAAATATCAGATTAATTTTGTTTTTTTTATGTTAAAAACCTCTCACGGGAAAAAAAATCAGATTTGGAATTATGTCATTTAATTTGTTGGATTCGTGTTGGGTGTTTTTTTAAGTTTATATGTCAGCTTAAGCTTAATTTAGGGAGGCAAGTAGTGGAAGTCAAATTTTTCTGGAGTCTGATTTGGCAGAGAGGCAGCTTAACAGTGGTTTTAGGTATGGTTTCAGTGCTGGACAGATGTGGATGGGAGTATCAGTTACTTAACCATTTTCAGTCTGATTTGTAAAATGAGAATGAGTGTGGTCTCAGTCTCGAGGGTTTTTATGAAAGTATGTGAAACAGTCTTTGGAGAACACTGCACCTAATACATAGATAATAGTCAAGATTATTAGATATTTTGTCAACTGACTCTAGCAGCCAGTCATCAGATAAAGTGAAAGATGGCAGTTTGAACCTTCTGGAAACACAGAGACATCAAGAAGGCATCTGAATTTATAGGTAGATATCAATAGATAGATAGAGCTTCTGGAAATACTAGAGCAATTAAATTCCAAAGAAATTACCTGGTTTTATAGATATCTATCTAGCCAACTATCTGTCTAAATATCTGAAATATTTGTATACATGAGTGTGTCATATATTTTCAACAGCAGTATGAATAATTACAATTACTAGAGTTAATAGTTTTAATGTGCTTTTAGTGTGAAGTTATAGTCATATAATATTTTTAGAGCCAGGCAATCAGAAACATTCCATTAATCATATTTTAAATTTAAAGAGAACTTTATATTTAAAAAGCTATGCTTATTATCCCTGGATAGGCTATAAACAGAAATGTGTATCTTTTACCTAGTATAATTTTTCATTAAAGTATGAAAAAATGTGACCTAGGGTATCTAGTTATTTTTTATGTAGTGATGTCCACTTATAACAGATAAGCCATAAGAAGTGTTTAGGAATAATTAGCAGCACTATTTAACAGTAAAAGAGAAACCTTTTTGGAAATTTATAGATTTATCTTCTTAAGAGATGTTTGAAATTTGGGTTTGCATGCAGACCCAGTTCGTAAATGTTTTATAAAAGCATTGTGACTGATGGTAAATTTTTGTGAGACTGGGTGTCCAGTTAATTCAGGGAATCCACTCGTCACATCATTGACTCATTTGCAGAATTTTAGAAAAATGTTTCCATCTTTAAAACAAACCCTTTTAACAAGAAAATCTGTTGTTTTCTTAACGCACATCAGGTGCTTAGAATTGGGCTGATTGGAATTGCAGCTTGTGCCACAGATGACTTTTCATTTACTAATTGTTCCATAGGGACTCAGAGATCATGCTTATAATATTTTTAAATAACTATAAGGGGTACAGCATTATGATGAATCATTTCTTGCCTATGACATTATACTGTGAAGCAGCGGAGGACTTGATTGAATAAATTATTGATTCCTTTCACTCTTAGAACATTATGGCACAGCTATGGATTCCAGGCTCATGCTTCTAGGCGTGCAACATGTGGGCAAGTTCCTTAATACCTCTGTGCTTCAATGAGATGTTGGGAGGGATAAATGAGTTTATCTCACTAAAGCACAGTGCCTGACATAGTCTATGCTCAATAAATATTAGCATTAAATTATTGCTTACTAAGATTTTCTACATGTTATGAGCATGCATTGTTTTTGTAACAGGAAAACAACCATATGAAATTTTAATATTTCCCCTGAATCTAAAAAGGCTCAGTAATTGATAAAGTCCTATCAAGCAGTGTTCAAGAAGTAAGAGAATACTATCAGGCAATTGTCATTGTGTCTTTTAAACATGAAATGGATTGCAGTGTTGATTTGCTTAACAAATTAATTCTTTTGGATCGCAATCCCATTTTCCTTTCTTATTAGATACTTGAAAAAAAATCCATGATCCATAAAGTCCACCTTGCTGCTGCTGCTGCTAAGTCGCTTCAGTCATGTCTGATTCTGTGCGACCCCATAGACGGCAGCCCACTAGGCTCCTCTGTCCCTGGGATTCTCTGGGCAAGAACACTGGAGTGGGTTGCCATTTACCTTAGGATAAGTTAATAGCAGAAGGGCAGTGTGCCCAGTTATAGTGCGTTACTACAATTCCAACTGATTTTTTAAAAGTTTAACTATGCATAGAAAACAAAAGAACAGACAAATGGGTGGTGAAATTGGGGTGCTTCTCCCCATATTTTCTCCAGTGAGCATGTATTTAGTTCAGTTCAGTAGCTCAGTCGTATTTGACTCTTTGCAACCCCATGAATCGCAGCACGCCAGGCCTCCCTGTCCATCACCAACTCCTGGAGTTTACTCAAACTCATGTCCATCGAGTCGGTGATGCCATCCAGCCATCTCATCCTCTGTCGTCCCCTTCTCCTCCTGCCCCAAATAAATAATAGTCTATTTGTGTAACAATCAGTAAAACCTGGTTAGCTGTAAATAGCAGGATTTTGGTTTTGTTTAGGGGAAAAAACAGCTTGCATAAGCAATTGAAGGTTCTGGACTTACATGTGAGAATTATTTAGCAGTAAGAGAGACCCTTTTAGAAGTCTGTAGTAGGTTTATCTTCTTAAAAGATGTTTGAACTTCAGGTTTGCGTGCAGACTCAGTGAACAGCCAACCCTGACTTTATGGAAACTGTCACTTCCCAGATCTGTTACCTCCTAGCCCTGACTGGAGGAGTTGTGGGCATATGGCACCTGCCACATGTCAGAGGCCTCCAAGATGGTCATAAGGAAGACATATTGCACTTAGTTTAATGGGAAAGGTCAATAGGTAAAAAAAATATTTAGCACAATCGTGCGACTCCTTTGACGGAGCTGTTCTACATCCTAAGCCCAAGTCTAATTCCTTTATGTTTATATTCTTGCGTAGTCCTCACAGCAGCACAGGTGAGGAAGCTGAGGCTCCCCAGGCGGCAAGATGAGACTGGGACCTGGGGTTGTTCTGATTGCACATCCCATCCGCTAAGCATTCTGCAGCCACTTCAGTGAAGGTGCATTCTGCTAAAAGTGGGGTGGGGGAAAGGGGGCTTTATGGAAGAAGTATTGTTTAGAAGCTATAAATCAAGAGAAACAGGAGGAGAGGGCTCCTGTTAGAGGGGAGATGACCCGCGTATTACCAGCACCTTGCCAATAGGCTCACTGCCTCTGCAGCCATAGAAGTTGAAGCTTCCACAATTGCCAGAGATGCAGCAGACCTGAAGGGATCTGTATAGTTGTCCTTTCCCATCCCTGGACTCCCAGAGAGGACCTAGAGAGCAAGTGGGGGCACTGGCCATAAGTCCTACTCTAGAACAAGCTCACACTAGGTAGTCCAGTCTCCCCACTTCTCTCTAGAGAATATAGGAAAGAGCAGTGAGCCAGGTGGCTGGGACACAGGGCAGAGGGTGGAGGTGATTTGATCGAAGGTTGCTTCTAGATGGATTATTCCATTTAATCCCAAGTCTCTTGAAAATCATTTCTGGTGTCACTTACATGTCTGGTTTATTGTGTCGGGCTTTACTGGGTGTCATAAAACTGCTTAGCTGGGACTGTCTGGTTGCCATCCTCTGACAAGGAGGGTTTTTGTCTTCTTTTAATGGGTCTGCATTTCAGAGGATTACTGTATAATAAAAACCAGGGTGTTGTAGACTGTTAAGACTCTTCATATTTTCAACTCTGCTGGAGAATTAGTAGCTCAAAGAAGAATTCCTTTTAGGTCTGCTTTAGTGAATCAGTTGCTAAGTATCTCTTGTCATTTTTCATGTGCATTTATTGTATGCAGGTGACTTTGGGGCCAGCAGGTCTTATATTCCCTTTGCTTTCTTACAGAATAGGCTACCATTCCCTTTGCAGTCAGTGTCATGTAACTGACATAGCATCCCCTTGGTTGATGGAGGAGAGGAGCGTAAGCTCTGATTTAACTGGGGTTGGTGTCATCACAAGTGCTCCCTGGAGAGGGCTCTGAGTCAGTGATCGTTGCCACACTCACATACCGTGTACAGAGAATTGCCTTCATCCCCAACGGCTGTGTGCAAACCCACATGAGCCCATGGGGGTGGAATCTTAACTTTACCCACGTAGAATAAGCAGGCTCTCGTTTAGCTGCAGATGCTACCATCTTTCCTTGTGGCTCAGCGGTCAAGACTGCCTGCAATGCAGGAGATACAGGTTCAATCCATGGGTTGGGAAGATCCCATGGAGGAGGAAATTGCTACCTACTCCAGTATTCTCACCTGGAGAATCCCATGGAAAAAAGAGCCTGGCGAGCTACAGTCTATAGTGTCTCAAAGAGTCAGATGCGACTGAATGAGCACACACCAGCCGAAAAGGCTCTGAACACCAGACATTAACCCTTTAGCCCCCTCCCTGGAGCCCTTTGACTTAAGGTCCCAAGCTTTCAGTGACTGCAAATTTTGTCTGCTTTTCCAGGAGACGTTACTGCAGTTTAGCTTTCAACATGAACAAAAGAAATTTAAGGATGGAAAGAGGGATCAAAATCCAAAAACTTCTTGGACCTTATTGAGACATCGTGAGAATTTTATTGATATGAAACCATCGTGCCAGGTTTATTCAACCAGAACCTCAGACAAATTGGTAAAGTGTTGAGAGCCACAGACTTGGTGCCTGTCCTGTACCTAAACCACCCAGACTTTTGCACTATTAGACCGTTGGCTGTACATTAGACCGTGAGGCTTCTTGTGGGTATGTAATGTCACAGTCAGCTGCTCAGATGAGTTGTCAGGGGAAGGTTGAATGTCTCACCAAGGAGCAGAAGAGTTGAATTGTGACTCCTTGACAGGGTGGCTTTGAACAATAGATTGTTCACTGCACAGGAATAGCTGGTCAAGGAGGTAAAGTTGGGGCTCAAATCTACTCCAAAAGCCATGTGTCCTGGGCTGGAATTGCCTCTGCCAGGAGGAGGGGATGCTTCTTTATGACTCCGTTGAGCCTGCAAGACTGGGTCCACTTGGAGGGCTGGCTTTTTCCTAATTCACACAAAGACACAATATGATGAGCAGCAGGCTCCTTCAGCCACAGTAACCCTCTAAATACCATGAGCAGGCAGAAGTCTGGCACATAGTAGGTACTTATTAAATGCCACTGGAATGAATGAATAAAACCACATTCTCTGCACACAATGAACTAGATGAGCGAATGTTCTTTTTAATCAAAGGTAAAATTGATGCTATCTACTGGGAATTGCATATTCAGTGGTGCATGTTCCCTCTGACAGGCTGCTTCTTCAGTTCATCATTTCCTAAGGGGCAGGTAAAACCCAGCACTTGAGACCAGCACTTGAAACAACACTGACATTGTTGACTGTGAGTTGAACACCAACAAACAGGCTTGCTCAGCATTGCCCAATACCTGCAGTGGTGTCCCCCGAGAATAGACAGAGGGATCTGTGGTATTATTGACCAGCCATGGGCCCTCCTCTTGGGGACAGGATGCAAAGGACAGTGACTGCAGGAGTCTTGGGAATTTACCTCTGAGCGGCTGCTGCTTAGGTAGAAAGACTTTTCTAGTTTCGAGTGAGAAGTGGGGAGGTTTGTTGCTAAAGCCACCAGTAACTGAGAAAAGGGGTTTGTCTGTGTCCCTCACAGTGCCAGCTGGTGCTGCATGCATGCTCTCTCTTTTAAGTTGACCCTTGAGAAGCAGACTGTCAGAGTTATGTTCCTCTTGGCTCCTCTCCTGAGAGGTAATCTGCACAGCAGGTAGGGTCAGCCACGTGTAGTGGGTCAGACTGCTAAGGCAGTGGTTCGAAGGACGTTAGGACCTTGGCCTTCTGCTGTTTTTATGGAGTGGGCGCACCTTGTGAAAAATGCCCACAGGTGCAGAAACATGAATGCCTTTCACATTTCATCTGGTTAAATTCAGCTTTCTTCAGGCAAGCTCCGATTCTCAAAACAAGGAATCGCAGAAAGTAACAATTCCTAAGAAGGATTCCCCACAGAATCTGAGAGAGCAGACTTAACCTGTTGCATTTACAGTATGACTTGATTTTATAAAACTCCAGGAATCTCAACTTTTCAGGAATATCTCTCTGTTGAATTAGGCAGAAGATTCCGGCACATGTTTTGCCCTCTTTTTCAACATAAATATTTAACGAGCAGCATGCTTCAGCCATTACTGTCCAAATCCAGAAAGCAAATAAGCGCGCCTGGCATGCTGCCTGGGAGGGAATCCTCGCATTTCTGCCTTTACCTCTCTTTCGCCTCCAGGTCTCTGACTTCCTCCTGCTGTCATAAATGTCATGGGGCTCAGGGACGGTCGCACCCCACAGTGACATCACACAGGGCAGAGACCAAGCTCTCCCTGCACACCTCCTGAACCCTGGACTCAGATTCCTCTGATTTACTAATGCCGACGTGAGAATTCACCTGCCTCAACCCGCATTGCCGGGACCTCAGATGGCTCCTCAGCTTTGAGTCTTCCGTGCTGGGCTTGTTCTAGTCTTCATGCTCCTGGGAAAAATGCCTTAGACAACTTCTCCATTTTTAAAATATTGGTCATGTATATACAGTGTGCACACATGTGTGCTCAGTTCTATCCGACTTTGCCATCCCATGGACTTGAGCAATGTTTTTATAGGGTACCCCCCAAAGCTCACAATCATATAAAAAGGTAAACACTGAGAAATCTTGCTCTTAACCAGGCCTTTACCACATTCTCTACCAGTTGCAACGTGTAAAAATATAAGTAAATATATACACAAATTTATATACACACACACGCACACACACACACATATATATATCCTCATTTGCTCATATATATAAATGAGCATATATATCCTCATATATATATATATATATATGTTTTTCCCTTTTTTCACGAAAGGTGGTATATTTATACATATTGTTCTGTGTCTTGCTTTTTAAAATTAGTCTGTCCTGGAGATCTCTGTCAGCACCATTGTTTTCCATTGTGAAGATGGACCACAGTTTATTCGACCCTACGACTAGACCTTTGAATTGTTCCCAGTCTGTCGCTAATACACACAGTGCTGCAGCAGATAAAGGTGTCATTTTGCCTTTGTGCAGGTGAACATAGAGGATTGATTCCTGGTAACAGGACTGCTGAATCACAGGGCCTATCATCCCCTCGGGAAAGCTTGCGTCATTTCTCCCTGCCCCGGCCACGCATTAGACGGCCTGCTTCCCCACAGCCCCACCAGCACAGAGGGTGTCAGCTCTTTTTATCTTTGCTAGTCTTAGTAGTGAGAAATGGTAATTAGGGTCAGTTACATTTTTCGAATTGTGTACGGGTGAGAGTAATGGAGTCATTGTACGCGTTCTCCCATGGGCAGTCCAGGCCTGCCAGTCCCCCTGTGGGCATATGTTGACCTTTCCTCCTGAAGCAAGCCTCTTGCGTACATCACTGTCAGAATCTCTTAAATACAGACTCAGGAATGTGATAGCTCTTTTGGGCCTAGGGGGAAAGTGGGCTGCCAAATTGTCAGTGCAAAATCGAGAGAAGTGGAAAGTAGGGTTTTATGCCAGTTGCTAATGTCTGATTTATAAATAGTTTTCAGCTAATGGTATTATTAAACTGGGACTTCTCCAAAACCATTATGAAGATGACCTTCTAGTCTAGAATTTCTCACTCTCAAACAAAAACAAGAGAGATTGAGAATATATAAATTTCAGTGGCATTTTCTGCAAAATCTTTGTGGAAATCTAGATTTTTTCCTTTCACATGCATCTCCTGAAAGCTTATACATGCCCCTTTTTTTGTGTACCTGCTGAATAGGCCTCCTGTTCACCCTTTGATTTCACCATCGGAGAGCTGTCTACTCTTATTTCCAGGGTGAAAGAGGCAAGTAGAAGTGCAAGGTAAGTAGACCAGACAGAGTTCAGGGTTCGATGGAGGGCATGAGGTTAGAGTTACACTGAATCATCTTTCTTTTCGAAATGTTCTTTCAGTTAGCTCTTGGGATGCTCTTTTAATATGAAATTAACTTTCATCTTTTTAAAATGAAATCCATCAAAAGAGAGAAAATCTTTGGTTGAGTGAAAAGATGACTGTGTGTGGTTTATTTATTTATTTTTATTTGCTTGTAGAAATTCATATGAGGCAGTCTGGTGTAAAGCTAGCTTCCATCTCCATCAGCAAAAAGCAAAGCAAAACAGAACAAGAAAATCCTACCACAACAGTCTCTCCTGAGGATTCTCACATTTAACAGAGGCCCATGAAAGTTCTAGAAAGGAGGGTCTGGTTTTCCAAGCCCAGTGCTCTCTTCTGAGCTCCTAAATGTGTGGATTGTTACCTTGTGAAGGTGGGTTTTCAGCACTCTGGATGCTTTGTTTTCCTTCTGGTGTTCCTGCCTTTGTAGTGTCGACCTCACGGCAGTGTCAGCTCTCGTAAGATAGGTGGCTGATCTAGCTGAGGATCTGGAAGAGTACCTGTCACCTCGGGATGCTCCACTAATGGATGAACGAAGGCTGCTGAGGGTGGGTGCTTTCTGGACCCAGTTGGGTCTTTGTAGTCAGCCGTGGTAGGCATTCCATGTTGGATACAGTCTGGGATGGAGATCATGTTAGCCCTTCCTTGGCCTTTTGGCATGATGCTGCAGCCCTCGTGCACACTATGGCAGTGTGCATGATGGTTTATAGTTCAAGCCTTCAATCTGATTCACCTGGGCATGTCACCTGACCTCAAAGAGCCTGTTTTCCCATTTGCAAAACAAAGATAATGATACCATATTTCAACAAATGTAAGATGTCATCCATTATGCCATTGTACTATAGCTACACTATCAGCTATAACCCACATCAACCCTAAGAATGTATTTGTTTTCTCTAGCTGCCATTGCAGATGACCATAAATTTAGCCTCTTAAAGCAGCACGTATGTATTATCTCACAGTTTCAAAGTCATCATGGGTTTGGCTCATTATTGTGCTCTGGATTTTACAAGTCAGAAATCTTATAGGGAGGGTCTGAGAAGAATCCATTTGCAGAGTTGTTCAGGTTGGTAGAAGTCAGTTCCTTGCAGTTGCAGGACTGAGGTTCCTACCTCCTTGCTGGCTGTCAGAGGGAGAAGCCACCGTCAGCTCTTAGAGACTTCTCTTTGGTTCTTGCATTGGACCCTATGTCTCAGAGGCAGCAATAGCACGATGAGTCCTTCTCATGCCTGGAATCTCTCTAAGGTCTCCTCTGCTCTCTCTGCCTCCATCAGAAAAAGTTCTCTGCTTTTAGGGCTCATTTGATTCAGTTGGGCCCACCTGAACAATCGAGGCTCCTGTCCCTTAATTATATCTGCAAAGTTCTTTTTGCTGTGAGATATATTCATAGATTTCAGGGATTAGGGCAAAGACATCTCTGAGGGGCCATTCTGACTACCACAGTCACCCTAGTATCAGAGATATTAAACTGTGAACAGAATATGTTTCTTAGAATTGACTAAATACTGTCTTTGGCTTAAAAGAACTGCTGCTGCTAAGTTGCATCAGTCGTGTCTGACTCTGTGCGACCCCATAGACGGCAGCCCAACAGGCTCCTCTGTCCCTGGGAGTCTCCAGGCAAGAATACTGGAGTGGGGTGCCATTGCCTTCTCCAGTGCATGAAAGTGAAAAGTGAAAGTGAAGTCGCTCAGTCCTGTCTGATGCTTAGCGACCCCATGGACTGCAGCCTACCAGGCTCCTCCATCCATGGGATTTTCCAGGCAAGAGTACTGGAGTGGGGTGCCATTGCCTTCTCCGTTAAAAGAGCTACTTAACGTATATAAAGCATTCACGGGAGGTCGATGGTAGGTGTTCAGGTATTAACTACTATTATTATTATTAATATTATGATTATAGTGCTCAAATAATGCCCATCATCTTTAATTTCAATTGAAGTTACTCTTAAGAGTTATATGCATTTGACCTTAATTGAGAGAGTGTAGGGTGCCAGCAGTTAATTCGATGTCAGTGATATGATAGTTACTCCTTGAGTGACTCCTGTGTGCTGACATATGCTGGGGCCTTTCACAGGCCTTGAATAGCCCTCTGAGGTAGGCAATACTGGCTCCGTTTATAGGTGGGGAAACGGGTTCAGGGGTTTGAATACGACGTTAGAGCTCAGCAGTAAGTGGCTTCTTACTTTGAATCCACGGCTGTCTGGCTTTGCAGTCTATGCTCTTCATGGCACCGTATTACCTGTTCTGATGCCCACCAGGTGTGAGCTGGAGGGGGTGGCCTCCTGGAAGGAGAAGGAACATGGGAGAAGAGGCGTCGCCTTGTGACGTATCTGTCTTGCACTCAGATGTTTCTTTGCTGTTAACTGTCTAATTCATCAAAGGTAAAGATCCTGTCTCTCTGTCCTTTTTTCAGTTTTCAGTAAACACAAAAATGATCTTTTTTCATTCACAAGGCATTTATACCTGCTCTATGAGGATACAGCTATGAACAATATTGTGATTTATAAGGAGAAATATATATACAATCTTTGTCTACTTCCTATCACAGAACTCCTAAAACCTTTGAAATTTCCTAAATGATGAGAGCAATAAAAGTGTCTTTTGCTCTGTTATTGAGGTGGCTTTGGGACCACACCTAAGGTTGGGGGCTGTTTGTCTAGAGAATAAACCATGTGATTAGAAGGGTAGAACTTTTGACCCCACCTCTCAGACCTCCAGGGAGGACAGAGAAACTGAAGGCTGAATCAGTCACCCAAGGCCAATGATTTAATCAGTCATGCCTATGTAATGAGGCCTCCATAAAAACTCAAAAGGACAGGGTTAGGAAGGCTTCGGGTTGGTGAACACGTGGAGATGTGGGGTTAAGTGGTCCTTGCTAAGGGGGTATGGAAGCTCCACGCCCTTCCCCCACACTGTTCCCTCTGCATCTCTTCCATCTGGCTGTTCCTGAGTCATATCCTTTTATAATAAACTTTGTGATCTAGTAGGTAAAAAGTTCTATGACTCCACTCTGAATTTGTGGAATCCGATGCTGTCTCCAGATAGTGTCAGAACTGAGTTGAACTGTAGGATACTCAGCTTGCGTCACCGATTCCTTGGCTATGTGGAAGCCTCTGCCACAAATTGGAATTAGTGACCAGAACACTTTTGTATACTGTGTGTGACTTTCAAAGGGAGGAAAGTTAGCACTGGGGAATTTCTACTTTTTAAACTATTTTAAGTGTAACTGGGGCAAAGAGGAGGGGAGAAGAGAAAGAGACTAGTTTAGCAGAACTGGAGTAAAATAGTATTGCCCTGAATGGAATAACTACTCTTAAGATGTCAAAAGGCACCCTTGAAAACCAACCTTATCATCTTGCCTTTAAAGCCTGTTTTTCTTCCTGCCTTCTCTATCAGTGGACATCTCCATCCACCCAGGAAGCTCTGGCCCCTTGAGTCATCTGAAACCTTTCTTTTCTCTCCTCCTCCCTCCAGCTCAGACACCCCTGACCCCCACTAAAGCCTGCCACATTCACTTCCTAACTAGCCCACACATCTGGTCTGATCTCTACTATCCCCACTGCCTCTCATCTGGATTGTCACCATGGCTTCCTAATTGACCTTTCTTCTCCACACTGCCATCAGGAGGGTTTTTCTAAAACATGGATTCAAATATGCCACTTCTTGTCTGGCAGCTCCCCAAAGGCATCACAGCCTAGAAGTTAAGAGTTCCAAGTTCAAGGCTGCCTGTGCTTCTCACAAGCTCTGGAATCTTGAAAGAGTTATTTAGTTGCCCCGTGCCTCAGTTTCCCCATCTCTAAAATGGGTGTAATAATAGTACCAACCTTAGAGATAGGCTGTAGAATTTAAACCAGTTAATATGTGTGGAGCAATTAGAACTGCCTGGCACACAGGAAGCCCTCTGCCCACAGTTCTTGATAGCACAACTGGAGCTCACCTTCCCTGCTGATCTGCACCTCATCCTCCCACCCTCTTAGTTTCACGCCAAGCTTGCTCTGCGATAGACTCTTGGCTAATGATCAGACACTAGGTGAGTACCCACACAGAGCGCATACATTTAGACCTTTTCATAGCAACTTGGCAGTCATCTTACATCTCTTAAATCTAATGAAAAATTGGACTTGCATTTTATATTTCATTTTTCTAGCAGTCCTTTTTATTGCATCTACAAAAAATATTGGTCTATGACGAATTGGAAATAAAACCGAAAAGCTGATGTTTCACCAAGGATAGTTTGAGAAGTGCTTCTGTGTTCCCACACACCCTGTCTAGTTGGTTCATCCTGGCCAGGTTATCCATATTCACTGTGTAGCTTTAAATCTCTCTGGATTTCTTCACTTCCTCTGCCCAGAGTTTATTACACATTTACTCAGCACCTAAGTGCTAGGTTTGGGGATAGAAGAGTGAGTAAGATACTGCCTCTACTCTGAGGAAGTTCCCCTCCAACTTCCCAGTGAATTCTTGCCTGTGTTTTGAAACCTAGCATAATTTTGTTCTTTCTTTCACTGATTAAAAAAAATGTTTTAAATATCAACTGTTTATGAGGCTCTTGATAACATTCTGCTCCTGCCCTTAAGGACTATCAAGTGGTGGGGGAACGTGTGAACAGACACAAAAACAATGATAATAGGATGGGTGGTTGGGCTTCCCAGGTGGCTCAATGGTAAAGAATCCACCTACGAATACAGAAGATGCAGGAGACATGGGTTCGATCCCTGGATTGGGAAAATCCCCTGGAGAAGGAAATGGCAACCCACTCCAATATTCTTGCCTAGAAAATCCCATGGACAAAGGAGCCTGGTGGGCTACAGTCCACCAGGGTTGCAAAGAGTCAGATGCGACTGAGCACATATACACACAGGGTGGGTGGCTTAGCAAGAAATGTGAACTGTGGGCATGGTGTATCTGACTTTACCTTGGCCAGACAAGGGGTTGGGAGCTCGGAAATGGTTTCACAGGTACAATGGAGGCAGTGTCATCAAAAACTGAAGATCCAAAACCAGGCTCACAGCCTAGCTCTGCCACTCACTAGTGATGTGACTTTGAGTGACTGACTCCGTCAGTTCAGGCTGCTCATACAAAATACCATAGGCTGTGTGGCTTATAAACGATGGAAATTTATGTCTCACAGTTCTAGAGGCTGGAAGATCCAAGATAAATACACCTGCAGGTTCAGTGTCTGAGAACCCACTTCTGGGTTCATATACAGCAGTCTTTTTAGTATGTGGGATCTATTTTATTTTATTTTTTATCAAAGTATAGTTGACTTACAATATCATGACTGTTGGCTTAAGAAGATGTGGTATACACACACACACACATATATACACAAAGGGGAATATGAAAAAAGAATAAAATATCACCATTTGCAGCAACATGGGTGGAACTAGAGAATATTATATCACTTATGGGGTCTCTTATAAAGGCACCAACCCCATTTATGAAGGCTCCCTCATGACCTAATCACCTTTCAAGTTTCCACCCACCGTCACATTGGGTTTATGATTTTAACTTGAATTCTGAGGAGATACATTCAAGCCATAGCACTCTCTGAACTTCAGATTCCTCATCTGTAAAATGGGGATAGCAATACCAATCTACCCATGAGACCTGAAATTATTGTAAATGTAATACGCCTGGAACCGAGCCTGACATCTACAGCTCCATAAATGTTAGATGTTATCACTCTGGCTGTTAGTGTCTTTTTTTTTTCCCTCCCATTGAACACGTATTTAAATTTTCCCTTGTGTGGATTTCCAGTGGCGCTCTTCAACCAGCATACTGATGACGACAGTGAGTTGTGTAGTTTGACCTGCCATTTGCCCGCCTCCTCTCCAGAATGTATTGTACCTCTAGTGACAGTTTTTCCTCTTTCTACTGCCGGTGACAGAGTGTTCAAGTCATAGAAGACTCAAAGCATATTTAGAGAATTTATATTGTATTAAAATTTAAATTTGAGCACTTCTTGTCAAAAAGCTTTGTGGAGTCTGGTTATTAAGGACTGAATGTTTATGTCCTCCCTAAACTCATAGGTTGATATCCTAACCGCCCCCCCCCACCCCGCCCACCCTATGATAATATTAGGAGGTAGGGGCCTTTGAGTGGTGATTAGATCATGAGGGTGGAGCCCTGATGAAGAGGATTTGTGCACTTATTATGAAAGAGGCCCTGGAGAGCTGCCCCATCCCTTCCACTCTGAGGGGCATTGCGAGCGGATGGCATTTGGGAACCTGGAAGCAAGCTCTTACCAGACACTGAATCTACTGGAACTTCGACCCTGGACTTCCAACCTCCAGAACTGTAAGGAGTAAATGTTTGTTGTTTAAGCCACCCAGCATATGGCATTTCTCTTATAGCAGCCTGAATGGACTGGTCAAACATTAGCTACTGCTTTTCAGATGGGAAACCTGAGGCTCCTTCCAGAAAGTTTCTGTTACTTGTCCAAGGTCATGGAGCTCGAGAAGAGCAGAGGTGAGATTAGAACACCTCACATCTCTTGTTTCCCTGTTTTGTGCCACCTTGTCAAATCCACCCTGTGAGCCGGGGGTCTGGCAGGGTGCTGGCCAGTCTCAGAAGCTCTTGTCATCCAACTAGCCTGTATAAGAATGACAGAGTTGGCAGGAACCAGGCCTGGAGAGACCTCTAGACATACCCTATCTCCCCACCTCTCTCCACCCATCTTGCTACAGCTGCCCCAGTAGTATTTATGGGTCACACCCTTGGCAGCGACCACATGGAAATCTGGGTTGGAGGTGGAGGACTGAGCAGACCTGTGGGAGGCAGGAGGACCTTTACTAAGAGTGAGTGATTTGTAGCAAGGCTACAGGGCTGAGTCAAGGAGGAGCCCAGTAAAGTCAAGAGGCAGGAGAGTTGGGAAAACTCTCATAAGGCTATCCAAAAGCAGTGAAGCTTTCTTAGACTTCTTTTCCCCTCCAGGAACATCCTGATGCATCTCCCTTCACCCCCTCTATGAAAGGGGCATCCTTGACCCTCTGCTGAAGAGTATATTCTGTGCTCTCATCACTTTGATTGGGTTGTAATCTTCATGATGAGGTCAGGGTAGAGTGGTGAATTCTGACCTCAGACTTCCTTGAGAAAAGTTTAAAATTTATGACTTCAGACTTTTTTTTTTTAATCTTTCATTAGAAAAAAAAAAAAGGAAAAGAATTCTCAAAGGGAGTAGGATCTGTGGCTCAGGTAGCCTGGAAAGCAGAAGAAATCAAGGGTGTGGTTTGTAAACTTGTCTGCATATTAGGATCAGCTGGGGAGTGATTTTTGACTATCAGGGAGCCCTGGCTGCTTACAGACTTGTTAAGTCAGCCCCTCAGGCATGGGGCTAAAGGGTGGCCATTCCTGTAAAGCCCCCAGGTGGCTTCAGGGCACAGTCAAGTGTAGAGGGCGGTACCGGAGGATGGCTGTCTTGCTGCCCACATTAGTGCCAGGTCTCTGCAGCGCAGGTTGACAGGAGCAGTCATGACTTGGCCGCCAGTGACTCTTGCAGATCCTGGCTCATTTCCTTATCTAATTGTGGGGTTGGGAGCAGCCTTTGAGCACAAATCCTCTCTCTACGTCAGCCACAGAGCCCCTTCTTCAAGACACGCTGAGCTGTACCATTGAGCTGTCTAATCCAGCTCTTTTCCGCTTCTGAACAAATTATTGGTGTATCCTATTAGGTAAAGACAAACAGTGTTCTAGAAGGAGAACATCACCATTCCCACTGTTCCACCCCCAGTGGAAGAGTATAGCATCTCTGGGTACAGGAGGGCTCTCAGTCAAGGGTTCTGTCTCTGGCAGATCACACCACCGTGGACAGTTTTCTCAAGAAAGCTAAATCCATTCCACTCTTGTATCTTCTGAGTCATGTTCAACATGTGTTCCTCATGGCCAGATTCGTCATGTGGAGCCTAGGAACAAATTAGTGTTTGGGAGGAACATATATAGGCTCTTGACTTTTGATTAGAAATGGATTTAATAATCAGTGTTCATTTTGTTTTATGTCCAGTAGCATCTTTTATTTTTGCCAGGGATTTAGTAAAGGCAAAATTGTGAAATGTGAAGTTCACTTTCATGGAAATGATTTGTGGATTTGTTTTGCTGGATACAAGTACAATTTTATTTTTAGAGAGAGGTTGTTTTTGGATTGAAAGTCTATTCCACATAGATATCCTTCTTCCCCGTCGAGAGCTGGAAGTTTTCTGTATGGTGATGCCTTCCAGAAACATCTGAAAGTGGCAGGCCCTCATAACTCTTAGGGCCACACACCAAATTAAAATGGAACCTCTGGAGTGCCACTAGGGTTTGAAACTAACTTCGCTTTTCACAACTCGGATGATGACGAGAGGGAAGTAATGTTTTTGTGTGCCTGCTCTTAACCAAGTATTACAGCCTTATAAAGGAAGTATAATTTGTTCATTTTATGGAAGAGGAAACCGCAACTCAGAGAAGTTCAGTAACTTGTCCAACTGCACAGATCATGAGGAGCAGAGCCATAGTTCAAATCTGTGTGTCCATCAGACTCCACCATTCTGCTCTCTAGTACTAAAAACAAAAAAAATGCCCTTAACTCCGTAAGAGTTAATTTTCTAGTAGCTTTAAAAGACTTTTCTTTTATCGTCCACAGAAGGTTGTCTTGAGAAGCATATAAAACATAAAAACACATAAAGGCATTGTAAAACCTGAGGGTTTAATGGAGTCAGCATGGATGGGAGGACAGAAAGTCCAGAGAAGAGAAAGTGGAACTGCTTCCTGGAAGGTACCCTCTTTATAAAGAGCCCGGCAATCACTCATGTGCATTTGTTTTTAAACTGACTCATAACAGCTGCGAAGACTGGAATTATCAGTTCCCAGCTCAATTGTCTTTTTATTATTTGTGACTTGCTCTTGTTAAACACGACGTTGTAATAGATAGGAACAGGCTTGCTGATTATTAACATGCTTTTGGTTGATGGTAGCATTGAATGCACAAGTTTTGGTTGTTTCACCAGAAAACAATGCTGAGGAAGTTTAGAGTAAATGTTGGAAAAGTGACAGAATTACAGTGTTGGCATTCTCCAGAATTTTTAAACAGGAAAGGCTCAGAGCTGGCAGGCTGCAAGCGGTGCAAGGGGACAGATCTGCAAGTTGTGTATGCTAAGCAAGAACAGTTTTTTGGGGTTTTTTTTGGCTTGGCTTGCATGCTTTTGTAATAGTTTCTAGAGATGTTTTAAAATTTATACTTGATGAATTGAGACAGGGTTTACTGTCCATATTGGAAAAGGGGCTTCAGCAATGGCAGAGAGGAGGAGCCTAACTAGCAGAGAGATTAATCCCAACTCTGCCACTTGCTACTTGGTGACCTTGAACAAGTTACCTCACCTTTCAGTACCTCAGTTTCCTCTCCTGGAAGACAAAGATTATACTGTGTTTTCTTTCTAGAATTATTGTGAAGTATAAGTTAATACATAGAACGTGCATAGAAATGTGCCTGACCCTGAATAATCTAGATGCCCAGTAAATGTTTGCCATTGTTCTTTTAATTAGTTGGGAGTTTATTAATCTAATTGGATGGGCTGATGGAGACAATTTGGGAGGGGGATGTTAAGGTGCTGTAGAGCCAGCCTTTTGCGAGTTCTGCCAGAAGAGGTAATTCTGTTCAGCTCGATAACTTGAAGTCCATGTGTTTTATTCTCACAGTACTCCAAATTTATACCACAATATAGTATAGTGGGAAGATCGTTAAGCTGTTTTTTAGGCATGTTATAATTCCAGCTGTACTTTAAAAAAACGTTAGATGTGGCCTCTGCTGAAACTGTATGATCATGGGGTAAAGCTATGGTCATGGGGAAGCCATCAAGAGCTCTGTGCATGAGATGTCGTTGATCCAGGTGCCGGACAGACAGGCCCTGGGCTTGGGCACTGACTGAGTGGAATCATCTGTTCCTCTGAGAAGCCAACACCTCCCCACTAGCTCCCCCCAAATCAGAGTGAACAGTGTGGTTTTCATTCTGTGGTGAAAGGAATTGTTTTCCGGAGAAATATGCTTTTTTGCTGACTCTCAGTTCAGTTCAGTTCAGTCGCTCAGTCATGTCCGACTCTTTGCGACCCCATGAATCGCAGCATGCCAGGCCTCCCCGTCCATCACCAACTCCCAGAGTTCACTCAAACTCAAGTCCATCGAGTCAGTGATGCCATCCAGCCATCTCATCCTCTGTCATCCCCTTCTCCTCCTGCCCCCAATCCTTCCCAGCATCAGAGTCTTTCCCAATGAGTCAACTCTTCGCATGAGGTGGCCAGAGTACTGGAGTTTCAGCTTTAGCATCACTCCTTCCAAAGAAATCCCAGGGCTGATCTCCTTCAGAATGGACTGATTGGATCTCCTTGCAGTCCAGGGGACTCGAAGGAGTCTTCTCCAACACCACAGTTCAAAAGCATCAATTCTTCGGCGCTCAGCCTTCTTCACAGTCCAACTCTCACATCCATACATGACCACAGGAAAAACCATAGCCTTGACTAGACGGACCTTTGTTGGCAAAGTAATGTCTCTGCTTTTGAATATGCTGTCTAGGTTGGTCATAACTTTCCTTCCAAGGAGTAAGTGTCTTTTAATTTCATGGCTGCAGTCACCATCTGCAGTGATTTTGGAGCCCAGAAAAATAAAGTCTGACACTGTTTCCACTGTTTCCCCATCTATTTCCCATGAAGTTATGGGACTGGATGCCATGATCTTCGTTTTCTGAATGTTGAGCTTTAAGCCAACTTTTTCACTCTCTACTTGCACTTTCATCAAGAGGCTTTTTAGTTCCTCTTCACTTTCTGCCACAAGGGTGGTGTCATCTGCATATCTGAGGTTATTGATATTTCTCCCGGCAATCTTGATTCCAGCGTGTGCTTCTTCCAGTCCAGCATTTCTCCTGATGTACTCTGCATAGAAGTTAAATAAGCAGGGTGACAATATACAGCCTTGACGAACTCCTTTTCCTATTTGGAACCAGTCTGTTGTTCCATGTCTAAACACCAGTCAATTCATCATAGGTCCATGTGAGGTACCCTGGAGGTAGATTGCTGAGTATCTTCAGCAGTTACTCTTGGGGAATGTTTGAAGATACTTGCTCATGACCATTTCTTCTGTTAACCCTTGAAATAATTAGAAGGATGCTATTCTCATTCAATGACTGTGTTTCTACAGGAAATAATTAAGTCCAAGTGCATTGTTCTCTTGATCTAATTTGATAAAGGGCTAGGAGGTCCTAGGGAAGAAGACTGGACAGAGTCAGGAGCCCGCCGTTGGGCATTTTTAGGTACAGAATTAAGGGAGATTACAGCGGAAATGGGCCATTGTGATCATGGAGCCCAACTTCTGCTTTTTACAGATGAGGAAACAGAGGCCCAGAGGTTGGCCTGAGTTCATAGAACTCATTGGTGGCTCCCCTGGGACTCCTGGTTCCAGATTCCAGATACCTGTTCCACCCAGCTACACACTTATCATTAGTGTACTTTCAAGCAGCTCTGTGCAGTAGGACTTCCTGCAGCATGGAACTGTTCAGTCTGTCTAAAATGGTAATCACCAGCCTCATGTGGCCCCTGAGCCCTTGAAATACAACTATTGAAACTAAGTGATTGGATTTTTTTTTCTTGCTTTATTTAATTTTTGTTGTTGTTCAGTCGCTAAGTCATGTCAAGCTCTTTGCCACCCCATTGACTGCAGCGTAACAAGCTTCCCTGTCCTTCACAATCTCCTGGAGTTTGCTCAGACTCATGTCCATTGAGTTGGTGATGCCATCTAACCATCTCATCTTCTGCTTCTCCCCTTCTCCTTTTGCCCTCAATCTTTCCCAGCATCAGGATCTTCTCCAGTGAGTTAACTCTTCACATCAGGTAGCCAAAGTATTGGAGCTTCAGCTTCAGCATCAGTCCTTGCAATGAATATTCAGGATTGATTTCCTTTAGGATTGACTGGTTTGATCTCCTTACTGTCCAAGGGACTCTCAAGAGTCTTCTCCAGCACCACAATTTGAAAGCATCACTTCTTCAGTGCTTAGCCTTCTTTATGGTCCAGCTATCACATCCATATATGACTATTGGAAAAACCATAGCTTTGACTATATAGACCTTTGTCAGCAACGTGATGTCTTTGCTTTTTAATACTCTATCTAGGTTTGTCATAGTTTTCTTTTCAAGGAGCAAGTGTCTTGTAAAATTTCATGGCTGCAGTCACCATCTGCAGTGATTTTGGAGCTGAAGAAAAGAAAATCTGTCACTGCTTCCACTTTTTCTGCTTCTATTGGCTCTGAAGTGATGGGGCCGGATGCCATGATCTTAGTATTTTAGACTTTTTAGCCACGTGTGGCTGCTGATAACCTTTTTGGACAGCGCAGCTTTGCAGACATTGAGGAGGAGAAAAAGGTTGTCCTCACCTCCTGCCTTATTCTCACTAGGTGAGAGCCTCGCCTTTCCAGTGGCTCAGATACACCTGGTTTTATGACAACTCTGGAGAATCAGCCTGGGCCAGTCACCCCCTCTTTCTGATGAAAACTAACTCCTCTGTGAAATACGGGTTGGATTGTATCTCATTGTGTGTAGTTGTGGCTCTCCACTGAGAAGCGGTGTGACCTTCAGGAGGGCACTTTGCTTGCCTCTGCCTTGTTCTCATCTGTCGCCTGAAGTTAATACCTGTGCTGCTCTCCATAATACTGGGAGAGGCTCAGAGTAGGAGATCAATGAGAAGGAAATCCCTTTGCAAGCATTTTTTTAATGGTCTTTGGTGTCTGGAAATATTTTTGGTTTGGATAGAAGTCTTAGGTGGGTTTTCTTTTCTTTTGAGATGCCACAGTTGATGAATTTAGCGTGTCAAAGTGATCCTCATCACCAGAGTAGTGACAAACACCACACAACCCCTATGAAATAGGAGCTGGGAGATACGGTCCTGATGACAGATGACTGATTTGAGCAGTGGGTGCTAGTTTTTCCTAATAATCTTGCTTAATGAAGCATTCCCTAATCTATCTCTGCGCAGTCAGCCTTTCATCTGAGAAACTCAGAGTGGCTGTCCTCCTGGTTTATTTCTTTTGCTCTTTTTTCTCACAACAGCCTATGTTAAGCCCCCTGTGGAATACATGAGACCATGTCATCTTTAGTAAACAGATAAAACCCTCTCAGGGCTACTTGGGAATAGCCTCTCCTTCAGTGGTTCTCAAACCTTGACCCCAGACAATGATTTGCCCCTGGCAGGCACTGGTGGGCCTCAACTCTCTTCAGAAGTATGCCACCAAGTCTCAATCAAGGCATAGTGTACTTTCACTTCCACAGAAGAAGTGGGTCTTCTAGCCTGGCATGAGTGGAGTGAAACTTGTTCTGAGTAGCAGGCAGTATAACACCAACCTGGAGCCAAAGACAGATAGCTAAGTTGGCAGTTGTGGGAAGTTTGCCCCCAAGCGTATGAGAAGCCAAGTAGGGCCAGTAATGAAGTGTTGGCTGCTGACCCTGGGGTGGGGGTGACCCAGGGCGAAGTGGCTTAGCTGCAGATGCCATGGAAACCTGGGGAGCAATATTTTATCACAACTGGGTGTGCCTTGTAATTATGGTTAAACAATTTAGTGGTGTGTTGAGGCTTTAGTTTTTTCAGTTGTTCAGTCACTCAATCATGTCCAGCTCTTTGCAACCCCGTGGACTGTAGTATGCCAGGCTTCCCTATCCTTCACTATCTCCCAGAGTTTGCTCAAACTCATGTCTGTTGAGTCAGTGATGCCATCCAATCATCTCATCCTCTGTCAGCCTCTTCTCCTGCCCTCAATCTTACCTAGCATCAGGGTATTTTTCTGAGTGGTGCCACCCAAAATTGTAGCATCTGTAACTTAAGGCACAGACCCTATTTACTGCTCCTGAGGTCCATTGGGTTGGCTGGGTGGAATGAAGGTACTTGTCTGAGTTCTCCCTACCCAGGATCTTCAGAGCTGTTTCAAACATTCATATTTCACAAATCAACCTTTTGAAGAACTTTTTGTATAAAGGATTCCTCTGTTTACTTTTTAAAAAGCTGAAAACCATAGCCATAGAGCTGTGGTTCTCAGATTTTAGCACCAGAGTCACCGGGAAGGCTTGTTAAAGACCCCCTGGAGGGCTAGTTAAGGCTTGTTATTGCTGGGCCCATCTCCTGAAGAGTCAGTGTGTTTGCATTGAAAGTTGCATTTCTAACCAGTTCCCCTGGTGATGCTGCTGCTGCTGGTCCACGGACCCACACTTTAAAAAACTGAACCACTGGTTGATTGTATAGAACTAAAGTAATCATAGTAGCTACCTCGTCTGTGTTGGGTACTGTGTTAGAATTGATAAATTCAGTCCTAAATGAAACTACAGACCTTCTATTAATATCCCCATTTTACAAAGGCAAAAACCGAGGCATTACAAACTGTTTCAGTAACTCACCCATCATTAAATTGCTGGAATTTGCAGTGAGGTCTGGGTTATGCCAGACCCCGCCCCCATCTAGGACATCATTTGCCTTTCGTGTAGACTGCTTCTTCCCAACCTGTGGCGCAAGGTGAGGATGGGGTTCGCAAATCCAGCCTGCATGGCCTGCAGACTGTCTCACGTATTGGATGTGTGTTGCACAAATGCATCCCTGTGATAAAGGCCCTGTGAAGTCGTCTTAAGTGTCTCAGCTGAACACAGCTAATGTGAAACGAGCATTTTCTCACACAAGTGGACACCGGAACAACAGCTACTATTGTTATTGAGGGCCTGGGCCGTTGTTGGTTCTTGTTTCTGATGGCAAGAAGTTCTTTTCCATACTAGAAAAGATTGGGAGTTATTTCACTAAAGCATGGTGTCCGGTTGCCTTTTCTAAATCTGGGCCTTTGGGAAAGAGGAGGGAGACATAGTATGAACTGAGAACTCATTTGAGAAGATTGCCGCACAGAGTAATGTGATCGTGTGCGTGGATTCCACCAGGGACTCTTCGCAGTCTGCCTGCAACTGCCGGCCCCACTGCGGACAGGATTTGCCCACTCCTGCTGTCCCCGGGCCCGAACTGGCTTTCTCCACTTCTTTCCTCCCTCCCTGTTTTGCTGCTGGCAAGGCCAGCCCTTCCTCCTGGACTCTGTCATGTTCTGTTGCTTGGATTCCTTCCCCATAAGCTGTCTCCTCTCCTGGTTGCCTTTCACTTCTCTGCTGTCTCATTCAAATAACATTTTTTTTTTTTTTTTTAACACTCACCATGTAGCAGACAGTTCTTCCCCTCTCTCTATAGATGTGTCTGGGCTTGCCAGCTCTGTTCATAGTTATGGTATGTCCAATCTGGGCTAAGAACTAAACTTGCATCATTTACCACAGGTCCTTGGGTAAGCTGCCTACATTCTCTAAGCATCTGTACAAAGGGAGCATAACTTCCTAAGGCTGTTGTGAAAATAAAAGTAAAACAATACAGGTACAGCACTTCCTGCAGGCCGAGGTGTATAAGTACTCAGGGTGGTTATGGGTCAAGAGGCTTCCCCACAAAGGGAAGGAAGGAAAAGTCATTATCATTGCAGTTTCCTCCACTGTCTCCTTCTGCCTTCAGTCCTTACAGAGTACCCTCCTCCAAAGTACGCCCCTTTCATTGAACTACTTTCTAGACTAGTGCTTCCCAACATTTTTTCATTATCACCTATAAGGAGAAAAGACACTGATGCTGGGAAAGATGGAGGGCAGGAGGAGAAAGGATGAGATGGGTCATTGGCGTCATCAGGTCGGTGGACATGAGTTTGAGCAAACTCCAGGATATGGTGAAGGACAGGGAGGCCTGGCATGCTGCAGTCCCATTGGTCGCAAAGAGTCGGACATGACTGAGTGACTGAACAACAAAAAAGGAGAAAGGTTAAAAATAAGTTTAAGTTAATTGGTTTAATTAAACATTAAGGAGTGAAAATCTTATTACATAAGGGTGAGCTGTAGAGGACCACAAACATTGTCATATTAAGAACTGTTTACCCTTCCTACCCTGGCCCAAGAGCCAGTTTGCACCCACCTTGGGGAGGGGGAGTGGGCAATATCCCATCCAATGAGAGTACATGCTTTAGATCCCTAAGAGTCTCTTACTTGTGAAATCCACCAGCTTCCTCTGGACCTGCCACCCTTGGTCTCTTCTCATACCTCTGACCAGTGGTATCCCACCCTTTGCCTGCTGCTGCTCTAATGACACCTCCTCTGTCTGTTTTCCTGGACCACACAATTGGAACTGAACATCTGAGACCAAGACAGGGTCACAACTCAGGGGAAAAGTCACACCTCATTTTATTACAGCAGGAGAAGAGCGGTGGGCAGAAGGAACAGGGTCCAGTGAAACTAAAAAACAAGCCAGAAGAGGCGAGTGTGTGGTGGGCATGTGCAGGGAGAGGCAAGGCAACCAGAACTTCAAATGGACCACTTTGAAGGCTGCTATTTCTAATGGTTTTGTTTTGCCGTAATCTTAACATATGACTTTAAGAATCGCAAGTACCGCTTTTTGAGAAACTATACTTCTGGGGAAGAGCAGTGAAAGACTTGCAGGCAGAGAGAACAGAATTTGGTGCTGTGAATGCATCAAATGTCAGGTCTGGTGGAGCAGGAGTGGCTGGCTGGAGATAGGGAGAGTCTAAATATGCATTCGAGAGTTGGGAGCCAGTAAATGCTTTAAAACAGGTGCTTTATTTTTGTGTCTCTGATGTGGTTTCCTCCTTTTTCTCCCATTTGCCTTCACTTATGATGCTGCATGTCCCGAAGATATTAATTGATCCTTTACTCGGTGCTCGTCCCTGACTGTCCACATCTTTGTTGGAAGTCTGACCTTTGGCATCCATAGAACCAGCCTCCTTGGCACCTCCATTTGCATGCCCTGTGGGCATCTGCATACCAGCTCATTCAATGGTCACCCAGGCTTGAAACCTTAGAATGGTCTTCTTCTTTATTCTCTCTTATTGTTGCCCTGAGAAATGACAGAGAGGGCATGATAAATTCTGTCTCCCTCTGGCACTGCCCACATTCTCTTGGGCATTCAACAAATATTTCCCTCTCCTCCCTGTTTTTCTTCCCCCTTCCTCTCCTCCCCTCCCCGCCTTTCCCCTTCCTCCTCCTTTTCCTGCCCCTACGCTTCCTCCCTCTCACTCTTTTCTCTTTTGTAGCTGGTAAGGAGCCAAGAACTGTGCTGTTGCTTTGTGCACATCATTTTTCATTTAACTCTCACGATAGCTCTGTGAAGTTGTATACTATTATCCCCTTCTGCAGATAAGAAAAGGAAGGATCAAATGGGAAGAGTATAACCTGTCCAAATTCACGCAGTTAAGTGCCAGGGGGAATCTGTGGTGTCTGTCTGATACCCCCCGGGTCATGCTTTTCACATAAACCACTGAAAAAATCCAAATGGGTCTTTCTTCTCCCTGTACCTCTCCACTCCAAGCCTTCCCAGATCCTGCTGGATTTGATGCTCAATGGCCCAAATATGGTCGTGTAAAGTGAAAGAAAGTGAAAGTGTCAATTGCTCAGTCGTATCTGACTCCTTGCAACGCCGTGGACTGCAGCCCACCAGGCTCCTCTGGTCCGTGGGAGAGGCAAGAATACTGGAGTGCGTTGTCATTTCCTTCTCCAGGGGATCTTCCTGACCCATGCATGGAACCCAGGTGTACCACACTGCAGGCAGATTCTTTACCATCTGAGCCACCAGGGAAGCTCTGATCATGTAACTCCTTTATTTAAAAAAATGCTTCAATTTATAACTGTGCTAACATCCAAGTCCCCCACAGCAGCATGCGCCTGTTGTTGTTGTTTTTTAATCCCTTTGAAGACATCAGGGTATGGTGGGAACAATCTGGGATTTGATTTCAGAAGACCTAGGCTCAGTCCAGTCCTGGAACCATCACTTTCTAGATGTGTGATCCTGAGCAGCTTTCTCTGAGCCTCATTTATTTATTGAATGTTTATCGTGTGCCTTTGATACGCTGGCCTCTGTGAGAGGGTTTTGAATGTGAAGAAAACATGCATGATATTTGCCTTCAAAGAGCTTCCAGACTGGCCTCAGTTTTCTCATCTGTACAAGCATTATGCTGATTTTTATCTCTCTGGACTGTTGCTTAGAGTTGACAGAGATGATGGGCACGAATATGCTTTGCTCCGTGTAAGGTGCTGATCATCTGAAGTTATATTTTCTTCTGCTCCTATTCTGGTAAGGTTCCCTGTACTTTTCTAGCTCCGTATGTTTGCTTATACTCCTCTCAACTTTTAAACATCCTATGTTATCTTGCTGGCCCAACTGGAAAAGTATCTTATCCTGTAAACCTTTCTAGAACCTCCTTGCTTAATATGAAGTTTTATTCATTCATTGAAGGATTCAAGAATACTTATGAAACACTTTTTAGAACAGTTGTTTTCCAACATGTGGTATGCAGACCCTGAGGGGCTCAAGAACCTTTCAGGGAGTTCTCAAGGCTCTTTATAATATTCTTACATAATTCTTTTATAATGTTAAGATGATATTTGACTTTTTTAGTGTATTGACGTTTGGAGTAATGCAGCAAAAACAGTGGAGGCTAAGACTCCTTTTTGGAAAATTTGTATCTGCTGCCATGAGCTTGATGACATCTCAAGCGTGCTTTAAGAAAGTATACTTAATGACTTTACTAATAAAATTGGTGGTAATGTTAACGAGTATTCTTTTTTGGTACTGAGTGATGAAATATGTCCAGATATGGAAAACCTGTGTAACTCAGTGAGCTGATAGTTTTCAAAGACCAATGTGTGATGTTACAAGCCCTGCACAGTAGTGAATTCAAATGAGAGATAGACTAAGCAATTCTAACATAGCAGTATATGAAAAGATCATTGGAAGGGTTTCAGCTAAACTTTAAGAAATCATCATTTGTTAAGTTATCGTGTTGTCAGAAACATCCATCTCTATCTGTGTGAGGCCAAACTTCATGTACTAAGCCAGTACAACTAAGCCAGTACAATATCAAAACACATTGGACTTAAAGGCAAAAGTAAGAATCCAGCTGTGCTCTATTAGAGAGATTTGCAGAGATGACATTGAAGAGATTTAAGAAAAGGTAAAACAGCTGTACACTTCTCACTTTATCTTCTTTTGTTTTGAAAAACAGTTTCTCACAATGTGTTGTTTTTATTAGGATCTAATGGATTTATTGTTGCTATGTTTTTAGTCCATTAAAAAGTATTTTCAAAATTTCTGCTTTAGTTTCCAATAGTGTGTGTGTGCGTATATATATATGGATATATATATGGGTATAGATATGTATATCGATAGAGTAAAAAAAGTAAACGAAAGCCCTTTGTGACCCCAGTTTTGGAAACTGTAAAGGGATCCTGAGACCAAACACTTTTGAGAACTGCTGAATTAGAACAATTCTAGTCATTACGGGGTCGCAGAGTCGGACACAACCGAGCAACTGAACTGAATCACTGGCATACAGAGGAGTGAAAACTTTAGTCCCTCCTCCAGTGAAGTTTATCCACGAATATCACTGTGATTCTGGGTTTTCTGGCAGGATCTAAGAACAAAATCAGTTCAAATAGTCATGAAATGATTATAGACTAGTCTGTGGTGCTCTGGCAACCATACCAAGCCTGGAATGCATATTAATATGTTAGGGATGTGACGAAGAGCAGTTCACCCAAGAGACTAATAAATGTGTCAGTCCCTTCTAAAAAGTCCAGTTTCTGCTGAGGGAAGCACCCTGGGCTATTAATTCAAGATGGAGTGGTCATGTTCCTGACTAATATGACTTATCCCCTGGCCCTTCTCCCTTAGCCCCAGATGATTTGGTCAAGAGGAACCCCTGCCCCTACAGAAGCCATAATCTGACAGACAGCCTAGTCTGCTGTGAAAACTTCAGTTCAGTTGCTCAGTCATGTCCAACTCTTTGTGACCCCATGGACTGCAACAGCCAGGCCTCCTTGTCCATGGCCAACTCCCAGAGTTTACCCAGATTCATCTCCGTTGAGTTGGTGATGCCATCCAGCCATCTCATCCTCTGTCATCCCCTTCTCCTCCTGCCTGCAATCTTTCCTAGCATCAGGGTCTTTTCAAATGAGTCGGTTCTTTGCATCAGGTGGCCAAAGTATTGGAGTTTCAGTATCAGTCCTTCCAGTGAATATTCAGGACTGATTTCCTTTCAGATGGATGGTTGGATCTCCTTGCAGTCCAAGGGACCCTCAAGAGTCTTCTCCAACACCACAGTTCAAAAGCATCAATTCTTCTGCACTCAGCTTTCTTTATAGTCCAACTCTCATGTCCGTACATGACTACTGGACAAACCATACCCTTGACTAGACAGACTTTTGTTGGCAAAGTAATGTCTCTGCTTTTTAATATGTTGTCTAAGTTGGTCATAACTTTTTCCAAGGAGCAAGCGTCTTTTAATTTCGTGGCTGCAGTCACCATCTGCAGTGATTTTGGAGCCCAAAAAAATAAAGTCTCTCACTGTTTCCACTGTTTCCCCATCTATTTCCCATGAAGTGATGGGACCAGATGCCATGATCTTAGTTTTCTGAATGTTGAGCTTTAAGCCAACTTTTTCACTCTTCTCTTTCACTCTCATCAAGAGGCTCTTTAGTTCCTCTTCACTTTCTGCCACAAGGGTGGTGTCATCTGCATATCTGAGGCTATTGATATTTCTCCCGGCAATCTTGATTACAGCTTGTGCTTCATCCAGCCCAGCGATTCTCATGATGTATTCTGCATATAAGTTAAATAAGCAGGGTGACAATATATAGCCTTGATGTACTCCTTTTCCTATTTTGAACCAGTCTGTTGTTTCATGTCCAGTTCTAACTGTTGCTTCCTGACCTGCTTACAGATTTCTCAAGAGGCAGGTCAGGTGGTCTGGTATTCCCATCACTTTAAGAATTTTCCAGAGTTTGTTGTGGTCCACACAGTCAAAGGCTTTGGCATAGTCAATAAAGCAGAAGTAGATGTTTTTCTGGAACTCTCTTAAAGGCACCATGTGCCCATTTGGATTCTTTATAAAGATTTGTGAATGAAAGACACATAGGCCTGGGAGAGCTGGCACGCTGATGTGTAGCTGAGAAGACAAGCACAGAAGCCACATCGCCCACTCTGAGTCAGCAGAAACTGAGAGAAAACAGAAGCAGAGGGGAGACCTAAGATGCATGGCAGGAGCAGTCCAAGCAGAGAAGAAAGGCTGAGTCATCAGTGTGTGTGTCAGGGCGGGGGGGGGGGGGTGGGGGTGGTGTCCCGTATTCCTGCTGTTAATGGGAGACCAGAGAGTTCAATCCCCAAAGCTGCCTTGGTTCCTCTCGATTCTTGAGCTGATTTTTTTGGTCTCAGGGAGGCCTGTCACTGTGGCCCTAACTGTCTTGTGTATTTTTACAATAAACCTCTAATATGTGAGGTCAGCGGAGGGAGTCTGTTCCTTTCCACAAAGGAGCCTGACATACACAAAGGTGATTGGAAGTCAGTCAGGGTGGTGGTGTAGGGGCCATGCCTTACAGGAGATGGTGTCAGCAGGGTCTGACGGAACTTTAGTGGACAGAGGGTGTTCCGGGCTGGAGCACCAGCATGGCCGAGAAGCATGTGTGAAGAGAGGAAGATGGTGGCAGGAGAGGTCACCAAAGTAGTGTAGGAAGGGATTATTTGGTTGGTCAAGCTGGTTAGCTCAAATGAACTCTTACAAAGAGCACTGGAAAGCATGAGAGGAGGCCAACTATAGCAAAAGGTGAAAGGAACCTTCTATAGGTTCTTGAATAGAGAGGACTGAAAATGGAAGTGGGTGAAAATTAGACTGGCCTGGTAACTGGGAAGGATCTGAGGAGAGAGCATTTGAGAAGACATCATGGTAACCCTGTAGTGTCCATGGATGTGCTGGTCACCTCAGCCTTGGTTACAGTAGAGTCTGAACAGCCAGTCCCATTCATTCACCCAAGAAAGGGCTTGGTTCGAGGGACTTGGTATGGTTAACTGCTGTACAGCTGTGTTAGGAACATCCCAGAGGTGGCTAGAACCTCTGCTGACCAGAATGGGACTGATCCTTCTCTCTTCCATCTCCCACCCTATGCTGTACATTCTGATAACCCAGTCTTTGCCAGAAAAAGCCCTTCCTTGCTAAGGGAAAGGTTAAGAACTGGTGAAGAACTTCTTTGCGAAAAGTATGAAAAGTTCAGTGGGGAGTTATTTGCATAAAATCAGTTGGGGATTTCCCAAAAGGTCTTCCCTTATGGCTCAGCTGGTAAAGAATCTGCCTGCAATGCGGGAGACCTGGGTTCGATCTCTGGGTTGAGAAGATCCCCTAGAGAAGCGAAAGGCTACCCACTCCAGTATTCTGGCCTGGAGAATTCCATGGACTGTATAGTCCATGGGATCTCAAAGAGTTGGACACAACTGAGCGAGTTTCACTTTCACTTCCAAAAGTCAGCACAACCACAGCAAGGGGCCCTTTTCCCAAAGCCATGTACTCCTGGTTGGGTTTCTCAAGATTTCAGATGTGAAGTGTAAACATTTTATTTTTCTGTTATTCATACTTGAGTTGTTGTTTTTCACAGTGAATTTAATTTATGGTTTTGTACCGCCTGGCTCAACTGTGCTTGTGAATTTAGATGCTCAACAAGCAGCAGGATCACCTTCCTCTACATGCTTGTCTTGTATGTGGTGGCATCTTAGAGCATTTCATCCTTTCAGAAACGTTGAAAGGGAAGGGGGTCCCTGCGTCTCAAGGACCCGTGTTTTCATGGGAGGTCAAGAATTATTCTAGTGAGCGTGACTTTTTGTGTTTTGCCAGTTAACTAATTTTTAACACATAAAAGTGATATTCCAAGTTAGAGTGAGTTGGGTATTGAGTTGGGGTGAGCTGCGGTAAGAAGCTACTCCATTTTATTAACCTTAGCAAATTGTTAGCCGCTAAGCAATTGCCTTTACTTCTCTGCACCCCATCTATAAAATGTTGATAATTAAAATATCCTCTTCTTAGTGTGGACATAAGTGAACTGAAGTGTAACTCAATTGATAAACAGATATCTGCTATATGTCATTTACTCTGTGCCTGTGGTTATAGTAAAAACCAAGATTGAAACGGGGCTCAAAGAAAAGTACTTCCAAGTGTGCCTAGTAGGTAGTAAAATGTTCAATAAATGTTACCCATTGTTATTGTTGTTTTTGATGGAAGTGCACCCAAATTCAGAAATTCTTGAACAAACCAGAGTTAGCCGGAGGAAGGGTATAGAAATCCAGGTCTCAAGCAGAAAGCCTCCTGAGTGCACCAGTCTCAGCAAGGAAGGGCTGTCCCTGGCAAAGACTGGGTTATCTGAATGTACAGTTTGGAAAGAATCATGTGTCATGCTTTTCACACACATACACACAGAGAGAACATTCATTATGTGGTCTTCAGGCACCGAGAACAATGTATATGTTTAAGCTGGCAAATAAATGGGTGTCTTTTATCACTAGGGCATTCATTTTCATGATGGGCATCCAGCAGGCATGTTTTTCAAAGTTGGTCACATGTTAAATGGTAAACATGCATTTGTAAGAATTCTGTAATGTTGATCATAAGAAGAACTATGAAGATAAAATAGAAGAGTCAGTTGTGAGTGGTTTTATTCTGGATTTTCACTGGACGCTTTAGAACTATTCTCATGAGCCCTCACATTCCAGTGCCAGTTTTCCCGGCATGTTTATTTTGCATAGTTGTGTCAGTGTGTACAGCTTCTGTGTTGATCTGCTTTGGAGTCTAACCCTGGTGGATGTTGCCCTTTTCCTGTTTCCTTTCACTCCATCACTTTCTCCTTGGGTTATCAATAAAATGGTCTCCTGTACTGATAAGTAGCCGTCCATTCATCTTTGTATCCAAGTGCTAGACATTTGGGTTGTTGCCAGCGTTTCATAATGAGGAACATATTTGCTGTAAATATAGTGTAGAGATTGCTTAGTCAGTGACTTATTGTGCACCTTCTGGAATGACACTGTCTGGCAAGGTCTTAGAAGTGATATCAGCTCATAAAACTAAGAGTCTTGAGAACTGGCACTCAGGAGTTCCTGAGACAGCATCTTATTATTTGGCTTATTTTTCTTTATATAATTAGGAGATATGTAGGGAGGACCTAGCCTGTGCAAGGGAGTACCAGGCACTGGTGAGCAAGGTAGAAAAGGTCTTCAGCTAATGGTGCATACATGGCCAGCAGATGCAAGATGAGTGTTATGGAAGCAGACGTTGTCATGGTGACATTGCCGTCCTGTAAGCACAGTGTCAGACTTCCAGGTGAAAAGTGAATATTTGGTTTGGGTGGGTCTAGATACGGTATACAGTGTGACTACTACTTTAGATTAACTGCAGAAGGTGGGGTAAGAGGCAATCAAAATTGTAGAATATTAAAAAGCAATACAATGTTCTGTTATTTCTAAATTGGGCTTAGCAGAGGGATGGCCAGGTTCAAAGCTGCATGGTAGAGCAAAAAGTGCAAGCCTGTGAGTTCAGACAGCCCCAGTTTTGACTCTTAACTCTGCCACATGTTGGCTTGTGGTTTTGAGGAAAACATTTAAACTTGCTGAACTTCAAATGTCCTTACCTCTAAAACAGGTATAGTATTTTCTATCTTTTGGCATTGTTGATATTCCCAGTGCCTAGTTCAGTGCCCAGCACTGGATAGAGGCTCAGCAGTTGGTTGTTGGCAGAAAAAAAGAAAGGATGGATGGTTGGATGCTTAGTTGGGTGGCTAGTTAGATGGATGGATGGATGGTTAAATAGATCAATGATGGATGGATGGATGGTTGGATGGATGGATGAAACAATTACTATGGATGGAGAAATACTGAGAACCTCTGTGCTAAATGATTATAAGTCATCTATAACAAGTCATATTTGCCCTATTAGCTTGAAATTTGCCAAACTAGTTTTCTCACTTTGAAGTTAGTGGGGATCAAATTAAGAAGCCATAAACCTCTCTTTTGTCATCTCATGCATATCAAGAAAAGAAAATATGACTAACTGTGGCCCTAACAAGTAGGAGTTTTTCCCCTGCATATTCAGAAAGTCTAGAGGAAATGGTCACTTCTTTCATTTGCCACTGATGATCTGTGCCCTTTTCATTCCTTGCATCTACCATTTTTGAAATTTAGACTTGCTTTCTCAGGGTGATCACAATTCTGTGCTTTATTACCAGTTTCAAGTTGAGAACCAAGGAGGCATGGCTCCTGTCTTTTGTTGTTGTTCAGTCGCTCAGTCGTGTCTGATTCTTTGCGACCCCATGGAACTGCAGCATGCCAGGCTTCCCTGTCCATCACCAATTCCCGAAGCTTACTCAAACTCATGTCCATTGAATCTGTGATGCCATCCAACCATCTCATCCTCTGTCATCCCCTTCTCCTGCCTTCAATCTTTCCCAGCATCAGGATCTTTTCAAATGAGTCAGTTCTTTGCGTCAGGTGGCCAAAGTACTGGAGTTTCAGCTTTAGCATCATTCCTTGCAATGAACACCCAGGACTGATCTCCTTTCAGATGGACTGGTTGGATCTCCTTGCAGTCCAAGGGACTCTCAAGAGTCTTCTCCAACACCACAGTTCAAAAGCATCAATTCTTTGGAGCTCAGCTTTCTTTAGAGTTCAACTCTCACATTCGTACGTGACCACTGGAAAAACCATAGCTTTGACTAGACGGACCTTTGTTGGCAAAGTAATGTCTCTGCTTTTGAATATGCTATCTAGGTTGGTCATAGCTTTTCTTCCAAGGAGCAAGCATCTTTTAATTTCATGGCTGCAGTCACCGTCTGCAGTGATTTTGGAGCCCCCCAGAAATAAATTCTGTCCCTGTTTCCATTGTTTCCCCATCTGTTTACCATGAAGTTATGGGACTGGATGCCATGATCTTCGTTTTCTGAATGTTGAGTTTTAAGCCAACTTTTTCACTCTCCTCTTTCATGTTCAAGAGGATGTACTCTGCATATAAGTTAAATAAGCTAGGTGACAATAAGGACAATAAGCCTTGACATACTCCTTTCTCAATTTGGAACCATGTTCGGATCTAACTGTTGTTTCTTGACCTGCATACAGGTTTCTCAGGAAGCAGTTAAAGTGGCTGGTATTCCCATATCTTTAAGAATCTTCCACAATTTGTTGTGATTCACAGAGTTTGTTGTGATTCACGCAATCAAAGGCATTAGCCTAGTCGATGAAGCAGAAGTAGGTGTTTTTCTAGAATTCTCTTGCTTTTTCTATGATCCAACAGATGGCAATTTGATCTCTGGTTTCTCTGCCTTTTCTAAATCCAGGTTGAACATCTGGAAGTTCTCAGTTCACGTACTGTTGAATCCTGGCTTGGAGAATTTTGAGCATTACTTTGCTAGTCTTTTGTGAGGAGGCAGAATTTTCCCAGCATCCTCATACTATGTCCCCTCAGGACTTACTGAGCTGAGAGCAATGGCCACCCTTAGGCCAGTGCTCCCGCCTTTCCTGAGCTCACAGCATCTGCACACAAATAGACTGGGGTTCTGTTAGCAGGGAAATGTTGAGGGCTGTGTGGAATCCTATTTTCACAGAAGTGAACTGGTTTAAAAAAAAGCAAAAGTTCAACTTTAATGGATATGATTAGCTTATAAAACTTTGTAATATGTGTTAGGAGATTCAGGATTTGCAAGACCCCAATTAAGGTGTTAAGATTCTGCTGGTTTTAAGCTGGGTAGAAATGTTTTTGTGACTATATGTCTCTTTATTGTGTGTGTGTGAAGGTTTTTTTCCTCCTTTTCTCTTTTGAGTGGCAGAAGCAAAGAGGAGGAAGAGTTAAAGTAGGAAAATATTTTCTGGAGTTAGTGCAAGGCTCTGAAATGCTGCAACCCTGACTTGCCAGAAGCCCTGTGCTGAAACTGGCCAAAAAAACTGTTAACAAAATACTTCCCAACCAAGCTAAATGAAGAGAAGAAAATATAAAACAGTATGGGCAGAGGCGGAGGGGGTAGATACTCTGAAAGGAAGGTTGGCAGTGAAACTTTGCAGAAAGTGCAGGAATTTAAGAGTTGTTCACTAGTGTGCAGTTTATGCTGGCTCTGCTCAGGTTCAATGCTCAGAGAGCAGAGGAAGAAAGGACACCACTTGCCTAGCCTGAGAAGGATGCAAAGACTACAACAGGATTAAGTCCAGAGTTAAGTTATACATACACACATTCTAGGAATCCAGATTGTGGTTTAAAACATATATGAGTATATCAAAGTATTTTTGTGGAGCTTTGGACTTGGATGACAAAATTCTTAATAATCAGTGTCTGCCATTTTCCTCTTTTGGAGAAGAGGAAATCCAACAACTTACATTCCTAAATAAATAGGATTTCATGTCACAGACATCAAAACTTTTAAGCTTTAAAAAAAAAAAAGCACATGTCAGTAGAAGTTAACCTAGACTTGCAGGATTTGATTTATTGCATTTCTTTCATTGGAGAGGTAAAGGGGCAGAACTGATACCAATCAGTATTTTATGTTTATGTTATCTCCGCTCTTAGAATTTGACCATATCCCTGCACTGTGCTATTTCTCAAGTGACTAGAGATGAATAATATCCTGTTTTTATATACGGATTTCAAAATCTCACGTATAAAAGCTCCTGGAAGATGATACTTTAAGAAAAGACACAGTAGACAAATGGCAGTTGACTAGACTCTCTGAAGCTGAGGTTTGCCAAGAGGCCAAGGAGAGAAGGGTGGAATTCAGAGGGAGATACTAGTCTCTACGGGGTTGCATTTGCTGCCACACTGGGAAAATGCCAAAGGGCTGGGAATGGCTGTCCTCTCGGAGCTCACACTGACCACTTGGTGCCTCATCATAAATGGAGCTCATTCATGAAGGAAACACTGCTCTTCTGAAAAGCACCCATATTGAAGAAGCAACCAGAAAACCCAGATGTATAGGGGATGCCTGTAAGAGGGGTCTGTGTCTCCTCCTTCCTTCTGTCTCTTCCAAAGAGTTTCCTTAATATTTCCCAGTATTTTCTGTGACCACTGGGGCCCAAACTCTCTGGAAGCATACAACAAAAGTAGTGTAGCCAAACACTTGGCATTGAAATCTGAGCCAGCTGTATTCAGAATTAGCTGAAAGAAACACTGCCACTATCATAAATAAGGCGGACAGTTCTCTTTATTAGTTGAATTCTCTGAGCATTTTTTTGAAGATAATAAAGCTTTAAGGCTTTAGTAAGAGGCAGAAGACCGTAAAACATGTCAGATGCTTAGTAGAAACTCAGAGTGTAGCTATGAGTTTGTATGCATGGAACTGGGTGACCACACCACTGACGCTCAAGGGGATGGGGCACCCTAGCCCAACCCCTGGTGGGGTGTTTTAGGAAGGGCAGACATACCAGAATCTTAAATGTGTGTGGGGAGTGGGGTCGTTTAAAAATCATGTCTTATGATTCACTTGGGGAAAGGGGGAATATTTACTTTCATAACATAAACATCTGAAAATCAAGTTCAACAAAACATTTCTGGTTAGTTGACAATATGCATTCATTCAGTAACAATAAAAGGTTATTTTATGGAATGCCTAGTCTGTGTCAGGCGTCGCCTCGGGCACTGAGGGTCCAGCAGGGAACAAACAACATCCTTTTCTCATGGAGTTTACATTCCAGTGGAGGACAGGGCTCATAACTCAATAGGACAGAAAATAGAGTGCTAAGTACTATGACGAAAAGCAAAGCAGGGTAAGGGAAGAGAGAGATGACACTTGTCAGAAACCAGCAGGGAGGCCGCCAAGTGTGCAGGCCTTCCGTCTGTAAGAAGAAGGCCACCAACATGAAGGATCAATGTCGAGGCTCGAAGCAGAGATTGTGTGGTGTATTTGAGAAAAAGGGAGGTCATTGTGACTAGATCGAGTGACCTGGTCCAGTTCCTGCAGAGCCTGATAGACAAAAGGATTGGCAGTAGTGAGTGTGCGAAGCATGCTGGGAAGCCACTGGAGGGTTTTAGCGAAGAATTAAGTCATCTGAGGACGCCCGTGCCCCCTGCTGGGAGGGAGCAAGAGATCAGCATGGAGGCTGCTGATGTCACCAGGTGAGAAATTCTGCCTGTTTGGACAAGGAAGAAAGGGAGGGGAGGGATGCTGAGATGTCATTGCATTTGAGAGACGTTTTGGAGGTAGGGCTGACAGGATGTGCTGACAGTTGACTGGACGTAGAGTAGGTAAGAATGGAGCCTAAGATGACTGAGGATTCCACCTTGAACAGGAAGCATGAATGGTGGTGTCCCACTGTCAGCACTGGCAGCCCCAGGGTATGAGCTGTATGGGGAGATTATTAATTGGGCTGTGGCCTTTGTTGTAAGTTTGAGATGCCTAATAAGGCTTCATTGAGGAGATGTTAAGTCGGAGAAGAGCCTGGGAATGGATGTGTAGATTTTAAAGATTTAGGGAAGAGGAGAGAATCCAGCCAAGGGGTAGATATCATAGTTTCCTAAAACAGCTTAGGAAGGACACATCAGAATCTGTTTGGGGAAAGGAAGGAGAACATTTTTATGGTTATCAAAAATGAGTGTAAGTTTTAAAAGGTTAACAAAGACTGTCTTACATCATCAGTATCCTCAGCTGTTCCCAGAATCAAGGAGGACATATTCAGAGAAATGAAAACTAGCTTTGCCAATAGAAGATAAATAGGAAATAGCTGATTTCTGAACTGGCTGTTCTGTTGAGCTTCTCCTAGACCACTGTAAACTTCTTAGGTTTACATAGATAGAAATATGTACATCTGGATTTTTAAAAATTTATTGGACGCCTAGGATATGTTAAATAAAGAACTCATTCTTGTGGGAAGGAAAATAAATACATGGAAATTTAAAGTATGGTAGTCAGAGGACCTTATAATCAAGTTGTCCATGCACATCCATTAAGAAATGAGATACATGAGGGTTCAAGGTGAAGGTTGGGTATGGAAATGGCTAACCCACAGTCAGAATGTTGCTTAATGCCCTGGCCCGCCTTCAAAATCATCCCAGTCGTATGGTGAGTGGCAGATTTTTTCTTCTTGGTTCTGGGTGGTGGTGGTGGTGCAGTAGGTATATGCCTGTATACTTCCCTGAAGTAGTGTCAGAGGTGTGTGTCCAGAATGTGTATAAAATGCATGAAAATGTCTGTGAGAATGTCTGGAGTGGGGTACAAACTTAGAATAGAGGCAGCAAAGATGGCTTTACCCAGAAAGCAAGTACAAGTGGTAGGTGTAAAAACAGGAAGTTTGTACCAGTTTTCTTAGGAGCTGTTGTCTTGTTGAATTGTGGCTTTGAGTAGATTATATTGAACATAGTTGGATTTGCTTGTTTGTTTGTTTAAGCTGTTGGCCTCTTGATAATATGGGATAAAGATGAACAATTCCTAGAAGATTCTCAATGCCCAGGCATGTCTTTGGTGGCTACAATGAAAGATTGAACCATCTACTAGAGTCCAGTGCCCAAACCAGGGTGGGATATTTCATAGCATTGCACTCCATGTGACTGTGAACATAGGCGACTTGGTGAGAGCCACTCACAGGCTAACTGAGGACCACTTGTCATTTCCTTATCCTCTGAGTCCAAGGCCTGCAGACGTGCACTCACCCATAGTAAAGTCTGGCAAAGTGAAAACAAAACCTCTGTCCTGTTTTTCTGACCCAGGCTTAGGGCTGTGCCCTTTGCTGCATCCTGCCCTCGTTGTGCTGTCTGACTCTGTGCAACGGACATAACCCGAATATTTCTGCAGTGAATCTGTCTGTCTCAGCTTCTGATGGAAAGCGTGTCATGGAGAGGAGTGCAGAGAATGATTATTTTCATTGTATCTGCAGAACCTCAGTTACCCAGAATACCTCGGACTTTTTAGAGGGAAGCATAGTTCTAAGATACATGCCCCAAACTTTTTAGAGGGAAACAGAATTCTAATATACATTACCAGTGATAAACGCTGCTACGTTTCACCCTTTTTTAAAACAGTTTTTTGAGGCTAATAAAATTGAACCCTACTGAATGGTTTTCTTCCTTGAATAGCTGTATTCAAGCACGATTGGATTTTGAAAATAGTGTGTTTTTTTTTCCTTGAAAACTAATCAGAAATGTGTTGGCAATCATTGTCTGTTGCAGGAAAAAAAGAGTCTAAGGTCATATCTCCATCCGTTCCTGTTTCAGGAATCTTCACAAGGAGCATTGAGCCTTACTAACATTAACTGAGCTTTGGTGGGGGTGGGGGTGGGGGGTGCCTTTGAAGCAGGGTTGAGTAGTGGGCCCTTGGCTCTTATCAATTTGAAGTCTTTCTGCATCTTCTCCTGACTACACACCCTGGGGGCTGTTTTACTCATCACCCTGTTGCAAGGAAAGCAGTACTCTTGAAGAGCTTGTGTTTCCTTTTATCAGACAAGAGCTGTGGGCCGTGGCTGTCTGAGTCAACAGCACTGAAGCGAAAACTCATGTATGGCCATCATCTAATCCACAAACCCTGGTACTTTTTTTCTGTAGTTCTCCATGGCCCAATTTTTCACCCCCAATCATTCTATAAAGATTTATTAGCTGCTCTCTGCCTTTCAGATATTGCCATAAAGTAATATCCTATTGGACCTATAGTTACTGGAAACCATGTTGTTGTTTTTCTTTGTCTTCTCCGCTTTCTTAACTGTCTGTTGACCAGTAAGAAGATAAGCCATTACAATGGGTTAGGTCCCTAGTCAACAAAGTAATGAAAATATGTTTATGACTCTGTGTAAGTAAATAGTTTCATTTATTTTAGGATGATTTGCAGTATTAAATTTGAAAGGTATTTGGTTAATTCTCAGTCAACAACAGGAAACACAGAAATTAAATTCAGACCCATCTTTTGGCTGATTACTGTGTTCGGTAAGCATTTAGTCAGTGATTCCCTGTAGCACAACAGCTAGTGATCACTAAGCCCTAAGCTAATCATTGTGCTTTGCAAATATAATTCAGCGTGAATTATTGCAAATGATATAGGGTCCCCAGACAAGCCCCTGAGATGTCCAAGAGGGTCCTGAGGCTCAAAGAGTCTAGATTAGCTTCCAGGAGGTTAGATCACATTTAACTTTGCACCAGTTCTAATATAAAAGCCTAGGGCATATTTTCCACTTCATGTACCTCACAAACTGAGTAGGTGACCACCATCATAGTTGGTATGGCACTGAGGAGGGGTTCCTGGGACATGAGACTTTCTAGTATTAGCACTGGAATGTTCCAGCCAGACCAAGATGAGTTGGTTTCTCTATTCAGATGTGGAACCAGTTAACAGAAAGGAATATCAATGAATACTGTCGTCTAAAACCAACAACTTTTCTGTAGAATGAGATGATTCTGTCTTCCCCATGGGGTAGTGATAAGGCCTGCTCACTATTCCTATCGTGAGGTTGGGAAGCTGGCTGTGTGTTTTTCCTTGGAATTGGGGACCAGCATCATCTCTGATGGGGCAGTCTGTCTCCTTGCCCTCCTCCAGAGGCCTGTCACCTAAGGGGGCCTTGACTGTTGCCTCTGGATGAATCAGTGCCAGCTCTTTCTGGTGTGAGGGTGCTAGAGAGCCTGAGTCCTTTCTATTGGCCTTATGCTTCTCACTGTGGTTCTCCGCTTTGGGTTTTACCTGCTGTGGCCTCTTACGTAATAAGGCCGCTCACTGATTTGAAACTCTTTGCTCTTTTTTTAAAAATATATGAAGTCTTTATTTCAATTTGCCATATCACTTGGCATATACAGTTGGTTGGAGAAATGCTCAAATATTTTTTTCAGATTTTTAAAAAAATTATTGAAATAAGTTGATTTACAGTGTTAGCTCAGGTGTACAGCAAAGTGATTCAGTTACACATATACATATACAAATATAGACATTCTTTTTGTTTACATAGGTTATTACATGCTATTGAGTATAGTTCCTTGTGCTATACAGTAGGTCCTTGTTGGTTATCTATTTTATATATAGTAGTGTGTATATTTTAATCCAGTTCTAAAAGATACATATACCCCAGTGTTCACTGAAATTCTTACTCTCATAATTGCAGCCAGAGCAAATTGCTTCCCCTCACTTGCTTCCCCTCCAGCGTTTGTACAAACTGTTCCATCTGCCTTGCCCATGCCTCCCTCCTTGCATCTTCTGGCTAACCTTGGTCATCCTTTATGTTTTCACTTTGATGCCACTTCTCCCTGGATGCCTTCCGTGATCATCCCAGACTGGTATAGGCAGCCTTCCTCTGTTCTTGGAGCTCCTTGGACTTAACATGGTATATTATATGCTTCTGGAGTTGTAATTGTCTGATCAGTCATCCCTGTGACTCATGGTAGACTCCTTGTGGAGAAGGAATGTATTTTGTTCTTTGTTTTACCCACAGAGCCTTCCATATTGCCGGGCTTATAGTCGGTATAGTGAGGCTTATAAGGAGCAGGATAGTGAAAGAGCTGCCAAGGAGCAGACCACCTTTATATACAGTGGCTTTGGCCTTGCAGTGACCCTCACTGTCTTTTCAGCCCTCCTTGGGAGACGTAAGCCACTCTAGATCTTTCTCAAAATAGTTACATCCTCCTCATCCATGGACCACCATCTAGTTTAGTTAGGTCTTCATTTGCCCTGTAAGACACTGAGGACGTTACAAAAATACATGTGAGGTAAACAACCCAACTGCTAAACATTATATAAATATCAGTAGGGGAGACACAGGACCCAAGAATGTTATGTAGGATGAGGACATTCCATTTTATGTTTATTTGTATGTACATGTCATAAAAATATTTCTCCTCTTGCAAGTTTTAATAAAATGTGAAATCTTTCCCCCCAGTTTTGAAGATCTGATGACTTGCAGGCTATATTATATTAAATTGTGAATTTTGGATGTTTCATTTCATAATGTGATCCAGATTATTTTTCTTTCTCCCTTGTGGACATTAATCGTTTCCTGTGAATTTTCCTGATATTAGGAAGCAGATGTTCCATATTTTTATCTTGAGGTTTTTTCCCAAATGCTGAACCAGGACTTTTGTGTGTGTGTGTGTGTGTGTGTGTTCACAGTAAATTTTTGAGGAATGAGTTATATCGGAATCCTCAAGTAAAAACATAACAGATACATCTACAGAATTATACAGATTTGTCCAAGGCTGGAAACGCTTTTGGATGTTCTGTTTAATGTAGTTCGGTATTGTTTAGCTAATGTAGACTTCTGGCTTAAGACTGCATCAGAACTGTTCCATGATAGTGTGCTTGCCAAAATAAAGAGCGGCATAGCAGAAAGTGCACAGTTTATGCAAACTATATTTCAGTGCCCCGATCTTTAACTAAACTGTAATTGTTTTTCCATTGTCTCTTAGCTCATAAAATTCTTCCCCCATCTCCCCATAAAACACTGACTTGAGTGCCATCTGTGTGCTGAGCAGGGTGCTACGCTCTTTGGGACATACACACAAATATTATATGGAGCCTTTGGTTGTTGATTCACTAAGTCTTGTCTGACTCTTTTGCAACCCCATGGACTATAACCCGCCAGGCTCCTCTGTCCATGGGATTTCCCAGACAAGAGTATTGGAGTGGGGTGCCATCGCCTTCTCCGAACTTTAGGTGTAAGTTATTTAATTTATCATAACTACATAAAAACTCTGTAAGGATGTTCCATAATGTAAGCCATTGTTTGAGAAGTTTTGCTAAAATCATACTAAGATTTCTTGAGTGCCTCCAGTACGGCAGGCATAGTGCTCTGATAATGTGTAGTTGTTGTTCGTTGTCCAGTTGCTAGTCATGCCTGACTTTTTGCAACCCCATGAACTGTAGCATGCCAGGCTTCTCTGTCCTCCGCTAGCTCCCTGAGTTTGCTCAAGCGCATGTCCATTTAGTCAATGATGCCATCCAACTCTCTCATCCTCTGTATAAAGAATTTTAAATCAAAGACAGTGTGGAATTGGTGCTTGGGATAATAATCCATTTTGCACAAAATATAGCTCTTCATTTTACATGGTGAGCTTCCTTTCATGAGGAGCCCTTGGGTTCACAGAACAAAGGACTGAGGCCAGTCTTAGCCAGCTTCAGAATTTGGGGACCCTCTATAATATAGTCACCTGGCCTGTCTGGGTCTCACTTTCTCTGCTCTATAATGGGAATTATCATCCTCCCCAGCTTACTCACAGGGTTGCTGGAAAAATCAGAGCGTCAATGGACATTGAAAAGCAGTCAAAAGTCAAACATTTTGCCACAAAGCAATATCATAGCTCATGAGGTTTATACAAAATATGGCTATTGCTTATTAGTTATTAAAATGCTGTATAAATAAAAAATGGTTATCTTTACATTGAAAAATATCAGAAATATATTTGTAGCAAATACATATACTAATTTTTGATCATCGTGCACTGTAAAAAACTCAAATTCAAAAGAAAAATATCAAGATCTTACTACATGAATAAGCAAAGAATATATAGACTTGCTGTTTCTCAAGGTTACAAATCATTAATAAACAGGAAAAAATGTCCATCCTCACTAATTATCTTATGTATGTATATGAAAGTCACTCAGTCATGTCTGATTCTTTGTGACCCCATGGACTATACAGTCCACGGAATTCTCCAGGCCATAATATTGGAGTGGGCAACCATTCCTTTCTCCAGGGGATCTTCCCAACCCAGGGATCGAACCCAGGTCTCCCACTTTGCAGATGGATTCTTTACCGTCTGAGCCACCAGGGAAGCCCGAGAATACTGGAGTGATAGCCTGTCTCTTCTCTAGCAGATCTTCCCAAACGAGGAATCGAATCAGGGTCTCCTGCATTGCAGGTGGATTCTTTACCAGCTGAGCTACCAGGGAAGCCCAATTACTTTAGAAATACTGATTAAAGCAGCATGAGGAATACCATTTTATGTATAAAATATCTATAAAATGTCAGTCTCAGAAATTCTCATTTTGTTGATGATATTATCATATATTAATTAAAAAGCCCCTTGAAAAGCAAAACCTATGAATTGTACTTTTAGGAATTAAGGGAAGCTAGGGAAACAAATTAAAGGGATGAAAAAAGCAGAAGCATGAAGGTTTCCAACGTAATCTTATTTATAGTAATAAATACTGGCAATAATTTAAATATCCAGCATTAGCGGAGAGATTTAGGTCCCTACAACAGTCGTCATGAATATGGATAGAAACACACAAAAAAGATTTGAAATTGAAAGTTAAATGAAAAAAGAAAATAACATATGGGTTTTTTTTCCTGATGGCTCTCCCTGTCCTCCCTTTTTTTTCCCCTCAGAGCAACAATATGCAAAAGGCATATTAGTCCTGCTTTACATGTTAGACAATTGAGGCCTAGGGGTGTTTTGTCTCAGGATTCACAATAGCTGAAGAGCCTACACTCAAACCTAGATCTGTCAAACATGAAAGCCTTGCTGCCAATAGTCTACAAACTGTGGCCATATAGCACATATGTCTATCAAGGGTAACAGGCAAAAATAAATTGTAGCTCTAGGATGGTAGAAATCTGGGTAGTTCCAAAGAATGCTCTCCTTTAAAAAAAACTGCCATTGGGAGAAACAAACTAACAAAAAATTGTCATTGCCCTCTCAGTAGAAAAGGAGAAAAAAAGTTATGTGCAATGTAACATTTCATAATTAATTGTTTTAATATATTCTCTTAAAGTTTGAATGTCTGGCTTTATTTCATGGCCTTTTCATGGGCCTTATTTCATGGTCTATGGCACCTCATGCTTCAACTTCCTGTCCCACATGTCTCTGGAGAAGGGGACTCTCACAATAGATACAGCTTCAGACTCCATGTTGCTAGAGTGACAGCCATATCTTCCAAGATGACAGCACTGGGTGGGTATCACCACCTTGCTCTCCACGCTGGAATGCTGGCTCCTTCTCTCGGGGAGGAAGAGCACAGTGTGGGCTCTCACTGTGTGTGAACTTATACACAGTGTGTAAGTTCCGATTTACTCAAACTAGTTCACTGAATTCAAAACTAGGCAGTTAAATTCAGCTTGTTTATTTCAAAAGCAAATAGTTAAAAAGAAGAAAATGTCAAGGGATTCCTCAAACTGCATTTTTTTGGTTTTTTTTTTTTTTTTTTTCACATAAACAATTCATTGTTGATCTGAAGAACAAAAAAGTTTGGCAGAGTTTAATATATTCTCTTAAAATATTGCCAAATATATATATATATATATATTTTTTTTTTTTTTTTACAATTTCTCACTGGCATTATGAGAACATTATGAGAACACTTTCTCCAAACCTTCCCACCAATTAGTTGAGGATATATACCACCAGGTCCTCAGAAAACTTTTTTTAAGTCACTAGAAACTCTACGCAGATTCAGAGCAATGACGAGATACAAAAGTTTCTCCCAGTGAACAGCCCAGACCAGTTCTTCTGGCCAGGAGATAATCCTGAGGTGGGGGAAATGGAGGGGCACCATCTGGCTAAAGTAGGCCAGCTAACCCACTCCGGTGTGCCCTTCCCTGGGACAGAAACCTTGCACAAGAAGGGGAAATGTCACCATTTTGGGGACTGTCTACTGTCTTTTACCTTTGGGGATCAACACTTGTTACGCCCTAACACCCATGGCATTACTTTATCAAGTCAGTAACCCTGCCAACATCCCAAAACACACAACTTTCTGTGGCAGACTCAAGGCATGGGGTATATTTCTTTTGGCTCTGTCTTGCCTTTATGGAACATATACCTTTTATGCTACGATAGGGTCTTTTATCGGAGAAGGCGATGGCACCCCACTCCAGTACTCTTGCCTGGAAAATCCCATGGACGGAGGAGCCTGGTGGGCTGCAGTCCATGGGGTCGCTGAGGGTCAGACACGACTGAGCGACTTCACTTTCACTTTTCACTTTCATGCATTGGAGAAGGAAATGGCAACCCACTCCAGTGTTCTTGCCTGGAGAATCCCAGAGATGGGGGAACCTGGTGAGCTGCCGTCTCTGGGGTCGCACAGAGTCGGACACGACTGAAGCAACTTAGCAGCAGCAGCAGCAGCAGGGTCTTTTATGTGCTTCAAAGGCCCTTTTATATCTCTTTTGCCATCTGAGATAACATCATGTCAGTATTTGCAAGTGAAAACAATAGATATGACCAGAGAACAGCGGGGATGTCTGCAGAGGTGGAAACATTCTCCAGCATACTTCTCAATATAGTCCATTCCAGATCATGACCTGTTTTGTAGTGGAAATTGAGGCACATAGACGTTTAGTGATTTTTCTGGAAATCATTGGCAGTGAAGACAACCAGAAGCCAGTTTTATAAATCTAGTGTTCATTCTCCTACTGTGCCTCTATTGTGTTATTTTTCTTGAGAATTAAAAACAAATACTTTCAGACAGATCAGAATCCAATTGCCATTCAAAGCTAAAGGTCTCCGAGGATTGATTTTATATTTTGTAATTGCAATAAGCTTTATAATAATGAAAGGAGTCTAGCAAGTTACCATGTTCATTCTAGATGAGTCCTGCCCAATAGAACTTTTTATGGTGATTGAAACATTCTACACCTGTGCTGTTCAGGACGGTAGCTGCTTCTGTGTCTGCCTGATCACTTGACTGTGACTCATGCAACTGGGGAAATGAGTTTTTAACTGTGTTTATTTAAATTTAAATCCCCACATGTACTAATAGCTTTAGTATTGGACAACACAGTACTAGACTTTTCAATACTTTCTTGCCATCTTCACTTAGATGTCTTCAAGTGAACAAGGTCAAATCAGAATTCTTGATTTTCCTTCCTCCCTAAACCTGTTTCTCCCCCAATAAAGCCATCATCGACTAGTTGCTTAAACCGAAACCTGTGTATCATCTCAGCCCCTTCCTCTCCCTCATCTCCTACACCCACTTTATCAGCAGGTTCTGGCTATTTTACTTCCAGAACCTGTACTGAATCCATCTGGTTCTCCCATCTCTGCTGCTACCACCCTAGGCCAAGGTAATGTCATATCTCTTCTGCACAATTTAGTGATCTCAGAATTGGTTACCGCTGATCTATCCGTTCACTGTTGCCTTTTCTAGACTCCTCCATACAGCTTCCAAAGAGACACTGCTAAGCTGTCCATTGGGTTGCATCACTCCGTGCTTGTATGAAAGAATTTGTAGAATTTATCACTGTTGGACCCTGGAGAAGGAAATGGCACTCCACTCCAGCACTCTTGCCTGGAAAATCCCATGGACGGAGGAGCCTGATAGGCTACAGTCCATGGGGTTGCAAAGAGTCGGACACGACTAAGCAACTTGACTTTCACTTTCACTTTCACATCACTGTTGGAACTTCTCTTGTTTTCTTGTTTGTACATTTATTTTCTGTCTCCTGTTGCAATATAGGAAATCAGTCCTGAATGTTCATTGGAAGGACTGATGTTGAAGCTGAAACTCCAATACTTTGGCCACCTGATGCAAAGAGCTGACTCATTTGAAAAGACCCTGATGCTAGGAAAGATTAAGGGTGGGAAGAGAGGGGGATGACAGAGGATGAGATGGTTGGATGGCATCACCAACTCAATGGACATGAGTTTGTGTAAACTCCGGGAGCTGGTGATGGACAGGGAGGCCTGGTGTGCTGCAGTCCATGGGGTCGCAAAGAGTTGGACACAACTGAGCGACTGAACTGACTGACTGACTGATTGCAATATAAGGACCCCTATGTCTGGAACCCCATTAACTCATTCACAGCTGTATCTCCAGCACCAACAACTGTGCCTGGCCCTTAATTTGTACTCAAGAATAATTACATTACTGTTTATGGTGGAAGGAGATGAGATAGCAAGAATCAAAAATGAAGATTTATAATTTGGTTGTTAATATCTAAGAGGATGCTGACATCCATATTCATGGGAAGTGGATGGTTTCTTTGACATTCTGGATGCAAGTAGGAAGGGTGGGTATTATGGCTAATTGTATTAATATTTATCTCTGAGTGGATAGGCTGGGCCAAAGTCCTGATGCAATCTCTGATGTGAGCCAGAAGTTCTTTTGTTCTCTAGAAGTCAATGTACGTCCCAGAGCTTGAAGTTTCTGTCTTTCCTATTGTTATTGAAAGAGGAAAGTGTCCTTCCACAGGACACTTTATATCCATCCAAGGAAAGTTAGATATTGATGGAAAGAAACATATCATGAAATTCTAGGGTAGAAAATGGCACAGCTGTGTCTGAACAGCAAAAGGAGGTTTTTCAACATGAGGCTGTTGTTTTTAAAAAAAAAAATTTGGAATATATTTATAGCCAATTATTTGAAACCAAGGAAACCTTTAATAAATAGGGTTTTGTATCCTGTTTTGCTTGAATATTGTCTTTTTTTTTTAAGGAAAATGCCTTTTCTGGCATTTCTTTATGATGGCCAGCCAAAGCTTTTTAAAGGGTGTATTATTACTTAAATCCATGTGCAAAAGTAAAATGAAACTGATGAGCTTGGGAGTATAGGCAAGTGAGCCAAGATCTGAGTTGCTTCTGTTCCCTCTGGTATTAAACAGGCCTAGGAAATGACTATGCTCTTAGCACGGGCTAAATTTAAAAGATGAAGTTAAAGCTTGCTTTATTCGAGTGTGTATTTGGAGACTTCTCTCCCTGTGTGCTTTTCTTACGCCCAAGTTTGTAGCCCTTCTCCCCTGTCCTACCAGTGCTGTGCCAGTGTTTTTGTGTGTGTGCCTTTATGGAGCATCTGCTGTATACCAAACACCTTGCAAGGTCCTAGAAAGACAAGGATGAGTTGGACACGAAGATTCTTATCCTCCAGAGATTCTGCAAACAAGGTAGCAAAGAGGCCAGTAAATGAAAAATTGAAACACAGGAGCCACTTGGATTAACAGAGACAAGGACAGAAGCAATGAGAGTAGAAGGCAGGGGAACATAATGAGAGGCAAGCGTGGCACAGCCTGAAGAATGCAGGCTCTGGATCAGAAAACAGACTTACGGTTACCAAAGGGAAAATGGTGGGGAGGGAAAAATTGAGATTGGAATTAACAGATACGTACCACGATATATAAAATAGATAAATAAGAACCTACTGTATAGCACAGAGAACTATATTCAGTACCTTGTAATAACCTATAATGGAAAAGTATTTTAAAATGCGTGTGTGTATATATATATATATATATATATATATTCTTTATACATTTATAAAATGTGTAAAGAATGATTTTGAATATACACCTGAATCATTTTGCTGTACACCTGAAACTAACACAACACTGTAAATCAAATATACTTCAAAAAAAAAAAAGAATATAGGCTCAGGAACCAAGCTGTCTGGGTTCACAGTCTGTCTCTGCCATTTGTGAACTGTGTGACCTTAGGCTACTGACTTGACCTCTGTGCCTCAGTGTGCTTACCTGCTAAATGGGGTAATAAAACAACCCATTTCATGAGGTTACTCAGATGTTTAAAGGAGCAGATAAAGCACTTGAAATAGTGCCTGGCATGTAGCTCCGTAAAGATCAGCTTTCATTATTACCTGTAGTAATGGTACATGATTATTGGTTGAATTGAGTGAATAATGCTTTACTGCTTTTACTGCAGAGAAGCTGTCCCTGCACTACCCAAGGGAGTTCACACAGGCTCCCCAGAAGTTTTGATTTTTTTAACTGAGACTTGAAGGCAGGCAGATACTGCAGGGAAAGAACATTCTTGACAAAAAGAACACAGTCTTTGGCAAAGATGCAGAGAAGTGGGAGGGGGGTGCTATTTAGGGACCTATAAATAGGTTTGTGTGGGTAAAGGACAAGATGGCCACCAGAGGGACTTCCCTGGTAGTACAGGGGTGAAGACTCTGTGTGTGTGGATCTGATTTTGCTCACTACTTATGATATTTTTGTGTGTGGGGTTGGGGGAGGGAAGGGGGCAGAAAGTCAGTTCAGTTCAGTCACTCAGTTGTGTCTGACTCTTTGCGACCCCATGGACTGCAGCACGCCAGGCCTCCCTGTCCATCACCAACTCCCAGAGTTTACCCAAACTTATCTCCATTGAGTCAGTGATGCCATCCAACCATCTCATCCTCTGCCATCCCCTTCTCCTCCCAACTTCAATCTTCCCCAGCAACAGGGTCTTTTCAAATGAGTCAGTTCTTTGCATCAGGTGGCCAAAGTATTGGAGTTTCAGCTTCAACATCAGTCCTTCCAATGAATACTCAGGACTGATCTCCTTTAGGATGGACTGGTTGGATCTCCTCGCAGTCCAAGGGACTCTCAAGAGTCTTCTCCAACACCACAGTTCAAAAGCATCAATTCTTCAGCACTCAGCTTTCTTTAAAGTCCAACTCTCACATCCATACATGACTACTGGAAAAACCATACCCTTGACTAGACAGACCTTTGTTGGCAAAGTAATGTCTCTGCTTTTTAATATGCTGTTTAGGTTGGTCATAGCTTTTCTTCCAAGGAGCAAGTGTCTTTTAATTTCATGGTTGCAGTCACCATCTGCAGTGATTTCGGAGTCCAAAAAAATAAAGTCTTTCACTGTTCCTACTTTTTCCCCATCTATTTGCCATGAAGTGATGGGACCAGATGCCATGATCTTCATTTTCTGAATGTTGAGCTTTAAGCCAACTTTTTCACTCTCCTCTTTCACTTTCATCAAGAGGCTTTTGAGTTCCTCTTCACTTTCTGCCATAAGGGTGGTGTCATCTGCATATCTGAGGTTATTGATATTTCTCCCGACAATCTTGATTCCAGCTTGTGCTTCTTCCAGCCCAGCGTTTCTCATGATGTACTCTGCATATAAGTTAAATAAGCAGAGTGACAATATACAGCCCTGAAGGACTCCTTTTCCTATTTGGAACCAGTCTGTTGTTCCATGTCCAGTTCTAACTGTTGCTTCCTGACCTGTATACAGGTTCCTCAAGAGGCAGATCAGGTGGTCTGGTATTCCCATCTCTTTCAGAATCTTCCACAGTTTATTGTAATCCACATAGTCAAAGGCTTTGGCATAGTCAATAAAGCAGAAATAGATGTTTTTCTGGAACTCTCTTGCTTTTTCGATGATCCAGCGGATGTTGGCAATTTGATCTTTAGTTTCTCTGCCTTTTCCAAAACCAGCTTGAACATCTGGAATTTACAGTTCACGTACTGTTGAAACCTGGCTTGGAGAATTTTGAGCATTACTTTACTAGTGTGTGAGGAGAGTGCAATTGTGTGGCAGTTTGAACATTCTTTGGCATTGCCTTTCTTTGGGATTGGAATGAAAACTGACCTTTCCCAGTCCTGTGACCACTGCTGAGTTTTCCAAATTTGCTGGCATATTGAGTGCAGCACCTTCACAGCATCATCTTTTAGGATTTGAAAAAGCTCAACTGGAATTCCATCACCTCCACTTTCCTTATTTGTAGTGATGCTTCCTAAGACCCACTTGACTTCACATTCCAGGATGTCTGGCTCTAGATGAGTGATCACACCATCGTGATTACCTGGGTCATGAAGATCTTTTCTGTACTTTCTGTTCAGATCTTTTCAGATCTTTTCTGAAGATCTCTTCTGTGTACTCTTGCCTCTTCTTCTTAATATCTTGTGCTTCTCTTAGGTCCATACCATTTCTGTCCTTCATTGTGCCCATCTTTGCATGAAATGTTCCCTTGGTATCTCTAATTTTCTTCAAGAGATCTCTAGTCTTTCCCATTCTATTGTTTTCCTCTATTTCTTTGCACTTATCACTGAGGAAGGCTTTCTTATCTCTCCTTGCTATTCTTTGGAACTCTGCATTCAAATGAGTATATCTTTCCTTTTCTCCTTTGCCTTTCACTTCTCTTCTTTTCACAGCTATTTGTAAGGCCTCCTCAGACAACCATTTTGCTTTTTTGCATTTGTTTTTCTTGGGGATGGTCTTGATCCCTGTCTCCTGTACAGTGTCACGAACCTCTGTCCATAGTTCATCAGGCACTCTATCTATCAGATCTAGTCCCTTAAATCTATTTCTCACTTCCACTGTATAATCATAAGGGATTTGATTTATGTCATACCTGAATGGTCTAGTGTTTTCCCTACTTTCTTCAATTTAAGTCTGAATTTGGCAATAAGGAGTTCATGATCTGAGCTGCAGTCAGATCCTGGTCTTGTTTTTGCTGACTGTATAGAGCTTCTCCATCTTTGGCTGAAAAGAATATAATCAGTCTGATTTCAGTGTTGACCATCTGGTGATGTCCATGTGTAGAGTATTCTCTTGTGTTGCTGGAAGAGGGTGTTTGTTATGACCAGTGCATTCTCTTGGCAAAACTCTATTAACCTTTGCCCTTCTTCATTCTGTACTCCAAGGCCAAATTTGCCTGTTACTCTAGGTGTTTCTTGACTTCCTACTTTTGCATTCCAGTTCCCTATTGTGAAAAGGACATCTTTTTTGGGTGTTACTTATATAAGGTCTTGTAGGTCTTCATAGAACAGTTAAACTTCAGCTTCTTCAGCATTACTGCTTGGGACATAGACTTGGATTACTGATATTGAATGGTTTGCCTTGGAAATGAACAGAGATCATTCTGTCATTTTTGAGACTGCATCCAAGTACCAAACTCTTTTGTTGACTATGATGGCTACTCCATTTCTTCTAAGGGATTCTTGCCCACAGTAGTAGATATAATGGTCATCTGAGTTAAATTCACCCGTTCCAGTCCATTTTAGTTTGCTGATTCCTAAAGTGTCGACATTCACTCTTGCCATCTCCTGTTTGACCACTTCCAATTTGCCTTAATTCATGGACATAACATTCCAGGTTCCTATGCAATATTGCTCTTTACAGCATCAGACCTTGCTTCCATCACCAGTCACATGCACAACTGGGTGTTGTTTTTGCTTTGGCTCCATCCCTTCATTCTTTCTGGAGTTATTTCTCCACTGATCTCCGGTAGCATATTGGGCACCTACCAATCTGGGGAGTTCATCTTTCAGTGTCCTATCTTTTTGCCTTTTCATACTGTTCATGGGGTTCTCAAGGCAAGAATACTGAAGTGGTTTGCCATTCTCTTCTCCAGGGGACCTCACAAAATGAGGTCCCCTGGAGAAGGGCACAGATTAATCAAGTGAAATAATGTGTTCACCTAGTTTCTTTCTACCCCCTACCCCGTTAGGACAGACACAGAGATGTCTGTCTTACAGACGCATTTGAGGATCTCATGAAAGTGATAGACTGACTCTTCCCTCAGAAAAATCACAAAGATACAATTTTCCAGATACCCCACATTGCCCTCCCCCTGCACCCTCATCTTGATCATCCAAACAGATCCCTGGATGCAAGGCAATCTTTTTGACCCCAGGCTTGCCTGTGGTTTTTGTATTCCCACCCCAAATTATTTTAAATTTAATTTGCTAGCACATCCCATAGCTCCTCCGTCTGCCATCACTGCTATTATCTGACCATGTGTCATAGGAACAGCCTTGGATCACTTGATGGTTATAATTAAAACTGAAAGTAATTATTAATATCTTATTTTGAGCCGTTCAAATTTAACTTGAGAGTATAGTGGCTACAGGCATGGGCCCTGGAGGCCAGCTAAGTAGATTAGAATCCCAGCTCTTTTAGTATCTTATTAACCTCTCCTTGCCTCAGTTTCCTCATTACAAAAGACCATGATGCTGGGAAACATTGAAGGCAAGAGAAGAAGGGGGAGACAGAGGATGAGATGATTGGATAGCATCACTGACTCAATGGATGAGTTTGAGCCAATTCCAGGAGATAGTGAAGGACAGGGAAGCCTGGCATGCTGTAGTCCACGGGGTCGCAAAGAGTCAGATATGGCTTCGCAACTGAACAACATGAAGTTATTGTGAGGGTTCATTAAACTAACAAGGGAGCTTGCCAAGGGCACACAATGAGTGCTGTATTGGGTTAGCCAATAAACTTGTTCAGCTTTTTCCATAGCATTGCATGGAAAACCCTAATGAATGTTTTGGGCAACCCAGTATCTGCTATTATTATGTTATTAATTATGCTAAATGACATTCTGGAATGGGGTAATTAATGATGGATTCCTAAGAGCAGGAGCATAGATGAACAAAATCTCTCCATGCATTTCAGTCACTTTGGGGCCTTGCCGGTACGTACCTGAAGGCCAAGCATAGATTGCCTGGACCTGTGCTGTCTGCTATGGAAGCCACTAGCTGCTGTGACTGTTGACTGCTTGGACTGCTGCCAGCCTGAGTTGAAATGCGCTGGGTCTTGAAGATTTAGGATGACACACACACAAAATGCAAATCATCTCAATTGTTTTTTATATTATTTATATTATTCAACATTTTCTATATGTTGAAATGATAATGTTCTGAATAAATTCAGTTAAATAAATATTAAAATTGTCCTTATTTTTGCTTTTTTAATGTGGTTACTAGAAAGAACTTGGGCTTCCTAGGTGACGCTAGTGGTAAAGAACCTGCTGCCAATGCAGGAGATATAAGAAATGCCGGTTTGATCCCAGGTTGGGAAGATCCCCTGGAGGAGGAAATGGCAACCCACTCCAGGATTCTTGCCTGGAGAATTCCATGAACAGAAGAGCCTGGTGGGTTACAGTCCATGGAGTCACAATGACTCAAGTGACATAGCACACACACTAGAAAATTTAGAGTTATCAGTATGACTTGTGTTATAGTACTGTTGAACAGCAGGTCTTTAGACTCACCATTATCAGTAAAAGAAAAGGTTGTGATTATCTGAGAACAGGTGACCTCTGTTGGAAAGCATTGTGTGCCTTCCCATTGGCCTTCAGGTTATGCTGGACCATCTGTTTTTTCATTGGTTCCATAAAGGAAGTCAGGGCATGGTCCTCGGAGAAGGGAGTGGAAGGGCCAAGGCAAGAGCAACAACCAGGCAGGCTTCTGCCGAGTTGGAGGGGTTTGGATGAAAACACTACCATTTATAGTTATACTGGCTTCAGACTTTCCAAACTCCCTGAAGGAGATGAGGGAATGCGCTCTGTTGAGGAAGTTGAAATATGTAGGCGAAAAACTCTCCCTATTCCAACAGGAGCCAGAAAAAGCTTTGTTAATCTTTAAAAGAATAAATACTCACCAGGATGGCAGTCGCTGGGATCGAAGGCACACCCTTTCCAAATGTGATTTTCTTACGGGATGCTCATTTCATTCTATTTCAGATTCATTCCATCACCTAAAACCTGGTGACGGTGGGCCATATAGAGTCTTGCTGGTAAGTGCTCTTTCATTTTTAAAACAAAGTGACCATTTGACATTATTTTTGAAATGATATTCACACTTCTAAGTTAAATGCATCCTTACTGGTACTATGATTAGATGTCTATTTATTCATGTTTTCTTCCCCCCCTCTGAAATGATTCACAATGTTTCCGGCCCTAAAAAAAAAAAAAAAAAACAGATCAATCCATGTTCTTTTGCTCAGAACATGGTCAGGGAAAAGATCTATGATTACATGCCAAATACTATTAAAATAAAAACTTTTTTTGTAATGAAACTATTTCCAGGCCCCTGTTGATGGTCTGCGTGTTTCGAACAGTATCCAAAACAACAAAGTCTTACTTCAGCCAAGGAATTCAGACAGTCCCTTGCAGTGTGTTATAATGAAAACTGGCTCATAGCTGTAACTTATTAGCTTTCTTATTGCTGTATATTTTCCTCGCATCTCTCCTTAAACCTCGTGATTGTCATGAGATAACAGTTTTCTAGTGGTAGAAAACTTCCTATAGACCTAGGAAAGTAATGTACTTAAGTGAAAAAAGCTTCTAAGGCTTCATGTGGCACCTCTCCCTGATATGTGGTGTTACTGTTATTTGTGGTGTATTTCAGTTAGCTATTGCTGCATAACAAACCTCCCCCCAAATTTACTGCCAGAAATATAAGCTAAAATTTACTGACTCAAAATAGCAATCTTTTTTTGTGTGTGTACCATAATTCTGTTGACAATTTGAGGTGGGCCTAGGTGTGTGATTCTTTTGATTTCAACTGGGACCATTCATGTGTCTTTGGTTAACTGCAGGTCCAGGTCAGCCAGGCTGGGGGTCACCTGGCTATCGGCTGGAGGGATGACAATGACTAGGACATGTGTCTCAGTGCTCTGCAGGCTACCCTGAGCTTGTACCCCTGGCCTTTGGGCAGAGTACCAAGAGAGACTACAGAAGTGTCAAGGGCGAGGCTCAGAACTGCCATCACATTGCCTCTACCACATTCTGTTGGCTAAAACAAGCTCTGGGGAGATCCTAGATTCAAAAGGTATAGGACTAGATTCTACCTCTTGGTGAGAAGAGTTGCAGAATTACATTGCAGGGAAGACAGAGAGGGGAAGATCTGTGGCCATTTTTATAGTCCACCCTACAGTATTTATGGAAACATCTGTGATGGAATGAAAATCACCTGGAGGGTGAGAGAGCTCAGGACATGCTCCCATCTCATAGCCCATCCCCTCACCCTGGCTTTGTGATTTGCCATCTGGCATCTGGGTCAGTTCGCCAGGATCCTGGGTGGTCTTCTGATACCAGGTTTCCACTCCCATCCTTGCATCACGATATAGAACCGCCACACTAGTCATCCTCCAGTTCAACTTTCAGGATGTTACTCTTTTGCTCAGAAGCTGTCGCTGCCTCCATGTCATCCACCACACCAGTCTAGACTTCTCTAGTTTCCCTGCTTCCATTATCTGGCCCTGTTCTCTCCCACTATTCTTTTTTTTTCTCGCCAAACTAGCCTGTCTGCCATTTCTCCAACAGCAACCAGTTGAAATGATATTTCACTTGAGGACTGTCCAGAAGATAAAAAAGAATGATGTATGTGCAAGTGCTTTATCAATCATAAAATGTAATTTAAATACATTAACCAACTATGAAACTGTGACTCGCCAGTGTTTTTTAAAGGGGCAGTTCCCTCCTGGGGGTAATCATGGTAGTGATTGAAGAATAGACAAGGAATATCCAGTGGTAGAAAGGTTAATAATTACAGTATCAATAGTCACAATTAGTGTCTACTGTTTATTGAATGCAAACTGTGTGCTAGGCACTTTGCTAACTGCTTTACATAGAATTATTTGAAATTTACAAGATCATCTCACTCGGCTGCATCTGTATCATAATTGCAACCTGTTCCACTATTAGTGATTTAGTCCTTTGATTTCTTCCTCCTCATTCCTGAGAGAAATAGGTGTTAAAGCTGCTGTCAGCCATTGACAGCTTATCATTGTCAAGTACAAGGTGCTATAGAAGTGTCAGCTGCTTTGATTGGTGGGAGAAGTTGGGGAAGGGAGAGCAACCAGCAGTGTTAATGAAAGAAAAGGTGTGGGATGTGTAGGAATGGGTAAGAGGGTACCCAGATGCCCAAGGAAGGATGAAGTGGGGATGGGGAGAGGTTTGCAGGAGGGCGGGAGAGTCGGGGGTTGTCTGAGACATTTGCTGACCTAACAGTTTGGCCCAGGGCTATTCCGGGTCCAAGGCCACCACCTTTTCACCTTGCTCCCTTGGAACTTCCCCATTCCGGCTGTCAAAACAGGCAGCATTTGTAAAATTGTCCTCCATTCACCATCCGACTTGTTACACATTAGTTTGATTACTGTTGATCTTGTATATGCGCCTGTCTTCTTTCAAAGATTTTTGAGGTGACGTCTAAATACACATGTAATAAGATCCAGACAGAGACGGAAGGGAGGAAAGTTGTGGGGAAGGAAAAGTAAGGTGAAGTCAGAGGTAAGGTTAGGGACCCAGTTCTTAAGTGAGAAGCCTGTACACGCACTAGCAGGCCCCAGGGTCTTGCCTCTGAGCTTCTGATAAGTTAGTACTAGGAAAGCATACTCAGTTAAGAGTTCTTGGTGGCTTGAGGATAAAAGCATGCTAGTTATTCAGAAGAAGCAAGGTTAATTGTGATTCTTTTGAAACTTGGAGGAATTTTCCCCCAGTGTTTATGAAGTGGATGCCACCGAGGGTAGCAAACGGCATCCCTATAGGAATGACTAATGAGGACCACCCTCGGTGTAGACCTGCAGGGTTGACACCCAGGTACAGCCCAAGAAGTTTGCTTTCAGTCTGGGTGTGCATTTCTCTGCTGGCCTTGCTTCATCCAAGTATAAAAGGTAGTATTTTCCACTGGAAAACAAGTGCATACATTCATCCCCACTCCTTCCCCTGTGATGCACGTCTGAGACTGTCAACGCTTCTTGATGCTGAGCCTGGACAGTTGGCTGCGGACCAGACTTGGCACATGCGTTGCAATCTCCTTACCGTCCCAGTTCTGAAAGAATAATAAACAACTTCCTGGGAAGTACTCAGTGAATGTTATTTCTCCCAACTCCAAATCATGCCATGCCCTGACTCAGTCTGCGGAGTGGCTTTTTGATACACTGAATTTGTATGGACCCTGTCCACTGTGACCTGTGCAGCCCACCGTCCTTGCTCCATGTGTCTCTCTCCTTCCGTTTTGAGCCCCGTGGCTCTATGTCATCTTAGATACCAGGGTGTTCTGTACCTTTGGGGGGAACCAGGGCAGTTTGAGAAGCTTATTGGAATATGATTAGTGGACTCCAAGGATGTGTTGGATGGCAGCAAACTATAAACTGAGCTATATATTGTCCACTTCTAATTTTCCTCTTCCCAACTTTAATAAACTTTTCCAAGAGTAATGGGTCTGATTGGTTGGCAGCACTGGTAAGATGAACCAGCAGGAACAGAGGATGATGTGAGAGTAATGTGTATAAGATGAAAAAAAATTTGTCAGAAAGGAGGTCAAAATTTCATGAAGACTGCCCACAGAGGGGTATTTGCTTTGGGGCTTTGTTTTTCTTTAGATCAGTTTTCTTAGAGTTATTCTGGTTGCAAGGAACAGAAATCCAATGTAAACTGGTGTCATCTACTTGATGACTAAAATGTCCATGCTAGCGTGGACTTCAGGCATGGGTGTATGCATGGGTTCAGAAACAATTATCGGGCTGTTATCCTTCACTCTCTTCATCTCTTGGCTCTGCTTAACTCAGTGAGCTTCATTCTCAGGCAAGAGCCCCTCCATACATTGCAGAGGTAGACACTAGCATTACATTTCCATCATCTTCACAGCTGTGGATCTCAGCAAATAGAGTGCTTCTTTGGCCTTTGTTCTATTACTATTACCAAAGAGGTTTGGCCCTGTTTGGATTCCTTGTCTCAATCCCAGGAGTAGGCAGTAGACAGTAAGCAGCATCTGTTTGGCCAGGGCTTGTTCATGTGTTCCCAAAGAAAGGATGAATCCCACCAGAATCACATGAAGTAGGGTCCTTAGGAAAAAACGAGGAATGAGGATTTTTTGTTTGTTTGTTTCCAGAAGAACGAAAGAGCATGCCAAGCAAATAAATTTTTTAGGTACCAGTGTGTACTGATTTAGAAATTCTTAATGTGGGATCCATTAAACTTGAAAGCTTAAAAATTAGATTCGGCTTCAGTTACATTGACTACCTATTCCAAGTTTGGTATCATGATGGAGACTAGCAACAATGAGCATACGGAGAGGAGGAAGGTGGATGACCCCACTGTGGGGTCAGGTAGGCAGCTTTTGGCCTGCAGACCTCATGTTGCATCCCCCAGATCTAGATTATTAACCTAAAGACAATGGGCTTCAGTGGATCTGTAATCTATTGAATGAATCAGTGAATGGGCTTCTGTAATTATTTGCAAAGTGGTATGTGGTATTTTTTTTTTAAACTGAAGAAAAGGATCATGCTTCCTTCATTTTTTTTATGGGACTCCCTAGCTCCCTACTGCTTAAGAGCCAGTACTTCAGACTTACTTGAATTGTTTTAGATTTGGCTAGCTTAATCCTATGTGTTCATTTCTTTTCTTGGCTAAACTAATAGAGTTTAGCATCCATGATAAACACAGCTCCTTATGGAGCAGACACGGTGATGTCAGTGGCTGAGTATGTTGCATCAAATTGCACGTTGAGGTTTTTAGGAATGTATGTAAACTTATCACAATCGTAGTTGCCACTTACCTAATACTTACTCTGGTGCTCACCCCATGCTAAGTGCTTTATGTGCATTTTCTGAACTATGCATTTATGCATGTGACTGTAATTCTGTGAACCTCGGGTGTGTTATGGTACCACCTGCTGGAACCAGCTCCTTCTGGCTGTCTCTGGATTTTTCCCTCTTCTCCACGTCGTCTTGTGGGAGTCCACCTCTCTCCATGCCGTACCCACAGATAATAGAATCCCAGAATTGGAGGAGATTGCGGAAATCATGCAGTTCAGTGGTTTTCAAACTCAGCTTTCTATTTTTCTAGCTCAGGGACTCCTGAGAGTAAAGGATGGGAAGGTCCCTTGACCCTGTCATGTTTCAGTAACCACTGGCTGCTGAGAACCATTCGTCTGGGAGCACAGAGTCCAGAGTTCCATGTGAGACCTGAGGTTGAGTCCAAGCTACTACTCTGCTCACCTACCTGTGTGACTCTGGGAAAGTTGCCTCACCTCTCTGAGCCACAGTTTCCTTTTCTGTCAAAGGGGGTGATAATGCCTGCCCCATGGCGCTATTGGGGGCCTGGATGAGGTCACATCTATAAAATCCTCATCCCAGTGCCTGGCACACAGGTAGCGATGCAGAGGTTAGCTGTGACCAAGACACAGCACAACACAGCTTGTGAAACGTAATTAAGACATGGCTTTATTCTTGTCTCTCACTGTGCCTTTAAAGTTTATTCACTAGGATGTGTTTCTGTTTCCTGATGAGAACTTCATCAGGCCTGTGATGTTTCTGGTTACTCTTAGGTAACAAAGAGTCCTACGTTCAGTCCTTAATTCATGTCCGACTCTTTGCAACCCCATGGACTGCAGCACACCAGGCTTCCCTGTCCATCACCAACTCCCAGAGCTTTCTCAGACTCACATCTGTTGAGTCAGTGATGCCATCCAACCATCTCATCCTCTGTCGCCCCATACTCCTCCTGCCGTCAATCTTTCCCAACATCAGGGTCTTTTCCAGTGAGTCAGTTCTTTGCATCAGGTGGCCAAAGTATTGGAGCTTCAGCATCAGTCCTTCCATTGAAAGTCCTATGGTTTCTTTAACTGACACACAGGCACTCATGTACACACATGTAAGTACCCATCCTTTATGGAAATTGGAAATGCTCACTTTAGTCTATGTATGGTCACTTTTCACTCCAAGAGAAGACTTCCTCAATCTTGCCCGTCACTCAGGCCTGCCCGGGTGAGGCAGAGAGAGGGGAAAGTTCTTACCTGACCACTGTTGTCAGGCCTGGTGCTGGGTTCTCTGAGCCTGGCTGGTGGGTGGATGGGCTCTCTCACTCTTCTGGCTGCTTCTGAGGCAGCCCCTGGGGCTCCCTGCAGGACTCCCCTGCCAGCGCCCTCCATCTGGGTCTCCCAGGACTCAGGCATTGCCTCTCCTGCTGTCTGCTGCCGTCCTCAGCACCTTCTGCTTCCCATTCGGACTCTCTCTTTGGGCTTCACTCACCCTCAGTGTGAAGCCCTGGTGGGCGGAATCTGTTTCAAGGAGAGCAAAGCTGACATTCCTGGTACCCTTTAACCTACCATCAGGGGAGGAGGCAAGCAGTCACTTTCTTCTCCTCTGTCACGTCTCTTCAGCCCCCTCCCACACTGTGGTTCCTCGGGTGGGTGTCGTGTACCAGTTCCCAAACACAAGGAGACACGTATCAAGCCCTCCACGTGTTGCCTTTGAAGCTCTTGTCTCCAGATTTCAGATGAAAAGTGTACGCCTACCACCCCACCCACCTCAGGGAGGGTGGGAATCAGAGCATTAGCAAGGAATTGGCCCCACAAAATCCTCCCATCACTTTCCACTGTCGTGAACCTGTTTATATCCTCCTTGTGGACCTTTGAGCCAGCTAGGTCAACTTCTTAGAAATTTCCATGTAACGGTCTGGCTCCTGGCTTTGGAATTTCCCATCTGTTGAATTGTGTTGCCTCAGTGGAAACTTCCACTTGAGCATCTTATTATATTAACTGTTGGCTCAGTTCAGGGAACTCTTCTGCAACAGCCCTAAAAGCTGTCCTTCAACCTGTGCTTGAAAGCTGTCCAGGCATGGGAACTTCCCACTTCCCTCCCTCACAAGCATCCCATTCTGACTTTCAGATGCTTGGAGTTGTTGGAAAGATGCTGCTCCCATGAAGCTGAGCCTGGGTCCCCATAACATTCTCTTTAATGGGATTGAAACTGTGTGTGAGGCTCATCTGAGAAAATGTGCCTGGGCTCAGGGATTCGAGGGACAGCCAGGCTTGCACCCGCACTCCATTCTCTAAGACCACCGGGAAGCTGCTGAGCTCGTCTCTGGGTCTTTTTCCCGTGCTGTCACACCAAGGTGCACTTAACCCCAGCAGAAAGCGAGTATTGGGAAACTCTGCTCAAGCATCATTCCTCATGCTCATGACCCTCATATCCTTTCTGCTGATCTGAGAGCTGATCTGTTGGGCTTCATGGGGGCATCTTGATCGGGGCCCATCCACAGTTTATGAACTCTCCACATACAAGCCTTGCAAAATGTGCCCTACTTCCCTCCCAAACACCCCTCCCCAATTTTTTTTTTTTTTTTTTTTGCAGTTTTTCTCTTATGTTTAAGCGTCCTTTGGACTCAGCTGGTGGTCTACCTTGTCCAACCCCAGCATTGTGAACGGGCCTCTCTTCCAGGTGCCCTTCTGCATCATGAGCAACTTGGGCCACTGCGATGGTGGATCCCACAGCAGGCAGGTCGCTCTGTGTTTAGACTCCCACCCCGTGGTGAGGGCAGCATCTCAGATGAGCAAGTGACAGGTGCTAGCAAAATGCTTCGATCAGCTAAATTTAGGGAAGGAAGTCACTTTGGGGATGTCAGCCTTAGAAAATATTAAATGTGTTTTGGGTTCTTCCACAATGGACTGGTTTTCCTGGCCGGTCTCAGTTTTACATATCCAGATGTGAACATCCTCATGTTACTTTTCATGGCTGTCTACAAAGCTGGTGAGCTGTAGCTCCCCTCCCCTCCTCCTCCACTGCCCTTGGGTCCCCTCTCCTGCCCCGGATAACATTGGAGACAGAGACTCAGGGCACAGCTGATCTAGCCTAGCACTGCTCATCTAATCTTCTCTTGGCCTGAAAGAATATATATATCTTGGGCCACCGAAAACATCTAGATATGTAAAATAGCTAGCTAACAGGCTGTCACCTAAAGCAAGCTTTCTATTTATGTATTTTACAGTAGGAAGTAACATAGTATAAGCAGATAGAGTAGATTTCAGACCATTCCTCAGCCACTTGACATGCTTTGAGCACAGTGGTTTAGCATCTTTGAGCCTGTTTCCTTATCTGTTAAGTGAGGATAATTACAGTTGCCTTACAAGAGAGCTATATTAAAGAAACCAATGCATGAAATGAGTTCAGCACGATGGCTTGCCACATAGTATATATTCAATAAATGCAATATTACCATCGTTTGCATTTGACTATTGTAATGATTTCTAAAAAAAAACTTAAAACCTTGAAAAACGTATCAGTTCTCCAGCAATACTTGGGCAAGTCACTCTTTAAGTCTTAAATTTGACATTAATAAATGGAGGATAATCCTCCACAGGAATATTGAGAGGATTAAGTGAAGTAATCTATAGGAAATGCCCAGCACAGCCCTGGCACATAGTAAGCACCCAAAAAATGCTGGCTGTCATTTCCCCATCCCTGCATTATCTCCATTTTACAGATAAGAATTTGCAGAACGCTTTTTTCCTTGTGGTAAATGGCTTCACAAAGACACTTTTATATATAAGAAATTGTTCTCACTGTTTTGTTCAAAAAAGAACAGGAACATTTAGTCTCTGGCTTCCTTATAAATACCAAAGCATAGCATATATGAAAGCAAGCTATGTAACTAAACCAAGCAGCTTTCCAATTTTCTAGGCTTCACCTCCTTTCCTTGTTAAGTCTTGGGTAAGTGATTTTGTCACTAGATTAGGAGAAGTTTACATATTATTTTTACAAGTCCTGTGGAAATATGCAAACATAGCTATATTTAACTAGACGCTGTAAATTCAGATCAGTTTATTTTGTGCTCTTTCAATAAAGATGTATAGTAGGCACCTGCATGGCACCCAAAGAGGACTTGGAAGGGGACATGGAGGGGACAACAGGCCTGAGCTATATAAAAAGACGACCCAAACTGGGGGTCAGGGTTCTGTCAGGAAGATGGAGAGCTGGCCTCAGTGGAGCAGGGATCCCTGATGGGGAGCTTTGCTCCTGATACAGGGCAATGCCTGTGCTCCATGGAGCAGCTAATCCCTAGGGCCCTCCTGGAGCAGTGGGCAGTCCTGAGCCAGCAGAGCTCCCGTCTCCTTCTTTTTACTGACCAGTGCACTTGCTGCACCAAATAGCAGGTTTGCAAGGAATAATGATGACATCACTATTTTTTGGGCTGATTTTGAAGTTTGTGTCACTCATGCTTGGATACCTTCGATGAAGAAGTCATCCAGGTGAACAGGACACCTGCTCATAGGTTGGGTCTGAGTTACTCGCCCTTGCAGACAGTTCAGCGATCAGTGATCTTCCTGTCTGATCTTCACTGATCAGACAGTTCAATACCATGATCTTCCCTGATGTGGAAACTTGAAATGTGGCCGGGAAGCTCGAGAGAAAGGGGAGGAATGGGTAGGGGACCAAGCAGTGGGGCCACTTGGGTGGGTGGGTCAACAAGTGTTTATGGAGCATCTCAGGCAGGATACACGGAGAGCAGAACTGAACCTCTTGGCCCTCTTCCTTGCCCAGCTCGTGACCCACTCCCTGAGGCAGGGGCTGAGCCATGTGGCCTTAGAGAAATCTCCCATTGCCATTCTGTGGACAAGGCTCCTGGAAACCCCCTGCCCGCATATTCTCAACTTGCAGGGCCCATGATGGAGCTTCTGGCATTATGAAGCTTAAGCCTAAAGGATCTCTCACTGCAAGGACCCCTTCTGATGTCCTATAGCGCATGTGCTATTCCTAATTTCACATTCTTTTCTGAAAGAGGTTCCCAAATTGTATAAGACTCAGGATTCACTAAAAACTGGATCTGTCCCCAGACCTGGGAGAACTAGCACACACTCTGGGTCTTTGCCTGCATCCAGTTTCACCTTCACCACGATGCTGAAACTCCAGTTTGCTTCTCCTTCAGGAACAGGTGTCCCAGGTGGGCCCCTGCCTATCAATGCAGGGGACACCAGAGATGTAGGTTCGATCCCTGGGTCCGGAAGATTCCCTGAAGAAGGAAATGGCGACTCCCTCCAATATTCTTGCCTGGAGAATCTCAAGGCCAAAGAGTCAGACACAACTGAAGCAACTTAGCAAGCAAGCAGGAGCAGGCTTTTCCCCTGTGTGTCCTCTGCTGTGGCTAGACCCAGCCAGACCTGAGTTCCCACTGGGAGCTCCTAACCCCATGACTGAGGGGGAGGAAGTCCCAGCCTCTGATTGCCGTCTGGGCTTCTTCCTGGCTACCAGACACCCTCCCCTGGGTGGAAAGGTCCCACCATCCCTGCAGGAAGGCAGGCCCTTCTGTGGCTTTGTGATTGCTGAGAAGGCCCTGAAAGGAGCCAGGCAAGAGGGAGCCAGCCCTGCATGAAGCATCAGCTGGCTGAATTAAGCCTAGTGGAAGATTCTCCTTTAAAAAGAAAAAGAGAGAATATCCTTGAAACTGTTTCAGCTTTGGCAAAACCATAACTCTGATCTCAAGTTTTGGGAGAATGGGCCAGCCAGCCTACAGGACTAACCGTGTGGGCTAGCTCACTGTCAGCAGTGATCATGCATGTCCCATTCTTCTTAGTCTGCACAAGGGCTAGAGTGCTTTGCTAATCAGTCAGGACTAAATGTACTGGGAAGAAGAGAGAGGAGGGGAAAGGCCCTTTTTGTATGTGAATATCTTTCTACCACTGTGCAAAAGGATATCCAAATTTGAAAATAATGTTCTCTTTCAGTCAAATAGTGGCCAACTTCGCCCCCTGGTGGATAAATAGATAACTGTATAAAATGAGCCATCATGCACATTGCTATGGCTGATGATCTGGAAAGCAACTGTCAGCCTGTGATAAGTTAGGACACTGAAAGGGGCTGGGTCTCTAATGTTTGGGGAATGGGTTTTTTGTCTTGAAACAGTTATTCTAAGCTTCGGTTAGATTTTTTTTAAAAATATCTCTAGAAAGTAAAGTGGTTAAAATGCCACTGGGTTTGAGGGTTATACCTATTAAACGGCAGTGGACATTTTTTGCCAAAACTCTGCCACCGGTGCTGGTTATGGCAAATCCTTACCAGTCTGTGGGCTTCTTTTACTCCTTGAGATTGTGACAGAGACTTAACACCAACCAGAAAATATGAATTTCAACCACTAACTGGATATCTATTAGTGATCTTGACTTGCAAACTCCAGCTCACTGCTGCCCACATTGATATCTTTTGCTTTAGTCCTGGTAGTTTAATTATTTGCTTCAGTTCATTTATACTTCTTACAGTTGCCAGAAAGTCACAGTTGGGCTAACTGGTGATGGTTATTTCACTATTTCCTGCACCTTTTTATATATTCTTAGAGGTTAAACGCAGAACAGACTTAGAAGGATAATGGCTGAAATACAAAAACCTTCCCATGTATGTCGTTTTATGTTGAAATATGATTTTATCCTGTCACCTTTCGCAGGCCTCTGTAAATTACTCGGCTGCTTTTAATTACCGGAACTGACCTGATTATTAGGCTTCTACTGTAGCTTCGGTAATAAGAGCCTTCATAATTGAAATCTCATCTGCTGTCCTTTGTCCACTAAGTGGTAGCTTGTGACCCTGGTGAGTGTTTATCCTCTCCATTGTCCTGGATCTGCATCCCCCAAGTGGAGGAGACAACCATAGTGCTTATATTAATAATGCTTTTGATAGTTGTATTTTTTTTTCCTTTCTCTGCTCTCAGAAACCCTTAGATGCACTTAAGATTTGAAGGCCTGACATTGTAAGAAACTGTTTACTCATACATCAAATTAATTGCCTACTTGGGGCTGTTTTTCCTCAAAAGGAAGATTTGGAAGGAAAAAAATGTGCGCATACCTTGTAGGGTATTATAATTTTCTCAATATTTGATAGAGTTTTCTAATGATTATTGATCACATTTATATATATATTGTCTAATTTTTTACCTCATGTAAGCTTTATGTAAGAAAAAAAAATTTTTTGGTGGTATCATCTGTTTGTTTTTTCCCCAGGTAAATGGAAATCAACTGTCCTAAGCACCAGATAGGAATTGCTTAGTGGTTGAGGTGGGGATTATATTTTCCCAGGTGGTGCAGTGATAAAGAATCTCCCTACCAGTGCAAGAGATTTAAGAAATGTGGATTGGATCCCTGGGTCAGGAAGATCCCCTGGCATAGGGAATGGCAATCCACTCCAGTATTCTTGCCTAGAAAATTCCATGGACAGGGGAGCCTAATGGGCTATAGTCCATGGGGGTTGCAGAGTCGGAGATGATAGAGCATGCATTCACACACACACACACATATTTGCCCCAGAATTAATTGCTGGAAGATTTCTCTAGTTTCTTGCTGTTTGACTCACTGTGACAAAGCCCAGAGGAGGGAATGGGCCTGGGAGCCGCACTTCTTCCTGACCCAGCCTCACCCATAACACAAGCTGGATGCTTTTCTTTCCTTGCCCATGGTTTCAGCCACCACCCCAGTTATTTAAGGGGAGATGACACACACACACACACACACACACACACACACACCCCTACCTACCTTTCTTTATTCCTGGCCATCACACACACACACACCCCTGCCTTTCTTTATTCCTGGCCAACTCACATACACACACACACACCTCTACCTTTCTTTATTCCTGGCCATCACACACAAACACACACACTCACACACACCTACCTACATTTCTTTATTCCTGGCCAACACACACACACACACACACACCCCTTTCTTTATTCCTGGCCATCACACACATACCAACAGCCCCCTCCCCACCCCCCCCCACACACACCTACCTACCTTCTTTCTTTATTCCTGGCCAACACACACACACACACACACACACACACACCTTTCTTTATTCCTGGCCATCACACACATACCAACAGCCCCCTCCCCACCCCCGCCCACACACCTACCTACCTTTCTTTATTCCTGGCCAACACACACACACCCCTGCCTTTCTTTATTCCTGGCCAACTCACACACACACACACACCTCTACCTTTCTTTATTCCTGGCCATCACACACAAACACACACACTCACACACACCTACCTACATTTCTTTATTCCTGGCCAACACACACACACACACACACACACACACACACACACACCTTTCTTTATTCCTGGCCATCACACACATACCAACAGCCCCCTCCCCACCCCCCCCACACACACCTACCTACCTTTCTTTATTCCTGGCCAACACACACACACACACACACACACACACCCACACACACACACCTTTCTTTATTCCTGGCCATCACACACATACCAACAGCCCCCTCCCCACCCCCGCCCACACACCTACCTACCTTTCTTTATTCCTGGCCAACACACACACACACACACACACACACACACACACACACACCTTTCTTTATTCCTGGCCATCACACACATACCAACAGCCCCCTCCCCACCCCCGCCCACACACCTACCTACCTTTCTTTATTCCTGGCCAACACACACACACCCCTGCCTTTCTTTATTCCTGGCCAACTCACACACACACACACACACACACACACACACATATACACACACACCTACCTTTCTTTATTCCTGGCCATCACACACACACCCGCCCATACACACACACACCTACCTACCTTTCTTTATTCCTGGCCAACACACACACACACCTTTCTTTATTCCTGGCCATCACACACATACCAACACCCCCCCCACCCCCACCCCCACACACACCTACCTACCTTTCTTTATTCCTGGCCAACACACACACACCCCTGCCTTGCTTTATTCCTGGCCAACTCACACACACACACACATACACACACACACCTACCTTTCTTTATTCCTGGCCATCACACACACACCCGCCCATACACACACACACCTACCTACCTTTCTTTATTCCTGGCCAACACACACACACACACACACACACACACACCTTTCTTTATTCCTGGCCATTACATACACACACACACCTACCTTTCTTTATTCCTGGCCATCACAGATACACCCACACACCCCCTCCCCCCGACACACACACCTACCTACCTTTCTTTATTCCTGGCCAACTCACACACACACATACACACACACCTACCTTTCTTTATTCCTGGCCAACTCACACACACACACACATACACACACACCCCTACCTTTCTTTATTCCTGGCCATCTGTCCTGTTTCCACTGTTGAAACTGGCCATTAATCTAACATTGAGACAGCCTGATTCATTAATGATTCCTTGATATTCAGATAATTGCAAGGCTGAGCAACATCAGAGTGGTTTGTAAGCTCTCTAATTTCAGGGCATTTTCAAGCTGTCATTATTACTCACAAATGGCAGCCCTCTCAAGTTCAGACTCTGCTGACCAGGAAGGAGAAGGTCAGACTTTAGAAATGTGTATTTGAACTTGGTCCATCTGGGGTTAGTGTTTTTGGTAAAGAGCAGGTTTTGCAGACGTTAGAGGATCAGAGTGACAGGGCCCTGGGTGTAAGTGCAGAGGCGCCCTTCTCCTTTGGTCCCGACCGCAGGCTCACCCGTCTGTGTCTGTCTCCAGGCTCCTGCCTGCTCCATCATGTGTGCTGCCTCCCATCACTTGATACTGGGGTACCCCACAGCCCTGTATAATGTGGTACCATATTTATTTTTTCCCTGCAAGAGCTAGATGTCAGCACGTAGAAGAACATTGGCACAGAGCAGGCACTCTGAAGATTTCTTGAGTGAGTGAAGGAACACATAAACAGGGAACAAATGAACAAACAGACACATTCATTCTGGATCCGTCCTGAGAGGAACAGCACTCTTTATAACCATAATAAGTATATTGAAACAGCAGTGCAATGTTAGTTTTTGTCTCCCTAAACTAAAATTTATCTTATAATATGCCAGTTTGCAAGGCCAGCTATCAGCTGGGGGACTACAAATTGACAGGAGTGTCTTGGAAAAAGTTGTTAGTATATCCTTAAATATACAAATGAATGGAGAAAGGTCAATAGTTGATGGGAAAAAAAGAGAAAGTGCTACATTTTGGAACTGTAACAAAATTATACAACTGCCCAAGATCCTGCAATCAGGAAATGCCTATGTAAAATGAAATCTTTCTGAAATCATTAAAAATTATGTGTATTCACTTGTGTGCACTGTAAGTGCAAAGCCTAAATCTATCTGATTGGGAAGAAAAGAGCTGAACAAACCCAAACTGAGGAGCATTCTACAAAATAACTGACCCTTTACTCTTAAAAATATCAATACTGTGAAATACAAAGAAAGACTTAGGAATTGTTCCAGATTAAAGGAAACTAAAGGCCTTGCAGGTGGCCTAGACGAAAAGAACTGTCCTGCCAGAGCAGGAGACATAAGAGACAGGAGTTCGATCCCTGGGTCATGTAGATCTGCTAGAGAAGGGAATGACAACCCACTCCAGTATTCTTGCCTGGAGAATTTCATGGACAGAGGAGCCTGGAGCGCTACCGTCCATGGGGTCGCGAAGGATCGGACACAACTGAAGTGATTTAGCCTACACACAGAGATCTAACAGTTGAGTGACTGTGTAGAATTTGGGGTTTTCTTTTGCTATAAAGGACTTTATTGGGACAATTGCTGAAATCTGAATGAGGCTGTAGATTGGATAACAGCAGTGTATTAACTGTAGTGAGGTTTTATTAAAAGAACTCCTTATTTGTAGAAAATACACTGGGAAGTATTTCGGGATAAAAAACATTCTCTCTCCACTTCCCTGCCTCAGAGGGAGTGTGCAGGGATTAAAGTAAATTGTAAATGTTGACATTTGAGGAATCCAAATCTGGGTGAAGGGGATCAGAGAATTCTTCGTACTAGTCCTGCAGCTTTTCTTTAGGTCTGAAATTATGTCAAAATACAAGTTTTAAAGCCGGATGCTTAGGAAGAATTTATAATCACTTAGGGAAATGTCATTGCTGAAAAGGAACAAAACAAAATTACATAATAGAGTGTGATTTCAGCTACATTAAAAACTCAGAGAGAAAAGTAAAAGGAAATACAGCAACGTGTTAACTCTTGTTATCTTATATCCATGTTAATGTATTTCACACATTTTCTATAAATAGCATGCATTTCTTGAAAAATAAGGAGGAAACAAAATTTCTCAAGAAAGATGATGGCTAACTCTCAAAGAAAACCTAAGTGAATCTTGTTCTTTGCGTCTTTAGCACCACGCACCTCATTCTTAGAAGGACACCGTATATGTACAGAAACTTTTAAACTTTTCTTTTTCATTACTGATATTTCGGCTTCTCCGGTGCCTCAGTAGTAAAGAATCTGCCTGCCAATGCAGGAGACACAGGAGATGTGGGTTTGATCCCTGGGTCAGGAAGATCCCCTAAAGAAGGAAATGGTAACCCACGGCAGTATTCTTGCCTAGAAAACCCCATGGACAGAGGAGCCTGGTGGGCTACAGTCTGTGTGGTCACAAAGAGTTGGATACAACTTAGCTATGAACACAAGCATGGGCAATGATATTTCAAAGGAAATCCTGTATTGGGCAGTAGCTGAAATAAGATACCCCTTAAGCTTTGTCTAGCCCTGAAATTCCTTCCTCTTCTTTCCAGTTCTATGGAAGTCAGCACCTCTGCAATCCAGACAGGGTGCTAGATACCAAGGTGTGTAGGATTGAAAAGCTACCCAGACCCCACAGACAGGCCAATCAGTGATTGCCATCCCATGCTAGGTACTATAGGAGCATAGCAGCTCTTACAGTGGGTGGACCTGGCTTGGGGCAGGGGTGGTGGTTGTGCAAGGCAGGGATGAATCTTAGACCTAGAAATTTAAATGAAATCTTGCCATTTGGAAAAGGGTAGCAGAGCATTGTGGGCTGAGCATTCTTCTGTGTCTAGCATATGTCTGCACTCTGGCCCATTGGCATGTCACTCTGGAGACCCTGGCTGGACAGGTGAGAGTTTTACAGAACCCGGGAAGCTCCAGGTCCCACAGGGTCTGCTTTCCCAGGTCTTGGAGGAAGTGGCCCCGCTGCAGGAAGCAGGCCGAGCTTTGTGTGGCTCTGGAGCCAGGCTCCCTGTGAACCTGAGGCCTCCATTTGCAGAATCACTGTTGGAGTTTGCCTGATGGCCCCCACCACAGAAAGCAGATGCTGCATAGATACCAAGGGAGAATAGAATAAAGGAGATGGCAGAACCATGTTGGAGAGTTTGCTGATCTCTGATATACTCAGTGGAATTCCTGGAACCTACTTTATTCATTTGGTATCAGACCCTTCTGCAAGGGGTCAGGTCTGCTCATGTGGCCTCACAGTGTCTGGAGTCCCAGAGTTACCCCCAGAGCAGTGTTGTTGAGAAATGTTTTTCTTGAGGAATGTGTTCCCTGGACAGTAACTATTCTTTGAGCCATTCATTTGCTTGGGCACATTGTCCTTTCCAGTCCTTAGAGCTTGGGGCCACCAGTACATAAGTATTTGTTAAACCACCACATAACTAGATCAATCAGAGGCAAAATAGTGGTTAAGAATCCTACACTTGGGTTGCGCTGGAAGCTTCTCCATTTGTCTTGGAAACTTTTAAGCATTTTAGAGCATGATATTTTTACTTGTATTACTTTCATATTTCCATAGTTTGTTAAGGACTGCATGAGTTGATATTAATTCAGGATATAATATATATAGTAAGTGTTTGATTCCTGCTGCTGCTACTGCTAAGTTGCTTCAGTCGTGTCTGACTCTGTGCAACCCCATAGGCAGCAGCCCACCAGGCTCCCCTGTCCCTGGGATTCTCCAGGCAAGAACACTGGAGTGGGTTGCCATTTCCTTCTCCAGTGCATGAAAGTGAAAAGTGAAAGTGAAGTCGCTCAGTCGTGTCCGACTCCTAGCGACCCCATGGACTGCAGCCCACCAGCCTCTTCCATCCATGGGATTTTCCAGGCAAGAGTACTGGAGTAGGGTGCCATTGCCTTCTCCTCGTTTGATTCCTACCAGTTATTATTAATAAGCATTGGTTAGCACAGTACATGAAGAGAAAGCACTGGATTCTTAGTCAAGTGACCTGCTTTCTAACCTAAACTTTACCCCAAAAGTCCTAGAAGAGAAACAGAGCTGGAAATAGGCCTTACAAACTTTTTAGCATCTAGTCCAACAAGCTCATTTTCAGAAGCTTAGAAAGGTATAATGAACCTTGCAAAGGCTTATTAATCACAGCTTTCATGTCTGTTCATTCATTTTTAAAGCAAGAGTAGTAATCGTAGAGTAAGCCCTTAATTTCTATTAACTAGTGTTGTGGCATTGATTCTCAGTTTTATTATCTTCCTGACCCATTGGACTTTGCTTATTGTCCTGTCCCCACTATCTGGCACAGTGATGAGCATACAGTAGGTGCCCAGCCTACATTTGTTGAATGATTGAAGGAAGCATCTTGCTGAAGGTAGGATTTAGGCAGAGTCTGAATCAGAACCATGTTCTAGGGTGCAGATTCTAGGATGCAGGCCCCTTTCCCTTTAACTTGAGGCAACCTGCTTCATTTCCCTGCGCACCTTGGATTTGATCATCAGGTCCCTCCTGTGGTGAGAATGGGAGTCATCTGCCGGCCTTTCACAAAGACCTGTGGTTGTGTGCTTGAATGGCCACTAGGTGGCGCGGTTGGCCAAATAGCAGACAAAGTGGGGGTGGGGGCGGAATCGGATTGATTGCCCTACCAAGAGAACAGTAGGAGTGATCTGATACCCTTATACTCTTGGATGAGGTGGGAGGCTTGCCTTGAGAAGGAGGCAGGGATCCCAGGGTTTGTGTGCATGGACTTAGGAGCCAAGTGTGGGTTAGCTCTGCTCCTACCAACTAGACATCCTGAAACTTCCCTGGGGCCCTTGTTTCAGTGATGTCATGCATATAACATGCTCAGCACTTCTCCAGGGTGGGGAGGTGCTCTGCAAGGTTAGTAGCGATGAGTCTAGCTTTTGATACCATGAAACACCACTTTTCTGTTCCCTGCCAAGCCAAGTAGATGGGCTTGAGAAGCCTTTGCAGGAGAAGTCTGTGCCTTGCTCCCTGTTTCACAAAGCCAGAATTTAAAATATTCCCTTAAATGGAAAAGTGGATGGCGTGTCAGTATCAAGTTAAAAGGAAGCCTAAAATATTTGGAGGGACATCAGGACTCCTGAGAGAGTCGCTATGGAGCTTACTCAGCACAAAGCACAGTGTTGTGTGCATAAGTGGAACTCAGAGGGTAAGGGGATGATGGGGGATAGTGACAAAATGCCCTTTGCTCAAGTTGTTCAAAGAAAGAACTTGTTTCCTGGACTTTTATTCAGACCTGAGTGACTTATTTTTAAAATAGTTTGGGGAGAATCTCCTAGGAATAACTGTGACTAGCATTTGTTACGTAATTGACTACAGGCAAAGTATTGTGCTAAACACCATACATTCATTATTCTGTTTAATCCTTCCAGCAACCCTGTGAGGTTGGTTGGGTTATCATGCCCATTTTACAGATGAGGAAATTGAGTTTCAAAGAGTATAATAATAATAATAGCAAAAATTGCCTACTTACTAGAGATCAAAAGTTACTCTGAGTGCTTGAAGTACCATACTTACCCTCCTCTAAGTCAGCTGCTATTATTACCTTCATTTTACAGAGAAGGCAGCAGGTACAGAAAAGTTATGTAACCTTGCCAGGGTCACACAGGGAATGAATGGAAGTCAGAATACAAACCCCAACCCACGCGACTCCAAAGTTGTTGGATTGTTTACCATCGCACTATGCTGCCTCCCACAGCACATTGTATGCAGTAAGAGCGTGATAAGTGTTTGTCGAGTTGAACTATTCCACTCAGACTATAATTAGCCAAGAGAAGACTCCTTAAGGAAGAACTATACCGGTCTTCACACTCCCACCCAAAAACCACATTGGCCTCCATTATGGAATATATATGCAGCTCCATGTGCTGAATTTTGCTCCTGACTTTTTGTCAGTAATAGGATATTCTTCCATTGAAACAGTCAGGAAAAGTCTGTCATCGTGACAAATGTTTCCAGGAAACATTTCCACAGGGAGCATCTCAGAGAACTTTATCTGCTTCACACTTCTCTGGCAAGCATTTCTTGGGCTTGTTTGTTCTGCTAGAGTGGTGTCCAGCCACATCTCATTAGCTTCAAAAGGCCAGAGGGTTGCAGGGTGTCAAGCCAGCCCTGCACACCAAGCCGTCAGTGCGTGCATAGGGCACCCAAGCAGGCCTGCTTCCCTGTCCTGACACCTGGCTGGTGCTGGCGGATGTGAGCAGCAGACAGGACCTGCTGCCTCTGTTAGAGAGCTGGGCGCTGAGACCAGGCAGGGTTTTTTATTGTCATGGTGCCAGTGAGGTCTGAGAAAGGAAAGGACCCGGGTCTCTTAAATCATTCTCTGGGTATAATAATTCAGTCCCAGGGGTTTGGCTGGTTGTTTTTTTTTTTTTTTTTTTTATGCATGTGTTACTGAAATAGGAAACTCAAAAGAAGTTAGACTAAAACCTCCTCCTCAGACCTGTGACTCTGAGCACGGAGACTTGTTTATGGAAGCCTCCGTCTGCTGCCGCTTCTCTGTAAGTGAACTGTGCCGTCTTGTATCTTCTCAGAACTTCTCGGCATCTCTGAGGGTGGGGGTAGGGGGTGAACTGTAGGCCTCAGGTTCAATCTTTTCAAGGAAAGCAGTGCTTCTCTCTCTGAATATTTCTCCCTCAAAACAGATTTTTTTTTTCCATTGTAACAAAAATTATGCATGTCACAGGAGACAGAGGGAGAGTTTGGAACTGTTGACGGGGAGGTAATAGTCCACAGAGCAGGGTCCCCAGGCAGGCAGAGGTAGAAGTGTGAGAGCACAGGTAGAAAGGCTCCCATTTGTCACTGCCCCCTCGTCTCCACGACTTGTCACCTTCCGGCCATGCTGGCCCTTCGCTCACCTTTCCAAGGAACAGTTGGAAGTGGGTGGATGTCTGCTGTGTCATTAACAGAGCTACCGGACACGTGTGAGGCAGGGGAGGTGGAAGTGAGAGGCCAAAGGCGATGCTGGGCTCCTGTGGGTGTTTTCCTCTCTCCTGTCTGGAGCAGCGCTTCCTGCCTGTTCTCACGTAGGAACATCATATCAGGGTAGCGAGAGAGATGCCCAGAGCTCCAGCCTCTGGACAGTCAGGCCCTGCTTGGCCACCTGGAGCTGGGGCACACCCAAACCTTAATCCAGGGGTGCTGCTTGAGAGGCTCTGAGCTACAGGATCATCACCCTCAAAGTCATCATCAGATTACCACTATGCTCGTTATCCAAGACTCTTAATTTACCAAACCCTTTTGCTCTCAGAAGTTGGAAATTCAAGGCAGGTGTTTGATTTTTAGAGATTCTGAGGTCCAGCCCCTTCGTGGGACTTTGAAAAAAAACTGAGGGTCAAAGAGGCTTGAGCTGGGTCACCTGGTTGGGACCAGAACCATCCTTGTGCGCATGTGACTGTGGGATCAGTGTGAATGAGGAGGCATGACATCACACACACATGCGTGTGTGCACACGTTTACATCAGTACATACACACATACACACCAGGTCCAACAGGGCTGTACTTCTCCTTTTAAAGTATCAGGTTTTCATATCTCATTCTTATACAGTGTTTTAAAACCAAATAGAAATTTTAAGCCACATGGCTATACCGTGTTGCCTCCAGCTCAAACCCATTCCCCATCCTGAACTCAAAAGATGAGGGGCTTGGTGTTCAGAGCTGTTGCCCTTTGGGCAAAGACCACAGCACCCCGAGATCTTAGGGAACCTGATGTCATTTGTCGTCAGCCTGTGTCTAGTCTGAGACGCCCCTGTTATTCCACAGTGAATTATTGCAGTAGCCTCCCAACTGGTCTTCTTGAGTCCAGCCTCGCCTTTCGTACCAATTAATGTAGCCAGATTGGGCTTATTATAAACTACAGACCCGCTCATGCTGCTACTTCTTCCTTCTCTCTTCGTGCCCCTTTGATTAACTAGCTCTTCTGCTGCATTCAGGTGCATTAATGTTCCTCTGGGGGACCTTCCTGACTCAGCATGTCTGGTCTGGGCACCCCTATCATGCCCTCTCCATTACCTCTACTGACCCTGACCACATGGTCTGGAAGTTGTCTGTTTTTCTCCCCCCACCCTGCAGATGCAAAGCACCTTAGGATGGCGGATCTGTTTGATGAGTGTTTGTGGCCCCAGAGCGGGCACAAACAGCAAGAGCATTCAGTACACACGGCACCTTTGCATCTGCTGCTTGAAATGTAGTTTTTGCTTCATTCTCCAATGTCTGGCTCTGCTGCTTGTTCTATTTAAATGCCTTAGCATCTTGGTGGCATCAGGGCTCTCATATAAATAAACAACCTACCACTAGTGATGTCCCAGTACTAGGCTATATTTAGTACAATTTGTTCATAATTGCTGTTCATCATTATGACCCTAGGACACTATAAAACTCTTAAGTGCCCTTGACTCATCAGAAGCAAATTAAATTATTCACTTAGCAAACATTTTTGAGCATCTACTTGGTACTAAGCATGTTCTCGGCACTATAAAGTGTATAAGGATGGGTGGGGTGGGTTGTGCCTCTTGGAGCTGACTTACATTTTTTGTTTGTGTATCTTCCTATGTTGAATACTTTAAAGCCCTAGCACCTCACAGTATGAGCCCAAAAGATAGTGGTTTCTCTTCACTCAAGCACAGGAGTGGGATAAGCCTCTCTGGAGGATACAAGGATACATAAAATACAAACCCTGTCCTTAAAAAGCCAAAGGTCTAACAGAAGAAACAAGATTTATACCTAAGTGCCTCTAAGACCAAATAGAAAGTGAAAAATGCCCTAAGAAGCTACATCTGTTTGGGCTACAAGTAATAGGAAATCCAACTCAAACTGGCCTAAACCGAAAAGGGGACTTAGTCTCTCACCTAAGAAAAGAAGTGCAGAGGGAGGCCGTGCCCAGTTGACCAATTTAGTGCTCGTTGACAACATCAAATTCTAGCTATCATGTCAACCTCAGAGCATCAGCTAAGTCTCCACATAGGCACAGAAAGGCTGCAGGCATCCTGTCCTCTCATACCAGTACCAAAGTAGGTAACGATTTCTTATGCAGCCCTCTTTAAGAACAGAGAGATCTCTCAAAAGCCCCCAACCAACTCCCCAGTATGTCGTGTAGACCAGCACTGAGACAGATGCTCATTCATAAATTCAGCCCTGACAAATAGGATGGAGTCATTTATGTGCCCTCGAACAGTCTAGATTTTCCCTAATCACATGAGGAGATGATGCCCCTGTTCTGCCAGTACCGAGGAAGCAGGGGGATGGCTATTGAGTGACAGGCTAGAGTGCTTACCATAGAGGGAATTGTTAAATAGCTCATGTTGTTCTGAGGGAAACAAGGTGATTCTTCAGTGGAGAAGCGCTGCCCCGCCCCCCTCCCGGCTTCTAAGGGAAGAAATGCAGCTGTTGTGAGAGCAGGCTTCCAGGAACAAGGTTTCCAGGAGGAAGCGACATCTAAGTTGGGGCAGAAGTCTCTAGAGGGGAGAGATAGGATCAGATTTTTCTTTCAGGAACCACTGGCTGTGAAGAGGTTGGGGTGGGTTCTGGAAGGCAGACCAGCCAGGGAGCTGTCGCAGTGTTGCTATAATAGTTGTGGTCCTGAGTACCATGGTGGCGAGGGGGATAAAAACATACCCACTTGAGAAATACCGGGGAGGTCGAGTGAGCAGGACCAGGAAGAAGAAGCCGAGGCGCAGTGGGTGGGGGGAGCCCAGGGTGACTCCCGAATGTCTGGTTGGGCAGCTGCCAATGGTGACATGGCTCCCCGAGCAGGAAACCACAGCTGTGGGCATCAGGGGGCGATGAGTGCAGGTGGCATCGGAGCTTAGTGTGGACTGGGAGTGGGGTTGGAAAGAGCTTAAAGTCAATGCTCCCGGGGTCCTGCTAGGAGGCTACACTTGATCCTCCTAAGAATCTGTGCAGGGAGCTGGTGGGGAGAAAACGAGGTGGGAATGTGCAGTGAGTCACGTGGTAGGAAGGGCAGGGGGCAGGGCACATCCGTTCTCATAGGTGACCAGGAAGCAGGCTGCACGGCAGTAACTGGAGGAGAGCGGGGCCAGGCTCAAGAGGGATGGGGTGTGCTGGTGACGCCTGGGCCCTGTCCATGCGAGAGATGTGGTACCCTGCTTTTAACCTGGCAGAGGGCTTAGATGCACTGTCACCTCTGTGTGCTGCCTGGCCTGCTGGGGCAGGTGTTCTCGCGTGAAGAAGCGCAGACACCACCGGGCAAGGAGACACCCAAGGAGAGGGGGTCCGTGCAGCCCCGGAAGCAGCTCCCTGCTCTCCCCGCTCAGGCCAGTGCTCATTTTACCAGTTACAAATCCCTGTAGAGAATCTTGATTCACCCTGCCCGAGCACTTCAGTAAGTGCTGGTATTACAGAGCTAGGGAGAATATGATCCCATTTGGGAGGCAGAGAAAGGCAAAAAATGAAAAGAAAAATAAAATGCAGTGTAGAGTGAAGATAGAAACAGAGAATTAGGGACTGTGGGGCTTTGGACTGCTCAGAGGAGGGTGGGACCAAGACTGAACCCAGCAAGCCTCTGGGGGCAGCCCAGGTCCCTACCTCAGTTGTGGCTCCCTCTACCCACCAGCACACCGTGCATTATGATGTAAATGACCACCAGAGGTAGGAGTGGTCAGGGATCATCTCTCCAGTATAGAACATGAGCTAAAGCTTGGAGATATTTGAAAACGGGAGCTTTAAAAACCAAGCAAAAACATTCTTTCAGTATGTTTATCAGACACCCACCATGTACTCAGCTGTGGTCCAGGGACTGGGCATCAAAGGGGTTAAGACGAGGTCTTGCCCTCGTGGAGCTGAGTAGGGAAGACAAGACAGCCCCATGAGCTTGCTTCTGTAGTCTAAGGTCAGTGCTGGGGTGGCGCTGCAGGAGGCTGAAGGGAGGCCACGAGCTCAGCCAGGGAGTCACCAGGGAAGGTTGCTGGAAGCTGTGATCCCAATCAGGTTCGTTCAACCCTTGCCTGCTTTGAGTTTTTCATAAGGATACACGGATGTAAATTGGCACTTAGACGTTAAGTGTCTGGCACACAGTGAACATGCAGTGGCTGATAGCTAATATTATTTCCAGCTCAGATTAGCTCAGGGATGAGCTGAGAATAGAGGATGTTGCTAAAATAATAATACCTTAGTCAACTGTCAGGGGCATTAAACGTAAAAAAGTTAAAGTACTAAATCATTTAGAATAAGACTAGCAAATTGTTTTCAACTTGTGTGTCACCTACAGTTGATTGGAGCCAGGTGTTGAAAGGGAATGTTAATTCATGTCTGGGCCCAGTAAGAAAAGAGCATGTGATCCATTAGTGATGTCTGCCATGGGTGCAGTGGGGGAGGGGTCACAGGCAGGCCAACATTTGCCATCCTCAGATTAGAATGATAGATCAAATAATTGGGATCTGGCAACATAAAACCTATTAATCCCACCCCTACACACTTGGCATTTTTCAGAAATGAAAGTGCTCTGTTCATATGTGAATTTTTTTAAAGTACACCATCATACTTTCAAAGTTGTCTATTGGAATTCCAGTTTTTTCAGCCCAGTCTCCTATACTCCTTAGACAGCTGCCCTCTTGTCACTGATCAGAGCTGGAAGCAGAGCCACATCCTGAAACTCCAAGGAAAGATAAATGTAGGATAATTAATTGCTATAATAATTAAGTTGTATTTTCTCCCAGTGGCAGGAGAGCAGAGGAACATATGTTAGATTCTCCTTAAGTGCTGATGTAGGGAAAGGGCTGCTAACGAGAACATCCAGTTATTCAGAGCTTCCCATTAAAGGGTTAGCACATTCAATCAAGGATGAGCCAGGCGCAGAGGAGAGAAGAGACCACAGTTCCTTCCTTGTGTCTTGGTAATAACTCTTGCTGAAAGACAGATGTGATACAAATGCACTGGTACTTGTCACGCTTCACGGTCATTAACCTGACATCTCTATTGGGCTGCGTTAAATGCTGGTTTGGGTTAGAAGGCAACCGTGAATGCTAAAAGGTGGGGAGAGGCACATTTACTACGTGAGTTTACTAGCATGTGTGGTTTGCTCCCAAACTGTTTGCCTGTTGTTTGGGCTTGGCCCTTCTGGAGTGTCCATAGAAGAACCCTTTCCACCCGTCTCACTTTTCATGCTGCAGTATCAATTAGATGTATCTTTGGGGGATGCTATTGAATGAGAACAAGGGCCAGGGTATGGCTGTTTTGGTTTTAAGTGTCCAGGGAATATTGTAGGGAGCAGTACGACCTCAGGCATTGGGTGAGTGTATTTTGGGAGAAGTGCATGTACTTTTGAACTCATGATCCTAAACACAGCAACCCTGACCTACTGGAAGGCCCCATCCTGGACGGTGCTGCCCAAGAGCACATTTATATTTATACAAAAACATAAATGGCCATTCTTGGAGACTGTGATTCTTACTAAAATATTTTTTTGAAAGTGGATAGAATGTGAGTGCATGTATAGGAGTGTGTGTGTGTGTGTGTGTGTGTGTGTGTGTGAGATTGGGTAAGTTCAGGTGGCCCAAGTAATAAAGTAGTTTAAAACTATTGAAAAAGTATTTTCATATAAAAGCAAAAACAAAAGTGTATGCATCTTTTTTTGAAGTGAAAGTGAAAGTCACTCAGTCATGTCCAACTCTTTGCCACCCCATGGACTATACAGTCCGTGAAATTCTCCAGGCCAGAATACTGGAGTGGGCAGCCATTCCCTACTCCAGGGGATCTTCCCAACCCAGGGATCGAACCCAGGTCTCCTGCATTGCAGGTGGATTCTTTACCAGGTGAGCCACCAGGGAAGCCCAAGAATATTGGAATGGGTAGCCTATCCCTTCTCCAGGGGAGCTTCCTGACCCAGGAATCAGACCAGGGTCTCCTGCATTGCAGGCAGATTCTTTACCAACTGAGCTATCAGGGAAGCCCTTTTTTTTTTTTAATGATGAGCAGAAAATACTTCTTTCCCTCTTAATGTTATTTTTAAAGTGTCAAACATGTTACCTGATGCTACATAAAGTGTCATAAAATATGAAATATATGCAATCAGGGCAGGGAGGGTGGGTGGGAATCTATCCAAGGCCCTGATGCTGTAACTGAAATGAATCATTAAACTGAAAGAACTGAAGTTTCAAGCACACGTACTTGCCAGTGTGATGTGAGTCTGAGACAAATTATATGGCTTAATAAGGTATATAAATATGTGCAGGATATTCTGAGAAAGGAGTGGGCCTAGAAACCTAACCCCAAGTTACAACACTGTTTCTATGGGAAAATATGCTCCCTAAGTGCCTTCTTTGAAAGCCAACTTTTGAAACCCTGCCGATTTATAAGTTGGGGGTTAATGATACAAAGCGATCACCTACTGATGCGTAGAATTCTCAGCCCGAGTCCGTCATCAAGCATTTATTGAGTAACTGCTGGGTGGATTACCCTCTGATAAGCATGGCAGGGTGAAACAAAGGAAATAAAGGAGCGTTTCTGCCCTCAAGAAGCTTGTACCTAGCCGGAGAGGGAAAGCATGCCTGCAGAGCAACCTGAGAGCATTCCCAGTGCCTGCGCTACAAAGCAGGGGTCCTGCAGGCCGCAGCGTGAAGGAGGGATGTAAGACCTTGTGGCGAATCAGGAAAATGTGGGGCCCCACCAGCCGAGCCTGTCCCTATTTGTTATCCCCATAGGCACACCGAAGACTTTCCCACTCTGCCCCTGAGAGCCTCACAGAAGCATGAAGCCATGGCTGCAGGGAATGTCACATGATCCTAGGATGCTGAGCCATTCAGAGCCACAGCTGGCATGTGGTGTTACCTTATTAGGAAAGGTTCGGGTTTCTTCCTTTTTTCCTTTCTTTCTGTCTTCCTTTCTTCCTTCCTTTCATCTCTCTCTCTCTCTCTCTCTCTCTCTCTCTCTCTCGAAGGTAGGTAGACTCTTGGCAGTCTGGGCAGGGATGTACCTCCTGTACCCAGAGTTCTAGCTCTTCAGCACGCCCTAGTGAATCAGAGTCTTTCTGAGATTTGGAGCCTGACTTTGTGTGTTTGGGGTGTCATTTTCTCAGAGACTCTACAAATGAGACAAGCGGTGACTCAATAGCAGCAGGCAGGCCCCTTGCCATACTTGTGAGACAGAGCTTTGGCTTTTCATTTAGCTCCAGCCTGGAGGTCACCGAAAGGGAGAAGGGACATCAGGAGAGGGGCAAATTGACTGTAAAATTCCTGAGTCTGGGACTGTGTTCCATCCCCCTGGGAATGCTGACAGCCTGCAGAGAAGGGGGCTGTGGCCCAGGCTGGTCTGCCAGGTGAGGCATACAGATCAACCGCTGTGTCCTGATGGGAAATGCCTAAAAATAGACTGTTTGCTCCCTTCCCTACATTGCCTCCGAGGAGTGCTTCCCAGAGGCTGGATCAGCAAATAATTGTGCCCAAGCCTTCCTTATGGTTCTGTTCTTCAGCTTTTAGAGGCAGAGTCCTTGTTACTCTTTATGCTGTGGGGCAAGTAGGGTGGGGGTGGTGGCATTCCTATCCAAAAGGTTTAAACAATAATGGTAATGTAGCAGCAAACATTTGTTGAGTGTTTACTACATTCCAGGAATTGGAACCATTTCATGTGGTTTACCTCATTCAGTTCTCCTTATAGCCCTTAACAGAGTTTTTGCATTATTATCTCCATTTTGCAGATGAGAAAACTGAGGCTTAGGGAGGTCAGGTAACCAACCTCTCTAGAGCCTCGCTGCTAGTAATGACAAAGCTGGGACACAAACCCAGATCTGTCTGCCTCCACATTTAATTACCAGATATTTCTTCCTCTCAGAAGACTTTTTACTTACAGTTTCTTGCAAGTCTTACTCCTACTTCTCCTGCATTATTTGGGAAGGAAAAGAACTTCTTCTCCCAGGGCAGTAAGAAGAGGGAGAGGCCTTGGAAAAATAAGTCAGGGATGAATTTATTTTGAAAAAGGAGGGTTTGTGAGGGAAGCGTTGAGCTGGCCAGCTGAAAGGGAGAGGTTGTTCTGGACTCTGCGTGTGTTACGGAAGAATGCATGGAAATGAGTGGGAGAAACAGAAAGTAAACCAGACAGGGCAGGATCCAGTGGAAGGAAATGTGATAGTCAGCAGAGAAAGGGGAGCCCTGCCTTCAAAAGCAGCGTGTTAATGATTAGTGCTCTGCGAACGTTGCAGGCCTCACGTGCCCTCCACGGTATGCAGAACTCCCCTGTATGGGGGAGAGTTGCTCTCCAAAAAAACAACCATGAGATTTAATTCTGAGTTTCTGCAGGGACTGGATGAAATCACCACTGGAAAAACAAGAATGGCAGCACATGTTAATTATTTCAGGAACTCTTAGAGGGTGCAAATAAAACACCAGCCATCCCAAGGAGAGACGGGGCCCTTCCTCTACCCTCTCTCCTTGCTCCCCAGACCCCCATCAGCATCCTATCCCCTTCTCGCTGCCTCAGTTGAAGATTCCACATCCCTTTTGTTTCTCTGGGGGGAAAAAAAAAAGACTAAAGGGAATTTTTGTAAAGCAAACTGCATCTTCCCAGAAGCCTATGGTATCCCCTCTGGCCTTCTCTGACCTTCGCGTGGGATCCATCTTTGATTGGCAGCGTGCCTCCTCGTACTACTTTCTCTGCCTCCAGCATCTGAAAAGTTAGAGATTTCTTTATGGATCTTTAACCCAACTCCTAAATACCCAGTACTTATCCCCTTTAGAAGCACCATTTTGCAAAGCAGAAGAGTTCCATGAAAAGGGAACCATAGTTCACTTTGCAGGTTTTCTCTCCTTTTTTCCCCTCACTAAAAGAAAGGCTCTTTATCCCTGCCCTCCCTCTCTACGCCAACCCCTGCCCCAGGCCGACTCACAGTCTGGTTTTAATATAGCAAGTTCTGTAATTATTTGTCTTTTGCAGATTAGGAGACTGAAACATTGCACTTACTCTCCCTGGGTTGCCACTTGGCCCCAGTGACTAGAACTGTGCCCTACCATCCTTGTCCTCGTGGCCAGCAGCCTCAAGTCCCACAATATCTCTGTCTTGGCACAGGGAGCCGACATTGTTTGCATAGCGTACATTCCTGGACAATTGAACTATCCAATTTAACCTTCAGAGCATCCCCATCGGTTTGTGGGTGTTTGTTCCGGGGAGAGGGGGAGAGACGGTGACTTTCATGGTTCACACATGATGCTACCCACACACACCCCAAATTCCAAACCTCTATTCTCTAGAGATTAGAGATGCAAATTGCATCTGTAAAATTCTCAAGTGAAGTCAAACATTTGCTTCAGTCATTTTATCTGGAAGCACATAGCATTAATACTTGCTTCTTTATAATACTCCCCAACCACACCCACTGTGTCCCATTCTGTGAAAGCATTTTAGAAATAGCCCAATTTCATGTGAAATTAATCTTCATTAATAAAGATGCTATAATAACATATCAATATTGAAATACATTCTGGTTATGATTGGTACCTAATCAAGGAAACTTTAAAACTGTTATCTCCAAAACCAAATCTTGCATCACCCAACATTCAGAAGAGTCTTTATGCTTTTAAAATGTGGCATTTCTGCAGTTTTGTGTACATGAAGTTTGCATCCAGAAATGACATTAGGAAAGGTATGAGTAAGATGAAACTCACCAGTTTTTCTTCCACTTATTTTGAGCGAATTTTAGTCCCCTCCTCCAAAATAAAGCTTTTAAAATATGTTTTTCGCTTTAGGGATATTAAGCTGCCTTTTGCTTTCAAACTGGAATTTAAGCCTTCTCCATTCTTATCACCTTCCTTTGATCTCCTTTCACCTTTCCTGGATTCTAAGAGAAGAAATGTTTTAGAGCCTTGAAATCAAAATAAACTGCAACCTCCCTGAATTATTTACCAGTACTCACTCGGGTTTAACCATGATCATCTGCACATAATTTAAAAATCAAAACACCAACTGGAGGATTTAAGCCAAACCCCCTATTTTTAGAACTGTATTAAAAAAAAAATGACAGATTTTATTTTCAGCCCAACAGCCACGGAGGAGGCTCCTGGGCATTCTTCCATCCCTCAGGGCAGAGCTGGGCTGACCACCTCCCTGCCTTGCCGGGACAGCTGCCTGCCTCCCTGCTGCCTTCCCCAGCCCTAGGTACTTCCAGGCCTCCAACAGACTGGTTACTGCAAAGCAAAGATGTTGCAGTACTTAATTAAAAAAAAAAAAAAAAAAGAAAGAAAAAAGTGTTTTGTAACTTCCTTTTTAGTTCTAGTAGATTTGTGTGCTCCTTGAGCTTGGGGGTGAAGTAAGACTTTTGTGTGTGTTTCTTTTTCTTTAGATTAAGAATGGAGGAGAAGTTTCCTTATGTATTCTTACAATTATGCCTTTGTCAGCAGGTAGTTTACAGGGGAGTCAATTTTTAAAAAAGAAGAGGGCTCTAGCCTTTAATTATCCCAGTTGGTATTCAGCTTTAGAAAGCCCGTGTACCTGCTGAGTATGTTAATTTAACCACTTTATAGTATCTTAGGGGCTTCCCTGGTGGCTCAGACAGTAAAGATTCTTAACTCAGCCAGTCTCCCACCCAAACCACCTCCTCTAAGAATTAAGTCTGGAGATACATGAGAGCTTTGTACTTGCATATCTTTCTTTCTTTTTCTCGGTACTTTGGGCTTTAATTAAAATCTTTACTTCAGTTTTTTTGTTGTTGTTTTCTTTTTTCTTTTTTTAAATTTTTTTTAAATTTTATTTTATTTTTAAACTTTACATAATTGTATTAGTTTTGCCAAATATCAAAATGAATCCGCCACAGGTATACATGTGTTCCCCATCCTGAACCCTCCTCCCTCCTCCCTCCCCATACCATCCCTCTGGGTCGTCCCAGTGCACTAGCCCCAAGCATCCAGTATCATGCATCGAACCTGGACTGGCAACTCGGTTTTCTTTTGGTTTGGTTTTTATGTTTTTGTACCTCATGCAACTTTTTCTTTTCCCTATACAAACTGAAAATTTTATTACATATCTTAGCATTAACAGAAATTCTTATTTGTCTGCACCCCTGTGGAATATGAGGGCCAGGTTCAGTTTAGTTCAGTCGCTGTTTGTGATCCTATAGAGTGCAGCACACCAGGCTTCCTTGTCCATCACCAACTCCCAGAACGTACTCAAACTCATGTCCACTGAGTTGGCGATGCCATCCAACCATCTCATCCTCTGTTGCCCCCTTTTCTCCCTGCCTTCAGTCTTTCCCAGCATCAGGGTCTTTTCTAGTGAGTCAATTCTTCACAGCACGTGGCCAAAGTACTGGAGCTTCAGCTTTACCACAAGTCCTTCCAATGAATATTCAGGACTGATTTCCTGTAGGATTTGATCTCCTTGAGAGTCTTCTCCAACCCCACAGTTCAAAAGCATCAATTCTTTAGCGCTCAGCTTTCTTTATGGTCCAACTCTCACATCTATACATGACTACTGGAAAAACTATAGCTTTGACTATATGGACCTTTGTCGGTAAAGAAATGTCTCCACTTTTTAACATGCTTTCTAGGTTTGTCATAGCTTTTTCTTTCAAGGAGCAACTGTCTTTTAACTTTCATGGCTACAGTCATTGTCCACAGTGATTTTGGAAGCCAAAAAAATAAAGTCTGTCACTGTTTCCATTGTTTCCCCATCTATTTGTCATGAAGTGATGGGACCAGATGCCATGATCTTCATGTTTTGAATGTTGAGTTTTAAGCCAGCTTTACACCTTTTCAGAGCTCTTTCACCTTCATCAAGAGGCTCTTTAGTTCCTCTTCACTTTCTGCCATAAGGGTGGTGTCATCTGCATATCTGAGGTTATTGATATTTCTCCTGGCAATCTTGATTCCAGCTTGTGCTTCATCCAGTCTGGCATTTTGCATGATGTACTCTATATGTAAGTTAAATAAGCAGGGTAACAATATACAGCCTTGATGTATTCCTTTCCTAATATGGAACCAGTCTGTTGTTCCATGTCCAGTTCTAACTGTTGCTTCTTGACCTGCATACAGATTTCTCAGGAGGCAGGTAAGGTGGTCTTGTATTCCCATCTCTTTAAGAATTTTTCACAATTTCTTGTGATGCACACAGTCAAAGGCTTTAGCATAATCAATGAAGAAGAAGTAGATGTGTTTCTGGAATTCTCTTGCATTTTCTATGATCCAACAGATGTTGGCTATTTGATCTCTGGTTCCTCTGCCTTTTCTAAACCCAGCTTGAACATCTGGAAGTTCTGGGTTCACATACTGTTGAAGCTTAGCTTGGAGAATTTTAAGAATTACGTTGCTAGTGTGTGAGATGAGTGCAGTTGTGCAGTAGTTTGAACATTCTTTGGCATTGCCTTTCTTTGGAATCAGAATGAAAATGGACCTTTTCCAGTCCTGTGGCCACTGCTGAGTTTTCCAAATTTGCTGGCATATTGAGTACAGCACTTTCACAACATCATCTTTTAGGATTTGAAATAGCTCAGCTGGAATTCCATCCCCTCCAGTAGTTTTGTTCATAGTGATGCTTCCTAAGGCCCACTTGACTTCACATTCCAGGATGTCTGGCTCTAGGTCAGTGATCACACCATCATGGTTATCTGCATCATGAAGATCTTTTTTGTATAGTTTTTCTATGTATTCATGCCACCTCTTCTTAACATCTTCTGCTTCTGTTAGGTCCGTACCGTTTCTGTCCTTTATTGTGCCCATCTTTGCATGAAATGTTCCCTTGGTATCCCTAATTTTCTTGAAGAGATCTCTGGTCTTTCCCACTCTGTTGTTTTCCTCTGCTGCTTTGTATTGATCACTGAGGAAGCCTTTCTTATCTCTCTTTGCTGTTCTTTGGAACTGTGCGTTCAGATGGGTGTATCTTTCCTTTTCTACCTTGCCTTTCATTTCTCTTCTTTTCTCAGCTATTTGTAATGCCTTCTCAGGCAACCATTTTGCCTTTTTGCATTTCTTTTTCTTGAGGATGGTTTTGATCACTGCCTCCTGTACAGTGTCACGAACCTCTGTCCATAGGTCATTAGGCACTCTATCAGATCTAATCCCTTGAATCTATTTGTCACTTCCACTGTATAATTGTAATGGATTTGATTTAGGTCATACCTGAATGATCTAGTGGTTTTCTTTCTTTCTAGTGGTTTTCTAGTGGTTTCTACTTGCTTCAATTTAAGTCTGAATTTTGCAATAAGGAGTTCATGATCTGAGCCACAGTCAGCTCCCGGTCTTGTTTTTGTTGACTGTATAGAGCTTCTCCATCTTTGGCTGCAAAGAATATAATCAGTCTGATTTCGGTGTTGACCATCTGGTGATGTCCATGTGTACAGTTGTCTCTTGTGTTGTTGGAAGAGGGTGTTTGCTATGACCGGTGCGTTCTCTTGGCAAAACTCTGTTAGCCTTTTTTCTGATTCATTTTGTACTCCAAGACCGAACTTGCCTGTTACTCCAGGTGTTTCTTGACTTCCTACTTTTGCATTCTAGTCCCCTATGAGGAAAAGGACATCTTTTTTTAGTTCTAGAAGGTCTTGTAGGTCTTCATAGAGCAATGCAACTTCAGCTTCTTTGGCATTAATAAAAAGAGGAGAGGAAATTGAAATTCAAAGATGAAGCTGTATGGCGAAAGTGATAAAATTCCTATGCAGGAGAACCAGGACACATGAACCCGTTTCTTTCCTCTCTTCCCGAGCCAGGCCATCCAGTCTCCATGGGAGGAACTGAGGCCCAGAAGAGAGAAATGCCTTCTCCTCATCATATAACTCATTCATATCCAGTCTGGGACTAAAGCCTAGGACTTTATTCCCAATATATTCTTTGATGCAGCAATTCAGATCAAAAACCAGCCCCACAGCTAGTATTTGTGGTGGGCTTGCACTGTTGGCCACTGTGAAAACTTATTTAGATCCATCTTCCATTGATAATATATCCACTACCCCTGGCTGTTTGTCATCTGTGCTCACATAAAAGAGATTTATCTTTTTGTTTCCCAAACATGTAAATAAACAATCTACAAATACTAAATCATTCATTCCTCAGCACAACCTAAAGGACAGGTGCCATTATCATTCCCATCTTACAGATGAGGAAAGAGGCACAAAGAAAACGAGTGACTTACCCTCACTTACACTGCTACCAGGTGGCAGAGCTCATCAAGCCCCCACCGCCTGGCTGCCCATCTGTGAATGTAGCTACTACTCCCTGCTGTTGTATTAAATGGGATCCCGTATTCCTTTATTTGCTTTATTTATTTATTTTAACTTTAATCTTTTTATTTTGTTTTGGGGTATCGTCAGTTAACCGTGCAATCTGTGTTTCTTTTTTTTTTTTTAATTTTATTTCATTTTTAAACTTTACAATATTGTATTAGTTTTGCCAAATATCGAAATGAATCTGCCACAGGTATACCTGTGTTCCCCATCCTGAACCCTCCTCCCTCCTCCCTCCCCATACCCTCCCTCTGGGTCGTCCCAGTGCACCAACCCCAATCTGTGTTTCTTTAAGTGAAATGTTACAAGGACCAGAGAGCATGAAGCTGGAGAGGCCTCAGTTCAAATCTCGGGTCTACCCCTTACTCGGTGTGCTATTTGTTGTGAATGATTGAACCTCTCCAGGCCTCACTCTTCCATCTATAACATGGGACTAATGCACATCTTGTAGAGTCATAGCAAGGGAATTGAGGGGCTTCCTTGGTGGGTCAGATGTTAAAGAATCTGCCTGCAATGCAGGAAACCCAGGTTTGATCCCTGGGTTAGGAAGATCCCCTGGAGAGGGGAATGGCTGCCCACTCCAGTATTCTTGCCTGGAGAACTCCATGGACAGAGGAGCCTGGTGGGCTACAGTCCATGGGGTCACAGAGAGTCTAATACTACTGCCACTAGCAAGGAAATGAGACAGAGAAGCTGCTCATTGAGCAGTAGTTACACATTTGTGATGCTGGAACTTCACCTTGCTGATCCATTTCCATAGAACTGCACTAAGTTACACGAGCTCTCAGCAGACCACAGATTGGCACTTCTTCCCACAAATGTTCTTTTTTTTTTTTTTTAATATTTTATTTATTTGGTTACTTCGGGTCTTAGTTGCAGCATCTTCCATTGTGGTGTGGGCTTCTCTAGTTGTGACTCATGGGCTTAGTTGCTCCAAAGCATGTGGGATCTCAGTTCCCTGACCAAGAGTTGAACCTCTGTCCCCTGCATTGCATGGCTGATTCCCAGCCACTGAACCCCCAGGGAAACCCCCCTCGAACGTTCTTTACATGTCTGAAAATCAATTATTTAGAGAGGTACTGGGGAGGATGTGGGGCACAGTGAAGAAACACTACAGGTAACCCTGAGAACTTCAGCTGGAACTCTAGACATGCATACAGTGGTTGGCAGTTCCAAAACGCTGCTTAACCTGGACCCATCTTGCTTAGAAGGCAGCTAATGGACTAGCGTTAAAGAGTGAAAGTTTGGAGTCAGTTCCTGTATATCAGGTCCCAGGACTGCAGTGTATTAGATCCAATCTACTTGTTTTTCCATGCCTGAGTTCCTCCTTATATTAGGTGCCACTGATCGCAGTTCCCCCATGGGATCAGTGTGAAGATGAAATGAGGTAGTCCTTGTGCAGCACTTAGCACAGTGCCTGCTGCTTAGTTAAGAACCCAGTAAGCTCCAGGAGTTGGTGATGGACAGGGAAGCCTGGCGTACTGCAGTCCACGGGGTCGCAAAGAATTGGACATGACTGAGCGACTGAACTGAACTGAAACTGTTCAGATTATTATCACTATTACTATCCTTCAAGCAAAGACCTCTGAGGATGTTCGCCTCCCTCCCTCTCCCTACCTGCCTCCTTTCCTTCCTTCCTCCCAGCCAAACATACACTAACACACCCAAAGTGGCTTCTTACATTATTATAGTACTAACCGTTTTCAGTAATCACAGATAAATACCAATTTTTTCCATCTTGATGTATTTCCAGCATTTGAGTTTGAGCAAACTCTGGGAGTTGGTGATGGACTGAGAAGCCTGGCATGCTGTAGTCCTTGGGATTGCAGAGTTGGACACGACTGAACAACTGAACTGAACTGATATTTCCAGAAAATTATTTAGCACCTCACTGATGTTCCCACATCTCTTAGAGACCAAAACCTTTGAAAAAAAGCTGGGTGACTGGCCTGCTTCCTAACTTATTAGCTCCTGTTTCCTAAAACAGTCTTCCCTAGTGCTCAGATGATAAAGAATCTGCCTGCAATGTGGGAGACCTGGGTTCAATCCCTGGGTCCAGAATATCCCCTGGAAAAGGGAATGGCAACCCACTCCAATATTCTTACTTGGAAAATTCCATGGATGGAGGAACCTGGCGGGCCCCAATCCATGGGATCACAGAGTCGGGACATGACTGAGGATGTTTCTTAAAACAACAAATTTAGCTTATTGATAAATACAAATATGAAATTATTCTTTAAGCAGGACAGCAGCCTTTATTCATTGCTCTTTGAGTTTTCTGATGTTTAAGCAATAGATGTCATACATTAAATAGGATTTTGATGTTTTTTTTGTTTTTCTTTTTTCCTCTGTGATGGGGTCCAAAAGCAAATCCAGACATAGATAGGTGTGGGAGACCTAAATGTCTTCTTTCCCCAGGGCCTTGCTTTGCAGTATCCTTATATCTGTAGGCAATCTGGCCTGTTACCCTGCTTATCTAGTTTTTCCAGTAGTCATGTATGGATATAAGAGTTAGACTATAAAGAAAGCTGAGTGCCAAAGAATTGATGCTTTTGAACTGTGGTGTTGGAGAAGACTCTTGAGAGTCCCTTGGACTGCAAGGAGATCCAACTAGTCAATCCTAAAGGAAATCAGTCCTGAATATTCATTGGAAGGACTGATGCTGAAGCTGAAGTTCTAATACTTTGGCCACCTGATGTGAAGAACTGACTCATTGGAAAAGACCCTGATGCTAAGAAAGATGGAATGAGGAAGGAGAAGGGGATGACAGAGGATGAGATGGCTGGATGGCATCACTGACTCGATGGACATGAGTTTAAGTAAGCTCCAGGAGTTGGTGATGGACAGGGAAGCCTGGCGTGCCCCAGTCCATGGGGTCACAAAGAGTCAGATACGACTGAGCAACTGAGCTGAACTGAACCCTGTTTATCTAATCCAACTGTTATCTAGGTTTCATTCTCATTCTGTTGCCTTAGGCCTTTAGCAGCAAATAAGAAAAAATACCTCCATCTGCTATATAGAAACATTTGTACATAGGTACAGTTTTATGGTTTGTTAACAAAAATGCGTTGCATTTTGTGCTGTTTAGCTGTGGTTTGACATTGTTTTTCCAACCTAGCTGACATTGTCAAGAAGAACCTTGCTTCTCCTTCAGGTACTAAGTACAGTACATACTAAATCTTGATGCTACAAATCCAGGATTCAATTACTAGACAGCATTTTGTTTTCACCCAGCTTCCTCCACTCCTTCCCTACTTCAGATTCCATAAAGTAGCTTCAGTGGTAACACTCTACGCGGAGACAGTATTGTTAGGGAATCCTACGTGGCTGTGAATTTTGCAGTAAGCAATCAGAGCTTTGTTCTTTCTAATTAATAAATATACAGCTTGTATCTTACTCTTCCAATATAAATATATATAAAACACCAGTATTGTTGCATACCACCATCAAGAGTGTTTATCATATCTATGTATCAAATGTCATGTTTAATATTTTTCTTTAAATCTGTTTTTAAACTAACTCACTTTTTAGTCATTTCTCAAATGATTTCATCAGTAAAACCACTGGTGTGATGTATAATTCTATTTTTTTCTAACAAACATTAAAGTAAATACTAGCCATTATTATTAAAGAATGGATGTCTGTGTACCACCAAAAATTATTGCAAGTCACAAAGAGTGGAAAATAGCACTCTTTAATGTAGAGAACAGTCAAAATGGTATAATTTGCTAATAATTTCATTGTAACAACTTTATAATAAATAGTTTTTTCTTAGGTAGTATGTGTCACTTTATACACACTGTTCTGCACCATCGTTCTTCAGTTTCTTTGGACCCTACCAACCATTTAAGGCTCTAAAGTGTATTCCTCTTCTGAGATAAGAATCAATCTTATCTCTTAGAGTAATTGTGAGAACGAAAGCTCTAAGTACAGTACCTGGCACAAAGTTAGGGCTGTTAGTTCCTCTCTGGTCTGTGTGGGTGTTTTCTTCCCAGCTGACTTTATCAAATCCTAGGCATCAAAGAATTCCTGAATTCATTGAGTATAGAATATACTAGTTTGCCTCCAGTAGACATCCAACACATTGTGTATCAAATGATTAAAAAGGTAATTGTAGAATAGTCAGGGAGATAAACAGAAATGGGTCATGAGGATAAGACATTTCTTGATGTTGGCTTATTAATGCATATTATTGTAGATGAGTGTTAGTGACTGTCCTGTGCAATTGTAGAATAGTCAGGGAGATAAACAGAAATGGGTCATGAGGATAAGACATTTCTTGATGTTGGCTTATTAATGCATATTATTGTAGATGAGTGTTAGTGACTGTCCTGTGCTGTGCTTAGTCGCTCAGTCATGTCCGACTCTCTACGACCTCATGGACTGTAGCCCTCTAGGCTCCTCTGTTCATGGGGATTCTCCAGGCAAGAATACTGGAGTGGGTTACCATGCTCTCCTCCAGGGGATCTTCCCATCCCAGGGATTGAACCCTGGTCTTCCACATTGCAGGTGGATTCTTTACCAACTGAGCTACCTTGGACTACCTTTATTCAAGTCATCTCTGAAAAGGGGTTGGAGAATCTGTCTCTGGCCAGTTTCCCTTCATTCATGCCACCCCTAAGTGGAGAAGGAGTAAGAACTGAAATTCAGTCTCAGGACTTTGAGGGTTTTGATTCCTGAACTGTCATTGGTCTCATCACTGCCTGAAAGAGCAGAGCAGTTTTCCTAAACGTTTTCCCCATCGTTGCAAACTCAGATACTGAAGGGCCAGTCCAGGCTGGGCTCTACCCTGAGGTCTGCAGCCACGTGGGAATGTGCTATCTCTGAAAAAAAAAATCAGAAATCTGGATTTTATGTGAAAACTCCCAATATCTAGATGTTGGCTCTGTTGCTGGTTTTGTTTTTAAATAATCCTTTGTGGGCCAAATTAAACAGGTCTGCTGCCAGCTCCAGCCCTCCAGATGCCAGTATGAGCCTTCTGACTTAGATTTTGCTTCCTTGATTGATAGCAGAATTTGTCCATAGATAAACAGTATTTTTTTTTCAGCAATTTATTCTCATGTCAAACAAGCTAGTTTAATTGTTACAAACTCTTGAGAATGCTGGCGTCAAAGAATGATTTGTAACTTTGGTGGTCAGTTTCTGTGGGCGAATCCCAGCTCCTCCAAAACATGAGAATAAACCCTAAAACCTAGACTCCAATTTTTTCCCTCTTTGCAAACAAAGGAAGCAGATGCCAGGCAGTTAACAGCACAGGTAACCTGGTAGGAACTTCCGTTAGAATATGGTGAACTCTCTTCCAGGGTCAGTGCCTTTTTGTAGGGCAATAAGGAACAGCTTGGAAAGAAGGTCCATATTGGCTGCGCCTATCAGTGACGTTACACGAGAAGGCAGTGGCCTCGAAGTCCCGGTGTGCGATCAGTCGGAATAGCCAGGAACTCTTGACTTGTTTGTTCTTCCAGAAGGCCAGAGAAGCTTTAAAAAGCAAACAAAACAAAACAAAAAAAGCATAAGGAATGCTTTTTCAGTTCATAGCACTAATCTTCAACTAAAGAAGTATTTCTCTGTCTCCTTTCCCCAGTGTGTATTTTATAAAAATGAACTGAGGTCCAAATTAGATAATAAACTATTTGATTAAGACAGGATCAACTTATCCAAGTTGAAGCAGAAACAAATAGTGGGAAGATGTATTTGGGGAGATAATTCATTTTATTTTATTCTTTTTAAGAACTAGTGGATAAAAGAATAAAACAATTCCTCATTTATTTAATCCATATTCATGAAGTACCTGTTCGGTTATATATGTGATGGACTTGTGAATGAAGCCATAATCTTTCTTTACTCTAGATTATTGAGTTGTCATTGTTTAGTTGCTAAGTTGTCTCTGACTCTTTGTGACCCCATGGACTATAGCCTGCCAGTCTCCTCTGTCCATACAATTTCCCTGCAAGAGTGCTTTGCTGCTGCTGCCGCTAAGTCGCTTCAGTTGTGTCCGACTCTGTGTGACCCCACAGACGGCAGCCCACCAGGCTCCGCCGTCCCTGGGATTCTCCAGGCAAGAGTACTGGAGTGGGGTGCCATTTCCTTCTCCAATGCATGAAAGTGAAAAGTGAAAGTGAAGTCGCTCAGTCGTGTCTGACTCTTAGCGACCCCATGGACTGCAGCCTACCAGGCTCCTCCGTCCATGGGATTTTCCAGGCAAGAGTACTGGAGTGGGGTGCCATTGCCTTCTCCTATGTGAGACATATTATATTTATTTACTATATTATTTTTAACTTGGAAAATCACTTTACTTTTTAAACCATTTTTAAATTGAACTATGGAAAAGGTCAGTTTTCATTCCAATCCCAAAGAAAGGCAATGCCAAAGAATGCTCAAACTATCGCACAATTGCACTCATCTCACATGCTAGTAAAGTACTGCTCAAAATTCTCCAAGCCAGCCTTCAGCAATATGTGAACCGTGAACTTCCTGATGTTCAAGCTGGTTTTAGAAAAGGCAGAGGAACCAGAGATCAAATTGCCAACATCCGCTGGATCATGGAAAAACCAAGAGAGTTCCAGAAAAACATCTATTTCTGCTTTATTGACTATGCCAAAGCCTTTGACTGTGTGGATCACAATAAACTGTGGAAAATTCTGAAAGAGATGGGAATACCAGACCACCTGATCTGTCTCTTGAGAAATTTGTATGCAGGTCAGGAAGCAACAGTTAGAACTGGACATGGAACAACAGACGGGTTCCAAATAGGAGAAGGAGTACGTCAAGGCTGTATATTGTCACCCTGTTTATTTAACTTATATGCGGAGTACATCATGAGAAACACTGGACTGGAAGAAACACAAGCTGGAATCGAGATTGCCGGAAGAAATATCAATAACCTCAGATATGCAGATGACACCACCCTTATGGCAGAAAGTGAAGAGGAACTAAAAAGCCTCTTGATGAAAGTGCAAGTGGAGAGTGAAAAAGTTGGATTAAAGCTCAAAATTCAGAAAACAAAGATCATGGCATCCGGTCCCATCACTTCATGGAAATAGATGGGGAAACACTGGAAACAGTGTCAGACTTTATTTTTCTGGGCTCCAAAATCACTGCAGATGGTGACTGCAGCCATGAAATTAAGACACTTACTCCTTGGAAGGAAAGTTATGACCAACCTAGATAGCATATTCAAAAGCAGACATTACTTTGCCAACAAAGGTTCGTCTAGTCAAGGTTATGGTTTTTCCTGTGGTCATGTATGGATGTGAGAGTTGGACTGTGAAGAAGGCTGAGTGCCAAAGAATTGATGCTTTTGAACTGTGGTGTTGGAGAAGACTCTTGAGAGTCCCTTGGACTGCGAGGAGATCCAACCAGTCTATTCTGAAGGAGATCAGCCCTGGGATTTCTTTGGAAGAAATAATGCTAAAGCTGAAACTCCAGTACTTTGGCCGCCTCATGCAAAGAGTTGACTCATTGGAAAAGACTCTGATGCTGGGAGGGATTGGGGGCAGGAGGAGAAGGGGACAACAGAGGATGAGATGGCTGGATGGCATCACTGACTCGATGGACGTGAGTCTGAGTGAACTCCGGGAGTTGATGAGGGACAGGGAGGCCTGGCGTGCTGCGATTCATGGGGTCGCAAAGAGTCGGACAGGACTGAGCGACTGATCTGATCTGATCCGATAGTTGATTTACAATGTTGTATTAGTTTCAGATATACAACAAAGTGATTCATTTATACATATATCTATACAGCTATTCTTTTTCAGATTCCTTTCCATTAGAGGTTATTACAAGATATTGACTGCAGTTCCCTGTGTTATATAGTAGGTCCTTGTTGTTTATTTTATATTTAATAGTGTGTATATGTTAATCCCAAACTCCTAATTTATCCCTCCCCTACCCACTGTCCCCTTTGGTAACCATATATTTGTTTTGTATGAGTCTGTTTCTGTTTTGTGAATAAATTCATTTGTGTCATTTTTTAAAAATTCCACATATAAGTGATATCATGATATTTTTCTTTCTCTATCTGACTTCACTGAATATGATCATCTCTAAGTCCATCCATGTTGCTGAAAATGACATTATTCCATTCTTTTCTATGGGTTAGTAATATTCCATTCCATCTTAAGTCAGTGGTCTGTTGATGGACATTTAGGTTGCTTCTATGTCTTGGCTATTGTAAATACTGCTACTATGAACATAGGGGTACATGCATCTTTTTGAATTATAATTTTATGTGGATTTATGCCCAAGAGTAGAATTGCAGAAGCATATGGTAACTCTGTTTTTAATTTTTTAAGGAAACTCCATGTAATTGTTGTCCCAATTTCATCCCCACCAACAGTGTAGGAGGGTTCCTTTTCCTCCACACCCTCTCCAGCATTTATTATTTGTAGATTTTTTTTTAATGATGACCATTCTGATTGTTGTGAGGTGGTACCTTATTGTAGTTTTGATTTGCATTTCTCTAATAATTAGCGATATTGAACATTTTTTCATATGCTTGTCAGCCATCAAAGTTTTCTTTGGAGAAATAGCTGTTAAGGTCTTCTGCCCATTTTTTATTGGGTTTTTTTTTTTTTATTAACCTGTGAGCTCTTTGTATGTTTTGGAAATTAATCCCTTATTAGTTGCATTGTTGGCATATATTTTCTCCCATTCTGTGGGTTGTCTTTTTGTTTTGTTTATGATTTCCTATGCAGGGTAAAAGCTTTTAAGTTTAATTAGGTCCTACTTTTTTATTTTTGTTTTTACTTCCATTACTCTAGGAGAGAGATCTGAGAAAATACTGCTATTGATTTATGTTGAAGAAAATTTAACTTATATTTTCCTCTAGGAGTTTTATAGTATCCAGTCTTAGATTTAGGTCTTTAACCCATTTTGAGTTTATTATTGTATACGGTGTTAGAGAATGTTTAATTTCATTCTTTTACATGTAGCTGTCTAGGTTTCCTAGCACCACTTATTGACAGCGCTGCCTTTTCTCCATTGTATATTCTTGCTGCCTTTGGCATAGATTAGTGACCGAAAGTGTGTGTGGGTTTATTTCTGGACTTTCTTGATCTGTATGTCTGTTTTTGTGCCAGTAACATACTGTTTTAATCACTATTGCTTTGTAGTGTAGTCTGAAGCCAGGAAGCATCATTTGCTCCACTTTTCGTTCTTCTTTTACAAGATTGTTTTAGCTATTTGGGGTCTTTTTTGTTTCCATACAAATTTAAAATTTTTTGTTCTAGTTCTTTGACAAATAGCATTGGCAATTTGATAGAGATGCATTGAATCTGTAGATTTCCTGTGTAGTACGGTCATTTTAACATTATGATTCTTCCAACCCAATAACATAATATATCTTCCCATCTGTTTATGTCATCTTTGATTTCTTTCATCAGAGTCTTATATTTCCAGAGTACAGATTTTTTGCCTCCTTTAGGTAGGTTTATTCCTAAATATTTTGTTCTTTTTGATATCATAGTGAATGGTGTTATGTCCTTAATTTCTCTCTCTGATATTTTGTCATTAGTGTATAAAAGTGCAACAAATTTATGTATATTAATTTTGTATCCAACAACTTTACCAAATTCATTCATGAGCTCTACTAGTTTTCTGGTAGCATCTTTAGGATTATCTGTGTAAAGCATTGTCATCTCTGTCCAGTGACAGTTTTACTTCTTTTCCAATTTGGATTTCTTTTCTTTCTTTCTTTCTTTTTTTTTTTCTGATTGCTGTGGCTAGAACTTCCAAAATTATGTTGAATAAAAGTGGTGAGAATGGGATTCCTTGTCTTGTTCCTGATCTTACAGGAAAAGCTTTCATTTTTTCACCATTGAATATGATGTTAGCTGTGGGTTTGTTATATATGTTTGTTACATATGTTGTTATATATATGTGTGTGTGTCGTATATGTCAAGATATTTTTACTCTGCCCACTTTCTGCAGAGTTTTTTTTATCATAAATGGATGTTGAATTTCATGAGAAGGTTTTTCTACATCTATTGAGATGATCATATGGTTTTCATTCCTCAGTTTGTTAATGTGGTGTACATATTGATTTGCAGATACTAAAAAATTCTTGTATTCCTGGAATAAATCCCACTTGATCATGATATATGTTGGAGTCAGTTAACATATTTAATGTACTGTTGGAGTCAGTTTGCAAGTATTTTGTTGAGGATTTTTACACCTATATTCATCGGTGATACTGGCTATAATTATCTTGTTTTGTGATCCTTTTTCTGGTTTTGGTATCAGAGTGCTGGTGGCCTCATAGTATGAGTTCAGCAGTGTCCCTTACTCTGTAATTTTTTTGGAGTAGTTTCGGAAGGATAGGTATTAGCTTTTCTCTAAATATTTGGTAGAATTCATCTGCGAAGCCATCTGGTCCTGGACTTTGTGTTTTAAATTATCGATTCAATTTCAGTACTGGTAATTGGTTTGTTTATATTTTCTGTTTCTTATTTGATATAGTCTTAATTATTATTCTTGCTCAAGCAATAGCAAGTGTATTCATAGTCCCAGTAGCAAATAAATCCATCTTCCCATGTTCTGACTGCTCGGTTTATTTACATAGACAGTTGACCTTTGAACAACATGGGTTTAAACCACACAGGTCACTTCTACATGGATTTTTTTTCACAGTAAGCACTACAGTAGCACATGATCGCAGTTGTGCAGGGCAGAGACCTGCTGATCCAAGGTCACTGAAGAAGTAGACTTGCTGGAGGGACAGAGGCCTGTGGGTCTTGCTGCAACCAGACTGAGCTATCTCTCAGCTCTCTTTAGACTGTGTGCTCCCCCACAAGAACATCCAGTCATTTGGCACCTCCCCTGAGACACCTGATCCCACAGAGGGCTGCCCTGTACAGTGAGGAGGGTCCCCACTGGTATCTGTCTGTCTCTCTGAGTTTGACTAGCACATTTCATTCCTGAGAGGATCCCCTCAGGGGCCCCAGATGGAGTTTCAGAACCTGCCCAGCTGAGTCCTAGGCTGATGGCCAGTCCTCACTGGGTGGTGCCCAGCCCGAGCACGCAGCAGGCTAGCTGGTTGTAGTCCTTTCAGGCACCTCCCATGACCACTTCCTCCTGCCTGAGGACTGTCTCTAGCCCTGAGGAGAGCTGACCGTGTGATCAGAGAATGGGATTTGGAGTGTGGCAAACCTGGAACCCCTTCTTTTTAATAAGGGAGAAAAAGACCAATGTGAGTGGGAACTTGAAGGGAGACAGACTTGCAGGATGGTTAATACTGGTCCAGCCACAGGGCAGCCAGGGATTCAGAATTCCCGACCCCCCAGTCACCACCAAGTCTATTTCAGGAGTTCCTGCTACTTCTTCAGGAACTGCTAGAGTAATTCCTGTGATCTCCTCACAGAACATCAGGACTCCACTAACCAGCCACAGGCCCACCCAACAAAGTCGCTAAGTTACCCAGATACACGCTGCCATTTTCTTGGCTTTCTTATCTCACTTGTGAGACCCAAATCCTGGATCAACCCCTGCCTCACCAGTCAGTGCCCAAGAGACTGCAGACAGTCTCCATACACTTTCTGTGCAACATTTCCTTGTCTGTGGAATAGTTATGATATTATACACTTGGTAGGGTTAGTGCAAGGGCTCGAGATAAAGTGAAAACAGAAGCTGGCACATAAAACACAGTTAATGGTACTTAGAGTATCGATATTATATCATGCAGTCATTCATTCAATATGTACACACCAGGTCCTGTTCTAGGAGCTGGACAGACAGCATTGAAAAAGACAACTTGTCCTCATGAAGCTCAGATTCTAGCAGCAAAAGCAGACCAAACACACATAGTCTACAGTGTCATGAAGTGACCCATGTTCAGAAGAAAATTGAAGTGCTGGATAAAAGGAAAGAAAGTGACAGCTAGGATAGGGTGGTGGCCATTTCAAGGAATGCCTTTCTGAAAAGGTGATGTGAGCAGGAACCTGAAAAAAAAAGAAAAGAAAAGCATTACCCATGCACACACCTAAGGGAAGAGCATTCCAGGCTAGAACAGCAAATGTTAAGGCCCTAAGGCAGGAGCCATCTGACATGTTTATGAAAAAGCAAGTAGAGCTTAAGGACTGGGAGAGAATAGTGGAATAGTGGCCAGGGGCCAGATCTAGGATCTCATAAACTATACTAAAATCTTGGAATTACTCCAGGAATGATGAAAACCACCAGAGGGTTTTGAGCAAAAAGAACAGTGTGATCAGATTAAATCTAGAAAGCTTCATTCCAGCTGCTGATTATAAAATAAAGGGTAGGGCAGCAAAAAAGAAACAGGACAGGACAATGAAAAAGCTGTCTCAAGCATCTAGGAGAGTAAGAGGGTAGCCTGGACTATGCTGGGAGCATGGAGGTGAATAAGAAGCCACTGGGCTCAAGATGTTTTTCTGTGGATGGAGCCAGCAGAGCTTTCTCTGGGAGTAACTCCTGGGTATGAGAAGAGGAAAGGAGTCAAAGATGCTCCAGGTATTTGGGGCCTGAGTATTTGGGTGAATGATATTGCCATTTCAGGGGCAGCGAACACTAAGAAAGGATGGGTTTGGGCAGGTGGGGGTACCTAAATCCAGACATTGCTTTATACATGATAAGTTTGAGATGCGTCATAGATAATCAAGTGCAAATGTTGAGCAGGCAGGTGTATATTAGAAGCCAGAGATCCAGGGGAGATTGAAGCTGGCCATAAATAGAAGGAGCTCTCGGGATCACGGGAAATTCTTGATAGAGACCAAAGCTCTGTGAGGACAGAGACTGTGTCTGTTTCATTGACCTCAGTGTGCCCAGCACTACCATTCAGTATGTGTGTGATGAGTAAATTAATCTGTGGCCATTAAACTTTTGCATGATGAATATCAGTTCAGTTCAGTCGCTCAGTTGTGTCCAACTCTTTGCGACCCCATGAACTGCAGCACATCAGACCTCCCTGTCCATCACCAACTCCGAGTCTACCCAAACCCACGTCCACTGAGTCCGTGATGCCATCCAACCATCTCATCGTCTGTTGTCCCCTTCTACTCCTGCCCCCAATCCCTCCCAGCATCAGGGTCTTTTCCAATGACAGTTCTTCGCATCAGGTGGCCAAAGTATTGGAATTGCAGCTTCAACATCAGTCCTTCCAATGAACACCCAGGATTGATGTCCTTTAGGATGGACTGGTTAGATCTCCTCACAGTCCAAGGGACTCTCAAGAGTCTTTTCCAACACCACAGTTAAAAAGCCTCAATCCTTCGGCACTCAGCTTTCTTTATAATCCAACTCTCACATCCATACATGACTACTGGAAAAACCATAGCCTTGACTAAATGGACCTTCATTGACAAAATAATGTCTCTGCTTTTTAATATGCTGTCTAGGTTGGTCATAACTTTCCTTCCAAGGAATAAGCGTCTTTTAATTTCATGGCTGCAATCACCATCTGCAGTGATTTTGGAGCCCAGAAAAATAAAGTCAGCCACTGTTTCCACTGTTTCCCCATCTATTTGCTATGGAGTGATGGGACCAGATGCCATGATCTTCGTTTTCTGAATGTTGAGCTTTACGCCAACTTTTTCACTCTCCTCTTTCACTTTCATCAAGAGGCTCTTTAGTTCTTCTTCACTTTCTGCCATAAGATGGTGTCATCTGCATCTCTGAGGTTATTGATATTTCTCCGGACAATCTTGATTCCAGCTTGTGCTTCTTCCAGCCCAGCATTTCTCATGATGTACTCTGCATAGAAGTTAAATAAGCAGGGTGACAATATACAGCCTTAACGTGCTCCTTTTCCTATTTGGAACCAGTCTGTTGTTCCATGTCCAGTTCTAACTGTTGCTTCCTGACCTGCATACAGGTTTCTCACACAAAACAAAAGTACTAACTGAAAGTTTGCTTTATTATACCAGACCAAAAATAGAAAGCGTGTCGTTTCTTAAGAAGTAATTAGCATATGATAGAATCAAAGCTCGACACTGAAAGGAATCTTTGAGGCCATTTAATGGAAAAGTTCAAAATTGTGGAGGCGGGGATGGTAGGGGAAGTAGATGGTTTATTGCCAAGGGTAGGAAAGTGTTGAGGGACCGCCCAGTGACAGTAAACTGAATAAATAATATCTTGACTATCAATGCACTACTCTTGTTCAAGTATATAAAGCTGTTGCAGTTAGTAAAATAAGAGAGAGTGATGTGTTCTCCAAAACAATAACTCCAATGACCAAGTGTCTTTGCAAGGGAGAGAGTTTAGTGAGTGTTTGTACTTTAGAAGTCTTTGGGAAACTCAGATCTAATCCAAGCCTTTTGTTATACTGATACAGAAAGGGAAGGGGAGTGGGATTAGTGACTCACATAAGTGACACAGCTAATTAATGACTGGATGGACCCCTCGGTCTCCTTAACCTGAGCCTGAAACTCTGTTCTGACTCTTAGCACCAACTTTCTTCAGACCAGTAATTGAGGTATCGCCTTAGGACAGAACTCATTTATTTTTGGCCATGGAATTATTTTAGTGATTTATTTTGCAGGCAATTTAATATGAGAATTATAATTAGACTTTGCTTTAGCTAATTTCAAAATCCATTTACAATTCCCTAAACACATTCCTTTTGGCAATGCTAAAGAATAAGTAGTCCAGGAAAGGTTGCTGAAAGTAAAATGTTTAATTTGCAGGAGATAATTTACCAAGTAAGTAATTCTCATGTCGAAAAATTAAAACTTGATTTGAGTTGCAAACATCATTTTAAGGAAGCTGAGAAACCTATGTAAACCTTCATGACAGGACACATCTGAATATCCACAGTTTTCAATTCACATCCTGGCTCCACAACTCAATTACCTGTACATACCTGTACATACCATGTTGGCCAAGCTAACGCAGTCCTTCAGGCCTCAATTTACACATCTGCAAGATAGGGAGGGAGAGATTTCCTTTCTAATGAGGACATTAGAAAGCACACCATTTGATGTCTGCGCAGGCGAGGCCCTTGGGAAAGAGAGGAGCCCCTCACATCTTACACATGAGGAAATTGAAGTCTGTTAGAAGTAACCCAAAGAGACCATTGTGAGTTTAGCTGGCAGTCCAATCCCCTAGTTTTAACTGTGCCCCCCAACTCAGTCTCTGTCTCCTGATGTTCCTGGTTCCTAACTTCCTCCAGGCTGCATTTGCCAGGAAATTGCCCAGCCATGCCACCTGGACAGCTTCCCTGGTGGAGGAGGAGGTGCCCCGTGGGGGCCCGGCCCTGGGGCTGGCATCATCACAGTCTGAGCCTGTAGGCTGCCCTGGTGGCTCCATTAATCACACATCCCCGCCACTCAGCGCAGCTGGCCCCAGCCTGAGCACAGGCTCGTTTACAGTTGTTGCACAACAGGAAGCGGGGCCGGTGTTCAGAGCCGAGCTGGCCCACTGAGAGCCATGGCTCCAGGTGCCCTGGTCCTGCAGCCACGGGCGTGCCCTCGCCTCAGCATTTGCCGTGGGGAGCAGCAGTCTTCTCCTGCAGCTTGGGGTGGGTTTGGAGGGTGAGGGGTTGCTTTGGTTTTGTCCACTGTCACTTGTTTGGCAGCCATGACCAGAAGGCAGGGCGGGGGGTGCCTTTTGTGGAGTCAGGGTTCCCCTGCAGAGTTCTCCCACAGTGGCTGCAAGCGAAATGGCAGAGGCGTGAGTCACTGCATAAGACGGGAACAGGAAGACATCCTGTTGATGCCAAACCATTTTCAGTTCAGTTATGAGAATTTACACCCCCCCCCCCAAAAAAAGGAAAAATTAGCATTCAGCGTGCATCTCCCCCAGCGCAGTGGGGTCTAGCGCCTGGCTCTGGCCCCTGTGAAGGATGGCCCTGGACACAGCTTGGTTTAGTGCTCAGGAAATTGGCCATGTCCTTGATCTGCTGCATCTGTGATGGGATCAGAGAACCCTCTTTGCCAAAGAAACTTTCTGTCCGAGGTTTTGTTTGGTTTTTGATTTTTGTTTTGTTTTGATCCAGATATGTTCCCTTGTTTCTCTTCTTGGGATGGTAATGTGCTGTATGGCTTTTTAGGATTTTCTTTTGTGTAAAAATTGTTCATGTTTTTCTGACAGGAACTTTTGCTTATGAAGATCAACTGAGAATTTATAATATTTGAGGGACTCTCTGCTCCTCATGAATTCCTCATGGAATTCTCATAATCCCCTTGTTCTTAAATTATTCATTATATAGTGAATAGCTCCTATCTATTGAATGCTCAGAGGCAGGCACCCTTTTAAAAACTTTACATACACCTTTAACCTTTACAACAGCTCCAGGAGGTAGAGGGTCTATTGTTATTCCGAGTTTGCAGATAAGGGGGACTGAGCTGGGGTTAAGCAATATCCAGAGTCACAAAGTTAGTTGAATGGCAAATGCCAGAACTTAAGCCCTGTTCCTAATCATGTTCCTTGCCAGCATTTACAGAAAGTATGTCAGCAGAACTTTGATCTCATGAGATGTTCCTAAGAAAATGTAACTGTGTTCAAATAATTAGGGGAAATGCTGTAAACCACATGTCTCTTGCAGATCATAAGTGCATCTTAGTGTGGAAAGACCCTGAGAAGTCCTGCATGGAAGAAGTCTTGCTCTTGCTCAGTCTACTTTGTTTGAACTAGGGCTTTTCAAAATAGATGTGAAATGGACCCTTATTTCCTTGTATACCTATTAAGTGGTAATGCATTTTGAGATGCACCACCCTGGTATATGAAAGTATACAACCAGGTGTGAGTGTGTGGGCTTTGGAGCCAAAATACCTGGGTTACGTACCATATCTGCTACTATGTGGGTAAGCTATATCTGCTTCCTCTGCCCCACTTTCCCATCTGTACAATGGGGAAATATAATAGCACTCTCTCACAGGGTGATGGTGAGGACTAAATTAGTCAATACGTCTAGAAGGCCTAGGAGAGTGTTGCGCACATAGAGAAGTACTCATTCTAAATGTAGAAGAATGAATCAAAACACTTGCTACCTGTGGGGTCTGGCCAAAGCCAAAATGCTATTTCATGATGTTTAGAAACACAACAGAGGAAGTACACCCTCCCTCTTCCCCTCAGTGCTCTCTCTAGCTGCCCTAGATTCTGCCTTTCACCACCTGGTTGGTCCTGATAGCAGCTCAGAGCTGGGCTTGGGTCTGTCTCCCTTTGAGTCAAGATTAGCATGCACTCTTGCTGGGACAGGGGACAGCTATCGGTGTTAGCCACACGCTTGTGGGTGTCCCCAGCAGAATCTGCGGAGAGAGTATGCTGGTGAGAAAGGAGCTCAAGTTCCCTGGGTTTCAACAAGGCAGCTGCCCTTGCATGCTATTCGCTCCTGGATTTCCAGAAGGGGAAGATGATTGGAAAGCATTGCACTTTCACTGAATTTGCTGCTCCTCCTGTCACCTGCCACTCACCAGAGCAGCTCCTCCAAGGGGCTCCAGCAGTGGATGAGAAGCCTTACAATTCTGCAGGCTCGGATTCTGGTGCTAGTGTCTCAGCACCCAGCCAGCCTGAGCCACCTCCTGCGAAGTCTTGCAGCAGCCAGATAGCGTTTTGGTGGGGCTCCCTGCTCTTCCCCTCCCCGGCATATTCCAAAGTTGCTTGTGCATTGACTCCCGGGAAGGATCAGAGAGACGTCCATTGGGGAGAAGTAAAGCAATTACAGGAATTTGCTAATTTCTTTAAAATGACTTACTGTTGCCCTTGGTGATTTTTCTCTAAATTGTAAATGCCTCAAAATGAGAAATTCAAATTAGCAAAATGCACCAGTCCTCTCTGTATGAGCAAGGCTGGTTGTCCATGATATAGTTATTATTGAGTAAAAAGTGAAATTTGCAGAACTATATATAAGTATAGTTCCATTTGTTTGAAAATCCACATATATGTGTGTGATGGTTATGTTTGGAAGGGCCAGGAGAAGGTCTGGAAGGAAGGAAACAGACTAGGAACAGTAGTTACCCTTTTGGAGTAAAATTCGAAGGAAAGAGTTTTAACTTTTTGTCCAATTCACATGCATATAGGTTGAATTTTTCAACATATTTCTTTTGTTATTAAAAGAAGAAGAAAATAACAAAAGGGAAACACCCCTAGCTAGCTCCAAAAATAGGGCTAGACTAAATAATAGTGGTTAATAATGGGTGTTGTCAGCCTGGGCTGGGAGGCTTTGCAGCGAGAAGGAAGGAAACTCAGACCAGACCAGAAAATGGGCCAATTGCAGTCCCAGTCAGCACAGCGCCGGCTCGGCTCAGCCGTGCGGTGGGTGGCTTTGGAGCCTGTGCAGTTACAAGTGGCGCTGTTTTGCTTTTCCTTTCCCACGCCTTCCCTCCGGTAAGCCACCCAGGCTGCTGGGGTCCTCGGGGATTCAGCTCCCCCCGTACTGCCCTTGGCCGTGAAAAAGCACTTTAATCACCCAGGCCCTGACTGAATGGAGGCGTCCTCCCCCAGCTCAAACACAAGTGGGCACTGACTGCCAGGAGGGCCGTTGTTATCACTGGGTCACCTCTGCAGAGTCCCCTCCCTGAGAAAGTGCCTCCCCCGAAGCTTGGATCCCTGCCCGGGGGAAAAGATTCGAGAGTGTGAGACAGAGTAGGGAGTGCCTTGTCTCAAATTCAGGAACTGGGGTCCTTTCCCAATTCTGAGGAGCCTTGGACAAATCAAATTTCCTTTTGCCTCAATTTTCTCAGATGCTAGACTTAAAAAGTAATTTAATTACAGGGCAGTTGGAGGTGTGATAATAGACATGAAAGGGCTTCAAAAGGTAAAAGGTGGTGGTTTTGTTTTTTTTTTAAGGTGGCTATTTGAAAGAAAAACTGGCCCTTGGATATTAGTAGTGCTGTGCTGAGAAGAGGGGGGAGGGGTGGGCGGTGCTGGTGCTCAGTGCCTGAACGGATTTCTCTCCCAACACAGCGTTCACTTTCTGCATTGATTGGGAAGCAGAGCCCCTTCCTTTGCAGCATTCAAAGTACTTGCTGTCCTAGGAATCCCCTTTGTAGATAAGAAACATGAGGGCCTGAGAGGTTGAATTTGTTCTTATTGTTCACTCAGTTGTTTCCAACTCTGCGACCCCACGGACTGCAGCACACCAGGCTTCCCTGTCCTTCACCATCTCTTGGAGTTTGCTCACAGAATGATCTGTCTCTTTTTCCCACCTTCCCAGATCCCACCAGAAGTCAGGGAACGGCCCAAAGTGAGGCTGGACTCTTGGACTCCACGTTCTAAGCATTTAACCGAACCCTCCTCATGCAACTGTCCCTTATTCTGAGGGTAGCTATAACTGGTTGTCAGCACCTGTTGAAGAATGACTTGGAGTGGAACTCCACTCCTCACAGATACTTCCTGTAGGGTTTACCAGTTTTCCCTCCAGATGTCAGTCATTCAGTGTGGGTAGAGACATCAGATGGTCCAGTTGAATGGCGCACCTGAACTTGTCCAGCTCATTTATGCTACGCCCTGTGGGCTTTTCTGCCTCACCTTCCCACTCTCTTTCCTCATTCACTCAGAAACTAAAGAGATGTTGCACCTTCATTTGTTAAGTAAATATTTATTGAGTGCCACCATGCGTAAGACTAAAACCATATCTGTCTTTCACTGGCTTAAGTTCAGAGAGGGTGGGGAGCACCAAGAGATAAGCACACAGATAACGCCATTACAAAGCCAGAGGCAGTTTAGTGCCTGAGCGGTGCAAGGACTGTTTCAGACCCTCAAAAGAGGAACAACTCATCTCCATCTGACAGACCCAGGAGAGACATATCTGATCATATCATTCTCTGCTTAAAATTTTTCAGTGGTTCTCAGTTGAAATGGCACCCCACTCCAGTACTCTTGCCTGGAAAATCCCGTAGATGGAGGAGCCTGGAAAGCTGTAGTCCATGGGGTCGCTGAGGGTGGGACACGACTGAGCAACTTCACTTTCACTTTTCACTTTCATGCATTGGAGAAGGAAATGGCAACCCCCTCCAGTGTTCTTGCCTGGAGAATTCCAGGGACGGGGGAGCCTTGTGGGCTGTCGTCTGTGGGGTCACACAGAGTCAGACACGACTGAAATGACTTAGCAGCAGTTGCCTCCAGCATAAAATCCCAACTCCGGAGCCTGGCAGCCTACCATTTGACTCTCTCCCACACCCCTTCCAGCTCTTCTTCATGGTGTCTCTGCTCTGGTGAACGTAACTGCTACCTGCCTTTCCCTGCACAGCACCAGGGCTTTCATAGCCTTTGCTCTTCGGTTTGGAATGCCCTACCCTCCCAGCTCCCACGCCTGCAGTACGGTGCCACCTTCCCCTTGAAGCCTGCCCAGATTTCCCCTAGCCAGAAGGAATCACTCCCTCTTCAGAACTCCCTCTTTGCTGACCCCCTTTGCTGTCTCTCCTGATGCAGCTTTTCTGCTTTAGGTTATTTGTGGACGTACCAGTTTTCCGTCTGCTGAATGGAAAGCTCCTTGAGGGTTTGTTTATTTATACGTGCTCAACGCCTCCCAAAGTATCAGAGCAGCTCCCAAATAAACAGCTAGCCACCCCCCTGATAAACACCTATGAGAGGGAGGGTTAGGGGTAGCTTTTGACTGGAGGATCAGCAGAGACTTGGTGGTAGAAGTAACCCGACAGAACCTGGAAACAGGGGTGACATCTCAAAGTGGGTTGAGGAAGTCAGAATTCAAGCCCAGGGACCATTCGAAGGGCTGCAGGTCAGGTGATTGTTCTCCACCTCTTTTGGGTGGTGGGTCCCCTTTGATTAATGCTATGGACCCTCTCCCTGAAAAATGTAAATACCCACTGTTTCACAGAGGGCATTTGGGCCTTTTGGGGAATAAAGAATCCCCAAAACAAAATACTAGTTGAAGACTGAAAAGGTAGATTACAGCCATATTGTGCAGGGTTTCTGGGCCACAATGAAAATGCATTTACTTTAGCAGTTAAATTGGGAACAGTTGATTTTTCTTTTTTTTTTTTTTACTTTCTCTTGAAGTATAATATCTTACAGCTACTGAGCCAAATCATGATTTTTTTCACAAGTTAACCACACACATATAACCAGCTCTTGGAAAAGTCCCCTTGTGTTCCCTTTGCCACCTTCCCCTTCAGGAGTGACCACTAGCCTGATGTCTAATAGCATAGATTAGTTTCACCTGGTTTTGTGCTTAGTGACCTCATAAGGTAGGTCCTTCTTTTTATTCTTTGTGTCTGGCTTCTTTCAAATGGCAACCCACTCCAGTATTCTTGCCTGGAAAATCCTATGGTAGAGGAGCCTGGAGGGCTACAGTCCAAAGGGTCACAAAGAGTGGGATCCAACTGAGCATGTACACATGTGTACACATACACATAGGTTTCTTTCACTCATCATTATGTTTGTGAGATTCATCCACATTGTTGCATGTATTTGAAGCTTGTTCATGGTCATTTGCTATGGAATACTCCACTGAGTTGTTATTCTCCTGCTTGGGTCATTTGGGGGCGGCTATGAACATTCTAATGCATTCTTTTGGTAGATATGTGTACACAGTTCTCTTAGCTACACACCTTGGACTGGGAGGGCAATATGCAAATATTCTTCCCAAGTGCAGAGTGCCATATTTTGTATTCCCCATCCAGTTGATGATTCTGAGGGGCATCCTAAGATTAGAGCAGAATTTCAGGAAGATTTATCTGGCTGTGGTATCTTTGATGGCTCAGAGTGGTGGTTTCAAGTTGTGTTTTGTTTCGAGAGCCCTGGGAATCTGCAGAGTCCCCTTAGGGGCTGCCACTGAGCAGAGAGGAGGGAGACTTGAGTTAGTGGTCGTGCTCTGAGCTCCTCATTCACAGCCGCCCTCCAGCAGAGCAGGTGTGCTCCTATCTGTTTAATTAGCTTTTACCATTATCTAGAATTACTGGTCCATGGCCAGCAGTCTCACAATTTGACAGCTGTTGGGGGAGAGCTCAGGGAAACCAAGAAAAGCAGTTTTAATCATCTCCAAACACATGTCAAGAAAGGTCCTGATCCAGAGGCTGATGATAGGGACACCAGAGAAGAAGGTGCAGATAGGAAAATAGAACCTGTAGGACAGGTCACCCCTTTGAATCCTTTGAATGTCAGGATGCAGGGGGATACTTTCAGAAACAGAATTGAAGTTTTGAGTCCCAGTAACTGTAGTAAAAAAAAAAAAAAAATGGAGAAGGGGGTGGCAGAGGATGAGATGGTTGGATAACATCACAACTCAATGGACATGAATTTGAGCAAACTCCAGGAGATAGTGAAGGACAGGGAAGCCTGGTGTGCTGCAGTCTATGGGGTCACAAAGAGTCGGACACGGTTTAGTGACTGAATAACAACAAACCATAGTAAAGGTTGTTTTAGTAGCAAAGAGGTTGTGAATCCAAGCCCAGAGAAGGGCCCCCCTACCGGGGAGAGGAAGAGGAACCCAACTTCTACCAAGTTTAAGGAGCAAGCAAGCTGTGTGGATGCAGGGGTCCTGCACACAGCTCCAGGACCAGACACAGATAGAAGAGTCTTCTGCAAGCCCTTGGAAGGAGGTGGAATGAGGGAGGACAGACAGAGGAAAAGTAGGTACACCAGCAAAACCTTCAAGGACAACTGAGCTTGGTGAACTCAGAGACAGAAAGATGTCAGCCCGGGAGACACCGCAGGACAGTCAGAGGCATAAAGGCATGCCCAGGGGCGGATCAGGGCTCAGAGACCGAGTCAGAGTCAGGAGGGCAGGACAGGCCAGCAGTGTCCGTGCCAAAACGTGGACTCATTCCAAGAGTTCTTCAGCTTTATCTGGAATCATGGCATTCCACGGAAGTGCCTTCTTAACCATCAGTAGTGTCCAGGGTTCTAAGTGTATTATTGTGCTGTTATCTCTGAAAACCTGCAGCTGTGTGCTTTTGCACATGGCAACTCAACCAGAAATTTCAGTTCTCTCTGCTAGCCTTTCCCAGAACATTCTGGGTAAAAGAGACCTTACTGTATTTGCGAGCATGGCTTTATTTTAAAAACATCCATGAACAGTATTTTCTCTCCCATATGCTTGCTTCTTTAGAACCGACTTGGTGAGGGAAGCTCCTTCCCCCACCCTCCCCTATTTGGACTGGCCCCCACTTATAAAAGTCTGCTGGGGCTTCAGAAGCAGCTCTGTGCTGACCTCAGCCCCCCCCCCATGTGCATAATTGTCTCTGGATACTAGATTCAGTGTCTTGATCATTATGACAACATAAAAATATTAAGCACTTAAACCAATGATCTGGTAGTTCTGAAGAGCAGGACAGAGAGACCACTCAGAGAGAAGCAAAGAAAAGGTGCTGCTGCTGCTGAGTCACTTCAGTCGTGTCTGACTCTGTGAGACCCCATAGATGTCAGCCCACCAGGCTCCCCCGTCCCTGGGATTCTCCAGGCAAGAACACTGGAGTGGGTTGCCATTTCCTTCTCCAATGCATGAAAGTGAAAAGTGAAAGTGAAGTTGCTCAATCGTGTCCAACTCGTTCGAGACCCCATGGACTGCAGCCTACCAGGCTCCTCCATCCATGGGATTTTCCAGGCAAGAGTATTGGAGTGGGGTGCCATTGCCTTCTCCAAAGAAAAGGTGCAGAGAACGTATATTGTTGTCCTTTGTTAAGGATGAGGAAGCTGAGGCCTAGAGAGAGGAAGTGACATGCTCGAGGCCACCAGCTTGGCAGAGAAATCAGGGAATCCCAGGTGTTATGCTGAACAGTCCTGACATGCCCCAGTCCCTTTGGCTCTTTCACCCAAGTGTACATGCAGATCACCCAGACCTTTTTCAGAATGTACTTTTCCCAGGACTTATCCTGAAATTCTGATTCTGGAGATTAGGGGTGCATTGAAAGAACTGCCCAGGTGAAAAAGCAAACCGGTTAGAAATCCAACTTCTAGACACTTTGTGGTTTCTATGTTTCACTCCACACTACCTCTTAAGGGCAGGTATAATCTGCTTCTAAGAAAATGTCATTAAACAGGTTGTATTTCAGAGAGGAAAACCAATACTTTCCTCTCTTTAAGAAGTATATGAAATTATTAAAACTGAAAGTTACACTAATAGTAAGAGGGGAAGCAGCCGTTAGGCTACTAAGAAATAGGAGTTTTGCAAGGCAGAGGATTCTTATACTTTTCCAGTTACCTGCAAAAATCTCTTACTTATTACTCACATAAATTTGCATGTTAAATTCAAGAGGTTCACACAAGTCCATAAATAGAAATTAAAATAAAATTAAGTATTTAGTTGACCCTCTCTGGTATAGATGGTATATGAGAAAGCATTTCATAAATTTCAATCTTGGTGGCATTATGATTACCCCAGACCTACCACATTAGAAATAGAATACCAGATTTCAACACTGGGTCAAGGCAGAAATGACATAACAAATAGCAGCTTCTACATGTGACACGTAGGTATATTTTCCTAGAATTTAACTGGGGATGGTTTTCATTTATAAACAAAGGTATGAACATCCCACAACCATGGGATTGCTGGGTTTCTTCATTTATAAATGTTGACACTGACAGGTAATGGCTGTTTATAAGACTTGGATGTGTTTATTTACTCAGTCTATTAAAATCAGTCTCACAATTTCTACATGTAAGTAAACATGTGTCATTTGACTTGTATTATGCATACAATTGTTCCAAATAATCTCCTGAGCTTCTGAAAATACCCCAAGGACAAACTTTGATAGAATCTACTTCAACCTTCTGAAACTCATATTTGGTTCCAGACCACTAAATGCTGATTTCTTGTGATCGGTCTCAGGAATTTACTCCCTGGACTCATTAAGTGTTAGAAAAGTTTAACTTTACTGTTAAATGCGTTAAATGCATGAGTAAATAAAAGGCACTAATGTCGTTGTATTGGTATTAATATTTGCTGGAAAGTGTGTGTTACTTCCAGTGCCACTCGTAACATGAATCGTCCTTGGGAAGCAGCCCGTTCTGCTCCACTGTAAGCAGCTGACCTGCCCACGCGATGAAGCCATCTGGGGGAATTTCCTTCTTTCCAGCGCTTGCAGCATCAGAATTGTACTTTCTTATGTTTGCCCTCAATACAAGGGGGAAAGTGCCAGCGAGGCCAGAGGCCAGATAAGGAGCTGCTTTTGAAACCAATGGTACCAGGTAGCCTAAAACCAACCTCTGTGTCGCCCTCACTCTCAAAACTACAGGAAAGAGGAAAGTGTACACACTGGTGATCACTTTGGAAAGTCAAATAGAGCTGTGCTCAGGACACAAAAGGAATTGTGCAAAATATTATACTTGAGATGTTTGTTATGGTTCCTAACTGATACAGAATCAGGCCTAATACAGTGAATTTCTCTGACTTAACCTCTTCATTCAGAGATAACACATCAAGGAATTATTATCTGAAGGAATCTTTTTTAATGTGACATGATTCCCATTTGTCTCAGAAATTCTGACTTTTTATTTTTATACATTGAGTTCAGGCCCTTATCACTCACCTAAAATACAGTCACAGATCCCTTGTCAATTTTATCGGATAAAGTATTTATTGAATTCCTGTTCTGTGTCTAGCCCCAGGAATATATTCTCCCTTCTGTTTTCTGAATTATGAAGAGGAAAAAATTGCAAAGCCATCACTTCCTGCCAAGGCCATCCATGTGTCTCATAACAAACCAAATCAGTATGTATTTATTTTGTGTGCACAGCATATGGAAGAAGTAAAGAACTGTGTAATACAGGGTGGCTGGCCTCAAGGGCCAACTCTCAGATTGAGAATTAAAGAAGGACTCTGGCGGGTACAGTAGATGCAAATATTTGTGAGAAGTATGATGACCGTAGATGGAAAGCCAGCTCTTGGGACCTGTGGTCTGGTAAGCTACTAACACACTAAGAGGAGCAGAATATTTGAAATAGTTCTGGCCTGGAAAATCTGGGACCGAAAGTAGCCATAGAAATTCTTTTTCAGGGTTTACAGGCAGCATCCTTTCCCACTGCATTCCATTTGATGATCTTATTTTGTGAAATTCTTGCCTTTAAGAGAACAAACCCTAACGAGCAAGCTGTTGGTAGTAACATGCTGTGTATTTAAATGTGTCATCTTTCCAAAGGTTTTAAGTATCATTCTGTCATGATTTATCTTTTGCTTGATTCAACCCTCTTTTTCAAAAGTTCTCTATTTCATTGAAAGAAAAAGTTTAATGGATTGGAATTAATTCGTGTTTCTAAGGAATTTTATATCACCTCTTAAGATGAACGGGAATATTCTGAAATTTTACAAAAGTAATTGAGCTCCAGTAAAAGTGTGCCTTTTGGGGGCCAACTTATTTAAATTGCATTGATGTTGCTAATGAGGTTTGGACCTTAAATGCCTTGGCTTGGTTTCCTAGTCCATGTTTTCCCTCAAGTAACATTTTTTTGAAAAGGAGACAATCAACAGGTTTGCTTTGAAAGAGTTCTAATCCTTTTACGTAGAGAATAACTACAAGAAGCTTCCTCAGGGACCCCTTGTATCTTCAGTTCTTTTCCTTTGAAAATATATACACTTTCAGGTCCCTTGAGGTTTGAAACAAACAAGTACTTTACCTGTGAGGGCCAGCATGGAAAGTTCATCTTGCTGGTTACTCCAGGAGTTTGATAGACACTGCTTTTCCCCAAGCCCAGACACGTTTGATTGGAGGTTGGGCATGTTCCCTGCCTATAGTTTCAGGGGAGAAGGTGAGATGAAGGAAGAAAGAAAAATTAAATATTCTATTATGTAGTCTGTAGCATGTACACGTTATGGGTACCTGGACCAGAGTTGGGCCTTTGTTTTTCGTCGGTGAATGCACGGAGGGGCCCGGGGCTTCCTGGCAGGTTAACCTTTGGCATCTGTGACCTGGGTCCTGAATGCTGTATACAGCGGGCAAAGGGCCCAGATCTTAGCTGTCTTAATCCCATCTGTGCCTCCTCTAAAGGCAATTACTTCCTCTGCACTGTGGACATTGGACATCCTTGCTAGATGGTGATCTGGAAGAGGAAACGGTAGATAATAATTAACGTATCTCCCACACTTTAATGACAGAGCTCATCTTATAGTGTTGGTAATTACTGTGTTACAGGCTATGAAGTGTTTTGGATCATAGAATCTTTTAACTTTTTACCCTGGACATTTTCAAACATACACAAAAGTAGGGTGCATTCCGCGTACCTGCCACCCAGCTTCAACAACGAGCAACACATCATTGGCCAGCCTTGTTTCATCTGCCTCCTCAGCCAGTCTCCCCACCCTCCTGGTTTGTCACCAGAGGTTAATTCTTCCTTGAATTGTATGTAAATGTTACTAGTAGGCGCTCTTCTGTGATGGGCTCCCCTTCAGTCAGGGTGATGTCCGAGAGATCCACCCAAGCTGTTGCTGCATCAGTAGTTGGATTCCCTTTTTCGTTGCCAATTAGACTTTCAGCCACATTTTTCTAAATATTCCCCTGTGCTCTGCACCCATGTGCTCGTGTGCTCAGTCGCCTCAGTCGTGTCCAGCTCTTTGTGACTCTGTGGACTGTAGCCCGCCAGGCTCCTCTGTCCACGGGATTCTCCAGATAAGAATACTGGAGTGGGTTGCCATGTCCTCCTCCAGGGGATCTTCCCAACCCGGGGAATGAACCTGTATCTCCTACATCTTTTGCATCACAGGCAGATTCTTTACCGCTGAGCCACTGGGGAAGCCCCATGCTCACCACCCATGTTTCTGAATTAATGGGTCTCCCTTTATCCTTCCACTGCCCTTCCCTTCACACTGTGCAAACCACTCACTCAGGGGCCCCCAGTCACCACGTTCCATGAGCTAGGCTTGCTCTCTCCTTCCTTTACCTCTGTGAAGTGACTAATAACTGCCCCTCCTCTTAGTTGTGTGAATAACTATTGCTGGGATTTTTTTTTTTTTTTTTAATCATAAAAGCATCACACGTGGTTAAGAGCACAACCTCTGGAGCCAGGCTGCCGGGTCACAGTGCTGGCGCCTCCACTTCGTTCTGACCTTGGCTGTCTGTGTTCTAAGCATCTGCCTCCCTCAGTTCCTTTAATCCTAAACTAAGAAAAACAATAGTAAGGACCTCATAGCGTTGTTTTGCATCGTTTTGAGGATGAAGTAAGTTAATATCTGTAAAGTTCATAGAACAATGCTTGCAAGTGTAAGAGCTGTACAAGTATTAGCTATTAAGAGCAAAATGAATGAATAAAAATGTGCACATGCAGGACTGCATCAAAATACTAAAAATCCCCTAAAATCCTTACCACCTAGTGATAGCTACATTGTGGAATATTTTCTTCCAGTGTGTTTTTTGGATATAATGTATTTTAACTAAGCATATTTATGACTAACTGACTAAACATATTTACACAGTGTTAACTTGTCCTTCCTGCCTCTCTTCCCCTGGCTTTTGTGGCAGTGTCACCCTGCCCCTTCTCCGCTCCTTTAAAGCTGCCTTTCTGGTCCCTGCCCACAAGGGGAAGGCCCAAGGGTGTGCTCCGCTCCTCTCTCCATGCCCTGCATCCAGAGGCCAGCACTCAGCCACCACCTCCGGGCAACTGATCCCCATTCAGCCCAAAGAAGAAGTCTTGTTCATTCTCACATTTCTTACCTCTTGTATCCAGCTTTTTCTTTGCATTCCAATTGCCTCCATCTGTTTGAAATCTTATGTTCTAACTCCTAAGAGCAATAATGATGCTGATAGATAACACTGGGTGGTTTCCATGTGCTAGGTTCTTTTCTGTAATTTAATCATTATGGTCCTGTGAGGTGGGCACTCTTGTTACCCCATTTTACAGATAGAGCACCTCGAGGTTCAGTGAGGCTAAGTGGTTCATTCCACCTACACACGGAGTACAGATTTGAACCCAGTTCCATCTGATCAAAAATGGGATCTATACCAAATTGCCTGCCCCCCAGACCTTCCACGGAAATGTTCTACTTGTCCCTCTCAGTTCCCCACTTCTGTTCCATCCTGCATAAGGTTGTTTGATTGTTTTTCTGATAACACTCCCCATGCCTGTCATTCTACTTAGTAATCTTTGGTGGCTCCCATTTTCATGTAACAGAGTCAGCCTTCATCCACTCCACTGCTCCCCTCAGTAACCATTCCGAGAGTCTCCCCACTCCTTGACCACCACCCGTCCAGTTCATATCCTCAGGGGATTGGTCCGTTTAAGACTTGTGTCCTGTGTGCATGTCTGCTTGCTCAATCCCTCACTGACTGTCTTCTCTAAGCTCCTAATGCTTGCATTTGGCATGCCTTTTGGCCCACTGATATTCCTTATTCATATTCAGTACTTAGTCCATCTCGTTGGAATCACAAGCCCTTTAATCACCCGTGTAACACCCACATTCATTGTTTGTCAGCCATGCCCAGCCCCAGCTGGTGGCTGTAAATGTCAGGGAGCTGCACACACTCGTCTCAGTCCTTCTCAGCCTCTCTCTCTCTCTCAAACCCACTCCTGTGCCCTGTGCATTCAAGCTGCTGTGCCGTTCAAAGCAGAATGACTAAATTGCTTAATCTAAAGTGGATGGAACAGTATTTGCCTGCTGCCTCACTTTCAACTCTCCCGTTAGGTGTTTGGTTGCTTGGTTGTTTGTTTTAATTCACTCGGGGCAAGTAGGTGAACTCCTCTCTGCTTAGCAGTATTAGAAACATGCCCTCTGTTTAAAATCAATCAGATGCTAGGCCTTTATGACCAGAATCCTAAATATCTCTGTTCTGCTGCTTTGTCAGCCCATTAAGAACGAGGGTAGAATGGCTATGTTGTGGACAACATACTGGGTAATAGAGCTTATTGTAGACAATGTCCAGCCCTGCTCAGCTTGAGGAGCTAGAGAGTGTGCAAGGCACATCCCCCAGGAAGGCTGGTGGGAGAACTCCCAATAGGTCACATAGATGAAGAAGAAGGCACCAGTTGTCTGGGCTTGGGGATAAAAGGGCCATCAACTGTGCTTGCTTCAGCAGCACATATACTAAAATTAGAATGATACAGAGATGATTAGCATGGCCCCCATGCAAGGATGACATGCAAATTTGTGAAGCATTCCATATTTTTAATTAATTTTTGAGAGTTTGATATTGAAACTCCAACTGAAAATCTCATCTACTTAAAAATAATTGTAATATAGAGCGGAACTATATATAACTTGGTTCTGTATTTTCCAAGTCTCCTGTAAATGTGTTATCATGCTTTCATAATTAGAAAAACAAAAAAGAGGAAAAGGCCATCAACTACATAACCACAGGTAAGAGATGAATGGCCATCTGGAATGTTCTTCCTCCTTCCTTAGATTGGTCCTGTGTCCCTTGCCAGGAATAACTTCCTCAAGGTGAAGTGCCTGTGTCTTTGGGAGCAAATGAATGATTTCCAAACAACAGAAGAACATAGCAAAGAGCCCATTTCATTGCACCCCCCAGGTGCTCAGCACCTGTGAAGGGAAGGAGCCTGAGAGTCGGGGTGACTCCAACAAGGAGCCCCTAGATTAGTGCTTCTCCAGGAGTGGTCTCCACACCACACCATCAACATCAGCCCTTCAGGGAACTTCTCACAAATGCAAATTCTCAACCCTCTAGCCTAGACCTGCTGACTCAGAGGTGGAGAAGCACTGCTCAGGGGGCTTCCTCACTTCAGATAGCATCCTTTGCTCCCCAAAGCAGTGAGGCCTTGGAATCCTACATATCTCTGTTCTGCTGCTTTGTCAGCCCATTAAGAATGAGGGTAGAATGGCTATGATGTGGACAACATACTGGGTAATAGAGCTTATTGTAGACAATGTCCAGCCCTGCTCAGCTTGGGGAGCTAGAGAGTGTGCAAAGCACATCCCCCAGGAAGGCTGGTGGGAGAACTCCCAATAGGTCACGTAGATGAAGAAGAAGGCACCAGTTGTCTGGGGTTTGGGGATGAAAGGGCCATCAACTGTACTTGCTTCAGCAGGAATTCAGCCTTCTGATCAGCTTCTCTGATCATTCCCATTTCCTTTCTCCAGCCCCAGCGAGCTCCTCATATAGGACACAGGCAGGTGCAGTGTGTGCCATGATGGCTATGAGCACCAGGGTTGATTTCAGTCCTATAGAGCCTCAGTTTCATCATCTGAAAAATGGGTTAATAACACCACCTTCACCATGACCCCCAAATATATTAAAATAAAAACAGGGTACAGAGCAATGCATATGACATAATCTCATTTGTAATTTTGAAACAGATATATGAGTAATCACATTTGTATGTGCATGTGATGTCTTCAGAAGAAAACCCAAGAAACTAGTAACAGTGATTGCCTTGTGAAATCCAGAGTAGGAGGACAGCTAGTTTTTGTTGCCTACTCTCTTGGATTGTTTAAAATCTGGACTATACACATATATTCTTTTAAATCTTAAAAATTAGTGATGTAGGGCTTTCCTGGTGGCTGAGGTGGTTAAAAATCTGCCCACAGTGTGGGAGACCCAGGTTCGATCCCTGGGTCAGGAAGATGCCCAGGAGATCTTCCCACTAGAGTGGAAATGGCAACCCACGCTAGTATTCTTGCCTAGAGAATTCCATGGACATAGGAGCCTGGCAGGCCCCAGTTCATGGAGTCACAAAGAGTTAGACACAACTGAGCAACTAACACCACACTAGCACTAGTGACATAATAGTAGTTTCCTTTTCAGGGACATTGTAAAGAGTAAATAGAATAAGTTCACATAAAGCCCTGAACACAGTACCTGGCACAGAAAAAGCACACTGTTAGTGTTAGCCTTTGTCTTTAGTACTAACTAGTTATGGAAGTCATCTGTTCATTTATGTATTCATTCATGAATAAACAAATGGGACATCCAGCTGACTTCAGCCAGCCACGCAGATATAAGTACATCATTTCACATATCTTGTCTTGCTACGCTAGGTAGAGAGTAAAACTTGTTTGTAAAGATCAGCCTCAGTCTTGATGGTAAACACGCGCCTCTGCGTGGCTGGACCCTGGCCTGGCATATGGGGGTAGGTGATGGGGAGCGCTACTCCCCTACTTTGCACGTCAGAGACCCGTTCCCTCAGTGCACCTTCACTGACTGCAAATCTGTGTGGGGCACAGTCTGAGGGTGCAAAGTGGCATTGCCCTCAGAATCTGGGCACCACTCAGGGGCCAACCCATGCAGGAGGTTAATGTTCACAGCCCCAGAAACTGGCCCTAATCAAGTGCATCAGAGTCCCAGGACCTCCACCCCAGCTCCTCAGAGCTGTGAAGGGAACCCAGCAGATGGGTAACCTTTGACTTGGAACAGGCAGTATTTTGCAGGGTACACGTGAGAAGGAGCAGCAGGGTGTATCCCGTCTCTAGGAAAACAAACACTGGGTACACTGACACCCCAGGGTGATAGGTTCACACTGGCTGATGTTGTGTTGGTTGCTACATCCCATGTCTTAGTCTAACCCAGGTATTTATTGAGGCCCAATTCTCTGCGTTAGTCAATGTGAGAGAGAGGATAGTACAGAGATCTCACCTGCCTGGTTAAGGGTGTGGCTTTGAAGCAGAAAAGCTCTGGGTTCAAATCTGTTTCTACCACTTTCTAGCTGTCTGAGCTTCGAAGATCAGAAAGTATTTAGCCTTCCTAAACTTCAGTTTCAATAAGTATAACACATTCAACCTTATAGTTGTGGACAGTATTAAGTGAAGTATTATCTGTAGAGAATATTTGATATAGTAGCTGGCACATAGTAAGTGATGAATAAATGTACTTGCTAGACTATTATTATTGAGCTAAACTTCCCACACTTTAGTGGGAAGATAATCTCCATGCATACAAGTCAGTTACCAATAAGCATTAAATAACATACAGTCAAGCATTGAAATCAATGGGGTTGCAGATGCTTGTTGACAGTTTGATGATAGCTATAAATCCTCACTTCAGAAAAAGAACATAGACACACATACCAAATTTTGTGTATAGCTTTAGGGACTTCGTTCATAACTCTTCCTGTCTCCCCATCTCATTCATGGGCCATCCCTTAGGGGTCCTTGAGCCCCTGAGCTTCAAACATATATTAATATCAGGAATCTATTAAGGGGAATTAGTCACTGTAAGCAAAAGTAGTTAGGCAGCCCTTCCTGGAAGAGAGAGAAATGTGAAGTAGCCTAAAAGAAGAGAGGATTTAAACTGGCCAACAGACTTCCCTAGTGGTCCAGTGGTTAAGAGTCCACCTTGCAATGCAGAGGAACGCTTATTCAATCCCTGGTCGGGGAACTAAGATCCCACACGCTATGGAACAACTCAGCCCGTGCGCAGCAGCTTAGAGAAGCCCATTCACTGCAATGAAAGACCCTGCGTGACCCAACAGAGATTCCGCATGTCACAACTAAGACCCAACACAGCCAAATAAAAGAAATAAATGTTTTTAAAAGATAAAATAAATCGGCCAAGAGAAGCAGGCAGAAAACTTGGGTGGAGATTTCCAGATGGGACTTGAAAACACAGCCCACAAAGCCAGGGATGGGGTGACAGACCCCTGAGGCTACAGCAGTAGAGAGCAGGAGAGGTTCTAGCTGGGCCTCTGGAATCACATTGCCTGAGCTCAGATCCCAACCAGGCAGCTTGCTGGCTGTGTGGCACTAGGTACATATTTAACCTCTCTATGCCTCAGCTTCTTCATTTATAAAATGGGGATGAAAATGCATAGTGTTTCTCACAGGGCATTTGTGAGGATTCACTAGGATAATGTACTGCCAGTCATTGGCTTACAGGCTGCTGTCCAGCATACAGTAAGCTCTAGGCAGTCATAAGCTGCTTTTAGGATTAGAATTTTTATTACGGGACAGAAATACTGGGGAGGATCTTGACTGCAAAGCTAAGCCCTTTTTAAACTCTTCCTAGGGGTACCGGGGAGTCCCTGGAACTTTCCTGAGCCAGAGAGATATAAGCTAAAAATGGTACTTTATCTGAGCATATCCTGGTGAGGATAGATTAGAGGCAAATCATATCCTGGTGAGGATAGATAGATTAGATTGGAGGCAAATAAGGAACATGAATGGTTTCAAGACTGATGAGTAGACCTAACTTGAAGTGCTGGGAGCCAAAACTGAGGTAAAATAGAAACTGGAAAATGGGGAAAAGTTTAAATGCAAGATTTGTCAAAGTACGAATCAAGAGAATTTGGAAAGTGCCAGGATCTAAGTTTGCACCGATCAAACCCAGGTCTCCTGCATTGCAGGCAGATTCTTTACTGTCTGAGCCAGCAGGGAAGCCCTCTTAAAGGATCTAACTTTGCACTGTCCAGTTAGGCAGCCATTGTGACTGGTGAGCACTTAAAGTGGGGCTCAAATGAAGACGTGCTGTAAGTGCAAAATGCACACTGAGTTTCAAAGATTTAGTACCAAAAAGAGTAAAATAGCTCAGTTTTTTAACATTAATTTGGTTTAATTTTGGTCACATTGAGCTAAATTAATTTCACTTTCTTTTTTTTTTTTTTTTTCATGTGGCTACTAGAAAATTTAACCTCACAAGTGGCTCACATTTCTGTCAGACAAAGGTCGGTTTTAGGAACTGGAAAGATGTCCTGTGGCCAGAACAGTAGTGGTGCTGAGAAAGGGACATGAGAATGGTTGGGGCAGGTGGCAATGTTGTATTGGATTTTAGATGTGTTGTGTTTGAAGCAACTGTGCAGCATTCGAGTGTGAATCAAAATAGGCTTTTATTTAGACATTGGAATTAAGGTAAAAGGTCAGGGTTGTATGCACGGGAAGCATGTTGGTCTTAGCTAAAGTCCTTTAGGATCAACATCTACGGCACTGAGGACCAGTGTGGGTCAGGCAGGTGCTGAGTAATTTCCATATGTTCTCCCATTTCCTCCTGGTTCAACCCTATTAGGTATGTACTATTATTATCTCTTCCCATTTTACGGATGAGGGAACTGAAGGCCAGAGAAGTAAAGCAGTTCTGGGTAGTAGTCCATGAGGAGACAGGATTCGAATTTATCTGACTATAAAGGCTCTTTCTGCAGCCCTCCAAGACTAAGCCCCTGAGAAAACCAAAGTCAGAAGCAGGAACAAGAGCTGCAGAAAGGAATAGCACCAGACAGGCAAGAACAGGACAGCCTAACATCACGGATGCCAGGGACGAGACATTTTCCAGAAGGAAGTAGTAGTTGTTAGGAAAACAAATTTAGACTTGAGTTACAAAGAAGGATGTTAAGTACTAAGAACTATTTCAAACTGAGGGAGGGTTAATCCTATAGGTTAAGGTTATGAGAAGGAGTTAGAATTTCCCAGGACTTGTTCAGACCTTTGAAAAGTTAAGCATAGGTAGGAAGTGGCATTCTTTTAAGCTGACCTGTTCTAAGACCCAGGCAGAAATAAACGTGGGTAGAACCCAGAGGTAGGACTCTGATAATCGTCACTGGTGTTTCTCAGGAGGACCTATATGAGCGTTCTCTAGGAAGCCTATAAACACAGATTCTTGGGTCCTGCCTCTGATATAGATTGGGTTTTTTTAGCAAGTGCCCCAGGTGTTCTGGATACACCGTGAAGTTAGGAACCAGCTGCTCAGGCTCTGCAGCTCTGTCCTCTGATTTATTACCCAGGACTGGCTCACTGGCACATGGCTCCCTGCCAGCTTCCCTGGGACACAGGAGGAGGATGGGAACCATCCTGTGTCTTTAGCAAGAGTCCTACCTGAAATCCGGGGCGGTCCTTCTCTTAAAATAAGAGCGACCAGTTCTTCTTCACTTTGGTCTTCTCTCAAGGCCATTCAACTCCCCACTTCTACCGTCATGGCTGTGGAGACCACCTAACTGAAGGGGCAACAGGCCCTGAAAGGGAGGCCTTGTCTTCCTTGTCCAGTGCTTCTGGCTGACGCTTAGCCTTGCTTTCTCTCAATTTCTTCCTGTGTCTTTTGATGTTCAGAGGCCTATGCAGTATAGATTGGCAATGGAGAGGATGACCTTGCAAGTCAGGTGGCCCTGAGTCCCAGCTCTGCTACGTAATTCAGTGTGATCTTTGGCAGGACTTTTTTCACCATCTGTGCTTCATCTGTAAAACAGAAATGATAAGAGAATTTATCTCTGAGAGGATTAAATGAAACAATTCTTAGATTTTACTTACCTGGCACATATTTCAGTACTCAACAAGTAGTATTAGTTTTTTAAATTTTATCATGATGACAGTAACAGTAACATCATCATTATTCAAGCACAGGTGCCCTGGATGGCAGGTAAAATCAACTAATCAAATATACCAGACAAGGACCTCAAAGGGTTAACAAGTATAAAAACATCTGCTTTTAGAAGAAGAGCTCTGTTGAGGTCTTGAGAGAGACTGTTCTCTTTCTTTTTCACTCTGCTTATTCTGAACCTACATATACTTCTCTTAGAAAGGAATATCAGGACTTCACCGGCAGTCCAGGGGTTAAGACTTTGCCACACTTCCAATGCAGAGGTCGCAGGTTCAATCCCTGGTCAGAGAACTAAGATCCCACATGCCCCACAGTGCAGCCAAAAAAATAGAAAGGAATATCACCATGACTTTGTTATCTCTTCTCATCCCAAGGCATGTCTTCCATTGTTCCATGCAGGCCTTCCTCATCTCTTTGTCTTACTTTTCGTCCCCATAGGCCAATAACTTGTTCTTTTCACCCTTTGTTCTCAAAACTGAACAGGAGCAGGGCAGGACATGCAGGCAGCTAGTCACATGTTCAGCTACCCATGGCCTTCTTGCCTGCAAGCTCTGTTTGGGAAGAAGAATTCTGCCTTAGCTTTCCTTTTCAAGTTGTAGAATTTGGTGTGTTCAGCAATAATAGTATGAAAGTAGAAATCATAGCTAATCTTTGTAAGTTATTTACAGATTACAAAACAATAGATTAACAGTTGTGAATCAGTTGGGGTTTAGGTCCAGCAAACCAAAAGCGTTCTTGGGGGTGTTCGCAGAATGAGCTTTAATATAGGGGATTGTGTGCCTGTGTAGTCAATGGAACGAATGGAGACACAGGCTCTCAGTGGAGCCCCCCAGACAACTTCTAGCTAGCACCACAGAACTGGTGCCCAGGGGCCCTGCAGCATAACTAGCAGGCTGCTGCAGCCACACAGCTTCTTAGCACCATGCTACTAGTGACTGCACACTGGGGTGCCAGGAGCAGGTTGCCTCCCACCTGGTTAGCCATCAGAAATAAGCCGAGCAGCAAGAAGGTGCCTTCTCACTTCCACCTTCCAGATCCCTCTCGAATGCATGAGGTCAGCAAAGCCTGCATCATCAAGACCCTAGCTGTGAGAGCACCTGGGGATATTTGTTTGCTTGGGCTGCTAACACAAAGTGACACAGGCTGAGGGGCTTAAACAACCGAAATTTAATTTCCTACGATTCTATAGGCTACAAGTTTGCAGTTAAAGTGTTGGCGAGGGTTGGCTTCTTGAGACCTTTCTCTTTGGCTTGTAGGTGCCCACTTCTCCCTGTGTGTTCACATGGCCATTTTTCTGTCCCCTGCTGTGGCCAAATTGCTGCTTCCTAGGAGGCCCCCACCCTAATGAGCTCATTTTAACTTAATTACCTCTTTAGGGACCCTATGTCTCGATGCAGTCACATTATGAATTCTGGGGGAGTTAAGACTTCAACCTATGAAACTTCTGGGGACACAGTTCAGCTGATGACACTGCAGTAGCAGGGCTCAGCTGGAAGAGAGGGAACATGAGCCTTTGGGTACTCAAAGCACTTCCCTTGGGCTGCAATCAGAGAATGCAGGTACTAGCTGCCCTCTGTATTTACTAGACTCACATGCTTATCTGATGCCTTTGAGACAGAGAAGTATTATTATCCCCATTTTTCCCATGAGAAAGTTGAGGTTTAGAAAGGGTACAAGTGTCACAGAGGGCACTAAAGCTAGGAACGGTCGGGGGCAGGAGTGAACCCAAGTCCCCTAGCCTAATCCTCGAGCATACACTCGGAGCTGAGCATCCAAGGCAGAGTGTAAAGGCTGGGCTATAAGCTAAAACAGAGGATCTGGTACGTGTGCATCTACTAAGATTTAGCCCACTTTTAAAAGATTTTCTGACTTTTCTAGAGATTTCTCTTTTTTAAATGAAATCTCTCTATTTTTCAAATGTTGACAGTTAAAACACATACATTGTTTCTCTCTGTATGTTTCTGTTTCACACACACACACACACACAGGTTAACCCTGTGTGGGGCCCAACCAAACACATCTGCAGTCTGGATTCAGCCTGTAGGCTCTGATAGAAAATAATAGGTGTTTATGAGAATAGAAAACCAGTTCTTAGGGGCTTGACGGTCCTCTCTCAGCATTCCTTCAAAGGCCCTGTCAGTAGATGTTACTGCCTGATTACTTTGAAATTCTTCTTTTGCTGAGTTTTTACCTTTGTTTCCCATTGGATGCATGGTTTTTGTCTTGTTATCAAGCTTAAGAAAGAACTGTTCTCTTTCTTTTTCACTCTGCTAAATCTGAGCCTATATATATACTTCTCTTGGAAAGGAATATCAGGACTTCCCCAGTGGTCCAGTGGTTAAGACTCTGCTGCACTTCCAATGCAGAGGGTGTGAGTTTAATCCCTGGTCAAGGAACCAAGATCCCACGTGCAGAGCACTGCAAACAAACAAAATTTTTAAAAAGAAAGGACTATCACTATCACTTTGTTATCTCTTCTCCATCCCAAAGTGTGTCTTCCACTGTTCCTTGCAGGCCTTCCTCATCTCCCCGTCTCCTTGACACTTAAACACCCATGGGTACCAGGTGTGTTAGTGCTAGGTGCTCCTGTGTGTCATCCCAGCAAGCCTGTGAGATAGATTGCTGTCGCCCTTTAGCAGATGAGGTGCAGGAAGAAAGCTGGGGTAAGACATTGATATTAATAGTTTAAGGAGGGATAAGAGGGTAAGTGGAAGCCTGCTTTTTCTCTCGGCGGGGGGCCGGTGGGTGGGTGTGTGTTTTGCAGCCTGCTCTTTTATTACAGCCACAAGGGGTGTGTTTGCTTAGAATGTTGGCTTCACTCCAATGATTCAATTACTGGCCAGGCCTTGATGACTTGTGATTCAGATTCTGGGGCTTCCTGGTGCCTTCCTGCCAGAGTGTGCTCTATGATACACTTGCCATCCCCACCCTTCTCTCCCTGCTTCAGGCCCCTCTAGACAAAGATTAAAATGCCCACATTTCCCCAATGTGACATCTTGTTCCTAGGAATTTCTAGGAAGCTGAGAATTCAGATGAATAATAGCATTTGAACCAATGCAGAGCATTTGAATAGCTAAATGCTACTTTGTTACTAATGCTGTGTTTATTCAAATCTCTCAGCCACATGTAAAACTGAAAACCAGGCTGCAGAAGCAAGAGCCAGAGTTTTATCAGACCTGGGTTCTGCACAGCACAGGCACAGGCCTGGGCCCTTCTGGGTAGGATGGACCCCTGGGGACTCAGGATGTTCAGATACTAACCTCAGTCCTTGCCTAGTAGCCACAGCAAGAACATTCTTGCTTTGCTCATGGATGTGACAGGGGAGACCTGTCTTCCAGAGCACCAGACAGACAAACAGATGCCTTCTGCACCAGAAAGAGTATTGTACAAATGTGAAGCCATCAGCAAGGCCACAACTCCGGGTCATGGGGTGTCAAGGTCACCCTTGATTGGAACCACATCGTGGACTGTTCAGTGATGCCCTGAGTGTTTGTGAATCTAATTAATTGGAATTGCATCCTTTCATGATACAGTAGGAAGTGTGACTTCCGGGATACAGAAGCTTACGAGCTGGTTCAAGGCTCTGAGCTGGATAAACTGGGAGCACGTTTTTCTAATTTTAGTTTCTTCATCTATAAAACAAGGATGAAAAAGTAACACACCTTTCAGGCTGAGAGTGAGGCTTCACAGATGAATGTAGATGAAAGTACATGTATGCTCTGAGGTTCCACAGGAATATCAGGTGTTGTTTGTCTTGGAAGCTATTCTTGGAATAAGAATAAAGCAAGTTTTTTTTTTTTTTTTTAATCCAAGTAATAGCACAAACAAACAGCCAGACATCCATGCCGTTGAGGAAAGACCAAAGAAACCCTCTGAGGGTGCAGAGACACTCAGAGATGTTTGTGTCCCAGTCTGTCCATCTGGTTCTGCCCCGGCCCAGCTGTTGAGGAGATGCAGAGCAGCTGCAAAAGGGGAGGAAGTCCTCGGGAGACCTCCCGCTCCTGTAAACACCGCCCACCAGTCTGACGTCAGGCAGCCCGTGCATGACCTTGCTCTCAGACACATGAGGCAGCTCAGCCGCCCAAGTTCCTTGAAGAGGCTTCTTGGGTTAAAACAATATAATTTTGATTTGACTTCTCCATTGGAAGCATGTTATCATAAGAGACGATGTACTTTTCCAGTGGCCCAGTGAACAACTTTTTCTAGAGGGGTCTGCAATAGAAGGGAACAGGCAGCCATCTGAGGGATGGGAAGAAGGCTCTCTGTGAAGGAGCTAGTGAAAACAGAGGTCAGAAGTGGGGAGGGCTGTCAGGGCCCCAAGCTGGCAAGCACGAACTGTGAACCGCTGGCTCTTTTTCATCCTGACTGTAATACAGTCAGGAAGTTAAGTCCTCTGCGTACCAGATGCAAAGTTTCTCACCAATTTTAGGAGGACCTACCCAAGCATTTTATAAATAAAGCCTGACTGTGGACGATTTGCTTATGGCCACGTGGGTGGGAGCCACGGCTGACCCAATCCTGATACGTGTGTGTAATGTTCCACGGTTACAGGAAAACTTGCTCAGGCCTTGGAAACTCTATGCCCTGGAGGTTGAGATGAAGAAGAGAATGGTTGGTGTTATTTTCCTGTGAAGGGAACATTAAGAAAGTCCTGAGGGTGCAGCCTGGAAACCACAGACTGCTCAGAAAGGGTGTCGTATTTGCATTCTGGAGGCTGGGGGCCAGTCCTCTGAACCAGCGCCAGCTGGGAGGGGAGCCCAGCTTAACATGTTACAGGGAACAAAACCAGTGTGGTTTTGAATCTGGGCACTTAGACTGTTCACAGAGGGGCTGCCTGCTGCCTTAGGCCCGTTTCAAAGGTTCTATTAAAAAGTGCTTGCTGGTAGCACAGAAGGGGCTGGGTCAGGCCGCCGGATATGAGCAGGGTCAACCAGGAGGGGACCCTTGGCCTCTCCTTTGGGTGTGGCAGGATGACTGAGGAATCAGAGGAAGACGCAGCTCATCTGGAAGTGTGTTGTAACCCAGTCGCCCAAGGCAAGGCCACCATGTCCTGCCACATGACGGCTGCTCCCAGTTTCCTGCGTGGCTTGGGCTCTCTTACTCTAGGGGAATCCTCAGATGGCTGTCTCCAGCCATTCCATTCTGCCATGACACCAGAGTGCCACAGAACTGCTTAGGGCCAATGCCCACCCACACTGGTCATTCAAAATCCTAGAGGCCTATTGACCAGATGGGTGGGGGCGGGCAGATAGGTACACAAGGGATTCCCATTACTTGTGCTGGGTGGGACCCCTGAGGATAAATACAGTAGCAGCTACTGTGTGTGGGGTGCTTTGGTCCTTCGCTAAACACTACATGTGCACCAGTGAATTGAATCTTCAAAAATCACAGTATCCCTGTGTTACAAATGAGAAAACACAAGCTCAGAGAAGTTGGGTAACCCGCCTAGTTTCACCCAGCTAGTAACTGGAAGGCAGAGTCCAAACCAGGGGCATGAAGCTTGCTAATTAGGATTTCAAAGTTCTGCAGGCAGTTAAAAGCACAGTTGTATTTGGGCATTTGACCCAAAGCTGCCTCTGACCTCAGAGGGTGCAAGCCCTACCCAAGTCCTTGAACTTGGCTACCCGGAGCATTCTGAATGCAGTAGATCTCCGGTGGATGCCGCTGGAGCTGCGGGTGTTTGTTTTCTGAGCCTTGTGTGGTGTGAGCCTTTACAGCAGATACACTCTGTGCACTTGCAGCCCCTCCAGAAGGCTGAGTCAGCCTGGGTTTGCTGCCAGCACCAGACTTTGCTGAGCCCCGTGCATAGCATGGGGAGACACACCTACTGTCCACCTGCTCTGAGTCATAAAACTGCCACACTGCTACCAGACCTGCGATCTCTTCCAGTGCCACCGTGCCAAGAAAGGTCCTGGTCATATATGGCAGGGGCACCAGGCAGTGCCTTTCCCTAGCCTGCCTTCCCATTGGACTCTGCCATGGAACAACTAGACAGGTCGAAGCTCAAGGTCCAGAAATTTCCTCTGCTTTGCACCAGGTGGCTGGGGAGATAGAAACAGGGCAGCCTAAAAGCCACAGGCTCAGACCCGAGAGGAGAGTCAGCCCACGAACATGCAGTGGAAGTGTGGGATTACCCTGGCCACCAGGATGAAGCCAGAGAGATCAAAGTGGGGGCGGGGGGGGGGAGGGCGGTCAGTGCGGTGCAGAGAGGGCAGTGAGGGAGGGGACTGATGAAGTTCCATTAAATATTTCAGGCTTGAGGCTGTATCCCATTTGACTTTTAGGTTATCACTGAGAGTCTTTCATCTGAAAAGTTCCTACTTTTTTCCTGAATAAGGGGTTCCTTATCTGCCTAACATTCTCCAAATGATTGCAAATCTTGATATCTCCTAAAAATGCACCCTTTGTGTACAGTTTTCCAGAAGCACTCTCATTTGCCGTTTTTCTGTTGCCAGGATTCACATCAGCGTAATAATTGGGTAAGAGAGCCAAAACGAAATGAAATCTAAACCTTCTATTAAGGTGCACGGCAGTAATTATGTTAACCTGCATAGGGGATGTGGCCTATGTGTGCTGGAGGCCTTGAAATCACCATGGATGTTTTTGTGTGTTTCCCCTTAGAAAATCCTAAGAAAGGCTATTTTATGCTGTATATAGGGCACAAGGATTAAACTGCTAGTACTGGATTTTTGGCACAGCAGTAAAGAACCACCTGCCAATGCAGGAGACACAGGAGACGCAGGTTAGATCCCTGGGTCGGGAAGATCCCCTGGAGAAGGAAATGGTAACCCACTCCAGTAATTCTTGCCTTGAAAATTCCATGGACAGAGGAGCCTGGCGAGCTACAGTCCATGGAGTCGCCAAGAGTCAGACACGACTGAGCGACTAAGCACACACATACTGGGTTTCTGCAGAGGAAAGATTCACGAAAGTGCTCAGAAGTATTACCAGCTTAAACACCGAGGCCACCACTCGCATTCCCAACTTCGTGGTGACTGCCTCCAAGAAGCTGTGGTGACCGGAAATGCATCCTTTTCCCCTCGAGTAACACAAAACATTACGAATGTCTAAACAATTTTTTTAAAAGTTCACCTTTTAAAAAAAGTTCTCTTAAATTTCAGGTGAAAACCATTAACTGAAGATGTCGAGCAAGACAGCCAGTACCAACAACATTGCCCAGGCACGGAGGACTGTGCAGCAGTTGAGAATGGAAGCCTCCATTGAGAGAATAAAGGTAAGAGCCTCGAGTGGGCCAGACGTGTTCCTCACCATCTCTCTCTGCTCTCCTGAGGCCAGGCCATATTTCTGAGAAGATAATGCCATATAATTCAGCCAGGTGCCATGATTTCCTCTGAGCAAGCTGAGAGTTTCCGAATCTTAACTTTCTTTTCTACATAGCATGGGCAAGCCAAAGTGTCTGAAGTGAGCCTGTCTGTTAGGACAGAAAACCTAAAACCCATGACAGGATTTCCTGAGGACTTGCTTTCCCTGGGCACACACAGCAGAGCCTTCTGGCACTGTTTTCTCCCTGGGGACAGGGGTTCCAGGTGGACTTTATATAAACACCCTCGTCAGCCCTCTGGAATGTATGAAGTGTTCTGGAGTTATCACTGCAGCCGAGTGAGCCTGGCATAACAAGTCAACGGTCGGGTGTCCTTTTGAGGAGAAGGCACTTTTTCAGTGTGTGTGAGCTTTGATGACCACAGTCTACATCCAGGGCAAATAATGCCAGCCTTAGTTGAGACCTGAGGAAACCAGAAGGCATCTGATGGGTCACCTGACTTAGAAGTCATTTCCCCAAAAATCTCCAGAGAGGGCTAAGCAGTGAGTGCCTTGGAATGTTGTGAGTAATGCTGTTTCCTAGATACTGAAGCAGTCACCTGATAAATTCCTCTGGGCCTGGAGATAGTCACCTGTCTTCAAAACAGGAGGCTGCCTGTCCTGTATTTGCCAGGGCTCAGCTGGCCTGTGCCCCTGGCCTGAGGACACTGATCTGATGATTCTAACGGGTCTCTGACCCAGCCCCCTGAAGAAGGCATGGTATTTCCATTTTTAACTCATGCCAAAGTAAGGTGCTACATCTTTCCATGCTGGTTTTGCCCTCTTTTTATTTCCCCAAGCCCAATGTTTAATGGTAAATCTTGACACTCTACCAAAATATGGCTCTGTTCTTCCTGAGATTTGGCTGTGAGCCCTTATTTCAGTGCTTTAACTCTGTTCTCCTCTGCATTCTAATTTATTTTTTTTTAATTGGGTAGAAGCTAAGATAGAGCCTTCCTTTGACTCAGACGTTTCTCTTTTTCCCCTTTTCCCAAGTTTTTATTTTGAGAAATTTTAAACCTACAGAAGAGTTGTAACAATAGACACCCATATACTCTTTACCAAGATTCACCAATTAGCATTTTACCATATTTGTTTTCTGTCTCTGCACACATACAAAACTGATGTAATTTTTTCCTGAAATTTCTTGAAAGTTATTTGCAGACATCATGACTCTTCACCCCTAATACTTCACCGTTTGTCTCCTAAGTACAAGGGCATGTTCCTCTACATAATCACAGTACAGTTATTACACTCAGGATCAGCTGCTGATATCTAACTCACAGTCTGGTTTTGAAGATTCTAGGCCCCTCACTTTGCAGAATGGGCCTCACTGCAAATGAGATTGTTTGCTGATGATCAAATTCGGGCTAAAGGTTTTGGCCGGAATACTAGCTGGCTGGTGGCATGTCTTCTGCACTCAGCCTAAGAGACAGCTGATGTCAGTTTGATCACTTGGTTGAGGAAGGGCTTATCTGCCAGATTCTGCATTTGGAAGTACCTTTGCCCTCTCAACCTGGGAGTGATACTTCAAGACTCTGGTTATCCTGTTCTCCCACAGTCTTCCACCCAGTGGGTTAGCATGCAAATACCTTTCGAGTTTGTAAATATTCTTTTTAAAAAAATTGTTTTATCTAAACAGTTGATTTACAGTGTTGTACCAACCTCTGCTGTACAGCAAAGTGACTTAGTTATAAACTTATATATTCTTTTATATATATACATTCTTTGCCATTATGGTTTATCACGGGATATTGAATATGGTTCCCTGTGCTATATACATTAGGACCTCATTGTTTCTCCATTCTAAATGCAGTAGTTTGTATCTACCAACCCCAAACTCTTAGTTCATTCCTCTACAAGTCTGTTCTCCATCGATAAATCTGTTTTGTAGATAGACTCATTTGTGCCAATTTTAGATTCCATGTATAAGTGATAGCATATTTGTCTGTTTCTGACTTATTTCACTTAGTATGATCATCTCTAGTTGCATCCTATAAATATTTTGTTTCCTTGGGTTTGTCTACACACCAGGTTTCAAAGGCATCAGCAGACCTCATGTCCTACTGTGAGGAACATGCCAGGAATGACCCTCTGCTGATGGGGATACCAACTTCAGAAAACCCCTTCAAGGATAAGAAGACCTGCACCATCTTATAGAGAAGTAGTGAAGTGGATCCTCCCCTCTTCTCAACAAAGCAAATGATGAGCAGCTCCTTGAAAAGATTTACCTTCAGCTTATTTGGTAACCACTGCTAATAACTAAAATGCTCTTAACTTGGAGTTATGGACTCTGAAGTCTTTACCTTCCAAGTTTTTCTTTCCTTTTACTGAATTAATACAGAATAATAATCTTGTTTCCCATTTGTTAACTATGGTGTCCTATTAGTTACTGCTGAAGGAAAAGTTGGTCTGGCCTTTATAAAGAAAACAAATATATCAGTGATCCAGTTAAAACCTAAATTACCTAAGCAGTCGTCTAGATTAAAATGCCAAGGATAACTGGTCCTAAAATTTTTGTCGTAGTCTATTCTTAAGAGTTGTGCCAATCTGTATAGTATATGTGGATGAGAAATGTTTTGTGTATATATATGTGTGTGTTTGTATATACACATCTCAAAGCTTATTTCCCAATTAAAATGTCTCTCCCTCCATACTATCAGTTCGACTCAAGAAGTTATACCTTTATCTCAAGCTGTGTGTAGGTAGAATTAAATTCTTTTCTTGTCGTTATTGTACAAAAAGAACACCCTACAGCCTATATTCATCGTAGTTGAGTAATGAAGTCATCTCTCTCCTCTTGAAACCGTGCTGACCTGCCAATCAAAATTTTTAAACTGAACTAAAAGCCCTTTTATAATATGAGCATTCTTTCACCAAGGGATTTCAGGTTTCAGCAATCCTGAATCTATGTAGGAAATGGGAGGCAGCCCTTGGGGGCACCCTAGGCAGCTGTGCCCCAGGGCTCATGGTCTCTGAACCAGGGGTAGACACCTGAAATTCCTACTGTAACGATGGGAACTAGACAGAGCGGCCATGAGCCCGGCCAAGAGAAGAGCAGGAATGCGTGAAAACCAGCTGCTCTTTGTGGCCTAACTTTGTGATTTAGCTCACTTTCTCTGCCTTCCCTCTTATCTTTCCTCTGCAGCCAGATCATGTCTTCAGAATTAATGTCCACCTCCCCATCCCCAAATGGGTAGATCATGGTGGGAAAGAAATATACAAAGAATGTAAAGGTATCGGACACATAAGCTCTTTTCAAGTATCTGCAGCATCTGCATCATCCCTGCCTGGTCCTCACACCATCAGAGGGGCTTGTTTCACTACTTGGGCTCACAGTTCCTTGATTTTCCTCTGGGCCTGGATATTACTGCCACACACACCCAGAATGGCTAGTGGGGATCCCCAAAGAAGGTTGTCTCCTGTGGCAGAGGGCATACTGTTAACTAAGAGGAGGAGAGGGTATTCCTAAACACTTATTTATGGGCCCAAACCATGCACCAGGCCTTTGATATTTTAATTCAAATTCCATTCATTAAAAATTACTAATGAAAAGTTAAAAGTATTCTCAGAAAGGATTCAACCCCAAGAAGGAATTATTTACAATGGTTTTTCCCTAGTTCTGTACAATCTTGCCCTGCAGTGCAAGCCTGTTTTTAAATCTAACACCTAAGCTTTGAGTATTATGTTAATTGTGGGTGAACAAATACAGTACTGTTTTCAGACTGCTCAAATCTATTCCGTATTTCTGCAAGTCACCTATCTAGCATTGTGAACTGCCCTCACTCCTCCAGGATCATGTGGAAATCATGCCACTGCCCTTACCTTCTTGTCATCCACACTTGGTTCTGCAAAGGGCCCAGTTTCCAAGTATATTATAGGCACCGTTGGTGGAGAAAGGTTTTTCCTTTCAAAAGGTGAAATTTGAAATATACATTAAGAAGACAACTTTACATGTACTGCATCACTTAATGAGACATTCTTTTTTTTTTAATAGGTGTATTTTTCTACTGATAAGTTTCAGAACACTAATCTTATTTTCACTCTGATTTTTACCATGTTCCTTTGAATATTTATAATGTAGCTTGTTACAAAATATTTTCATGAAATTACTTTTATTATACTGTTATATACACATTTTTGGTAGCAAGCATAGTTTATTCTTTCGTACTAAAACATGTTCTTTTCCCTATTAGAAAACAAGTATGGTTTGCTATATATTTGTTAATATGCTTGTAGTGGTAAGGAATGGACTTGAGGTCCCAGGAGATTTTTTTTATTTTTGCTAGCCAGATATCATAAAGGCTACAAGTATGAACATCATATAACTTCCTGACCAGGTGTAGGGCATGTTTAAGAAAAGTGATATCAAGTCCTTTGATGCTGGACCCAAGGGGGAAAAATTGTAGCTAAGTGTTGATTTACTTATTATGAGACGTCTATGTGAGAAAAATATAATATATGTATACATATATATGATATGCAGAAGTCACTTTTATTTATCAGGCTTTATTCTACTAGTAAAGCCACAGTTTAACTATTAGACAGCAGCTGGTTATAATGATGGACAAATGCCCAATGTGTTTTATTTTTTCCAAACTACCACTATAATGACACAATCACTTAAGTACATGCAACTTCCTGGCTTCATATCTATGAGGCTATTTAAATATGTTCACTATACTTTGTCTTTAATTCTGCCTCTATTAACAGTGATCTCTTTTTCCATTCTTGATTCTTCTTTAGTTCATCATTAATCTGTCCAATTGACGCCTCAGGACCATGGCAAGAATTTCATGACTCCAAAGTATTTTACAGACACACACTTTTTTTTTTTTTTTAACAGAGAGGAAACACTTTCTATACCATGTGGTTCACAAGCTGTAGGTTTTTTCTAAAAAGAATCAGGTTTTTACATTTCCTTATTATTAAAATAAAAAGTGCCATACTTACCCCTTAAAGCAAAGACCTAATTTGCTTTCTCTCTATTGGGACTATTTTTGTACTTTACTAATCTTTCAACTATCCAAAAAAAAATTATACCAATGATTTAGTAATTTTGAGGCATAAGTTAGTTTAGGTAGTGGAAGATGTGCCAAACTTTCCCTCCAGATGCCTTTGTCTCAATTTGCAACTAAGGTAGCGTCATCTGAGTGATTACACTGAATTTTACTAAGAAGTGAATCACAGTACATGTCAGTCCTTTCTCAATAAATGTAATACCAGAGTGTGTTATGACTGTAGACTTTTTATGGTAGATCTGTTAATAGAAAAAAAAAATATATTGAATTAAGTAGAGTTATCTGTATGTTAAAATAGAGCACTTACCTAGAGCTGGGTGTCCTGGATCGCTGTCTAGCCAATCCTGTGTTCCTGTGTTGTGTGACTTTGGACAAGGCACTCCATCTCTCTGAGCCTCCATTTCACCATCTGTAAAATAAGGGGCTTGAAGTAGCTGATGGCTGATACCCTCCTGTTCCGTCCAGTGGCCTACCCCTCTACTGGTCCTGCCAACATGTTGGTGCTATACGCTGCTTCAAATATAAAATTGGTTTGTCTATTGTGTGTGCTCATTTAATAGCTTATGAAAGGCCTTTTTGTTATATGGCTTTTTTTTTCTAGTTTTATGAACTTGATTACTGTAATAAAGTCTTGTTTGTAGCCATGTAACTATAAACATAGTCTCTTGATGTCAGTAAATTTGCATTTGATATATTAGTTGATGGAATTGTTGTTTTAGGACATTCTTTGACTACTTATCTGTCCAGCATCTTATTAACCTAAATATTGTGATCGTTGTTTGGAAATCTGTTCTCTGGAAAGAATAAAAGCATTTACTTCACAGCTAATGTGTTTGCAGATTTGAAAAACAGTTTCATTAAAGCACCATTGCTCTCTTTACTGGGTCTGGCTCATTGAATCTTCCTACCCATATTTTGCTCAATAAACTTAACAGAAGACCAGTTCTCCTCCCTTTTTCCTGCACTCATTCAGTTAACATTTTCTGAGTACCTGTTAAGAGCCAGGTATGAAACTAAAGCTCTGATTATACTCAAATGAATAAGGCTTACACTAGCCTGTGAGAAGCTCACAGTCTAGAACAAAAGATGGGAATGACTCGTATATAAACTAATAATACCATGTGCAATATGCCTGAACTCAGGGGAACACTGCTGTGAGCTCCCAGAGGAAGGAGGGCTGCCTATACCATGGCAGTCTTGACAAGGCTTCCAAGGGAGGTGGTGTTTGAGCTAGGTCTTGAAAGATAAAGAAACCCTGTAGTCGTGGGAGGGAATTGCAGGAGGAGAAAAGTGAGCTCAAAGGTAGTGTGCAGAGCATCTCCATACCTCCTTACCCACCCACCAGCAGGAAGAGGGTGGAAGTTGTTAAGGAGGAGTAGTGTAATGATTCACTGTGTGGAAGGCTGTTTCCCATCCTGAGACCTGGCAATGACCGTGGAAACAGATAACAAAGGTCATCAGATTTGATGACTCATACTCACCAAGTGTTTGCTGAAGGTATCCTGCCTCCTGCCCAGTCCCTTCCTCCAGGGCTGGGATTCCCTCAGAGACGAAGGGATAGATGACACCGTCCAGAAAGCTGCCAGAAGGGAGAAGGCGGCCAACAAGGTTTGGGGCTGGGCAAGCCACAGAGATGTTCCCTGCTTCAGAAAACCAGCACTCATACACTCTCAGAGTCAGGGCAGAGATAGCCACTCAACCCTTTCTAGGAAAGGACTGAAGCATTTAGATACTGCAGTCATGAAAAATAGGCAGCAACTGACCAGCATTTTTCATGGTTCAAACCAAATTACCAGAAGTTGCTGTGACTTGCAATGGAAGATGATTGTATTGGGAGGTGGTAGATGGGATTTGGGTAGGGCTTCCCTGATGACTCAGTAGGTAGAATCCACCTGCAATGCAGGAGACACAGGAGACGCAGGTTCAATCCCTGGGTCAGGAAGATGCCCAGGAGGAGGAAACAGCAGCTCACTCCAGTATTTTTGCCTGGGTAACCCCATGGACAGAGGAGCCTGGCAGGTTACAGTCCATGGGGTCGCAAGAGTCAGATATGACTGAGTGACTAAGAACGCAACATGCATGTGGGAGAGAGGATGAAGCTGAAGTGAGAAGACTAAGTAAATAGGGCAGATGAAATGGTACATGATCTAAATGGTATAAACAAAGAAGTCCAGCCTGCTGGCAACGGGGGAGCTAAATGTGGAGATGGAGGTCATCTCACAGCTCTCCTGGGCGTGGGCTGTGGTCAGCTTCTCATTGGCAAGGGTCTGTTACATATATACATGGACACTCACCATAAGCCTTCATACTCGGTGCTAGGGTATTGCTGCCTCCTTTTCTATGTCTAAATTTACAAACTTTGTTTGGACTTGCGACTCTTGACTGCAGAACCTACCCAACCATAAGCTCTAGCCACCATTGCACAACCTGGTATGACTATTGCCTTTAGCTTGTTTTCAGAGCCTGGCCCTGCTTGCGTCTCAACGCCTTTACCGCTGTGAGCAACAAATAACCTTTGCCTTCAGATACTGCCCCAATTACTGTTCCTTTATCTGAGTCAATCACATCTATTAAAGGCCCTTTAGCTGTAAGCCAGCCCTGGACAAACATAGACAGTTGGTCTCAGGAACCCACACCTCAGCTACTAATTTTTTAAGAAATCAATAATTTCTCTCCACTGGAAGAAAATGTCATCTAAATAAGTTCATCCTGAAATGCTATATGACTTTGTATTAGTCTGTAGAAGACTACTGGCACTGTAAAATAAAACTATGGAGAGAGAAACGCTTAGCACAAAAAAGTTCACCATAAAGTTTTAAGTATATTGAGAATTTTACATATGGAGCATTTTTACACCCTATGAATCCTCCTAGAGAATCTATTCAGTTATGAAAGCAAATAATTGGAATGGCTGAGCTATATAATGGTAAGGTCTTGAGTTTGGAAATTAAATCTGCAGCAGAGATACCTAGGTATAAATTGCTATTTCTAGTCTCTAGATCCAATCATGCACCCATCTTTACATACACACACACACACACACACGGCTTAATGATAGAAGTGGGAGCTCCAGCCACAAAAAGACCTATAATCTGGTCCTCACATAGAACAACCAAGGGTCACCACAAGCACCCTGTGGATCTGTAAATTAACATGAAGTGGGGGCAGGTCTAAAGCAGTCACTCACTGAACAAGTTGTAATATACAGTTTCCTCTTAAGACAGACAAATAAAAAGTAAGCCAATTTACAGTTTCAAAAATGTGAGTATATAATAGCACAGCTTGTACTTGGATATGGCAAAAATGGTTAAGAAGCCTTACGGTATATCAGAAGGCAAGCATCCCTTCGAAGAACTGTGCTCCAAGAATCATCCACATGCAGTAGATCCTTCCTACTTTTAACCTGAGACATTTCCCCAAGACCAGTGCATTAGAATTACTTTGTTCTAGATAAACCATTGTAGCTCTGATATCAATGAAGTACATATCAATATAGCTCATCAACATCTATTAATATTTACAGAACTTTGTGTGAGGCACTGGGGAAAGGAGGGACCCAACATTGACACAGACTGGGCACTCTGCATGTACCCTCCCATTTAAGCCTCACAACAACTCTCAAAAGAAAAGCAGACTTTAACTCTGTCCTACAGATGAGGAACTGAGGCTCAGAGAAGTCAAATTACGCAGGATCCTACAGCTAAGAAGTGCAGACCCTGATTCCACGCACCTAGCTCAGCTGGATTCTACAACCCATGGTCTGTCTTCGTATTTGTAGAATGGTTTGAATGGGGTGAATAGGGGAGAAAAAATAACATTGGGAAATTTAAAACTCATTAAGTGAGAAATAGAACTACCATATGATCCAGCAATTCTACTCCCAGATATACATTCAAAAAAAAAAAAAAAAAGACTAATTTGAAAAGATACATGCCACCAATGTTCATAGCAGCATTATTTATAATCCTAAGACATGGAAGCAACCTGTGTCCATTAACAGGTAAATGGATAAAGAAGATGTGGTATATAAGTATATTCAATGGAATACTACTCAAGCATAAAAATGAATGAAATTTTGCCGTTTGTAACAACACAGATGGATCCAGAGTCAGACAGAGAAAAATACTGTATGATGTCACTTATATGAGAAATCTAAAATGAGTGAATATAACAACAATGAAACAGACTTACAGATACAGAGAACAAACTAGTGGTTACCAGAGGGCGGTAGGTTGGGGGGTAAAATACAGGAGTAGAGGATTAAGAGGTACAAGCTACTATGTATTATGTAAATAAGCTACAAGGATATATTGTACAGCATAAGGAATAGTCAGTATTTTATAATAACTATAATGGAATATAACCCTGAAAATTGTGACTATGTTGTATACCTGAAACATAACACTGTACATCAAGTCAGTAACAAAAAGATTTTTTAATAAAATTAAGTAAGGTAAAGTGAGTAAATTAGTTCCTTAGCAATCAAGAATGTAATGTATTTCTATGTAGTTCTTTAAAAACACCAGTAGCTTTCTATTGATATGGAAATGTATCCATAACATGTAGATGTCATTAAAGGAAACAAAGAAATTTGGGGAAAAAAAGAATGTAATGTATTGGACTGTAAATAATAAACAACACTAGACTCCAGACACTTAATATGGCCAGGTATTGCTTTCAGAAATTTTGCATCTCAATTCATTTGATTCTCACTACAAGCCCATGAGGTCACTACTGTTATTAACCCTACTTTACACATGAGGTAATGGAAGTTCAGAGAGATCCAAAAGTGCATTTGATATGTTTTTTTAGGGCTTCCCAGGTGACTCAGTGGCAAAGAATCCACCTGCCAGTGCAGGAGATACAGGTTGGATCCCTGAGGAAAGAACCCCTATAGGAGGAAATGGCCACCTGAAAAATCCCATGGAGAGAAGAGCCTGGCAGGCTATAGTCCATGGGGATGCAAAGAATTGGACACAACTGAGCATGCATTCATGTTTTTAAAAAACTGCATTTTTTCTTGAGTTGTCAGTATGACGTAAGAGAAAGAATGGGTCTTAGAAGCAGAAAACGTGGGCTGTAGTTGGAGTGCCACTAATTTGCTGTATAACCTTATGAGTTTTATGATTTCTGGTCCTGTTTCCAGAAAAAAAAGAAAAAGGATTGTTTAAGAAGGATTCAGGCTAAGTAATTGTTAACAGTTCTTCTAGTCTTAAATTTTATACGAATTTGGGAGAGGAAAGCAATTCATTTTGGGTCACATTTTTTTACCATCTTCACCCCCAGTCATCTCACATTTTCTTTCTTGAATTGAAAACCAGGAGGGAAAGAACCAAAGTCTAGAGTATGGGGTCACTGAAGGGAATGTGGGTTTGCTGTGTATAATTATAGATATTTAAAAGATATTTAAAGGATCACTTTCCGATACTTCAGCTACTGACTCATCATCAGGACTGGAAATAATTTTTAAGGAAAAATGAATTGTAGAAAGCTATTTTGTATATAAGCAATTAATAGAATTAAATGAGCAAATTTCTTCAAAGTATCAACAATGTCTCATGAGTTATAACTACAAAAAGAAAAATAGGCCACTCAAACATTAAATGTAAGTAACAGAGCATTTAAAAATTTGGTTTTTAGAAGCAGGACAAAGAATTCATTCATTCATTTGTTGAGTTTCTACTAGGAGTATGGTAGCTCCTACTAACACTGTGCTAAGTATGTCCTAGAATAAACCCAGAAAAGACTAGGATCCCCCAAGATAGGGAGGGTAGGGGTAGAGGGTGGGTATTACTATGCAATGTGGTAAATGCTATTCTAAGAAGTGGCACTGCCTGAGTGAGTCAGAAAAGGTTTCATGGGGGAGGCAGTGTATCAGCTGAGCCTTGAAGTATGAGTAGGAGTTTGTTAGTGAAGACTAGGGAAAGGATATTCTCAGCTGCTAAAACAGTGTGTACAAGCTAGATTCTAAAGAAGTCTGCATATCAGACTTCTGTTACTTCTGGGTAACAGATCTCTGAGGCAGGATTACAGGGAGGAACAAGCTGATGAAGTTGGGAAAGAAGCTTGAATTGAGTCATCAAAAGCAAAACTTTTCTACTGATTATAAAGGCAAGGTAAGGGAGTTAGTCGAGTTGTTTAAGCAGGGGTTTGACATGTTAAGCTTTGTTTCCTTAAAGATAATTAGACTGAATAAGGAGAAAGAACTAGTGAAGAGAAACTGACAGTGGTTATTTCTAAGCCCCCACCAGGATTTCATAATTCTTTTATTGAACTTTGTTAAACTCCTTCATTCCAAACCTTTATCACCCTACTCAAACTCTCCCTATTTATTTCATTCCCATCAAGTAAATAATCCTGCCTTCCCCAACAAAAAAAATGCTGGGGCCATTTGGCCTGAATTTTTAAAACTCCCTACCTCTCCACATCCAAATTTCTGCATCACACCCAACCAAGTAACTTCTATCAGGCTCACAGGTGAGAAGCAAGTCCACCAGCTATTCCTGGAGCCCCTTCTCCTCTTTTCTTCTTTCTCACCAAAATTTCACCAGAGAGTGGTCCACCTTCCATGTCTTCTCTTCCCCACCTCCTGTCTTCTCAATCGACTGCAATGTGGTTTTACTCACACCAACACAGAGAAACTGATTTCACCCAATGAAATGGACAGTGAACTCTTAATTTCCAAATTCCATGGAACCTTTCAGTCTCTGCTTTAGGGACTCCTCTGACAGTGAGAATTATTCTCTTCTGTAAACTCACTATTCTGCCCCTCCAGCTTCTGTGACATCAAGACTCATTTCCCCTCTATGTCTGCCTTTTAAAATCCCACCCTGAGTCCCAAGTTTCCATCCTTGGCTGACAGCTGCTCTACTCACTTTATCCATTCTTCTTGGTGAGCTCATCCACTCTCACAGTTAGTACATGCTGAGGATTCTGAGATCAAAACATCCAGCCCAATTTTGTCCAAGCATCCAACTTATCTGTTCTACTGGACACTTCTAACAGGTAATTGCACAAGTATTTGAAACATAATGCATCCTAGACTAAACCCATCTCCCCTCCAGAAACTTTAACTGACAGCCATATTATCTCTAAATTGCCTCAGCTGGAATCCTAGGAGGCATTCAAGAATTCCCCCTCATTCCTTACATCTGGTAACCCAGTCTCACCTATTTCATTTCCCAGATACTTCTAAAATCCATCTCTTATTTTCCTAACTGCAAGTCCAGACCTGTATCACCCCTTGACTGAACTGCAAAAGTGTCCCATGTAGACTCCAGCCTCCATGGTTGCCCTAGTATTAGGATGGCCAACTTTTTCTGTTTATTTGGGACTGTCTCAGTTTTTACCTGAAAGTCTTACATCCAGGAAATCTCTCAGTCCCCACTCTTAGTCGCAAATAAAACTAAAACCCTATTTTTAACTGAAAATGAAATTACACACATTACTGAAAATCCATGAGCCTCTCTTCAGGTATAGCTGGATTCAGGAGCTCTGCTTATAAGATTCACCTCTGCTCTTTGCTTTTTTTAAAACTTTTTGTTTTGTATTGGGGTATAGCAGATTAACAAAAAGTGTTGTGACAGTTTCAGGTAAACAGTGGAAGGACCCAGCCGTAGATAGATATGTAGCCATTCTCCCACAAACTCCCCTCCTATCCAGGCTGCCACATAACACTGAGCAGAAATCCATGTGCTATACAGTAGGTCTTTGTTGGTTATCCATTTAAAATATAGCAGTATGTTCACATCCTTTCCAGACTCCCCAACTATCCCTTCCCCTCATCCCTCCCTCTGGCAACCATAAGTTCATTCTCCAAGTCTGCGAGTCTCTTTCTGTTTTTTAAGTAGGTTCATTTATATCATCTCTTTTTAGATTCCACATATAAGGGCTATCATATGAAATTTCTCCTTTGCTGTCTGACTTAATTCACTCAACAGGACTGCCCTTTGCTCTTGAATAAACTTACTCTCCGCGGCATGCAAATACCTGCCAATAATCCTAGACTCATTGATCAGCTTGGCAGCCTGTAAAGAGATTCTCTACTCTGACAGAGAAGTCTCAGGAAGATTTCTGATTGGCCCAGCTGATGTCACATGATCCATCCCCATCCCCATCACCATGGCCAGGAAGATGACCCAGGCCTATATTCCAAATTTCCTTTTGAGGCTGAGGTGAGGGGTGCTAACCAGAAAGGAGGCCGAGGAGGGGAGCAGGACAGACAAGAACAACAAACAGTTGTCCCTTTACATTACGCTCCCCTCCAATCCCATCACACTGATCCGGTTAATTAAATTCATCTGAGAAGAGTGAACTATAACCACTGTTAGCCCACTTTACTCTTCTAAATAAAATCCTCAGAGTCCCCTCATTGCCTGCAGGGCAAAGTCATGCTCCTCAGAAGGACATACAAGGCTCTCTCTGAGCTGGTCTCCATCTACCTTTTTAGTCTACCTTTCTCCACTCCTTCCTTAACACTTAATCCTCTAGCAAACACCACAGACTAAAAGAGTCCCTCGTGCACAGCATTTTTCTCCCCTGACTCGCTTTTAACCATGCTTCAAGACTCAGGTCAAGCATCACCCTTTCCTGGAAGGCTTCCTCACCACCACCACCACCCTAAACACACACACAGCGCATGCCCAGACTTGCCAGGCCACCACACCACCTTGAAAATTCTGTGTCTGTCAGCTCCTACATGGACTGCAGATCGAAACCGCACCACAATCATCTTTCTATAGCAAGTTCCAGCACAGAACTTGGCACATGGCATGCATTCAACCTTTGATTTTGAACAGAAACTGCTCTGCTTTGATAATCCTAATGAGTGATAAAGGACCAAATTAAGTTAATGGAAATGGAGAGGAGAAACTAGATTAGTGGAAATTAACATAATTTAATTGGATGATGCCTTTTCACAGTCTGTTGTGTAGTTTACTGGGGGGAGGTGCTTTCTTTTTCACTGAAGTCACCCTCTAATTTGCAAACATAGAATAATGATACAAAATACATACATACATAGGAAATTACTCACCGGTGGGAGATGTAGTTATCATTAGGGCACATATATTCAGTATCTCCAGGAACTGAGCCAAGTGCTCTCTATGCATTTTTAATGAGCATTGTTTTGTTTAATCCCCACAAACAAACCAATTGTTTGTGGGGATTAAAACACAAACAAACCAATGATATAAGCTTTGCTTATTTTCCCACTTTCTGGGAGAAATCACTGAGGTTGAGAGAAGTTACACTACCTTTCACAAGTCCTAGCTGGGATCCAAGACTCAAGCTCAGGTCTTTCTGGCTATAAAAGCCTATTGTCGAATGCTTCCCTGGTGGCTCAGTGGTAAAGAATCTTCCTGTTAATGCAGAAGACACAGGTTTGATCCCTGGTCTGGAAAGATCACACTCAACCCAGAGCAACTAAGCCCATGCACCACAGCTGTTGAGCCTGTGCTGTAGAGCCTATGCAGAGAAGGCAATGGCAACCCCACTCCAGTACTCTTGCCTGGAAAATCCCATGGATGGAGGTGCCTGGTAGGCTGCAGTCCATGGGGTCCTTAGGAGTCAGTCATGACTGAGCGACTTCACTTTCACTTTTCACTTTCATGCATTGGAGAAGGAAATGCCAACCCACTTCAGTATTCTTGCCTGGAGAATCCCAGGGACGGGGGAGCCTGGTGGGCTGCCGTCTATAGGGTCTCACAGAGTCGGACACAACTGAAGGGACTTAGCAGCAGCAGCTAGAACCTGTGAGCCACAATTACTGAAGCCTATGCACATCAGAGCCAGACATCCTGGAATGTGAAGTCAAGTGGGCCTTAGAAAGCATCACTATGAACAAAGCTAGTGGAGGTGATGGAATTCCAGTTGAGCTATTTCAAATCCTGAAAGATGATGCTGTGAAAGTGCTGCACTCAATATGCCAGCAAATTTGGAAAACTCAGCAGTGGCCACAGGACTGGAAAAGGTCAGTTTTCATTCCAATCCCAAAGAAAGGCAATGACAAAGAATGCTCAAACTACCGCACAATTGTACTCATCTCACACGCTAGTAAAGTAATGCTCAAAATTCTCCAAGCCAGGCTTCAGCAACCATGAACTTCCTGATGTTCAAGCTGGTTTTAGAAAAGGCAGAGGAACAAGAGATCAAATTGCCAACATCCGCTGGATCATGGAAAAAGCAAGAGAGTTCCAGGAAAACATCTATTTCTGCTTTATTGACTATGCCAAAGCCTTTGACTGTGTGGATCACCATAAACTGTGGAAAATTCTGAAAGAGATGGGAATACCAGACCACCTGACCTGCCTCTTGAGAAACCTATATGCAGGTCAGGAAGCAACAGTTAGAACTGGACATGGAACAACAGACTGCTTCCAAACAGGAAAAGGAGTACATCAAGGCTGTATATTGTCACCCTGCTTATTTAACTTATATGCAGAGTACATCATGAGAAACGCTGGACTGGAAGAAACACAAGCTGGAATCAAGATTGCCAGGAGAAATATCAATAACCTCACATATGCAGATGACGCCACCCTTATGGCAGAAAGTGAAGAGGAACTCAAAAGCTCTTGATGAAAGTGAAAGAAGAGAGTGAAAAGTTTGGCTTAAAACTCAACATTCAGAAAACAAAGATCATGGCATCTGGTCCCATCACTTCATGGGAAATAGATAGGGAAACAGTGGAAACAGTGTCAGACTTTATTTTTTTGGGCTCCAAAATCACTGCAGATGGTGACTGCAGCCATGAAATTAAAAGACACTTACTCCTTGGAAGGAAAGTTATGACCAACCTAGATAGCATGTTCAAAAGCAGAGACATTACTTTGCCAACAAAGGTCCATCTAGTCAAGGCTATGGTTTTTCCTGTGGTCGTGTATGGATGTGAGAGTTGGACTGTGAAGAAAGCTGAGTGCCAAAGAGTTGATGCTTTTGAACTGTGGTGTTGGAGAAGACTCTTGAGAGTCCCTTGGACTGCAAGGAAATCCAACCACTCCATTCTAAAGGAGATAAGCCCTGGGTATTCTTTGGAAGGAATGACAGAGAATGAGATGGCTGGAAGGCATCACCGACTCAATGGACGTGAGTTTGAGTGAACTCCGGGAGTTGGTGATGGACAGGTAGGCCAGGCATGCTGCGATTCATGGGGTCACAAAGAGTCAGACACAACTGAGCAACTGAACTGATGCACATCAGAGCCATGCTCCGCACGGCAATGAGAAGCCTGTGCATCTCAACTAGAAAACAGCCCTCGCTCAACACAACTAGAGAAAACCCATGCGCAGCAACAAAGAACCAGCATAGCCAAAAATAAATTTTTGAAAAGCCTATTGTTTTAACTGCTATACTCTTATTCTTGATCATTTGCCAGCTCTGTCCAGTTATACAAAGAAGCCCAAAATGAAATCAGAAGGCTCTTCTCCAGGTGAACCTTTTATCAGAGTGATTATTTTGATACTGTGGTGATGTAATCATGTGTTAAGTGGTGATGGTAGGAAAGTTTGCTGCTTTTCTGCATAAGTTCTCAGACACTTAATTGTAGAAGATATATTAGCATAAAGTACCCAGGGACACAAAAGTCACTTCTCCCATGAGGAGGTTCTAGGATGAAAGACAAAAATTCTTAGAATTCTCTCCTGGTTTTGTCCCCTTTAGTTTTCCTGGGGCTCTGTCCCACTTAGTGGATAAGTAAAAGATTAGATCCAATTAGTTTCAGCCTCCCCTAGGCTAACCTGTGCTGTCTGGCTGGCCTTTAAGAGACAGTTTAGAATAGAATTTTGATTTTCCCTTTCCTCGCCATGTGGCTTTGGAAGAGTCTCTTGACCTCTGAGCCTCAGGAGCTTTGGCAAGGAACCAAATGGAGTAATAAATGTGAAATCACGTTATAAGCCAGAAAGTACTTAACAGATATAAGAAAAATAGGAACTCTACTCACTTTCCGAGCACCTTACCTTATGCCTGACGTTGAGCAGTCTTCTGTACAAGAGCTTGTCTTTACAATGCTGTCAACTTCTTGTCTTGTCCAAGTGCCCAGCCCTGTGTCTGGTGCATAACAGGTCTGCTGTTCTCTCAATTCAAGGAAACCCTAAGGGCCAACCTGTCCGTGGACCATCCCACCTTTTGTAGTTCTTTTCCTCAGTGCTCAGTTGTATATGACTCTTTGCAACTCCATGACTGTAGCCCACCAGGCTCCTCCGTCCGTGGAATATTTTCCAGAGAAGAATACTGAAACGGACTCCAGGGGATCTTCCCAACCCAGAGATAGAACCTGCAGCTCCTGCATTGGTAGGCAGATTCTTGATAGAACCGTACCACCTGTGAAGCCCTAGTTCTTTGAACTAGTACAGAATAATAAACTAGTAAATTTTAACTCTGTCCACAGGCAGCAAATTGCTCTGGTTATACCTCTTCCCTGAGAGTCTCTTTAATCTTTGCAGAGAAACCTATGTCCCTCAGCTCCTGGGGGGCTGACATCAGAGAGACTGATCCGATGAAAGCTGCCCCGCTCCCACCCACTCCCCCAAGATTTGTAAAGCGTGATTCTACTGAGTTTCAGGTGGAAGAACTCCAAGAAAGCATGCAATGTTTGTCAAACTGCCCTGCTAATAAGAACTACCTGAAGTACTTGTTAAAAAAAATAAATTCTGAGCCTTTCCCAGCCCCATTTAATCTGAAGCTCTTGGGAAAGGGTCTTAGAGCTGTATTTTTAACATACAGCCCTAGGTCTTCATTGTCTATTGGAAAATGTGAGAAATTCTGGAGGACAAATCCCTTATCTTTACACAAGAAGAATCTGAGCCCCAGAATGAGAGGTATTTGTCACGGGGGGAGGGTGAGTGAAGGGTGGACCCCACATGCCTAAAAGGATTAGGAAGGGAAACCTAAGTGAGTCCAGGAGGCTTAAATTGACAATAGGCAAGGGCAAAGTCTGTAGCAAACTGGGAATCCTTGTCTAAAATGGAGGAGCCTCCCTCAGCTGCAGCCAATTGCTACCATGCAGACTGTGGGCCCACTGTTGCCACAATTAGCAAACTTCCAAGAGACAATAGAAATAAAGATTTTTCTAAGAAATTTCTTCATGTATAAATGTTGACAACTTAAAAAAATATATGTTTTTAAACAACGTGTAGGCCAAATTTCTCTTAGCTACCAGTTTCCAGGGGCTTCTCTCATGGCTGAGTGGTAAAGAACCCACCTGCCAATGCAGGAGACATGGGTTGGGAAGATGCCCTGGAAAAGAAAATGGCAACCCATTCCAGTGTTCTCGCCTGGAAAATTCCACAGAAAGAGGAGCCTGGTGGGCAACAGTCCATGGAGTTGCAAAGAGTCAGACACTACTGAGCACAAAACCAAAACAACAAATCCCTATGTGAGGGTTGTGGCTGTCCCAGAAACTCACCCCAAATGTGCTTCAAATATACCCTCCAGAGCTACAGCTCCTCTAGAGGAACAAGTGTCCCTTCACCATCCCCTGGCCAGTTTCTTCATCCTTTGGGTCTGACTCGATCTTCCCAACTTTCCCGGCCCCCCAAGAACACTTAAGCCTTGAACACAGCACATTGTCACTGATGGCCCTGCATCACAGGTGTCAGTCTTTTACACTAAACTGCACATATTCTTAAAGACAAAGACCTTGTTTTTACACTTTTGCAGCCTTGGGACTTAGTGCCCAGGGCATGACGGGCTTTCAGTAAATAGCATTAAAGAAGTGAATGTGTTGATATTGATTTCCTTATTTGATAATAAACTTTCTAAGGACAAGCGCTACCTCTTAGAGGCTACCTCTGTCTATTCTCTGCAGTACCTAGCAGAATTATAATCAATATTCAATCAGTTAAGTAATTTGTGTGGTTTGCAAAATACGATGCTAACTTCTGATCAAAGAACTCACAACCTTTTTCTGCAAGTCATCCTCATGTGCCCTCCAGAAATTTCTACCCCTTGAATTCTCATAGCAGTTCTCTGGGTGCTTCTGCTTTGGATTTTATCTGTTGATGTTTGTGTCTCATTACTTCACTAGGCTGGGAACTCTTTGAGGTCAGAGTAGGTTTCTGATTTTTCTTTTGTAGACTTCAATATAACCAGCATAGCCCTTGCTCATAATAAGCACTCAAACAAGATGAGACTGTTGGATGGCTTCATCGACTCAATGGATGTAAGTTTAAACAAACTCTAGGAGATAGTGAAGGACAAGGAAGCCTGCCATGCTACAGGCCATGGGGTCTCAAAGAGTCGGACATGACTGAGTGACTGAACAACAACAAAATTCTTTCTTCGTGATCTTCATGAATACAACCTTTTTACACAGTTTCTTATGTTTATTGTGCTGTGTGCTAAGTCTCTTCAGTCATATCCAACTCTATAGACTGAAGCCTGCTAGGCTCCTCTGTCCATGGGATTTTTTAGGCAAAAACACTGGAGTGGGTTGCCACCCCCTTCTCCAGGGGATCTTCCTGGCCCAGGAATCAAACCCGCATCTCCTGCATTGCAGGCAGATTCTTAACCACTGGGCCACTGGGGGAATCCTGATGTTTATCTAAGGATTGTTTAAAAGGAAAAAAAAAAAAGATTCAGTTCTGTTTGAGGGACACTATTGTCGTGTCGTGTCATGAATTCGCTCAGTTGTGTCCTACTCTTTGCAACCCCGTGGACTGTAACCCACCAGGCTCCTCCCTCCATGGGATTCTCCAGGCAAGAGTACTGCAGTGGGTTGCCATTTCCTTTTCCAGGGAATCTTCCCAACCCAGGGATTGAACCCGGGTCTCCTGCATTCCAGGCAGATGCTTTAACCTCTGAGCCACCAGGGAAGCCCCCACCTCCCAACCTGGTGTTAAATCATGCCATTGAGAGTTTTATTCATTTAAAGGAACCACATCTCACTGCTTGCAGCCTTCTACCAAATCTCAAAGAATAAAATTGAACCCATATAGTTGAAAATTGAGGAAACAATGATTTTATAAGGGTTATAGTAAGGCATCTCAAAACATGCTTTGACAATACTTCCAATTAACAATATACAAACAGCTCTTTCCTAGCCATGACACTTTCTTCATTTGGGAAGTAAAATATTTATTATGGGAGATTACTTACCTTCATGAGTCCTTTCATTATAGAAATTTAATTTACTGAGGGCCTTGATGAACTGCAGGAGGGAGGAGTCAATACTATTTATGACACTGAGGTAAAGTTGCCAGTGGGAAAAGTAGGTATTTTCCACAAACAACACATCTTAGAAAGAGAAGGGGATTTCTGTCCCCTCTGTAACATTTCCACCTACTTGCAATAAGCAGGGTTCAGTTCAGTTCAGTTCAGTTCAGTCACTCAGTCGTGTCCGACTCTTTGCGACCCCATGAATCACAGCATGCAAGGCCTCCCTGTCCATCACAAACTCCCAGAGTTCACTCAGACTCACGTCCATCGAGTCAGTGATGCCATCCAGCCATCTCATCCTCTGTCGTCCCCTTCTCCTCCTGCCCCCAATCCCTCCCAGCATCAGGGTCTTTTCCAATAGTCAACTCTTCGCATGAGGTGGCCAAAGTACCAGAGTTTCAGCTTCAGCATCATTCCCTCCAAAGAAATCCCAGGGCTGATCTCCTTCAGAATGGACTGGTTGGATCTCCTTGCAGTCCAAGGGGCTCTCAAGAGTCTTCTCCAACACCACAGTTCAAAAGCATCAATTCTTCGGCGCTCAGCCTTCTTCACAGACCAACTCTCACATCCATACACGACCACAGGAAAAACCATAGCCTTGACTAGATGGACCTTTGTTGGCAAAGTAATGTCTCTGCTTTTGAATATGCTATCTAGGTTGGTCATAACTTTCCTTCCAAGGAGTAAGCGTCTTTTAATTTCATGGCTGCAGTCACCATCTGCAGTGATTTTGGAGCCCAGAAAAATAAAATCTGACACTGTTTCCACTGTTTCCCCATCTACTTCCCATGAAGTGATGGGACCAGATGCCATGATCTTTGTTTTCTGAATGTTGAGCTTTAAGCCAACTTTTTCACTCTCCACTTTCACTTTCATCAAGAGGCTTTTGAGTTCCTCTTCACTTTCTGCCATAAGGGTGGTGTCATCTGCATATGTGAGGTTATTGATATTTCTCCTGGCAATCTTGATTCCAGCTTGTGTTTCTTCCAGTCCAGCGTTTCTCATGATGTACTCTGCATAGAAGTTAAATAAGCAGGGTGATAATATACAGCATTGACGTACTGCTTTTCCTATTTGGAACCCGTCTGTTGTTCCATGTCCAGTTCTAACTGTTGCTTCCTGACCTGCATACAGATTTCTCAAGAGGCAGGTCAGGTGGTCTGGTATTCCCATCTCTTTCAGAATTTTCCACAGTTTATTGTGATCCACACAGTCAAAGGCTTTGGCATAGTCAATAAAGCAGAAATAGATGTTTTTTCTGGATCTCTCTTGCTTTTCCCATGATCCAGCGGATGTTGGCAATTTGATCTCTTGTTCCTCTGCCTTTTCTAAAACCAGCTTGAACATCAGGAAGTTCACGGTTCACGTATTGCTGAAGGCTGGCTTGGAGAATTTTGAGCATTACTTTACTAGCATGTGAGATGAGTGCAATTGTATGGTAGTTTGAGCATTCTTTGGCATTGCCTTTCTTTGGGATTGGAATGAAAACTGACCTTTCCCAGTCCTGTGGCCACTGGGTTAATGGTATTTAAAGCAACAACTGAAAAATACTAGCAACATTTAGAGGCAGAATCTGCCCCGGTAATTGCATACTTGTTTACAATTAACTCAATTGTTTCAGAGTGGATTTTTCAATGCCCTGTTACTTTTGTGTTATGCTCAATCAGGAACGAATAACAACTGTTAAAACTTAAACACCGAAACTTCAAAATCCGGTGATTTGTCGGGATTTTTCTGAAAGCAAACAACTTCAAGGATGCACACTACCACTTTCATATCTCTCAGCACTATGAAATAAGAATTCACATTCAAGACACTTTTCTTTAAATATGTATAAGCATCAGATTTTTCTGATACCTTAGAAGTTTTCCTATTGCCATCGCCCCAGTTTCAGTAATAGGCACTGTATTGACACCTATCAGGTGCCAGGTGGCTTGCATTCATTATTTGTAAATCAGAGTCAGACACACTGAGTGACTAAGAACATACATAAGCTGCTCCTCCCCACTCTGCCTTCCTAGTTTAATTTACTCGTCTTTGCAGGAGGGTCTTTAATCAAGTAGTTTTGGGAAAGAATTAGAAGTATTTTTACTTAATGGGAAGGAAAAAAACCTGTTTAAAACTCACTGCTTTCCATCTTCTGATATTGTAAAAGACAACTATTAAATAGCAGTTACGTTTTGGATCATGCACTAGCTTAAATAAGATACAAGCCTAAACAAGGACTAAAACTCCACATTTCTGGTAGATGTGGAAAAACAGAAACTTAATTGCAAGGTGAAGGGCTCATGTGCCTGTTATTCCTAAGATATGCAGAAACTTGGTGCTTTTTGTAACTGTTAGCTGGCACATCTCTCCTCTGATTTCTACTTTTTCCTGATTGTATGTAGTCATGACAAGGGTGGGAGACAGATGGCCAGGGAGCCATGGGGTGTTTTGGGGGAGGGTATAGTTTGAGAAGTAGGCAAAGAAAAATCCTGTGAACCAAAGCTATATTAGGCCTCTCCTCAGTAGGCATTTTTGCTTTCTTTGGCTGTATGTCCAGAAGATTGTTGCAGTTAATTATCAAGTGACTGTTCCAAGTATAAGATGACTGTTCTGCTAAAGCCTTTCATTTCTTTTGCTCTTTTCTTCCCTCTCCCATCTAATTTAGCCAAACCCCTCAGAACCACAGCACGCATGTTCAGCTGAAAGGCACACAGCTCTAGAAAGAGAATAATGGCACCAGAATCTTCAGCAGGCCACTTCCCTGCTTCCTGAATGTGCTTCTGCAAAATGCACAGCCTTGGACGGTTGCGGTCACTTTCCAATTGGCCTTCTCACCTATGGCAGCTTATCCAATAACCCGTCTTTCAGTGCCCAACGTTATCTTCCTGAAACACTGATCACGTCACTCCCTGCGTGAAGGCGTCTGCAGACTAGCCAAAGTTTACAGAAGAAAGCCCAAATGCTAAGGGTGACATGGAATGCCATTCCCAGTCTGGGCCTAATCCCCACCTACCTTTCAGCCTTATCTCTCCCTTATCTTTCTATGCCAGAGGCACACACAGAATCACTCTTGTTTCCCTGAACAGGTTTTGGTCTTTTAGGCCTCCACACCTTCCCAGAAACTAGTGCTGCTGCTAGCAATATCCTTTTCCTGTTTTAAGATCCAAATAAAATGATCTCTTCCCTGGAAAAACTTCACTGGTCTTGCAGGTAGGTCTTTGGTGACTCCCTCCCCTCTGCTTCTGTAACATGTTGCATATAATCTTATTATAGTACTAGTTATCATTTAACTGTATTTATCCATGTTTTGCAAGTGCAATTTCCCACACCACTTTTCCCTAACTCCAAACCAACTCCTAAATCACTTTTGTTTTTCTGACTTTTGGTGTAGGGTAGAGCAGGGCATGCCTAAAATGCCCACTAAATAAATAAAAACCAATATCATGCCATGTTCAGCCCAAATGTTTTGAGTAGAAAAATATTTTATATACATACATACACACACATCTATATATACAGATGCACATATAATATATATACATGATTTCACATGGGTTTTAATTTTTCCATATTGGAAAAAAAAACTTGTTTAAAATAAAGTACAAGTTAAAAGAAACAAAAGCACACATTAAGAAATGATGCAATTATTCCATACCAGTTTATTGTAGGTATTGTGTTTCAAAAAATTTATAGCATAAATAACCTTTCATGTCATAAAATAACTTAGTACAATTTATAATAAAACTTTGAGAATATCTCATCAAAATACAATAAAATATGGTTTTAAAATATGATTAACCTTTTTTTTTTTTTTAAACTTGAGGGCATAAAAACCAAAATTACCCAAACTATGGCTGCACATTTAAACTTTAACAAAGCATATTTGGTTTATTTAAATGTAACTCAACCATCCTAAATTAATACATAGTTTTGTTTTCCTTCCTGCATGGTTCTTTGTAATTTCTGTTCCTTTTAACTTGTATTTCTGTTTCCACACAGCTTCCTTCTTCATTTTCACCTCTTTCCATCTGCAAAGTCATCTATCGCCGGGCTCCCAGAACATGTAGTTGAACTCACTCAGCCCCTTGACATCAGTTTCTGTAATCCTTGCATCAGTGTAGGGAGTAACTGCTTGAGTAACTACAAAGGTATTTCAAAACTTCAGTGCAATTTGGTTCAGTTATTTTCATTCAGATGCCATCACCGTTCAGGGAGATTAATCACTGGAACCCACTGATCCATGTAGCGACTTTCCCGGCAAAAACAAATAAGTTGACTTAAGGCAGGATCCTTCCACTGTGATGAATGCGGATTCTGGGAACAAATTTAGAAAAAATAAAATTATTATTTTTTAAAAAATCAGACTTTGCTACTAATTACAACACTTCTGAGGGGAAGACGCTTGAACATTCTATACTTTGGCTGTGTGACAGACCACTTAAAACCATTAAAAATTTTTTTCCAGGTAGTTGGGTTTCCTGCAAAATCGTTAAGGGTAATTCTCTACGAAGCTATACTCTGCAAAGTCTGAATACATGCAACTAACTGAGTCATATATATGTTTTCATATTTATTCAGTTTTTGCATGAGAGTATTATTCAATAGGCTTGTCCTACCAAACTTGTACCTTGGTGGACACCTGAGAAATACTTCCATGCTGGGCTACCAGGACTTTAGAGCTGCAGAGCAGTTAACTAAAACTGCCACCTGTTATCCTCCCAAAAGAGAGAGTAGTATTTTTCAGGAGAAGCAAAATAATGAGGCTGCCACTTAAGGAGATCAAAGTGTCCCAAAATGTAAAAGACAAAACAATCACATTTACCTTTGTAAACACAAGTTATCTACCTTTCAAAGGTTTTTATGGGGGCAAGGGGACATTTAAAAAACTGCAAGACCACAAAGAAAAAATTTCCACTCTATCCCCTTAATGTATTTCTAGGGAATTAATGAGGTCTGTCTCCTACACCATTTCTATTTTTAGCTCTGACTGGCAGAGAATGAAGCTGACTCCTTAATGAGGGTGAGCCAGGAATTTATTTGGCTTTATCTAATCTGCCCTGCTAAAGGAATTAGTCACGGGAGGTAGTGCAGATGTAGGTAGGGAGTAGCTGGACTGACAATGCTGACTCATAAGGATCTCTTCCGCTTCTGGCAGCCTCCAACGTGCTTAGACACGTTCTGTCCCAGAGAAAATCCCCATGATGAAACTAGCACATCTCGGCTGAAAGTCCAGCCACACGCTTTAATGGGGCAAAGGCTACCGTCTCTTAACCCTCGCCCATTTTAGATCTGGAGTCAGGAGACTCTCAGCCCTCACGAACTTCCTGCCAGGACTCTAACCTCGAGCTGCCCGCAAGTTCCCTTCTCCCTTACCGTCACCAGCACGCAGTGCAGGTCCGGGGGCTGCTCTGCGCCCTCGCTGGCCGCGGGGCCCGCATCGGTCTCCAGGAGCAAGAGTTCGGCCAGCCGGCCCGGGTTGCTGACACGCAGGATGTCGATATCATTCTCACAGCAGAATGCCTGGATCAGGGTGAAGTGGATCTGCAGAGCCACGTCCCTGTCGTCGTCTTCGTCCGCCGCCAGCAGGCACAGCACCACGTTATCCGGGTCGCTGAGGGCAGGGAACGAACGGGCTGGTGAGCCCAAAGGCAAGACCCGCCGCGTGGCAGCCTGCACCCCCGCCCAGGTGCCAGGGGTCGCGCCCGGGTCCTCTCACTCCCCCTGGGACAAGTAGCCACAGGACAGATGGAACGCGGCAGGAAGTGGCGCTGCAGGGCGAGGGGAGACCGGTGAAAGCGACCTTCTCTGGCTGGGGCGAACAGGAGAACCAAGAGGGTCACGCGAGGGCTCCACTTACACGTTGAGCAGCTTGGCCGCCTCGTACACCCCGACGGTGATGGTGCGCTGACTCAGGGCTTTGCTGAGCACTTCCTCGAGGGCATCCCCCACCTTATCCATCCTACACGCGGGAAGAGGCAAGGGGATCCGTCACACTAAGCCCCTCCGGGTAGTCGCCGCCTCCTCGCCCTGCACCGCGACCCTCCGTACCGAGGGCACGCGCAACAGCGGCCCTCGACCTTTTGCAAACCCAGGATTCCCTGGGATATCATCCCCTTCGCCCCATAACCCTTACGCCCAGAGGCCCGGCATCCTGTGAGCAGCCCCGAGTGACATCCGCCACCCTTTCCAGAGTGCACTGCTAGTCCTTGGCGCTGGGTGCAGCCACAGGCTGTCGGCCGCAAGAGCCGCACGGGCAGGGACGGTCACGTCTGCCCTTTGCAAAGCCTCGAGGGGCTCGACCGGCGTGCGGGGTACGCTCTTCCCGTCCACGCACGCCTCCGGAGTGTTCCAGAGGAAGAAAGGCGGGATAGGAGGTACCCGCTGCAAACTTTGAACCACTTGCTCCCCATTAACCTTGCATAGCCCGGCAGTGCGCGCAGGAGACAAGCAGAGTTTAGGCAGAGGCTCTGGCCGACTTACCTTTCGGTCTTTTGCTCTCCAGCCGAGAATTCCTCCAAAGTCATATTGCAACTGCAGGTCGCCCACAGAGAGAGAGCGGCGTGCGGGCTGCTCCTGCCACCGCCGGCGCGCGGGCGCCTGCTTTCCACACTCCCTCGCAGGCTCCTCCAGCGCCCGCCGCCACCGCGCCGTCCGCCCCTCCCGCCCCGCTCGCTCGCTGGCTCACTAGTCGGCTCTCAGCAGCCCACTCGCCACCGACCGCGACACTAACACCACAGCTGCCTCACAGCCACTGAAGGACAAAGGCCCCGCTCCCAGGAGTTATCCTGCCAAGCCCCAGCCAACCACCATCCTCTTCATTTGCATACGCGCAGCCATTGGGCTATGCAAACCAGCCTGTTCAGACAATTTGACCTCAGCTCCAGGAAACCAGGCGGAGAGGAGCGGAAGAGGGAGGGGCCAGGAGGAAAAAGAGCCTAGGGGGCGGGGGCGGGGGCGGGGGCGGGGGCGGGGTTGGGGTTCCGAGCCTACTCTCACCCCGTAGGCGCGGCGGATAGGGGAGGAGATCTTTGTAGCGGGGCGGGGAGAGAAGGGTGTCTTCAGCTTGGGCTGGAGCTGGCTGCCAAGTGTTTTTCTTGTTGGTGCACTTTTTTTTTTTAATTGTCGTTCCAAGTCTTTTGTTTTGGGGGGCTGCTATTAACATCTATTTTCAGGGTTAATCCACCCAAGTCTAGTAATTATTAGTACGCAGGTTATATAAAAAGAGTGTATCCAGACCTCTGGGGCAAAGTTTACCTCAGAAGTGTTGTTTATGTAAGTCTAAGCAAAGCTGCTTATTAGTAGTAGTATTATTTCGGTGCCCTGATGGCTGGTTTGATTTATTTTTGGAAACTTGCAAGGGTTGGAAGCTGAAAAAAGAAAAATCAACACATTTGTGTTTGGTGGTGGCAGGAAACCAAGTTGGAATCTTTTACACAGAAAGCAGAAAGACTTCCCACCTGCCCAGGGTAACTGTGGAAAACCGAGTTCAGGAGGAGCTGGTTACCACATGTATAACCATTTTATCCTAGCCTCACAACCCCAATTCACCTTTCTCAGCCTTTCCCAAAGAAGGATCCTTCTGCAGGGCACCAGCTAAGAGACAAATGTCTGACACCCACACAAGCCACACATCTAAACTCAAAATGCTCTGCATATGCTCTCAGCTTCCTTTCATAAGGCAAGTATGTCACTACCTTCCACAGGGGGCCTATGATCTCACTGTGAATTATTGATGTTAGTTGCTGAATCATGAAGTTGCAGCTATAGGTCCTTTTAGTCATAGGCTAAAATTTCACCTTTGAGATAATGGCAATCTGTGGTGGAAAGAAAGTAGTAGCTATACATTTTTGAAAAACAAAATTGAATGTAGAGTTTGAATAGGTTGAAAGTTCTTTGTATCATGAGTTTATGCAATAAATGAAAAATGTGTGTTAAATCTACTGAAGTCACCAAAAGTGGTAAAAAAGGAAAAAAAATACTCCCATATGCTTGCTTTCAAAACAATGCTTGCATTTTTAGGTCACTGTACAGACAAAGGTCACAGAAGTAATTTTCTTTTAAGCTACAAGGGAGTTTTTGTACCCGTATGTTCATATCATTCTAGACAAAATATTCTTCAGCTTTCTTGATCTTAATTTAGAGGAAAAGAAAAGTGATAGGTCAGGTTTTCTGGCTCATTTATTTGAGCTGCCATTTTGCACTTCATTTCTAACTGCATTGTCAGCAAGGGACAAGTTTTGACTAAAGGAATGGTGCTGGTCTGTGGGTCATTTACCCAGAAATGTATGTTTAATATCTATACCTTAAATTCTAACATGTAGCGTCTTTGTTAAAGAATTCCTTTAAATTGGAATTTAGGTAGGTGCTGAAGCATTTTCAGTTTTGCAAACAAAACCTGAATTATGCAATCTGGCCTGAGTCATCATTTGGAGACTGTTGAACTCTGTTCTGTGGAACTCCAAGGTTCTACTCACTAGGTGTTTCTTAGAGGTTCCTTGGAAGAAGTATGATCACTGTAAACTGACAGCAAATTAGGGAATCAAGTGAGTTTCTTGACAGCAGGGAGTGTGACTTCATCAACGTGGTATTCTTGGCACCTACCACCATTTCTGCATTTGGTGGAAGCATGGCCAGTGTTCACTGAGTTAAGCAGAATCTGAATTGAACAATAAGATCTCAGAATACTGCAGTCCTGTGCAATGCATGAATTTCTAAGATATTTCACATTTAATTTTAGTTCAAAAAAACTTCTTTGCTATCCTACAATATACCAAGAAGTGTACAATTCCTGGCCCTTTGCCTTTAAAGGGCTTACCATCTAATCATTATGCCCATGGTTGAACTGGGTTTTGGGACAAAATAGTATGCACTGTCATCAGCCAGCTATGCTGCAAGTCCCATGACTTTAGTCATCTGAACGGAAACTGTAGGACAGTAGAACCCATGAATTGTTATTCCAATTCAAGTGAACCACAGCCCTAATAATGCCCCACCAAGGTCAACTATAAGCAGTAAAAATGCAGTATAAAAAGATTACTTCTTAATATAGGCCCAGTTTCTCACTCAACAAGTACACTGCATTCTTTATTTAATTTCAAGGGAAAGTGATTTGTTCAAGTGCTATGGGGTTGTTCTCTGTGAGATAAGCCTAGCCTTCCAGTATTCAAAAATATTCATCTGTCATACTTTCTGACTCAGATATGTTACACCATTTTGCCTCATTGCTGAGTCTGCCTAGACTGTTTCATCACTGATTATTTTGGTGTTTCCCACTGGAAGTAGAAGCTGCATTTGTCTGCCACTAGATTGCAGTTATATATTAGGATGAATTTAGATGATACCTTTCATAAATGCTTATTAGTCCCTGGGAAGGATGGTATCCAATGATAAATTAGAGGAATAGCCCTAGATAGGTACATATGTGTATATATACTTTTTTCATATATTCTAAAAATAATCTGTATGAAAATATAATTCTAATATATATAATCATTTTAAAAATTATCCCAGGTAATTCCAAGTACTTCAACTGCACAGAACTGGAATGACCTTCTGGTAATATTTATAATGATGCTAAATGGTTATATTTGGATGTTCAGTTCAGTTCAGTCGCTCAGTCATGTCCGACTCTTTGCGACCCCAAGAATCGCAGCACGCCAGGCCTCCCTGTCCATCACCAACTCCCGGAGTTCACTCAGACTCACGTCCATCGAGTCAGTGATGCCATCCAGCCTTCTCATCCTCTATCATCCCCTTCTCCTCCTGCCCCCAATCCCTCCCAGCATCAGAGTCTTTTCCAATGAGTCAACTCTTCACATGAGGTGGCCAAAGTACTGGAGTTTCAGCTTTAGCATCATTCCTTCCAAAGAAATCCCAGGGCTGATCTCCTTCAGAATGGACTGGTTGGATCTCCTTGCAGTCCAAGGGACTCTCAAGAGTCTTCTCCAGCACCACAGTTCAAAAGCATCAATTCTTCGTCACTCAGCCTTCTTCACAGTCCAACTCTCACATCCATACATGACTACAGGAAAAACCATAGCCTTGACTAGATATATTTATATTCAGGAGTTGTCAAATAATTTTAGCACTGCTGCCTGCTTTACATCTTAAAAGTCTTTTTTTATTTTTTTCATTATTATCATACATGTATTCTTACTACTGGTTCTGTAGTATAGAATGATAAATTTTCTCTCTTTCAAAAATTCATCAATCCTTTAACATCTGAAGGAAATATGATACTTATTATTTCAGTATTAGACATATTATTCTTCACATTGAAGGATATCAATTAGTCTATGACAGATGTATTAATACTTATCTAGAACTGTATTATATTACATTTTATTGTTAAAAATCCTAAGGTTCCTGAAGTATTTTTTTGTATAAGTCTGGTAAAGTTAGTTTCTAAAGTCAGGCTCTCAATTTCCCTCAATTTTTTTCTCAGAGAAGACCATTCAGAAAATTTACACCTAAAAATATATAATTTCTTAAGATCAATATTTCCATTTGAATTTAACATAAACGTTTAGTTTCTTGGACCATCTGGTAAGCAAATTCTGAGATGGCCTCAATGATCTCTAACCCCAATGTTAAGCTTTGTATAAGCCTTTTCCTTTGCGTGTGGGCAGAACCCATTCCTTGTTTCGAACCAATAGAATATGACAATGGTGTTGAGCTATCACACCCATGATTATGTTATATTCTATGACAAAGGTGAAAGTACTTTGCAAATATAAGTATTTAGTTGACTTTGAGTTAATCAGGAGGAAGTTTGACTGTAAATTGATACAGTCACTATGGAGAACAGTAAAAAGCTAAAAATAGAGCTACCATATCATCCAACAACCCCATTCCTAGGCATCTATCTGGAGAAAAGCATCCCAATGTTCATTGCAGCACTGTTGCAATAGCAAAGACATGTGGTAGTTGCTCAGTTGTGTCCGAATCTGTGACCCTATGGACTGTAGTGTGCCAGGCTCCTCTGTCCATGGGATTTTCCAGGCAAGAATACTGGAGTGGGTTGCCATTTCCTTCTCCAGGGGATCTTTCCAACCCAGGGATTGAACCTGGGTCTCCTGCATTTCAAGCAGATTGTTTACCACCTGAGCCACCAGGGAAGCCCTAAAGTTCAGATGAATGGATAAAGAAGATGTGGTACATATATACAATGGAACATTACTCAGCCATTAAAAAAGAATGAAACAATGCCATTTGCAGCAACTTGGATGGACCTGGATATTATTATACTAAGAGAAGTAAGTCAGACAGAGAAAGACAAAGATCATATGATATCACTTATATGCAGAATATAAAAAATGATACAAATGAACTTATCTACAAAAGAGAAACAGACTCACAGACTTAGAAAATGAACCTATGGTTACCAGTGGGTAAGGTTGGTAGAAGGGATAGACTGAGAGCTTGGTGTTTCTGTGTACACACTGCCATATTAAGAATAGATAACCAACAAGGATCTACAGTATAGCACAAGGAACTCTGCTCACTATTCTGTAATAACCTAAATGGGAAAAGAATTTGAAGTAGAACAGAAAAATAAATAAATAAAAAGGGAGATTATGCTAGGTGGGCCTAACTGAATCACATGAGCCCTTTAGAAGAGGGCTCAACCTTCTCTGAAGAAGTACTGGAAGCATCAGAGACTTTCTTTCTTCACTGCTGGTTTTGAAGGAACAAACTTCCATTAAGCTGCAAGAAAATGGATTTTACCAACAACCTGAGGAAGCTTGGCAGTATACCCTTCCCTAGTCAAGCCTTCAGATGAGAATGTAGCCTGGTCAACACTGATTTTAGCCTTGTGAGACTCTAAAATGATCACCCTGCTAAACTACACCCAGACATCTGACCTGCAGAAACTATGTGATAATACATAAGTGTTGTTTTATACCATTAAGTAACTTGTTATTTGTAATCTGTTATGTAGAATCAAAGCCTAATACAATATTCTTAATACTATCTTGTTGTGTGTTCAATAAGTTCTTACCCTATGGAAATTTTCTTCAGCTATTAATAATCACGGCACTAGAGGCATGGTGTTGCTTTGAGCTTTAGGCTGACCACCTTGTGTTGCCATTAGCTGCTCACATTTCACCAGCCATGCAGGGGCCATCCAGCTGAGGTGTCAGATGAAGAGATTCTCTAGGACATTTTTCAGGCACCCCCTGACCCCATTTCCCCACCTTCCCACTGAGTTAAGTGTATCAGGATGTTTCTATCATGGTAGGAATGTTCTCTATGTGAATGTCTCTACTTGGTGGGCTGCTCAAAAGTGAAGAAGATAGGTGTTCTGGATGGGTAATTGGCCATTGGTGTTCTGGTAATATGACCAGGTTTCTGAATTTTCTATCTCTGAAATAGAAGAGGTGATTCTTTTTACCCATGTACTTCATTGTAAAGGTTTATCCTTCCTAACTCTTAAAAGCTTAGTTCTTCTCTGTCTACACTCACTCTCTTGGTGACCTCATCCAGTCTCATGACCTTAAATATTTATATGCTGATGACTCCCAAATATACTTCCAATCTGGTCAGTCATCTCCTCTGAACCTCAGGCTTACTCATCATCTCTGTGTTGATATACAATAAGCATCTCAAACTCACAATGACAAAAGTTGGTAATAGTCCTCCTATAGGTTAATGGCAACCCACTCCAGTGTTCTTGCCTGGAGAATCCCAGGGATGGGGGAGCCTGGTGGGCTGCCGTCTGTGGGGTCGCACAGAGTCGGACATGACTGAAGCAACTTAGCAGGATAGGTTAATGGAAACTCTGTTCTTCCCATTGCTCAGCCCCCAAGCCATGGTGTCATCCTTGACTTCTTTTCTTCACAACCCACATCCAGTCCATTAGCAAACCCTGCTGACTTACTTCAAAAAATAAAATAATTCAACCATTTCTCAGGCTTCCATTACAACTCCACCACCATCTGCCCCTTGGATAGCTGCAGCAACTGGTTTCTCTCTTTGGTTTTGTCCTTCCTCTACTCACCTCCAGCAGCCAAGGTATTCTCTATACTATGGAATACTACAATACTACATATGCTATAGAATAGCCCACCAGGTTCCTCTGTCCATGGAATTCTCCAGGCAAGGATACTGGAGTGGGCAGCCATTTCCTTCTCCAGGGGATCTTCCTGACCCAGGGATCAAACTTGTGTCTCCCACATTGCAGGCAGATTCTTTACTATCTGAGCCACCAGAGAAACCCTGAAGTATAGAATACTATAGTACTATATAAACTATGCTGCTGCTGCTGCTGAGTCGCTTCAGTCGTGTCCAACTCTGTGCGACCCCATAGACGGCAGCCCACCAGGCTCCCCCGTCCCTGGGATTCTCCAGGCAAGAACACTGGAGTGGGTTGCCATTTCCTTCTCCAATGCATGAAAGTGAAAAGTGAAAGTGAAGTCGCTCAGTCATGTCCGACTCCTAGCGACCCCATGGACTGCAGCCTACAAGGCTCCTCCGTCCATGGGATTTTCCAGGCAAGAGTACTGGAGTGGGGTGCCATCGCCTTCTCTGATATAAACTATAGAATACTATATATACTATTTCTATGAAATCAAGTCAGATCACAGTCACTTCTCTGACCCAAACTTACTAATGGCTCCACATTTCACTTAGAGTAAAAGGCAAAGTCCTTACTAAGGTCTAAGAGACACTACAAAACTCTGTTCACCATGATGAAAAGTTCTAATATGGATGATGGTGATAATTGCACAACTGTTGTTGTTCAGTCACTAAGTCATGTCTGACTCTTTGTGGCCCCATGGACTGCAGCACATCAGTCTTCCCAGTCCTTCGCTATCTCCCAGAGTTCACTCAAACTCATGTCCATCGGCCATCCAACCATTTCATCTTCTGTTACCCCCTTCTCCTCCTGCCTTCAATCTTTCCCAGCATCAGGGTCTTTTCCAATGAGTCAGCTCTTCGCATCCAATGTCCAAAGTATTGGAGCTTCAGCATCAGTCGTTCCAGTGACTTTCCTGGTGGTCCAGTGGTTAAGACCCCATGCTTCCAATGCAGGGGATGTGGGTTCTATCCCTGGTCAGGGAACTAAGATCCCATATGCCATGCAGTGCACCACTGTATTAATATATTAAAAAGTCACTGAGTAGTATATGTAGGGTAAGTTGTAGGTAATGTAGATTGTATCTCAATAAACCTGTTATTAAAAAAGTACTGAATCCCTCCTCGAATCTCATATTTTACTACTCTCCATCATATGCATTCCTTCCAAGCCACACTGACCTTCCTTCTGCCTCAGGGCTCTGTACTAAAAGTGTTAATTACTCAATCATGTCTGACTCTCTGTGACCCCATGGATTGTAGCGCACCAGGCTTCTCTGTTCACGGAATTCTCACAAGAATACTGGAGCCATTCCCTTCTCCAGGGGATCTTTCTGATCCAGGGATCAAGCTCGCATCTCCCACATTGCAGGCAGATTCTTAACTAAGTCATGAGGGAAGCCCTGTACTGACTGAAAGCCATGAATATTTTCTCTTGATCATCACATTGCTCATTCCTTTCAAGTTTCTTTCTCAGTGAGGCCTACCCTGCCCACTCCTGGCATTACTGATCTCCTAAACCCTGTTCTCTCTCTTTTTAAAATGCTTTTAACATACTTGTATATCATTATCTGGCTCCCCTCTCCTACCCACTCTGCTCCCCAAGTATAAGTTCAATGGAGTAGGATTTGTTTTGGTCACTGACTGATTCCTAAGTAGTTAGAAGAGTGCCTTGCACAGGGTAGACCCGGAATAAATAGTCATTGAATCATATATTGTTGAATGAATAAGTTATACAGATTTAAAGATTTAATTAATGAACTAGAACATAAAGCTACACATCCTCTGGTCTCTTATATATCAGAAACCATTTTTGACTGAATCCTATTTTTGTTGATTGTACTTTTTTAATCACAGAGGTTTGTATGCCGTTATCTACATTTTATATTCTTCTTTGTACACCCTTCACCCTCACCCCAACAATTTTTTAATATATTTTTTCAGGTGCTATAAACTGGCCCATTCTGTAACTAAGGATTTGTGACCTCTACCAGTCTGTATCGTATGCACATATAAAACCCAATAGATAAAAGGTACTTAATTGCCAAGTTTCAAGGCTTGTTCTTTCACTGTAGCATAAAAGATTATAATGATGAGGAAAACAACCTTGAAAGGTTTTTATGAAGGTGAGTTTTGAAGAGCAGAGATGGAGTGTTCGTTATAGAAGCAACATACAAGAAAAACAAATGGAAATACAATTGAAAACACTGAGTAATATCTAGGAGACTGTAAGCAAAAGAAATAAGGCACAAAGGGAAACAAAAGCCTTCTTTACTACTATTTGAACTCTTACCTCTTTCTCTGGCTTTAGCACTTGTAAACGTTTCATCTCTACTCATTGGAAATTTCTGCCTGTAGAGCTTAGACACTGAAATTGCTTTTAAGATCTATTCTGTGAATAATATGCATTCTTACATTTTTGCTTTGGTCCTCCTTTACTTTGGCAATGAAATGTCAGTCTCTAGGTCTGGAAGATATTAAATATTAAAAAGGACAATTTACGATTAAACCCTATAAGGCTGTGATCTTTTGAAGAGGGTCTGGGAAACAGTCTTTTGAAACACCCATTTCTCAGGGCTGGTCTGGAGGTTGTCTGACAGTACTCTTTCTGGCTTCTGTTTGACTTTATATTGTAAAGGTCTAAAGTAGCCTCATTTTTAGTAACCAAAGAATGCAGTAAGCAGACTGTTATCTGACTGTCCATTATGAACACTTTACTCCTGGGCTTCATGGACCATATCAGTTTGTGGCAAAGTGATGGATTGTGTTTACCATTCTGTGTTGACTTATAAGGGTTTCTGCCATATGCTGTAGCTCATCCCCTTTAAGATAGAGGAAGGGGAGGCCCCATTAGTATCACTGGCCACTAAGCAGAAATGTGTCAGGGACTTTGCTTTCTCAGCTGGAGTATCACCCTGGCTTGGCAAGCTATCCTCCCTATTTTAGGAAAGCATCACCATCAAATATAAGAAGTCCTGTCTATAGATTCACTTGATTGTTTATATTTTACATCTGTATCTTAGAAATCTTTTGAAGTGATGCTATAAAATTAAGATCTGTGGGGCTATTTTGCCTACATAGCCAGCATGATAAATCTAATTTGATGTCCTTCTAAGAAGGTGGATTGAATGATACATGATCTTAGGTAGGATATTTACCCTCTTCATATATCAGTTTCCTCATTTATTAAGTAATGAGGATGAGAACTCCCTGTGGAGAGTTCTTTGGGGATGGGAAAGAAGTTCCCTCCCCTTTGGGGGAAGAGAACTCCCTTTTCCCCAAAGAAGTAGTAGGTATAATCCCACACATAGACAAATAAAAGCAGAAGTGTTCTGGCTGACGTAGTCAGATGGGGGTGGGGCTGAGAAACAGAGGTCTGCGGGCTTGGGCCTCCTCTTACCAACACCCCCTACCCCAGCTCAACTCGTTGTCTTTGTTGATCATGGTTGGAAACTAAAAAGTTTGTTCTATAACACCCTTCCAACTTTGATTTTTTTTGCTTAATAATTTGTTATTCTAATAATCATTCTGTAATTTTCAGCAACCACCAAAAGACATTTAATATTTCATTTACTACGAAAAATATTATTTTTCTAGGGACCTCCCTTGTGATCTAGTGGTTGAGAATCTGCTTTCCAGGGCAGAGGACTCAGGTTCAATCCCTGGTCCCGGAACGAAGATTCCACAAGCTGCAGGTCAAGTAAACCACAACTAGAGAGGCCTGCAGGCCACAGCTTTTGAGCCTGTACACTCTACAGCCTGGGCTCTGCAGCAAGAGGAATCCACACCCCAACTAGAGAAAGCCTACAAGCCACAAGAGCCTATGCTCCGAAACGAAGACCCAGCAGAGCCAAAATAAAAATAAATAAATAATAAAAAATAAACTATAAAAAAGTTACTTTTTCTGGGCCTTAAAAGCTTAATCACCAGATCATCTGCCTAAAGAATTAAAAACACATTCATATCCCTCTGCTGTGATATCAATTTTTAAAAATCTCAACCATTTCAATAGGTTAATCGAGATTAGGTTGCAGCTTGCCTTGTTAACCTTAATGTATTGCCTGGTTACCAAATGCTATGGAGTATGATTTGGCACTGTCTCTTAATAAACAGGTTGCACCTGGGAGCTAGTGGGAACTCTCCCGTCTGAGAAGAAACAGCTACAACAGATGGTAAAACGACTGAAAACCAGGTGGGGTCATTGTTTAATGACCATCTGAATCAAGTTTGGTTAATTTGGCGTGTCTCTCATTATCCCTAGCAACTGGACCCTCTACTCCATGTTATAAGTTTGGGCCTATATCTTTTACATAAACCATCAAAACAGGTCCATCTGTGATCCTGAAGCTATATTTGCCTTAAATCCAACCACAATGTAAATCCTAAAGTCTTTAGGTCTAGCTGTGAGAAGCTGTTAAACACGGTCCTTTAGCAGTACTCTGCAATTAACTTTTTCTCAAGTGACTTCTTGTCGTCCATGACACGGATAAATGTCTCTTTACATTTTTCTAGGTTTTTATTGAGGAAAAGAACTTCCTCTTAACCTAAAACACTTCTTAGCAGAAATTTCCAAGAATCTGAGATGAGACAATTTCAACCCATGTGCTTCCCTTTAATATTTCTCCTAAAGTCTGTATGCAACAGCAAGTTGGCTCCCAGGGATGTTAGAGAAGATTTCTAATTAGATTTGTGATTTATTAATAAAAACAGCTGATTTGTTAAATGCTTATCATATGCATGGCACTTTTTATTTATATGATATCACTTGATTCTCATAACCATCTTTGGGGTGGATATTGTAATCTTCATGTTATTGCTGCAGAAGCTGTGGCCTGTTGGAGAGTTTGGTTACTAGCTCAAAGGACCCATAGCTAACGGGCAGAGACAGGATACAAATTCACATCTGAGAGACCCCAGATCTCAGCTCTTTAGCAGCGGACCATCCTCCTCTAGAACAGCTGTAGTTTATGCAGCAGCAGGGCATAGTATTCAGAGTGCAGACTTTTGAGTCAGGCTGGGGCAAATCACCTAACCCATTTTGTCTTTTTCCTAAGTAATAACAGTACCTATCTCATAAGTTTATGATGATGTTAAGTGAAGTAATGTAGGTAAAGCACTTACAGTGCACCACACATAGAATGCCATAAGTGTTAATTATTTGGCACCCATTTTTCCAATTTCTTCATCTAAGTAAATGTTGCATTTTCATTTTCTCTGACGTTTGGGGCATGCTTGCTGATAGTAAAAGTACTGGTCTTCCCTATCTTCAACTAATGCTGTGAAAAATTCCACTGAATTTGAATATAGCCGCAGATGAATCCAATATACATGTTCCCTCTGACTACAGAGGAAGCAAACTTTCCCTCATTGGTGAACTTTAGATCTTTATGTAATTTTGATAGCCTAAGTGATGTACTTCTGCGTGCTAAGGAACAGGGCTTGATGTTATTCAAACCCTCTGTGTGTGTGTGTGTGTGTGTGTGTGTGTGTGTGTGTTAATACAGAACAATGAGTTTCTCAAACTGTTGAACACTCTTAATGTTTCTTTTATCCTCTGAGAGCTTCCTGTATTTGTGAACTCCTTTCAAATCAGCAACTGCAGCCTCAACATCTGGGTCCTCCCTGCTGCAGGGAACATAAATTAACTGGTAGTAGCATCCTGTAAATGTTAGGAGCGGGAGCTAGGGAAGCACACAGAGGCAGGCCAGGGTGCTTTCAGTATCTAGCAGCTGGTCCTGATGTAATGCCTCAGAACTGGTTTTAGCTGACGTCAGATAACGCTGATGTGCACCAGATTGGCTTGTAGTACCAGTAAAACTGATCCCTCCCATTTCCCCTACTGCCCCTGTGTTTGCCAAAACGCTGGAGACCATTATGAACTCACAGTTGTCATTTGATCTCCATCTGGCTGCTGTCACTAAAGCTGCCTTTTATCGCTTGCCAAAAGTGTAAAGCTCAAGGCATTTCTCTTTCTCACAGATTTTTGCTTCTAGTCCTTACTTTTCTGATTTTCTGGGTAGTTCCAAATAATTCTCCTTCTGTCTGAGTACTGTGTACCACCACTGGGAAACTAACAAAGGACACACCAGAATATTTACCCAGATGTCTTCTTAGTGAACTAGATTTAGCAATAGATTTTAGGAAGTGTTAGAGGTGGGCTGTGGCTTTGTTGACTTCAGATATTATGTCTTAAGTTTGATGTGGTTTGAATTTCTGATATAAAAGTGAGATTTGCGTGTATGATCTCATGCTGTGGCAAATTTTATGAGGCTGTAGATCACAATAGTCTAGCCATACAATTATACGGGTCCCTGTATTGGATTAGAATCTATACAAATTAAACAATAAATATGAGTAACATGCCATGAATTGGATCTTGTAACAGCTTAATAATCTGAGGAGGACAGAAGAATGGATTCTGAGATGATGTTTAATACACTTAGTCACTAGACTGTTCAAAGTTAAAGCTGATTGTAAATTTGGAACCAGCTCAAAGATTTACTGTTAGTGATCGTCTGGTAGTTAAGATTTAGTAATCTTACACACAGCCTGAAGAACATTCTTGGCCAAGAAATCTCTTCAGGGATGGCATTTCACATTCAGTAAGCGTTGTTGGTGATGATGATGGGATATCATAGGCTTTAAAGTTTTGGAAAGAAATTTAAGATCCTGATTTTTACTTAGTTTAGCAAATTAGTTATGAATGTTCTCAGAATACTATTTTTTTAAAGCAAATTAGGAGGCACTACATTCTGTATGAACCCATATTGTGTCCTAATGTGTAAAAAATGAAACAGTTTGGAAGAACATACACCACAGTGTAATCAATGTTCCTCTTTGAGTGATGGGATTACAGTTCATTTTGATTTTCCTATTTTTGCTTACTTTTATTTGATTACATTTCATATAATAAGCATATATTGCTTTTCTTAAAGTATTTGTAATTGAGGTAAAATTTTACCTTCAGTGAAAGACACACACAGATCATACAATTTGATGAGTTTTGGCAAATGTACACATTCATGTAACCCAAGCAAAATATGAAGTCCAATCAAGATACAACCCAAGTAATGATATAAACCCAATCATGATATATAAGAATTCCATTGCCCCAGAAAGCTCCCTTCTAACCCCTTTCCAGTCAATATTCATATCTCATAAAAACCACTGTTCTGATTTCCATCATCATAGATGTGCATGCCACTTTTTAACTTAAAAACACAGTATAGTTATTTTGTTTCTTATAAGAAACTTCTGTTTAAACTGAGATATGACCAAAAAGAAAAAAAAGTTGAAACAATCCCCTGCCTTCGAGTATCTTACCTTGTCAGTGAGGAGATGAGAAAAATAATAGAGCAAGAGCTTAGGAGAGAGAGTTTAAGAACTAAATCATATAGTTCAAGAAAACTCCAAGAAAAGGAAAATTATCATGCAAGATTTTACAAGATCTTAGATCCATATTTCATTCCAATAGGACAGGGAGAAAGTCTGCTGGACTATAAACTCTAAAACGTCAGGGACTGTGTTTATTTTGTTCAGTGTATCCTTACTGCTTTACACATTACCTGGCAGAGCTACTGATTCAAGAAATATTTGTAGACTGAATAAGTGGATGCTATTATTTGTTGACAGTTAGTCAACAAATATTTATTTACTCTTCCAACAAATATTTATTTACTCTTCCAACAAATATTTATTTACTCTTCCAACAAATATTTATTTACTCTTCCAAAAGATATTTAATGATGTCTTACTATGTGCCATGGATTGTGCTAAGCTCTAGAGATAGAGTGGTAGACAATGGCCCCTTAAAATGGTAGCTATATTCCCTAACTTCATGGAACTTACAACAACATGTTGTTAGGAAGATTGATATTAACACTGTTTTAAAGACAGAGAGAATGGCACAAGTGAGGGGTTAAAAAGGAAAGAGTTTGGTGAGTCTGGAGACTGAGAGAAGGCCAGTGCAGTGAGAGGTGGAGAGGCAGGAGTCGGGGCTGCAGAGTTAGCCAAGGTGATGCAGGTAGGGCCTTGCTGTTGTCAGATGGATTGGGGATTTTATCACAGGAACAAGAGGGAGCCATTGAAGGGTCTTAAGCAGGGGAGGGACATGATCAAACTTGTGTTTTAAAATATTCTTCTGTATCTTGGACAGAGAATAACATGGACAGAAGCAAGAGTAGACAATCAGGAGTCTATTACAATAGTGTAAGAGGGAGCTGAGGGCCTTGGGGAGGATGGCAGCAGAGGGAATGAAAAAAAAATGGAGTGAAGACATATTCAGAGGCAGAACTGAGCCTTAACAAATGATTGATTGTGATGAATAAATAAGTAGAGGTGTCAAGAAGGACTCCACATTCTGGCACGAGCCACTTGGTTCATGGTGGAACCATTTAATTCTTTTAATGTGCAAAAGAAGTCACCTTCATGGACTGACCATGGTGAGGGTCAGATCTCTGTTAAGCAGAGCTCAGACCATGCATCTAAAGCATGTCCATTGCAGATCTGAGGTGCAAAGGTGGTGACTTGGAATGGCTGGTGCAGGGCAAAATGGTGATGGTGGAAGGATTTTTATGCCCAAACCTTCTTCTCTTAGGTAATTTTTCTTGATCTTGCCCACATTCCTCTTTTTCTTTAACCAATCCTCATATCCTTTTCAGATATCTGATAATTCATCCCTACTAATTGATCATTGATAACAGTGGCTTTAAGGTGAGGTGCTTTGTCCTACCTCCTAGACTCCACATACCTTGAGTTTTTGCCTCTTAACAGTCATGGGGTGAATATTAGGGAGATTGAATGGGTCATAGAGCTAGTGGTTGCCATTGTAAATTTCTTAGAAAAATGAGGCTGCCCTTAGCCTGTGTAGGCTGGGCCCATCCTATTTCTCTATTTCCCCCATTATTTTCTTCCTTGTCCTTTTCTAGTATTTTCTGTTCACTCTTTATCAGTTGTCTTTATTTTGGATCCTATTTCGGTGTCTTTGGAAAGTTTACTGAAGATCTCGGAACCTCAGTCTCTTCAACTCTAGTTGGGGGAAAATATCAGTGTCAGTAGATTCAGTGTCTTCTGTGTGGTAATATCTCATTGTTAATTGCTTTCCTCCTCCACCCATGCAGGCTTACCCTGTGGCTCAGTGGAAAGAATCTGCCTGCAATGCAGGAGACACAGGTTAGATCCCTAGGTAGGGAAGGTCCCCTGGAGGAGGGCATGGCAACTCACACCAGTATTCTTGCTGGGAAAAATCCCCGGGACAGAGGAGCCTGGTCCATGGGGTCACAAAGAGTCTGACATGACTGAAGCAACTGATCATCCACACACCACCTATACATTGACTCCATTGCTTAGAGTCCTCAGGAGGTCACTCTTGGGTGTACTCAACTTCTGTAGGCAACATTAAAGGTGCCACCACCATGGATTTGGAAGGTGTTTCTCTCATTTCTATTCTCCTCCTCACTTGGCCACTCCATGAAGACATGCCATCTTTGAGAGATGGCCATTTTGTCTCGCCAACTTGTAAGTATATACCACTGGACTCTACAATTATTAAGGGGGAAAGTATGGATAGATCTGCACAAATTCACCCCCTCCCTGAGAAAAGCAATTCAGTAAGTGCACTGTACTGGTTACCAATCACAAATGTCCTTGTGCAAAGCCTAGTCCTTTGTTCAAAGTGTACACACCAAATCAAGCAAATTAACCCATATCATCGTGTATAACTATGGATCCTATTTGTGTTTATCAGTTAACAAGGACCCAGCACCTCCTCATTCATTTAGTCACACATGGTTATTAAGCACCTACTATGTACTGGAGAAGAATCTGGAGAGTCCCTTGGGCAGCAAGGAGATCAAACCAGTCAATCCTAAAGGAAATCAACCCTGAATATTCATCGGAAAGACCAGTGCTAAAGCTGAAGCTCCAATACTTTGGCCACCCAATGCAAAGTGCCAACTCATTGGAAAAGACCCTGATGCTGGGAAAGATTAAGGGCAGGAGGAGAAGGGGATGACAGAGGATGGGACTGTTGGATGGCATCATCGACTCAAAGGACATGAGTTTGAACAAAGTCAGGGAGATGGTGAAGGACAGGGAAGCCTGAGGTGCTGCAGTCCATGGGGTTGCAAAGAGTTGGACACAACCAAACGACCGAACAACAACAATGTACAAGAGGGTGCATGGGGATGAGGCCCACAGGTGATGAACAAGAAAGAGTTCCAGTGGAATCCACGTGCTAGTGAAGGAAATGCACATGAAACAACTAATTGCAGAATTAATTGCTCAATTATAATTGTACTAAGTTCTACAAAGAAACAACTACAGGTCTCTAGAAGAACTTATGGCCTGGGATCTGATGGAATGGAGAGGTCAGGGAGGCTGGGGGAGGCCTCTGGGGAAATTAATGAAGCACTGAATGTGAAGCCTAAAAAGCAGCTCCTAGGAAGGAAAAGGAAGAGAAGAACTCTCAGATGTTTGGAGGATAAAGATTCTGAATTTCCAAGTGCTGCTGGTGGGTTGTCTCAGGTTCCACCCTGGCACAGTGGATTCTAGCCTCAAGTGACCTACTCGAGTTCTTAAACTGGGATCTGAAGGATCTTCCCACTTGGTTACACCCAAAGGGAAGAAACCTACTCAGGAATCCTCATAACCAAGCAATTAACATTAGGTAGAGAGGGGATTCCCTGGTAGATTAGAGGTTAGGAGTGAACTGGGTTCAATCCCTGGTTGGGGAACTTGAGATCCCACACGTCATGCAGCACATCCAAAAATAAATTAATTTTAATAAATAAAGTTTGGTAGAGAATAAAGAGATATTAAATATCACTTAAGCTGCCTTACCAAACACACATATAGGCTACTCAGGAACCTCACTTTATTGAAGGTATGCTTTGGGACAATTGATTTATACTTTCATGAGCTTATTCAGTCTTCTATTAACCTTCAATGCAGAAATAAACTCCAATTTACACCCAGGGCAACACCCAGGGTCAGGGAAATTAAATAACCTGACCAAGATCATATCTGTACCAACCCTTATTCCCTGAAAGCCCATGAGCTTTCAGCTACACCAAGCTGCCTGATGGTCTGCATATTGTTAGATGATTGCTACTGGAGAAGGCAATGGAAACCCACTCCAGTGTTCTTGGCTGGAGAATCCCAGGGACAGGGGAGCCTGGTGGGCTGCCGTCTATGGGGGTCGCACAGAGTCGGACATGACTGAAGTGACTTAGCAGCAGCAGCAGATGATTGCTATCCTCCTTAGGAGCATTTAGATCATTAAAGAACATGTTTAAGTGACAGCCCTGGAACTAGAGAATAAATCCAAGTATAATCTGCAATGTTCCCGTTTTTAAAAGTTGTTTAACAATGACGATTAGGACTTGTGAGCAAGCCCATGCTCTGACTATTTAAGTTTGTGTCTGTTGATATTCTGGTTCCCTAAGTTTTATTAGTAAAGAAGTGAAAGGAAGTTAGCATAATTGGGAAAATGTCTACAAATGGGCTGAAAAACTGAATAAAGAAAAATAGCATCCAAGATTAAGGAGAAGTGGTGTGAATACATTAGTTCTGTGAACCATCATTATCTTCCCAGGATCTGGATGTTCACTGTCTTCACATAAATGAAACTGATATTGCTGTATTTACATTGAACATCTATTTCTAAATACTAAGGCATTATTTTATTCATATTATTTTGGAGATAACATTCAAATAGTGCCAGAAAACCAAAGGGAACTCAGGAAGCTTTTGGGAACAGTTTGGCAGTTGAGAAATCACATCAGAAGGGTTTTTAGGATCATTTCTTTTTCTATTTCATGGGAAAAACTTGAGTGACCCAAAAAGCCATGGTTCTTTGGAAAGAGATCAAGAAGCAAATAAATAGACTCTTCATGTGCCTCTTTGCTTGTGGGAGCTGCAGAAATGAAAATCTGCACAAGGACTTTATTTCTTACAGTTTGTACAAGGATTGGGGGTGTCCCTGATGTAAATGATGGTAAATAATTGTATCAAGAACTGCTTTCAATAGGTCTGGTAGGCCCAAGCACAAGGGTGATGTGTTCTCTTGAACCCCACACCCTTGGTTGAGCCTTTGGTCCAGTCTTCTTTCCTCATGGGCTCCTTGTGCACCCTTAGCATTAGCTCCTGCCAGCTGTGCCTCCTACTCATCTCTCAGACCTGTCTTTCTCAGACGTCTCCACTGAAAAGGCCAAGTTCAAGACCTGAGCCTCTCTGACCTGCATAACTGCTAATGCTCCTGCTGGTCTTCCATCCACTCCCAATAGGAGGACAGAAGTATCTTTTTGTAAACTAATCTGATCAGGTTGCATCCCTGCTGAAATGCCTTCTTTGGCCTCTTGTTAACTATGGGGTAAAGTCCAGGCTGTTCAGCCAGGCATATGATCTGACCTCTGCTGACCTCAGCAGTGTCATTTCCTGGCTCATAAAGTACTTCTGCCCCAGGTACTTCTTGTTCCAACAAGGCTGAAGCATTTATGGTGCCCAGCAGTCTGGCTTCATGGACAATGCAACCTGTGCCCCGCACTTACAGGGGCTGTTTGATTTCATGCTCTTCTGCTATACCCTGTTTTGAAATTCTTAGTAATTTGTGAATAAGGGGCTGCACATTTCCATTTTTCTCTGGGCTCAGCAAATTATATAATTGGTCCTGGTGCCCAAACATCACATTGCTTCCCTCCTCTGTGTATTGCACGTACTCTTCTCTCTGCCTAACATATCCTTCCCATCATCTCTATCTCCTGTGCTCCTCTTAGTCTGTCAAAGCTGATTTGAATACCACTTCTTTAGTGAAACCTTCCCTAACACCTGTCCATCTGCCCCAACCACATTAACCCCTCCCTCCTTTGTGCTACCCCTTTATGCTGCATGAACGACTACTATAATCTTTCCATGCTCTATGGTGATGAGTCATTTACCTGCCTGTCTTCCTCTGCTAGTCTTTGAACTCCTTAAGGAGTTCAGGGCCCGTGCAGGGCCCAGGCAGCGGAACATAATAGTTAGAAACTCTGGAACCAGACTCTCTGGCTGAGAATCACCTTGGAGAAACCAGTTGGCTTCTCAGTGTCTTAGTTTCCTCATTTCACAAAAGGAGGATACTCGTAGCACCTCCCTTGAAGGGTTGTTGCTGTGAGGTTTGAATAAGATGATGCATGTAAAGTGCTTGGAATACGACCCGGTATATAGGAATACTCAATAACTGTTTCCTAGTCTTACACCCTATTCTCTTTTGTGTTCCTGGAACCTAGTACAGTGGCTAGAATGTTTGTTTTTTGAACATTTTTTGAATCCCTGTGCTGGCTGCCTGAAATATTTACAAAGTGAAATAAAACATGACCTCTCCTCTTAAAGAACTTAATTTTAGTCAGGGAGACAAGCAGTTAACAATCATGGTCCCCCTGATAAAATACTTGGTACAGGTTTCTTTGAGAGCACAGAAGAAAGGCATACAGATCTTCATGTGAAGCTTGGTCTGAATTGTTCAGAATGCGTGAGCTAGCAAACATGGAGAAGGAGAAGATTATTCTAGGAAGGGGGAATAGCAGAGGCAAAGGCAGACAAGTGTGGAAGTTCTCCGTGTTTAGGGAACTAGATTTCTTGCAATGTGGCTGAAGCAAATGGTGTTTGGTAACGTTTTGGGAGACTAGAAGGGTAGCTTGTCGGGACTAGCAAATAGATTTCAACTCTGATCTATTGGTAGTGGCCACCTGGAATATTGTATTAAGAAGCATTCTGAAACCATGTCCAGTCTCTGTGGGGAAAATTGATGCAATCAATAGCTCCATTTGTAATGGGAGCAGAAGAACGGAGTGGAGCCTGTATGTCACATATCTGCCATTGCTGATAGATTAGGTAGGGCTTCATATGCTGTATGAAGAGGTTGAACTTTGTCCTGAAAACCACAGGGAATAATTGTAAGATTTTAAGTATGGGAGTGACATGATCAGATTACACAATAGGTGTTCCATAAATGCTCGTTGAATTGAACTAACCGGCTACGAGCCCCTCTTCCCCTATTAATGATTTAGTGGATCAAATGAACTCAAATGACTGGAACTCAGCAAATAAAACACGTATAATTGAGCCAATCGTGCTCGGAGGCACTGTGCTAAGTGCTGAAAGAATTAGAACAGCATCTAAAGGTGCTTAACATGCTCCCATGGTGTGGCTTACATAGTAAAACAGTCTGGTTCATGCTGCAGTTTCCAATAGAGGTTTAAAGTGGTATTAATAATTTATGCAGCTATAATATTTCATGCTATGAGTTGGATGTATCCCAAAAGAAAGACTTCCAGGGGGCTTTTTGAACCTTTAACCATCAAATAGCACAGAAACAACTGGAAGAAACAGATTAGAATGCTTTAAAACATAAATCCATTGATATATGTTTTTATAATTTTTTCTAATAGTTATTTATTTGTACCAAGGTGAAAAGGGCTCTGAAATTTGGGCTATTATAAAAAATAAATTCCCAGACCTATTGTTTATTAATAAACTAACTAGTCTTATTAATAAAATAAATTAAAATTCTGTAAAGTTAGCATTTGCCATTGTAACCATTATCTTTTAACTGTTGACAGGTTAAAAAAATCTTGTGAGTTGCATTTCTGAAAAAATACACAAAGGAAGACTATCTTCAACAAGTATAGTATAGAAGCCAAAGGCATATATTTCTATTTATCTTTCCTTGATTCCAAAAGGGATTCCCTTGATCCAAAGGGATTTAAGGTAGCATAGAATAATGCAAACAATGTAGCAAGGAAAATTAATTTAAAATAACTATGAAACATAGGTTGGGCTTCCCTGGTGTCCCAGCAGTAAAGAATCCACCTGCCAAACAGGAGGTGTGGGTTCAATCCCTAGGTTGCAGAGATTCCCTGGAGAAGGAAATGGCAACCCACTCCAGTATTCATGCCTGGGAAATCCCATGGACAGAGAAGCCTGGTGGGTTACAGTCCATGGGGTCACGAGAGTCAAGCATGACATAGCAACTGAACAACAACAGGAAAGATAGAGCAAAGGGAATTTGAGTGCAAGAAAGTCTAACAAAGTCCACTTGTGAGATTAGAGCACACCTCATAAGAAAATGCATGTATCTCAAATCTCAAGAGACTCAAGCTGAATTGTCCTTACTACAGATCAAAAAGAAAACAGAAGTGACATTTCTGATTTAATTAGTTTAAGTGGAAAGACAAAAAGTAGATTTTTCAGATAATGGCCTAGAAATGATTTTAAAAATCAGTGAAGATACCCAGATTAAGTTGAAAATTTGTACCATGTTGACTAACCATGTCACACTTTCTTGTGTGTCTGTTTTGTCTTTGCAGCTTTCTGGCATTTCCTTTCTTTGACTTCCTATCATTATAAAGGCTGACAATGGTCAGAGATCAGTATGGGAGAGTTTTGTCTTTGTGTAAATATTCTTTGCAGTTACATTTCAGGGGTTGAGGATAAGAGGAAAGGATTTGGGCTGCAAACAACTTGAAAAGATAGTGTTATGTCTGTGTTACTGGGATCTGGGACAGTTTCTAATACATAATGAATTCTCAGTAATTATGAGTTGAAAGAAGAAATGAAGCTTCACAGAATTTATTAATCTTTACAAAAATGCATAACCATGGAACTTCCCTGGTGGTCCACTGGTTAAGACTTTGCCTTTCAATATGGGCATGCCAGTCCAATCCCTGCTTGGGGAGTTAAGATCTCACATGCCCTGAGGTCAAAACACCAAAGCATAATAAAAGAAGCAATATTGTAACAAATTCAATACAGACTAAAAAAATTGTCCACATAAAAGAAAATCTTAAAAGAAATGCATAGCCACTAAAGATGGATGCCTATATGATATGTTTGTCATTGCTTCCAAAACTCAGTATTTAGCTTGTGTGATCATGTTACCTGGACATTTTGTTCTAGAAGGATCTAGACTACAATAAAAGCTTAAGAAGGAGGTACGTTAGGAAGACAGAGACGGAAGTTAAAGCAAAAAAAAATCAAAGAGAGGGCACACAGCAATTCCTTTTTGCTATTCTGTTATTTGTTGCTTCCTTATTTCGAGATTTTATAAAAACAGGAAAATCTCCAGGGCCTTGGACAACACTCTCCCACTTCTTCTAACAGCTGCCCCTTATTCTCAGAAAGGAATTTTTTTAGCTTCCTTCCACTGAGACTTTAGAACACTCAAGAGATTTGGGAAAGAAAAAAGAGATCACTCTTTTTTTAATCGGTGTCTACTTTGTGCCAGGTGCTCCACCAAGCAATTCAGCAGTGATTACACTATCTAATGCTCACAGAATTTTGATAGGCAGGTATACTCTCACTTTATCAATGAAGAAACTACTGTTCACAAAACTATCTAACTTCAAGCATTATAAATAATGAGATAGAGCTAGGATTCAACCACACGTTTACCCAGCTTCTTTGCCTCTTACTGTGCAGGAGAAGTATTTCTCCCACTCTCTGAACTTTCTCAGAGTCTTTCTTGTTTTAATTGTTGAGCAAGACCCTCTGTACTCCATGATCATGAAGATGTGGTATTCTCCTCATGGAATGGGCCTTAATATAGTTTTTTATTTCTAATACATTTGGCATTAACTGTTATCATAGCAGATTAATCCAGTTGTCCAGGTACTTTACAATAGTCTATTGTTTGAGTAGAGAAAAAGAAGGCATAGCAAGTATATAGAAAAATACTTTCTGTGCTGTCCAAATAAAGTACATCTCCAGTTCCATGAGCTTCCCATTAAAGTGTGTTACTCAAATTACCAATATGATATAATGATGATTATGAGAACAATGGTGATAGCACTCTTATTTACTGAGCATTTAATATGTATCCAGGATTGTTTTAAACACTCCTATTACATTATTTAACCTTACGATAACCTTACAAAGTAGATGTTATTGTCCTCACTTTGCAGAGGAGAAGCTAGAAGCTCAGAGCAGTAATTTGCTGAGTTCTTACAGTACTAAATGGCGGAGCTGGGTTTGAACCCAGATTTGATGTTCCTGCCCCTACTGTTAGTCACGATGCCAAGTACCCTTCGACAGTAACAACTGGTTTATGTTGCTATCTTTAGATTTTAGTTTTGCTTTCATGTCTCTACCAGAGTTGTATTTGTTAGATTTTTTTTCTAGTATACTTTGTGTGTGTGTGGGTGTAGTTAATTCTGCCATAAGGGATAATTCTACCAACATTTCCACAGCTTCAAGAGTCTTCCTGGCCAGAATATGCTGGTTTTGTCAAGTATCTTTAATTATGCTCTAATTTATAATGCTTATTTCCCATAACAGTAAATCTTCAGAACAAGCTATTATATTACTTTACTTTCATACATATGTACATATATATATGTATATGGCACACCTCATTTTATTGTGCTTCACTTTATTGCACTTTACAGATACTGAGTTTCTTTTCTTTTTTGTTTTTTGTTTTTTTTAACAAATTGAAGGTGTGTGAAACAACCCTGCCTTGAGCAAGTCTATAGGCTCCATTTTCCAACAATATTTGCTTACTACTTTTTGTCTCTATGTCACACTTCGGTAATTCTGAAAATATTTCAAACTTCTTCATTATTTTTATGTTTGTTATGGTGATCTGTGATCAATTATCTTTGATGTTATTACTACAACTCACTGAAGGCTCAGATGTCAATTAGCATTTTTTAGCAATTAAAGTTTCTAAACTAGGCATGTACATTTTTTAGATATAATGTTACTGCACACATAGATTACAGTATAGTGTAAACATAACTTTTATATGCACTGGGAAACTAAAAAATGTATGTTATTCACTTTTTTATGATGTTCTTTTTGTTACAGTGGTCTGAGGGTTTCCCAGGTGGAGCTAGTGGTAAAGAACCCGCCTGCCAATGCAGGAGACGTCAGAGAAATGGGTTTGATCCCTGGGTTGGGAAGATCCCCTGGAGGAGGGCAAGGCAACCCACTCCAATAGTCTTGCCTGGAGAATCCCATGGACACAGGTGCCTGGTGGGCTCCAATGCATAGGGTCACAAAGAGTCAGACATGAAGCGACTTAGCACTCACACACACTGGTCTGGAATTGAGCAGAGATACTGAGGTATGCCTATATAATATGAAAAGCATATGCATAAGTCTCAGTGGCATTATTTTGCCCTTAAGGTAAAATGATATCCCCTTCTCACAACCTAGCTTCTGCCACTTCTCACTCACCTAATATGTACTGAGTATCTACTGTAAGGCAGTTACTCTGTTAGACATCTAGGACACTGAGATCAAAGGGCATGTTCCTGAACACAAGAAATCCATCATAACACATTCCGGTTTATGATTAAAGCACAGATAAAGGTGATCCTAAGTCACTGGAATAGTCCAAGTTTAGTGAAATAGATCCTGGTTATCCCACTCCTTACCCTCCATAGAAACTCTTTTATGATATGGCAACAATTAATAAGGTACCTGTCTTCAATGTGCAGAGTAAGAGATGCCCAACAGCCTATGAAAACATGCTAGTTAGCTCCAAAAATTCCCCATAGTCCTAGAGCACTAGATTGTGAAGGGGGTCCCAGGAACTAAGAGAGATCGCCTTCATAACAATTGGAAGATTCTGTTAGTTTAATGCTGTTATCCAAAGCCTTCAAAAACAAGTACTGTAGTGGAAACCTGGTTCTTCAGTCACTGTCTCATGTTGCTATGTTACATAACCCTTCCTGAGCCTCAACGTCCTTATTTGTAAAAAAAGATTATAGTATCTTTTTTTTGCTTCTGCTTATTCATTTACCTGATACGAAAAGCCTACTCATTAGAAAAGACCCTGATGCAGGGAAAGATTGAAGATGGGAGGAGAAGGAGATGACAGAGGATGAGATGGTTGGATGGCATCCCGACTCAATGGACATGAGTTTGAGCAAGCTCTGGGAGATAGTGAAGGACAGGTAAGCCTGGCGTGCTGCAGTCCATGGGGTTACAAAGAGTCAGACACAACTGAGCACCTGAACAACAAACGTATTCATTCCTCCAGAAAATATTTTTTAAAATATCCACTTGAGCTAGGCACTAGATAAACAATGTTCAACAAGGTAGATACTGGTCCCGCCCTCATGAACATTACAGCCTGGTGAAAGAAAGGCAATAAATGAACTAGGTGCTACAGCAGAGAATAAAGAGGGGAAACGTGCTCGGAGTCAGTTGTCAGAGCATGCTTCTCTGCAAAAGTGACACTTAGACAGCTAAAACACGGAAAGAGCATGCTTTGTAAACAGCAAGTGGCAAATGTATTTTGGGTATGGAAAGTGACTTGTGCAAAGGCTCTGGGTTGGTAAAGAGGAACTGAGAAACTGAAATCAGCCTAGTTGTTTGAAAAATACAAAGGAGGGCATGATCCTATAAAGGGGTATTGTCTACACTCAAATCCAGTACTTCCACTCCTGGGTATATATGCTAGAGAAATTCTTGCATCTGTCTACTAGCAGACACATACGAATACTTCTATTAGCACTAACCTTTGTTCATGATAACACAAAACTAAAACAATCCAAACACTGACAGAAGAGAAGAGAAGTAAATATTGGTGCAGTCCCATCATGAAATATTATACAGTGGTGAAAATGAGTGGATTGTAACTACTAAAACCAATAAAGATAAATATTATAAACCCTACTTTAAGTGGAGAAAACAGATAATTAAAAAACAACTTACAGTATTACTTACCATGTAGTTAAATAATCTTAGAATACTCAAAAAATTAATTGTATATACATATTATATGGTAAAAGTATTTTTAAAAAGCAAGGAAATTGAACTTTTGTTTCTAGCTAAGATGTTGGAATGAAGCGTAAATCTACCCTTTGCCTTAAATAAATAGGAAACTAGAGAATTATATGAAACAATAGCTTTCAGAAACTGGACAACAGCAAAGCAGGGCTGTAATGCCTGAGTGAAGGAAAACAAATAAGTTGAGATTTGTAACGGCACCAGCTTACCCTCTGGAAAGAGTTGCCAGGTGGTAGCATAGAAAGGGGGAACCCAAACAGAGTCCACTGTTTCTTGCTGAGTCAGAAGCAGAGACTGGAGTTAGGGGAGAATAAGGCAGCCAAAATTTGCTGGGCAGAGTACTGCAGATGAGGGAGCTAGAAAGAAAGAGAGCTCCAGAAATCTGTAGAAGGGTCAAACAAATGTTTATGACTGAGTACTTATCTATGCTTGAGTGAGATGGACTTACCCGAGGTCAGGGAAAGATCTCTCAGAAAAGAATAATCATAGCATAGGACTGAGCAAAGTTCTTGTTCCCACAAGTCAGAATGGAAAGATCTCATAATATATGAGGCATCAGGTAGGAAACTTAAAAGTCAAACATCTCAGCAATGGGCCTAAAACCATGCTAAAGGCTGCTATGAACCCCAAAGAAAAAGGGAAAAACAAAGTTTGAAAAGATCCAAGTGTGATCCAACAACTCTGTGTCAGAAAAAAATATAATGGTATTTAAAGGAACACAATGAAATCTAGCAACCAACAAGATAATTCACAATGTCTGGTATCTGATTAAAAAAACAAAAACAAAAAAACACTACAAGGCACGCAAAGAAGCAGGAAATAGTGAATCAGAACCTAGACAAAAAAAAAAAAATCAATAGAAACAGACACAAAAAGCATATCAATGATTGAACTAACAGATAAGGACATTAAAAATCAGCTACTATAAATATGCTCCATATATTCAGATGGTAGAAGAAATGCCACGTAGCCATGAAAGAGAATTTGAGATATGAAAGAAAAAAGCCAAATGGAACTTCTGAAGATGAAAATTATAATATCCAAAGTGAAAAATGTCCTGATTGCAGTTGTGTCATTGAATTTAAAATCATCTTTGGTAGGAAACATATATGGAATCTTGCTTTTTAAAATCCTATCTGACAATATCTGACTTTTGTTTGGAGTGTTTAGTCCATTCATATTCAATGTAATCATTAATATGGTTGGATGAGGTAGGTAGATGAATTTTCTATTCATCTCACCTTTTTGTCATTGTTGTTGCTCCTCTATTCCTCCTGTACTGCTTTTCATGCTTATAAATTATTTTTTGTATTCCTTTTTAAAAAAATTCATGGGGTATAGTTGCTTTACAATGTTGTGTTATTCTGCAGTCCAGCAAAGTGAATCAGCTATATATCTACATATATCCCCTCTTTTTAGGATTTCCTTCCCATTTAAGACCTAAATCAACATTTCTCCAAAGAAGATATACAGAGGCACATTAAAAGGTGGTCAACATCACTAATTATTAGAGAAATGCAAATCCAAATGACAATGATAAGATTTCCCTGGTGATACAATGGATGATAATCTGCCTTCCAATGCAGGGGACATGGGTTCAATCCCTGGTCCAGGAAGATTCCACATGCCGTGGAACAACAAAACCAGAGTGCCACAATTACAGGGCCCATGTACCCTAGAGCCCGTGCTGCACAACAAGAGAAGCCAGCATAACAAGAAGCCTGCACAACACAGCTAGAGAAAGCCTGTGCACACCAATGAAGATGCGGCATGACCAGAAATAAAAATAAATACTTGTTTTTTTGACTAAAAACAAAAAATACAATGAGGTATTACCTCACACCGGTCCAAAAGGCCACCATCAAATAATCTACAAACAATGAATGCTAGAGAGGTATGGAGAAAAGGGAAATCTCCTATCCTTTTGTATTCCATTTTAATCCTTGTTAATTTGATAGCTCTATTCTTTGCCTTATTTTTAGTAGATCTTCTGAAGATATATTGGGGCATCCCTGCTGGCTCAGTGGTAAAAAATGCAGGAGACTTGGGTTTGATCCCTGGGCTGGGAAGATCCCCTGGAGAAGGAAATGGCAACCCACACCAGTATTCTTGCCTGGGAAATCCCATGGACAGAGAAGCCTGGTGGGCTACAGTTCAAGGTGTCGCAAAAGTCAGACATGACTTAACGACTAAACAATAGTATGCATCATCTACCTCAAGAAAACATTTATGTACTACTGCAGTCCACAGGGTTGCAGAGTCAGACACGACTGAAGCAACTTAGCACACACACACATCATGAGTCTAGTAACATTGTTCTCCCTTTTGAGCTATTGTTGCTATGTATTACATATTTATATGTTGTAAACCCCACAGTAAAATGTTAAAATGCTTTCTTTAAAGTCATATGCCTTTTAAAGAAATTAAGTGAATAAAGCGGAAAATATATAAATACATATAATCTTCCTTATGGATGCACATATTTAGCAATTCCCATGTTTCTCATTCATTCTTATGGATTTGAGTTACCGTCTGCTGTCATTTCCCTTTAGCCTGATGGACTTCCTTTAGCATTTCTTGACTATGCCAAAGCCTTTGACTGTGTGGATCACAATAAACTGTGGAAAATTCTGAAAGAGATGGGAATACCAGACCACCTGATCTGCCTCTTGAGAAATTTGTATGCAGGTCAGGAAGCAACAGTTAGAACTGGACATGGAACAACAGACTGCTTCCAAATAGGAAAAGGAGTACGTCAAGGCTGTATATTGTCACCCTGTTTATTTAACTTCTATGCGGAGTACATCATGAGAAACGCTGGGCTGGAAGAAACACAAGCTGGAATCAAGATTGCCAGGAGAAATATCAATAACCTCAGATATGCAGATGACACTACCCTTATAGCAGAAAGTGAAGAGGAACTAAAAAGCTTCTTGATGAAAGTGAAAGTGGAGAGTGAAAAAGTTGGCTTAAAGCTCAATATTCAGAAAACGAAGATCATGGCATCCAGTCCCACCACTTCATGGGAAATAGATGGGGAAACAGTGGAAACAGTGTCAGACTTTATTTTTCTGGGCTCCAAAATCACTGCAGATGGTGACTGCAGCCATGAAATTAAAAGACGCTTACTCCTTGGAAGGAAAGTTATGACCAACCTAGATAGCATATTCAAAAGCAGAGACATTACTTTGCCAACAAAGGTTCGTCTAGTCAAGGCTATGGTTTTTCCTGTGGTCATGTATGGATGTGAGAGTTGGACTGTGAAGAAGGCTGAGTGCCAAAGAACTGATGCTTTTGAACTGTGGTGTTGGAGAAGACTCTTGAGAGTCCCTTGGACTGCGAGGAGATCCAACCAGTCCATTCTGAAGGAGATCAGCCCTGGGATTTCTTTGGAAGGAATGATGCTAAAGCTGAAACTACAGTACTTTGGCCACCTCATGCAAAGAGTTGACTCATTGGAAAAGACTCTGATGCTGGGAGGGATTGGGGGCAGGAGGAGAAGGGGACGACAGAGGATGAGAAGGCTGGATGGCATCACTGACTCGATGGACGTGAGTCTGAGTGAACTCCGGGAGTTGGTGATGGACAGGGAGGCCTGGCGTGCTGCGATTCATGGGGTCGCAAAGAGTCTGACACGACTGAGCGACTGATCTGATCTGATCTGATCTGATAGTGCAAATATGCTAACAACAAATTCTGTCAGATTGTTTATTTGGAATTGTCTTTATTTTGTCTTCATTTCTGAAAAATAGTCTAGATATAGAATTCTTGGTTGAGAGATTTTTCTTTTAGCATTTGCATCATTAGTGTTTTCTGACTTCAATTGTTTCTGATGCGAGGTTAACCATTAATCACATTGTTTTCACCCTTTGTTTATTCATGTATATTTTGTGCCTCTTTCTCTTTTCTCTCCTGGAAATTCAACTAAATGTAAGATACACTGCTTCATGTGATCCAGACAAGTCTCTGAGATTCTGTTCATTTTTTTCAACCTTTTTTCTTTATATTCTTCAGATTTATAATTTATATTTTAAAAGCTCACTGATTTTCTTTGGCCAGGTCAAATCTGTTGAGCTCTTCTAATAAATTTTTCCTTTCAATATGATACTTCCCAGCATTTCTCTAGAATTTGAGCTTTCTCTAGAATTCCCATTTGAATCTTTTTAATAGGATCTATTTCTCTGGTATGTTTCCCTATTTGTTCACCCATTTTTAGCATATTTCCTCTTAATTATTTGAATACATATATTTTTTAAGTTCCTTAGACATACTTGGGGCTTCTCAGGTGGCTCAGATGGTAAAGAATCTACCTGCAATGTGGGAGACCTGGGTTCAATCCCTGGGTTGGGAGGATCCCCTGGAGGGGGGCATGGCAACCCACTCCAATATTCTTGCCTAGAGAATCCCCGTGGACAGAGGAGCCTGGCAGACTACAGCCTATGGGATCATAAAACATTGGACACAACTGAGTTGACTAAGCATAGCATAGCACAGACATACTTACACATCACTTTTGAAATTTGTGTGTGTGTGCTAAATCCAACACCCAGGTCCATCTGGAATCAGTTTTTATTGACTGATTTTCATTTCCTGTGTATGGGTCATACTTTTATGTTTCTTTGTGTATCTCATAATTTTTTTTGTTAAAAAGCAAAGATTGTAGATAATATGTGTAGTGATTTTGGATTTTGTTTTCTTCCTCTTTTTTTTTTTTTTGGTTTCAATAGGTAACTAACTTGTCTATTCAAAATTGCGAAGACCACTTCCCTAGACTATGTAGCCACTGAAGGCTCTGCTCAGAACCTTGCTGTTTTGTTTTGCTTCCTGTGCTTAGCTGCCCAAAGTCTCTTCCATATCTTCATAGCTTATTGGTACACCAGTGATTTGGGCAGAGGTTATGCTCCGAAACCTCAAGCCAGCAAGGCTTTCACTCTCTGCAGTCTGAGTTGTGTGTTGGCTGAGAAGCACATTTAAAAGCAGAGCATCAGGACTTCCCTGATGGCCCAGTCATTAAGAATCTGCCTGCCAGGGCTTCCCTGGTGGCTCAGTGGTAAAGAATCCACCTGCCAATGCTGGAGACACGGGTTCAATTCCTGGTCAGGGAGGATCCCACATGGCTCAGAGCAACTAAGCCTGTGCACCACAACTATTGAGCCTGGAAGCCACGACTACTGCGTCCACATGCAGCAGCTACCGAAGCCCACCTGCCGTAGAGCCCGTGCTCTGCAACCAGAGAAAACTGCGCATTGCAACCAGAGAAAAGCCCGCACAGCAATGAAGACCCAGAACACTGCAAAATAAAAATAAATTAATTAATTAAAATTATTGAAAAAAAAAAAAAGAATCTGCCTGCCAATGAAGGAAACATGGGTGTCATTCCTGCTACAGGAAGATTCCACATGCCACTGGGCAACCAAGCCCATGTGCCACAACTACTGAGCCTGTGCTCTAGAACCCATAAGCTGCACCTACTGAGTCTGGTCCTCAGTTAGAGAGCTCACATGCTATCGACTACAGAGCCCACAAGCTCTGGAGCCTGTGCACCACAACTAAAACGAAGTCCACGTACTGCGATGAAAGAGCCTGCATACTTCAACTAAGACCCAGTGCAGCAAAAATAAATAAATAAATGAATATTTTAAAGACACACACACAAGACACTAAAGTTGAAAAGACAGATCACACCAAGTGTTAATGGCGATATGGAGCAACTGGACTCACATATTACTGGCGGGCTGAAAAAATGGTGCAACTGCTTTGAGAAAAGCTGGGTAGTTCCTTATGAAATTAAACATATACTTTCCATAGAGTCCAGAAATTTCCTCCTTGGATATTTACCCAAGAGAATTGAAAATATATGTTCACACAAAGACCTATATCTGAATGTGAAAAACAGCATTCATCAGAATAGCCAAAACCTGGAAACCACTCACATGTCCTTCAGTTGGTGAATGGATAACGCTGAGGTATAGCCATGCAATAAAATACTATTCAGCATAAGGAATAAATAATTTATATATATATATATATATATATATATATATATAAAACACAACGTGGATGAATCTCAAAAAAATTATGCTAACTGCCAAACAAAAAACAACCATATTGTATGATTCCTTTTATAAAAAAATCTAGAAAGAGCAAGACTGTATAACAGAAATCAGTGGTTGTTAGAGGATGAGGGTGGGGGGTAGAGATTGACTGCAGAGGGAAAAGAGAACTTTGGGGGGTTAAAGAAGTATGCCAGATTATGATTATGGTGATGGGTACATGCTGGTGTATATTAAGCAAAATGCACTGAATTGTACTCTTAAATTATGTGAATTTCATTGCACAAATTATTTTATAATATACCTGACAAAGAAAAAACCAAAGGAATGATAAAAACAAAATTCAGACAGTGGTTGCCTTTGGAAGGGATGCAGGGAGACAGAATATGAGAGCTGTATATAATAATGTTGAATGTTGGTGATTTTTTAATAGTTTCTCTGTATACTAAGTTTTAATTAAAAACAATTGATGTGTGAGTGAATAGGGGACATGAAGTGTAGACACATGCAGACCACTTTAGAGAAATGAAGCAGTGGCTACAGAAGAATGTAATGTCAGAGCTTTTTTTTTTGTTGTTTGTTTGTTTTTAAATATAGGAAACACTAGAGCATGCTTTTACATGAGTGAGAATGACTCATTAGAAACGGAGAGAACAATGATGAAAAAAGGGAACAGAGAAGGAACAAAGTCCTTGGGAGGGCAAGAGAGAATGGCTGCTGGAGCCAAGTGGAAGGACTGGACCTTGGTCATAGGAAGGTCTCTTCCTCCATGGTTACAAGAGGGAAGAAGATGGGTACAGATTCAGTTAGGCTTAGGAACTTACTGATTGGAAGATGAAGCAATTTCCTTCTGAAAATTTCTCTTTTCTCAATGAAGTATGATTAAGACTACCAGCAGAAGCAGGGAGGAGTAGGATTTTGGAGGAGAGTGTTTGAAATGGGCATCTGGAGAGTGTAGTGAGGATCCCATCATGAAATACAGTGCCTGGTATATACACATCTTCCTTCTACATCATGTACCCACTTCAGCCACACTCTGCCTCCATGGGCTGAGGGTTATTTATGCCCATGACTGTGGTCTGGTGGGGAGAAGTGCTCAGTAATGAGTAAGAGTCAGCAGAGGAGGCAGCTGTCTTCCTGGCAGTCTCCTTGTCCTGGATTTGCAGTCAAAAACATTGCTAGAGATCTGTTTACAGCATTTTGCAATCCATGGAGGGTGAGGAAGGCCTCTTCTGAACATTTTGCTTCCTAATCTAATGTTTCCAACTAGGCCCCTGCTAAAGAGAATGTTTTCTCGGGTAGTTTTTTATTTGAGGCATTTATATGTGGTGCTTTTGATGTGTACTAAATCAATCAGATGATTTCTCCTTCAGTTATATTCCCACTCTTCATATTATACTATAATATAGTCTATACATGTGTGCATGTATACATTATATGATATACTATAACACTCTCTCCTGCTTAGTATATAACTTGCACTTTGTCTTTCTGCCTGTCTGACATTGTACATGTTCAATAAATGGAGAATGAAATAAATAATTCCACGATTTAGTGATTAAACAACAATTTGGAGTTGAATTTGAAGTCTATATAAACCAACTAAATTTATGATTTTGGGACCTGCTGCATGAAATTATCTTGTTAATTAAATACCACATTTAAAGGGCAGGCAGTTGTTTTCTCATCTGTAAAATGAAGATCACAGCAGCATCTATTTCTCAGGGTCACGATGGGAATTGTGCTATAACAAGGCTAAGTAGAGGGACTTCCCTAGTAGTCCAGTGGTTAAGAATCTGCCTTCTAATGCAAGGGACACAGGTTCGACCCCTGATGGGGAAACTAAGATCCCACCTGTTTCAGGGTAGTCTGTGCGCTGCAACTTCTAAACCTACACTCCGACGACTAGGGTAGCCTGTGCGCTACAACAAAAGATCCCATGTGCTGCAATTAAGACCCAACACAGCCGAAAGTAAAATAAAGGTTAAAAAACAAACAAAAACAAACCACAAAATAAGAACAATACTAAGTAGACTGTCTGTAGTATTGCACTTGTTTCTTCATAGCAACTCTGTGAGGTGGGAAGATTCTTATGTTTGACTAATACTTGGTAGAATCAAGGGATGCAAACCCAGACAGTCCTTTAACTACAGGCTAATAACAGTAATGGTAGTAGCAGAAAGAACAGTACTACTAGCAGGGAATAGCAGAAATAAGAATAAAGGGAGATCACTCAGAGAGGAGTAGGCACAAAAGTCTTTTTGGTAGAGGGATTTGAGACTGGCTTTTTTTTTTTCTTTAATTAATTTATTTATTTTAATTGAAGGCTAATTACTTTATAATATTGTAGTGGTTTTTGCCATACATTGACATGAATCAGCCATGGGTGAGACTGGCTTTTAAATATGGCAAGATTTCTACAGGCAGTGAGAGAGAAAGTCTTCCCAAAGCAGAGGGCAATTCCCAGCAAAAGCTTAGAGTCTGGATAGGAGCTGGCTTGCTTGTGGAGCTAGGCCCTTCGATGCCTATAAAGGGTCTGCCTCATAGGGAAATAGTGTAAAGTGAGGCCAGAAGAGATGGCTAGTGTCTAACATGGTGAGAACTAAATATTAGAACAAGATATTTGCTGGTAGGTTTCTGTGAGCAAGGGAAGTCTTTTATTTGGTGTGCAGGACTTCCCTGGTAGTCCAGGGGTTAAGAATTACCTGCCAATACAGGAGACACGGGTTTGATCCTTGGTTCTGGAAGATTCCACGTGCCTCAGGGCAACTAAGCCTGTGCACCACCACTACTGAGCCCGTGCTGTACAAGAGACGTCACTGCAGTGAGAAGCCTGAATCCCGCCACGAAGAGTAGTCCTCTCTTGCCGCAATGAGGGAAAACCCACACACAGCAACAAAGACCCAGTGCAGCCAAAAATAAATAAACAATCTGATGTGCAAGCCTGGAACTGCACATACAGGCTAGGCGAGAAATAAAGATTTGGGATTTGTGGGCCCAAGGGTGGTAAAAATACAGCTTACATTTGGACAGAGCTTGAGAGTTTGAGATTAGTGCTTTCACACCCAAGGTTTTCGCTGATGCTCAAAATAACCTTGTCCTTGGAGTGGCCAGGTAACTCCCATTACATGAGTTGCTGCTGCTGCTGCTGCTAAGTCGCTTCAGTCGTGTCCGACTCTGTGCGACCCCAGAGACGGCAGCCCACCAGGCTCCCCCATCCCTGGGATTCTCCAGGCAAGAACACTGGAGTGGGTTGCCATTTCCTTCTCAATGCATGAAAGTGAAAGCGAAAGTGAAGTTGCTCAGTCGTGTCTGACTCTTAGCGACCCCATGGACTGCAGCCTACCAGACTCCTCTGTCCATGGGATTTTCCAGGCAAGAGTACTGGAGTGGGGTGCCATTGCCTTCTCCGATTACATGAGTTACCACCTGTGAAATGCCTACTTTAAAGTGGGTGCTTAATTAAGGTCCCTTTCTTTTTATAGACAAGAAAATGAGGGTCAAGTAGCTTGCTCAAGTTCATGGAGCTAGTAGTGTCAGAGCTAGGGCTAGAACACAACTCCTTTCTCCTAGCTTATTCAGCTTTCCACACTTTATGATGTCAGCCCAGTTATCAGTTCTGTATAATTCATCCAGCAAACTACTGAGCACCTATTGTATGTCTCATAAAGTTATAGGGATGCAAGCTATAGGGATGCAAAGACAAATATGTGTCATGCTCACACACCATTGGAGAGAACAGACTTAATTTTTTTTAAGCAATTTGACAAGTGCTGAGATGGCAGTGGGTGCACAAGTCTTAATTTTCACTCCAGGAGATGGTGAAGGACAGGGAAGCCTGGCGTGCTGCAGTCTACGGGGTTGCAAAGGTTGGACACAACTTAGTGACTGAACAAACGAAGTACAAGTTTTATGGAAGGGGTGCATGTGGGAGAATGGCTTCACAGAGAAGACTAAGTTTGCACTGAGCCACATGCAAAGTACTCTCTCACAGAATGTCTGAGTCCCGTACTGAACCCTTGTAGGGTGTCAAGTGCTAGTGGGCACGCTGGAACCAGGGAGCCTCCATGGGGGAGGAATCATGCAAGAGAGGGACAGAGTGAGTAGAGGATGTAGCAGCCAGGAGAATGCATTTCCGGCCTCCCTTTATGAGCACAGGATGTGAGGAGAGCACAGATGAGAGTCCCCAGCTGCCCTATTCCCAGGGTGCACATGTGGAAGTGAAACTCCCTGGGCTGCTCCCCGCCAGTGTCAGAGTTTGGTCAAAGGTACGAGAGCCAGGTTATTCCTGCTCAACAAGTACTCTGACAAGTATTCTTTGCTCCAGAGCTCAGCAGCCTGACCAGTACTTTCTCCAAGCTGCACAGCAAGCAGCCTGGCCTCTTCCCACCCAGTTTTCCTTCCATGCCCTCTTCAATCACAGACATCAGATCTGTATCATGGTACATGGCTTGCCCCACCTGCTCCTGCTCCTTCTCCCTGGATTGACACACAGAGTTAGACAGGGAGAGACACCAGGGACAAAACACTTGGGAGGGACTTCCTTGGCAGTCTAGTGGTTAAGTCTCCACAATTTCAGTGCAGGGGATGTGGGTTTGATCCCTGGCTTCCCTGGTAGCTCAGCTGGTAAAGAATCCGCCTACAGTGCAGGAGACCCTGGTTCGATTCCTGGGTTGGGAAGATCCACAGGAGAAGGGATAGGCTACCCACTCTGGTATTCTTGGGCTTCCCTAGTGGCTCATCTGATAAAGAATTTGCCTGCAATTCGGGAGACCTGGGTTCGATCCCTGGGTTGGGAAATCCCCTGGAGGAGGGCATGGCTCCCCATTCCAATATTCTGGCCTGGAGAATTCCATGGTCTATTCCATGGGGTTGCAAAGAGTCGGACACGACTGAGTGACTTTCACTTTGGGGAAGTAAAATCCCACATGCCATGCCCCTTAGAGAATGAAGGAAAGAAATTGGGGGAAGACAGAGTAAGGAAGAAAGAAAGGAAGGAGGACAAGAAAATGCTTGGGAAAACCTTTTGTCTTTTGAGTGTGGAGAGGAAGAGAATGAAGAAGACTGTGAAAATGAGAGGAAATCCAGCAGAAATCCCTGTGACCAAGGCTCCAAAGGCAGATGTCAGGAGGATGGTCCCCAGTTGTATCCTGAAGAGAAAATAAGGCAGTGAGAAGACTCACAGCTGTATGCCAGGCACAGCAGTCCAGAATATTGTTGTCTGAACAAATGAACAGAAATGGAGGACTATCAGGGTATTTAAAGCCAGCAGCTGCAACAGAAAAACCCCCAATTCTCCCCAAAAAGGTTTGTTTTTCACTCACAGCAAGATGGGTGCTGTGGTTTGTCCATGTAAAGCAGGAGTTGCTGTTGATGCCAAGAAAGGTGAAGAGGGGGCTGGAGCACAGGGGTGGGGGAATTTTTTGAAGGCCTGACTTCAGAGTGGAATGGTTGGCAGCACTTCTTACACTCTGCCAGAACCCAGACACATGGCCCCAAAGCTAACAGGAAGTGGAGGAAGAGAAAACACCTGTTCCTGAATGCCTGGGCAACCCATAGCATCATCTCTGCCACAGGGAACATGCCAGTGGTTGTCAGTTAGGAACTCATTATAAACCCGCAAAAACATGAGTGCCTACATGGGAATGAGAGGAGAAGTGGGGGCATTTAAACCTGCCCAGTGTTTTTGTAGAGTGAGCAGACAGTTCAGTTGCAGAGAGGGAGGAAAACGGGGGATAGGGTGAAAGGAAGTGGAGGTCACTCAGCACGGCCTCTCAGAATCCTTCTGTGCTGCTCACTTCCACCCTCTGACCCCGGGCTGAGAGCTGCCCTCTGATCTCCCACACATGCTTTGGGTGTGCCCATCCTGCGCTAATTTACTTCTCTGGCCGAGAGCTCTGTAAGGAGGGGTGGTGTGTGCATGTCTAGAGCCCCAGCACCTAGCACAGAATCCGGCACAGAGTCATTGTCTGCTGGATGGGTGAAAAGCATTCTTCACCTGGAGATCCTGACGTAGGGGATCTGGGCTAGAGAAAGGTCATCCTTCCTTTTATCCATTTAAAAAAAGTTATCATGAAATATACATAGCATAAAAACTTACCATTTTAACCATTTTTAAGTGTACAGCCCTGTAGGCTATGCAGACTTCACCACCATCCCTCTCCAGAACTCCTTTTGTAATGTGAAACCAAAACTCAACACACAGTGACCAATAACTCTCCATTTCCCCTCCCCCAGCCCCAGGCAACCACCATTCTACTTTCTGTCTTTACCAGCTTGACTCTTCTAAGTACCTCTTTTAAGCAGATTCATGCACAGTATTTGTCCTTCTGTAACTGGCTTATTTCACTCAGCGAGGTATCTTCAAAGTCCATCCATGTTATTCAGTTTGTGTTAGAATTTCCTGCCTTTCTAAGGCTGAGTAATATTCCATTGTGCATAATGCACATTTTGTTTGTCCACTCAACCTTAGAGGGACTATTAGGTTGCTTCGACCTTTACTATTGTGAATAATGCTGTTATGAACGTGGGTGTGCAAAACCCCTTCAAGACCCTGTTTTCAAATCTTTGGGTGTATCTATACATCTTTTAAGGTGGTTTCGGTGATCTGAAGTACAGCTAGGGTGGAAAACCTCTCTTCCCTGCAAAAGAGAAGAAGAGGGTTAAAAAGAATGATGAGAAATGAAGGTGTTTGGGGAAATGAATGACCATGCAAGGGGCAGGAGGAGACAGGCATGGATGGGATTCTGGCTACAGTGGAGGAGTTTATGTGGCCGGAAACCAACGGAAGACAAGGAGGAAAGTCACTAGGACTCTAGAAAGAAGAGGATGTCAAATGACCTAATTCCTTAAGTAGAGGTGATGTCATTTGCTGACCAGAGCAGAAGTAGGGATGAAAGTGAGGTTGGAGCTTGAGGAAAGAAAGGATTCACAGCAGTTGTGCAGGAAATGCAACTGGGAGATGATGGAGGAAGATGAACTAAGGCCAGAGACAAAGAAGGGACCCAATGACGTGTGTGCTGGGGGACAGGGGGAAGCAAGTATTAGGAATTCCTTTTTTTAAAGTCAAGTTCATCTGAGGGCAGGGAGTAAAGAAAACTGCTGGCAAGTATGCTCAGAAACAGACGAGAAATCATCAGAAGGATGGCAGGGTGTCTGCAAGGCAGACGGAAATGTGGCAGGCCAGGTCACGTGGTGGGCTCGGGGATCCAGGGCAAGGTGGAGAAAATGGATCATGGAAACCATCCAGGTTTGGAAACCGGCCAGAGGATGTGGCAGAAGGTCAAGGGAGGCTACATGCCAAAGAAGTGCTGAGCACTGCATACCTAAACAGACCCAGGCTGTCACAGAGGCTTCCTGGTACAAATAAGGAGGGTCACTGTCACATATATCGACAATGTGATGTTATCTTATCCCATCAGATCAACTGCGATGTCCCCCAGAGCCTGCCTTTTGAGGACAGCCCTCTCTGCCTCTAAACTGACTGTCTCCCTAATCAGTGAAAACTTGTCGCATAGGTCAAGGTCCTCCTGGCTGTATTTAAGAACCAGAGTTCTCCCCTTGTGCCTGCCTCATTGCTTCGTCACTGCAGCCGATAGCCCGATCCAAGGCCACCAGCCACAGATATCTAAGACATCAGGGAGTCCCCTAGTGAGTCAAGGCAGTGACTTTGCACTTCTAGAAGCCCTTGCCCCTCCTGCTTTACTGTGGCAGCTGTGGGCTGCAGTGACAATGTCCCCAGTGATCTCATTTTGAGCTCATCTTTATAAAAAGGAAAAAAAAAAATCAGAAGTTTTCTAAGCATTTGTACTGGAAAATCCATTCCCATCCTCCTCCCTTCCTCCCCCGCCCTTCCTCTGAGAGGACCCAATTTCTCATTCTGATCTGGAACTTTCTTTGTCTGGTATCTTATGCCAAATAGGAAGCTTTGTACATATTTCCCTCCAATGCCCCCATTTGCCCTGAAGTCTTTGTTGGCCTTGTTCCATCTCTTTCCCTGCTCTGTGGGTCTCAGCTTCATCCCTGGATAATTGCTCAGGCTCCCCACTGCCTGCTCTGAGAAATCTGTCAGTTGCCGCCTGCTGCTTGCTGTCTGTTATCCTTTACTTGCTCCACTGGGCTTCTGGCAGCCCTCTGGACATTGCTGCTGTTTTAGGACAAGATACAGATCTGTTTGCTTTTCTAAGCAGTCTCTTGCATGAGCATTTTGCTGTCCACATTTTATAGCCTTTCTCCCTTTTTTTCCCCCACTCCTTTCCTACTTCCTGTTGAGCGCAGGCATACAAGAGTTTCTCCAGACAGCAGGTAGCTTCGGGAAACTACTGTCTTGCTGAAGTCCTTGGACCTGTCCAAAGTGACAGTGTCCTTCAACTGGAAATGCACAGGCAGCCTGGCAAGTGGCCTGCTGACTCTGGGACAACCCAATCATCAGAGGGTATGGAGGGAATAAGCATTGTTTAATAAACAGAATATCCAGACGAAGTTACTTATAAAGACATGGGGCTGGGAAAGGAACAAGATGAAGAGGAATTGTCCTCTTGTTCTTCTGTGAGCACCTTGTGGCTTTGACTGATATGGAAAGTGAGGCCCCTCCAGGCTCTCTTTGAAATGCCCAGGACACTCCTTGCTCCATTTCCAACTTGTTTCTACTTCTCTCCAGAGCTATTGAACTTTGACCTTTCTGTTTGCCTCTAGAAACTCCTGTAGGCCCTTGGCTTCCTGTGTTTGTACCGTCAGCACTCCCTGGGGATTCAGACTGTTTCAATTCTTGTTTCTTCAGCCAGAACACCCCATACTAATTTTGGTCCCATTTTGATCTAATGCCAGGTGTTACAGTCAGGCTTTTCCTCTCTGTTCAGGCCTTTAGAGGCTGTCAGGTTTGGGAGGTGGATGGGGTAGTAGGGCATAGTTCACAAGGAATACCTGGAGGATCCTTGTCCCTGGGTGGCAGAAATGTGAGAAGAGTTTCAAGAAAGGAGTGGAGAAAGACTTATAAGTTCTTTGCATTATAAATGAAAGAAATATAGGGGAAAAAATTAGAGCATGACTCAAATGGTTAATCATGAATACAAAATTGGCAAAGTTCATAAGAAATAGGGATAAATATTATGTCGAATATTTGAGTTAAATGTAAGAATCCATGTAAGAATCAGTTCTGTGTAAAATGTACTAATAATTACATCCATTCACAACTGGCTTATACTATTTAAGGTAATTATTGTACCACTCCATGATCAAAAAAGTGAAAATACGTGGCCTTGCTATTTCATTCTTTCACTGGCCTATTTTACAAATTTTTTTTTGAACACCAGCCAAGTGCCTGCCTGGAGCTAGATGCTGTGAGAGATACAAAGAAGTCTAACACATAGTGCGTGTCCTTAAGATAGCTAGACACATATAAAGTTAAGATAAAGACACAAAAGCTGCTGCAAGAGAATATAATTATCAGTTGAAGAAGTACTGTGAGTCCCCATGACGAAGCATCCCTGGGGGCTGGAGTGAATCACAAAGGTTTCTAGAGAAGGTGAGTCTCAAGGGACCTTTATGAATAGGTAAAATTGTAAAGGGAACGATGAATCTTTGTGCTTAGTGATGATTTACTGAGATCTCATGATATATGACAAACTATAGAAGAGATGTCTCATGTTAAAGTCAGCAAAGGACATCCTAACTGTGTTCCAAGATCTAGAATAAGAGAACAGTGACAAACACCTGCTATCTGGTTGTTGGGATGATTGGTCAAGCATGGGTTTCAGATTCTGTATGGTATCTTTACCATGGAACACACCTGGAACATATATTCTGTGACCTGGAGAATAAGAATACATGTTTAGAATGCATTCAGCTTCCCATAACAGGATGCTTGATTAACAGTGGCTTCAACAACAAAGATGTTTAATTATCACACAAAACAAGAAGTCCACAGTTGCTTTAGCTGCCCACATATATCCTGACTGGCCCAAGTTTTACGTGTTTGTTTTGCTCTGCCATTGTCAGTGAAATTGTTTTGCATGTCATTCAGCTAATTTCTCTATGGCCACATAATAGCAGCTATGACTCCCACACAATGTCATTCCAGGCATGAAGAGAGGGGCAAGGAGGACTTCCCTGGCAGTCCAGTGGCTAAGACACTGTGCTTCCATTGCAGGGTGGGCAGAGGACAGGGGCAGGATGGTTTACAGTCCTCGGTTGGGGAATTAACATCCTACATGCTGCATGGAGTGGCCAAAAAATAGAAAAAAAAAAAAGAAAGGCGGGTGGCAAAGGCCAAGGATGTTATCCTCCTGAAGTTCTGTCTTTCCATCTAAGAAAGAAGTCTTTGATTGAAGCTCTTCAGCAGATTTTCCCTGAAATCTCCTTGCCCAGAACTGAACCATATGCCTACCTCTATAGCCAATCACTGGGAAAAATTTAAGCCACTCATGATTCATTCTCTTGTTCTGGGGTAGACGCCCAGCTTCCATGAGATCAAGGGAGCTCTAGTCACTTTCTGAATAAAACCAGAGTTCTCTTTGGCAGAGATGGGAATGGAAATGATGTATAAATACAGTAATTCAGCAGCATTAAGGGTCTCTGCCCATGTCTCTGCTCCAGTGGCTATGGCCAGCCCTTGACCTTGGCCTTCGTTAACAGGCTCTGAATTTTTTCCCATTTCTTGGAAATTATTGTTCCTGCATAATAGATCTGACTTATACAAGAAGGCTGATATCTCAAAACTCAAATCAACAAAACTTTATTCAGAGAAAACCTTTTGGCTATCCCCTACAAAACTAATGAATAAATGTACTTTGATACGTTTTAAGTTTGAGAAAAGCTAAAGTTAGGTATCACTTTCACAACTCCTTCCTTCACTAGACTGCTTACAAAACAACCAACCAATCTCTAGACTCAACTGCTTTAGATAACAGGGCTTATCATACTGTAATGTTAGCTTTTTTTGGCCTGAGTTCTCTCCTGAACTAAAATCTCGATGAACTCTAGAATTGTGTGGTCCAATACAGCAGCCACTAGCCACGCATTTGAAATATGGCTAACTTGAAATGAGATGGAGGAATTAATGTTTAACTGTATTTAGACTTCACCCAATTTAACCTTAAAACTTGATTCAGTTACTGGAAAACTTTTAAGTATGCGTGGAACAATTCAGGTATGTGAATCTACTTTTCCAACTGCAAATTTTATGAAAACTAGATATAGATTGACTTCAAATGAGACTTTATTTTCTTGGGCTCTAAAATCACTGCAGATAGTGACTGCAGCCATGAAATTAAATGACACTTGCTCCTTGGAAGAAAACCTATAACAAACCTAGACAGTGTGTTAAAAAGCAAAGACATTAACAACAAAGGTCTGTGTAGTCAAAGCTATGGTTTTTCCAGTAGTCATGTACAGATGAGAGAGCTGGACCATAAAGAAGGTTGAGCACTGAAGAACTGATGCTTTCGAATTGTGGTGCTGGAGAAGACATGTGAGAGTCCGTTGGACAGCAAGGAGATCAAACCAGTCAATCCTAAAGGAAATCAACCTTGAATATTCATTGGAAGGACTGATGCTAAAGCTAAAGCTTTAATACGTTGGCCACCTTATGTTAACAGTCAACTCTTTGGAAAAGACCCTGATCTGGGAAAGACTGAAGGCCAAAGAAAAAGAGGGTGGCAGGAGATGAGATGGTTAGATAGCATCATGAACTCAATGGACATGAATTTGAGCAAATTCTAGGAGATAGTGAAGGACCAGGAAGCCTGGTATGCTGCAGTCCATGGGGTCACAAAGACTCAAACATGACTGAGCAATGGAGCAACAACAACAAAATGAGAATTTAGCATCTGAATTGAGATGCACCCTAATACAAAACATACACCAGATTTTGAAGACTTAATATGGAAAAAAGGATGAAAAGCTATTATAAATAACTTTTTCTATTGATTTCTATTTGATTGATTGCACTTTTTCTATTGAAATAGTAATATTGGATTGTCCAAAAAGGTCATTCAAGTTTTTCCAGAACATCTTACAAAAAAACTTGAATGAACTTTTTGGCCAACTCAATGTTTTTAACATGAGCTAAGTAAAATATGTTAAATTAATGTCACTTGTTTCTTTTTAGTTTTCTATAGTCACAGCTAGAAAATTTTAAATCCTATGTGTGACTTCCTTTAGATTTCCCTTTGATGGTGCTGCTCATTCAAAAGTTAGCTAGGTGCATGAGTTCAGAGACTTGACCAAGGTCACTCAGAACAACTCGAAATGGAGTCTCCAGTTCCCTGGATTCCCACTCCTTCTTTCTTTCCACTACTCACCATTACCTCCTTTATCCCACTCTGTGCTTGCTCCTCACATTCTCCTGTCCACCTAAGTACAGAGACTTTCCTCCTGGGAGTGAGCTCTGCAAACTCAAAGGACAGGGAGGAATATCTGCGTTGAGGCTCTGTAAAGGCAGTAGCTTGTGGGAAACAGAGCCCTCTCTAATAGAGAAAAGTCAGTGATCTAGTACACCAAATCTCGGAGGACCCTTTTGTTTTATATTTTGCTGTTCCTGTATCTCTTTTCTGAGATCTCCAGTCATCTCAATGAACATTCTCATTCTGAAAGTTCTTTCAGTAAAAGGGTGGTTTTACACTTCTGGGCAGATTTCTTGCTATCCCCAGGGCTCTGGTGACACAAAACAGACAGGAGTAACGCAGGCTGTGTGCACACAACTGGAGGATGACCAAGAAACTGCGGCCACCCACGTGGCTTGCCAGAGCAGCTCAGCACTCCCGTGGCCTGGGGAGCAGGGTTTCGTCAGACTCTCTGCCAGATGATTTGTTCGAACTCCACTGAGTCCATTCTCCCAGATGGCAATCATCACATAACGGCACTTTTCCCATGAAACATGCACAAAGCCAGCTGGGCCTGTGAATTGTACACCGAAGCGAAAGCACTGTAATTTTGCATTTTCAACTTTACATCCTCATGTTGATGCTGGAAATATCTTTATCTATGAAAGATTTCATTCAATAGACATACATTCAACAATACTTTTTGGATACTTGCTATGTACTAGGCAATGTCAGTTGCCAAGAAAAACTAATACATACAGATTTACTGGTATACTATACATAAATTACTTATTTAGCTGAATTATAAATAGTGTACAAGTTTACATGAACTATCTGAGGCAAAGAGAGGCATAGATAATTTTTTAAGCACATAATCCACAGATGCATCTTCATATAAAATAGTATACTTGCCATCTTGGATCAAAATCAAAATCTCTCTGAATAACTTTGTCTCTGACAGTGGCATTAATGTACTTCTAGGAATCTATTCTAATGAAATAATCAGCTATATGGTCAAGATTTATATGCATGGGTGGATATTGCGCTGTCATTTAAAGGAGAAAAAATGCAAACCCTCTAAATGTTGAATAAGAGAGGTGTGATAAAATTTGAGACTATCCATATCATAGCAAGTCATTACAGACCAAGCTTTAAAGAATATTTCATGATATGAGAAAATGTTTCCCTTTATGCTAAGATTTGAAACTCAGGATATTAAAATATAGGTGGCAGATGTTTTTCGTTCAGAGGAATAGCTATAAATGCAGGGGGAAAGAAGACTGATAGGATATATACTGAAATTAACAGTGTATCCCTTGGGGGTGAGATTATGCATGGATTTTAATTTCTTCTGTATATTCTATGTTTCAAAAATTATATACATAATTGCTTACTATTTTTGTAATGGGAAAAAAATAACAAACTTTTAAAAGAAATTTGGGGGGTTTCCCTGGTGACTCAGTGGTAAAGAATCTGCCTGCCAATGTAGGACACACAGTTCGATCCCTGATCTGGGAAGATCCCACCTGCCACAAAGCAACTAAGCCCGAGCACCGCAATTATTGAGCCTGTGCTCTAGAGCTCAGGAGCTGCAACTGCTGAAGCCCAAGCACCCTAGAGCCTATACTCCGCAACAAGAGAAGCCATTGTAATGAGAAGCCCACACACCAAACTAGAGAATAGCCTCCACTCACCACAACTAGAGAAAAGCTTACACAGCAATGAAGACCCAGCACAGGCAAAAATAAAATAAATAAATAAAATTATGTTAAAAAAATTTGGTACAGTAACATTATTTTCTTCTACAGAATTAATTTTTAAAGCTAGTCTCCCGCTAACATTTCATTTTCCTTAAATATTCATTCTGTATCTGGCATGCTTACCTTTACTAAAATTTTTGAATCAATTTGTAACATTTTCACAAATCATGCTTTTGACACATCCAATGGGCAATTAACTCCTTAAATTTACTTCTTGTCATCACATGGTATACTACCACTTACCTCCCTGGGTTATTGGGGAAACTGGATGATACAAAGAATGTGAGGAACCTCATCCAGTGCTGACCCAGGATGAGCCCTCACCCTGATTCCACCCTGCTCTGCCTGGATTTATTCCCCTCACTACTCTCTGCCTTGGAGAAAGGAAATGGCAATCCACTCCAGCATGCTTGCCTGGGAAACCACATGGCATGCTGCAGTCCATGGGTTCACAAAGAGTCAGACAACGACTTAGCGACTAAATCACCACCACCACTCTCTGCCTTTGTTGTTTCTTCTCTAAGTTGTGTCCAACTCTTTGTGACCCCATGGACTGCAGCACGCCAGGCTTCCCTGTCCTTCACTATCTCCCAGAGTTTGCCCAAACTCATGCCACTGAGTCAATGATGCTATCTAAACATCTCATCTTCTGCCACCCTCTTCTCCTTTGTCCTTCAATCTTCCCAGCATCAGGATCTTTTCCGATGAGTTGGCTCTTCACATCAGGTAGCCAAGTATTAAAGCTTCAGCTTTACCATCAGTGCTTCCAATGCATATTCAGGGTTGATTTCCTTTAGGATTGACTGGTTTGATCTCCTTGCTGTCCGAGGGACTTTTAAGAATCTTGTCCAACACCACAATTCTAAAGCATCAATTCTTTAGTGCTCAGCCTTCTTTATGGTCCATCTCTCACATCCATCCATGTCTACTGGAAAAACCATAGCCTTGACTATGTGGAACTTTGTTGGCAAAGTGGTATCTCTGCTTTTTAATATACTGTCTAGGTTTGTCATAGCTTTTCTTCCAAGGAGCGAACATCTTTTATTTTCATGGCTGCAGTCATTGTCTGCAGTGCGTTATAGATACTTGATAAATACTTGATGAACTCACAAATATATAGAAATTCCAATACTTTGACCACCTGATGCAAAGAACTGACTCATTTGAAAAGACCCTGATGCTGGGAAAGATTGAAGGCGGGAGGAGAAGGGGTCGACAGAGGATGAGATGGTTGGATGGCATCACTGACTTGACAGACATGAGTTTGAGTAAGCTTTGGGAGTTGGTAATGGACAGAGAAGCCTGGCATGCTACAGTCCATGGGATAACTAGTGGTTACCAGTGGGGACAGGTAAGAGGGAGGGGCAAGATAGGGATAGAGGATTAAAAGTTACTACATATAAAATAAGTAAGCTACAAGGATATATTGTGCAGCACTGGGAATATAGGCAATATTTTGTAATAACTTGAAATGGAGTATAATCTATAAAAATATTGAATCACTGGTGTTTACCTGAAACTAATATTGTAAATCAACTGTACTTCAAAAAATTTTACCATAAAAAAGTGTCTTTTCCAACTTCTAGAAGCTCATTTCCAGTTTTAATTTTTTTTCTTCTCTTCCTCATTCTTCCGTCAGCTCTCATGAATTGTGATTGAGTAGATCTCTGCTAATAATTTCCATATCTCTCATGATTTATAAACTTTGTTCACGTTGTTCCTTATTTTAGTGTCATTCAGCTGTTAAACCTCAGACAATGGAGTCCAAAAGACCTGGCCTTAAGTCCTGGCCTTGCTACTTACATGACCCTGGACATGATGATAACCTCTTGTTTCACATTTTTATTGCTGTATAACAAAACACTCAAAGATTTAATGGTTTGAAACAATAACCATTTTATTATTCATTTCAATTCTGTGGGTCCACTGGGTCACTTCTTATACTCCACATGGTGTTCACTAGGATCACTTATATGGCTGCACTAATCGGTGAGCTTGGATAGGGTTGAAAGGACCAAGAAGACCTCTTTCAGATTCCTGACATCTCAGTTGAGGTGGCTGGAATTGCTGGGGACTGGCTGGGCTTTTCTTTCTTCTTCAGTTCAGTTCATTTCAGTTGCTCAGTCATATTCAACTCTTTGTGACCCCATGGACTGCATGCAGGTTTCCCTGTCCATTACCAACACCCGGAGCTTACTTAAACTCATGTCCATCAAGTCGGTGATGCCATCCAACCATCTCATCCTCTGTCATCCCCTTCTCCTCCTGCCTTCAATCTTTCCCAGCATCAGGGTCTTTTCAAATGAGTCAGTTCTTCGCATCAGGTGGCCAAAGCATTGAAGTTTCAGCTTCAGCATCAGTCCTTCCAATGAATATTCAGAACTGATTTCCTTTAGGATTGACTGGTTGTATCTCCTTGTAGTCCAAGGGACTCTCAAGAGTCTTCTCCAACACCACAGTTCAAAAGCATCAGTTCTTCAGTGCTCAGCTTTCTTTATAGTCCAATTCTCACATCCATACATGACTATGGGAAAAAACATAGCTTTGACTAGACAGATCTTTGTCTTTCTTCTTAGCTTCTCATAAAAACTGGTCCCCTTTTCTACGAGGCCTCTTTCTTTCCACAGCACAGTTAGGCTTATTTCCATAGCAACTGGCTTCCAAGAGAACAAAAATGCACATTACCTTCTGTCTTAGAACAAGGGCCAGCATCAGCCCAGTATCACTTCCAATCTATTCTAGCCAAGAAAATAGGCACAGGCCAGGAAAGATTCAAGGGAAGGGCAGGACTTGCCTGGTGACCAAATGGTTAAGCATTCACCTTGCAATGCAGGAGACACTGGACACAGGTTTGATTCCTGGTCAGGGAACTAAGATCCCATGTGGTAAGGAGCAACTAACCTTGAGTGCCACAACTAGAGAGTTCTTCCGCAGGAAGGAAGGATCCCGCATGATGCAACTAGGACCTGATGCAGCCAAATAAACAAATATTTATTTTTAAAAAAGACTCAAGGGAAGGGGAAACAAGACTGTATCACTTGGTGGATACATGTGCTTACTGGGAGGGGAGGAATTGGTGACCGTACTGGCAAACAACCCATCTTTAAGCCTTTGTTTCCCCATCTGTAAAACTGGAGATAATGATAGTTGCCATTATTATATGCAATAATATAATGCATAGTGTGATAATACATGCAATATGTACACTAATCATGACACCAATCATTATTATTATTGCTATTTTATTCCAATCGGGGTGGAAGTTGTTCAAGCTCATTCTGAAACTTCTCTTTCTTTAATAAGACTAACACACACTAATCATCACCACAAAGAGCACAACAAACACAAAAGTTTTGTTTTCCCTGGTATAAGTCAGCTCCGCGCCCCGCCCCAGGAATACTCAGGGCTTTCCAGTCTCCATGACTACTCCCCACTTCCCTTTTGAGGTGTGGCTCTTCGGGTAAAAGATCATCAATGTCTTTGGAGCCCACTTTCAAAATGCAACAACTTTCTGAAATTTGTTTTTATGAAATCAGCATTTTGCTTCTTGGAAAAACTTAATACCTTTCTCTCTTTGAATTTTGAGATTTCACTATGTACTTTCATGAGAGAAAAATAAAAAGCAGAGGGTAACACAAAATGCTCACTTCATAACTCAGATATTCAAAGAAACAAGTCATCTCCATGCTGATGTGGTGTTCCTCACCAAATTGTGTCCATTGATGAGAGGGAGGAAAGATTTGCTCAGAAGTGGATCTGCATTAAAGAGTAGTCTAGGGCTTCTCTGGTGGCTCAGTGGTAAGGAGTCTGCCTGCCAATGCAGGACACACAGGTTCCATCCCTGATGTGAGAAGATCCCTCATGTTGAAGAGCAACTAAGCCCATGGGCCACAACTATTCAGCCTGTGCTCTAGAGCCTGAGAGCTGCAACTATTGAGTCCATGTGCTACAACTACTGAAGCCCATATGCCCTAGATCCATGTTCCACAACAAAGAAACAGAGAAGCCACTGCAATGAGAAGCCCGTGTACTGCAACTAGAGAATAGTACCTGCTTGCCACAACTAGAGAAAACCCTGTGTAGTGCAGCTGGACACGACTGAGCGACTTTCACTTTCACTTTTCACTTTCATGCATTGGAGAAGGAAATGGCAACCCACTCCAGTGTTCTTGCCTGGAGAATCCCAGGGACGGGGGAGCCTGGTGGGCTGCCGTCTATGGGGTCGCACAGAGTCGGACACGACTGAAGCAACTTAGCAGCAGCAGCAATGAAAATGCAGCACAGTCAAAAATAAATAAATATTATTTTTTTAAAAAGTAGTCTAATCTGATCATTTATACAGTTCCTTTTAGATGGGTTTCATGTCTTGTAGGCACTCTTTCCCTCCTCCTGATTTTCTCCCTAAACTGATCCCACATGTCTACTGATGCTTCCTGGATATATGTAAGAGCCAAGGAAAAGAACATGCCCATAAGGGCTTTTTGATCCTGATGCCCTTTGCTGGGTCTGGAAGAAGGTACTTTTTTTTTTTTTTTCTTTGATAAAGCTTTAATTTCTCCTCCCTCTTGGACTCAGTGCTTCAAGTGGTCTCCACTACTCAGGAACAATTTCCACTTTTGTTTTAAGAAGGTACATTTTCAACAGTTCAATTTCTTCCATGGTGATTGATTTAATGCTTTTGACATCTTGGACAAATTTTGTTTACTTATATATTCCTAGAATATCATCCATTTCATACGGGTCACATATTCATTAGTATAAGTTGTTGATAATGTTGCCTTTAAATAGTACCTTCTAGGATTTCCCTGGTGATTCAGTGGTTCAGACTTTGAGCTTCCAAAGCAGGGGATGGGGTTTGATTCCTGGTCAGGGAATTAAGATCTCACATGCGAGATCAGCCCTGGGATTTCTTTGGAAGGAATGATGCTAAAGCTGAAACTACAGTACTTTGGCCACCTCATGTGAAGAGTTGACTCATTGGAAAAGACTCTGATGCTGGGAGGGATTGGGGGCAGGAGAAGGGGATGACAGAGGATGAGATGGCTGGATGGCATCACTGACTCGATGGACATGAGTCTGAGTGAACTCCGGGAGTTGGTGATGGACAGGGAGGCCTGGCGTGCTGCGATTCATGGGGTCGCAAGGAGTCGGACACAACTGAGCGACTGATCTGATCTGATCTGATGCCCAATGTTTGATATGGCCAAAACAAACAAACAAAAACCAATAAAGGTTTCTGAAGACTTAAAAATATATATATATTTTAAAAGTACCCTTTCTATGTGTATATTTCCTACCTCTTCATGGCTGATATTACCTATTAAGTATATTCTCTTCTTCATCAATTATTCTAGCCAAATAATTTTTTCACCTTAAAAGAGCAAACCCAAGGCTTTATTGATCAAATTTGATGAATTTTCTCCATTTCATTATTTTCTTCTTCTATATTACTTAATTCATTTCTTATCACTTACTTTGGCTTCATTTTTTTTTCTTTTTCAATCTCTTTTATGTTCTAATAAGTAAATGTAGGGCTAGCGTTTTCCTCTGAAAACTGCTTTGGCCATATCCCGTTGGTTTTGATGTGCGCTGTTTTCACTGTGGTCCAGTTCCAACCAGCTTATTTCCTCTTTAAACCAAGAGATCTTTAGAAGTGTGTTTTTATATTCTAGGAGTATAGATTTTTTTTTGCTCCCTGTTTGTTAATTTCTAAATTTATTGCATTCTGGTCAATGAATGTGGGCTGTATAATAACAGTTTTTAAAAGTCTGTTGTTATTTCCTTTGGACAAAGAACAGAGTCAATTTTTGTGAGCTCTGCATGTGTGCTTTGAACTAAAAAAGAAAGACTTAATATTGCGTTATTTTTACCTTCAAGTATTATCATAACTTCTGAGAAAGGCAACCATTTAGTTGCACTGGATAACATTGAACTCATTTATTCAGCAGATCTTCACTGAGTATCTGCATGTTCTAGGCAGCGTAGGTTTTGGGAGACGTAAAGATGAACAAAAACAGACACGGTCCACCCTCGTGAGTTCATGGTCTAGTGGGAGAAGCAGCGCAGACCTCAGAGAGCCCCTTTAGTGCAACAGTGGGCCCGAGGGAAAGAAACAGTGCTTGCTTTCTGAATGCATTATCACAAAAGATCTTTTCCAAGGAAAAGCTCTCCTGAAATCTTAGCAGAGAGCCGAAAGGGGAGTGGAAACTAACTAGGAAAGGGGCTGGGGAGGGAGAGGGAGAAGATCATGTCATATGGAATGTGATCAAGTGTATGTGGTGGGGCCCTGGGAGCAGGCCAGGGTTGGCTGCAGTACCCACCAGGATGTTCATGGTACCGAGTGAACCTGGGGGGTGTGTGTGTGTGTGTGCGTGCGCGCGCACACGTGCACGCATGTGTCAGGGGGTGCAGACCAATATTTATCTTTAAGAAAAATGGGAAGTCAGTAAAATAATTTAGATAGGCTTATGGGACCATATTTGTGGTTTTAAAAGATATTTTGTAATGTTTACTCCAGGGAGTTTTTTATTCTTGATGTTGTACATATAGAGATCCCACTTCCCTTCTTGCCCTTTAGCAATGTTGACCTAAATATATTTAAGAAAAATAATCCCCAGGTACATTTTCTATTAGAGGTCTATAAATTACCCTATACTTTTGGAACTAAGTCTGTACTACTAGTAGATTATAATTATAATCATAACAATAACAGGCATGTATTAATAGCTACCATTTTTTGAGCATTTGGTCTGTAACCTAGTTCTGTGCTAGGGCCTCTACAAGTTTCAGCTCATTTGATCATCACAACAACCTTATGAGCTTTTTTTTTTTTAAACCACATTTGCTAATCACCATGCCTGTCATCCTTCATAAGGGAAACTCCCTACCTACCGCCTTCTTTGAATGAGGGTGACTGCAGTGGCTCTGATCTACCTGATGTGATTATCCTCACATACACACACACACACACACACACACACTTCTGATTAGATCAGGGCTGAGCCATGGGCCCAACAGCAACAAATCCATTATCCAGCCATCAGTTTTTAGGATATCATAACACAAAAGCCTTGTACAAATAGATTCTTGCTTTGAGACACTTCAAGTTGGGATGTATAAAACAACTCAGTTAACTGCGAAACTGAAGTTGAAAACTGAAAGGCCTGTGAGGCCATCATGGGTCTGAGTAAGTTGAGGGCATATGTAAGGCAAAGGTACAAAGAAGCACAAGCTGGAAAAACTGGTTCACAGAGGGAAGAGAAGTAGATTCAAGAAGAAGCCAATCTTGAACTTCCCTGGGGGCCCAGTGGTTAAGATTCTGTGCTTCCACTGCAGGGGTATAGGTTTTTGATCCTTGGTCAGGGAAGTTTTGCATGCTGCATGGTGCAAACAAAAATTAATTTAAAAAATTTTTTTAAAAAGAAGAGGCCAACTCTTGGGCAAGAGCTTAGTGAATGATGGGCACAAGAGAAAAGATCCGTACATTCCTGCGCTGGCATGCAGTTCCTATCTCTGAAGCCCAGTCATAGGGTGGTTCTTCCCCTCAGTTTTGCATGGGATACCTGCCTTGCCTGTCAGGCATCATCAGAGCCTCATTACTAGGGTGCAGATGGAGCAATCTCTGCTCCCTGAAACACAAGAAACTCAGCATTATGAAGAAATAGGGACTCAGAAAGTTGAAATAAATGCCCCGAATTGCCACAGCACGTTAGTGGAATAGAAATTCAAACTCAAATGAGTGTAAAGCCTTCATCTTTAAGTGTAGTACCATTAATAATACAGCAGCAGGAATTATCCACTCAAAAATATTTGCTCAGATCCTTACCTTCTTTACCTTGAAAGTAAATGCCAGGGGCACACTGCTTTCAAATTAGTAAACCAAGTGACTTGACATTATTGGCCTGTTGTTAAACATCACAGCTTAAGAATCACGTGAGAGGGTGATTACTTTTGAGTGGACCACACAAAAAGCAGTGTTTTGACCTAGGCAGCAATTTGGAGAGAGAGGGTAGGATAGGGGCAGGGACAAGTCAAGAGAGAGGTTTATACTTTTCCTTTCAAGAACTGATTAGAGCCTTACAGGTCCAAGACCTGATTTTCAGTTCAACCAGGGAATGGCCATGGTGAACTGGATCATGCCAAAGAAACTTCTAGCAATCATTGAGACATAGACTGCTGCTAATCCAGTTTTTGGTCACGGAGGAATAGTGCTGGGCACCCAATCAACCTTAATTGTGGCCTTCTATATGGAATGTCCTCTTCCTTGCAAAAGGGTTTCCAAGTGAAATGTACAGGGAGTGAGTCCACATTAAATTTACTGAATGCCTAGTAAGGATGAGGCCTGTACCCAAGGAAAGGGTAAAGGGTCAGAGTCCTGGGTCCACAAAGCCTGGAGCAAGTCCCCTTTGCTCTGACATAGCAGGAAATCTCTGACATTGCAGCCTTCTGGTAAACCACCAATACTTTCTCTCCCAGACCCTTCTCATGTGTGTGCACAGACTCAGCGGCCTCTCCAGATGGTCCCAGGTCCTATGCTGAGGATGGTGGAGATCTTCCTCTTTGGTGTCCCTTCTCAGCATGCCCTCGTCCTGAGCAAAGGAATTGAAGACAATTCCTTTTCTTACTTTTGCCAAACCACCTTTTACCTAATTCCTGGTGTTTACCCTGTCGAGAAGGGGTGTGGCCAGAACCCAGAGACCAGACAGACCCATGGGGGCAAGAGAGATTAGGAAAGTTCCATGGGATGCCACAAGCCCCAGCACCATGGCCTGTGAGTGTCGGCCAACAAACAGTCACAGAGTCCAATGACAAAGAACAAAGCAGAGCCTTGAAGGCAGCCTGTAGATTCCACAGACTGTCCCCCGGGTCTCTCTTCACTCTTCCTTCCTTCTCCATATATTCACCGTTACTCACAGAAGGTTTTTCTTTTTTAAATTCACCTTTAAACTTAAAGAAGTAAAACTGTATAACAGTAAATGAAAAATGAAGGTCACTTGTCAAAAATAAAAGAGAAAGCCTTAAAAACAGATTTAGGGACTTTCCTGGTGGTCCAGGGAAAGACCGAAGGCAAGAGGAGAAGGGAGCAACAGAGAATGAGATGGTTGGATGGCATCACTGACTCACTGGACACGAGTTTGAGCAAACTCCGGGAGATAGTGAAGGACAGGGAAGACTGCTGTGCTGCAGTCCATGGGATCGCAAAGAGTCAGATGCCACTCTGAACAACAGTAACAACTGGTGGTCCAGTGGTTAAGAATCCTTATTCCAATGCAGGAGATGCAGGTTCAATCTCTGGTCAGGTAACTAAGATTCTAACAGGCCACAGGGCAGCTAAGCCTGCACACTGCGACTACTGAGCCTGTGTGCTCTGGAGCCAGCAAGCCACAAAAGAAGCCTGCGCGCTGCAGTGAAGACCCAGTACAACCAAAAGAAAAAAAAAAATGATTATCAAAGTAAAAATCTGTCTACTTTTTACCTAAAATTGTAGCTCACAGCCATTCGGGTGTGTCTGCCTCACCTTGGCCTGCCTTGGGCTGGGGTGTCCAGGCCTGATCCAGAGTCAGCCCTGTATGTGAGGCCTGTTTCCACCACTTGTGTTTGAGAGACTGGAAAGAGGGGACCTCAGCTAGCTGGATCTGTTTCCTTCCCCACTGACCAGGGAAAACAATAGCACCTGCTTCGGAGGGTTGTTGCAAAGATCAAATGAAATAATGCAATGAGAGCTCTTAGCACAAGGTCTGGCACATATTATACATGCCATAAATACTGTCTATTTTTTTCCCTATATGTCACTTGTGATTGTCAGACATTTATCCCAGTGTTTGTTTGGAAAACATGGTTTTTATCAGTAAGACCAAAGTTCAAGTTGAAATAGAAGGCATCTATGTTATAAAACAGTGAGTAAAAATATAATTTTAGTGCTATTATTGCTTGAGATGAGAAACAGTAAACCAGAACCATGGTTCATATGGTGCAATTGGCCAAGATTAAATGCATCTTTATGAAGGGCATCAGGGCTGTCTCCAACAGAAGGTGCTGGCCACAGCTCCCTGGCACAACCCCCTCACCCAAACAGCCCTTTAGCGGAACTTAACTCTGGATTCTTGGCAGCAAAGACTGGAAACGAATCAGGTCAGCCTGAGTCCAGAGTTCTGAGTCCTCAGCCCCACTTGGCACTGCTTCAACCACAGGTCTGGGTTCACAGTCATGCCTGGTCCAAGGTAGAGGCCTGGCTCCCTGCACTCAGAGTGCCTCTCAGCGCAGGGCAGAGGGCACAGCTGCGGCCAGTCCCCGGCCTCAGCACAGCAGCGTCCAGACATTCTGCCACAGAATTTTCCCAAATGAAACTTCCCTCTTCCTGTACAGCTTGGCTCTCAGTGCCTTGACCTCCTCTCACTTTCAACCACTTCCTTTCTTTCTCAACACGAGTTTCCTTCACATGCCCTGCATTTCTCCACAGTGGCACTTCACCCACCTTCCAGGACACTAATCCACCTTTTTCCTCTTTCCTCGCATTCTCTCTTTTTCATCCTACCTTCTCCTCGCCTCCCTATAGTCTTTACTTCACAAATGTTTCTGGAGCATTTACTAAGGGCTAGGTATCCTGTTAGAGATTGCTGTTGTAGTGAAATCATTATGTGAGGTTTTCTCTGAAAGGGAAGACCAGCACTAACAAGTAATTTCTTGAATAATTATTTTATTACACCCATAATAATGCTGGGAATAAGGGAGCCAAGTGGGCTAGATCCTACAGAACTCACTTGACACTGTTCATATCCACTTGGTATACAACTAAAATGCTAGACTGGGACTGCCCTGTGGAGCAAGGATTATGTCTGTTTCTCACTGTGTCTCCAGGCTCTAGTACACGGCCTGGCACAAACACAGTAAACACTCAACAATTACTTATGGAATCGATGAATAACGTGCTTTTAAGTATAAGTTCTTAGCACTCATTCAGACGTGGGGATCATGAGGGAAAGTCTCCATTCTCAATCTCCCCTACCCTATCAACCATCAGGTAATTGATAGCATCTAATTAGATGCTAACTGGAAGAGGGCATGGAAACCCACCCCAGTGTTCTTGCCTGGAGAATCCCATGGACAGAGGAGGCTGGCGGGCTACAGTCCATAAGGCTGCAGAGAGTTGGACACGACTGAAACAACTTCGCACCCATGCATGCAATTAGATGCTAAAGGCATAAGATGTCAAGGACCAGATGAAGGTCAAGCATTCCCTAGATTCTCAGTCCTCAGCTCTCTCACTGAGGAAAATGTACCCAGAACCTCCCTTCCAGGAACCCCTAGCTTTGGGGATAAAAAGGGACAATCCTTCTGCCTGGCTTCACAGTTTCTTTGGTGTGGAGGCATGTTGACTACTCTCACCATGCTCAGGTAAGTGTCTTTCAAATCACACCCACTATGGCATTTGTTGTTCTGACTGCTTCAATTATGTTAGGAAATATTAGGTTACTGAAAATCATGCTAATATGAACAGCTATGAAAAGAAATTAATCCAAAATGAGGGGTGGGGTAAGTGAAAGGAGAAAATATCCAGAACATGTTTACTCCATCACATTTTCACTTCGAACTGGAATATAATAACCAAAGAAAAGAAAAGAAAAATCCAATTATGGCAAAGTCACCATTCAGAGGGTGGTGAGGGGCAGCATGTCACTATCACCCCCAGACCCTCAGGAAGATGGATGGAGGTCATGATGGGTAAAAAGGGAGGAGATGGGCTACCATCCAAGAGATAACTGGCCTTGGACTTGACTCAAACTTGATCTGGCTCTGACAAGAATCTGTCCAACTTGGCAGTGATATGAGAGTAAATTCCATGAATTTGAAGAGCACAGTTCATGCCAAAAAAACTTGACTGCATTTTTGGACAGAATTATTCTCATTGTTACCAGACTGGACCAAAGAAAAAATTGCAAGATATGTAGAGTCTCTTAACTGCCTGGCACTGAACACAATTGGTCCCTTTCTCCCTGACACCCAGGGGAAGCAGGCTGATGTAAGGGCTGCTGAGGTCACCTTCAACGCACTGTGTGTGCCCAGAAGGCACATCAGAGCTAAAGAGAGATGGCTGCTCAGCCCACTTTGGGACAAGCAATAGCTCAGCATGCTCGATTCATAAACTCAGAATGTTATAGTTGTAAAGGATGTTAGAAACTGCCCAGTCCAAAAGTCCTGAACTAATTCAACCCCATTGTTTCCAGGGTGAGGCTGAGGTCAAGACAGGGGAAATGACTTACTCAGAGAGCATTGCTATATTGTTAGCAGAGCCAAGACCTGCTCAAAGGTGCCTTCTTCTACTTCCATTTCCTCACACGGTTAAAGGTCAGTAAGTGCTAGCCATCATCATCTCTATTAATATTATATGTACTTTGCACACCCTTTGGCCATTAGATAGTATCTTCCTGCTTTGTGAATGCAGGAACCAGGCAATCTACAAAGGGCCACACAGTGAACAGGCGGAGCAGCCCTGAGCTCCAGTGTTCTGATTCCACCTCTGTGCTCTCTTGGGTCCTCACCCATCTCCACACACATTGTGCCCTGTGATCACTATACTGTGAAGCTCTGAGCCTAGAAAGACCATGCGATTGTTGGTTCTAGAGAAGAGCTCTGCTTTGTCTGCACAGTGGCTGGGCGGTTGGGATGTTCCCCATGGGGACACAATGGGTCACCTGTTCAGTATGGCTCTTTTCTTTCTCTCTGTTGAGTGTGAAACTGGGGACCATGCTGGGAAGCAGAAGCAATTCAAACGGGTTGCTGGAGAGGCGGACGAGCAGCAGATCTCAGAAGGCCCCTGCCCAGGTTAGGGTACTTGGATTTTAGTTTACCTTTGGAAATGCTGGTGAGATTTGAACAATCAAATGCTATGGCAAGATTTGTGCTTGAGGTATTTCACATGGGAGGTCAGGTGAGGGATGGTTTTGAGAGAGTTGGAGGAGAGGTAGGGAAGACTAAAAGGAGGCAGCAGCTTAGGTGAGATGATGGGGCCTTAAATAATGGTTGTAGGGAAGCAATGAAGGCGCAGATGGAGGGCATAAAGGGAAAGTCAGCTTAGGTCTCCAGTTTGCAGCCTTGACGGCTGAGGCGAATGAGTGGAGAAAGACGAGTGGGGCTGGGAGAAAGACTGAAGTGAAAGTCGCTCAGTTGTGTCTGACTCTTTTTGACCCCATGGACTATATGTAGCTCACCAGGTTCCTCTGTCCACGGGATTCTCCAGGCAAGAATACTGGAGTGAGTAGCCATTTCCTTCTCCAGGAGACCTTCCTAACCCAGGGATCAAACCCAGGTCTCCTGCATTGCAGGCAGATTCTTTACCATCTGAGCCACCAGGGGAAGGGCTATGAGTTAGGATTTAGACAGTTTGAGATAAAGATGCCCAAAGGATATGTGAACCTGGATGCCTCCAAAGCAAGGCCCGGACACCGATTAATGTGCTGGCTGTTTATCTGGGAAGTTTATCCCAGGGAACAGGAGTGAGAGGGTAGGGAGGATAATATAAGGCAGGATGGAAACCAAGGATATGTATCACATCAGCTTCATGGAACACTAGCACTGGATCTTTGTGGGGCCTCCTGAGGAACTTACACTGCATCTCAGGATTGTCCACCAAAGAGATAAAAGGGAGAAGTGTTATCTGCTGGTCCTTGTACCTCATTGGTCCAGGGCTTCTTCATGCAGTGTTATGCCTGTCCCATGTCCCCACGTTTGGCTTGCACTTGCATAAATACCAGGCACTTCCAAAGGTGCCTGGGATGAATGACTAGGTGTCCAGGAGCAACAGAGGAACCCCAAGGCAGGAAGCAAGGTGGAAGCTACTTGCTCAGGTAAGTTACTATGTGAAATGAATCAAAGCCAGGGCAGGATGCCTACCAGAGCTGTTTCAAGACTCTGAGGTGAGGCCAAAGGGCTGTGAGATGGTGCAAAGAGGCAGCCAGTCCAGGAGACATCTAGATTGTCCAGTGGATGGCTACATGAATCACCCAAAGCTCTGGAGAGAGGCTGGGGCCGGAGATCAAGATTTGGGAATCATCATGGTATAGGAGGTAGCTGAAACCAGGGAGAAGTGTTTTGAGTGCCAAGAGAAGTGAGCTGAGGACAGCAGCCTAGGGAACATGTCAGGAGGAGGCAGAGGAAGAGGAGCCCATGGAATAGAAAGAATGGTTAGAGAGATGGAAGGAAATAGGCAAACTGTGGTTCAAGGGGAGCCAAAGGGGCAGCAAGGGGATTGGTTTGAAGGTCTCTAAGTCATCACAGGCCCTTAGAAATTCCACCATGTCTGGGATTCAGGAGGTAGCGGGCACCATCAGAAAGAAGTTCAATATAACTGCGGCATCAGAGTCCAGAAATCAGTGGGCTGAGGTAGGAACAGGAGGTAAGAAACTAGAAGGAATAGTACCACCTGCAGAATCACATGGATTGCCCTCAAATAGGATGAGGATAACAGAGAGGTGAGAACAGATTTTAGGTCAGAGAGTGAGGAGCTGCGGGAGACCAGACAAAAAATTCCTTGATAAACAAGATGACGCACTGAGAATGGGGAAGCACCTGAGCTAGAATTGGCCATTGCCTCTTCCCCCTGTGATCTTCACACCTGAGGATCACAGGAAAAGTTTGTGCTAGCATTTAGTTAGTATAACATTTATGAAACTTCATGCAAGTAATTGAGGATGATGCAAGGATGACTGTGATCCAATTCCTACTTGTCAGGAGCTCTCATGCTTAGAGCCTCGGAAGTAGCTATGCTCCAGAGGAAGTTAGAAACCAAGCTGGGTCAGCAGTGCTGAGCTGGAGTCCAGAGATACATTCATTCATTCTACAAATTTGCTATGGGGCCATAATCAGCCAGGATTTAGCCAGGTACCAAGAATACATCAGAGAAAAAAAACAGACCAAAATCTTGCTCTTATGGACTTTATATTTTAACAAGATGTACTAGCCAGGAGAGTGTGCAAAGCATCAGTGGCTTAGTTAAACAATGCTTCATTTATTTCTCTTTCACACAAAGTCCACTGTGATTCTCTAGGGCAACTGTCCTTCAGGCATTGACTCAGGGGCCCAGAAGGCTTCACAATCTCAGTCTGAGGTCCCTTGGTTGCTATGGCAGCTGGAGAGGAGAGGTGAGAACTTGCCCTGGGCTGGGCAGCACTGCGGGAAATCCCCAACCCTCTTTGTCTCAGGGACTCTCATCACATGGCCTAACTTAATGACACAGAGGCAAGAAATCTGGGGGAGCAAATGGACTATCTAGTGAGCAATACTCTTTCTGCTCCTTGTAGGGAGACAGTCTATAAGCATAATAAACAAGTTATATACTATACAAGTAGGTGGCATGTGTGATGTGAGAAAGGAGAGCAGGGTAAGGCGGACAGGCAATGATGGGGTCGGGGGCAGCATTTTTAAACAAGGTATTCACAGTAGGTTTCACCGAGAAGGTGGCAACTGAGCAAAGCCTTAAAGGAGGTGAAGGAGCCATTTGACCACCTGAAAAGCATGGTCTCAGCAGAGGTAACAGTCTGTACAATGGCTGTGAGGTGGGAAAGTGTCTTCAGGAGGAGAGACTAGTACTAGGAAGTGAAGTCTGAGAAGTAGTGGGGGAAGTGGGGGGAGAGGAGCAGCCTGCACATTGTGTAGGGCCTTAGAGGCCATCTGTCAAAACTTTGAGGGAAAAGAAAGCCACTGGAGGAGTGGAGCAAAGAGTATGAAGCTTGAATGGAACTCCTCTGGTTGCTCCGTGGAGGAGAGACTGTAGGGCAGCGGAGCTTCAGGGAACCCAGAAGGCAGGTTCAGGGAACCAAGCAGGAGACGATGGAGTCTGGGACCAAAAGCATAGGTAGCACTGGTGAGAAGCAGTTCAAATCTGGACATTTTGGAGAGTCTGTGTGGTGGCGTGGAGTTTCTGGAACATTATGCTTCATGGGCTCTGATTGTGATGGTCAAGACAGCCCAGAGACCCTGAGAAGAAAGTGATTCCTGGGGTGGGGATAAGTGGGGGGACCAGTAGCTAGGAGAGTGAAGGTGGAAGGAGGGGACAGGTAGAGAGTCCAGAGCCGGGGCTGAGGGGCTGCGGACTAACTGGAGTCTTAGCCATGCCCTCCCCTGCCCAGAGAACCTGCGGAGACATTTGCCTTCAGGGCATTGGAACCTGTGGCCGGACAGTCACGCCCATTTCCCACTAGATCCCAGCTCTGCAGTCTGGCCACTTGTCACATACCACAGATACACATCAAAGAGCAAGGTGAAGAGCTTGAGGCCTGCAGAGTCAGTTCAGTTCAGTCACTCAGTCGTGTCCAACTCTTTGCGACCTCATGAATTGCAGCACACCAGGCCTCCCCGTCCATCACCAAGTCCCGGAGTTCACTCAGACTCACATCCATCGAGTCAGTGATGCCATCCAACCATCTCAACCTCTGTCGTCCCCTTCTTCTCCTGCCCCCAATCCCTCCCAGCATCAGAGTCTTTTCCAATGAGTCAACTCTTCGCATGAGGTGGCCAAAGACTGGAGTTTCAGCTTTAGCATCATTCCTTCCAAAGAAATCCCAGGGCTGATCTCCTTCAGAATGGACTGGTTGGATCTCCTTGCAGTCCAAGGGACTCTCAAAAGTCTTCTCCAACACTACAGTTCAAAAGCATCAATTCTTCGGTGCTCAGCCTTCTTCACAGTCCAACTCTCACATCCATACATGACCACTGGAAAAACCATAGCCTTGACTAGACGGACCTTTGTTGGCAAAGTAATCTCTCTGCTTCTCAATGTGCTATCTAGGTTGGTCATAACTTTCCTTCCAAGGAGTAAGTGTCTTTTAATTTCATGGCTGCAGTCACCATCTGCAGTGATTTTGGAGCCCCAAAAAATAAAGTCTGACACTGCTTCCACTGTTTCCCCATCTATTTGCCATGAAATGATGGGAGCAGATGCCATGATCTTCGTTTTCTGAATGTTGAGCTTTAAGCCAACTTTTTCACTCTCCTCTTTCACCTTCAACAAGAGGCTTTTTAGTTCCTCTTCACTTTCTGCCATAAGGGTAATGTCATCTGCATATCTGAGATTATTGATATTTCTCTCAGCAATCTTGATTCCAGCTTGTGCTTCTTCCAGTCCAGTGTTTCTCATGATGTACTCTGCATATAAGTTAAATAAGCAGGGTGACAATATACAGCCTTGATGTACTCCTTATCCTATTTGGAAGCAGTCTGTTGTTCCATGTCCAGTTCTAACTGTTGCTTCCTGACCTGCATACAGATTTCTCAAGAGGCAGGTCACGTGGTTTGGTATTCCCATCTCTTTCAGAATTTTCCACAGTTTATTGTGATCCACACAGTCAAAGGCTTTGGCATAGTCAATAAAGCAGAAATAGATGGTTTTCTGGAACTCTCTTGCTTTTTCAATGATCCAGCAGATGTTGGCAATTTGGTCTCTGGTTCCTCTGCCTTTTCTAAAACCAGCTTGAACGACTGGAAGTTCATGGTTCACATATTGCTGAAGCCTGGCTTGGAGAATTTTGAGCATTACTTTACTAGCGTGTGAGATGAGTGCAATTGTGCGGTAGTTTGAGCATTCTTTGGCATTGCCTTTCTTTGGGATTGGAATGAAAACTGACCTTTTCCAGTCCCGTGGCCACTGCTGAGTTTTCCAAATTTGCTAGCATATTGGGTGCAGCACTTTCACAGAATCATCTTTCAGGATTTGAAATAGCTCAACTGGAATTCCATCACCTCCACTAGCTTTGTTCGTAGTGATGCTTTCTAAGGCCCACTTGACTTCACATTCTAGGATGTCTGGCTCTAGGTCAGTGATCACACCATTATGATTATCTGGGTTGTGAAGATCTTTTTTGTACAGATCTTCTGTGTATTCTTGCCATCTCTTCTTAATATCTTCTGCTTCTGTTAGGTCCATACCATTTCTGCCCTTTATCGAGCCCATCTTTGCATGAAACGTTCTCTTGGTATCTCTAATTTTCTTGAAGAGATCTCTAGTCTTTCCCATTCTGTTGTTTTCCTCTATTTCTTTGCATTGATCGCTGAAGAAAGCTTTCTTATCTCTTCTTGCTATTCTTTGGAACTCTGCATTTAGATGCCTATATCTTTCCTTTTCTCCTTTTCACTTCTCTTCTTTTCACAGCTATTTGTAAGGCCTCCCCAGACAGCCATTTTGCTTTTTTGCATTTCTTTTCCATGGGGACGGTCTTGATCCCTGTCTCCTGTACAATGCCACGAACCTCAGTCCCATAGTTCATCAGGCACTCTATCTATCAGATCTAGGCCCTTAAATCTATTTCTCACTTCCACTGTATAATCATAAGGGATTTGATTTAGGTCATACCTGAATGGTCTAGTGGTTTTCCCTACTTTATTCAATTTCAGTCTGAATTTGGCAATAAGGAGTTCATAATCTGAGCTACAGTCAGCTCCTGGTCTTGTTTTTGTTAACTGTATAAAACTTCTCCATCTTTGGCTGCAAAGAATATAATCAGTCTGATTTCAGTGTTGACCATCTGGTGCTGTCCATGTGTAGAGTCTTCTCTTGTGTTGTTGGAAGAGGGTGTTTGTTATGACCAGTGCATTTTCTTGGCAAAACTCTATTAGTCTTTGCCCTGCTTCATTCCGTATTCCAAGGCCAACTTTGCCTGTTACTCCAGGTGTTTCTTGACTTCCTACTTTTGCATTCCAGTCTCCTATAATGAAAAGGACATCTTTTTTAGGTGTTAGTTCTAAAAGGTCTTGTAGGTCTTCATAGAACCATTCAACTTCAGCTTCTTCAGCGTTACTGGTTGGGGCATAGACTTGGATTACTGTGATATTGAATGGTTTGCCTTGGAAACGAACAGAGATCATTCTGTCATTTTTGAGATTGCATCCAAGTACTTCATTTTGGACTCTTTTGTTGACCATGATGGCTACTCATTTCTTCTGAGGGATTCCTGCCCGCAGTAGTAGATATAATGGTCATCTGAGTTAAATTCACCCATTCCAGTCCATTTTAGTTCGCTGATTCCTAGAATGTCGACGTTCACTCTTGCCATCTCTTGTTTGACCACTAAGATGGTCTTAAAAGCAGGATCAGAGTCAGCAAAGGAACTCTCACTTGTGTCCTGCCTCCAGGCTTAGAGTGGCTGCTTCCTATCTCCTGCTCTTCCCTCTTTGATCCATTTTTACTGAGATCAAGAGAATTGGGGCAGGGGTGGGGGGATGCTCAGCCTTTCTGACCTAGCCTCTCACCCTACCCCACTCTGCACTTGGTACAGGCTTTAGGAGTTTCCACACCAGCAGAACCATTCAGGTCTAGCACTATGAGGTGGATAGAATGATTCAGCATGCCAAGCAAAACAGCTGCAGCCTGTATAGTGGTTGGAGGTGAAAAGCACAGACTATGGTATTAGATAGTTTTGTCACCAATTAGTTATGGTACCTGGGAATGTTACTTTAGCCTCAGTTTCCCTATCTGAAAAATGGGGATAAAACCTATGTCATTAAAGTGTTATAGCACATTATTGTATGTAAAGTATCTGGCTCAGAATAGAAGGATGTGACAGATCCAGCACGTTGGTTCACTCAAAATCTTTTCTCAAACATTTGCCTTCCTCTACTAGAGAGAAGAGAGAAGGGAATGATGCTCAAACTCCCAGCTTTTCTGTAATTAGGTGGCCATAAAACCCAGTTATGCCCAATGGGCTATCGGTAGAAGTCCTTGACTTTTCCAGATAAGAAGGCAGGACTTCCTAACAACAAGTCCTTACTATTCTCTCCCTCCCCCACCTTTTTGCCTGGAACTCAACTATGAGGGTAACAGTAGAGCAGCCATCTTACAGTCATGAGGTAACAAGACAACGATCATAAACAAAGGATAATGGGGTGGCAAGATAGAAAGCACTGGGTACTTGATGACATCATTGAACTTCTATTTTAGTCCAGGGCTACCTGCCCAGAAATTCATTTGTGTGAGACAAATACCTCCTTACTGGTATTTGCCAGTGTTTTGTGGGGTTTCTGCTATGTGAAGCAAACACAATTAGTACCATTAATCAATTAATCTGGGCTGGAGGAAGCACAAGCTTGAATCAAGATTGCCAGGAGAACTATCAATAACCTCAGATATGCAGATAACACCACCCTTATGGCAGAAAGTGAAGAAGAACTAAAGAGCCTCTTGATGAAAGTGAAAGAGGAGAGTGAAAAAGTTGGCTTAAAGCTCAACATTCAGAAAACGAAGATCATGGCATCTGGTCCCATCACTTCACGGCAAATAGATGGGGAAACAGTGGAAATAGTGGTTGACTATTTTTCTGGGCTCCAAAATCACGGCAGATGGTGACTGCAGCCATGAAATTAAAAGACACTTGCTCCTTGGAAGGAAAGTTATGACCAACCTAGGCAGCATATTAAAAAGCAGAGACATTACTTTGCCAACAAAGGATGTGAGAACTGAACTATAAAGAAAACTGAGCGCCGAAGAATTGATGCTTTTGAACTGTGGTATTGGAGAAGACTCTTGAGAGTTCCTTGGACTTCAGGGAGATCCAACCAGTCCATCCTAAAGGAGATCAGTCCTGGGTGTTCATTGGTAGGACTGATGTTGAAGCTGAAACTCCAGTACTTTGGCCACCTCATGCGAAGAGTTCAGTCATTAGTAAAGACCCTGATGCTGGGAAAGATTGAGGGCAGGAGGAGAAGGGGACAACAGAAGATGAGATGGTTGGATGGCATCACTGGCTCAATGGACATGAGTTTGGGTAAACTCTGGGAGTTGGTGATGGACAGGGAGGCCTGGCGTGCTGCGATTCATGGGGTCGCAGAGTTGGACACAAATGAGCAACTGAACTGAACTGACTGAATCAATTTATCATCATCTCTGTTCTCCTGCATCTATAACAACTTACAGCTCAAAGATTTAGATTTTATTATCTAATTGGGGAGACAATTAAGATTAATTAACTAAAACTCTAGGGTATCATTCCCCAGGGATTATTCCAAGAAACTTTGGTTCTTCCAGGTATTTGTAGGTATTCTGAGAAAAGAATATGTTCTATTGTCAAGTGAACAAATGGTGGTACCTGGCAGACACCTTTTAACAGTGATTTCAAGTCAGTGTACAATCTGAGGGCTTTCCAAAAAATATGTGTTAAAAATTTTTTTTAAAGATGCAATTTCTGATCCTCATCTACCATAAGTACTCTTTCCAAAAGTTAATATGTCCAAGGACTCCTCATTATGGTTCCTCTATCCCTCCTGTCTTGTCATCATGTCCATCTTCCCACCTTACAAAAGAAAGGTGCATCTCCCACCAGATCAGAAATTACCTTGATGCATTGTATTAAAGTTGTAGAAAGCTCTGTGCTGCAAAGGGATGATTCCAAATACAGCTGTTTAATTGGATTCTAATGGCTGGGTCATCCTTTTTCAAACCATGTGGTTTCCAATTTTTTGCTTTCAACAGAGTTGAAGGGTACCCTAATTGAATTGTCAGCTGATAAATCATAAAAGTCATTTTTAATAATGAATGACCATGTGATCTTTGTCTTACATCTTTGAAATAGAGTAGATGTGAGTGGCAATGATTTTAGATCTATCCTCACCTATTTTACTTGAACACAATTTCTCAATAAATTATGAAATAAAATCTGTAAAAATATTAAATAGGAATAGAACGGATGCTGCACCCTGTTTCATTTTAGCAATAAATAACTCACCCATGGATACAAAAAACAACTGCGAATTTGAATGATTCAGTAAAGTATTTTTCTCTGAAAACAAACAACAAAAAAACAATTGATAAAAAGAGCTACTCAGCTTATGAATGAATGTAACTCCAATAAAAATTTACTTTTATGTTTAATAATGATGTATCATAATGAATTTGTAATACATGCCTGTTGTTTGTCTGATTGTGTGCTAATGATAACTAAGTGCAGGGGGAAAATTTTTACAACACTTTGCAGCCCTCAACTTATGTTTGTGTGTGTGTGTGTGTACAAAATATGGGGGGTGACCAGTAAAGGTCTTTAAGCATTAAAGCATCATTTTATAATAAAATTCTGTGGGAAAGTGGAAAGGAGAAAAATGGTGACCATGTATATCAACAAAACCCCGTTTATGTGCTTTTAAACTAGATGGTGGTGAATATCAAGTTGTCATAGTCGGTGTCAAGTAGCTGTGGTATTTAGAATTCCTTGGGAAACATTTAAGAGAGTAACATAAGACCTTTATTTTTAGATGGCAATATTTATATCAGAAATCATATCCTTTGCAACTATTTAAACTTATCATGAAACTTTCTAGTAGTTTGTTTTTAAAATGGATGATAGGTATACAACTTTCAAAATTTTTGGAGGTGCATACAGGCAGAACTTTGAAGATCATTGCCTTAGATAATCCGCTTTCATGAATAGATAAAAATGCTAATTAAAAATGATATTGTGGAAATAGTGCTTCTACAACCATTTCTTCTTAAAAAGGCTAATTATAATCACTACCTTGCATGTTACACATGTACATATAGATAACACAAAGCTAAACTCATGTCTGTCTCCCACTTAACTACAAAAGATAGCTGCTTGGAATCTAAAGTTATTAATCTATTAATAAGATATCATCTAAATTGTGAGGACAAGAAGATAATATAGTCTACAATCAAGCAGCTTAAAAGGAAAATACATTTGGAGAACAAAATACCAAAGAAAGGGATAGAATTCATAACAAAAAGAAAAATAAGTTGTCAGTTTAGAGTTGAGTAGGAAAAATAGGCAGTGCCAAGGGATAAGAGCTAACTGCCCTGTCCCAGCTGTCTTCTGTAGAATGTATTGTCTACTTTTATGGGATACATATGTTGGGATCAAGTAGATCTAGAGAAAGATGGAAAAGTCAAAGAATAGCAATCAAGAATAATGAAGATCGGATTTTATTGGAAGGCCTTGATTCACTTTAAAGTAGTTCATTGATTAAAAGGTTTACGTTTCTGTCTAAACATAACAGGAAGTCAAATGGTAACCCAAGGGATGTTTTAGAGTCAAACTTCTCAGAAGAAAGAAATTACTTAGAATGTATTAAGGATGCACTAAAAAATTTTTAAGGAATTCTTGTTTTGGTAAAAATTTTTGGTGCTCCAAAGTCCTGCTTAGACTTTTTCCACTATATAAAAGGGAAAATGATATAAAAGTAAAGAAAATAAAGCTTTAGTTTAGCACAACTATTGTAAAATCAAATTGTAGCTTAAATCAATTCTAATAACTAAAGCCAACTTTTGGTTAATAATCAGGAGAGACGTTATTAATATTAGGAAAGCCAAAAGGTTTGTTCGAGTTTTCCCATGTTACAGAAAACCTGAACAAACTTTTTGGCCAACCCGATATATTATTCATAATAGTTTAATTTATTGGTTATTAACTAATACTCGTAACTGAATAATTCAGTTTTGCAATTTTCAAGCTTCATTTAAGCCAAAAGTCCTAAGATTCCCTCTGGTAGAAGTGTCAAAATGATCTAAGGACAGGGGAGGTGTGGGAAAGATCTGACTGATTCACAGTTGAGACTCCAGACATTTGAAAATAAGGAGCCAAGAGAACAGAACAGGAAAGTAAACTTCCCAGTCCACCCAAGAGAACAGAAGACCTGCCTTTAAGAAATCAAAACAACAAAACAATTCTCTCATTCCAGTCCACTTCAACATCATGTATTAAGTGTTATTCATAGTTATTTTGGTATGAAGAATAAGACTCTTCTTCAACAAATTTGCTCCTCCTTCTGCATTACCTTGCTCATTGTGAGTCCACAACCTGCACACCTGCACACGGCAGCACTGATTCACCATCCATCACTTACACTAGAAACCTGCGAGTCATATTTGGTTTCCTCTAACATCTCCCTGGAGAAGGCGATGGCACCCCACTCTAGTACTCTTGCCTGGAAAATCCCATGGGCGGAGGAGCCTGGTGGGCTGCAAGCCACAGGGTCACGAAGAGTTGGACACGACTGAGCGACTTCACTTTCACTTTTCACTTTCATGCATTGGAGAAGGAAATGGCAACCTGCTCCAGTGTTCTTGCCTGGAGAATCCCAGGGATGGGGGAGCCTGGTGGGCTGCCGTCTTTGGGGTCGCACGGAGTAGGACACGACTGAAGCGACTTAGCAGCAGCAGCAGCAACATCTCCCTGATCCCCTTCTCTCCATCTGTCTGTCTCCTAGCAAAGAATTCAATCCAAACATATATGGAATAAATGACCTAATTTGATATGATCTGTGATTGATCTCTTTCTTCAAAGAGTACTCTGTGAAACATGAGGAGATGGATACAAAATCTCCTTGTCCTTTAGCTCTTCATGTGCCAACTCCTCCAGGAAGCCTTCCAGATTCCCTCCCACCAATCAGACTCAGGTATGTGACCCTCTCTGATCTCCCAAAGAATCTTGTACTTACATTTGCCAAAGAACTTACAGTTCTGTCTTGCAACAATCAATTTACTCAACTGAGTCCCCCACTAGTTAGGAACTTTTATACCTGGATCCGCAGTGCTTAGCAGAGTATCTGATACAAAATACAAAAACAATGAATGAATGAATGAATGATACAAGGACTAAATACAATAAGAAGTACCTGCAAAGCAAATCCTATGGGAAGACATATGAAAGAGCAGCTTTCGTATGCTTTATAAGCTTTCATATGCTTTAGGGTGAGTCTTAAAATCTGAGTTGGCATTTCCTTAATGAACAAGGCAAGGAAAGGTGTTATAAGCAGAAGGAATAGCATAAACAAAAGCATGTGGGCAAGAAAGCACATGAAGTATTTAATATAACAGAAGCCTGGCAAAGCTCAAAACAGCTTTAAGTGGGAGGAAATCTGGGCTGATGTGGCTAGAAATGTTGTTTTAGTCATAAAATATCTGTAAGGGCTATCAAAATTTGAAAGTTATAAAGTCATTGAAGTTTTTAAGCAGAGTAATAGCATGATCAGATCTATAAAAGGAAAAAAATATTTTGTTTCCTTTTTAGTAACTAAAAGCCATAGATCTAACTTCCTCCATCTTTATATTTCTTGATACTTCATGAAAATAAAAAACAAAAGCCAGCTGAAGCAATTCTACTTTCCTTGCGTGGTCTGAACTGGGCACATTTTTTTTTTCTTTTCCTTGTTTTCTGGCCAGTTGCTCCGTGAACTGAGTGCATCATACAGCTGGGAAAACACGAGTTTGTTTGGCTTCGGAGCTATGTGGGTGAGCGCGAGTCTGGGCGGTGTGTCAGCTCCTTCCTGAAAGTCTGGGTCAAGGAAGTCCACGACACAGCCTTGTTTACTTGATTTTGCTTTCAGTGTTGAGAACACTGGTTCTGATGACTCCAAAGGTGTATGTGGTTGCTGTTGGCTCACAAGCCTGCAATTTCTTTGAAAAGATGATCTGATTGGGACAACTGTGACCTTATTTTAATACCTCAGTTCCTTTTGAAACACCCGGTTGGAAATTGATGCTTTATTTTCCTAGTGGCTTTTGTTCCTGGCTAACCATCATATAGTTTGATGGGTCATTGGGAGTAATTCTTGTAGACTGAGTTGCTGGGCTGGCAGATTTGGAGGGGGTTGTGGGGGAAGCACTTGAAGGACCAATCTGGAGCCAGTCCACTAGCCCAGATACAAGAAGTTACACTTAATGTTGTTGACATTGTTCACTGAGTGTCTGCTTTGTCCCAAGCATCATACCAGCATCATACTGGGATTTCAGGCTGTATGAGACAGTTTCTACCAGAGTCCAGTAACTCTACTAAAAACTCGTCAAAGGAAAAGCCAAGTCTTATTTCTCTTATATGATCTCTCAGAGTGCCTAGTGCAGTTAACTCAAGGCAGAGCCTCAGTAGACACCAAGGTCTTCAATAAACAGGTGTATTTCAATTTTGCCCAACAAATATTTATCAAGAAACTACTATGGGCCAGGCTTCCCTAGTGGCTCAGACAGTAAAGAATCTCCCTATAATGCAGGAGGTCTGGGTTCAATGCCTGGGTTGGGAAGATCCCCTAGAGAAGGGAAAGGCAACCCACTCCAGTATTTTTCCCTGGAGAGTCTCATGGAGAGAGGAGCCTGACAGTCTACAGTCCATGGGATTGCAAAGAGTTGGACATGACTGAGTAACTAATGCTCTCTCAATGACTACGGTCCAATACCAAGTTAGGCAGTAGAGAGAAAAGATGAGAAAGATTGAGCCTTTACCTCCAAATTGGTCACAGTCTGGTGGGGAAAACAAACATTAAAACAATTATTCAGCCTATTGGAATCTGAGCCTCCAAGGAACCCCAAGGCCCCTAAAGAACCTCTCACCACCTCATTCCTCCTCTGGAATCCCCAGCATGCAGGGGTGCTCAGTTGCTCAGTCATGTCTGACTCTTTGCAACCCCATGGACGGTAGCCCGCCAGGCTCCTCTGTCCATGGGATTCTCCAGGCAAGAGTATTGGAGTGGGTTGCCATTTCCTCCTCCCAGGGATCTTCCCTGACCCAGGGATCACATCCAGGTCTCCTGAGACTCCTGCACTGCAGGCAGATTCTTTACCAGTAAGCCACATGGGAAGTCTTGGTACCCCAGACCCCCCTACAAAAAGGGTGATGGCTGGCATACAAGAGAGACTCCAGCATGCTGTCCAGTGCTCTGTCCATTCTGATGCTTTTGCCTTTTCAGTGGGTAATTTTACTGTCATTCCCACAGGTAGTAATAGGGGCACAAGCCACTCTTACATGGAGATCAGTGGAGGGAATACGTTGATGACATGATGAGAAGAGAGCCTGATTAGATCTGGAAGGGGATTATATAACCTCTAGTAAAACCTAACAGAGCAGGTGATGTTTTGTTCTAAGGAGGCTACTAAAAACCCAAACTCCTGCTCCCCAGAGCGTGAGTTGTGCAATCCAGATATAAGGGCACCTGACCATTTTATTTCATGTTGGAAGTGATGGACTCCAGACACAGAAAGACATTTTGAAATGGTATTATAAGACATTTTAATTTTAAAAGTTAATTTATTTACCTTTTTATTAATTATTATTGGACTGTAATTGTTTAAAAGTTAATTTAAATAGTCTTATTTCTTCTGATTCTGTATCAACCACTATCTACAAGCTCGGTTTTGTAGCCGTCTTGGTTCAAATAATTTTGTTACCTGCTTAATCATTAGACTCATTCATGAGCCATAGTGATCCAAAGAATCTTCCATGGTCTTTAGCGCTAATCCTCCAGGCAGGGGAGAGAGGTATGCTTTTGTTCCCTTTTCATCCCTTGCGAGGCTGATGCTTAGAACCTTCAACATACTGGAAATCAAAGAGATGGAGTGTAAGAAGGAGAAAAGAAGGAAAGAAAAAAGGAATGAGAGAGGAAGGGAAGGGAAGAACAAAATACAAAGGGAGAGAAAAGAAAGAAAACCATCTACCCAGACCTCTCCTCAGAGTTTCAAAATATAAACTCATAAAATCCTAAAGCTGAAAGGGCCAATTCCCACTTGCAAAAGCATTGAATGTCACCTGAGCTGGTTTCTCAGTAAGACCCACTATTATTCCACAGAAACATGTCAACAGTTCTCTGCTCAATTTTATGAGCAAAAACAATGAAGCAAATTACACTTGTCTGTGTTCTATAGATAATTGAATTTGGCTTCTTAAAATTCAGGTATTGGACTGTTGAGAAGAGCATGCTAGTTCCTTTATTAATGCTTTTGTTTTTACTTCCTTTCACTCAAAGCAGGATTTCATAATTGGATTATTCAAAAATAAATTGCTGGCACAAGACTAGACTCATCTCTCATCACTTCTCCAGCCTCATCTTTCTCCACCTCTTGCTGTGCCCACGAACTATAGTTCTTGATTCTCAGGCAGACAGCACTCTATTTCACCTCCAGGCATTACCCATGTCCCCTCTCCACTGAATGACCTCTCCCCCAGTTTTCCTTGCAAGCATGGACTTCTCCAGGAGGACTTTACTCCTCTGGAGAAGGAGCCCTTCCTGTGCACTCCTCTCTCACACTGAGCACATCTCCACCATTCTACTTACCACCTTGCACTGTACGGGCCACATCTGTACACATACCTGTCTCCCCCCTCCCCAATTACAGGGACTAGGCGTCACTTATTTTTCACTTTCTAATGGCCTAGCATACTACTTGAAAAATAGTAGGTACTGGGATCAGTTCTTTATTGTTGCCTAACAAATTGCCTTAAATCTAAGCAGCTTAAAGTGACAATATTAATGATCTCAGTTTCTTTGGGTTAGGAATTCAGATGCAGGTGCAGCTTAGTTGGGTGATAGTGGCCCAGGGTCTCTCCTGAACCTGCAGTCAAGGTATCAGTCAGGCTGTGGTCCTCACAAGGGTTACAGCAGGAGGCTCTGATTCCAAGCTCGCTCATGAAGCTGTTGGCAGGCCTCAGAAAGTTGACTTCCAAGCTCAATCACATGGCTGTTCAGCAGGCTTTAGGTGCCTCTTGGCATGCCTGATGATATTATTCCCTTGCCACATGAGTCTCTCCACAGAGTTACTCAAGCATGGCAGCTGGACTCCCCGAGAGTAACAGCTCAAGAGAGACAGAGAAAGAGCCTGAATTAAAGCATGTGAGCAAAATGCGACTCACTGTTTCTCTGTAACCTAAACTCAGAAAAAACATTTCATCACTTTTGCTGTGTTCTATTTGTTAGAGTTGTGTCACTAGGTCCAGCCCACACTCCGGGGGAAGGGATTGAACAAGGATGTGAATACCAGCAGGTATGGGGCAATCTTAGAGGTGGCCAACCATAGTGCTTAGTTAGCACGTTGAACACATTGATGAATCTCTCTGGTCAGAATGAGTCTTTCCTTCTCTGAAGATTCATAGCATTTCATCTACTTATTAAGGAACACAGGACACTGTGTGTGACTTTTTAGCTGAGTATATGCCCATACACATCAGTGGGTTGTAAGCAACTCCATAAAAACAGTGCCGAATATATGGCTGACGTGCAGTAAATAATTACTGTTTGGGTGAGTAAGGGCAAGAAAGGTTGACAGAGGCTAGTATGTGTTTATCAATATTTGTTCTTCAGTAAAAGAATCGTTTTACATTTAGCTAGGCACATAGATGCTCCACTGAAGACTACATTTCTCAATGTCCCTTGCAACTAGAGATTGGCCATGTTATCAATATGTGGCTAGTGGGATGTGAGTGGATAACTGGGCCAGCACTTTCTTTCTTCCCCATCTGATTGGGAGACAGGGGTTTGGGTGGGTTCCTGCAGCCAATCTCCCTATGGACTAGCAACTGAAGCAGAACTCAACTTTTACCTTATAAAAGCTATGTGCCATATATACCTATTATACAGCCATAAAAAGAAGAAGGAAATAATGCCATTTTCAGTAACATGAATGGACCTAGGGATTATCATATTAACTAAAGTAATTCAGAGAAAGACAAATATCATATTATATTTATATGTGGAATCTTAAAAAATGATGCAAATGAAATTATTTACAAAACAGAAACAGAAAACAAACGTATGTTTACTAAAAGGGAAAGGTTGGGAAGAAGAATGAATTAGGATGCTGGGATTAACATACACACACTACTAAATCTAAAGTAGATAATTAACAAGGACCTACTGTATAGCATAGAGAATGCTACTCAATACTCTGTAGTAACCTATATGGGAAAAGAATCTGGAAAAAATAGATATATGCATATGTATAACTACATCACTTTGCTGTACATTTGAAACCAAAATAATATTATAAATAAACTATACTCCAAACCAAAATAATATTATAAATAAACTATACTCCAATATAAAATAAAAATTAAATGAAAGCTATGTGCTTTAGGGTCTTGCTGTTTTATCAGTACTATTACCTATCTGGTACAGAATTGTTTAAAAAAATAAAAATGAAGTCTCCCATGACCCCTCCCCTCCCTGAGTTCACCCCATGCTTTAAGCATGTTCTGGGAGCTCCACAAACATTTGTTATATCAAATTCTGCCTGAAGGCCCACTGGGCTATGCTGATGAATGGCAACCCACTTCAATACTCTTGCCTGGAGAATCCCCATGGACAGAGGAGCCTGGCAGGCTACAGTCCATGGGGTTGCAAGAGTCAGACATGACTTAGCGACAAAACCACCACCACCATTGAAGTCACCTCTGTTCCCTGCAGTCAGGCAAGCACAGGCTTCTAGGGTCAACTCTTGTAAAATTTAGAGCTATGAGTCTTCTCAGAGAAGCAGCTATAGCAGTGTGGAGTGGCCTGAACTTTCAAAGGTCTGAGGCAGAAAGCCAGCAGGGAGAGGCTGACGTCAAAATGGATTCTTCTCAAGGAAAACCTGTCCAGATTGAGGTTTCCTCACAGGATGTTGATTTGTTTTCCCAAAAAGGAGAAGAGTTCTCAGCACAGCCCTGCAAAAGGCCAGGCCAGTAGCTCCTCCACACCCCTTTGGCCATCGGGGGCACATGTCCCTTTGGGTAGCAGTGGTCACTGTCAGCCTTGCTCCCCTCTCCTCTGCTCTTAGAGAGCTAGCCTGCTCTCTATCCCAGAGGAGCTGGGCCTCTGCCTTAATCTGGAGCTGGAAAGGATCCACGGCTTCGGACTGAATGTTTTCGTTCTGTTTGTGTTCTTTTACAGTATATGGACAGAAGGCTCCAACCAACACCATCTGCAGATGCCAAAATAAAATGCTCACCTAGCCAAATCAACTCTGCTGAGGCTGGCTCAAGGAGATGACAAAACCTTGTTAAAATACAGGAAGGGGAGAGGAAGGAAGTGGGATGAACTTTTCTTGCCCAGATTGAAAATCTGCTAATAAGACAGATATGTGCCAAGCACAGAGTAATGTGCAGACATTTCTTTTTTATGGGAAGGCAGATTTGAGAAACCAGAAGAGGAGGAAGGAGAGAGGAACTCCAGGTGGAAGTCTGCAGATTCATTTGTCTTGGAATGTGGGGAAGTGTGAAAACACCTACTATTCCTGGACCTTCAAGAGGCATTCAGGATCCTTCAGGCATTCAAAGATGACAGTCGTGTCCATGCCAGCAATGATTCTGAGTGGGAAAATGTTTCTATGCTGTTGTTCTTACAAGAATGAGACAGTCAATCTGACTGAAGTGGTGGGTTTGGGGTTTTTTTGGTGGTGGTGGTGGTGGATTTTTAAAAAGTTTTTATTGAAGTATAATTGCTTTACAATGTTGTGTTAGTTTCTGCTGTACAGCAAAGTGAATCAGCTTTTTTGAATTTCCTTCCGTTTTAGGTCACCACAGAGCATTGAGTAGAGTACCCTGTGATATTAACATAAAGTCCTCATTAGGCTTCCCTGGTGGCTCAGAGATTACAGCGTCTGCCCACGATGCGGGAGACCCGGGTTCAATCCCTGGGTCGGGAAGATCCCCTGGAGAAGAAAATGGCAACCCACTCCAGTACTCTTGCCTGGAGAATCCCATAGATGGAGAAGCCTGGTAGGCTACAGTCCATGGGGTCGCAAAGAGTTGGACACAACTGAGCGACTTTACTTCATTTCACTTCAGGCAAAATGCAAAAGGAGAGAGGGCAGCAGAGGATGAGATGGTTAGATAGCATCACCAACCCAATGGACATGAGTTTAAGCGAACTCCAGGAGACAGTGAAGGACAGAGGAGCCTGGCCTGCTGCAGTCCATGGGGTCACAAAGAGTTGGACATGACTTAGCAACTGAACAACAACAAAAATATGTGTCAATCCCAGTCTCCAAATTCATCTCACACATCCCGTTCCCCGCTTGGTGTCCATGTATTTGTTTTCTATGTCTGTGTCTCTATTTCTGCTTTGCAAATAGATTCATCCATGTCAGTTTTCTAGATTCAACATATGTGCACAAATATATGATATTTGTTTTTCTTTTTCTGACTTCACTTCACTCTATATGACAGTTTCTAGGTCTATCCGTATTTTGGAAGGAGTGGTTTTATGGAAGCAGATTGAAAGAACTCAGCCTGGAAGGATGATAAAGGTTTTCCAGGTGGTCACTAGCATGCAGTGGAGAGCATGTCAGGCAAGGAAAGGCAAGAAATACACTCCAGAGGTCTGAGAGTGCAAGGTATGTTTCTGGAATTCCCAGTAACCTACAAAGGTGCAAACACAGGGCACTTCAATTACATTTTTGATACTAAAGACTAGAGATGACTTCAATTAAAAACATGGAGACTTCAGTTAAAATAGATAACTAATAAGAACCTATTGTATAGCACAGGGAACTCTACTCAGTACTCCGTAATGACCTATATGGGAAAAGAACCTTAAACAGAGTGGATACATGTGTACGGATAATGATTCACTTTGCTATACAGCAGAAACTGACACAACATTGTAAATCAACTCTACTCCAATGAAAAGTTTTTTAAATGATAAAAACATGGAGAAAATAGTGCAAAGGAGGTGGGAGGTGATGAGGAAGGGTCAATAGGGCAGAAAGAAAAGAGACAGAATCTGTTCCCCAGGGTCCAGCTAGGGTAGGAGCACAGGGTACAGGTAAGTGGTGGTAAAAGTTGGGGTTTTAAGTCACCAACTCTTGAGTCAACCACCGCATCAATGTCCTAGGGCTGCTGTAACAAAGTACCACATACCGGGTGGCTTAGCCATCAGAAGCTTCTGGAGGCTGGAGTCCAAAATCAAAGTGTTGGCAGGGTTGGCCCCTTTTCAGGCCTGTGGAGGGAATCCGTTCTGTGCCGCTTTCCTGGCTCCTGGCAGTTGGCTGGCAACCCTTGGTGCCCTTTGCTTTGTAGATACGGCTCCCTGCTCTCTGTCTTCATGGTCATGTGGCACTCTCCAGGTGTCTGTGCTGTGTCTGTGTGCCACTTCCCCCCTTTATATGTTCAGAGGCATTTGGACCAGGCCCACCCTAAGGACTCATTTTAGCTTGATTACCTCTGTAGAGACCCTCTCTCCAAATCAGATCACAGTCACAGGTACTGGGAGTTAGCACCATCAACATCTCTGCAGGAAGGGGCACACAACAGAGCCTATCACTGCCATCTAGGTTTGAATCCCAATTCAGCCAAGTCACTGACTGGGTGGTCTTAACAAAGACTCTAAGCCCCAGTGAAAAGTGAAACTATTAGTCGCTCAGTTGTGAAGTCACTCAGTTGTGTCCGACTCTTTGCGATACCATGGACTATAGTCCAGCAGGCTCCTCTGTCCATGGAATTCTCCAGGCAAGAGTACTGGAGTGGGTAGCCATTTCCTTCTCCAGGGGATCTTCCTGACCCAGGGATTGAACCCAGGTCTCTTACATTGCAGGCAGATTCTTTACCCTCTGAGCCACCAGGGAAGCAGTAAGCTGACTAAAATGGGACAGAGAGTATCCCCCATGCAAAGATGACCACAGAGTTAAGTGCCTGATCAGCATCGGTAGTTACTATGTGTGGGAGGACCCTGCATGCAAGTTAAGCTCTGGTATCATTTCTACTTCAGGAATGGAGACCGAGGGACCATGAACAGGCCCCTATTTTCTCACTTCTTTCCCCCCACTTTCATCCCCCAGTGCCTCGCCTTGGGCCTAGAATCTTAGGGGTTTGGTAAATACTCCCTGCAGTTTATGACTCTACACTTCAATTTTGAACCACTGTATCCCCAGGGTGATGGTAACTGAAGCAGTCAATCAAGGGCTGCCCTCTCCTTTTCCATAGGAGTGTGGTTAAATTTCAGTGAATCACATTGTGCCAGGACTTGGAGCAGACACATGGGAGCTGGTTCTTGTTTCAGTGATCCATCAGGCCTTTGATGAGACCTGGTTGGTCCTACGGCAGCAGTCCACGCAGGCCTCATTTCCATCCTAATGACCCCCACCCACTGAGGTCTGGTGGGCCTCCCTACCTCCCCAAGCCTGGCCACCATGTTTCCTCCATTCCAGCCCGGAACACAGAAGTCTCTCTGAGTCTGTCTGAGGCTTCATCTCTGCAGTCACTCCCTCATGGGTTCTCCATTCCTTCCCTGGGAAGGAGGCAGAGCACTGCTCCTGGGCTCTCCAGAGCTTTCTGAGGACCTGTGGTCCCCCAGACCCCTCAACTGAGACTATCATACCTCAGCCAATCATTAACTTCCCCCTCTACCTCTCCAAAGACAGAAGGATTGGAGGAATCTTTTCTCTCTTTAGTGCACTTTCTGCACTTTTCAGGGATATCCTAGTCTTCTCTGTTCATTTAAGAACTCGGGTTTTGGAAAGCAAAGCCAGAAAGAGGACTGTAAGCTTCCTCCCTCTGTCTCTCTGCCTACCCTCCCAGGCATGGCCGCAGACTGGTCTATTGACTCAAGAGAGAAATACCAGGAAAGGAGAAAAAATAAGTTAATATTTAAAAAATATTATCCCAGCTTGTTTCAGTGAATAAATAAATGAATACATGGCACTGCCCCAAAGCACTTGGGGTAGATCCTGAGCCAGCTACATGAAAAACCTCTCTCTTGAGGTTACACGAACACCTCTGCTCCCAAGAAGAGGGCCCAGAGCCCCGCCCCCCCACCCAGAGGTTCCAACTGAGTGAGTGCTGAAGCCACGATGGTTGAGGCGCTGCTGGCCACGTGCCCCAGGTGGAATCACAGGTTTCTTTGCCCTTGGTCCCAAGTGTGGCTGGCAGTTCTAATGAGCACTTAGCCCTGCTGCCTGGTATTATTATAGTTAATATTTGACATGGCTGGCCTCCTTGCTACCTGGAACCAGTTCTTACTCAACTTATGCAGCAAAGTGAAAGCTTTGCCACTTACTACCCAGGTGACCCTGGTTGACTTACTTACCTTCTGCAAGCATTTTTCTCATAGGTAAGATGGGGATAAGAACTCCCACCTGCCGATTGCTGTGAGGATTAAGGAATGTGCCTAAATAAAGTCCCAAGCCTGTGGCCTGCTAGGCAGTGTCTGCTGCTGGGAATAACTGTGGTTATGACTGTGGCCAGCTTGACCGGGCTCTCCTGTGCCTCGGCTGTGCAGAGATGGGGAGGCCGTCAAGCTATCAGCATTACCACAGCTCCAGGGGCCGTGCCTGTGGACTTCAGTAAACCTACAGAAGGGCCATCACTAAAACCCACTCATGCCTTAAGCCACCCCAGATTAAGATCAGCACTATCCACTCAATGGCTAAGCCCTTACAAAATATCAGCTATGAGCCTGGTATTTCATACACCCGAAAAAGGGCTCCACAGGGAGATACATGTGGGCAGAATAATCATGAAACGGGTAAAACAACTGGGTTTAAATTGAGGGAAATCATTTGTTTGCTTGTGGTCACTGATTTATTCATACCACCTTCAGAGCCCCTTGTGTTTCCAGAGGGTAGGAGGCCTGGGGGAAATAAGGAACTTTACCCAAGAGGTCGTCTGTGAGTCTGGCCCCGAAGACTGTCACTAGGCACAGCAGGGAGACAGACGCCACGGGAACAGCATCTGCAGGGCCATGGCCGCATGGACACCCCAGGCCCAAGAGGCTGCTTTTCCCAGGAAGGAAGTAGAGTGCTCATCCCCAGATATCCACGCACCTTCTCCCTCACCTCTTTCAGGTTTCTGTTCAAATGTCGTATTTTCAACCAGGCCCTCCCAAACCACCCGTGGCGTGCTAGAATGGGCAAGTCTCCGCTCCTGAGAGCTGAGTTTTAAGGAAATTTGCAAGCTGGGTAGTATACATGATAATTAATGAGAATTAAATCATATAAATGTACAACTAAATGAATTGGACATGGAACAACAGACTGGTTCCAAATAGGAAAAGGAGTATGTTAAGGCTGCATATTGTCACCCTGCTTATTTAACTTATATGCAGGGTAAATCATGCAAAATGCCAGGCTGGATTAAGCACAAGCTGGAATCGAGATGGCTGGGAGAAATATCAATAACCTCAGACATGCAGATGACACCACCCTTAAGGCAGAAAGTGAAGAACTAAAAAGCTTCTTGATGAAAGTGAGTTGGCTTAAAGCTCAACATTCAGAAAACGAAGATCATGGTATCTGGTCCCATCACTTCATGGCAGATAGATGGGGAAACAGTGGAAACAGTGTCAGACTTTATTTTTCTGGACTCCAAAGTCACTGCAGCCATGAAATTAAAAGACGCTTACTCCTTGGAAGGAAAGTTATGACCAACCTAGTCCAGTACTCTTGCCTGGAGAATCCCATGGGCGGAGGAGCGTGGTAGGCTGCAGTCCATGGGGTCGCTAAGAGTTGGATACGACTGGCAACTTCACTTTCGCTTTTCACTTTCATGCCTTGGAGAAGGAAATGGCAACCCACTCCAGTGTTCTTGCCTGGAGAATCCCAGGGACAGGGGAGCCTGGTGGGCTGCCGTCTGCGAGGTCGCACAGAGTTGGACACGACTGGAGCAACTCAGCAGCAGCAGACAGCATATTAAAAAGCAGAGACATTACTTTGTCAACAAAGGTCCATCTAGTCAAGGCTATGGTTTTTCCAGTGGTCATGTATGGATGTGAGAGTTGGACTGTGAAGAAAGCTGAGCACTGAAGAATTGATGCTTTTGAACTGTGGTGTTGGAGGAGACGCTTGAGAGTCTTTTGGACTGCAAGGAGATCCAACCAGTCCATCCTAAAGGAGATCAGTCCTGGGTGTTCATTGATAGTACTGATGTTGAAGCTGAAACTCCAATACTTTGGCCACCTGATGCGAAGAGCTGACTCATTGGAAAAGACCCTGATGCTGGGAAAGATCAAGGGCAGGAGGAGAAGGGGACAACAGAGGATGAGATGGTTGGATGGCATCACCGACTCAATGGACATGGGTTTGGGTGGACTCTGGGAGTTGGTGATGGACAGGGAGGCCTGGAGTACTGTGGTTCATGGAATCTCAAAGAGTCGGACATGACTGAGTGACTGAACTGAACTGAAATGAATTGTACTAGAAATCAAGATTTTAAATTCCTAAACTCACCACTTGTTTTGTGCATTTATACCAACAAATAGTATCACATATATGTGTACATATATACATTCTTTTTTATTCTTTTCCATTATAGGTTATTAAGGGCTTCCCTGGTGCCTCAGAGATAAAGAATCTGCTTACAGTGCAAAAGAGGCAGGAGACAAGGATTTGATACCCGGGTGGGGAAGATCCCCTGGAGGAGAAAGTGGCAATTCATTCCAGTATTCTTGCCTGGGAAATCCTATGGACAAAAGAGCCTGGTGGGCTACAGTCCATTGGGTCACAATGAGTTGGACATGACTGAGCAAGTACACACACATTACAGTTATTACAAGATTTGAATATATTTCCCTGTGCTCCACACTAGGTCCTTGTTGTTTATCTATTTTACATATAGGAATCATTCTATATATAAAACACCCTCTTGTCATAACAAACACACTCTTCCAACAACACAAGAGAAGATTCTACACATGGACATAACCATATGGTAAATACTGAAATCAGATTGATTATATTCTGTGCAGCCAAAGATGGAGAAGCTCTATACAGTCAGCAAAAACAAGACCAGGAGCTGACTGTGGTTCAGATCATGAACTGCTTATTGACAAATTCAGACTTAAGTTGAAGAAAATAGGGAAAAACCACTCGACCATTCAGGTATGACCTAAATCAAATCCCTTATGATTGTACAGTGGAACTGAGAAATAGATTCCAGGGATTAGATCTGATAGAGTGCCAGAAGAACTATGGACGGAGGTTCATGAATTGTACAGGAGGTGGGGATCAAGACCATCCCCAAGAAAAAGAAATGCAAAAAGGCAAAATGGTTGTTTGAGGAGGCCTTATGAATAGCTGAGAAAAGAAGAGAAGCTAAGGGCAAAGGAGAAAAGAAAAGATATACTCAACTGAATGCTGAGTTCCCAAGAACAGAAAGGAGAAATAAGAAATCCTTCCTCAGTGATCAATGCAAAGAAATAGAGGAAAACAATAGAATGTGAAAGACTAGAGATCTCTTCAAGAAAATTAGAGATACCAAGGGAACATTTCATGCAAAGATGGGCTCGATAAAGGACAGAAATGGTATGGCCCTAAGAGAAGCAGAAGATATTAAGAAGAGGTGGCAAGAATACACAGAAGAACTATACAAAAAAGATCTTCAAGACCCGGATAATCACGATGGTGTGATCACTCACCTAGAGCCAGACATCCTGGAATGTGAAGTCAAATGGGCCTTAGGAAGCATCACTACGAACAAAGCTAGTGGAGGTAATGGAATTCCAGTTGAGCTATTTAAAATCCTAAAAGATGATGCTGTGAAAGTGCAGCACTCAATATGCCAACAAATTTGGAAAACTCAGCAGCAGCCACAGGACTGGAAAAGGTCAGTTTTCATTCCAATTCCAAAGAAAAGCAATGCCAAAGAATGCTCAAACTACTGCAAAGCTGCACTCATCTCACACACTAGCAAAGTGATGCTCAAAATTCTCCAAGCCAGACTTCAATAGTACGTGAACTGAGAACTTCCAGATGTTCAAGTTGGATTTAGAAAAGGCAGAGGAACCAGGGATCAAATTGCCAATATCCATTGGATCATAGATAAAGCAAGAGAGTTCCAGAAAAACATCTACTTCAGCTTTATTGACTACACCGAAGCCTTTGACTGTATGGATCACAACAAACTGTGGAAAATTCTTCAAGAGATGGGAATACCAGACCACCTTAACTGCCTCCTGAGAAATCTGTATGCAGGTCAAGAAGCAACAGTTAAAACTGGACATGGAACAACAGACTGGTTCCAAATCGGGAAAGGAGTACATCAAGGCTGCATATTGTCACCCTGCTTATTTAACTTATATGCAGGGTACATCATGCAAAATGCCAGACTGGATTAAGCACAAGCTGGAATCAAGATGGCTGGGAGAAATATCAATAACCTCAGATATGCAGATGACACCACCCTTATGGCAGTAAGCGAAGAAGAACTAACGAGCCTCTTAATGAAAGTGAGAGAAGTGAAAAGGTTGGCTTAAAACTCAACATGCAGAAAACTAAGATCATGGTGTCTGGTCTCATCACTTCATGGCAAATAAATTGGGAAACAATGGAAACAGTGAGAGACTTTATTTTTGAGGGCTTCAAAATCACTGCAGATGGTGACTGCAGCCATGAAATTAAAAGACACTTACTGCTTGGAAGAAAAGCTATGACTATCCTAGACAGTATATTAAAAAACAGAGACATTACTTTGCCGACAAAGGTCCATATAGTCAAAGCTATGGTTTTTCCAGTAGTCATATATGGATGTGAGAGTTGGATTGGAAAGAAACCTTGAGCACTGAAGAATAGATGCTTTTGAACTGTGGGGTTGGAGAAGACTCTTAAGAGTCCCCTGGACTGCAAGGAGATCTAACCAGTCAATCCTAAAGGAGATCAGTCCTGAATATTCATTGGAAGGACTGATGCTGAAGCTGAAACTCTAATAGTTTGGCCACCTGATGTGAAGAAATGACTCTTTGGAAAGACCCTGATGCTGGGAAAGATTGAAGGCAGGAACAGAAGGGGGCAATAGAGGATGAGATGGTTGGATGGCATCACCAACTCGATGGACATGAGTTTGAGCAAGCTCTGGGCGTTGGTGATGGACAGGGAAGCCTGGCATGCTGCAGTCCATGGGGTCGCAAAGAGTTGGACACAAGTGAACGACTGAACTGAACTGAGGAGTCTTCATTTCTTAATTATTTTACACATTACTATTATCTCTGCTGCTGCTGCTAAGTCACTTCAGTCATGTCTGACTCTGTGTGACCCCACAGACGGCAGCCCACCAGGCTCTGCCATCCCTGGAATTCTCCAGGCAAGAACACTGGAGTGGGTTGCCATTTCCTTCTCCAATGCATGAAAGTGAAAAGTGAAAGTGAAGTTGCTCAGTCATGTCCGACTCTTTGCGACCCCATGGACTGCAGCCTACCAGGCTCTTCTGTCCATGGGATTTTCCAAGCAAGAGTACTGGAGTACTCAAGGTTATTTACATCTACTCGGTTTAGTAGAAATACTGCATACAATTGCACTACTCTGCATTTCTTCCCAATTTCATGTTTAATAACATCACATTTGTAGCATTCAACCTGCCAGAGCAAGAATATTTATACAATTGAAAGTGGCCATTGCAATGAATCCGGACTTTTTCCACCCAGAAAACCAGTGATTGGACATTCCCAGCACCCACTGCTGCCCACCTTCCTGCTTCCGCTTCCCACTCACAGCCCCGCTTATTTTCATTTGGTGTTTCCATGGAACATGTTACTTTTTAGCACGTCGCACAAATTTGCTATCATTATTTGTTGTCTCACCACATCAGAAGTAAGCTCCGTGAGGGCAAGGAATCTTTTTCCTATTACGTCCTTCAAGTATTTCCACACCCAAAGAGTGCCTGCCACCTGGCTGGTGCTCACTAAATCTATTAAATAATGCTGGTGAATGCTGGACTCTGTGAGTAAGATGGGTGGGGGTGGGGGTGGGGATGGAGTTGGAGCCCCTCCCACCCCTCAGCCCAGCCCAGCTGACCAGAGTTTCAGAAGCTCTCTTTCTCTCCCTCTGTCCCTGCAGTCCCTGCCCAGCCTGTAGCCTGAGGGGAATCTTATGTAAATGTGTTCCAGAGGGTCCAAGTCTGAGGCTTTCTCTTTCCCCTGCCAGCTCTACTCACAGGCCAGGTGATCAGCACATGTTTCTCAAGACCAGTGCTTTGCCACCTCTAGGGCAGTGGTTCCTAAGTGGCCCCAGACCAGCAGCACCATGTTAGGAATGCAAATTATCAGACCCCACCCAAGACAGGTTGAGTCAGAAATTCTGGGGATGTGGCCATCTTAGTCCTTTCAGGCTGCTAGAGCAAAATACCACAGCCTGGGTGGCTTATAAACAACAGGGATTGATTTCTCAGTTCTGGAGGCTGCAAGTCTGAGATCTGAGGGTCACATACATTTTATTGCATCCTCACATGGTGGAAGTACCAAGGGAGTTCACTAGGGTCTCTTATGAAATCACGAATCCCATTCTGCTCTCAGGACCTAATCGCCTCCCAAAGGCCCCACCTCCCAATCCCAAGAGGGTTATGTTTCAACATAAGAACTTTGAGGAGAACATTCCTACCCTAGCAGAGGCCCAGCGATTTGTGTTTCTAAGATTCCAGTGCCGTGATTTGAGGACCACTGATCAAAGCCTTAGTCACCCTAAAGCAGTGGTTCTTAGGGACTTCTCTGGTGGTCCAATGGTTAAGAATCTGTCTTTCAATGCAGGGGACAAGGGTTCGATCCCTGGACAGAAAACTAAGATCCCACATGCCACGGGGCAACTAACCCATGCGCCACAACTACTGAGCCTACAAACCACAAAAAAACGATCCTGCATGAGGCAAACAAGACCCAGTGCAGCCAAATAGATAAATATGGCTCAGTGCATAAAGTATCTGCCTGCAATGCAGGAGACACAGGAGATGTGGATTCGATCCCTGGGTCAGGAAGATCCCCTGGAGAAGAAAATGGCAAACCACTCCTGTATTCTTGCCTAGGAAATCGAAGGGATAGGAGCCTGGTGGGCTACAGTCCAAAGGGTCTCAAAGAGCCGGACACGACTGAGTAACTAAGAACACACACGTGCAATAATAATGATAATAGAGCAGTGGTTTCCAAATGCGATTGTTTTCCTCTGCCCCCTTCCCTACCAAGGACACTTTAGGCAGGATCTGGAGACACGGTTGCTCATCACAACTCTTGAGAGTGGTGGTGCTACTAGCATCCAGGGTGTAGAGACCACGGAAGCCACTCATCCTCTTACAGTGCACAGGGAGTCCCCCCACAACAAGAATTATCTGCCCAAAAGGTCAGTGGTGCCAACTGGAGAACACTGCTCTTAAGTATCCTCACTGCCCCACATCCAGCCAGCCAGCCTTCCTTCCCTTCTTTCCTGTCACATGTTCTTAGCACCCAGTAGGTGATACAAACCAAGATGCCAGCCTCTGCCAGCAGCTGTGAGGGAGACAGATGAGCCTGGAGATCTGCTTCATGCAGAGTCCCTGCACCGAGGAATCCAAATCCTGCAGCTGACCTTTACAGCTCAGTGTGCTAAATGCAATGATCAGAGAGATATCAAGGGGGTGCTCCCAACCCAAGCTTGAACATCAGGGAGGACTTCCTGGAGAAAGTGGCTTCTGTGCTGAGACTTCAAAGGCAGAGTTATTAGGACTCATCAGGGAGGGAGTGATGGGGAACGTTTTCCTTACGGAGCACTTACTATGTTCCAGTCACTATGCTGACTATTTTACTGTCTCGTTTCATCCCTGAAGCACTTTCCAAAGTTGACACTATCATTATCTCCATTTTAGAGATGGGGACACTGCCTTCCAGATACACTAAATAAGCTGCCTAAAGCCACTGAGCTGGGAAACATGAAAGCAGGGATTTGAATTCAGTTCTGAAGATGCCAAAGCCTGACAAGGTGACAGTCTGACAAAGCTCAAAGGAGGTAGAATTAACAGTGGTTTTAAAAAAAACCACTGTTAACCCTTGTGTTAAGGGCTCAATTTTGTCCCCTGAAAATGCATATGTTGCGGCCCCAGTACCTGGAGAATACAACTATATTTGGAGATTAGGTCTTTAAAGAGGTAATGAAGCTAAATTGTGACCATGAGGGTGGGCCCTAATCCAGTATGACAGATGTCCTGATAAGAAGTGGAAATTTGGACATAGAAAAAAAAATCAGGGATGTGCAGGCACAGGAAGGAAGAACCCTGGAAGACATAGGGAGGCAGCCACATGCAAATCAAGGACAGAGGCCTCAAGAAACTAAAGACACTGACACCCCAATCTTGGACTTCCAGCCTCCAGCACTGTGGGAAAATGAATTCTGTTGCTTAGCACCAGCCTCCCACCCCATCCCCCACCCCACCCCACCCCCATCTGTGGTGTTTTGTTCTGATGGCCCAAGTGAACTAATACACCTTGTTTCCTCTTTGGGGACATTGCTTTGAAAGTAGGGAAATTTCAGTCATGTTAATTGTGCTTTACTGTTTCTGTTGTAAAAGAGAAGGAGAAATCTAGGTCTGTGGCCCTTTCTCTTCCCAACCTGACCCGTGCACCCCCTGACTAAGGGTCATCTGGTCAACCAAAGCTGCTAGCACAGAGTTTTTCCTCCTGGCTTTTGTAAGAGTCAAAACATATACACCACCATGTGCAAAATAGACAGCCAATGGGAATTTGCTGTATGACTCGGGGAACTCAAACCACGGCTGGATAACATAGAGGGGTGGGTTGGGGAGAGAGGTTCAAGAGGGAGAGGCATACATATACCCATGGCTGATTCATGCTGATGTATGGCAGAAACCAACTCAATATTGTAAAGTAATTATCCTTCAATTAAAAATGGATAATTTTTCTAAACAAAGCATTCACTGAGGAGACTGTGCAGGGCATCTTGTCAGGGGAGGAGAACTGGGAGGGCCTTAAATGGCAGGGGCAGATTCTCAGAGGTAAAAGAGGTGATACAGACCTGAGTGCCAACAGGGGACCCCGAGTCCCATCCCCTTGCAGCACTACAAAGAGTGGCCACTGGGCAGCTGGCATGGCTGACCAGGCCTAAATTCTCATTCACCAGAGCACTGGCACCTCCAGGCAGAGGTCAAGGACATCTCAGTCACTGCCAGTGAGGATCCAAGACTATAGGCAGGACTAAGAAGGGCCCTAGAACTAACCCTGCTTCTGGGGGATGTGGGCAGCAGCCCACACCAGCACACGCTGAGATGGTGTCTCTCATCCACCCAGAGGGTTGGAGGGTTGAAGTTAGATCGAGGTGAACTTAAAGCTGAAAAGAGAGCAATGTGATATTTTTGCACATCCAGACTTGTGCATTAAGATCCAAACCAGCTATGCTTTATTTTCAGAATTGGGATACAGAAAAGCAGGGTAGAAGCCAATTCAAGGCAAACCAAAAACACTTCTGTCAGCAGAAGAGACAGTGAGCCAGAGAGTAGGAGGAGTAAGCGACCCAGTGTTTTTCTCCTGGCTCTGTTTTGTCTCCTGACTAGACCTAATTATGCTTGTCATCTGCATCAGAAGGATGGGGCTAAGATTAACAAGTTAATGTGGGTAAAAGCTCTTGGAGCTCAGTAGATGAAAAGAGATCTAATTAGCGAGGCCAGCAGTGACCGCAGGCAGGCCCGTCCAGGGTGGGCTCCGCCCCCTGGACTCACCAGAAAGCTGGCTAGAGCTCCTGGGAGGGGTTTCTGCAAATTCTGCCTAACCCTGCAGCAAGCACTCATAGAAGAACCTTCCATGTTTTCCTTCAGCCCTAGAATTCGGTGACTTTTCATGGGTGCAGGAAAAAATGTGTGCACATCTCTCAGCTGACGTGGAAAAGGAAAAGACACAACCATCATCCTTTGTTTCTCAACACGGACTGATGTGTCTGAACAGGGGTTAATGATACACAGAGGTCAAGTGAGTACCATGAGGGACACAAGGTCAATCCTGACTGCCACTTACTAGGTGGGAGAATTTAGGCCACACATTCAATACCCTTGAGGCTCTGGCTCATCCTTGGCCCAAATGGGGATAATACTTCCTACCTCAGAGTTACAAAGCTTAGATTTGTTCACACTGGACGCGAATAAGTGCGTTTTAAAATTAGTGGTCCAGTGGTTAAGAATCTGCCTGCCAGTGCGGGAGATATGGGTTCAATTCCTGCTCCTGGAAGATCCCACATGCCTCAGGGCAACTAAGCCCTGTGACACAGCTACTAACCCTGCATTCTGCAGCAAGAGAAGCCACCACAGTGAGAAGCCCACGTAAGACAACTAGAGAAAGCCCGCAAACAGCAATGATGACCCAGCACGGCCAAAAATTAAATGAGTAAAAAGTAAAATAATAATAAAAGAAAATGAATGTTAATCAGTCATAGTGGTGCCTGGAATATAATAGCTGCTTGAAATATTGACTGGATTGAACTCTCTCATTCAACAAAAACTTGTTGAATTATCTATTATGGGCCAGGGGGATTGGGCATTGTATATCTTGGGTGTACTATGATGAGCCACAGACACACCTCGGCCCTCTAGAGCTGACGTGTATATCAGACAATAACCTCCATAAACTCTCCCATCTTCCCCCAGTGTCTTCCTTCTTCTCTTAAAAGACTTGAGAACATTTTTTAATTAAAAAAAAAAAAAAAGCCTAAAACCTGCTCACAGGTATATCTGCCTAAAAGAAAAAGACAATTGAATCTACTCTAAGAATTAAAGGGGATTTTTTTAGAACACCCCAAATCAGCCAAGAATTTTAAAGTGCAAATGCTGGAGTAAATTTTGTAACCTTTCCCCTTCAGCTACATGGCATGTTATCCAGAGTTTCACCTGTTATGTAAATGGGAGCCTGGTTGGCTTGGATATGGGGGAAGAGTTTGTCCTGTGACTGTGAAAAGGACTGGTTCTCACTGGCCCCGCTCCTTCCGGGCACTCACTTATCAGTCCTGCGGCAGAGCACATGTTTGTGTAAATATTTAGCTAATGGCTGTCTCCCCCACTGGGCAGTGACCTGCAGGAGGGCAGCGTCCCTGACTGGGGTTCCTGGCAGCCTGATGCTGCCTTCTACACCTGGGCTCAGGGCAAGCAGCATTCCCTGAAGTTTTCCTGCAGGAACCTTACAAAGTGGAACTCTTACCAAGTGCTTTTTGCACATGTAGAACATGTAGCACGGGAGGATTCCTGACGCGCCAGCAATTCTACAGCTAGGGAGGAGGTGGGCGAGGAGCAGAGCTGCGACTCAGAGCATACAGCCATGCTCGCCCGCCCACCGTGCTGACAGATGTCAGGTGGCTATGTACAGGATGGGAGAGGTGGTGCGAGGGTTTTTCTGCAGAGCTGCGTGCTCAGGTACAGCAGGGCCCACATGCTAGGCCTGTGGGCGTCAGCTGCTGTGGCTCAGAACGGGCCCAGGAACACTGTGTGGTGCGGGCTCGTCTCTACCCGTTAGCTGAACAACCTTGGGCAAGTTACCTCATATTTCGAAGTCTCGGTTTCCTGTTTGCAAAATGGCAATTTAAGAAAACAAACCAGTAAATCAAAACCAAATGAGATATTACCTCACACTCTTTGGGATGGCTACTATTAAAAAAAAAAAAAAAAAGGAAAAGGAAAAAAGAACAGCTATAGGCAAGGATGTGGAGAATGTGGAATTCTTGTGTGCTAGCAGTGGGAATGGGGCAGCTGCTACAGAGGAGGGTTTGGGATTTCCTGAAAAAAATTAGAAGTAGAATAACCATATATGATCCAGCATTTCTACTTCTGAGTATATACCCAAAAGAATTGAAAGCAGGAACTCAAAAAGATATCTGTACACCTAGGTTCATAGCAGCATTATTCACAAGAGTCAAGAGGTCAAAACAACCAAGCATCCATCAAGGATGGATGGGTAAACAAACTGTGATCTATACACATAATGGAATATTATTCAGCCTCAAAAAGGAAAAAAATTCTGACACATACTCCAACATGGATGAAACCTGAAGACACTGAAAGTGAAAGTGAAGTTGCTCAGTCATGTCCGACTCTTTGCGACCCCATGGACTGCAGCCTGCCAGGCTCCTCTGTCCATGGGATTTTCCAGGCAACAATACTGGAGTGGGCTGCCATTTCCTTCTCCAGGGGATCTTCCCAACCCAGGGATCAAACCCAGGTCTCCTGCATTGTAGGCAGATGCTTTTACCATCTGAGCCACCAGGGAAGTCCCTAATGCCAAGTGAAATAAGCTGGTCACAAAAAACTAATACCATATAATCCCATTTATATAAGGTACTTAAAGTAGTCAAGTTCATAGAGACAGAAAGTGGAGGAGTGGTTGCCAGATGTGGGGGGCAGAGAATGGGATGTTGTTCAGTGGATATAGAGATAAGTTTTGCAAGCTGAAAAAAGACATCCACAACAATGTGAGACTTCACACTTAAATGCTGGACTCCACACTTAAAAACAGCCAAGAAGGTAAATTTTATGTTATGTGTATCTTACCACAATTTTTTTTTTTTTAAAGAAAGAAAAAAACAAATGAATCTACCAGGAGGAGTCGAGAAGATTAAGTCTGGCACATCAACTGTATGGAATGAAGAGGTTAAAGCCCAAATACCTTAGAATCTACCTCAGACTGCACTTAAGAGAGGGTTTCTATACCTTTACCTCTAAAGAAGTGCCGAGCATTGCAAGACTTTCATCCAGTGTGGCAGGCCACACAGAGAGGTTTATTGTTGGTGGTTGTTTGGTTTTTTTGTTTTTAAGCAGAGAGAACTTTGGGTGCAATTGCCAACTACAAAGCAGACACCTCTCACCACCCACAGCCCACAGGCCCAGGGAGTGTTTGGAACTAGCCTCCAGGCAGGGTTGGGCAAGAACAGGGTCTGACGGGGTGAGGTCTCATTTTTAATGTCTCCGCCAGACACTGGTGCCAGGTTGCTACCAGCTGCTGGCATCTTTCAGTGCTGCCAATAAAAGTTTCAGCAATGCTCACCCAGCCAGAAATGCCAGGCCTGCACCCCGGTCAGCACCCAGCTCAGCCACCTGCACTGACTCTCTGTACTGTCTTCTGCAGAACAAGAACAATAGATTTCATTTACGGAGCCCTGGTGTTTTGCATATATGATCTCATTTAATCTTTAAAACAACTCAATAGGGTGTTATTATATTCACTTTTTGGTATGAAAACTGAAGTTCAGAGAGGAAAAGTGACTTGCCCAAATTAGTAGGTGGAAGAAACTAGACTTGAACTTAGGTCTGTCCAGAGCTGCCATCCATTATGCTACATTAGGACAGTGTAAATGCATGGACTGATGAAAGAACGAATAAATGAAAGGAATGAAAACTGCAGGGTTGTTATTTCCCAATGTCTTTCACCTGAGGATTTCCAAGTACTTTTCAAGAATTTGACAGTGATTTATTGAATATCTACTTCTCAGGCACCTCAGAGAGCTGGATTTATAAAGTCAGGCCATGGTTGACCTTGTCTTCAGTGGGGAGCTTTTCAGCCAGCTGGAGAGACAAACATATGAAAACTAGTAATAGCTGACGTTTACTGACGTTGCCTGGCTAGCTTTCATAGGGGCTATTTTATTTAGTCCATGGCAAAAAGTAGCCTGTGAAGGAGGTACTATTATAACTCCATTTTTCAGATGAGGAGACTGAGACTTTGGTGGATTATTCAACTTATCTTGGGTCCTATAACTCAAGACCACTCAAAGGATTGTCCGTGGCCCTAATTGCTTGTCAGTGGCCTGCTGCAAAGTAAGTACAGAAGTAGAGTATTAGTGTATTGTAGCAATCTGATACAGCAATTATATGTCTGTTGAGTAAAAGTATTCTTAAAAGTTGGTCTTATATTTCATATATTCATTTATTTTTCTTTTATCTCAATTTAAATGAATTTTTATCTTTCTAGTTCATCTCATTTTTACCTTTCTAGGTCATCTCATTTTTACTGAATTCCTCTGTCTTTGAGGAGAATTGGCTCTAGGACCTCCAAGGATATCATAATCCATAGTTGTTCAAGTGTCTTATATAAAATGGCATCATATTTGCATATAACCTACACACATCCTCCCATAAATCATTTCTAGATACCTAATACATGCAAATGCTATGTAAGTAGTTGTAAATATAATGTAAATGCTAGTTGTTGGTATGTTGTAATTCAAATTTTGCTTTTTGGGAATTTTCTGGAATATTTTTTCCAATATATTTGGTTCACGGTTGGTTGAATCTACAGATGCAGAACCCACAAATACAGAGGGGTGATTGTTCTTCACTTCTTTCTATTTTACAAAAGCATTGACCAACAGAATATCGGGGGAAAACAACTGCTCCTTTGCCACAGGTAGTTGAAGAAACAATGAGACAGTTTAGCAATAGCAGACCTGGGATCTGACCTGTGCAGTGTAACGCCAGAGACTATTCTTGTCCTCAGGATTGAAAGATGACTGCCACCCCTCCAGGCTCTGTATCTGCATTCCAAGGAGCAGGAAGGGAAGGGAAAGGGCAAAAGGCACAGGGCAGCTAAGTCACACGGCTTCTTATAGTTTGTCTGTCAGGTACAATTTATTCCCTAACTCACAGCCTTTGTTCTTCATATTTTTCCTCTCCAGATATCCACATAGCTTGCCTTTCACTTCATTTCCAATCTGCATTTGAGAAGAGGCTCTCCTAAGAGAAGAGGCTGTCTCTGGACACCGTGTCTAAAATAAGGCCACTGTCCATTCACTCCCCAGCTCTCTGCTGTCCAACACCATAACCACTAACCACTTGTGCCTAGTGAGCACTTGAAATGTGGTTGGTTCAAACTGAGATGAGCTAGAAGTGAAAATATTATATCAAACCAACTGGTATGATAATATTTTTAACATACTGTATTAGGTTAAACAAAATATATCATTAAAATGAATTCCATCTGTTTCTCTTTACTTTTTTAAATGTGACAACTAGGAAATTTGAAACTGCAAATTGTAAACATAAGAAAGTCTTCCCAAATGGGAAAGACTAGAGATCTCTTCAAGAAAATTAGAGATACCAAGGGAACATTTCATACAAAGATGGGCACAATAAAGGACAGAAATGGTATGGACGTAAGAGAAGCAGATGATATTAAGAAGAGGTGGCAAGAACACACAGAACTGTACAAAAAGATCTTAATGACCCAGATAACCACAATGGTGTGATTACTCACTTAGAGCTAGACATCCTAGAGTGTGAAGTCAAGTGGACCTTAGGAAGCATCACTACAAACAAAGCTAGTGGAGGTGATGGAATTCCAGCTGAGCTATTTCAAATCCTAAAAGATGATGTGAAAGTGCTGCACTAAATTTGGAAAACTCAGCAAATTTGGAAAACTCAGCAGTGGCCACAGGACTGGAAAAGGTCAGTTTTCATTCCAATCCCTAAGAAAGGCAATGCCAAAGAATGCTCAAACTACTACAAAACTGCACTCATTTCACACACTAGCAAAATGATGCTCAAAATTCTCCAAGCCAGGCTTCAACAGTATGTAAACCAAGAACTTCCAGATGTTCAAGCTGGATTTAGAAAAGGCAGAGGAATCAGAGATCAAATTGCCAATATCTGTTGGATCATAGAGAAAGCAAAAGAATTCCAGAAACACATCTACTTCTGCTTCAGTGACTATGCTAAATCCTTTGACTGTGTGGATCATGACAAACTGTGGAAAATTCTTCAAGAGATGGGAATACCAAACCACTTTAACTGCCTCCTGAGAAACCTGTATGCAGGTCAAGAAGCAACAGTTAGAACTGGACATGGAACAACAGACTGGTTGCAAATTGCGAAAGGAGTATTTTAAGGCTACGTCACTCTGCTTATTTAACTTACATGCAGAATTCATCATGAGAAATGCCAGGCTGGATGAAGCACAAGTTAGAATTAAGATTGCTGGGAGAAATATCAATAACCTCAGATATACAGATGACACAACCCTCATGGCAGAGAGCGAAGAGGAACTAAAGAGTCTCTTGATGAAGGTGAAAGAGGAGAGTGAAAAAGCTGACTTAAAACTCAACATTCAAGAAACTAAGATCATGGCATTTGGTCCCATCACTTCATGGCAAATAGATGTGGAAACAAAGAAATAGTGACAGACTTTATTTTCTTGGGCTCCAAAATCACTGCAGATGGTGACTGCAGCCTTGAAATTAATAGATGTTTGCTCCTAGGAAGAAAAGCTTTAACAAAACTAGTCAGCATATTAAAAAGCAGAGACATTATTTTGCTGACAACTAACTAGACTAGGCAAAGTTATAGTTTATCCAGTAGTCATGTATGGATGTGAAAGTTGGACCATAAAGAAGGCTGAGCGCCGAAGAACTGATGCTTACAAACTGTGGTGTTGGAGAAGACTTTTAAGAGTTCCTTAGGCAGCAAGGATATCACACCAATCAATCCTAAAGGAAATCAATCCTGAATATTCATTGGAAGAACTGATGCTGACACTGAAGCTCCAGTACTTTGGCTACCTGATGCAAAGAACTGACTCATTAGAAAAGACCTTGATACTGGGAAAGATTGAAGGCAAAAGAAGGGGATGAGAGAGAACGAGAGAGATGGCTGGATGGCATCACCGACTCAATGGCCATGAGTTTGAACAAGCTCTGGAATATGGTGAAGGACAGGGAATCCAAGTGTGCTGCAGTCCACGGTGTCACAAAGAGTTGGACATGACTGAGCAACTAAACAACAACAAGAATACACTATATTAAAAATATTATCTGATAAAATAAAAAAATATTATCTGTTTTAGCCCCTGACACTGCTTTATTTCCCTTTATAAGGGTTATTGCCACCAGACATTAGATGACATATTTCTATTTCATTTATTTATTATTAGCCTCTCCCACTGGAATGTAAGTTCAATTATGTCAGAGACTTTATTTCGTGTTCACCACTCAAACCCCACTGCCCAGAACAGCACCTGGGTAGGGGCTCCAGCTCCGTTATACGAATCCATGAAAAATGAACAAAACCAACTAGACTAGAAAGTCTTTTGGGCCCTTTCATCTTTGTGATTGTATTGTTTGTATGTCTGACAATGGCCTAAAAACATGTTTGTATAAAAGGTGGAATCAATGTGTGTATTCAAACTTTAATCTATACCCTCCAGGGAGCTAAATATTCAGTGTCCTATTTAGAAATCCACACTGTAGTGGAGACTGCTTAAACCTTTCAAACAGAAATCTATACCAGGGATTTCTTTATTTTTTTATAATTTTATTTATTTTTGGTTGCACTGGGTCTCTATGGCTGTGCACGGAATTTCTCTAGTTTCGGGAGCAGGGGCTCCTCTCTAGCTGCAGCGTGCAGGCTTCTCACTGCGGCGGCGTCTCTAGTTGCAGAGCATGAGCTCTAGGGCATGCGGGCTTCCGTGGTTGTGGTGCACGGGCTTAGTTACCCCGTGGCATGTGGAATCTTCCCAGAGCAGGGGACAGAACCTGTGCCTCCTGCCTTGTCAGGCGGATTCTTAACCACAGGACCACCAGAGAAGTCCCCAGAGGGTTCTTAATTAACATGAGGAATGTTAAAAATAATTATTTGCTGTTGGAGAAAGAGAAGTGCTCCAAGTAGCTTATCTAGAACGACTATACAGTTCAGTGTGTTTGCAGAACAAGGTAGACGAATCAGCAAATTTTAGCATGCACTGTACATGAAGTGTGCTTGTGGGATTCACCCTTCCTACTTCTTAGACTTAAGAAGAGTTGATTGTAATTTTTTTCTGCCTAACTTGCTGATACAAATCTGGTAGACTTTGATCTAAGACCCACTTCCTTAGTAGCATACCCCCAGGTAGCAAGGTGAGGAGGATCAACTGTATGCCCCCACTGTGACTCCATCTACCTGTGATCACTAGGGGCTGCTGATATTTATGAAAAGAAACTGACAGTTGTTAAGCCAACAGACTGGCTGAGGCCTGGTGATAAGAGATTTCTAGACCTCATTCCAAGTGCTTCATCTTCAAGTTCTCCCTCCAAGTAACACTGTTGCTCAGACGATGCCTGTCTGCACTTGGGCTACAGTGCTTCTGGACTCTTCCATGCCTGTTACAACAAGCTGCTGCCAGGGCGGCAAGCAGCACGTCTGCAGCATCAGCGGTCAGGAGTGAGTTGCTTGGTCTGAGCCAAATTTTTAGAGACAGCTGACATTCTCACTGTCAGGCCCCTGGAATTAGCCATGGGCCTTTATTCCCATTTTGGTGAACAGAGAGATTCAGTTTGTATTAACTCAGGGTAGGCCCGGCCCCAGGTTCCTAGCCCAAAGGCTACCACTCTTAGCTGTCTCAGGGTGTCACAAGCGGGCTGTGAATACACAGATACACACACACACACATACACACACACACACACACACACACCATTGTCTGGGAGCTAAAGACTTAATGTTTCTCACAAGCATTTACCATAGTTTGTTGCTGTTGTTCAGGCACTAGTTCGTACCAACCCTTTGTGACTCCATGGACTGAAGCATGCCAGCCTTCCTTGTCCTTCACTATGTTTGCTCAGATTCATGTCCACTGAGTCAGGGATAAATCCATTTCCTTTTGATTGTGCTACTGATGCCATAAAAGAGTTTCTGTCAATATTTGAATCCATAGATCCTAAAGAAACAAATGCTATAACTCAGTGTCCCCAGTACTCAAAAACTTAATGCTGATGAACTAATGATAAACCTTTGAGCTACAGGAGAGTTTAAAGAGCAATAAGATCAGTGATTTTCAAAATTTAGGGTTGGGCAGGGGGGCAGCATCTTAAAAAAAAAAAAAAACTAAACTAAAATACAATTTTAAAAAGAGAGAACAATGGAAATCCAAGAAGTCTCCTTACACAAGCAGATACCCAGGGGACGAGCTTACCCCAGATGTACCCTGGCAGATCTGAGCTGAGACACCCTGTCACTCACACACCATGAATATCTGCAAACCCTGCACCCCTTCAACTGGGGGCCTACCATCTCTCCCTCTGGAGGAGCCATCCATTCATTCCATCACCCCACAAACCTTTATGAGGCCCTGTGTGTGCCAGGCAGACAAGGGCACAGTGGTATCATGGTGGAACAGGCAGTGACCACTCGAGGGAGCCAAGGAAAGGAAATGAGGTGACCCTTGAAGGTGGATGAAGCGAGAAGAAAGAGTGGGGCTGGAGGCAGCAAGAAGGCCGTGAGTTCTCCAGGTCAAGGGAATCACATGCAGAGGGAACAGCTATTATAACCAGGCATGTGACAGAGATATAAGTGCTTTGCATGCACACAGCCCTCTGGGGTAGGTACTATGATTTGCTCCATGTTGCAGATGAGAAAATGAAGGCACAGAGCAGTTAAATAACTTGTCCAAGGTCAGGCTAGAAAGAGGTGGAGCCAGGGTTTGAGCCCAGATTGTCTAGAACTATAGTCTTTGTGCTGAACCTCTGTACTGTGCTGCCTGAGAATTCAGAAAAGCAAAACAAAACAAAAAAAAAAACAAACAAGTCAGTCAGGTTCAGTCAAATGCTGCAGCAGACCCAGAGGGAAGGCTAGGGAGGCAGGACTTTGTTCTTAGTGGTGAGGAGCCTGAACTTGATCCTGAGGGCAGTGAGAGCTACTGAAGTGTTTTGGTTTTTTTTTTTTTTTTTTTTACTTTTAATTGGAAAGTAATTGCTTCACAATGTTGTGTTGGTTTCTGCTGTACAACAAGAGTCAGCTATAAAGTATACATATATCCCCTCCCTTGTGAGCCTCCCTTCCACCTCCCTATTGAAGGGTTTTAATTAGAGAAGTGAAATGAATAGATTTCACTAAATTTCCTGCTACAAAACCAGATTCTTTTTTAGAAGATCATCATTATTCCCACAATTTCTCACCTCTTTTTTACCTCAGTCACTTACAGAAGGTCAAGATACCTTCTAAGTCAATCACCAACGCACTGACCTTAGCTCCATGTCCTCTGCACATCTATTAGTCTGACCAATTGCCACCCTGCCCATCCTTTCAGCAGCCTCCCCTCCTTTATCCTTAATCCCTTCTTACAATCTTTCTCTCACCTCTTGTCCTGTCTAGTGTCTGAATTTGCCCTAACACTTTGCTCCCATTGCTGCTACCTGAAAGCAGATGACTTTTTCTTTCTCTCATACCCTGCCCATGTCACACAACCAGGAGATAGGATGAGTATGTGTCTTGCTTCCCATGGACACTTCCAAATCATTTTATTCCCTTCTCCTTTAACCTCTCTTCCATGGAGTTTTATTTCAGTAGACTTTACCTCCCCCCTCCCCCGCCTACACCCAGCTCTTCTGGACTACCACCCTCTCCAGTCCATCTTGTCTCACCCTTGCTATTACATTTCATTCAACTGTTACCATCCTTGGTTACCTCAAAATTCCTATGGCTTATCCATCCAGTACCTTGGCTGCTTGTCCTTCAGCCAACTCACACTAATGACCCTTTCTTCCATCCTACTTAGCTATCATCTTCCTCAATTCTATCCTTTGACATTGTGAAGCACACTAACTGTGTCATCTCTGAAACTTCAACCTCAGATATCCCACTCTCTATGTTCTAGCTTACTTGATCTGATCCTCTAGTCCTGTAAGTTTCAAACTCATAGAGATCTTCCATGATTATTAACCTTGGAACTTTCTCATCAGTTACCTCACTCTTACCTCCCTCAGCTTAATGGTTCTTTCTTACAACCACTTTCCTGCAAACTACCCCCAACAGTCTTATCTGCCAAACACCAACCTTCCAGCACCCAAGCAGCTGTGGGTTCTTGACTAATCCACAGATTATGACAATGGGATTCCTTTCACATTTATGAACACAAATCTCATGTAGGTTCTCACCACTGACTGGCAAGATACTTATCCAGTATCTTCACTTCCCAACTCTTTCCAAAACTATTGCTCACTTTTCTTCATTTCCTCAAACTTCCTATATTGCTCCTCCCTTCAATCTCAGATGATAGCTCTGACTTGTAGTTCAGTGAGAAAAAAGAGAAACAGTCCAATCACATAGAAACTGCCTCATCTTCTCATTGATAAAACTTCCAACTTAACCCTAAATATTATTTGAAAGGACTGATGCTGAAGCTGAAGCACCAATACTTTGGCTACCTGTTGTAAAGAGTCAACCCATGGGTAAAGACTCTGATGCTGGGAAAGATTGATGGCAGGAGGAGAAGGGAGTGACAGAGGATGAGATGGTTGGATGGCATCACCAACTCAATGGACATAGGTTTGAGCAAACTTCAGGAGATAGTGAAGAACAGGGAAGTCTGGCATGCCACAGTCCATGGGGTCACAAAGAGTCGGACATGACCTAGTGACTGAACAGCAACAACCAACCTAACCCAATCTGTGCTCATATTCTGCACATTTCCTCCTGTTTCCATGGAGGGCACATCCATGCTTCAGTCTCAGGTCAGCCCATCCCAGATCAGCCCATCCCTCCCCTCTTGCCTTCTCTTGGACAGTACTTCTGTAAGTATCTCCTCTCTTTCCTGCAGTAATCTTTTCCTTTCTATTGGCTCACTGCACTTTCCTTTCCTCTCCCCCTCCCCTACAGAGGGTTAAGAATCAAGGTTCTCAAAAAATAAAAACACAACAACAATAACAAATATGTTTTAGCTTCCCATTCCCCTCCAACTACAGTCCCAAGCTCTATTCTACTTCATTTAGAAGTGGTTCTCCACAGCTGCTATCTGCTCTGCTGCTGCTACTAAGTCCCTTCAGTCGTGTCTGACTCTGTGTGACTCCATAGACGGCAGCCCACCAGGCTCCCCTGTCCCTGGGATTCTCCAGGCAAGAACACTGGAGTGTGTTGCCATTTCCTTCTCCAATGCATGAAAGTGAAAAGTGAAAGTGAATTCGCTCAGTCATGTCCGACCCTCAGCGACCCCATGGACTGCAGCCTTCCAGGCTCCTCCGTCCACGAGATTTTCCAGGCAAGAGTACTGGAGTGGGGTGCCATCGCCTTCTCTGCCTGTCTGCTCTATCCTACCTCAAATGCTCTTCTCCCCTGCCCCCATTCCTTCTGAGCTTCTAGCTTTCCATCTCTCTTGAGATGGCTCTTGGCAAAGTGGCTGGTGACCTCTGGGTAACCAAACCCAGTGTTCACTTTGCTCTTACTAGAATCTGCAGCACATTTCTGTTTACCAGGTCCTCCTTCCTGGAAAAAAAAAGAAAAAAAAGTTTTTTTTCTTTTGTAGTTTCTGTGACAGCAAACTTTCCTGGTTTTACCCTCACTTCACTGGTAGCTCCTTCTTCATTTCATTTGCTGGCTTTCTCCTCTTTGATTTTAATGTTGGAGTTCTTTTCTTTACTCATTCTCCCCTTGATGATCCAATTCAATCCCATGGTTCAAATACCAATTTAAGTCTGTTTCCTGAACCTCTATTTCTAGAACCAACTTCTCGGCTGATTCTGAGATTCATATCCCACTGCCTTCTTGACACTTCCATACGGATAACAAATAGACCTTCAAATTTAACATGGTCACAGCACAGTCCTTCATCCCCTGCCACCATGGACTTCGCCAGGCTTCTCAATTGTGGTAAATGACAGTATCACCCACTTGATTACTCAAACCAAAACCAAAAGTGGTCCTAATTTCCTCCCCTCCCTCATCCCCATGAGCTGGTGTTTTTCCCTTTCTTCTCCAAAATATTCCCAGTATCCATTCTCTCTACTATGACTGATAACATGCTCAATCAAGTCTGCAGCATGTTTCAACTTGACTATTGCAAAAACATTCCTAATTATGCTCTCTGCCTCTTCTCTTGCCCCTCCTCCTAGAATCGATTTTCCATACTCCTACCAAATTACCTTTGAAAAGTAAAGCATTTGCACCTTAAATCTTCCAGTGTCTTCCCATCCGACTTAGAGTAAAATCAACACTCTGGTCCCAGCTCACAGAGTCCTGCATGATGGGTTCCCTGCCTACTCTTCCCCTTGTTCACGTTGTACCATTTGGTGACCTTTGGACTTGGACTTGGAAGGTTGTTCCAGTCTTAGGACCTTAGCTCTAGCTCTACTCTGCCTAGAATGTTCTTCCTGTAGATCTCTGTATGTGTGGATCCTTCTCAAGTTTCAGGTGAAGTATAGCATCTTTAGAGAGGCCCTTCCTCAACATCCAACCTAAAAAATCATCCTACCACCATACACACGTCATTTATATCACACTGTTTTGTCATCTTTTCATCAGAATTATTGAAGAAAAAAAAGACCACTTGACAATTTTCTATTTATAATGTTTATTTATTGTCTGTCTACTTCCCTCTCCCCATACCTGTCACACATACACTGTAATCTATACCTTTTCCTGTTCACTAACCTAGAAGAGTACCTGATACTCAAAAGCATACTAGTTGAATGAATGAGTTATAAACTGTGTTTTACATTTCAAAGTCCAGAATCTGCACCTGTAGCTAGATGTACTGTGAGAGGGAAGCATGAGCAATCAAGAGAAAAATTTTCAGACAAAATATGAAAAGGCCTGCAAATGAGTAATTTAAAACCTCTCAAAAGGCAAATGCAGGAGACCTGGGTTTGATCCCTGGGTTGGAAAGATTCCCTGAAGAAGAGAATGGCAATCCACTCCAGTATTCTTGCCGGAGATTCCCATGCACAGAGGAGCCTGGTGGGCTACAGTCCATGGGGTTTCAGAGCCAGACATGACTCAGCAACTAAGAGCAACAAATAGAAGTCCAGGACTAGACAGCTTTACTGGTGAATCCTACCAAATATTCAAAGACTTAATACCAATCCTAAAACTCTTGCAAAAAATAGAGGAGGAGGGAACATTTCCAAACTCATTTCATGAGGCCAGTATAACCCTGATACCAAGCCAGTTAAGGACACAAGAAAAGAAAATTACAGGCCAATATTCCCAATGAACATAAATACAAAAATCCTCAAAAAATATTAGCAAAACAAATTCAATAGTACATTGAAAAGATCATAACCATGATTAAATGGGGTTTATTCTAGGAATGCTAATGTGGTTCAAAATACATTAATTAATCTACTTAATATACCACATTAACAAAATGAAGCATGAAAAAATATTTGATTATCTCAATAGATGCAAAAAAAAAGCATTTGACGAAACTCACCATTCATTCATGATAAAAACTCTCAACAAAGTGGGTATAAAGGGAATGTACTTCAACGTAATAGAGACCACATATGACAAGCCCACAGCTAACGGCTAACATCATACTCAACAGTGAAAAGCTGAAAGTTTTTCCTCCAAGATCAGGAACAGGATAAGGATGCCCACTCCCATAACTTTTATTTAACATAGTACTGGAAGTCCAAGCCAGAGCAATTTGTTAAGGAAAAGAAATAAAAGGCAGTCAAATTGGAAAGGAAGAAGTAAAACTGTTACTATTTGTAGATAGCATGATATTATATGTAGAAAACCATAAAGATTCCATGAAAAAAATTGTTAAAACAAATAAAATCCATATACAGAAATTTTTTGTGTTTCTATATACCACTAATGAACTATCAGAAAAAGAAATTAAGATAATAATTTCATTTATAATTGCATCGAAAAAAATAACAATATCTAAGTATAAATTTAAACAAGGAAGTGAAACACTTATACACTAATAACTATATATAAGACATTTTGAAATTGAAAAAGACACAAATAAATGAAAAGATACTCCATGCTCATGGATTCAAAGAATTATTGCTGTTAAAATGTCAATACTGCCCAAAACAATCTACAATTCAATGCGTTCCCTATCAAAATTCCAATACATTTTCCACATCAACAGAGTAAACAATTCTAAAATTTGCATGGTACCACAAAAGATCCCAAATAGCCAAAGCAATCTTGAGAAAGAAGAACAAAACTAGAGGCATCATGCTCCCTGATTTCAAACTGTATTACATAGCTCTAGTAATCAAAGCAATGGCACCCCACTCCAATACTATTGCCTGGAAAATCCCATGGATGGAGGAGCCTGGTGGGCTGCAGTGCATGGGGTCGCTAAGAGTCGGACACAATTGAGCGACTTTACTTTCACTTTTCACTTTCATGCATTGGAGAAGGAAATGGCAACCCACTCCAGTGTTCTTGCCTGGAGAATCCCAGGGACAGGGGAGCCTGGTGGACTGCCCTCTATGGGGTTGCACAGAGTCAGATACGACTGAAGCAACTTAGCAGCAGCAGCAGTAATCAAAAAAGTATGGTGTTGCCATAAAAACAGACATATAGATCAATGAAAGAGAAACAGAGCCCAGAAATAAATCCACGCATAATGGTCAGTTAATTTACAACAAAGGAGCTAAAAATATAGAATAGGGAAAGGACAATTTCCTCAATAAATGGTGCTGGGAAAACTGGGCAGCAATATGCAAGAGGATGAAACCAGACCACTATCTGACACCACACACAACAATAACACAAAATGAATTAAAGATTGGAATGTAAGACCTGAAACCAAAAACTTCCTGAAAGAAGATAAAGTAGGTAAGCCCTTTGACACTGGTCTTGGCAATGGTTTTTTTGGATCTGACACCAAAAGCAAAGGCATTAAAAGCAAAAATAAACAAGCAGGACACATAAAACTGAAAAGTTTCTGCATGTCAAAGGAAACCATGGACAAAATGCAAAGGACACCTACTGAGTGGGAGGGAAAAAAATGCAAATCATATTAGCAGAAAAACACAAACAATCCAAATAAAAATGGGCAGAGGATCTCAATAGACATTTTTCCAAAGACATACAAATGGTCAACAGGCATGTGAAAAGGTGTTCAACACTAGTAATCATCAGGGAAACGCAAATACAAACCACAATGAGATATTGCCTCACAACTGTTAGAACAACTATCATCAAAAAGGTAAGGAATAACAAGTGTCTGTGAGGAGAAAAGGGAACGCCGTACACTGTTAGTGGGAATGTAAATTGGTGCGGCCTCTATGGTAAATGGCATGGGGTTTCCTCAAAATATTAAAAATAGAACTGCTGCTGCTAAGTCGCTTCAGTCGTGTCCGACTCTGTGCGACCCCGTAGACGGTAGCCCACCAGGCTCTGCCGTCTCTGGGATTCTCCAGGCAAGAACACTGGAGTGCGTTGCCATTTCCTTCTCTAGTGCATGAAAGTGAAAAGTGAAAGTACAGTAGCTCAGTCGTATCCAACTGTTAGCGACCCCATGGACTGCAGCCTACCAAGCTCCTCCACCCATGGGATTTTCCAGGCAAGAATACTGCAGTGGGTTGCTATGCCCATCTCCAAAAACAGAACTACTATACAGTAAATCCACTTCTGGGTATTTATCCAAAGAAAAGGAAAACAGTAGCTTAAAAAGATATGTGTACCCCATGCTCATTGCAGCATTATTTAGAATAGCCACGATATCGTAAGCTGTCCATTGACAAATGAATGGATAAGGAAAATGGGATATATATATTATTCAGTCATAAAAGAAATAAAATCTTGCCATTTGCGACAAAATGGATGGACTTTGAGGGCATTATGTTAAGTGAAATAAGTCAGACAGATAAATACTGTATGATCTCTCTTGCATGTGGAATCTAAAAGCAAAAAATAAAAATGCAAGCTCATAGATAACAAAGAAGAGATTGGTGGTTGCTAGAGATGGGGGTCAGGGGTTGGTGAAATGTGAGTCAAATGGTACAACTTTTAGTTATAATATAAATGTCATGGGGATATAAAGTACAGCATGGTGACTCTAGTTAATAATAGTATATTACATATTTGAAAGCAGTTAAAGCATATTATAGAAGTAGTCACTACAAGGGAAAAATAACTCTAACTATGTATAGTGACAGATGTTAACAGATATTATTTTGGTAGTTATCCCACAATATATACAAATACAGAATCATTATGTTGTACACTGAAAATAACATAATGTTGTATGTCGATTATACTTCAATAAAAGATATCAGTTCAGTTCAGTTCAGTCACTCAGTCGTGTCTGACTCTTTGCGACCCCATGAACTGCAGCACACCAGGCCTCCCTGTCCATCACCAACTCCCGGAGTTCACTTAAACTCATGCCCATCGAGTCGGTGATGCTATCCAGCCATCTCATCCTCTGTCGTCCCCTTCTCCTCCTGCCCCCAATCCCTCCCAGCATCAGAGTCTTTTCCAATGAGTCAACTCTTCACATGAGGTCGCCAAAGTACTGCAGTTTCAGCTTTAGCATCATTCCTTCCAAAGAACACCCAGGACTGGTTGGATCTCCTTGCAATCCAAGGGACTCTCAAGAGTCTTCTCCAACACCACAGTTCAAAAGCATCAATTCTTCGGTGCTCAGCTTTCTTCATAGTCCAACTCTCACATCCGTACATGACCACTGGAAAAACCATAGCCTTGACTAGACAAACCTTTGTTCACAAAGTAATGTCTCTGCTTTTGAATATGCTATCTAGGTTGGTCATAACTTTCCTTTCAAGGAGTAAGCGTCTTTTAATTTCATGGCTGCAATCACCATCTGCAGTGATTTTGGAGCCCCCAAAAATAAAGTCTGACACTGTTTCCACTGTTTCCCCATCTGTTTGCCATGAAGTGATGGGACCAGATGCCATGATCTTCGTTTTCTGAATGTTGAGCTTTAAGCCAACTTTTTCACTCTCCTCTTTCATTTTCATCACGAGTCTTTTTAGTTCCTCTTCAGTTTCTGCCATAAGGGTGGTGTCATCTGCATATCTGAGGTTATTGATATTTCTCCTGACAATCTTGATTGCAGCTTGTGCTTCTTCCAGCCCAGCCTTTCTCATGATGTACTCTGCATATAAGTTAAATAAGCAGGGTGACAATATACAGCCTTGACGTACTCCTTTTCCTATTTGGAACCAGTCTGTTGTTCCATGTCCAGTTCTAACTGTTGCTTCCTGACAATAGGTTTCTCAAGAGGCAGGTCAGGTGGTCTGGTATTCCCATCTCTTTCAGAATTTATATATAGAATATTTATTGCAATAAGAAAATATACTACTTATAATATAATTAAAATCAGTGCATGTAAAGTGAAGTTGCTCAGTCGTGTCCGACTTTTTGTGATCCCATGGACTGTAGCCTACCAGGTTCCTCCATCCACAGGATTTTCCAGGCAAGAATACTGGAGTCGGTTGCCATTTATGACAGTACAAATAATGGCACAATGGTATGATAACATTATCACGTTGTAAGAAAAACAATATGCAAGAAAAAGATTCTCAACTTTTACCATATTTCAGATTTTTTTTAAAATCAGTTTATTGTTTTCCTGGTGTTCCTGCATCAAACTTAGATTCTCAATGTATTAATAATAGGAGGAAAATGTTATTTTTTTTATTTTTCCAGTTTTTTGAATTGATTAATTTATTTTTGACTGCACTGGGTCTTTGTTGCTGTTCGAAGGTATTCTCTGATTGCAGAGAGCAGGGGCTACTCTCTAGTTGCAGTGCACGGGTTTCTCATTGCAGTGACTTCTCTTGTTGCGGAGCACAGGCTCCAGAGCATGAACTCAGTAGTTGCTGCTCATTGGGCTTAGTTGCCCCGAGGCATGTGGAATCTTCCCAAACCAACCAAGGACTGAACCATGTCCCCTGCATTGGCAGGTGGACTCTTAACCTCTGGACAGAAGTCCAGTAGTATTTTTTGAATGTTTAAAAAAAAAAAAAAAGAAGCTTTTCAAATAATTAGAGCTTAGAAGGATTGGGATCTTCTAGAAAGGGGAAAGGTTTCAAGGAACTATTATTTAGCACCCATTACAAAAGTTTCTCTCATTCTCATAACAACGCTATGTGGTACGTATCATTATGTACCCCTATTTACTTTCAGAGAACCAGGTTCAGAGAGGTTAAGTAACTGGCCCAAAGTCACACAGTAGGAAGCAGGAACTGAACCAAGGATGTTTAATTTCATAGTTTATGCTTTTGACTACCATACTAACTTGACCCCCTTACTTTATCTCCTCAAGTCTCAGGGTCTTCAACTGCAAAATGAGGGCAATGACATGCTTCAGAGGTTGTCATGAGTAATGGAGAAGATATTGCATTGAGATGCAGGAGGTGTAAGAGACACGGGTTCGATCCCCGGGTCGGGAAGGTCCCCTGGAGGAGGGCATGGCAACCCACTCCAGTATTCTCACCTAGAGAATATGATGGACAGGAGCCTGGCAGGCTAGGGTTCACAGGACTACAAAAAGTCGGACATGACTAACGTGACTTAGCACGCACTTCATGCATGGAGAAGAGTTTAGCCAGTGCCTGGCACATGGAGTACACTCATTATCTATTTGTAGTTATCAGTATCAGTGTTGTCCAATATCACAGAATTAACGTATAGGAGAGCTAAGAGGTGAAGCCAGGCCTAGCTAATTCCTAAGCCTGTGATTTTCCCATGGAGTTGGTGGGCACTAGTTAGATCTGCTACAGAAGGAAAGATATTCAAGGATAGACAATTTTCATAGTCCCACCTGATTCCAAGACCATATAGTGTCTACCTTTATCTTCATGGGTCAACAGCAGTTAGGGTTAGTCGGGGTAGGAAAGATATTCCTTCATCCTCCCCTACTTCGAAGTGGCCATGGCATTATGGGAGCTCAGGTGAGGGCTCTTGGTTTGACCTCAATAGTCAAACCCAGCTGGGTGTGGATACCACTCCTCTATCAAGTTGGGTGAGTAGCAAGTTCCTTTGTCACCTAAGGCCTTGACTCTTTTATTTATAAAATGGGGATAATAACAGGACTTAACCTCATGGATGGTGAGGATTAAAAGGGTTAATACACATGAGTGCCTGTGCCCGTGCCCACAGAGCCTGGCCAGTGTTCAGAGTGGCCTCATCTAGCTGGTGCCTCTGGTTATTATTCTCATCCGGGAACCCAGGGTGAGCAGGGCATTGTTTAAGGACCCGGGAAGCCATGTTTGTGCAAAATTCACTTCCTATTGTTGGCCTTCCGATTTGCAACCAGCCAATTTAGAATTTGCTCACATGTGTTAAGAGCCAGGACGTGAAAGGGCTTGGATCCCTGTGCAGAACACATAATAAAGCAAACAAGTTTTGCTGTTCCTGTTTTTGAGCTTCAGGGAAAGACCAAGGGCTATTTTTAGCTGTGGTAGGTGTGGGTTCTGGGGAGGGCACAGGGGCCGTGTTTGTTACATTACGTTTTAACATAATACAGAGTTACCCAGCTCAAGGGATCTGTTTTGGGTTGTTTTTATTAATCGAAGAGTGTTTTTTTTTCCCCTAGTTGAGATGGTCAGACTTCGTGGGTAGCAAGTACATGGGGCCTGATACACAGATTTAACCTAACAAAAATAAATCCTTTGTTTTATCAAGTTTCCATGAGGTATCCTAAAAACAAGGGGAAAAATGTCATAAATACAGCATTGCTTTCAGTTGAGTAATTGTTGTTCTCTCAGGAAAAAAATAATTTGTCGTTATGCTATTGTATATCTCACACAAATAAACTCTGGAAGAGGGTTGTGTGATTCAGGAATAAGGCACGAGCAAGACTTTCCCCTGGAAATTCTTGAGTACTTTCAGCTACAGACAAGACATCTATCTTTCTCCTGAGATGAGAACAGACACAAGTGGTGGGGGTGAAAATTAATTACATCAAGCACAGATAATTTGGGTTTCAGATATTAGCATCAAAATGTATAGTGCAGGGGTGGAATAAACAATATTCTCCAAAACCAGACCTCATAAACTCACTTCAGAGACATTAGCTGAGTGCCTAGGATGGGCCCGCCATATGAGATGCATAAAAGAACAAGACAGATTCAGCTCTTTCCTTAGGGATCCCACAGCTCAGAAGGAAAAATAGATAAGAAAACACATAATATGAAGGGTGCTCTGACAGGGAGAATAGCCTCCTACAGTGACTGGATAATTTCCAAGTTGCTTAATATTCCTGAATTGCAATTGCTTCATCTCTGACATGAGGCTATGAATTTCTGTGAAAGATGGCAAATCAAACATCTGTGCATATGGTTAAAACAAACAAAAAACTCCCATGTCCTCTTTCCCACACCACAAAAGGAAACATTAAGAAAGAGGAAAGCACAGGACCCAGAAATAAGGAGCTTTAACCTAAGAGAGCCATAAGAAGGCCCAGGATGACGGTGGAGCATCCCGGGATGACAGCTGTGTACCAGGCTCAGAGGCCACCTGTCCAGGTCAGAGCCGGTCAGAAGGCCCCCAGAGAGACTGCTTCAAAATGAAAGCATTGATAGAAAAACGAAAGCACTGATAGATTCCCACATGTATTCGAAATTTCTCAGAAAAGATTTATGCAACTGCCAGACAGGTTTGAGGTTGGATTAGAGCTAAGTACACAGAAAATTAAGCAAGCTTGGGGGGAAAAAAAAAAAAAAACACGCAAGAAAATGACTCCACGGAAAATTTAAATTGTTCAGGAAAATAAAAAATCTAGTGTGTTAGATGACACAGTTGTGAAAATGCTGACCTGGCTAAAATTAAGTTGCAGCTATATTGGGAAGATAGGAGAACAGGGAGAAAGTGTGTGTGTGTGTGTGTGTGTTGCACGTGGGGTGGTGGGTTGATGTCAGCTAAATCCTCGTCTTCCCATGGAAGAAAGCCAGTAAATGATGCCTGAAACTGAGAAATCACAAAGTAGCAACATAAGCATGTTTTTGAGAGATATGGAGGTGAATCACAAAAAAAAGTCAGCTGAAGTGTTGACAGTGGTGTCTCTGAACCATGCGAAACTGCACTGTGTAGGTTTGGGGAAAGAATAGGGAACAGGGATGTAACGACCATCTCTTATATCAAAACATGTAGGACATTCTGACTCTTTAACTACCTGCACATATAAACTTACTTACTTACTAAAACTCAGCTTTAAATTACAGCCACACAAGAACAGAAAGTGCTGGAATTCCTTGTTGTGTTTGTTAACAATCATAAAAGTCATGTGCACATCTCATGAAAACTTTTCTGAGAAAGAACTGCTATCACATGGTGTGCCAGGCTGACGGGCCCTTCATGTTATTTCTCAGATTTGCAAAGTCAGCTTGTTGATAAAACATCGTTTGCTTAAAAATAGGAGGCAGGCCAATAACAGTACTTCCCCTTATAAGGTGGTGAAGAGGGTCAAATGAGAAAAGGCATCGACAGCACAGTGCTCTGTAAATACTGGCAAGTGGTCCGGTGTGTCCTCCTCCTCTCTGCTCTAATTATCTACTTATCTCCAGGTGACACCTTAGAGCCAGGGGGAGAAGGCGAGTGCTCTCTTTCCCTCGTACACTGTCTTACTTAACTCTGGCTGCCATAAGAGAATGCCAAGTGTTGGGTGGGTTAACAACAAATCTTTATTTCTCACAGCTCTGGAGCCTGAAAGTATGAGATCAGGAGGCCAGCATAGCTGGGTTCTTAGTCAAGGCCCTCTTCCTGATTGATTTACAAATTGCAACCATCTTTTCATTGGACTTTACATGGCAGGATGAGTGGGGATAGAAGAGAGTAGGAGGAGGGAGTTGGGGAGAAAGACATGAGATGTCCCTTCTTATAAAGGCACTACTTTTATGAACTAGTTACCCATCATGAAGGCTGTATTTTTATGAACTAGTTACCTCCCAAAGGCCCCATCTTCAAATCCCACCACATTGTGGATTGGGGTTTCAGCATACAAATACAGGGGGAAAACAAAGATTCAGTCTATAGTAACCATGTGAATCTATAGAACTATAGATTCAGTCTATAGTTCCAGGCTGGATGGCTGGAACGTCAGATGTGGTGGTGAGCCAACTGGGACCAGGCCAACAAGGGCTACCACCCTGAGGATAGACATGTCCTGCTGCCTAGCCCCCAACCTCCATCTAATAATGAGAAAGAGATACACTTCTATCTTGTTTAAGCTCCTAGCAACTGTCATATTCTAACTAATACTCATCTTAATTTCATTAATATCAGCAGTGGTTCTGGAAGTACCAATTACTTATGGTGTCCTGAGAGGGGATACACATCTCAGAGCTGGAGACCTGAAGTCCTGACATGCAGGCAAAATGGAAGGAACTATTAGGCAATCAGGCAAAGACAAAGGCAAGAATATTCTTGAAAGAACAGCATAAAGATGGCACTGAAGATGGGAAGAACGTATTGTTTGGAGAACAGGTGACAGTTGAGGGTGAACTGGGAAAGAGAAGTTGCAAGAAGCAAGGCCAGTGAGTAACAATGCTATGGCCTTTTAGGTCACATTCAGGAGTTTCAGCTTGCATTCAAGGACAACAGGGAACCACTGAAGGAAAGGTTTTGTGATTCAAATTTTAACTGATGTGTTTGTGGTATGGACAATGGAGTCAGAAAAGATGGAAGCAAGGAGACTATTTCAGTAATTAAAACAAGAAATAAAAGGTGGGTCACCAGGGATGGGGACACAAAAGCAGATTTGTGCAGGTTCAAATGATAAGAGGTAGAATCTGACTCAACACGAAAGTGGAGGGGGAAGCAGGCACAGAGAATTAGGACCAGATTTCCAGACTCTCCAAGGCTGGGACAGGGATAGGAGGAGTGGTTTTAAAAAGGAACGTGGAAGATGCTGATCTTCGTTGCAAACATCCAAATGCTAAAGTTTCAAGGGCAAATAGATATTTAAGAGAGGGTATGGGGGTACCCATGGATTTGAACTCAATCCAGAATCAGTCTTTTCAAGCATTTTTAAAAAGTGAGGGATTTAGGGTCCAGTGGTCTTAGTGGTCCAGTGGCTAGGACTCCATGCTCCCGATGCAGGGGGCTCAGGTTTGATCCCTGGTCAGGTAACTAGCCACCACTACAACACAGCACAGCCAAATAACTAAACAAATAATTTTTTTTAGTGAATTAGGAAGGTGATAGGGTAAACACTACTGCCAGCAGAGGGAACTGAAGCCCAGAAAGACCCAAAACCTGCAGCCAAGAAAGCTAATCCCTTAGTTAGATCATACAATTAAACACAACATACAACCCGGATCTTTGCAGAACTACTTCTCTCACTAAGTCAATTATTTATTCACCAAACAATAACTGAGGACCCAGCTGTGCTTTGCGCAGAACTGGGAGTTGCAAATACCTAAGGCAAACGAGACAAAGTCCCACTTGAATGACTTCTTTTATTGAAGAGGCTCTTCCGACTGGGGAAGACAGAAATTCAGCCAACAACAACACCCCGGAGAATGTCAGGTAGCGAATAGCAAATACTACAATGAAAAGAAAGCAAGACAAGTACGATCAAGAGCGACGGGAGTGATGGGAGATACTTGGACGATCGAGAAAGACCTCTCTGAGGATGTGTTGTGAATAACAAGATGAGCCAGCCATGCAAAAAAAAAAAAAATCCAGGAAAAGAAGGGACCTGCCTTTGCAAAGGCCCTAAGGTGAGATGGGGCTTACTGTGGAGGTGCAGTTGGAGGCCTGTGTGGTTGGGGTTTGGGGTGGAGTGAGCCTAGGAAAGAGTCACAGGAGATGGGGTCAGGGAGTGGGGTGGGGGTCAGAGCAGGGGGCTTGCAAGTTAGAGCTTGGATTTTATTCTAAGTACAATGGGAAGTCATCAGAGCATTTTAGGGTTTTTTCTACTTTTAACAAAAATTGAGTCATTCTATTTATCTCTCTGAGCTTCGCAGATGGCTCAGTGGTAAAGAATCTGCCTGCCAATACAGGGGACACAGATTGGACCCCTGGGTTAGGAAAATCCCCTGGAGTAGGAAATGGCAACCCACTCCAGTATTCTTGCCTGGGAAATCCCAAGGACAGAGGAGCCTGGTGGGCTACCATCCATGAGGTCACAAAAGAGCTGGACACGACTTTAGCAACTGAACAACAAACCTCAATGAATCTATATGACCAGTGGTTCTGGCTGCTGCGTGGAGGGCAGACTTTGGCAGGATTAGAAACAACAATGAAAAGCCATGGCGCCCTCCTGTTCTAGCTCCACTTCTCTGCTGTCTGTCATCACAATCTCCACTCCCTCACGATGACCGAGAGACGTGGGAGTTAAACCCCAGTTTTCAATGGGGATTTGATTTCTATATCCTTCCACAAAGCCGAGCACAGTTTGGGGCATGTAGCTGTTCCTTTAATAATATTTGATGTTTGATTAATAAGTTAAACAACCCATTGACTCCATTTATTCAAAGAATCAGGCAAACCAATTAAAAGGCCTCAAAACAAAGCCCAGACATAGCAGCTGTTTGCCGGCCCTGGTCAGTTGCTTGACCAAGAGGGCCTGTCAAGCTAAATCAGCAGGGCAAAGCCAAGAGCTCACAGTGACACAGAGTTCCCAAGTCTGCCATTGTTCTCTCCTCCCGGTCTTAGGCTACAGTTTGTGTGTCTCTAGGAGCCTGGAAGAAAACAATAACAATCTTTTTGTTTTTCCTTTTGAATTTTTTATTTTGTATTGGGGTATAGGTGATTAACAACGCTGTGATAGTTTCAGGTAAAAACGTTCTTTTTAAACCTGGTATTTCCAAGTCTTCAGAGGTTTGTCTTTCTTCAGCATCTTAGGTACACCCAGACTTAGGTGTGGACGAGCAGCTCACGCTAGGCAGAGTGTGGCTCACACTTTATCTGCTTCCTTCCGGATTCACTAGTTAACACAGGATCTCTGGACTTTCCTCTCAAAGGCCTGAATCACCCCCAGAAGCCCGGGAAAAGCATGGTCATACTCAAGGTGGCAATGCCAACCATTGGATCATTGCCATCCTTGCACAAAAGGCACAGCGCCCTCGAACTGCCTGTTTAACACAGCCCTCCCAGAGAGCCCCACCTGGCCCTTGCTGAGAAAGTTTAAGATTCCATGACCTGATGGTCAGGTGTGAAGCCTTCACCTGGAATGGGTTTCTTATGTAGAGTAGCCTTTAACTTGCAACCTGGAGTGAGAAGGTGAGTGAAGCTGCTGTCCATGAGATTTCCCAGGCAAGAATACTGGAGTGGGTTACCATTTCCTTCTCCAGGGGACCTTCCCAACCCAGGGATCGAATCTGAGTCTCTTGTTTCTCCTGTATTGGCAGGTGGATTCTTTACCACTAGCGCCACTTGGGAAGCCTATTTATATAATAATTTTAACTAATTGATTTAATTTATTTAAATTTTAATTAATCTCTTTAAGTAACATTAAAAATTAAAGATTCACTTTTTCAGGTGCATTGCACAGATGTAGAACTTTTTTTGCAGGATCTTAGTTCACTGACCAGGGATGGAACTTGCACCTTTGGCAGTGAAAGCACAGAGTCCTAACCACTGTCTGCCAGGGCATTCCCATGATATAGAACATCTCTGTCATTTCAGGCAGCCCTATTGGACAGCTCTGGTCTAGAAGACCCACTAGGATAAAGAATAAGGCATCTTAGTGCCAGGTTTTCAATTCCTAGTTCCAGCTAAGTGTGAAGCTCGGCTGTGTATATCTCCTGCACTGTATTCCATGAGATCATTTGTGCCTTTATAATTTCCATCTACCACCTCTCCCATCACTACCGTTTTCATGAGCTAGTTAGAGTAGATTTTGGTTCTTATTTTAGCTTTTTATATTCAAACGAATCCTAACTAAGAACATACTTTGATATTAGTAATTAAGAAAAACAGCAACCAGTACAATTTACTGAGTTCTTCTGTGTGTGAACACCATACCTTAGCATTTTACCTGCATGTTTTTATTTAAACTTCACAAGAACTTCATAAGATAGATCTTTTATCTCCATTCAACAGCTGAAGGAACCAAGGCACAGAAAGGTTAAGAAAGTTACCCAAGGTCTCAGAGCCAGTAGGTGGCAAAGTAGGGATGGAATCAATCTTCCATCTTCCATGATTGGTGTGTAGGTACCTGGCCTAACTTTTAACCATGGAAGTGAAGTGAAGTTGCTTAGTCATGTCCGACTCTTTGCGACCCCATGGACTGTAGCCCACTAGGCTCCTCCATCCATGGAATTTTCCAGACAAGAGTACTGGAGTGTGAAAAGTGGCAGGTCCCCCATCCCGGGACATGGTGAGTAAGAATTAGAAGTCTGAAACTTCTTTAGAGATCTATGGACTCTGGAACACCTACTTAGGGCAGCTGGTCTAGTTCCAATCATCTCTCTGCCTAGCTTTTTTTTTCTTTCACTAAAGAACAGGAAGTTTGAGAAGTAACAGGCCATGGGCACAGGCTGACCCTGCTGGGAAATAGCTCATGGGGAGAGCAAACTGCATGTCCTGTGAACCCGGGGACCAGTCAGCATAATTCCCTGATGCTGGGACTTCGGTCCCAGAACCTAAGTCGTATGCTGCTTGGAGTCGGAGCCAAGTTTAGAGGGGGGAGGGGAGTGAGCACATACTTCTCTGTTAAACTCCATTTCCCATTTGGTTTGGCAGCTTGTTTTTAATGAAATGAGGCCAGTCCAAGAATTCCGTGTCAACACGGCTCTTTTTACCGGAACAGCAAATGCAGCCCCCTGGGACCTGGCTCTATCTCTGGGCAGACATCAAAACCAGCTCCTTTTTCCTTTGAAATCATAACAGTCTTCTAAGAGTGATCCACTTCCTCACCTTCCCCCCACCCCTTGAGGAAGAAAGTAAGGGCCAGGGCTTGTGGGCTGCAGCACCCTCAGGATTTATGGTTGGCAGAGAAAACCTCAGGGCTGGCCAGGCTGAGGGGTTCCTGGACCCTGCTGTCACTTTTCCCTTTCTTGTGTGTCCAAGGCCTCATGGTTCCTTCCTGCCTGCTTGTCTCCTGTCCAGGACCAGCCTGATGAGTAGGCAAGGCGTTTCCAACCCCCTCGGCACCCTGCCTTCACGCTGTGACTTCAGGGGTGGGGGCACTGTAAAAGATGCTGCCACATCAAAATCCTTCCCCATCCCCGTTCACTGGCCAAAGCCTGAGGCATCTGTCAACCTTCCGTAACTCTCCAGGGTTCCTCTGCTTTGGGTCACTTTTTAGGGGCTTCAACACGTGAGATCCCAGAAGGAGGTAGGAGGTAGGGCAAAGGGTAGGAAGAAAGCAGACACATTTGGGGAGGGAGAATAATCGTGATTAGTGGAAAGTTAAAGGCGGATTGTTGGTAAGTGGTAGGTACTGATGGGGCGTTTATTGCAGATAAGGTTCTCTGCAGGAGAGAGGAGGTGAAAGAAAGGCTTTTCATGCCCTATCCCCTGGGGCACGGGATGACCTGGCTTCGGGTCACTTTCTCTAGGAAGGCTTCTGTGACTCCTGACTCCTGACCCCAAGACAGCTCTGTGGTCCTCCTCTGTGTGCTCATAACATCCTGTGCTTCTCTCCTTTGCGGTTCTAACCACCCAGTCATCACCTCTCCACCTTCCTGCCTTCCTCCTCCCTATTTCCTGCCACGCACCCAGCACTCCTGCATCTACTTAGTGAGGTTAGCAGACACCCCCATTATTTTGAGGGAATGAAGGAATACTAGCTGCTCCTTGCAGTGAAGGTGAAGGGGTGGTGGAGTTATTGCTGCTCTAACTGAAGGGGATGCTGTGATCCACAGAGCAGGTGGTGGTTATGCAGCATGCCTGGAGCGTGTGAACCTGGGCTCCATCACTTCCTAGCTGTGCGTTTGGGCAAGCTATTTCATCTTTCTGTACCTCAATTTCTTCATTCATAAACTAGGGATGATAATAATACCTATCTAAATTTTTGTGTAAGAAATGAATTAATGTATTTAGAGTCCTTAAAGTTGGATACATTGTAAGCTCTTAATAAATGTTAGCTTAACAGAAATTTTAAAACCCTACAAGAGTCAGGTTTTTAAGCCATCACCATTCATTGCTGACTTGCTTTGTTCCCACCTCACTGGCCCCCTCCTATGGCTTTAATACAATGGCCCAGCCTTGCCTCACAAGCCTTTCCTCTGGACTCAATCTGAAAGAGCACACTCCTTTCCCTGCTTTGGGTTTCATCACTATACTTTACAGTATACATCCAGGCACAGCACCTTTGCATTACTTTGAGTTTTGTTTGTGTCCACACAAAAGGCAGGGGCCTTGTTTTATTCACTGTATCATTCCTAGTGCCGAGTATAGTGTCTACCACCTAGGAGGTGCTTAGCAATAGTTGATGGATGGGTGGATGGGTGGATGGATGGATAGGTAGATGGATAAATGAATGGGTGGATGGATAGATGAATGGATGATGGATGGATGGATGGGTAGATGGACCCACTGACCCCCTTTGGGAGACTTCTATGGCCATTTCTTCCTGCCTCCCCTTCTTCAATCTCCCAATCACACACCCTCATGTGCAACATTATCTCCAACTTGCATTCTACCACACTTGCTCTCTGGGCCCCTTCCCCTCAGATGGTCATTTGCCAAAGCCATATACTGTCTCAGGAGGCAGGGTCTCCTCACACAAGCAGTTTGGAATTTGCTCACTAGTCCAGAAAGTTCAGCTACTCAGCATCAGCTATTAATGAGACACAGTGAATAAGACAGACAGTCCAATGAGAGAGATAAGTGAATGGAGAGATGATTACATCTTCTTTGAAGCTGGTCAGAGAGAAGCCCAGTGAGCACAGGGCCACCAAGGAGGGGCCCATGACATGCACCCAGGCCAGGAGTCCCCCTTCGACCCAAAGCTAGGCTGCACCACAGAGCCTCATCCTAAATAAAGCACACGTACTGATGACACATAGCTAGTCTGTCAGATTTCTCCTGATCTGAAACAGTACTTGGAGAACCAGAGTGAAACTGAAAATTTTTATCAGTCACAGGAGTACAGATTTGACATCATCAAAGAAATATTTTCAATACCGTGGGGAAGGGCAGGCAGTGTAATTAGCCGTGAGAAGAATACTTCCCGCTTTCGAGGGTGGAGAAAACCTGGGCTCCAGGTGCTGTGGGCCTTGAATGGGGGAGGAGTGACTCAACTCACAGATCCCTGCTGGGAAAGGAACGTTTTACCAAACTCCCTCATCTGTAAATCACAGACTCAAAGACTGGTGGGTTTTTTTTTATTATTATAATTAACTTTTATAGTCCCAGAAAACTCCTGCTGATCATAATTCCTTGATATGATCTTTTAAATAATTTTCAAAATTAGACTGTGATGGGTTGAATTTTGTCTCTCCTCTCCCCCCATTTTATATACTGAAGTCCTAACCCTCAGTCCCTCAGAATGTGACCTTATTTGGAGATGAGATCTGTACAGAGGTAATCAAGTTAAAATGAAGTCATTCAGGTGGGTACCAATCCAGTATGACTAGTGTCCCTCTAAAATGGGAAAATTTGGACACACACAGGCACTGAGGGAAGAAAATGTGAAAAGACATAGAGGGAAGGCAGTCATCTACAAGCCAAAGAGGGGGGCCTGGAACAGATCCTTCTGCCCTCAGGAGGAGCCAATCCTGCAAAATCTTGATTTTGAACTTCTAGCCTCTAGAGTTGTAACATAATAAATTTCTGTTGTTTCAGCCACCCAGGCCATGGTGCTTTGTTATAGCAGCACTAAGAGTAAATAGCAATTTTTCTTTAGACCAAGACAGAACAGAACCTCATCTATGTCCTTCCTAATCACTGTTGAATTCAAGGATTGTTTAGTTCCTCTGTGGGAATATACACATTGTACGTATTTCAAACCTACGATTTGGCACAAGACAGAGAATAACAAAGCCTTTACATTTGTGAAGGGGCTGGTGGAGTGTTAGGCATATAGATTCAGTTCAATTTAACAGATATTTATTGACCCCTCCATGTGCCAGGTACTAGGCTGGAGACACAGAAAGTGTAATCCCTGCTTTCAAGGAACTCACAATCTGGTAGAAAAAGTGCAAGTGTGTAAATAATTACACTTCAGAATGATATGCACAGTGATTGAAATGCATAAAGAATGACACCAGGGGACTTCCCTGTTGGTCCAGTGGTTAAGATTTGCCTTCCAGTGTAAGAGGTGTGGGTTTGATCCCTGGCCAGGGAGCTAAAATTCCACATGCCTCTTGACCAAAAGAACAAAATATAAAAAGGAAGCAATATTGTCACAAATTCAATAAAGACTTTTAAAATGCTCCATGTCAAAAAAAAAATAAATGACATGAGGAAAAAGTGCCTATCTCAAGGAATGGGGGCCAGTCAGAGAAGCTTCTCAAATCTTTATTAATAGAGAATGTTATGTAAATTATGGTATATTCATATAATGGCCATCCTAGGGGAATCACGCAACTGTTAAAAAATGAAGTAGAATTATATATACTCTTATGGAAAGATCTTCAAGGCATTAAGTGAACTAGTTAAATGGGAGAATAATGTACATAGTATGGTACTATTTGTGTCATCAAGAGAAGGATATATGAATAGTTACCTAGATTTGTGAATGCATAGAAAGAACCTGGAAAAAAATGTAAAAACTAGTAATATTAGTTACCTGAAAGGATGGGGGAGGAGCGCTCAGGAAACTTGCCCTGGATGCCTGAGATGACTATTGGAGATTTCATCTCCCAGAGAACCCAGCTGTATTCTCCGTCCTCATGCCGTTTCCATCCAGCCAGCGTATCTGTTTACACTGCGGCCCTGTCTGCAGATCCTCAGTCATAAGCACACTGTTTGCCTTGCTGGACTTATAGCAAAGAGCTTTGGATTCAACAGCAGGCAGAATTGGTTCCACATCCCCAAATTTTCACTCACCAGCTGTGTGATCTTAAAAAATATATATCTTTATCCTCTGAGCCTCAGTTCTCTCATCATGGGGTGATCATAAGAATTTAAAAAGGTAATACCCATTGAAAGTGAAAGTGAAGTCGCTCAGTCATGTCCAAGTCTTTGGAACCCCATGGACTATAGCCTACCAGGCTCCTCTGTCCATGGGATTTTCCAGGCTAGTATACTAGACTGGGTTGCCATTTCCTTCTCCAGGAGATCTTCCCGACCCAGGGATTGAATCTGGGTCTCCCGTGTTTTAGGCAGATGCTTTACCATCTGAGCCACCAGGGAAGATAGGTTTAATAAATCATAGCTTTAAAAAAGATAAATAAGAGGAATCAATCAATATTCAACTGATCCCCACTGAAATCAAACCAGCCCGCAGGTTAGGCTGCGTTAGCCTAATGCAGGTGTGTCTGCGTTAGCCACTCAGTCATGTCTAAATATTTAAATAAATGGCTCCTCTGTGGTGGGATTCTCCAGGCAAAAATACTGGAGTGGGTTGCCATTCCCTTCTCCAGGGGATCTTCCCGACCCAGGGATCGAACATGCATCTCCTGCACTGGCAGACAGATTCTTTACCATCTGAGCCACTAGGGAAGCCCCTCAGGTCATGCTTATCTATGGCCAAGTGGACTGTCTGTCTCATCATAGGTGACTGAACTCGAGTTTTAGTAAAAAAAAAAAAAAAAAAAAAGTTACATCAAATCAAACCAAAAGGAAGTAAATAATGGATTTGAAGATTTGATCAAGAGTGTTCATCTTAAATAAATAAGAGATTCTACCTTTTCCCTCGGTCCTCTCCATTCCCATTCCTCAATGCATGCATGCATGTGCGTGCACGCACGCAGGCAAACACACCTCCAAACCACTAGAATCTTGTGCAGACCTGTTCCCATGGGAAGAAAACCCAGTATGACACCATCTGAATATGCAAATTTGCTGTATCTTTTATCAGAGCATCCACCAAGAAGTTTCTTTAAAATAACGCTTGCCCTACAGCATTTAGCATATATTGAGCCCTACTGAATAAATGCAATTCACTAGATATTTATTTAGTCTTCATAATATTAAAACTAGTAGTGTAGTAGACTCTTACTGTCAGGTCCATAATACCTGACCCTGCTTCTTACATTAGGGAACTCTCTCATTCTATGGGTTTAGGGAAGAAGCAGAGACCTTTCTCCTTAAACAAAAGTTGAAAGAAAACAGGCATCTTTTCAACCCACTCCCTGGCAGCCAGAGCTCTGATCTGTACATTGGACTCAGCTATTTGGTGTCTCCATCTGGGACTTTCAACCTGGAGCAAGTGGTATAAAGACAGGAGGAAGGTTCAAGACAATCACAGCCTCACGGTTTGGAAGTCTGGTAGCAGCCTCAGAAGTGAGCCTCATAACCAGACAGTTCCCGGGGCTACACCTGGACTGTGTTCTCAGCTGCCTAATCTACCTTAGTTCCTGCCCATTTTCCACACCTGATTCTTCAGCCTTCTTGTTGGTCCTGTGAACAACCCAAAATCCTTTCAATAGCTTCCTGTTTTCCTTAAGTTAACCAGACTTGGTACCTATTTATTTGAAACCAAGAACCCTGACTGGAACTAATCACTGCAAATTATTGAGCAGCTATGAGCTAGGAATTATTCCAAGCTCTTTACATGGAGTATTTCACTTACCCTTCATAACAACCTTTGGAGAACAGAACCTGTTACTCCCATTTGACAAGTGAGGACATGGAGGCTTGAGTTAAATAGCTAACTCAATTCAACAGCTAGAAAAAAGGCAGAGTCAGGGTTCAAATCCAGAGCCATCTCATTGCACTCTCTCCTACTCAGCTCCCCTCTGTATTTGTGGATTAGTTTTACCAGTTACTCAAAGTGTCTTATACCTGATATCATGTAATCCTGACAACTCCTCGAGGCTGGAATTTTTAATACTGCCCCCCCCTTTTTTTTTTTAGTGAATGAGGAAACAGCCTCGGCAAGATTAAAAGCAACTTGCTCAAATATTTATCATAAGCCTTAAAACTGTGCATACTCTGTGATTCAATGACTTCAGATTTGAGCATGTATCCCAAGGAAATCATCAGAGGAGTGACCAAAGATTACTCACTGAGCTGTCATTTATTGCAGGGGAAAACTAGAGACCATCCTTATGTCCAGTGATCAGGAGATGGCCAAATTAGGGAATACCATATGATGGAATATTATTTTGATCATTAAATTCAATCTGTAGAAGCAGATCAGTGTCTGCTTGGGCTTGGGAGGAATATGAGGATTGACTTCAAACAGGGTCTTCAGGAATTTTCAAGAATGATGGAGACGTTCTATGTCTTGAGTGTGGTAATGATTACATGAGTGCACACAGTTTCCTGAATGCATCAAGTTATCTGCTTAAAATGGGTGCATTAAAAAAAATTATATTTATTATTTATTTTTGGCTGTGCTGGGTCTTCATATGGGCTGTATGGGCTTTCTCTAGTTGCTATGATCAGGGGCCACTCTCTAGTTGCAGAACACAGGCCTCCCATTGCAGTGGCTTCTCTTGTTGCAGAGCATAGGCTCTAGCCGCATGGGCTTAGTAGCTGTGGTTCCTGGGCTCAGAGCACAGGCTCAGTAGTTGTGGCCCATGGGCTTAGTTGTCCCGCGGCATGTGGGATCTTCCTGGACCAGGGATCAAACCCGTGTCTTCTAAATGGCAGGCAGATTCTTTACCACTGACCCACCAGGGAAGCCCAGGTGCATTTATTATAAGTAAATTATACCTCAAAAAAATTTATAAAGCTACTTCTGTAGAAAAGATTTTTATCAAGGACAATGTTCCTAAAATATTAATTGAAAAGTTTAAAAAATAATATTTACAATATATTTATTTCCATGTGTGTTCCATGCATACAGAAGAAATAAGAAGTAAATATACCAAAATAACAATAGTGGCTATCATTGGATGGTAGGAATCATGGATAATTTAGACTTTCTTTACACTTCTCTGTGTTCTTTAGTGATCAGAAGAAACAAACACTAAAAAAAAAGTTATCGACTTGCTGTATGTCATTCGAGTATCTAATAGAGAAGAGACTAGAAATTAGGACTTTGTAGCCAAGTTAATTGTACCTTCCACTATGCCTCAGAGTTTCTACTCTGTACCAGGAATTGCTGTTTTGCATGCTTTGGAAAATTGCCTATAAAACATGTTCTTGCCTGTGAGGAATGTGAACTCTGCATGGAAGGGTGAGGAAGGCGTGATTACATCTAGGGAATCAAGAGAGGCTTCACAGAGCTGGATTCTATGATGAGCCAAGAAGGATGAGTGGAACCAAGATGGGCAGTGACCAAGACTAGGAGGGCAAGAGAGTCTTCAATCCAGACTAGGGGAATCGTGTGGAGGGTGACTTTGGGGAATGAGGTGACAGGAGAATCTGGACTCCATTAGGAGGGGCCCTTGAATGAGGCCTGAGCAGTTGGGCTCAACAAGCCACTGTACAGATGCCAGAACAAGGCATCTGTAGACTAGCAGTGCTTAATCCCGCTTCCTGACAAAGATCTCTGAGTTAAAATGTGCATCACGAGAACACAAACACAGTACTGAAAAGCCCAACTTACAGTCACTTTTGGGTGCATATGACAGCTGTGCCTTACCATAGCCAGCTCAGATGTCCAGAACAGCTAGGTGGCTTAGGGCCACTCAGCTCCCTCTCCTTATCATACCAGGGGGACCCCAATGGCAGGGTTGATGGAATTTTGTATTCTGGTGCCCACCACAATTTGTATCTGTGACTGGTATAGAGTACAGAGTCAGTAAAAGGCTATGAAATGAATAAGAGAGACGTTTACATTTTAAAAGGAAATCTAAGAAAGGAAGTATTGTATAATGGTTAGAGCACTTACTCTGGAACCAGATTGCTTGATTTGGAGTCCAACTTCTTGGCTCTGTGACCTTGGGAAAGTTACTTAACCTATCTGTTCTTTGGTTTCCTGTATCTAGAACATGAGATCATGAGAGGGTCCTCTCTCCTAGGTTGTTTTGAGGATTAATCAAGTTAGTAGATGAAAAGCACTTAGAACAATGCCTGGCACATAGTGAATGCTATATAAGAGTTAAATATTATTATAAGAGATTTTTCTAGTCCAACCTCTTGCTTTAGAGATGAGGAAACTGAAGTCCAAAGAAAGGCAAGTGACTATGTTTTGAAGTCCAAAGAAAGGCTCTGCGTCTATGAATCGATACAGCTGTGGAATGAAAGGATTTATTGGTTAGCTTCTTGCCCTGTGACTGCCATTGTCCGAGATATTTTCTGGGGACCCTAAGCCATGTTTGCAGTCTTTGGGTTGGGATAAAAATGTGTATACACAAGAAACAGCTTAATACAGAATGCATTCCTAGCCAGACAGCACAGCAAGAGATAGGAGATCAGAAAATGGGAAGATTAACCTGGGCTGGCTGAGCCAGGCAGAGGCCTCTTGGATCTGCAGGGTGGAGAAATGATCAGGACAGTGGCTTTCCATTCTGGTGTGTGGAGAGTGACTGGGAGTGACTGGGAAATGTCAGACACCCCAGCTCCACAGACTCTCCCTCCACGTAGCAGTGAGAGGGGAAAGCCCTTTGGAATCAGGTAATCTGGGCTGAAATCCTGGCTATATCATTTATCAGGTGAGTGACCTATGGACAGTCCCTTGCTGTCTCTGAGCATTAGTGTCTTAATCTGTAAAATGGAAATAATGATATCCTGTCCACTGGGTTGTTGTGGCACCAAAAGAGCTGGTACACTGAGAGACACAGAAGATTAATCAAGATTAATCGCTTTTCTTTGGGGCCCTCTTCTTTGGCCCACCAGACTGAGAAGTCCTTTAATACCTCTCTAATGAGGGACAGGCTGTAAGCTGGAGACAGAACAAATCAAACTAAATCACTAGAAGAGTTTTAATTACCTTCCCTTGAGACTTGAGACCAGGCCTTTTTTTTTTTTGTCCCCCTGTCAGGGGGAGGAAGGTGCTAAAGATGGAGGGAACACAAAGTTTTGGAAAAGGTGTGGTGAGGACTGCAAAGGAAAGCCCCAGGAAGGGAGAAGGTAGACACTGAGTTAGGTATGGCCAACCCCAAGTAGGGCATCGACTTTCCTTTGGTGGAAAGGAAAGGTACTAACGTGTTGAGCATGACTAAGTGCCAGGCATTGTGTTAGATGCCAGGAATACAACTTTGAACTATATATGACTCTTACTCTGTGAAGCTCCAGTCTTTCGATAGACATTAGCAGGAAAGTAAAGCATTTTAAGTCACATAATTATAATACGAACAAGACAACACAGAAGACAGAATGACTAATACTATGAGGAAGTCATATGGAAGGTGGGTTTTGACAGATGAATAGGAGTTCAATTTAGGAAGGCAATTGAAGGAAGGGCAAATGATATAAGGCTCAGCACTGCTAGAGTAAACAATGGTCTGAAAAGATGAGTTTGAGAGATGAGGCTGGGGAGGGAGATAGAGGCTAAATGATGATAATTAGCCTTTATCCTAGAGTGACTGGAGCCAATACAGGGTTTTAAGTGAAAAGAGGATTGTGTCCAATTTTTAAGTTAGAAAGAAAGCCCTGGCAGGAAACTGCAAGGTGTGTCGGAGTGGAGGCAAGCCTAGAAGTAGAATGCTGTTGAAGATGCAGTTTCTTGTTCCAGTAGAGAGCATGAGGGTCTGAACTAGGAAACCATGTGGCCATCTTCTCCAGAGCTCCTCAACCACATGCAACATTATCCTCTTCTTAATCCACAGCGTATGTTTTTCCTCACTCATGGCCCCCACCACCCTGGGCCATGTGTTGTGATTATCTGTATATTTGTCTTCCTTCCTCTGCCAGGTTGAGAGCACTTTTCTTTCTCTGAATCCCTGGAGCTGGTTCACAGTTGGCACCGATGTGTTTTGAGGGTCATGGGGTTTGCAAAGAAGGGCATAGGGTGTACACAGCATGTGGCCCTGTTCATGAGCCAAACAAGACCTCCAGGCCTTCTGTTCACTCACTTCCCTTCTGTATTTGTCCTTAATCAAACTGTGCAAAGAAATCTTAACCGCCTTCTGTATTGTTTTGTGAATCAACAGAAGAGTCTTGTATGTTTACCAACCGGTGCTTTAAGGAAATAACACATAATCAGGGGAGGAAAAACCAGCTGGTGGTAGTTGGAGTTCGCCTGCCTGATTGTTTGTTTCCCCTCTCATAAAAAAAAAAAAAAAAAAACACTTGATCTTGGTTCAGCCTAGGACAATTTTCCAGAGGTGAACTTGCCAGTTCACAAAGACACTTGCGTGGAGGATTATTTTCTCCTTTGCTCCTCCATGACTTTCCCTTTGCCTGATGCATCTGTGTGGGCACAAACAGGGCGACTGCCGGTTAACTGGAGCCGAAAGTTGTTATCACCTGACGTCTTCAGCAACAGTTTATGTAAAATGAGCTGGTTCCAGCAAGCTCACGTCCCCAGGCCGGAGCCGGCCAGCGATGGCATCCTCCGGGCGCCTGTGAGCTGCAAACCGCCAGGGGCAGAGGCCGGAGAGGCAGGCAGTGCCACTGAGGGCTGGGACTGCGTGGGGTGCTGGAGGGAGCTGCCTCCGAGGACACGTGGGCAGGGAAGTCAGGCAAGAGAGGACTGCGAGTCCCGGGCAGCACCTGTTCCCAGGGAGTAAATAATACTTTGCCCTTGTGTCATAATTCCTGCCTGTCGCCCAGCAGGCATCCAGTTCATCCTGCGCCGTGGGCCGCCAGCCTCGCACCAGCGCGCTGCTGGTTTCAAATGTGCTTTGGAAAAGAAAGCAAAAGTCCTGATGGCTTCTGCTCCCCACTTAGCTCGCTCTCCCTCCCGGACTCTCATTTCACAGCTGCCGTCCAATTGTAAGGCTCCCAGGGTGGGCCTGCCAAGTATTTGCATCTGATGCCTCCAGCTCTGGAGAGAAGCGAGGTGACCAGGGCAGAGAGCCTGAGACCACTCGGCCGTGGTCCCAGGAGGACAGGTGCTAGTGGCTGTGGCTTCATCCCATCCCCCCTTTCCTCTTCTACCCGCATTCCCCTCTCTGTTTACAGTCTATTCGCAGGACAATATTTGAAGTATTTGAAATATGGGCGTCATATCCCAAGACTGAATGCCAGGCCCATTGTGCGGAAGGAGAATTAGTAAGTTTAGAGACAGGGAAGATTAATCCGTCTGTTTGGTAATGAATCAGAGTTCCGCGATCCCTCTGTTTTGAAAGGACATCGTTTATCGGTTAAGTAATAATGCAGTGGCTAAAAACTTGGGTACTAAGGGCAAACAGGCCTGGGTTCAAATTCCAGCCTGGCCACCAGCCTGCAGCAGGATTATATTTGGGTAAATTCCTTTGTTGCATTTGTTGGGTGACCAACTCATCCAGGTTTACCCTGGATTTTCCAAGGACTGGGAACCCCCTCAGCCAGCCTGGGCACACTCAGGAGAGGACCAAGATGGGGCTCAGCTTCTGGGGTGTGAAACCTAACTGCATAAGACTCCTATGATGTTTGGGGGTTTTTTGTTCTGTTTTGTTTTCATTTATTTTTTAACTGAAGGAAAATTTTTTACAACGTTGTCATGTTTTCTGCCCTACAAAAATATAAATCAGCCATAACTATACATATATCCCCTCCCTCTTGAGCCTCCCTCCATCCCTTCACCCCACCCCTCTAGATCACTCCCTGGCTGGGCTCCCTGTGTTATACCGAAACTTCTTACCGGCTATCTATTTTACACACGGTAGTGTATATGTATCTATGCCACTTTCTCCGTTGGTCCCACTCTCCCCTTTACAAGGGAATATTGCTAAGTCACTTCAGTCGTGTCTGACTCTGTGCGACCCCATAGACGGCAGCCCACCAGGCTCCCCTGTCCCTGGGATTCTCCAGGCAAGAACACTGGAGTGGGTTGCCATTTCCTTCTCCAATGCATGAAAGTGAAAAGTGAAAGGGAAGTTGCTCAGTCGTGTCCGACCCTCAGTGACCCCATGGACTGCAGCCCACCAGGCTCCTCCATCCATGGGATTTTCCAGGCAAGAGTACTGGAGTGGGGTGCCATTGCCTTCTCCACAAGGGAATATTACTCAGCCATAAAAAATGAATGACTTCTAGTCAGTTCTAGTGAGGTGGATGAACCTAGAGGCTGTTACATGGAGTGAAGGAAGTCAGAAAGAGAAAAATAAGTATCATATATTAGCGCATATATTGGAGAAGGAAATGGCAACCCACTCTAGTATTCTTGCCTGGGAAATCCCATAGGCAGAGGAGTCCAGTGGGCTACATTCCAGGGGGTCACAGAGTCGGACACAACCTAGTGACCGACTTTCAGTTTTCAATTTCAATTTCAAACATGGTATTGGTGAACCTATTTGCAAGGAAAGAATGGAGACGCAGGTCTAGAAGACTCCTGCAATGTTTACCATGCTGCCCAGTGCACACTGAGTACTCTGCTAGCTAAGCTAGTGTGATGCCCTTTTGAGTGCTCAAAGGTCTTGGAGTACTCAAGTGACCCGGCGCCCTGCTGAGTGCAAGAGACACAGCTGCAAACATACCTGTCACTGTGTAAACACGGCAGCATTTGTGACTGGAGTCAGCCCTGTTAAGTAGCTAGTGTAATCTCTGCTTTACTGATGAGGAAATTAAACCTCTGAGGGGAAGAACTTGCCCAACATTAATAGTTAGGAAGGGAAGGACGTGGATCTTGAACCCAGCTCTTCTACGTCAAGCCCTGAGTTCTCTTGCCTTAGATCATTTCACCTCCCTTGAGGTCATTTACACCATACCTTGGCTATTGCACCTGCCTGTGCTTAAGCTGTCGCCTCTTCTGGAATGCCCTGCTCCCTGCTCTGGCCTGTCAGCCCTCCATCTCTTCACCTGGCTAACTCCTACTCTCCTTGGTACACAGTTCAGGTACCGCCTTCTCCAGAAACCTGTACTAACCCCTCTTCTGTGTCTCTGCCCTCTTAACACCCCTAGATGATGAAGCTGAAGCGCCAATATTTTGGCCACTTGATGAGAAGAGCCAACTCATTGGAAAAGACCCTGATGCTGGGAAAGGTTGAAGGCAAAAGGAGAAGGAGTGGTAGAGGATGAGATAGTTAGATAGCGTCACTGACTCAATGGACATGAATTTGAACAAATTCCAGGAGATAGTAAAGGACAGGGGAGTTTGGTGTGCTGTAGCCCGTGGGTCGCCGAGAGTTGGGCATGACTTAGTGACTGAAAGCTACAACAACATTCCTTGGGTATCTCTGCTGCTACGGTTCCCTCACTGTATCCTAATGACTTATTGATGGACTGTCTCCTGTGAGCCCCTGGAAGCCAGGGGTTTCCACCTCCCCACCTCCCCAGAGCCAAGCATGGCTCCTGACACAAACCAGGTGCTCTGTGCATGTCATGGAACTGCACTGAATTCATTAAACTCTGACATGATTTTGTACTTAGCAATAATAAAATAGCTACTATTACTTGAATCTTATGATGTCAGGCACTATGCTGAGCATATACATTACTCATTTAATCCTCACAACAAACTCATGAGGTTTGATAAATGACAAATAGGAAAATAAGGCTCAGAGAAGCCAAATAACCTGCCCTAGGTCACAGAGCCAACAAGCAGCATATCCAAACTTTGATCCAGATCTGCCTAACAGCCTCTTAACCTCTGAGCTCTTTACTATCTTCGGTACCTAACTCAGTTCCTTGCCCAGATGAGGCACTGGGCACTAGCTGACAAGGTGGGTAGATAGCATGAAGCAGGGACCAAGCTCTCCACAGGACCGCAATGCTGGGCACAGGCTCACTCTCTCTGGGCCCTCACAGCTAGCTGGGCTGTGTTTTAGGAGGAACCAGCTCCCTGGCCTGGCACCGAAAGCCCTTCTTAATTCCAGGGCTCATTTTCACCCTAATGCACCTTCCCAGCCTTTCTCATTCTCCCCGGGGCAAGGTGAGGTCTGAGAAACCTGAGGAATGTGGCTGAATTGTCTTCAACAAATTCTTTGCGGGTAAAACCTAGGGGAGTTTCCAGCTACTTTCCTCTGACTGTTTCAGCTAAGAACACCAGGATAAGCTGCAATGACTCAGCCCATGGAAAACTAGGGCCGCTGAAGTTTCCCAGGAAGTCATGTTGCTGTACACACGTCTGCAGCCAGCCAGGGCAGGAAGTCGCTGGCAGTCCAGGGTTCTCCCAGCCTCCTGGGGGGGTGGGCAGAAGGCCAGAAGAATGAGCCCAGCTGCCCAGGTGAGAGAGGCAAGGTCTGGAGGTGACCTCTCATCTGTAAGAAACCTCAGGGATGGACTTGGAGGATGGGTCCTGGTCACAGTCTTTCCTATGTAACAATGGCCAGTGATGCAGCTTTTCTGAGCTTTGGGGTCCTCTCTGTAGAATGGGGGGAAACGTACCTATTTTTAAAAGGCTGACGTGAGATTCAAAAAATTAAGGTCTGCGAGATGCTGAGCAGTCCTCACCCTGCGTAGGTGCTTGACAGCAGTAGCTCTTATTATGCGAGTAAGGAAGAGGAAGAATTACAAGTGGAGCCCCAGCGTCTGGGGTGGCCACGAGTCCAGCCGATTCCTCACCACTTCCCCTCAGAAAGAGTCTGTTTGCTGCACCACCACAGCTGTTCCCGGACTGAGCTGCACGTACCGTGTTCCCCGACCAGTGGCTCCCAAAGTGTGTTTTCTACAGGCTGGTATATGCAGGAAGGACTGGGGGGCGGATTGTCCAGAACCCATTGTTCTGCAGCCCTGGCAAGCCAAGAGTGCATGACCCTGCAACACTGTCTCAAGGGAACCTTTCCTCCAGAGGTCAGGCTGGGTCTACGCACTTAGCTATGAGGGCCTGCCTTTGAGAAATCCCTTCTGGACACACAGCAGGAGGGCTCATGAGCTCCACAGTCTTGGCTATGTCCCCTTTCTCTCCCTCCCACCCACCCCCCCCTTTTTTTTTTTGCAGAACCTGAGGCAAATGGAAAATTTGTGCTCGGGTAAAGATGTGATGTGTCTTAGATAATATCGCTTTTTCTCTGACTTTGATATATGTCAAAGAAAAGCCACATGACCTAAAATTGATAATAAAAATTTTTTAAAGTATGGTCATGTCTTCTTGTCAAGTCAATAAGTATCTATTAAGTTGATAAGTGTTTGAAGGCTGGGGCTCATGAAGCGTTTATAGATGGAAAGGCTCATGGAACTGATGTAACAGTTAAGAAATGGGAGCTTCAGGAGGAGAAGTGACATTCTGAAGATTATCAGCCAGGTGGGGGGGGGATTTAATCCAATACACTGATCTTTGGTTTAATTCTCTCTCCTCCTCCTCCTCCTGCTTCTCATGGCCACCCCATGATGTGGCTGGTACGGTGCTGGGCAACATAAGAACACCAAGAATTAAGGGGAACACCTCTGTTTTTGAGAACCTTTCAGTCTAGTAGAGAAACCAGCAGGTTAAGCAGTGAACAGATGATCCTTAATAGGATATGCAGAAGAAAGGACGAAATCATCATATGAGGCAGACATACCCTGGCTCTATCTCCTGGAAAGGTCCCACCAGTCACCATCTGTGGGACCTGGGACAGGTTACCTAGCATCCGGAAACCATAATTTCCTCACCTATAAACCTACCTCTTAGGGTTACTATGAAAGCATTTAGTGTAGAGCTTAGCACACAGTAGGTGCTTGCTAGGAAAGCATTTAGCATAGAGCCTAACACATACTGGGCTTCCCAAATGGCTCAGTGAGTAAAGAACCTGCCTGAAATGCAGGAGACACAAGAGATATGGATCTGATTCCTGGGTCAGAAGATCCCTTGGAGGAGGGCATGGCAACCCACTCTAGTATTCTTGCCTGGGAAATCCCATGGACAGAGGAGCCTGGCAGGCTACAGCCCGTAGATGGCAAAGAGTCGGACACAACTGAATTGACTGAGCACAGTAGCACATACTAGGAGTTCAGTAAATGGAAGCAAAAATAAATCCAAGTCCTACCAAAATTAGACTTTCCTGTGAATATCCCCATCGTTTGCACTGTGGATTTACATCTGGTTTTCCTTTAGTCCTCACAAGAGCATTCAGATAACTGGGGAAGATTCTGAATAAATATTCCTTAAATGGTACATGAATAATAAAATTAACAAGCACAGCACACTTATGATATGTCTGGTACTATTTTTAGCACTATCTGCTCTATGTAACTTACGTAATACATGCATTGTACAGGTACAACCATGCTATGAGCTGGATACTATTATCATTCCCATTTTACAGATAAGCAAACTGAGGTCCAGAGATACTAAGATTAAATGGGTAGTGTGTAATTTAGCTGAGAATGAAGTCATGTAAGCAGACTCCAATGTTTGTGTTCCTATGAATGAACAGTGCACCAGTGAGCATATCCCCTATTTTACAGATTCCTTCAGAGCATAACTGAATTGCCTGAGGTCACACAGCTGGTTTCATGCTAAAATGGCCATCAGATGGCAGGAGTCCACTTCCCGGCCCCCATTTGAAGTTAGGTATAGTCATATGACTTGCTTTATTTGACAAAATGTGAGTGGGAGTTGTCTATAGCACTTCCAGATGGAAGCCTTAAGAATTTGCCACCTTTCTTAGAAGTACATGCTGAAATGGGGCCGCTGCTTCCTGCATCAACGAGGGACTAAAATAGGCAGAGTCCACCGCCTACCAATGACAGCACTAAGTGAGAAACAAATTGTTATTGTGTTAAGACACTGAGACTGGGGAGGCTTGTTATCACAGCAGGACCTGGCTTCTCCTGACTGATACATAGAGAAGTAAGGACGAGAGCTTGCGTTAAGTAAATACTCCTAAACCTCCTTTTGCATTTCTTAACCCCAGCCTCCAGTGTACACTCGGGGGTTTACCCGTCAAAGGTTCCTTCCTGCAATGGGCTAAACTCAGCCTGAACGAGCTGGATCATTTATGGAATGAAGAGAAGACAGCTGCAGAATTCCAGCTCCTGACAGAAGGCTCTAGACAGACACTGACAGCTTGGCTCTGCAGGTTTGATACACCAGATATCCCCTCCCCAAAGTGCTATCTTGCATCAGTTTTTCTTAGTGAATAGAATGCTATAGAGAGAGTGAGCTTTTCAAAATGCAATCCATAGATATTGAGATTAGCACGTCTATCTTCTTAAAGCTGAAGATGTAAAGTCAAGTTTAATTGATCAATTTATATTTGACTGATTTTTAAAAGGTTGTAAAGAGTTTTAAGAATAGTTATATACCTAATAAGATTATCACTTTCCATTTGACAAACACATTAACAATAAAATGATTGATCTTGACACCAAAAATGGTCAACTACTTTTTCAAAACAATTTTGACTGGTTAAATGAATCCAACTAGAATTTTTAAAAAATGATTTCTATATGAGAGTATCCCTTATATTTAACTAATGAGAGATTATATACAAGAAGTTTCTAGATTTTAAATACTGACTTACACATATTGATTTAATTTAAAAAATCTGGTGACATACACCAAAAAGTTAATAGTGTCTCAGACAAGACGAACTCTATATTCATTCTTAGATTTTTCCGGATCCTCAACATTTTATTTCTAGGCTTTATATTTTTATGGTTTTCAATATCTTCTGATTTTTGCATAGACTAATTTTAAAATCAAATAGAACAATTAAGGTTTGGGCTGGGTTTTTTTTAAGTTGTAGTCAAAGTGTGTGTCCTTTCCTGAGATTTCCTGGCTATCTTTGGGGCCACTGGAGGACAACTTGAAGGTGAATCTGAGCCCGGCTGTGCTGAATGGTTGAGGACAGACCCACAACCACACTATGTGGGGTCAAGAGACGACCTCGGAGCACACCGGGCACAGCTTCTCCATCTCACAGATAAGGGAGCTGAGACCCAAAGAATGCATGTGCCCAGGGCCTCACAGCTAGCGCGTGGTAAAGTGGAGCAAGCCCTGGAACCCAGGTCTGTCTAACGCCAAAGGTCATGCACTTTTCACTGCTCACCAGTTTTGAGGAGTCTGAAAGCCTCTGGTTTGCATTATTGCACTGGAACTTAGGTTCAATTCAATAATAACATCATTCCCATGTTTTGACACCATCTGTATTTGCAATGCACTTTTCAGATAAAGCATATACAAATGCACAATCTCACTTGAACCCATAACAACTGGGGGTTACAAAAGACGCTGAGCACTAAAACTCAGCCTCCTGTCTTCTTGATCCCTCTTTGCGTGTTGGCACTCTCCCTCTGCTGCTGCTGCTAAGTCGCTTCAGTCGTGTCCGACTCTGTGCGACCCCAGAGACGGCAGCCCACCAGGCTCCCCCGTCCCTGTGATTCTCCAGGCAAGAACACTGGAGTGGGTTGCCATTTCCTTCTCCAATGCATGAAAGTGAAAAGTCAAAGTGAAGTCGCTCAGTCGTGTCCGACCCTCAGCAACCCCATGGACTGCAGCCTACCAGGCTCCTCCGTCCATGGGATTTTTCAGGCAAGAGTACTGGAGTGGGGTGCCATTGCCTTCTCCGGCACTCTCCCTCACCTTTACATATTCAAGTGGAAAACTGTGTGGCACCAGCCACATCTTGGTGCTTCTGTTTCTTAACTGTGTGGTTTAGGACAGATGACTTTACCTCCCTGAAACTCAGTTCCTTCCTCTGTGAAATGGGTATATTAATGTGAGTTGTCCAGATAATCAAAGGAAATAGCACAGGTAGTGTGTCCGGCCCGTGTGCATTTCCAGGCTGTAGCTCACCACGCCCTCTCACAGGGGCACTTGACTAAAATCTTTCACGGTATGCACCTTCTATTCCCTTTACTGAAGTCTTCTCCACATCACTGGCTGGTGTCCTCCACCTGCCCTTTAATGCAGGGTCAATGCAGTCTCCTCTGAGAAGCCTGCCCTACTCCTTCAGCCAAACTGAGCACTACCATTTTTGCATTGTTGAAAGTATGGTTCTTGCCACACTTCTTGCACTTTAGGCTCATGTAGCTAAGTAGGCGATTGCCTTTTCTTTCCAGCATCCACTGTGCCATACCAGAATCAAGGATCTTTCATAAGAGATAAAGCTGGATCTTTAACTTAGGCTTTCAAAGGGCTTATATATCTATTGATCTCATCATCCCCACATACACATAATGTGTATTTGCACATATGTATTTGCATGTGTATATAAAATATACATGCATATATATTTAATAATTCATCCCTAATTCTTATTCCATTAGAAGAATAGATCGAGATGTGGAAGATCTTAGCTTTTCGTCCCTAACTCTGAAAAGCAAAGGTAAAGAAATATGGAAGTTAAACAGAGGTGGATAAAGGTGGGGCTGGAGGAGGGAAAAGCTTGACAAGGGAGAAAGAGGAAGAAGATGGCTAAACATATGGTCTCAGTCCTCAGAACAACCCTGGTGTGACTTCCACTTTGTAGATGAGGCAATCAAAGTCTGTAAAGGTGACGTGCCACTCCCAAGGTCACAGAGCTTGATCAGATCCTTGCTCTGTATCATTCTGAAGCTGGCACTTCTGATGCAAAACCAGGCTGCCTTCTCCTTGCCAGGTATCTGGCAGTGGTTAGACACGTCGTGAGTTGCGAACCTCCATGTTGAATCCTGACATGCCACTTACTAGCTGGGGGACTTCAGGTGGGTTACCTCCCTCTAGGCTTCACTTTCACTTTTCACTTTCATGCATTGGAGAAGGAAATGGCAACCCACTCCAGTGTTCTTGCCTGGAGAATCCTAGGGATGGCGGAGCCTGGTGGGCTGCCGTCTCTGGGGTCGCACAGAGTCGGACACGACTGAAGCGACTTAGCAGCAGCAGCAGGCTTCTGTAAATAAAATAGGAGTGACAAAAAGGGAAGGATTGCATCATGTGGATGCTGTGGACATTACTGATCCCTAGCAAGTAAAGCAGGCTTCCCTGGTGGCAGTGATAAAGAATCTGCCTGCAAGTGCAGAAGATGTGGGTCCTATCCCTAGGTCAGGAAGGTCCCCTGGAAAGGCAACTCACTCCAATATTCTTGCCTGGGAAATCCCACAGATAGAGGAGCCTGGCAGGCTACAGTCTTTTGCTATAGGGTTGCAAAAGAGTTGGATACGACTTAGCAACTAAACAACAACAAAGTAAGTAAAGCCCTTAGAAAAGTTCCAGGTGCAGAGTTCATCCTCTATCAGCATTAGCGTTGGCCATTTAACCAGGTCTCCCCAGGAGAGGAGCAATGGCTCTGGCAGAGTCCAGCAGGCCAGGAGGAGCCCACTTCTTCATTACCCTAGACCTAACTTCTCCTTTGTCCTCCCTGCCTGAGGTCAGGACGCCGTCAGGATCCTGCTGTTCAGGTCATTATGACATAGGTTCCCATGCTTTGTGTAGGTGAGCCACTAGGGCACAGGTGGAATTCTGACGACAGGAATTATGTCTTGTGGAAAACAAACCAGTGACAGCAAAACTGCTCGGTATGCCCCATTTTGCTGATTTCTTCTCTTGAGTTTCCAGTTCATACAGCAACAGCATTGGTTTCTGCTTCATTTTCATATATCCCATCATTCCAGCATAATTAGGAAAATGCCCAGGATCACACAGCTACCAGAGGGAGAAACTGGGATTTGAACCTAGAGCATCTGAAGCATTTAGTGGCTCAGATGGTAAAGAACCCACCTGCAATGCAGGAGAACTGGGTTCAATTCCTGGGGTCAGGAAGACCCTCTGGAGAAGAGAATGGCAACCCACTCCAGTATTCCTGCCTGGAGAATTCCATGGACAGAGGAGCCTGGCCGGCTACGGTCCATGAGGTGGCAAAGAGTCAGACACAAGTGAGCCACTAACACTTTCACTTTAATCTGATTCCAGATCCTGCTTGCTTAACCACTACCCCACAGGGTCACCTTTTCCCTGTAGAATATACCTTGAGGAAAAGGCATCACCTCTTATTCACACTTCCAACCATGGTCAGTACCTACCAGCTTACTCATAGTAAAATCAGTACCCAGTGATAGACTTGTTGCCTGACAACATTAAATGTTTCCATTTAATCTCTTCTCTTCCAAGTTGATTATCTCAGGGTTGAATTAAGGAAAGGCTGAAATAGTTATGCACTCATTCATCAAACATGTACTGAATGCTTAACTTGGACCAGACTCTTAAGCTGGGTGCTGTGCTGTGCTTAGACACTCAGTCATGTCCGACTCTTTGAGACCTTATGGACTGTAGCCTGCCAGGCCCCTCTGTCCATGGGGACTCTCCAGACAAGAATACTGGAGTGGGTTGCCATGCCTTTCTCCAGGCGATCTTCCCAGTCCAGGGATCGAACCCAGGTCTCCTGCTTTGCAGGGCGATTCTTTACCATCTGAGCCACCAGGGAAGCCCAAGCTGGGTGCTAGAGGAATGAAAACTAGCAAGACAAGACCTCTGCACTCCAGCTGCTTCGAGGCTGTGTCAAGGAAGCAGTGTAGGGATTCCCAACCTTGAATGAACATTTGATCTTCTAGAGAGCTTTTTAAAAAGCACAGATGTCTGGGCTCACCTCCAGTGGTTCTGATTTAACTACTCTGAGGTGAGGCCTCAGGCCTTGTTTGTTAGGTTTTATTTTTTTAACAGTAAACTTTTTATTTTAGAACAGTTTTAGATTGACAGAATTATTATGAAAGTAATGTGCTGTGCTTAGTCACTCGGTAGTGTCTGACTCTGCGACCCCATGGACTGTAGCCCACCAGGCTCCTCTGTCCATAGGGATTCTCCAGTCAAGAATACTGGAGTGGGTTGCCATGCCCTCCCTCCAGGAGATCCTCCCAACCCAGGGATCGAACCCAGGTCTCCCACATTGCAGGCAGATTCTTCATCATCTGAGCACCAGGGAAGCCCATGACAGCATTCCTATAAACACCATGCCGAGTTTCCCCTACTATTAACATCTTACATCAGTATGGTACATTTGTCACAATTAATGGACCAATACTGATACATTATTATTAACTAAAGCCCATACTTGATTTAAATTTCCTCAGCTTTTCCCTAATGTCCTTTGTTTGTCCCAGGATCCCACCTAGAACCCCTCATTAATCATACCTCCTTAGGCTTGTCTCCTGTGAAAGCTTCTTGGCTTTGGTATTTTTTTAATTCCTCAGCTTATATTATACAACCAGGGTTGAGAACTTCTGGTCTGGAGTCAAAAGCATGAAACTTCTAAGGGTGGGCTGTCTGGGCTCAAATTCTGGCTGGGCTGTTTATTAGCTACGAGGCCTTGGGCACTAAGCAATTCTGTAAAATGGAAATATTAATAGTGCTACTCCATTAGTTGTAAAGGGTGAATGAGGCCAGTGTTTCTCAATGTTTTCACATCATAATACCCAGAGAAAATACACAGTATTTGTGTGATGTATTAACGTAACACACAAGTTCTAGTGGCATAAATCGATGAATCTTCTCACTGCCAGGGATGAGGGGCTCAAAGCTGGAGCTACCTGTAGCTCTGCTGTGCTGGGTTACGAAGTTTTGGACTGATCTGTAAAAGCATTTAGACTCCACCTGAGTGGGACCTCCATAAATATTTTCGATAAACTAAATGAGGAAGAGACATACCCGTAAGGAGCAAGGAGTAGTGCAGACTGGGGAAGTGATAGTGCCAAGGCAAAGGGCAGCGCTTTTGCGGCCCGTTTGTACTGACCTGTCGCCTTTCAAAAGGACATGTCTGGAACAGCAAAGAACCCAGTCTCTCTTCCCGATGGACTCCAGGTGACCAAACCCCAGGTCACGTCGTTACACTGTGAGGAACAAGAGCAGCCAGGCTGCTGACACATGAGGAATTCAGGGCGCCTGAAAAATTAAGTAGTGCCACTTGGAAACTGAAGATTCACTTCATATCAGGAGCCTCCTCCGAAGAAGATCCTTCCTGCCGGGTACTGCCTCTCTGGCGCCACCTCCTGGTGTCAGCTAGGTAGTTCATGACAGGCAGAACCTGCCAAAACTCTGGTTTTTGTGGGTTTTTTTTTTTTAATGAAGTTTTTGAATTAAGAAACTTAAGACTTGGGTAGGTCAAATAAAAACAATTTCTAGGGGAAAAAATAAAAACTCACAGTATAAAAAATAGTTAAACACTGTCTGGGCTATTGCAGAACCCAGAGAATATATTCATATAATTGAAAATTCTAGGTGCTTCTTTAGTGACCTTTTGAAACAAAATGACCTATCAAAATTTTAATATGTAGTCCTTGATTTTGAGGTTCATAGGACAAGCTAGGAAGTCTTCAAACCTTGAGCTGAATTAGTCCCAAGGGGAGATTTTTTAATTTTTGAATCAGTTTTTCCTCCTCTAAGAGGTAACAGCAACAGCAGCACCCACCCTCCCATCGCTTCTTTCTGGGCTTGGCGAGCCTGCAGAGCAGCCCACAGCTTCATCCGCCTGGGAGCTGAGAGACTGGGAGACTATAGCAAGCACAGCAGCTGGGAGTTGCCGATCTCCAGCAACATTCCCCTCATCTTTCCAGCCAGCCATGAATGCAGTGTTTGGATGAGTGGGATCAAATGTTCTCCCAGCATCTGCTTTTCTGTTCCTGGGCCAGGGCTGCAACCAGCATGGGGGTGGTAGGGCTTCCAGCCCCACACCACAGGCTATGGTTCCCGGAGAGGTCTTATCGCAGGGTGAGGGCTATGGTAGCCAGGGGCATATTTGTACAGTGCAAAGATACTAATCATTTTGATCCCAGCCAAGCTTTGTTATTTCAAAGTTGATCTTGGGATCAAGCTCTGGGTTCAAATGTTCCAGTCTATATTCAGTAGCAAAATGTCTTCCTCCCTCCCAAACCTCTCTTTTTCTAAGTGTGTATTTCTTAAGGCTGAAGAAATTAGAGATGTGAATGATTGTTACCTTGAGACGGTTCTGTCTGCAATTTGCCCACAAACGTGTCAGCACCATCCCTAACAGACAGTACTTGTGCCCTTGAGACCCATAGAGGTTCATCGGTGATTTAGAAATAATAATAAATACTGATGTGCTGAAAAGATTTCTTACTACTATAAAGCATTTCTGTGGTCCTCACTGGGGTCACACGACTGTGACTGAACTGAACACCTTATAGGGAGGTGTGTCAGTGGCAAGAGTTTTATAATTGACAGACTAGGGCTCAAATTTTAGCCCTGCTGTGTGACCTTGGGTAGATTGCTTAACCTCCCCGAGCCTCCATTTTCTCAGGTGTAAAACTGAGATACAAATGCCATCCTCAAAGTGTTGTTTTGGGAGAATTAAGGACAGTAAGTGCTAAACTGAATGCCCAACATGTGGTAAAAGTGCAACCTTGGGTAGCAGGACTGTGGTTATTCTCACCATAGCTTTGTGAGGTGGGTCAGACCTGCTTTACAGGACTTAGAGCTCAAGGACACAGAGTGATCCACATGAGTGTCATAGCCCATGGGGGGCTCAAACTCTGGTTCTCCAGAGCCTAGAGCCCTTTCCTCATTCCACATATAGGATGCATTCTCTCCTCTCTGCCAAAGTTGCAGACAATCAGCTGAAGCTCAGACTGCAGGGCTGGAGAAGGAGCCACAGCAGAGGACGCCACAGCAGGGAGTTCCACCAGTCAGACATGAGCTGGATGCCCGGAGCTCAGGAGCCTAAGGACCTAAACAGTGTCAACAGCAGGGAGGCCCAGAGGGGTGTGTGAGGCTGAGGGCTTGGCAGTAAAGGACAGGCAGCCTAGCAAGCAGCCAGTGCAGGCTGACTTGGGGAGCCATGCAGTGACTCAAGAGGCCAGAGGCTCGAGACAAGGACAAGTATGAAGAACTCAGAAATGGACAGAAATAGGGGGAGGAAAACTTGATGAGTGACTCCAAGATCATGTTAATTCAGGATGGCACCTGGCTTCTGGGGTGTGACAAGTGAAAAATCTCTGTCTGTGGTAGAGTCAGTTTAGATGGTCCTTTAGGGGCTTCCCTGATGGCTCAAGTGGTAAAGAATCTACCTGCCAATGCAGAAGACAGGGGTTAGATCCCTGGTCCAGGAAGATTCCCACATGCTGCGGAACAACTAAGCCCATGTGCCACAACTGTTGGCCTGTGTTCTAGAGCCTGGGAACCACAACTACTGAGCCCACGTGCCACAGGTGCTGAAGTTCACGGGCCCTGGAGTCTGTGCTCTGCCACAAGAGAAGCCACTGCAATGAGAAGCCCATGCACTGCAGCAAAAAGTAGCCCCCACTCGCCACAACTAGAGAAAAGCCTGCATGGCCACGAAGACCCAGCATAGCCAAAAAATAAAATTTCTTTTAAAAAGATGCTCCTTTAGGATTCCTTCTGATGACAAAGAAAGAAGTGTCTTTCTTTTCTTTCTTTAGCAAAACAAGCAATATTTCACAAATAGATTCCTCCAAGTCTCCAGTCAAGGGAGATTAGCTAGGAGAAGTCTAATTTGCTATGATTTAATGTGAGGTGCTCCAGATATCCATGTGATGTCCCCGTGGTGTCCACGTGTCCGTGCAGTACGAGTAACCAGAATCTCTTTCAGCTTATTTTCCAGAGAATCTGAAGTCATGTAATCTTAGCCTGAAAGGTCATCCAGCTCACATTTCCCCCCAGTACATGAAGCTTCCCTTTCAAAGTGGTCTGAACACCTCTGGTGACAGGAAGCCAACTACCCACCCAAGTCAGCCCTTTACATATATGGACAGCTCTGAATTTTAGAAAAATGTTTCCTTATTATATTCTTTAGTGGCCAGTGACAGAAAAGCAAAACTGAACCTATCATTAGCAAAAAATAAATTAACAAATAAATAAGGAATCCACTGTGCAGTAAGCCTTTGATGTGCCACCCAGATGAAGGACTTTTTTAGCACCAGCTTCTGGACAGCTGCCAGCAGGCAACTTTTAACTGGCAACCCCTTCAGGGACTGCTTCCCTGGAACCGTCTTCTTGGGACAACCCACAGCCAATGACTAATCGATTCTGGGGCATAGATGTCTGGGTCATCACCACCTAGGTCTCACCCTGGGCTTGGTCAAAGCTGTCGTCAGAACTGCATTTGGCTTGAGTCCCCGCCTCTGCTCCCTTCCTCAAAACATTCATCTCTAGGACACTCCTTAATAAACATCCTATACCCTAAGCTCTGCCTCAGAGTTTGCCTTCCAGGGAACAAAAGTGTGGTCTACTGGCTCTCCTAATTGGGAGGTCTAGAGGACATCAGGCACAGCTGGCTCCAGGGGCTCTGGAGGAGTGAGCAGGGCATACTGTCGCCCCTTCTCTTGCTTGTGTGTGGCTTTGTCATGACTTCACTTTTAGATACATCTGTGCAGCCTCACATCCAGTGAGGGGAGAAGCTTTTCCTCAGCAACTCCCTACAAGTTCAAAATGTACTTCTCATTGAACTGATGTGGGTCACAAGCTGATTCTTGGATCAGTCACTGTGGCCAGAGAAGAGGGTATATGCTGATTCTCCTAGGCCAGAATCATACAATCACCTGGATGAAGGGATGGAGTCATTCGCCAAAACACGAGGGCCAAGAGAAGGGGAGGGACGGTTCCATGAACAAGATGTGGGTTCTGGGACGAGAAGAAAGGAAGGCAGAGACCACACAGGCAAACATCACAAAGATCTACCACGATTGCCCTGTGCAGAGGTTCCCGCCCACAGGGTCACTCGGCCTCCTCCACAGGGACTGCCTGCACACCTCCCCCCACATCCTGACTGCCCCTCCATCCATCTCCCATCTTCTCTGACATGGGTTGGTCTTGAGCCCTCTCACCTCTGGGGGCATTTTCTTCTAAAAACGATCTCTTTTGTCTTTGGTTTCAAAGTGTGCTGCCCAGAACGAAATACAGTTGCTCTTAGAAGTATATCAGATAATCACGTCTCTCCTTTGGGACATTCTACTTCTGTTAATGAAGTCCAGGAGCAAAACAATGAGCTTGTCTTGGTGGACATAAAAATTTGCCTTCTAACAAGAAATACGGTTCTATTTGTCTGACACCTTGAGTTGCTTTCCCAAGTTCCAGTACGGTCATATATCTTCTCATTCCACAGTTGTGTAGTTAAATTTTTGAATAATATGGCACATAATATGACAATTATATTTATATATATATATATATATAGAGAGAGAGAGAGAGAGAGAGATTGGATATCGGAACTCATCCTGCTTTGACTTGGTATATTTTATATGACTCTTATGCATATAAAATTACATACATGAGAAAGATTACTGGACCAGAATCCTGGGTTCAAGCCCTGAGCACCAATACTTACAAGCTGTGTGACCTTTGCTGATCACTTAATTACTCAGTCTACACTTCATCATACAGATATGAGTTAAAAATATCTACCTTGCATAAGTCATATATATCAAAATCAATTATCACATAAACTTTCAAAACTATATGTATATGTGTATATACAGTATAATGTGTTTTATATATTGGGAGAAGGCAATGGCACCCCACTCCAGTACTGTTGCCCTGAAAATCCCATGGATGGAGAAGCCTGGTAGGCTGCAGTCCATGGGGTCGCTAAGAGTCAGACACGACTGAGTGACTTCACTTTCACTTTCCACTTTCATGCATTGGAGAAGGAAATGGCAACCCACCCCAGTGTTCTTGCCTGGAGAATCCCATGGATGGAGAAGCCTGGTAGGCTGCAGTCCATGGGGTCGCACAGAGTCCGACACGACTGAAGCGACTTAGCAGCAGTAGCAGCAGCGGTGTTTTATATTATAAAATGTTTTTCTTACTTTTAAGAAATGTTACAGTATAAAATGTTTCCTTACCATATGTCACAGTTTAAAAATTTGAAGAAAAACATTCCTTCCTGGCCTATACCTGTCTTATTCACCACTGCACACACACACCCACACACACACACACACACAGAGGCACACACACACAGGCACACAAACTGAAACAAAGTTTCATGAACCAAAACTCCCTTTTGTTACCTATGAATAAAGAACAAATAATAAAGTTAAATAGCAAAGATAATTGTATTACTATTCAAGTACAATTTAGAAACATTATCCCCAAATAAATAATACAAAACTGCCAAAGGCTGCTCTAGCCCCATTGCATCGATACCATAGCTCATCAGTAATCACAACCCAGACAAGGAGGAGGTGATTCCAGCAGAGTGCAGTGCATTCAGGGCTGATGAAGCTATACCTCTGGATACCACCTACAGTATGGAAGCCCCAGGGGGGACACCCAGCAGCAGGAGGTTGGAGCTGCAGAGGCTGGGGGTGAGAGAAGCCTGCACAGATGTGAGAACTGCTGGCAGAAGGGTCTGAAGAGAGAAAAAGAGACCCCTGACCTCTCGCCACTACAGCACAAGAAAAGGGAAGGTAATGTTTCCATCCTAAAATATTAAGGTGAGAACAGGTCATTGAACTGAAAGTTTGCAAGATAAAAACAAATAAACAACAACAAAAAAACATTTTGACAAAAAATGTATGGATTCTTGTCAAAAATATTAACTGGAAAAAAAATGTATACCCAAATAAAAACAAATGAAAATTCAAAACTCTTAAGATCCAAAGAAGGCAATTGTGATCAAGATATTTGATGGGTGGGATGATGTTCAAGGTTAGGCTCTCATACTTCCTTAGGGAGTAGTAAATCAGGCATAATTTATCTAATTGCTCACACTTACTTTTAATCTCAGTGGAAATGAAACTGCTCAAATTGCAAAGGTGATAAAGCTTTGAAAAACGTAGACAGGTGTGGTTGCTGGCTCCAGAAAGCTCCTCTTCTCCGTGCCTCCCCTCTCCCGCCTCCCCAGGGCCTGCCACGCTCAGCATTACTCACACCTGCAGACAGTCAGGGCCTCAGGCTGCAGCTCCCAAGTGGAGACAGGGCAGGACTATAAAAAGCACCTCAACCACAAATCAACCACCTTCCAGCTGACTCGGCCTCACACTCCACTTTCCGGCACTCCGATAATTGAGCCTCTGATTGACCTATTTCCTGGTTCGGGTCCATCTCTCTCCTGCCAGGACCTGGCTCCTGAACTTCACCCCCTTTGGCGTGGCATTTAAGCAAAGGTTTTTCTTTCTCCGCTTGGCTCCAGTCTCTGCCTCCGCCGTTTCCTCTCTGCATAATCCTTCCACACACCTGCAATTGAGTTATTGCATCAAAGGCCCTTAGATGCCAGATGATCTGAGAAGGAACACGTATTGTTGTTCATTTTTTGGATTCATTAAAAAAAAAAGTCCAAGGAGATCATAATAGACTAATTCTGAAGGAGAAAAGGGGGCTGGGGGTATGTGAGGAAGGCAGCCTCTCTGAGAGAGAGGAGTCAGAGATAGAAAAAGAAGGCTCGGACATTCAACAGGCCACATGGAGATGGAGGTCTTGGAGTGATGAGGTAAAGAAAGGAAGAACCCACAAAACAGTGTTCTTTTTTTGAAAAAAAATCTTCTTTGGCTGATTGCATCTTAGTTGGATAAGCAGGATCCTTAGTCATAGCATATGGGATCTAATTCCCTGACCAGGGCAGCCCCCTGCATGGGAGCTCGGAGTCTTAGCCACTGCACCAAAGTCCTAAAACTCTTTCTTTACATCAAAATATTGCTGATGGACTTCCCTGGTGGCACAGTAGATAAGAATCTGCCTGCCAATGCAGGGTGTAGGGATTCGATCCCTGGTCCGGGAAGACCTCATGTAGAGTGGAGGAGCCAAGCCCATGTGCCACACCTACTGAAGCCCATGCACTTAGAGCCTGTACTGCATAAGAGAAGCCACTGCAGTGAGAAGCCCGTGTACCTAGAACTAGAGATCCCCGCAACTAGAGAAAACCTACATGCAGCAATTAAGATGCAGTGCAGTCAAAAATACATTAAAAATAAATATATTTATTTAATAGTATATACATGTGGTGGCTCAGATGGTAGAGCGCTTGTCTACAATGCGGGAGACCCGGGTTTGATCCCTGGGTGGGGAAGATGCCCTGGAGAAGGAAATGGCAATCCACTCCAGTACTATTGCCTGGAAAATCCCATGGACAGAGGAGCCTGGTAGGCTACAGTCCGTGGGGTCGCAAAGAGTCGGACATAACTGAGCGACTTCACTTTCACATGTCAAAAAAAAAAAAAGACCATTGCAGCCCTGGCCTTTGGGTTATCTCAACACATCAGCTCCTTCCTATCATGTGTGGCCCCATCTGCCTGGGCAGGGTGTCTCCCACCTGGCTCCTCCTTACTCAATCTATAAAGTCACCTTGCTGGTCTCCTGCTTGGGGAGGCCCCCTGCACCCTGAGACAAGCCCCAACCTATTGTAAACCCTCATCCCACTCTTTCTTTTCCTTAGTGTCTCTGTCTCATCATGATTACTCTATTGACTCTGCCATATTTAAGGTCTCTCTTCTCCACTGGGCTTCCCAGGTGGCACTAGTGGTAAAGAATCCATCTGCCAATGCAGGAGAAGCAAGAGTCACAGGTTTGATCCCTGGGTCGGGAAGATTCCCCTGGAATAGGAAATGGCAACCTACTTCAGTATTCTTGCCTGGAAAAATTCCATACACAGAGGAGCCTGGTGGGCTACAGTCCTTGGGGTCACAAAGAGTCGGACACGGCTGAGTGACTAAGCACGTGCTCCCCTGCTAGACTGTAAGGCCTGCAGAGCAGGGATCACATCTAGCTTCACCTTCTGCCCAACTGTGGCCAATCACCCCTAGACCTTCCACTCAGGTGAGCCAATGTGTCACAGGTCCATTCCCAGAAAGTGGGTTCTGAGAGGACGTTCAGGGTGTGGGATGTTTGTGAGGAAGTTCCCTGGGGGATGACCACTGGAGGAGGGGGAAGGAGCCAAAGATATAGAGGAAGGGCAGAAGCCAAACACAGGCCTGAGGACAGCCTTGGCTGAGGCCAGGAGGCGCCCTGGAACTGGAATGACTTCCAGAGTTAGGGAGTCGGGTGGAGATGATGGGCATTTATACTCAAGCATTGTCGTTCACTAACAGGAGTCACTTGGGAAGAGGTGTGCTTGGGCAGGATGACTTTGGCTATAAAGCCACTCCTGGCTGACGGTCAAAGGTTGTCTGCTGTCTCTGACGCAGCTGAGTTAGAAATTAAAAGGTGTTCCATGATTATCTCGTTGTTGGCCATGTTTACCATGGTGGCAGCAGAAGCCGTGAAATGTGCATTTTATTCAACTCTCCATCCATCTGACCACCGATCTCACAAAGATTTGTTGAGTACCTTCTAGGTTCCAGACCCCCATTCCACGGCACAGAAATCGTCTATTCATTATACTTCCACTGGAGGTTTCTCCAAGATTGGAGAAAGTGTGTGGCGGGAATGAGGTGCTAGAACAGTTGAAAAAAAAAAAGAAAGAAAGAAAGGTGGAAGGGGGGATAAAAGGGCCCCCAAAGCAAAACCTACCCCTATGGCACAATTTAGGAAAAGGAGCATGTAACTGATGGGCACCAACTACAGAGCCGCACTCGCCATACACGCTTTCATCTCCCTAATGAGTGAGGAACAGTATGTCACGTTTCATTAAAGAGAAAACTGAGCCTCAGAAAGTTGATGGAACTTGCTCACAATCATGCAGTGTCAAATGGTACCAGATACAAACCCAGCTCTGCCTGAATGCAGGGCTGTTGCTCAACCTTTTGCCTGAAGACCTTGGCTCAGCCCTTGCTGGGAAGCCATCAACCTGGACACAGAAGGCTGAGATGAAAGTGGGCCTTGTGGCAGCTGGGAAGATACCACCAGCCAGGGATTTGACCAACCAAGTCTGAGCCACAGAGGTCCTCTCTGTCTGCTTCCCTTGTGGGTGAACCCCAACCTGCTCACTTTACCTGGCCTGACCCCTGACTGCTCTCTTTGCAGAATGAGTCAGCTCAGCCCTCCTGACCTTGGGGCTGTTACTCTGATTCCAATAAACCTGGCCACAGCCACAGTGGCTCAGCCACAAGGGCCCATAACCCTTTCTCTGACGCCCTGCCTACTTTTAGGTGAATGAACTCTCAGAGGTCATTCAGATATAGGTTTTCTTGCTCCTGTGGAAATTCCCAAGCCTCCCATTATCTGTGTCCTTTCATGAAAACATGACTTGAGTTGCTAATTGGTAAACTCCTTCAGGGCAGGATCACAGTTCAGCTTTGAATCTCAGCACCTGGTGTATTACCCAGCTAGAGCAAATGTTCACCATGCATTCATTAAAAAAGTAAAACTGATCAACACACACACAATGAGTAAGGTTACAGTCATTCCAATACTTTGGCCACATGATGCCAAGAGCTGACTCATTTGAAAGACCCTGATGCTGGGAAAGATTGAGGGCAGGAGGAGAAGGGGACGACAGGGGATGAGATGGTTGGATGGCATCACCAACTTAATGGACATGAGCTTGGGTAAACTCCGGGAGTTGGTGATGGACAGGGAGGCCTGGCATGCTGCAGTCCATGGGGTCGCAAAGAGTCAGACATGACTGAGCGACTGAACTGAACAGAAATTACTAACATGTTCCACTATTTCAGAAAGATCCAGCTTTAGAACATCTTTTATTCACTTAACAAGGACTTAAGGAACACTTGCTAAATGTCAGGTGCTAGAGGCCAGAGAGACATCACTGGAAAAAAAAGTTACAGTTCCTAACTTCATGGAGGTTACAGACTAGTAAAAGAAACCAATATTAAACAAATCATTGACCAAACGGCAGTCATTGTGATGAGCGGCACAGAGAAGCAGCCTGGTGCTATGCAAATTGCATGGGTGCACGGGTCCTAGTCTGGTCCCAGGGGTTGCAGATTTCCTATAGAAAGAATAGTCAAGCTGGAACTTAAAAGATGAATGAGAACTAACCACTTTCACGAGCTCTTTTAAACACAGAGGAAAGTCCAGAGATAATATACCAAACATCTATAAAATCACCATGTAGATTTTTAATTATTAGTATTTTGTCTTGTTTTGGTCAGAACCTTCTTTAAAAAAGAAAAGCTTTACAGACATTGTCAAAGCTCTCTTGGCCCAGTTGGAAGGAAGATAGGTGTCAATTGCATAACCACTAGATTTGTTACCCTGTTACAGAAATTTTTGCATTATTTTTTATATTTCATAATAAAAATGTTTTAAGAGATATTTTATCTAATTTGTTATTCTATAAAATGTAAAATCTAATGAGATAATTTAAAATAAGTGATGAAAGAGAAACTTTTCAAAACAAATATTTGAAAAGAAAAGTAATACAATTATGAATGATTTTCTTAATAAATATATAAAAAATGACTCAGCCAAAGAGGAAAGAAGTGCCATGACAGCAGGGAAGGTCTAAGGGATTGGAGTATGCCTATGAGGCAAGAGCACTTCGTGGACAGAGAAAGGGGACATGGGGACACCGGAGGACATTGAAGAGGAGGGTATAGCCAGGGCACTGTGAGCCGTGACAACAGATTTGCATTTTTTAATAAAAGAAATGGAACATCACCGATTATGTTTAAGCAGGAAAGTAATATAATTAGATTTGTGTTTTTAAAAAAATCTTTCTGGCTGCTACCTGGAAAATAGATTAGAGAATGTAAGAACGGACATGAGGCTTTGTCCAGGCAAGAGGCTCTGGTGTCTGGTGGAGGGAGCATGGTGCTGGCAGCGAAATGCAGAGCAATGGACAGAGGCGAGAGCTCTTCGGAAGGCTATTGGGTTGGCAGGACTTGATGACTGCCCAGTTGTGCAGTGGACTGGGGTGTTGGGGAGGTGAAAGGGAGAGGCAGAGTCAGTGAGGACACCTCCCTGATTGCCTCCTTGATCATCTAGGTAGTTGGCGCCGTCATCGTCTGAACAGGAAACCAAAGAGGAGGGGAAAGTTTAGGAGACAGCTGATGAATTCATTTTAACTGAGTCGGGCTTGTGATGCCAGGCCGATACCCAGATGGTGATAACAAGTTGGTAGTTGGATACAGGGGCCAGAGCTCAGAAGACAGATATGAAATGGGGATTCATGGTAACCACTCCCACATTGACAGGTGGCATTAAAAGCCTTGGGAGTGGATGAGACCACATAGGGAGAGATTAGAGGGGAAAGACAAAGTTAAAACTGACAGGACCCAGAGACCAGAACAAAATCTTCACGACACCTCACCATCAACACCAGACTCAGAGGAACAGGAGATCCCCACCTGTGCCTGGCGTGGATTCTCCCATGTAGGGCTGAAAACTTAGAGGATCAACAGTGGATGAAGGTCAGCCAAGCAATTTGAGAAGGCAGCCTCAGGGGATGGAGGAAGTGCTTTTTACTTACACCCTGATAACTCTGAAATAAGGCAGTCCCCTAGAGGGACACCACTGGAACTCTAAACATCCCTTGGGTGAAAGTCTCCAAGTCCACCTCCCTCCCATCCGCCTCCTGGGCATTTTTTGCAGTATTGAAATGCTCAAGTCCTAGAGGGTTGCCTCTCAAAGCTGAGGAAATCCGATTTCTTAGCTATGAAAAGAAATCTGGCTCCCAAGTGCCAGGGCTCGCCCAGAAAAGCTAACCTGTGCAATCTAGTTGGTTAAATATGAACTTGCCCAACATCAGCACATCACCCCGCTGTCAAGCCTCGAAGTCCCCAAGCTAAATTATGTAAGCTTTGTGGGTTTATTAAGAGCTATTTGTCAATTTAATAGTACAAAAACAAGGAGGAGCCAAATGCTCGACTGAGGCAGACAGATTTATGAAGAGTGTGACTCAGGTGCTTTCTCCCTGCAAGCTCCCTAATAAAATGCTGTAGTCAACTGAAGCCTATAAATGTCAGAGGAAAATTAGCTTGTACCTTAGAAGCAGCAGCTCCCAGAAAATAAATTGCGAGACTCTTGATACACACCCACCCACAAGCACATGTACATATCTACACCTGCATAATATGCGTGCACACGTGTCACTTACACGCCTGTATATGTGTACACACCCATGCAGATGTGTGCTGCTGCTGCTGCTAAGTCGCTTCAGTTGTGTCTGATTCTGTGCAACCCCATAGACGGCAGCCCACCAGGCTCCCCCGTCCCTGGGATTCTCCAGGCAAGAACACTGGAGTGGGTTGCCATTTCCTTCTCCAATGCATGAAAGTGAAAAGTGAAAGTGAGGTCGCTCAGTCATGTCCGATTCCTAGAGACCCCATGGACTGCAGCCTACCAGGCTCCTCTGCCCATGGGATTTTCCAGGCAAGCGTACTAGAGTGGGGTGCCATTGCCTTCTCCGTGCAGATGTGTAGATGTATACAAATACTTGCCGGAAATGAGAAAAGCACTAATGGGAGTATAACTCTTCCCTGTAACTAACACTCCTTTGCACAATTTACCACAATGTGTGTGTTGTGTGTGCACACACATGCACATCCAAGAAGTACAGTACATGTTAAGCAATGACAAAGGTGTGCTAACTAATCTTTCTTCCCCACAATGAAAAGAGCACATGGCTTGGCTCCTAGTATATTTACTGGAGAGGAACAGGGCTTTCTGAAGAAGGTGGCCTCTCAGCCAGGCCTCGAAGCTGGCCTGGGCTTCTAGAAGCTGGAGAGTTGGTGGGAATGGTGTTCTAGGAGAAGGGAGCAGTCTGAGCAGAGATGGGAAAGTCAAGACCTTAGACATCAGGCTTTCACTGGAACATCAGGAAAAGCATGAAGGTAAAAACGGACAAGCCCGTCAGGGGCAGGGTCTTACCATGGAGGGTCTCGAATTTGGAGTGAAATAATTTGGATTTAATCTGCAGGACATGGGGAGTAGGAGACATTTTAAAGGGTTTCTATGGGAAAGTAACATGCTCAGGATTGTTTCAGGAAGACTAATCCTGCTCATAGGCTGCTGAGAAACTGGACATGGAAAATTTGGGAGGCTGTAACATCAGTCCAGGCCAGAATTTAAAACAGTGAGATTATGATTTTCTCTTAACATGGAAAGATGTTTGCACTTAAATTCTAAGGTTAAGTCAGTTGCAAGTTGATATGTATTATATACATAATCTCATTTTTGCAAATATAAATACACAAACACCTACAATGCACATCTGTACAGGAAAAGTCTGCAAGAAATACAACCAAATGCAAACACTGGTTACTCCTGGTTGATGGGATATTGGATCACTTTTTTTAATTTGATTTTGTGTATTTTATATTATTTTTACAATGAATGTTTTCTTGTGTTAAAAGCAAAGAAAAGGAGGAGAGAGGAGGGAAATGGAATCTGCCTTTACCAACCAGAAAATCCATCCAAGTATTTCCCTAAACAATAGAATCATCCACCTAGGAACTGGACTGGGCCTCTCCCCTCATTTAATAGCCCGGAGTCCAGGTCATGGTGACCCGAGCCAGGGAGGAAGCCACCAGAATGGAAAGGACACAGCATTTCCCTCCAGAGGTTTCTAATCACAGTCAGTCCTGGCACTGGAGAGTTAGACAACCTGGTTCAGGTAAAGACTGCCAACAGCAGTGAATCTGGGCTGCAACCTGAACAGGCTGCTATGCCGCTCACAGCCTGAGAACACCTTATTGCCAGAAGAGTTCAGGGAATATTACAGACCAACACTATCACTGAGAAGCACAGAGAAACAGGACGGCGAAAGTGAAAGGGCTTAAAACTGCAGCACTTTCTCATCTAGCGCTCGTTAACCCAGACCGCCTCAGAATCACTACTCCAACTCAGCCCAACTCCACCCCTTTCGCAGAATCTCATCCAACCACAGCAAATCACGTTCTCGAGCTCTTACTGTGGACCAGGCGCTGCTCTACGGGTGGAAAAGTCCAGCGGCAATTAAAGCGGATTCCGTGGGCCTGACCCGGGGCATTTCATGTCCTTGAAGACGCGCCATACTTCTTCCTCCCTCTGCTCTTCCCGCTCCTCTCCTTCTGCCTTCTTAAACGTAGACTTCACGAAGCTGGAATTTGATTGTTTTTTTTCTCTCAGCTGTGGGCCCAGGACCCAGAACGCCTGCTCGGCCCATGGTAAGGGCTCCACGAACAATTGTTGAACCAACAGCCTTCACATGTGCTGTGTCTTCAACGGGAATCACACTTCCGCTACCGTTTTGTCAGGCTTATTCCTCTTAGCTCCTCTTGGCTCAGCTCAAATATCACTCTCTCCTAGAAGCTCTCTGGAATTCACTAGATTTTTCTGTTAATGATTCCCTTGCCATCCTTGGCTTCTTCTCTTAGCACTTACATCACTGTAATTACATAATTACTTAATCAATCTCTCCTGTAAGTATAGACACTCCATGAATCCTGGGACTGGGCTCATCTTATTTACTGCTATATATCCTCAGTTCCTGGCTTCCCAGGTGGCTTGGTGGTAAAGAATCCACCTGCCAATGCAGGAGACACAGGAGATGCATATTTGATTCCTGGGTTGGGAAGATCCCCTGGGGGATAAAATGGCAACCCAAGCCACCCTTGCCTGGAGAATCCCATGGACAGAGGAGCCTGGTGGGTTACACTCCATAGGATCTCAAAGAGTCTGACGTGACTAAGTACACCCAAACACACACCCCAGTTCCTAGCACAGAATCTGGTCCAGGGGAGTCACTCAAAGATTGCTGACTGACTGAAGGAATGCATACAATTTGATGACCATTGAATTCCAGCTGGAAGCAAAATAATCATCTTTTCTGTGGTTACTGAAGATGCTCTTGGATAGCTGTTGGCAGAGTGGGTCCCAGCAAAGAGGCTAAGCCCCAGGGCATTTTTTGCTGCCTGGTCCTGTTTCTGAGAATAAATTCAGGAAACCGGAGGATGCACTGCGGTCACTGACTCATTCAACAAATATTTAGGTGTCATTCAGTTCAGTTCAGTTCAGTTCAGTCGCTCAGTCGTGTCCGACTCTTTTCGACCCCATGAAATCGCAGCATGCCAGGCCTCCCTGTCCATCACCAACTCCCGGAGTTCACTCAGACTCACGTCCATCGAGTCAGTGATGCCATCCAGCCATCTCATCCTCTGTCGTCCCCTTCTCCTCCTGCCCCCAATCCCTCCCAGCATCAGACTCTTTTCCAATGAGTCAACTCTTCGCATGAGGTGGCCAAAGTATTGGAATTTCAGCTTTAGCATCATTCCTTCCAAAGAAATCCCAGGGCTGATTAGTTGCGGTACAAAGAAGACTAAAGCAGGCTCTGCTTTGGAGGGGCTTCTAGTTTAGTGGTGGTAATGGAACTAACAAGATAAAGCCACGGGTATGTTGACAACTGTATTAGTTTTCTAGGGTTATCATAATAAAGTGCTGAAGTGAGTAGTTTAGGAATTTATTGTCTCACAGTTCTGGGGGCTAGAAGTTCAAGTTCAGTGTGTCAGTAGGGCCATGCTCCTTCTAGAAGCATAGGGGAAGCTCTGTTCCAGGACTCTGTAATTTGGGAGTTTCTTGGCTTCCGGCAGCACGACTCCAAACTTTGCATGGCATTCTTGTGTATGTGTGTGTGCATGCTAAGTCACGTCAGCTGTGTCTGACTCTCTGCGACCCCGTGGACTGTAGCCCTCCAGGCTCCTCTGCCCATGGAATTCTCCAGGCAGGAATACTGGAGTGGGTTGCCATTCCCTTCTCCAGGGGCTCTTCCCGACTCAGGGATTGAACCCACGTCTCTCACATCTCCTGCATTGGCAGGCAGATTCTTTACCACCAGTGCCACCTGGGAAGCCCTCTTGTCACGTATGTCTGTGTCCAAATCCAGTCATATTGGATTAGAGCCCACCTTAAATGATCTCGTTTCAACTTGATTACCTCTATAAAGAGCCTATCTCAAAATAGAGTCACACCCTGAGATACTGAGAACCAGGACTCCAGTACGACTTTGGAGGAACACAATTCGGCCCAGGACAGAGCCAGTCTGAGAGAGGTCTGCACAGAAGTGGGGCAATAAGAAGAGATAATCCACTCCCAAGGGGTGGGGTGGAGGGTGAGGAATGTGCATAAAAGGCTTCTCAGATCATGGGAAACTTGGACTGAATCTTAAAGATGGAACGGGTGTTTTTCAAGTCATGTGCGTGTGGAGGTGCAATAGGGTGTGTAGCACAGAGATGGTGGGCAGGAACCAGGGGTGAGGGGTCCATACTTCGTTCCCAGAGGGCATGAGGGATTTGAGTTGCTGGGCTAAGACCCATGTGTCACTGTGGTCCAAGGGATATCTTCAGGGGAGGCCCACCAGCTCTCCCCTAAGAGACCCGAGAAGGTTGCCTTCACTGCTTGGATGAGTTGTCCACCTACAGGGGACCTGTTCTCACTAGGCTGGGACTTGATTCCACTGGTCCTCCCCCGACCCCCACCCCGGGGGCCTTCTTCTCCAGGCATCCCAGCATTCAGCAGGCTCACACACAAGACTGATGTATAAACCACAGGATGCCCATGCATGAAATTCCAAAGGGAAAAACGATGGTGGGCAGACAGCACACTCTGGGAGGGAGATCAGATCACTCCTTCCCTGAAGGCAAATCCCCGGGAAGGCCAAGTTGTCACGAGAAAGCCAGTTGATTCACCTATAATGAGAAAATCAATTTTGAAGAGTACTGGAAGTTCACGCTGGTTGGAACACCGTGTTCTTTCCCTGTTGAAAAAGGAATGCAGAAGCAGCCAAATCATCCAGCGGAGACTGTGAGCAAGGATCGGGGCAGAGGTGATGGTGGAACATTAAACGCATCTCGCAGCTCTGTTGCTCGCACTGCTCTCCCAGGCAGACAGGTTGCTGTGCCCGGCAAACCATACTGTTCAGGTCTGCCAGCCAAACTTGCTTCCTACTTGGATGCTGAGTGGACGGGCATTGCCAGCATCTGCCCCTGAGACTTGTCATTTTCAGCTTCTAAGTCTGGCCAGTGCCTGCCTCTGACAAGGTGACCACCTCCACCCCCTCATAGTAACTGGGACTTTGTCTACTCACTCACAGTCACCATCAAGCCAGCTTCATCTATCCAAGAACACATTAAACACAATCTCTTAAATTTTTCCCTACAAATGGTTTATCTCAACTTCCGAGTCAGGTATTTCAATGTCTTCCTGTTTAGGTATTAAATATTTTCAATGTTTAACCCTTCACACATTTATTTCAGACTCCTGACTCCTCAGACTCCTGGCTGTCACTTCCTGGGGACAAACACCAGGAAAAAAATATACTTCTTTCTAATTAGGAATTTAATTACCCTTTTTCATCCTGGGCATGGAAACCCTCCCTCTTAGGTTGCAGGAGACCACAGGGCTTGTGGAATAAGTGGGATTTCATATGCAAAAGAGAGGAAAAGGTCATCTAACTGTCGCATCTTCTGCTGCCCCCTTCTCCTTTTGCCTTCAATCTTTCCCAGCATCAGGGTCTTTCCAAAGATGGTTAGATAACATCACCAACTCAATGGCCATAAATGTGAGCAAATTCTAGGAGACAGTGAAGGACAGAGAAGCCTGGTGTGCTGCAGTCCATGGGGTCATAAAGAGTCAAACGTGACTTCTTAGTGACTGAACAACAGTGAGGAAGACAAGTGCTCAGAGCTGGGGGAAGTCTCACCATTAGGCTCAGGCCAGGGATGGATTTTGTTGGGTTTGTGTCACAGAGGTCATCTTATCAGAGGGTTAACAACACAAACGCAACGAAACAACACAAATACCATATACAGCTGGGTTCCGATCTCGGCTTTCCCTTAGAGACAGCTCTCAACCTCTCTGAGCCTCTGTTTGTAAAATGGGATAATAATACCTGTATCTCCTGGAAAGATGAAGTAAAATAACACACAGTGCTGCACACACAGTAAGCATTTTTCCTTCCTCTTTACCTTCTGTTTTTTCCATTATTGGAAAATTTCCCATAAAAGTCTTGTGTGCTAAGTGGCTTCAGTTGGTTCTGACTTTTTGTGACCCCATGGACCGTAGCCCACCAGTCTCCTCTGTCCATGGGATTCTCCAGGCAAGAATACTGAAGTGGGTTGCTATCCCCTCCTCCAGGGCATCTTCCCGACACAGCAATCGAATCCATGTCTCCTGCAAGTCTTGCATTGCAGGCAGTTACCACGGAGCCACTAGGGAAGCCTTGCTAAGTTGCTTCAGTTGTGTCCGACTCTTTGTGACCCCATGGAACCCGCCAGGCTCCTCTGTCCATGGGATATCCCAGGCAAGAATACTGGATCGGGTTGCCATTCCCTCTCCAAGGGATCTTCCCATCCCAGGGATAGAACCCGTCACATCTCTAATGTCTCCTGCATTGGCAGGCGGGTTCTTAGTACCCTACAAAAATCTCCTCTCTATCCTCCCTGCCCACCCTCAACCACCAGTCAATTCAAAGCAGTGAGAGAGGTCCAGCAGTTAAATTTTCTTCTTTTCTTTTTTAACTGTCTTAAACACAACCTAATATCCACGTCTATGTATTTACTTCCAAGATTTACTTTAAAATAATGCAATGAGGACATGGGGAAATGGAGTGTATAGAGGAAAGACGACTGGCCATGAGTTGATAGCTGTTAAAGCTGCATAATGGGTACAAGATGATGCTGTGTAAGTGCTGCAGTCAAAATGCCAGCAAATTTGGAAAACTCAGCAGTGGCCACAGGACTGGAAAGAGTCAGTTTTCATTCCAATCCCAAACAAAGGCAATCTTCAAACTACCGAACAATTTCACTCATTTCACATGCTAGCAAGGTAATGCTCAGATCCTTCAAGTGAGGCTTTAACGATATGTGAACCGAGAACTTCCAGATGTACAAGCTGGATTTAGAAAAGGCAGAGGAACAAGAGATCAAATTGCCAACATCTGTTGGATCATAGAAAAAGCAAGAGAGTTCCAGAAAAACATCTACTTTGGCTTTAATGACTATGCCAAAGCCTTTGACTGTGTGGATTACAACAAACTGTGGAAAATTCTTCAAGAAATGGGAGTACCAGACCACCTTGCCTTCTTCTTGAGAAATCTGTATGCACATCAAGAAACAATAGTTAGAACCAGGCATGGAATAATGGACTGGTTTAAAATTGGGAAAGGAGTATGTCAAGGCTGTACATTGTCACTCTGCTTATTTAACGTATATGCAGAGTAAATCATGTGAAATGCCAAGCTGCATGAGGCTTAAGCTGGAATCAAGATTGCCAGGAGAAATATCAATAATCTCAGATATGCAGATGACACCACCCTAATGGCAGAAAGTGAAGAGGAACGAAAGAGCCTCTTGATGAAGGTGAAAGAGGAGAGTGAAAAAGCTGGCTTAAAACTCAACATTCAAAAAACAAAGATCATAGCATCCGGCCCCATCACTTCATGGCAAATAGGTGGGGATACAATGGAAACCATGACAGAGTTTTTTCTTGGGCTCCAAAATCACTGCAGATGGTGACTGCAGCCATGAAATTAAAAGATAACTTGCTTCTTGGAGGAAAAGCTATGACAAGCCTAGACAGTGTATTAAAAAGCAGAGACATCACTTTGCCAACAAAGGTTCATTTAGTCAAAGCTATGGTTTTTCCAAGGATCATGTATGGATGTGAGAGTTAGACCATAAAGAAGGCTAAATGCCAAAGAGTTGATGCTTTCAAACTGTGGTGCTGGAGAAGACTCTTGAGAGTCCCCTGGACAGCAAGGAGATCCAACCAGTCCATCCTAAAGGAGATCAGTCCTGGGTGTTCATTGGAAGGACTGATGCTGAAGCTGAAGTTCTAATACTTTGGCCACCTGATGCAAAGAACCAACTCATTGGAAAAGACCCTGATGCTGGGGAAAATTGAGGGCAGGAGGAGAAGGGGATGATGGAGGATGAGAGTTTGAGCAAGCTCCGGGAGTTGTTGATGGACAGGGAAGCCTGGTGTGCTGCAGTCCATGGGGTCACAAAGAGTCGGACACGACTGAATGACTGCACAACAACAATGGGTACAAGGGAATCCACATACCATTCTCTGTACTTTTGTATATGTTTGACATTTTCTATATCAAAATTATTTAAAAAATCATATTGATAAGTTTCTATTTGCCAGACACTGACAGAGGAGAGAGGGTTTGAAAGGAGAATAAATTCAGACCCTGAGGAGTTCACAGGTGGGTGGAAGAGACAGTTGTGATAGTGGTCATTTCAAGCAGAACAATAGGGAAAAACAGTTCAAGTGGCGGGGTTGGGGCGGGGGGCGGTCAGTGGAGCACCTGGGGGAGAAGGACAGCTCTCCAGCTTCTGCTGTCCTCCCTAGACCACGTTGCTGGCTTACACAAACGCAGAGAAGGATTATGTCTGAATGGACATCATTCCTATCATGACCCGGTTCATACATTACCTCCTCCAAGAGCTGCTTCATCCTTCTCTCTTGCAAGTTGTATTGAGTGCCTTCTTCCAAGCTATGGCTACCTTAGACTTTATGACGCTAAATAGAGTGGTTATATTTGGGTGTAGGGCGGAAGAGGGCAGTCGTCCATGAAAACCTTGGGTAATGCAAAATTCCCATAATTTAGGACCAACCCTGACAGAATGGCACGTTTGTCCACTTACCATGCAATGGTGGCGCCCCCGTGTGGCAAAGATGTGAACATCATCTGCAAATGACCGGGTTCACCTGCACTCAACTCAATTTACAAGAATCCTCTCATTTCTTCAATATTTGCACATAAATGAAACAATATATTCCTACCATACTCCCTCAAATCTTCGGTGTAATTTAAAAATGCACAAAAGTTGACTCCTGAACCACCATTGTCTATTTATCCTCTGACAGGCCTTCTTCCTCACCCCTTTTTTCCCAGCTGAGTAGGAGGGAGGGAGGAAGGCAAGACAGAAGGGAGGGTAAGATTAGACAGAAAGACTGACTTCTATTCTTCTCCCCTAACCCCCCAGCTCAGAGGCATGTCATGTGAGAATCTGACATTAGCAATCATCTTTTCTGTGCTGAGCAGTAATTGACATATGCTGCTGCTGCTGCTGCTGCTGCTGCTGCTAAATCGCTTCAGTCGTGTCTGACCCTGTGCAACCCCATAGATGGCAGCCCACCAGGCTCCCCCGTCCCTGGGATACTCCAGGCAAGAACACTGTAGTGGGTTGCCATTTCCTTCTTCAATGCATGAAAGTGAAAAGTGAAAGTGAAGTTGCTCAGTCGTGTCTGACTTCCCAATCCCATGGACTGCAGCCTACCAGGCTCCTCCGTCCATGGGATTTTCCATATACATGATGATAAATCCTAATTCTGTCTAGCTCCCCCATCTTGGGCTTGTCATTTTTCCTTCCAAAACCTTCATTCTCCCATCCCTCATGATTAAGAGCAATACTGACCAGACTTCTGAAGGGTCATAGAAGGGTCATATGAGAGAATGCTGGAGAAAGCCCTTTGAACGCTGTAAAGCTGTGGACTCATGTCAGGGGCGTTGTGACCGGCTGGCACAGGGCATCCACAGCCTGGCACTTCCGGGTGACTCACCAGCTTCTTATGTGAGCCCATCTCACCAGGAGGCCCTGAAGGTGGCTGAACTAATGTTTGCAAACCACTTTAAAGAGGAGAAGGGTTTTAAAACTGCTTGGATCACTTCGGGTTAGATGACTTCTTTACAAGAAGAGCAAATGTGGACATTTCTCTTCCTTTTAATTTTCTTTCAAAAAGGGAGACAACTCACTCCCTCATTAGTTACAGTGTTTGAATTAGCCAAGTGAGGGTAGAAGAGTTTGGTGGGGGCAGAGTTATTTAAAATATTACTATCGTTATTTTTAATGGGAAGAGCAATGTGTATGCTTATTTTTTAAGTGTAAATGATATAGGAGTACAGAAAAAAGGGAAAAGCCCAACTCTTCTAATACTACCTCCATCCCTTCCCAGAGGTGGCCACTGTTTGACAGACATAAGAGATTTTAGTACATACGGCCCTGCAATTTTCTTCTTTCACTTAACCATAAATAGTAGCTTGGTTTTTTCTTTTTACAAAGACAAAAATGTTTAAAGAAATTTAGAAAGCAATATAAATGTTTTACCAAGGGGACTACATATTCTGCTTCTTGACACACGCATCCCAGTGTCTGCTGCAGCACTGTTCACAATAGCCAGGACATGGAAGCAACCTAGACGTCCATCAACCGAGGAATGGATAAGGAAGATGTGGTGCGTGAATACAATGGACTATTACTCAACGATGAAAAGGGATGAAATTGGGTCATTTCTAGAGACGTGGATGACCTAGAAACTGTCATACACAGTGAAGTAAGTCAGAAGGAGAAAAATAAACACCATATATTAATGCATATATGTGAAATCTGAAAAAAATTGGTATAAATGATCTTATTTACATAGCAGCAATAGAGACACAGACATAGAGAATGAAGGCACAGATATCAAGGGGGAAGATGGGGTGGGAAGAACTGGGAGCTGGGATTGACATATATACACTTCGGCTGCTGCTGCTGCTAAGTCGCTTCAGTCGTGTCCGACTCTGTGAGACCCCATAGATGGCAGCCCACCAGGCTCCCCCATCCCTGGGATTCTCCAGGCAAGAACACTGGAGTGGGTTGCCCTTTCTTTCTCCAATGCATAAAAATGAAAAGTGAAACTGAAGTCGCTCAGTCGTGCCTGACTCCTAGCGAACCCATGGACTGCAGCCTACCAGGCTCCTCCGTCCATGGGAATTTCCAGGCAAGAGTACTGGAGTGGGGTGCCATCGCCTTCTCCACATATATACACTACTACTATGTATTAAATGGAGAAAGCACTGGTGCCCCACTCCAGTACTCTTGCCTGGAAAGTCTCATGGACAGAGGAGTCTAGTAGGCTGCAGTCCATGGGGTCGAGAAGAGTCGTGTCACTTTCCCTTTTCCCTTTCATGCATTGGAGAAGGAAATGGCAACCCACTCCAGTGTTCTTGCCTGGAGAATCCCAGGGATGGGGCAGCCTGGTGGGCTGCCGTCTGTGGGGTCACACAGAGTCGGACACGACTGAAGTGACTTAACAGTAGCAGCAGTGTAAGTTTTCATGTTACTCTCTCCATACATCTCACTATCTCTTCCCCAGTTCCCATATCTATAAGTCTGTTCTCTATGTCTGTTTCTCCATTGCTGCCTTGCAAATAAATTAACCAGTACCATCTTTCTAGACTCCATATATATGCATTAGTATACAATATTTATCTTTGTCTTTCTGACTTACTTCATTCTGTATAATAGGCTCTAGGTTCATCCACCTCATTAGAACTGACTCAAATGTGTTCCTTTTCAAGGCTGAGTAATATTCCATTGTACCACAACTTCTTTATCCATTCATCTGTTAATGGACATCTAGGTTGCATCCATGTTATCTGTTCAGCTCAGTTCAGTCGCTCAGTTGTGCCCAACTGTTTGTGACCCCATGAACTGCAGCATGCCAGGCCTCCCTGTCCATCACCAACTCCAGGAGTCCACCCATGTCCATTGAGTCGGTGATGCCATCCAACCATCCCAGCCTCTGTTGTCCCCTTCTCCTCCTGCCTTCAATCTTTCCCAGCATCAGGGTCTCTTCAAATGAGTCAGCTCTTCAAATCAGGTGGCCAAACTTTTGGAGTTTCAGCTAGCTATTGTAAATAGTGCTGCAATGAACATTGGGGTACCATGTGCCCTTTTTAATTTTGGTTTCCTCAGGGTATATGCCTAGGAATGGGATTGCTGGGTCATATGGGTGGTTTTATTCCTAGTTTTTTAAGGAATCTTCATGCTGTCTTCCACAGTGGCTGTATCAATTTACATTCCCACCAACAGTGTAAGAGGGTTCCCTTTTCTCCACATCCTCTCCAGTATTTATTGTTTGTAGACTTTTTGATGATGGCCATTCTGACCAGTGTGAGGTGATATCTCATTGTAGAAACTAAGACAACATTTTATAGCAACTATTCTCCAATAAAAATTTTGTTTAAAAGGACCTGTTTTTGCAGGCAAAATCAACTCATGGAATGTCATCCTAGCATCTGAGGGAAAGGATGCCCTGTGCCCAGTGTTGTCGTGTTTGTCCTCCAAAACTAGAATGTGAGCTTCCCAGAGCCTAGCACAATGCCTGGCACAAATCAGTGTTTGCCAAGTGAATAAACAAATGGCCTGTGATTCCACAGAATTAATCCCCACTGGGGCTTTCTGCGCTGCACGGCATCCTGCTTTCCTAGCACTTTTGCACATTGGGTCATTCTGGCCTCAAACAATCCTCTAATTTGTGTTGCACTTTGTATTTCATTATATGGTCATTTTGTATTGTTGTTTTTCAGTCGCTAAATTGGGTTCAGTCTTTGCAACCCCATAGACTGTAGCATGCCAGGTTCCTCTGTGCTCCACTATCCCCAAAGTTTTCTCACATTCATATCTATGGAATTGGTGATGCTACCTAAAACCATCTCACCCTCTGCCACCCTCTTCTCCTTTTGCCTTCAATCTTTCCCAGTATCAGGGTCTTTTCCAGTGAGTCATCTCCTCTCATGAGGTGGCCAAAGTACTGGAGCTTCAGCTTCAGCAACAGTCCACCCAATGATTATTTTACAGATGGAAAAACTGAGTCCTAGTGAAGTCACAGAGCTGGGCCCAGAACCCAGGTGTTTTCTGGTCGCACCCATTCTTTGTATTCAGCAGTACCTGCATCTACTACATGTAATGTCAGCAGATAACAGAATCAGGTGAATGTCTACACAGCTGACATGTCTACACAGTCTACACACCTCACTTTGAGGTGAGGAGGGTTAATCCTCTTCAGTGTGTGAGCTGGGAGGGCTACTTTAGGTCAGGCACACTAAACTTCACGAAGGCCTCTGGTTTGCAAATCCATCTTCTGCCATCTGCTGGATGAAAGCAGCATTTCAGTACCGCCACTCATCAGCCACGGTAGCAGTTTCCATCGATTAAGATGCTTCTTGCTGTTGCTGCTAAGTCACTTCAGTCGTGCCCAACTCTGTGCGACCCCATAGATGGCAGCCCACCAGGCTCCCCCATCCCTGGGATTCTCCAGGCAAGAACACTGGAGTGGGTTGCCATTTCCTTCTCCAATGCATGAAAGTGAAACGTGAAAGTGAAGTTGCTCAGTTGTGTCTGACTCCTAGCGACCCCATAGACTGCAGCCTACCAGGCTCCTCTGTCCATGGGATTAGCCAGACGAGAGTACTGGAGTGGGTTGCCATTGCCTTCTCCAAAGATGCTTCTTAGTGCCATGCAATTTCCATGTACAATTCCTTTCACTCCTCCAAGCAACTTTGTAAGGTAGGTTCAGTCTTATCCCCATGTTTGGATGAGGCACCTGAGGTTCACGGTGGTTTAGGTACTTTGGCCATTTGATGCAAAGAACTGACTCATTGGAAAGACTCTGATGCTGGGAAAGATTGAAGGCAGGAGGAGAGGGGGACGACAGAGGATGAGATGGTCAGATGGCATTACCGACTCAATGGACATGAGTTTAAGCAAGCTCTGGGAGTTGGTGATGGACAGGGAAGCCTAGCGTGCTTCTGTCCATGTGGTTGCAAAGAGTCGGACATGACTGAGCGACTGAACTGAATTGAACCCACCTTATGTGTATTAGTTTCCTAGGATTGCTGTATCACATTACTGCAAACCTGGTAACTTAAAAACTGTAGGAATTTCTTCTCACATCATTATGGAGGCCAGATGCCTGAAATCAAGGTGTCAACAGAGGCGGACTCCTCCCAAAAGCTCTAGTGAAGAATATTCCCTGGCTCCCCCAGTTTCTGGTGGCTCCAGGGTTCCTTGGCTTGTGGCCACATCACTCTCATCCCTGCCTCTATCTCCACATGACCTTCTCCTGCTTCTCCCTGTGTGTCTCTCCTCTGTGTTTCTCTTAAAAGGACTGTGTGTGTGCTCTGTCACGTCTGACTCTTTGTGACCCCATGGACTGCAGCCCACCAGGCACCTCTGTCCATGGAATTTTCCAGGCAAGAATACTGGAGCAGATTGCCATTTTCTGCTCCAGGGGATCTTCCTGACCCAGGGATCAAACCTGCTTCTCTTGTACCTCCTGGGTTGGCAGGCAGATTCTTTACCACTGCACCACCAGGGAAGCCCTAGATGGACATTTGTGTTCTAATTTAGAGCCCACCAAGACAATACAGAGTGATCTCTTCTCAAGCTCCTTCACTTAATTCCACCTATAAAAACCCTTTATCCATAAGGTCACATTCAGGGTTTCAGTTTCCTGGGGTAAAAAGGTAAGCATATCTTTTAGGCGTGGGGGAGTAGCCACTCAACTCACTAGGCTATATTCTTGAGTTAATATGTTGCAGAATTTATGCTCCTAATCCTTGTTGCTGCTGCTGCTGCTGCTAAGTCACTTCAGTCGTGCGACTCTGTGTGACCCCATAGACGGCAGCATCGTGCGACTCTGTGTGACCCCATAGACGGCAGCCCAACAGGCTCCCCGGTTCCTGGGATTCTCCAGGCAAGAATACTGGAGTGGGTTGCCATTTCCTTCTCCAATGCATGAAAGTGAAAAGTGAAAGTGAAGTCGCTCAGTCGTGTCCGACTCTTAGCGACCCCATGGACTGGAGCCTACCAGGCTCCTCCATCCATGGGATTTTCCAGGCAAGAGTACTGGAGTGGGGTGCCATTGCCTTCCTTGTTAGGTGGAGTCAAGACTGTTGCCAGCAACCCTCCCCTCTATATCTCCTCTCCCTCTCAATCCTTCCCCCTACTTCTTTATGTTCAGTGAAAGCAGAGGTAAAAAAAAAATCCTTGCACCCTGAGTCTCTCTGCTGTTGCTCATTGCATAAGGTGACCACGTGATTTACTATGGATCAAAGAACAAAAGTGAGCATTAACGATTACCCTGTGACGACAGGCACACCAGGACTGTGCGGACAAAACTGGATGCAGTGGGTCCCCACCAAGGCCTCCCCAGGGCTGGCCTCACCTGCCCTGTGCCTCTTTCCCAAGACTCTGTGCCTCTCTTTCCTGCTGCTCCTGAAGTCACTTCCATCTGCTGGAACCCTCCACCTGCCAGGTGATCAGCAAACACTGAGGCCCCACAGACACCTGCCAAATGAGTGCAGAACTCCTTCTAAAAATATCTGTGGAACATGGACTTTGTGCTCCTAAATCGCTGGCACGCAATCCCTGACCTTGAGGCATTTATAGACTAGGAAGTGAGTGGCTGATAGCCAGAAGTGTGCTAGCTTCACCCATGGCCAAGTAAAGATCTCTGGCTGAGTGGGGACGCTGCAAGCGGGATAGGCTCATGGTGGGGAAATGGAGAGGAAGATGCTCCAACACAGCCAATCCAAGGGCTCAGCCCATCATCTCACGGAGCTCTCACATGCCTATGAAGACCATCAGTTCAGTTCAGTTCATTTCAGTCACTCAGTCGTGTCTGACTCTTTGCGACACCATGAATCGAAGCACGCCAGGCCTCCCTGTCCTTCACTATCTCCCGGAGCTCACTCAGACTCACGTCCATCGAGTCGGTGATGCCATCCAGCCATCTCATCCTCTGTCGTCCCCTTCTCTTCCTGCCCCCAATCCCTCCCAGAATCAGAGTCTTCTCCAATGAGTCAACTCTTCGAATGAGATGGCCAAAGTACTGGAGTTTCAGCTTTAGCATCATTCCTTCCAAAGAACACCCAGGGCTGATCTCCTTGGGAATGGACTGGTTGGATCTCCTTGCAGTCCAAGGGACTCTCAAGAGTCTTCTCCAACACCACAGTTCAAAAGCATCAATTCTTTGGTGCTCAGCTTTCTTCACAGTCCAACTCTCACATCCATACATGACCACAGGAAAAACCATAGACTTGACTAGACGGACCTTTGTTGGCAAAGTAATGTCTCTGCTTTTCAATATGCTATCTAGGTTGGTCATAACTTTCCTTCCAAGGAGTAAGCGTCTTTTAATTTCATGGCTGCAGTCACCATCTGCAGTGATTTTGGAGCCCAAAAAAATGAAGTCTGACACTGTTTCCACTGTTTCCCCATCTATTTCCCATGAAGTGATGGGACCAGATGGCATGATCTTTGTTTTCTGAATGTTGAGCTTTAAGCCAACTTTTTCACTCTCCTCTTTCACTTTCATCAAGAGGCTTTTGAGTTTCTCTTCACTTTCTGCCATAAAGGTGGTATCATCTGCATATCTGAGGTTATTGATATTTCTCCCGGCAATCTTGATTCCAGCTTGTGCTTCTTCCAGCCCAGCGTTTCTCATGATGTACTCTGCATAGCGGAGAAGGCAATGGCACCCCACTCCAGTACTCTTGCCTAGAAAATCCCATGGACGGAGGAGCCTGGTAGGCTGCAGTCCATGGGGTCGCAAAGAGTCAGACATGAATGAGTGACTTCACTTTCACTTTTCACTTTCATGCATTGGAGAAGAAAATGGCAACCCACTCCAGTGTTCTTGCCTGGCGAATCCCTCTGCATAGAAGTTAAATAAGCAGGGTGATAATATACAGCCTTGTCATATTCCTTTTCCTATTTGGAACCAGTCTATTGTTCCATGTCCAGTTCTAACTGTTGCTTCCTGACCTGCATATAGGTTTCTCACGAGGCAGGTCAGGTGGTCTGGTATTCCCATCTCTTTCAGAATTTTCCACAGTTTATTGTGATCCACACCATCAAAGCCTTTGGCATAGTCAATAAAGCAGAAATAGATGTTTTTCTGGAACTCTCTTGCTTTTTCCATGATCCAGCGGATGTTGGCAATTTGATCTCTGGTTCCTCTGCCTTTTCTAAAACTAGCTTGAACATCTGGAAGTTCACGGTTCACGTATTGCTGAAGCCTAGCTTGGAGAATTTTGAGCATTACTTTACTAGCATGTGTTGAACATAGGGGTCCACTATCAAAAACCCCAACGTGTTTTGGAATTCAGGTATTTCCTAATTTTAGAGCAGAAGTATAGAGTTAGCATTTTCCATTCTGTATCCAATGCTCTTGGGCTATACCTTCCCTAATGAATATATTCATAATTCTGTAGCAAAACATGTATATTCACAATAAATAAAATAAACACAGACTGTAAAAAGTTTCATACCAGTTCAAGGAAGGATTTTATGGCAAATTAATTCAGATCAATTAGATTTCACTGCCAAATGAGTTTCTTTAAAAAATGTCTTTTTGTGTGTGTGTGTGTGTGTGGCTTTGAGATTTGGGGATTGTAGATAAGCAATTGGAGGGCTATAGTATTTTCTTCAACTTGAAGACAAAGAAACTGAGGCTCAGAAAATTTATGAACCTTGCCAAGACACAGAGTAAATGGTGTAATCATTTACTGGAATCAAGCATTTGTCTGCCTCCTGGCTCATCACTCTGTTTCAATTTTTTTTTTTTTATTCAGGTAAGAAACCAGAGCCCAGTTATGATCAATATCCTGATTTCTGAGATAATATTGGCTGCTCCATTCTGCTGTCTGCGTAGAAACACTTGAACCAAAGTTTAAGTCATATGAACATGCACAATCTTTTTGTCTGCCCGTGTTTGTGGTACGCAGTTCTTGAGCCATCTGTAGCATGAAGGATTGTGTGGTTTCAGGCCTGGGGTGCAGTTCCTACTTGTGAACTTGGAAGGGGCTTTAATTAAAAAGTCATGCAGATGACAATACAGGCAAAGTTGCTTAGACAGCAAAACCAGACAGCTCCTTTTTGTTGACCTACTTCAAACACATAAGATTACTTAACTTTTATGAAAAGAAATAAAGTCCCCAGGAGAGTAATAATTATTCTTAACAGCACCTTTAAAAGAAATGTCTGATTAATAGAAAACATCCAATTCAAGAATAATTTAAAATACTGTTGGACTTCCCTGGTGGGGCAGTGGATAAGAATCCGCCTGCCAAGGCAGGGGAAACAGGTCCGAGCCCTGGTCTGGGAAGATTTCACATGTCACAGAGCAGCTGGGCCCCTACGCCACAACTACTGAGCCCATGCTCTAGAGCCCAGCAACCACAACTTCTGAGCCCATGTGCTGCAATTACCAAAGCCTGTGTGCCTAGAGCCTGTGCTCTGCAACAAGGAAGACACTGCAGTAAGAAGCCTGAGCACTGCAACGAAGAGTAGCCCCACCTCAATGCAACTGGAAAAGCCCACAGCAATGAAGACCCAATACAGCCAAAAATAAAAATAATTTTAAAAAATATCTGTATGTCATTTGGATTGCTCTTGTCAAAAAAAGAAAAAAATGCTTGCCTCCTCATCCATCGTGTGGGATCAGATTTCCTGACCTGGCACCACCACCACCCCCACGCCCCCACACACACAGACACACAGATCCACAAACCCCACATACACACGTCTCTCCCATACACACCCACCACATGCATACATGTATCACACACATACACACATACACAACCTGTGGGTGGTGAAGATTGGTTGAATTTTTCTTCCTGCCCTCTCTGCTGGGATGTGGAATACTAAACTCTTTTGGACATTACTAACCCCAGCCAAAGTTGAGCTCTGGGAGATGGTGACAGACAGGCATGCTGCAGTCCATGGGGTCACAAAGAGTCGGACATGAATGAACAACAACAAAGTCAGCCAGTCAAGGATTTTGTCTTGTCAATTAACCACGTGACTTATCACCACTTTTTGGCCTCCTGGGCTGAGAATTCACTCCAGGCCAATAAAGATAGTAGTCTTTCTGTGGTTAAACCTTTCAGCCTCTCCTCGAAACTATTTCAACATTGTTTTGTCTCTTGACTCAAAAGATGATATGCCCAGAAAATTCCCTTAACAGGTCAGTTTTGTGTTCCTCACACTTCCACAACAAGAAAGAAGCAAAAACTTAACTAAAATAATCCAGAGTTTTCCATTCAAATTGCAGCAATCACAATTATGATGATTTCTAGGTTACTAGCCTGCTATGTTGGAGACCTGGGTTCGATCCCTAGGTCAGGAAGATATCCCTTGGAGAAGGGAATAGTAACCCACTCCAGTATTCTTGCCTGGAGATTTCCATGAACAGAGGAACCTGGCAGGGTACAGTTTGTGGGTTGCAAAGAGTCAGATATGACTGACTAACACTTCCACATTCACTACTATGTTCCAGGCAACCTAGCATGCTGTGTGATTTATCTTGGGAGAGTGAAAAGTGATCAAATTACAGTTTTCAGGACTGCTGTATATTGTATGCAATAAATACAACAATAAATACTTCTATAGCATTGTCATCTGTCAGACTCTAAGGGCATTAAATGTAATCCTCTCACTGTAACCCATACAATAACCCTGCACAGGAGATACCTATGTTATGCCATTTGCAGTTCCGTTCAGTTCAGTCGCTAAGTTGTGTCCAACTCTTTGCGGCTCCATGGACAGAAGCATGCCAGGCCTCCCTGTCCATCACCAACTCCTGGAGTCCACCCAAACCCATGTCCATTGTGTCGGTGATGCGATCCAACCACCTCATCCTCTGTCATCCCCTTCTCCTCCTGCCCTCAATCTTTCCCAGCATCAGGGTCTTTTCAAATGAGTCAGTTCTTCACATCAGGTGGCCAAAATATTGGAGTTTCAACTTCAACATCCGTCCTTCCAATGAATATTCAGGACTGATTTCCTTTAGGATGAATTGGTTGGATCTTCTTGCAGTCCAAGGGACTCTCAAGAGTCTTCATCATCACAGTTCAAAAGCATCAATTCTTTGGCGCTCAGCTGTCTTCACAGTCCAACTCTCACATCCATACATAACTACTGGAAAAACCATAGCCTTGACCAGACAGACCTTTGTTGGCAAAGTAATGTCTCTGCTTTTTAATATGCTGTCTAGGTTGGTCATAACTTTTCTTCCAAGGAGCAAGCATCTTTTAATTTCATGGCTGCAGTCACCATCTGCAGTGATTTTGGAGCCCAAAAAAATAAAGCCTGTCACTGTTTCTACTATTTCCCCATCTGTTTGCCATGAAGTGATGAGACCAGATGCCATGATCTTAGTTTTGTGAATGTTGAGTTTTAAGCCAACTTTTTCACTCTCCTCTTTCACTTTCTTCAACAGGCTCTTCAATTCTTCACTTTCTGCCATAAGGGTAGTGTCATTTGCATATCTTTGCCATTTTACAGATGGGAAAACTAAGACCCAGAGAGGCTAAGTAACTTTTCAAGGTCACACAGCTAGAAAGCAGTGTAGCTGGAATTATGATTGAGACACAGGCCCTAAAGTCATGTTCTTCCTGCCATGGTGTCTTATTCACTCCTGCATCCCAGATCCAGCACTGTATCTGGCAGAAATACATGCTGAACATATGTTCATAGAGGAAGGAAAAAAAGAAAGCAAAAGATGGTGGGGTGGCGGTTAGGAGGGAAGGAGGACACCTGTTTCAGAGACACATTTGCACAGTGATCCCCGTGGAAGTGAAAGTCTGGGGCCAGTTAGTAACTGGTGGTATTTTTCTGAGAGAGAAGAGCTGATGGGTCTTTGGAGGTTTGCTTTTGTGAGCTGTCTGCTGCAGCTCCACAAAGGCGGAAGCCTTCACCAAAGGACCAAGAACAGAGCCTATCAGAATCTGTTCACGATCCCACAGCAGGCTTACAAGGCCCTCCACGGGTCAGGGGTGCGATATGGGGAGCACAGAAGCATAGCTGGGTTGAGAACAATCATTCCTCTGGGTCATTCTCCAGTTTACTGTATTGTCTATTATTCGTAAGGAAATATTTAGACCTGGAGATTGTGAAGATCATGCTGACGCAGAGCAAAAGCCAAACTGTGGAAACAACTGGCCCTCTATTTCCTCGGGGTTCCAGGATATCAGTCATACCTAATTAATATAAGTATCATTTTTTATAGGAGTTTTTTCTTTATATCCATCTCTCCTGCTAGCCCAAATGTTCCTAAGGTGCAAGGACCTTGTTACTCATCCTTGAAAAGGTGAAAGAAAGTGAAGTCGCTCAGTCGTGTCCGACTCTTTGCAACCCCGTAGACTGTAGCCTACCAGGCTCCTCCGTCCATGGGATTTTCCAGGCAAGAATACTGGAGTGGGTTGCCATTTTCTTCTCAAGGGGATCTTCTGGACCCAGGGATCGAACCCGGGTCTCCCGCATTGGAGGCAGACACTTTAACCTCTGAGCCACCAGGGAAGCCCATCATTTTCGACTCTTAGCGACCTCATGGACTGCAGCCTACCAGGCTCCTCCATACATGGGATTCTCCAGGCAAGAGTACCGGAGTGGGGTGCCATTGCCTTCTCCTACTCATCCTTAGTATGGTGTAAATGATTAAACATGTGTCCTGGGGAGTCAGATTACCTGAGATAACATTAAGCCTTCATCATTTACTGTGTGGTGTTTGGCAAGTTACTTAATCTCTCTGAGCCTCTCTTTTCTTATTTGTTGAATAGGAAATAATGATGTTTTCCATAAGTAACTTCACCAGCTGCTGAGCAAAGTCTCTGGCTGCTGCCACAAGGAGGAAGTTGCCCCTGGGAAAAGGCTTACTAGGGGAAAAGGAAAAAAAGATGGCATTAAGGTAGGGTTCTGCATGCATTGTGTAATGAAAGTCTGATGACTAAATGAGAAATTAATGTAAATTGCTTAGCACGTGCCTGGCTCATATTGCACATGGCAACAAAGACTGTTTTTCAGTACTTACGCTCCCCTTCTTTCTTTAATAATAATATCACCAATGTTTTAGTGGAGTGTGGGCCTGGTTTAGAAGGAAGGCTCTGGAGAACTGTGAAGAAATGCTGGGGTGTATGTGGCTAGGGGCAGGTATCCACTTGACTAAGGCCAAGGTCAAGGTGAGAGAAATACTGAGCACCCTGTCAGTGGTAGAGAGGAGTGGTGAGCATGAGGGTCCTTCCATGGCAGAGTTAGCCAGATCTTATGAATGACACAGGGAGAAAAGGAGGTGGCAAGGGAAGGAGGGGAAGCCGCCAGAGGACTCCTGGGTTCTCAGCATGTTGACCAAGTGTGGGGATTTAGTAATCAATAAGTCACAGAGCTAGAGAATGGAGGAGGAGAACAGGTGTGGGAGGCAGGTGATGAGCGTAGTCAAGGACACACTGGGCTGAAGGGCTGGGGGGATGCCCCATCCAGAGGTCCAGACAAGTTCCTTTGTTCGCCACCTCTATGGAATGGCATTTCAACAGCAGCATGAGTTCTGAAAAAGAATTTTGCAACAAACAGGAAAATGGTCTGTGCCTAGAAGATCAAAACAAGGCACAGTAACTTTCACAGGAGCACAGCCCACAACCGACCCTCAGGCATCTCCCCCTGCACCTCCCCCAGTCTCCTTTCCAAGCCTACAGCCCAGCCTGGCCTTGCTCCACACCTGGCCCCCTGGGCAGGAGACAAAAAGTAGGTATCCACAGCACAGAATGACCATGTCCATCTCATCAGCAATGGTTTCTATGGAATGTTTGGTCACAGGTTTTGTTTTGTGCAAGGTTTTGTTTTACTATGGTCGTTTCCATGAAAATAACTAACATAACTATGTTGAATTGCACAGCTAATGCTGGAGTCATTTCTCCACTGCAATTCTGCTCCCTGCAGATGTTTCCCTGCACTTCTGTTTTGCACTAACACCACGTAGATTCTTCCAAGTCTTGTAAAGCAACAAAAGGCCTGAAGCAAAGGTGCTACCCAATCTCCCAACCTCAGACCAGGGAGGTCAAACTGCAAGAATGGATGACCTTCTTTCTCTGTAGGGGTCAACTCACCACCTTGGAGACCCAGCCCAGTATTTAACCAATCCTTGTTGGTTCCTTTCACTACACAAAATTCTGGGTACATATCATCTTATTTAATTCTTGTTGTTGTTCAGTCACTAGGTTGCATCCAACTCTTTGCAACCCCATGGACTGCTGTATGCCAGACTTCTCTGTCTTACTATCTCCCAGAGTTTGCCCAAACTCATGTCCACTGAGTTGGTGATGCTATCCAACCATCATATCCTCTGCTGCCTTCTTCTCCTCCTGCTCTCAATCTTTCCCAGCATCAGGGTCTTTTCCAGTGAGTTGATTCTTTGCATCAGATGGCCAAAATATTGGAGCTTTAGCTTCAACATCAGTCCTTCCAATGAATATTCAGGGTTGATTTCAGTTAGGATTGACTGGTTTGATCTTGCAGTCCAAGGGACTTTCAAGAGTTTTCTCTCTGAATTGTTTGTTTCCTCTAAGCTGCTCTCTCTTTCTCTTTCTCTTCATTTGCTTCCATCACCAGTAGACATGGAGTTGTCAGGATGAAAGAGGTTAGGTTGCAGCATTTACAGGGTTGACCAACCTAGACAGCATATTAAAAAGCAGAGACATTACTTTGCCAACAAAGGTCTATCTAGTCAAAGCTATGGCTTTTCCAGTGGTCATGTATGGATGTGAGAGTTGGACTATAAAGAAAGCTGAGCATCAAAGAATTGGTGCTTTTGAACTGTGGTGTTGGAGAAGACTCTTGAGAGTCCCTTGCTCTGCAAGGAGATCCAACCAGTTCATCCTAAAGGAAATCAGTCCTGAATATTCATTGGAAGGACTGATGTTAAAGCTGAAAGTCCAACACTTTGGGCACCTGATGTGAAGAACTGACTCATTTGAAAAGACCCTGATGCTGGGAAAGATTGAAGGCAGGAGGAAAAGGGTATGACAGAGGATGAGATGGTTGGATGGCATCATCGACTTGATGGACATGGGTTTGGGTGGCCTCCAGGAGTTGGTGATGGACAGGGAGGCCTGGGGTGCTGCAGTCCATGGGGTTGCAAAGAGTTGGACACAACTGAGGGCCTGAACTGAACTGAACTGAGAGGTAGAGGTTGATTGAGTGTTGAAGTAGCACCCCAGCTTTAAATGCTTCAGCCCAGAAGCAGCACATGTCACTTCTGACCAAATTTCACTGGCTAGAGCTAGTTCCTAGGCAGAGATTGAGGTTGGGTCACAACTGTGAAAGCACCAAATTCTAACCACTAGACCAGTGTTCAGTGACAGGGGTCTTGGCCCTTCAGCTTTGCAGAAAATAATTTCCACAAAGGTGGAAGGTAGTGAAGCAGGTAAAGTATTTATCAGGAGGAAAAGAGTACAGTACATGTGGAGAGGCATACACGTGGACTCAGAAAGAGAGAAAGAGTCACACACTAATGGCAGTTTGAATCACTTTTATGAGGCATTTCTTCTGAGTTTCCTTTGTCCAATCATTTAGATCTGCCTGGTTCACAGTTCATATCTGGTGTATCTCAGCATCCTCCCATACGTATGCACGCATCTCTCAGCCAAGATGAAAAGTGAAAGTTGTTCAGTCATGTCCAACTCTTTGTGACCCCATGGACTATGGCCCACCAGCCTCCCCTGTCCATGGAATACTCCAGGCCATAATACTGAAGTGGGTAGCCTATCTAGTGGATCTTCCCAACCCAGGAATTAAACCAGGGTCTCCTGCATTGCAGGCAGATTCCTTACCAGGTGAACGATCAGTTCAATTCAGTCACTCAGTCATGTCCAACTCTTTGCAACCCCATGAATCACAGCATGCCAGGCCACCCTGTCCATCACCAACTCCCGGAGTTTACCCAAACTCATGTCCATCGAGTCGGTGATGCCATCCAGCCATCTCATCCTCTGTCATCCACTTCTCCTCCTGCCCCAATCCCTCCCAGCATCGCGGTCTTTTCCAATGAGTCAACTCTTCGCATGAGGTGGCCAGAGTATTGGAGTTTCAGCTTCAACATCAGTCCTTCCAATGAACACCCAGGACTGACCTCCTTTAGGATGGATTGGTTGGATCTCCTTGCAGTCCAAGGGACTCTCAAGAGTCTTCTCCAACACCACAGTTCAAAAGCATCAATTCTTTGGCGCTCAGCTTTCTTCAGAGTCCAACTCTCACATCCATACATGACTACTGGAAAAACCTTAGCCTTGACTAGATGGACCTTTGTTGGCAAAGAAATGTCTCTGCTTTTCAATATGCTATCTAGGTTGGTCATAACTTTCCTTCCAAGGAGTAAGCGTCTTTTAATTTCATGGCTGCAATCACCATCTGCAGTGATTTTGGAGCCCCCAAAAATAAAGTCTGACACTGTTTCCACTGTTTCCCCATCTATTTCCCATGAAGTGATGGGACCAGATTCCATGATCTTCACCCAACTCCAGTACTCTTGCCTGGAAAATCCCATGGATGGAGGAGCCTGGTAGGCTGCAGCCCATGGGGTCGCTAAGAGTCAGACATGACTTCACTTTCACTTTCACTTTTCACTTTTCATGTACTGGAGAAGGAAATGGCAATCCACTCCAGTGTTCTTGCCTGGAGAATCCCAGGGACGGGGGAGCCTGGTGGGCTGCCATCTATGGGGTTGCACAGTGTCAGACACGACTGAAGTGACTTAGCAGCAGCAGCAGTAGTCATGATCTTAGTTTTCTGAATGTTGAGCTTTAAGCCAACCTTTTCACTCTCCTCTTTCACTTTCATCAAGAGGCTTTTTAGTTCCTCTTCATTTTCTGCCATAAGGGTGATGTCATCTGCATATCTGAAGTTACTGATACTTCTCACAGCAATCTTGATTCCAGCTTGTGCTTCTTCCAGCCCAGCATTTCTCATGATGTACTCCGCATATAAGTTAAATAAGCAGGGTGACAATATACAGCCTTGTCGTACTCCTTTTCCTATTTGGAACCAGTCTGTTGTTCCATGTCCAGTTCTAACTGTTGCTTCCTGACCTGCTTAGAGGTTTCTCAAGAGGCAGGTCAGGTGGTCTGGTATTCCCATCTCTTTCAGAATTTTCCACAGTTTATTGTGATCCACACCGTCAAAGCCTTTGGCATAGTCAATAAAGCAGAACTAGATGCTTTCTGGAACTCTCTTGCTTTTTCCACGGCCCAGCAGATGTTGGCAATTTGATCTCTGGTTCCTCTGCCTTTTCTAAAACCAGCTTGAACATCAGGAAGTTCACAGTTCACGTATTGCTGAAGCCTGGCTTGGAGAATTTTGAGCATTACTTTACTAGCGTGTGAGATGAGTGCAATTGTGTGGTAGTTTGAGCATTCTTTGGCATTGCCTTTCTTTGGGATTGGAATGAAAACTGACCTTTTCCAGTCCTGTGGCCACTGCTGAGTTTTCCAAATTTGCTGTCGTATTGAGTGCAGCATTTTTACAGCATCATCTTTCAGGATTTGAAAGAGCTCAACTGGAATTCCATCACTTCCACTAGCTTTGTTCATAGTGATGCTTTCTAAGGCCCACTTAACTTCACATTCCAGGATGTCTGGCTCTAGGTGAGTGATCACACCATCGTGATTATCTTGGTCATGAAGACCTTTTTTGTACAGTTCTTCTGTGTATTCTTGCCACCTCTTCTTAATATCTTCTGCTTCTGTAGGTCCATACCATTTCTGTCCTTTATTGAGCCCATCTTTGCATGAAATATTCCCTTGGTATCTCTAACTTTCTTAAAGAGATCTCTAGTCTTTCCCATTCTGTTGTTTTCTTCTATTTCTTTGCATTGATTGCTGAGGAAGGCTTTCTTATCTCTTCTTGCTATACTTTGGAACTCTGCATTCAGACGATTATATTTTTCCTTTTCTCCTTTGCTTTTCGAAGAGTTGAGTCATTGGAAAAGACTCTGATGCTGGGAGGGATTGAAGGCAGGAGGAGAAGGGGACGACAGAGGATGAGATGGCTGGATAGCATCACCAACTCGATTGGACGTGAGTTTGAGTGAACTCCGGGAGTTGGTGATGGAGAGGGAGGCCTGGTGTGCTGCAATTCATGGGGTCGCAACAAGTTGGACATGACTGAGCGACTGAACTGGACTGAACTGAACTGAACTGTATGGTCTAGTGGTTTTCCCTACTTTCTTCAATTTAAGTCTGAATTTGGCAATAAGGGGCGGCGCCGGAGAGCGCCAGGTTGTGACGCCGCAGGAGCAGCCGAGAGGAGCTATCCCAAGTCCGAGGTCGGGGGCGGCGACCAAGAGGAGCAACCCCATGTCCAAGGAGCGGCGGCTGCAGGGGCGCAGGAGGGCCGAGAGCAGCTATTCCATTTCAAGATCAGGAGGGACGGCTGTGAGGAGATACCCCTCATCCAAGGTAAGAGAAACCCAAGTAAGACGGTAGTGGTTTGCGAGAGGGCATCAGAGGGCAGACACACTGAAACCATAATCACAGAAAACTAGCCAATCTGATCACACAGACCACAGCCTTGTCTAACTCAGTGAAACTAAGCCATGCTGTGTGGGGCCACCCAAGACAGAGGGATCATGGTGGAGAGGTCTGACAGAATGTGGTCCACTGGAGAAGGGAATGTCAAACCACTTCAGTATTCTTGCCTTGAGAACCCCATGAACAGTATGAAAAGGCAAAATGATAGGATACTGAAGGAGGAACTCCCCAGGTTGGTAGGTGCCCAGTATGCTACTGGAGATCAGTGGAGAAATAACTCCAGAAAGAATGAAGGGATGGAGCCAAAGCAAAAACAATACCCAGTTGTGGATGTGACTGGTGATAGAAGCAAGGTCCTATACTATAAAGAGCAATATTGCATAGGAACCTGGAATGTTAGGTCCGTGAATCAAGGCAAATTGGAAGTGGTCAAACAGGAGATGGCAAGAGTGAATGTCAACATTCTAGGAATCAGCAAACTAAAATGGACTGGAATGGGTGAATTTAACTCAGATGACCATTATATCTACTACTGTGGGCAGGAATCCCTTAGAAGAAATGGAGTAGCCATCATAGTCAACAAAAGAGTCCAAAATGCAGTATTGGATACAATCTCAAAAACGACAGAATGATCTCTGTTCGTTTCCAAGGCAACCCATTCAAAATCACGGTAATCCAAGCCTATGCCCCAACCAGTAACGCTGAAGAAGCTGAAGTTAAACGGTTCTGTGAAGACCTACAAGACCTTTTAGAACTAATACCCAAAAAAGATGTCCTTTTCATTATAGAGGACTGGAATGCAAAAATAGGAAGTCAAGAAACACCTGGAGTAACAGGTTAATTTGGCCTTGGAGTATGGAATGAAGCAGGGAAAAGGCTAATAGAGTTTTGCCAAGAGAACGCACTGGTCATAGCAACACTCTCTTCCAACAACACAGGAGAAGACTCTACACACGGACATCACCAGATGGTCAACAACGAAATCAGATTGATTATATTCTTTGTAGCCAAAAATGGAGAAGCTCTATAAAGTCAGCAAAAACAAGACTGGGGGCTGACTGTGGCTCAGATCATGAACTCCTTATTGCCAAATTCAGACTTAAATTGAAGAAAGTAAGGTGAACAATAGATCCTGCCAAAGAGGCATATGGTTAGAGAATTTCTTGACATCACTCCCCTTTGACCTCCAAGGAGCATTTCTGTGCATGTTGTGGTGAGGACATTTCCTGGCTTCAAAAATAAGAAATATGTGGTCTGGGAAGGGCCCAGCCTCCTCCCTTAATTGTCTTGCTAGTCTCATCTTGGCATTTTAGTCCACAGGGAATGAATCTCCAATTGCTTTACCCTGGTCAGGGTAGGGGAATCTACCTTCTGCCTCAATACAATTTACCCATTTTCAATGTATAATTCAATGATTTTTAGTAAATTTACCATGTTGTACAACCAGATGGTGGAGCAGTTTTTGAATCTGATTGAATCCCACCACAGTCACAGCCACTAGGTTAGAAAAACCCATGGACAACACATACTACCAACCCTGGTATTAGAGTGTATTCCAAACAGTGTACTCCTGAACTGCAAAATCTGAGTGAGTAGGGACTGGCTGCCAATAACTGCATGACCAACCTGATATTAGAGACTACAGTAGGAGAAAGAGGAAAGATAAAGGGGTTTCTGATGCCCATGAGATTTGGAGCACCCTCCCCCAACCCAATGGCAACCCACTCCAGTACTCTTGCCTGAAAAATCCCATGGACGGAGGAGCCTGGTAGGCTGCAGTCCATGGGGTGGTGAAGAGTCGGACACCACTGAGCGACTTCACTTTCACTTTTCACTTTCATACATTGGAGAAGGAAATGGCAACCCACTCCAGTGTTCTTGCCTGGAGAATCCCAGGAACAGCAGAGCCTGGTGGGCTGCCATCTATGGGGTCACACAGAGTCGGACATGACTGAAGCAACTTAGCAGTAGCTTAACAGCCCCCAACCACCAAAGAAAGTTCACTTACTGGAAAGTTCCATGGGTATTGGGCTTGCAACCAACCCTACAAGGCTTGTGCTTGTCTAACTTCAAGACCAAAGAAAGAACCCAGAGTCAATGACAGAGGCATCAGTGATTTAATAGATGAGAGAGCTTGTGTCTGAAGCAAGGTCCTGAAGCAACACCCCACATATGTGTTGCAAAGTGGGTGGAACATGATGGTAGTCTTTGCTCCCAGGTAGAAGAGGAGATTACCATTTTAGGGAAATTAATATCAGGTGGGCTTATTTGTTACCAGGGAAACCCTCATTGCCCCTTTGATAAGAACCTTCACTAGCTGGGACCTGGGGCAAGTATGTAGAAAGTTCAGTTCTGTGCATAGGGTGTATGTGAAGCAGTCACTGGGTGGACAGGGGATGTACAGAGAGTGACCATCTTGAATGACCCAACCATACAGTGGGCCATTTGGAGAATGGAGGCAAAGCTGGGGCCTAATTCAGAGAAGGTGCTAATAACCATGGGTATCGGAGCCTATGGGAAGATCTGATTATGCTGGAGGGTCCCAGGGGTCCAAGAGTCCAGGAGTCCAGGCCCTATGAACTCTTCCAAATCCAACAAGCCAAGGACAAAGCCCACCCTGAGGAGAAAATGCTGGGAGTGTCATCCAAGCTGAATAAGACAAGGAAAAGGCAGAGAAAAGATGATGTCAAAATAGAGAGTGGGAAAATAAAAAAGAAAAAAAAATACAGAAAACAAAATAAAGGATGGGAAGGGGAGCAGGGAAGAGGAGCTCAGAACATAGGTCATATATCTACCTGCATAGTGGGAGAACTTGGTTCAATCCCTGGGTAGGGAAGATCCCCTGGAGAAGGGAATGGCAACCCACTCCAGTATTCTTGCCTAGAGAATTTCATGGAGAGAGGAGTCTGACAGGCTACAGTCCATTGGTTTGCAAAGAGTCGGACACAACTGAGCAAATAACACTTCCATGAAATCAACAGAACGGATGCTATAGACTGTGAAACTAGAAAAGCTTCTTGCCATTAACTCCTGAAAGTATTACCAAGCTCAGCCTGCTTGCTGCATGACAGGCCAATTAACTGAGGGACGAGGTGTTGAAGCAAGGAATGCAATTTCATTTAGAAAGCCAGCTGACCAAGAAGATGGCAGACTAATGTCTCAAAATAACCATCTTGACAGGGTCTGTATGCCAGGTCCTTTTTATAAGACAGAGTTGAGGAAGTAAAGACCATTATCTTGCCAATATCTCTTGGAATGGCCAACCTCAGGGAGGGGATATGTTAATCTCTTCAGGCAGAGGGGCAGAGTTCCCTGAGGCAGGTCATTATATATGATCATAATAACAAAAGCAACAGAAAGCAAAGGCTAAAGTCAAACCCATGGTTTTTCCAGTAGTCATGTATGGATGTGAGAGTTGGACCATAAAGAAGGCAGTCTTCTCCAACACCACTGTTCAAACTGATGCTTTTGAACTGTGGTGTTGGAGAAGACTCTTGAGAGTCCCTTGGACTGCAAGGAGATCCAACTAGCCCATCCTAAAGGAAATCAGTCCTGAATATTCACTGGAAGGACTGATGCTGAAGCTGAAACTCCAATACTTTGGCCACCTGATGTGAAGAATTGGCTCATTGGAAAGACCCTGATGCTGGGAAAGATTGAGGGCAGGAGGAGAAGGGTACGACAGAGGATGAGATGGTTGGATGGCATCATTGACTCAATGAACATGAATTTGAGCAAACTCAGGGAGATAGTGAAGGACAAGGAAGCCTGGTGTGCTGCAGCCCATGGGTCGCAGAGAGTCAGACACAACTTAGCAACTGCACAACAACAAAGTCAAAGAAGCAGATCCATCACGGAGTCAGAATTGGCTCTTCCCTGCAACAAACGTAGAGGGGAAACTCCTTTCACAAAAAAACAAGCCACAGGAAAGGAGTGTAGTAAAATACTGACAACATTATTATAAGAAAAAAAGAGAAGATGGCGGAGGAGTAGGACGGGGAGAACACTTTCTCCCCCACAAATTCATCAAAAGAGCATTTAAACGTCGAGTAAATTCCACAAAACAACTTCTGAATGCCGGCAGAGGACATCAGGCACCCAGAAAAGCAATCCAACTCTTCGAAAGGAGGTAGGAAAAAATATAAAAGACAAAAAAAGAGACAAAAGATGGAGGGACGGAGTTCCGTCCAGGGAAGGGAGTCTTAAAAAGAGAGAAGTTTCCAAACACCAGGAAACCTTCTCACTGCCGAATCTGTGCTGAGCTTTGGAAGCACAGAGGGCAACATAACAGGAAGAAAAAATAAATAAACAATTAAAACTCGAAGATTGTGAGTCCTACTGTAACTCCCCCAGCGGAGAAGCAGCGCAGACGCCTGCATGCGCCATTAGCAAGCGGGGGCTGGGCAGGGAGGCGCAGCGCGGGCTGCATCGCTTAGAGTAAGAATCTGGCCTGAATACCCTGAGCACTATCTGAGCGAAATAATTTGGGCTAGCAAACCAGACTGTGGGATATCTACCACGCGAAAAGCCAGCCCCAACCTAAGACACCGCCAGGCCCGCGCACGGAACAAAGAATTGAACAGAGATAGCCGGCTGCAGACCTTCCCCCTCCGGTGACAGGCAGCCAGAGCCGGAAGGGGGCAATCGCAGCCCCAGAGAGACATTATCTATAAAACTGTAAGCAGGCTTCTTTGCTAACTAAAACTTTTTGGGGGTCTGGACGGTTAACATCTGCCTGAGAAGGTGCGCCGGTTTTACACCCAGATAACCGAGTGGCAGGGAGGCGATAAGTCGCAGCATTGGCGCTCGCCAAACACCTCATCACTTGAGCTGCTCGGACCTGGGAAGAGCACAAAACTCAGGCCCAACTGAGTCTGCGCCTCTGAGGACTACCCGAGTGCCTGAACCTGAGCGGCTTGGACCTGGGAGGTACATGCAACCCAGGGCCAGCCTCGGATTGTTCCCGGCGGAACAACCTAGAGCCCGAGCAGTGTGGGCAGGGAGGCTACACGCGCCGTGAGCGGGGGCAGACCCAGTGTGGCTGAGGCACTGCGAGCGCACGCCAGTGTTATTTGTTTGCAGCATCCCTCCCTCCCTCCCCACAGCGCGACTGAACAAAGAGAAGAAATACAGCTCCACCCATCAGAACACCGACACAAGCTTCCCTAACCACCTGACAAGCCACCTGTACAAACCCACACACAGCGAGGAAAAGCCACAATAAAGAGAACTCCACAAACTGCCAGAATACAGAAAGGACACCCCAAGCTCAGCAATTTAAACAAGATGAAGAGACAGAGGAATAGCCAGCAGATAAAGGAACAGGATAAATGCCCACCAAACCAAACAAAAGAGGAAGAGATAGGGAATCTACCTGATAAAGAATTCCGAATAATGATAGTGAAATTGATCCAAAATCTTGAAATTAAAATGGAATCACAGATAAATAGCTTGGAGACAAGGATTGAGAAGATGCAAGAAAGGTTTAACAAGGACCTAGAAGAAATAAAAGAGTCAATATATAATGAATAATGCAATAAATGAAATTAAAAACACTCTGGAGGCAACAAATAGTAGAATAACAGAGGCAGAAGATAGGATTAGTGAATTAGAAGATAGAATGGTAGAAATAAATGAATCAGAGAGAATAAAAGAAAAACGAATTAAAAGAAATGAGGACAATCTCAGAGACCTCCAGGACAATATTAAACGCTACAACATTTGAATCATAGGGGTTCCAGAAGAAGAAGACAAAAAGAAAGACCATGAGAAAATACTTGAGGAGATAATAGTTGAAAACTTCCCTAAACTGGGGAAGGAAATAATCACCCAAGTCCAAGAAACCCAGAGAATCCCAAACAGGATAAACCCAAGGCGAAACACCCCAAGACACATATTAATCAAATTAACAAAGATCAAACACAAAGAACAAATATTAAAAGCAGCAAGGGAAAAACAACAAATAACACACAAGGGAATTCCCATAAGGATAACAGCTGATCTTTCAATAGAAACTCTTCAAGCCAGGAGGGAATGGCAAGACATACTTAAAATGATGAAAGAAAATAACCTACAGCCCAGATTATTGTACCCAGCAAGGATTTCATTCAAGTATGAAGGAGAAATCAAAAGCTTCTCAGACAAGCAAAAGCTGAGAGAATTCTGCACCACCAAACCAGCTCTCCAACAAATACTAAAGGATATTCTCTAGACAGGAAACACAAAAATGGTGTATAAATTCGAACCCCAAACAATAAAGTAAATGGCAACGGGATCATACTTATCAGTAATTACCTTAAACGTAAATAGGTTGAATGCCCCAACCAAAAGACAAAGACTGGCTGAATGGATACAAAAACAAGACCCCTACATATGTTGTCTACAGGAGACCCACCTCAAAACAGGGGACACATACAGACTGAAAGTGAAGGGCTGGAAAAAGATTTTCCATGCAAATAGGGACCAAAAGAAAGCAGGAGTAGCAATACTCATATCAAATAAAATAGACTTTAAAACAAAGGCTGTGAAAAGAGACAAAGAAGGTCACTACATAATGATCAAAGGATCAATCCAAGAAGAAGATATAACAATTATAAATATATATGCACCCAACACGGGAGCACCGCAGTATGTAAGACAAATGCTAACAAGTATGAAAGGAGAAATTAACAATAACACAATAATAGTGGGAGACTTTAATACCCCACTCACACCTATGGATAGATCAACTAAACAGAAAATTAACAAGGAAACACAAACTTTAAACAATACAATAGACCTGTTAGACCTAATTGATATCTATAGGACATTTCATCCCAAAACAATGAACTTCACCTTTTTCTCAAGCGCACATGGAACCTTCTCCAGGATAGATCACATCCTGGGCCATAAAGCTAGCCTTGGTAAATTCAAAAAAATAGAAATCATTCCAAGCATCTTTTCTGACCACAATGCAGTAAGATTAGATCTCAATTACAGGAGAAAAACTATTAAAAATTCCAACACATGGAGGCTGAACAACACGCTGCTGAATAACCAACAAATCACAGAAGAAATCAAAAAAGAAATCAAAATTTGCATAGAAACGAATGAAAATGAAAACACAACAACCCAAAACCTGTGGGACACAGTAAAAGCAGTCCTAAGGGGAAAGTTCATAGCAATACAGGCACACCTCAAGAAACAAGAAAAAAGTCAAATAAATAACCTAACTCTACACCTAAAGCAACTAGAAAAGGAAGAAATGAAGAACCCCAGGGTTAGTAGAAGGAAAGAAATCTTAAAAATTAGAGCAGAAATAAATGCAAAAGAAACAAAAGAGACCATAGCAAAAATCAACAAAGCCAAAAGCTGGTTCTTTGAAAGGATAAATAAAATTGATAAACCATTAGCCAGACTCATCAAGAAACAAAGGGAGAAAAATCAAATCAATAAAATTAGAAACGAAAATGGAGAGATCACAACAGACAACACAGAAATACAAAGGATCATAAGAGACTATTATCAACAATTATATGCCAATAAAATGGACAACGAGGAAGAAATGGACAAATTCTTAGAAAAGTACAACTTTCCAAAACTCGACCAGGAAGAAATAGAAAACCTTAACAGACCCATCACAAGCATGGAAATTGAAACTGTAATCAAAAATCTTCCAGCAAACAAAAGCCCAGGTCCAGATGGCTTCACAGCTGAATTCTACCAAAAATTTAGAGAAGAGCTAACACCTATCCTGCTCAAACTCTTCCAGAAAATTGCAGAGGAAGGTAAACTTCCAAACTCATTCTATGAGGCCACCATCACCCTAATACCAAAACCTGACAAAGATCCCACAAAAAAAGAAAACTACAGGCCAATATCACTGATGAACATAGATGCAAAAATCCTAAACAAAATTCTAGCAATCAGAATCCAACAACACATTAAAAAGATCATACACCACGACCAAGTGGGCTTTATCCCAGGGATGCAAGGATTCTTCAATATCCGCAAATCAATCATGTAATACACCACATTAACAAATTGAAAAACAAAAACCATATGATTATCTCAATAGATGCAGAGAAAGCCTTTGACAAAATTCAACACCCATTTATGATAAAAACTCTCCAGAAAGCAGGAATAGAAGGAACATACCTCAACATAATAAAAGCTATATATGACAAACCCACAGCAAACATTATCCTCAATGGTGAAAAATTGAAAGCATTTCCTCTAAAGTCAGGAACAAGACAAGGGTGCCCACTTTCACCATTACTATTCAACATAGTTTTGGAAGTTTTGGCCACAGCAATCAGAGCAGAAAAAGAAATAAAAGGAATCCAAATTGGAAAAGAAGAAGTAAAACTCTCACTATTTGCAGATGACATGATCCTCTACATAGAAAACCCTAAAGACTCCACCAGAAAATTACTAGAACTAATCAATGATTATAGTAAAGTTGCAGGATATAAAATCAACACACAGAAATCCCTTGCATCCCTATACACTAATAATGAGAAAACAGAGAAATTAAGGAAACAATTCCATTCACCATTGCAATGAAAAGAATAAAATACTTAGGAATATATCTACCTAAAGAAACTAAAGACCTATATATAGAAAACTATAAAACACTGGTGAAAGAAATCAAAGAGGACACTAATAGATGGAGAAATATACCATGTTCATGGATTGGAAGAATCAATATAGTGAAAATGAGTATACTACCCAAAGCAATTTATAGATTCAATGCAATCCCTATCAAGCTACCAACAGTATTCTTCACAGAGCTAGAACAAATAATTTCACAATTTGTATGGAAATACAAAAAACCTCGAATAGCCAAAGCGATCTTGAGAAAGAAAAATGGAACTGGAGGAATCAACCTACCTGACTTCAGGCTCTACTACAAAGCCACAGTCATCAAGACAGTATGGTACTGGCACAAAGACAGAAATATAGATCAATGGAACAAAATAGAAAGCCCAGAGATAAATCCACGCACATATGGACACCTTATCTTTGACAAAGGAGGCAAGAATATACAATGGATTAAAGACAATCTCTTTAACAAGTGGTGCTGGGAAATCTGGTCAACCACTTGTAAAAGAATGAAACTAGAACACTTTCTAACACCATATACAAAAATAAACTCAAAATGGATTAAAGATCTCAATGTAAGACCAGAAACTATAAAACTCCTAGAGGAGAACATAGGCAAAACACTCTCTGACATACATCACAGCAGGATCCTCTATGACCCTCCTCCCAGAATATTGGAAATAAAAGCAAAAATAAACAAATGGGACCTAATTAAACTTAAAAGCTTCTGTACATCAAAGGAAACTATTAGCAAGGTGAAAAGACAGCCTTCAGAATGGGAGAAAATAATAGCAAATGAAGCAACCGACAAACAACTAATCTCAAAAATATACAAGCAACTCCTACAGCTCAACTCTAGAAAAATAAATGACCCAATCAAAAAATGGGCCAAAGATCTAAATAGACATTTCTCCAAAGAAGACATACAGATGGCTAACAAACACATGAAAAGATGCTCAACATCACTCATTATCAGAGAAATGAAAATCAAAACCACTATGAGATACCATTTCACACCAGTCAGAATGGCTGCAATCCAAAAATCTACAAATAATAAATGCTGGAGAGGGTGTGGAGAAAAGGGAACCCTCTTACACTGTTGGTGGGAATGCAAACTAGTACAGCCACTATGGAGAACAGTGTGGAGATTCCTTAAAAAACTGGAAATAGAACTGCCTTATGATCCAGCAATCCCACTGCTGGGCATACACACTGAGGAAACCAGAAGGGAAAGAGACACGTGTACCCCAGTGTTCATCGCAGCACTGTTTATAATAGCCAGGACATGGAAACAACCTAGATGTCCATCAGCAGATGAATGGATAAGAAAGCAGTGGTACATATACACAATGGAGTATTACTCAGCCATTAAAAAGAATACATTTGAATCAGTTCTAATGAGGTGGATGAAACTGGAGCCTGTTATACAGAGTGAAGTAAGCCAGAAGGACAAACACCAATACAGTATACTAATGCATATATATGGAATTTAGAAAGATGGTAACGATAACCCTGTATACGAGACAGGAAAAGAGACACTGATGTATAGAACAGGCTTATGGACTCTGTGGGAGAGGGAGAGGGTGGGAAGATTTGAGAGAATGGCATTGAAACATGTGAAATGTCATGTATGAAACGAGATGCCAGTCCAGGTTCAATGCACGATGCTGGATGCTTGGGGCTGGTGCACTGGGACGACCCAGAGGGATGGTATGGGGAGGGAGGAGGGAGGAGGGTTCAGGATGGGGAGCACATGTATAATTTTTTTTAATTAAAATTGAATAAAAAAAAAAGAAAAAAAGAGAATAAGAAGCAAAATAATACCACTGCAGATGAGAAAAAAAAAAAAAACACCAAGAAACATGGCACAAAACAGGAGAAAATTGTGATCAATTATTTCAAGATGAGCTTGAAAAATAAGAAAGAAAAAATAATGGAAACTATAAATGACAACATAAATCAAAAGAAGAAAAAAGTAGGATGATTCAGGAAAAGGAAGATTTGTAAAGAGAAAAGAAATAACACAAAAAAAGAATTGGAGATAAAAGAAAAGTCATTTCAGAAATAAAGGCTAAGCTAGAAGGACAAGAATAAACAAACCAAATGAAAAGTTCTTGGAGAGAAATAGAAATGGAAAAAGTTTTTAAAGTCAAAAAGGAAAGAAAAAGGGATTAAAAGGACTTGAGACAAAGTAACAAGTAGAAAAAGAAAAAAAATGAGCAAAGAATATCCAATATACATATATGAGTCCCAAAAGAAGAAAACAAAATAGCAAAAAATTATTAAAAACTAAAATACAAAAAAACCTTGAAATCAAAGAAAAACTTAAATCACATATTGAAAACAACAAGGACCTATTATATAGTACAAGGAAGCACAGTCAATATCTTATAATAACCTATAATGGAAAAGAATCTGAAATTTTTACATATATAATATATATGCTATATATGGGCTTCCCTGGTGGCTCAGATGGTAAAGAATCTGCCTGCAATGTGGGAGACCCAGGTTTGATCCCTTGGCTGGGAAGATCCCCAGGAGAAGGGAATGGCTACCCACTACAGTATTCTTGCCTGGAGAATTCCATGGACAGAGGAGCCTGGCAGCTACAGTTCATGGGGTGGCAAAGAGTCTGACACGACTAAGCAACTGTCACTTTCACTTTCATACTGTACATTTATACATAGTATATAATTTTTGTTGAATATGATATATATAGATAACTGAAGCACTTTGCTGTACACCTAAAATTAACACAACATTGTAAACCAACTATATTTCAATTAAATTTTTTTTTAATTTTTAAATTAGAAAAAAAGCACACACACACATTGAACAGATACACTGCATGAATTGGAAAAAAAATCAGCCTTCAATAGCTCCACTCTTAAACTACTGAATTTGAGAAAAATTTTCAAAATCCTTTGTGCAGTCAGACAAAAAGAACAAGTATTTTATAAGAAAAAGAAAATAAGATTATCATTAGAGTTTCAACATCAATACCTCATGCCAGAAATCAATGGAGTAGTTTATTTAGGATATTCAAAGAACTTATGAGCCAAGATTTTAAAATATAGCTAAATTGATCTTCAAATATAAAGTCATCAAACACACTATTATGAACTACTCAGGAGGTAGTACGTCTAGAAGGTTTTCCCAGGGAATCAAAAGAAAACTTTGGCAAATAAAACGGTGGAAGAAACAGCAGCATAAGAACTTCTCGAGTAAGCCAAATAACAAAGGAGGATGAACGATAGAATTAAAACACACCATTCTGCAACACCAGATCTGTTTATTCAATGATCACCAGTGGCTGCTAACATCACAAGAAGCGAGACAAATAAATCACATGCCCCATGATGGAAGTACACGACATAATTAATGAAGTAGCCTGAAGAAAGAATGAAACTTAAAAGCCTTTTTTTTTTAAATTATTTATTCTAATTGGAGGCTAATTACTTTACAATATTGTAGTGGTTTTTGTCATACTTTGACATGAATCAGCCATGGGTGTACATGTGTTCCCCATCTTGAACCCCCCTCCGCCTCCCTCCCCATCCCATCCCTCAGGGTCATTCCAGTGCACCAGCCCTGAGCACCCTGTCTCATTCATCAAACCTAGACTGGCGATCTGCTTCACATATGTGAAACTTATCAAGCCTTTAAAGTTAGCTGCCACTTAACAGGCAATATGGGGAAACATCACAGTCATACCACAAGGATGCCATCAGCAAAATTCCATCTAGAGGAAAGCCTATGGAGCAAGTAGCACAATTCCTTAACAATTTTTTCAGTTAAAAACATAAATGTCATCGTACATGATATTACTTATATATAGAATCTAAAATAAGAGAAACTTAGCTATGAAAGAGAAACAGACTCACAGATGCCAAGGTTGGGGGAGGGGGAGGGATAGATTGGAAGCTTTGGACTAGCAGATACAAGCCATTATATAGGATGAGTTAGCAACAGGGTCCTATAGCACAGGGAACTATATTCAATAGCCTGTGACAAAGCATAATGGAAAAGAATATGATATGGTATAACTGAACCACTATATATACACACACAATTCTTTTGCAGATTCTTTTCCTTATACGTTGTTACAAGATATTGACTATAGTTCCCTGTGCCATACAGTGGGTCCTTGTTGTTTATTTTATATATGCTGCTGCTGCTGCTGCTAAGTTGCTTCAGTTGTGTCTGACTCTGTGCGACCCCATAGACGGCAGTCCATCAGGCTCCCCCGTCCCTGGGATTCTCCAGGCAAGAATACCGGAGTGGGTTGCCATTTCCTTTTCCAATGCATGAAAGTGAAAGTAAAAGTGAAATCACTCAGTTGTGTCCAACTCTTAGCGACTCCATGGACTGCAGCCTACCAGGCTCCTCCGTCCATGGGTTTTCCAGGCAAGAGTACTGGAGTGGGGTGCCATCACCTTCTCAGTTCCAGTCTCCCAATTTATCCTTCCTTCTCCCCTCTGCCACAAATTATTCTGTATTTTTAAACAGAGAAAGACAGTGCACACACAACTGAGAGAAAGAGATTGGGAGATTCTGGAAATAAAAAGTGAATTGGAAGCTCTGGGTGTGGTTTCTGCTGACCCAGGCCCTCACTGTAAAGTGATTTACTTCACCTACTCAACGGCAAACTACTAATATCTTTTAACTTGGGCAGGTTATACTTCCCAGAGTAGGTTCTTCCTGTTACTAGATATAGACATAAAAGCCTGGCAACCAGCTTCTGGGGAGCTGCGTGAGGACCTCGGAGTGAGAGACTTAATTTTGAAGGTGTGCTTTCCCTTCTTCAGGAAACAAACCTTTAACCTTCTGGCTGGAGAAGGAAGCAGCAGTCATCAAGGAAACAGCAGTTCTGGAAGGACCTACAGGTCTAACTTTTCTTAAACAACTGCCAACAAATCCTCACTGTAATATCTATTTTACACTATTTTTGTTATTCCAGGTACCACAAATTCCTGAACTTTTTCAAGATTCTGCAGTGAAAATAAATTTGGTTCTCAACTGTCAACAAAAAAGTAATCAATAGTCCGTCTAAGAAAGAAATGTCAAGAGGGAGGGGACATGTGTATACCTAATGTGAATTCATGTTGATGTACAGCAAAAACCATTACAATATGGTAAAGTAATTATCCTCTAATTTAAAAAATAGAGAGAGAAAAGAAAGAAATGGAAAATTTTATTTAAGCCACCCTGAGGATTATTTCTAGGAGACAGTCTTTCAGAAAGCTCTAAGGTCTGCATCTATTTCTGCTTTATTGACTATGCCAAAGCCTTTGACTGTGTGGATCACAATAAACTGTGGAAAATTCTGAAAGAGATGGGAATACCAGACCACCTGACCTGCCTCTTGAGAAATCTGGATGCAGGTCAGGAAGCAACAGTTAGAACTGGACATGGAATAACAGACTGGTTCCAAATAGGAAAAGGAGTATGTCAAGGCTGTGTATTGTCACCCTGCTTATTTAACTTACATGCAGAGTACATCATGAGAAACGCTGGGCTGGAAGAAGCACAAGCTGGAATCAAGATTGCCAGAAGAAATATCAATAACCTCAGATATGCAGATGACACCACCCTTATGGCAGAAAGTGAAGAGGAACTAAAACACCTCTTGATGAAAGTGAAAGAGGAGAATGAAAAAGTTGGCTTAAAGCTCAACATTCAGAAAACGAAGATCATGGCATCTGGTCCCATCACTTCATGGGAAATAGATGGGGAAACAGTGTCAGACTTTATTTTGGGGGGCTCTAAAATCACTGCAGATGGTGATTGCAGCCATGAAATTAAAAGATGCTTACTCCTTGGAAGGAAAGTTATGACCAACCTAGATAGCATATTCAAAAGCAGAGACATTACTTTGCCAACAAAGGTCTGTCTAGTCAAGGCTATGGTTTTTCCAGTGGTCATGTATGGATGTGAAAGTTGGACTGTGAAGAAAGCTGAGCACCAAAGAATTGATGCTTTTGAACTGTGGTGTCGGAGAAGACTCTTGAGAGTCCCTTGGACTGCAAGGAGATCCAACCAGTCCATTCCCAAGGAGATCAGCCCTGGGTGTTCTTTGGAAGGACTGATGCTAAAGCTGAAACTCCAATACTTTGGCCACCTCATGTGAAGAGTTGACTCATTGGAAAGACTCTCATTCTGGGAGGGATTGGGGGCAGGAGGAAGAGGGGATGACAGAGGATGAGATGGCTGGATGGCATCCCCGACTCGATGGACATGAGTTTGAGTGAACTCCGGGGGATGGTGAGGGGCAGGGAGGCCTGGCGTGCTGGGATTCATGGGGTTGCAAAGAGTCAGACATGACTGAGTGACTGAACTGAAGTGAAGGTCTGCTCTGCCTGCTAGAGACCAAATCATAGTTTTGTACATTTTTGAGATGAAGAATTACATATCAGATCATGTACTGACAGCTTACACACTCCAGATCATCATGAATGAGTAGTGAGTGGATCACCGTAACCCTTGTAGGATTAACAAGGAAGGTTATCTCCCTAAGGAAGTCTGGTTAATGCAAACCCACTTGTGTGTGTGTGTGTGTGTGTGTGTGTGTGTGTGTGTGTGTGTTAGTTGCTCAGTCGTGTCTGACTCTTTGGGACCCCAGAGACTGCAGAACTCCACCAGGTTCCTCTGTCCATGGAATTCTCCAGGAAAGAATACTGGAGTGGGTAGTCATTCCACACACTAAAGGGGAGACAGGAGCCCAAATGGGCAGAGAAAAATCTTATGCTTAAATTGTTCTTGTCTTGCCATAAAATATGGATTTTACTTAATCACAGCTTTCCCCACTGCCAGTTTAGAATTCAACTTCAGTGAGTCTGTTGAGCCATTTACCACTCATTCATCTGTGCTCTCTTCTTTTGCTCTCCTGGATGTATAAGTCTACACAAACAGACGTGTGCGTGTGCATGGGCGTACACACACACACATGACAGCTGTCAGAAAGAGGACAGAACAAAGTACACAAGCATAAAGAAGCAGAGACAAGAGACAGAATTCCTTGCATGATGCTTTGGTTCCCAGGTTGCAGGCCCATTCCTACCCTTAGGTCCCATGAGACAGTCACAGCTCTATCCTTATTTCAAGTCCCCTCTCTGTGTTCAGGCTCACTTACCATGTGCACTGTACTCACAACTTAAGTCCCAACCAACCTCTTCTCTTCTTCCTCTATCCACTTATCCTGGAAGATTTGATCCCCATTGGTATTTATCCCAGAACTAAATCCTGCCAGTTGAAAGGGACCATTGCTTTGTATTTCTTAAGGAGAGAACCCCATAGCTTAGGAGACATTCACAGTGGTGTGCCTGGTTGGTTCTTGCTTCATCCCATCCTGGGGCTTGAGGCTATTCTGCCATGGTTTTCAAACAGGAAATCATCAGCTCCTCATCTTTCCTCAAGGCCCTGCCATATTTCCCCAGCTTGGCAACCCCACCTTGCTGCTGCTGCTAAGTCATTTCAGTCGTGTCTGACTCTGTGCGACCCCATAGACGGCAGCCCGCCAGGTTCCGCCATCCCTGGGATTCTCCAGGCAAGAATACTGGGGTGGGTTGCCATTTCCTTCTCCAGTGCATGAAAGTGAAAGGTGAAAGTAAAGTTGCTCAGTGGTGTCTGACTCTTAGCGATCCCATGGACTGCAGCCCACCAGGCTCCTCTGTCCATGGGATTTTCCAAGCAAGAGTACTGGAGTGGGGTGCCATTGCCTTCTCCGAACCCCACCTTAATACCCCTGCTAATGTCACTTATCCAGAATTCCTTTTTCTCTTAAGCCTGGCCAATACTTAACACCTACCTGCTATCCCCAAGAACAGCCATGTTCTCAGCCATGGACATCAGCATCTGCACTGAGGCCCCAGTTCCTTAACCCCTTAGAACAGAGCCCACTTCAGAGGCAGCAAATATACGGCTGTCCGTTTCCACATCCCACAACAGAAATGTTTTCATTAACCATATCACTCTTTCTTGCTGATGCTGGACAGGATATTATCTTAGAATCTTTCTTAGCATGGTCCTGGAGCACCAGAAAATTATCTACCAGGCTGGTTTCTGCTGATGTGAAAGAAGGAAGATGACATTGATAAGAAAGAGACATTGAGCAAGATTTGGGGGCATGTGTCGAACCTAGTTTTAGTCCTTAGATTTGAGGAGAGGGCATGATTTCAAGTGTAGTGATCTCATAAGCATCTGGAAGGCTAGGACTATAGAGGAAGAGAACCCAGGAGTGGCACCACCCTTTCCTTCCTGGGATCTCTCTGCAGCTGGGTTCATTCCCCACAGCTGTCTTCAACCCTGGTCAGCAGCCTCTGCATCTCCGTAGGAGCTATGTGCTCTTTGGACAATGTAGTGGTTAGAAACATGGTAATGGAGCCAGGCTTCCTGGGCCTGAATATTTACCAAATGTGGGAGGGACTTCTGGCAATTTATTTTACCCCTCCCTCCCCTGGGCCTTGATTTCCTCATCTGTAAAATGGGATAATAATCAGATTTACCTCATTGAATTATTGTGGGTATTAAATGAGTTTAATGTATAAATGTCTAGAACAGTGCTCAGTAAATGTTTGTAACCATCATTACTCCACAAGGAGACTATAATATAAGCTCCTTGAAGACTCATTTGGTTTTCCTCATCTTTTCCTGGCATATAGATGGCTCTGAATTGAGCAACACAATCTCTGAAGACCCAGAAATGGAATCTCCACTCTCTTGCTCAGTATTTGAGTAACTTGAAAATGGGTATCCTTCTTGTAAAACTGAGATGATGATACCTACTTTATAGAATTGCTTTACACAATTGTGATTATTAAATGAGATATTGTACATAAAGCTCCAAGGACACAGCAAACCCTAAAAAAATGCAAACTCTTATTATCAAGGCTAGGTATAGTGTCATGGTTATGGAGCCAGACTGCTTGGTCTTGAATTCTGGTTCTGCCACACTTGCTTTCCGATTTTGGCAAGTGACTTAAGCTTCCTGTGCCTCAGTTTTCTCCTCTGTAAAAGGGAATAATAATAGCATTTACTTCACAGGGTTTGGGCAGGTTCAAGTTAGAAAATACACATATGGCCCTTGGCCCAGTGCCTGACATATATCTCAATCATGCCAGGTTATTTTTGTTTGTTTAATAAATGAATGATTTGTAGCGAAGAGCTTAAAAAATGAACTTGCTAAAGGACAGAATCATTGAGAGCTGTAATTACAAAGACCCATCCTGAAGTCAAATTCAGGTTGGGCCAAATCCATAAATACAAGGATAGCCCTGAGAGCCAGTAGCCCAGCGAACCAAGCCCTCTCCCTGTCATCTTCTCTCCCTGGCCTGGGACATAAGAATAACTGGCCCGCAGAATGAAAGGCTTCTAGAGCTGGAAGGAAATGGCACCCACTACAGCGTTCTTGCCTGGAAAATCCCAGGGACAGGGGAGTCTGGTAGGCTGCAGTCCATGAGGTCGCTAAGAGTCGGACATGACTGAGCGACTTCACTTTCACTTTTCACTTTCATGCATTGGAGAAGGAAATGGCAACCCACTCCAGTGTTCTTGCCTGGAGAATCCCAGGGACGGGGGAGCCGGGTGGGCTGCCGTCTATGGGGTCGCACAGGGTCAGACACGACTGAAGCGACTTAGCAGCAGCAGTAGCAGAGCTGGAAGAATCTTAGTGACCATTTTTCCTTAGTAATTGAAACTCAGAGAGATCAAGTGACCCCAGTTGCCCAAGCTTCACGTCAGTTCAGTGGCTTCATCACCGCAAAATGTGGCTTCTTTCCACAATCTCTTCGGTCTCTGCTCCACCGCACCAGGCAGCCATGAACTTCAACTCCTGTTCAGAGGGAACAGCAAAAAGAAAGCAAAGATGGTGGTGTAGGATCAACTTTCAGCCTCTAGAGGGAGCCCCGAGCACAGGCTGGGAAACGCCAGTCTGGCACGAACCCAAGGCCTTAGGGCGCTAGCTGCAGCGTGAGGACCGGCCCTTCCGGGGCTCCTTCCAGCAGGCCAACCCCTTCTCAGGCACTCAGAACAATGGGAAAAGCCCAAGATATGGGCGCAAACACAAGGCTTTCAGCTGTTATTCTTTTCACGCAAGGTGTGGACCTACGCATGGTCCCTTAACCCTATTGAGCCTCAGCTGTCAGGTGGGAAGTCACTTCTGCCTTGTCTAGTCCAGGACTTAAAGTCTAGGAATTTACCCCAAATAAATAGAGTCAGGCCCAAAGATTTGTATACAACAGCAAATCTCACAGTTTTTGTCTCATGACCCCTTTATACTCCTAAAAAATTACTGAGGATCCCAAAGAATTACTGGCTTGTATGTATCAATATTTACCACATTAGAGATTAACTCTAAGAAACATCTGAATATATATTTACTTTAGAAATAGCATATTCATTACCATAAAGAGCACTTTGTAACATAACATTTTCTAAGACCAAACATTTTTTTCAAGTCTAATGTCTGGCTTAATGGAAGAGAGATGAATTCTCCTTTTACATTGAGTACATAGCAATTCCACATGTCTTGTAACCTTTGAAAGAGTCCTCTATGCACCATGAGAATGAGAGTACAAAATTGCTTTAACCTTGAGAACTCTCTGAAAGGACATGGCAGAAGTCCAGGGGCCACTCTTTGAGAACTGCTGGTAGAAAAGACATTTTTCTTAGTATTATCTTAGTGGAGCAGGGAGACTCTGCTGTCTCTTCTTACTGCCACCAAGCTGGTTCAGACTTGTACTATATGGAGCATGTGACAGCAAAATTCTCAGAACTGCTGGCCTTATCCCCTACCCTCCTACCACTCCCAAGTGTGGAGGGAATTCTTCATAAAACACTGCATGTTAAGTGCTCCCCGCCCCCAATCCTCTCATGATCCTTGACTGTCTAGTCAGTGCTTATATACCCAATGGTCAGGCTCCCTGGTCTGCAGCCAAAATCCCCAGCCTTATGTCACACTCCACATGCCTGATATGCCTGATGGTTTTAGCAAGACAAGACTATTAACCCTCCAGCATATATGTGCCTTCTGTATCTCTGGATTCCCTGCACTTAAAATACTGTCTCTCCCATTTGTTTCTCTGGATTCCCTTCACTTAAAATACTGTCTCTCATTTCCTTCCACTTTCAGACTCATCCCCTCAGCTGGAGACCTTCTACCAGCTTCTGAAACACTTGTTTGTCTTCTTTTATGCAAAGCAGGGTGTCCTGATGCGGAGTTTTTGATCCGGCTGTTGAGAAGTAAGTATCAAAAAAAATTTTTTTTTTTTTGCTGTATTAGTTTCCTGTTGCCACTGTAACAAATTATTATAAACTTAGTGTATTAAAATAATGCCAATTTATTACCTTATAATTGTGGGGGTGAGAAGATGGAAATGGTCCTTGGAGGCTAAAATCAAGGTGTTCTCAGGGGAGGATCTGTTTCCATGCATTTTCCAGCTTAGGGGTCCCCTCTTCCCTCTTCAAAGCACATCACTCCAAACCTCTTCTCTCTTCAAATCATGTCACTCCAACCCCTGCTTCCATCACATCTCCCCTTATCCCCACTGTCTCTGGCTTTCTTGCCTCCCTCTTATAAGGACCCTTGTGATTACATTTGACTCACCTAGATAATCAAGGATACTCTCCCCATTTCAAGATCCTTCATTTAATCACACCTGCAAAGTCCCTTGTGGCATGTTAAGTCACATATTCACAGGTTCCAGGGTTTCAGACATGGATATCTGGGTGGGGCGGGGGGCATTATCCTGTCTAATATTATAGTTGGTAACACCAGAAGATAAAAGTCAAGATGCAATCTTAACACGTTAACTGTACAAATCTTGGAGTCAGACATACACCATTACATGAGATAAATTCCATTCACCTGATTGCTTTGAAGATTCAATGAGATAATGTGCATGAAGCCTGATGACAGCTATACTGAGATCACTCAACCAAATGCCTATTACTATTGGCTATTATTTGGCTGTTTAGAGTTGTCTTCAAAACACTTGTCATACATTATAACTATTCATTTCTTTTGGATCATGCTTCCCAGGTGGCTCAGTGGTAAAGAAACGCCTGCCAATGCAGAAGATGCAGGAGACACAGGTTCAATCCCTGGATCGGGAAGATCCTGTAGAGGAGCAAATGTCAATCCACTCCAGTATTCTTGCCTGGAAAATTCCATGGACAGAGGAGCCTGGCAGGCTACAGTCCATAGGTTCCCAAAGAGCCAGACACGGCTGAGCTTCTAAGTACAGCACCTTTTGGATGACTCTGTAGTGTGCAGTGATTTTTAATTGATTTAATTATGTAAATATGACTTTAATTATCCTATAAACAAAAGATCCATTTGTTTAATCTGTCTCACACTGGATCATAAACTCCATGTGATCAAAGTGTGTTTTACACACCATCAGATTCCCAAAATCTCACCCACTAGTGAACACACACATACTTAACGATCAATAAATGTTTCAATCTACTTCATAAAATCTCTCTTCTAGTTCCACATTGCTTTCAGGATAGAATTCAGGTTCTTTACTTAGCAGGACAAAGAAGTTTCAGTAAGAGCCAGTCCCAGCTTTCTTCAAACCTCACTTCCCACCACTCCATCACACCATGTACCTTACCCTCCAGCAGTACCAAACTTGCTTGTGCTCTCAGGCCTGCAAGCCCTTTCTTATGCAGTGCAGCTCTCTTTGCCTGGAATGGCCTCTCTCCACCCTCAGCAATGGGAGCACACCCAAACACTACCCGCTGCTTATCACCTGGATAAGTGCTGCTCACCCTGTCTAAGCCCAGTGCTCTACTCTGGACAGCCCCCCTTTTCCGTGGCCCTTCCATTCTGGACAAGAGGGTCTAACAGATCCTCCTTAGCCCCTTGAACTTCTACCCACCCTGCCTTGAAGGGCACCAGATTATAGTTACCTGTCCATTTGACAGTTTCTTCCACCCTACCCCAGCAACCTGTAAGATCTTTAAAAGCAGGGACCAGATCTTACCCAGTGTTACATCTCCAGAGCCTGGTAGGAGCATGAACACAGTAGGTACTCAATGTTAGCTGAACCCCTGCCTTTGTCTCTGCCTTTAGAATGTCAGCTCCCTGGGAAAAGGGAGGATTTTACGTATCTTTATATCTTCAGCCTCTGGCGGGAACATGGTGGGCACTCCGCCAACCTTTGCTGAGTGGCCACGTCTCCCGCACAGAATGCCCTGCCCACTAACAATAAGCTACAGGTTGCATGTCAATCACTGTGTGCTAATCACTGCTGCCAGACTTTGGGAACTTTCATTGGAAAGACTGATGCTGAAGCTTCCAGAACTTTGATCACCTGATGCGAAGAACTGACTCATTGGAAAAGTCCTTGATGCTGGGAAAGATTGAAGGCAAAAGGTGGCAGAGGATGAGATGGTTAGACAGCTTCACAAACTCAGTATACATGAATTTGAGCAAACTCCAGGGGATAGTGGAAGACAGAGGAGCTTGGTGTGCTCTAGTCCAGTGAGCTTTAAAGAAGTGGATACAACTTAGCGACTGAACAACAGCAACACCCTTTGGGAAGGATTAAAGATAAAAACAAAACTCTAGCACTTATAGGAGTATATATTGGTTAAGACCCAACATAATTGTCTATTGATGGCCTCTACTTTTCAAAATGCTTTTCAATGGATTCTACTAGTTATACTTCTTGTCAAGAAGCATATCTCATAGCAAGAAAGGCTAAAGAATAATTCTAAAATAGCCCCTATCCCTCCCCCACCACATACTTTCTATCAGCAGTGCTCTAGTTTCTACTCTCCCTGGGCCTGCTCTGCCCCTGCCCACACACTGGGGCTCCGACGACTCTTTTGACAAACCAGCAGACCTACCTGTGTGTCCAGCATTGTCTCTTCCTCCTCTCTTTCGACCTTACTGACACTTTCCCAAAGAGCCCAAAGGGCTTCTCTTCCCCAGTCCGCTCCTATCTCACTTGGCAGTCCCCAAACGCCCAGAGTACTGGCCCTATCTTCTGAAGCAGAGCTCTGGTAGCAGAAGAAAGGGCTGTTGGAGGCAGGAAAGAGGTGTGCACAGAACAGTCTCCAGTGTGCCCAGACACACCCACTGAAGTGGCAGATACAGTCTTATTTCCTGTATTATGGAAAAAAATAATTATCAGTTTCCTATTAGGGAGCACACGGCTGGTTGTGTAACTGCATTCTTTACAACCGTTTACCTAATTGATTTCTTTCCAACCATCCTGTTTATCAGCTGCTGCTTCTGCTGCTGCTAAGTCGCTTCAGTTGTGTCCGACTCTGTGAGACCCCATAGATGGCAGCCCACCAGGCTCCCCCGTCCCTGGGATTCTCCAGACAAGAACACTGGAGTGGGTTGCCATTTCCTTCTGCAATGCATGAAAGTGAAAAGTCAAAGTGAAGTCGCTCAGTCGTGTCCGACCCTCTGGAGTGGGGTGCCATTGCCTTCTCCGTGTTTATCAGCAGATATATTAAAAATGACTGTGAAGTTGAGGGAATAAGAGATAAAGAAGGAAATTCACATTTGAGAAGAGGCTACTATGTACCATGCAAGGACAGTGCTGGGCATCTTTATATGTGTTATAATAGCTCTTAAATCCTCACCAAAACCGGCACACAAACCGAAAGGCCCTGTGCTACTAGATATTTATCATCCACATCTCGCAGGGTATCAGAAAGTTTTAAGTGGTCACACAGCTGATAAGCAGTGTAACAACAAGGTGCCTGTCCCTCGTCCCCATGTAACTCTGATTTGAGTCTCCTACAAGCACATCTGAACAACGCGTTCTAATCACCCTCAGCACCTGTGAAGGAGGCTGATGAAGGTAGATTTTACCTTGACAGGCACGCGGAAGATGCAGGGGATGGATGCTGAGCAAGTCATTCTACTGTATCAGTCATAATCTGTGTTCCCATGGGCCCCCACGGTGCTGCTGCTGAGAAGCCCCCTTCAGAAGGAGCTAAAGATCAAGTCCTCATACTCACAAGCCTATGTGTGGTGCACATTACTGCTTTTATGTACTACATAGATCCCATTGTGTGAATCCACCAGTCTGCCAGTGAGGGAAACCCAAGCTGGCTTCTGGGCCTCCTTGGGAAATAACCCAAGACATATGTTTGGACTTTATGTGCTTTTGAGCTCACATCACCTGATTTCATGGTCATGCACTATAGAATAATGGAATATTATTTATATACATATATGCCTATATATATATTTGGCCTATGAAGGTCAAAAAAGGATATTTCATATGCCACAGAATGTGATCAGGTGTTTGCTTGTGTCAGTGGCAATGGGGACAGATAAGCAGACCTGGTAGAGAGAGGATCAACTAGATTTAATGACTGATTGAATGAGGGTTATGAATAGATGTTGTAAAAGACTCTGATGTTTTCAGCCTAAAGGACTTAGAAGAAGCCAGTGCTACAGATAGCCTCATGAAATGGAACAAGAATGGATCTTGAATTGGACAGAATTAGTTCAAACTCAGTCTCATCACTTACTAGCTGTGTGGCCTTAAGAATGCAAATTAACTTCTCTGAACTTCAGTTTCTTCATCTATTACATGGAGCTGCCGCCCAAAGCAACAGAAATAAAAGCAAAAATAAACAAATGGGACCTAATCAAACTTACAAGCTTTTGCACAGCAAAGGAAACATAAAGAAAATAAAAAGACAACCTATAAAATGAGAGAAAATATTTGCAAACTATGCAACTGACTAGGGCTTAATTTCCAGAATATACAAACATTTCATACAGCTCAACAACAACAGCAACAAAAACAACCCAATTAAAAAGTGGGCAGAAGAACTAAATAGACATTTCTTCAAAGAAGACAGTCAACAGGCATATGAAAAGATGTTCAACATCGCTGATTATTAGAGAATGCAAATCAAAGCTAAAATGAAGTATCACCTCACACCAGTCAGAATGGCCATCATTAAATATACAACTCACAAATGCTGGGGAAGGTATATTTCAAGCCAGTAAATTCGAGAGCAATTTGTTATGTAACTGCTCATAATTAATGCAACCCCATAATCCAGCATATTGATACTTTTGCAGTATAATGTATAAATATTCAGAGCAAGTGATTTAAATAACACCTCAGTTCAGTTCATTTCAGTCACTCAGCCATGTCTGACTCTTTGCGACCCCATGGAATGCAGCACACCAGGCTTCCCTGTCCATCAGCAACTCATGGAGCTTGCTCAAACTCATGTCCATTGAGTCAGTAATGCCATCCAACCATCTAACCCTCTGTTGTCCCCTTCTCCTCCTGCCTCCAATCATTCCCAACAGCAGGGTCTTTTCCAATGAGTCAGTTCTTCGCATCAGGTGGCCAAAGTATTGTAGCTTCAGCTTCAGCATCGGTCCTTCCAATGAATATTCAGGACTGATTTCCTTTAGGATGGACTGGTTGGATCTCTTTGCTGTCCGAGGTACTCTCAAGAGTCTTCTCTAACACCACAGTTCAAAAGTATCAATTCTTCGGCACTCAGCCTACAAATAAAGTTACCTCAATTCAGTCTAGTTTGACTGCATAATGAGTTGCCCTAAACTTTAGGCTTGTGATTTTCACAGCATTTTTATTTTATTTTATTTTGCAATGGTAAAATGAAAAATTATGAACAGGGATTACATAATGCAAAACACTTGGAGGTAGGCACACTTTTCAGTCCCAGAGTGCCTGTTAGACAATGACTGTGTCAGAAAAATGCCCTGAACTGAGTTATTTCTCTTAAAGAACATTAACAGCTGCAAACTGCCTTCCCCACTAAACTATATACTCAAATGTATAGCCTTTCTTATCTTTACAGACTTTGCAGCCAGAAGGACTCTTGGAATTGATATAGGCCATAGTTTTCCAAGGGACAATAAAGAGGTCACCCTTATGAGAACTGGGAAGATAGGGAGAGGCACTTGTAATGCAGATTTTGAGGCCTTAACAAGGGCTGCTGAGTCAGAATCTCAGACCTAGGAATCATATTGGCTTCATGGTGTTAGGTAAGTTAGCTAACCTTTTTAAGGCTGAGTTTCTACATCTATAAAATGGGGATAATAGTATATACTTCTTAAGATTTTTAGGAGGATCAAAGGAAATGCTGTAGTCAAGTGTCCAACACAGTGCCTGGCATTAAAATGATTTCTGAACTGAGTTATATAATTAAGGCTGTAGCTTGATTCCAGGGAGCCCAGCACCAGGGGAATACATAATACCACTCCACCTGCAGTATGAGGCATCAGTCGGGTACAACAGCTTAATTATGATAATAGTCTTAATATCAGCAACATGATTGTTGAATGTTTTAAGTGCCAGGTACTGATCTAAGCACTTAGCTAACATTAACAAATTAAATTTTCATTACAATCCTGTGAAGTAGATACTTTTTTAGACCCATTTTACAGATAAGGACAATGAGGCACAGAGCAGTTAAGTAACAGGCTAAAGTTAGAGTTTCCACGTGGCAGAGCCAGGATTTAGGTTACAAATCTAAATAGTTTGTAACAAAAAGATTTGCCCAGGCTTGCTCACCCTAAAATAAAAGAGAAGGGACCTCAAGTCCCAAAGCAGCCTTGTTTCTTGATGAATGTCTGCTACTCTGCCTCAGAGCTATAGCTGAAGCTGCGATCCCAAGTGAATTGTGGATCCTGGCAAAGATGGCTCTCATGCCTTTACCAGTAGCGTGTTTGGATAGAACAAAGGGAAGCACTAGGCTTAGGGCAGATGGACACCTTTTGGAGAAAGCAGTCCAGGCGGGAAGCCTGGAGGGACCGTGAGTAGCATAGCTTCTTTTAGCCTAAGCCAACCTCAGCTTTATAGCCTTCACGCAACTTATTTCCTATGGCCCAGAATTCTCCCTGGGCTTCTTTATCCTTCCGGTCCTATTCTTTACATCCTCAGAGAAGCCTGAATCTGACCATTTCATTTGAAATAAATATCCTGTCCCATCCCCCATTCTCGATTATTCTCTTGTAATAGCCCACTCTTTAGTTCCTACCAGCACTAACCATGAATTTAATGATTTTTAGAAATCTTTCATCTGTTTAATGATCTTCCTCACTGCTTCAGGAGGGCAGAAACCACGTCTGTCTCATTCACGGCTGTAAACTCCAGAACTCGACCGTAAACAATGTCTGGCACATAATTGATTCCATCAGAACTTGTTAAATGCTGGCGAATATGATGAAAACCATGAGTAGACACCCTGGCCTTGTCCTCTCCTGCCCACACTGACTCCCATTCCTCACCACTTCACCCTATATCTTTCTCTTTGATGGGAATCACAAGCTAAGGCCCTTGAATAAGGCACAGACCTGTTTTCTGTTCCTGTCAGGCTTAAGTTATAGCTTCCAGGTAGCAAAGCCAGGATGTGAACCCAGAGAACCTAAATAGTTTGTAACAGTAAGATTTCTCCCACTCTCCATCCTGTCTTTATCACAAAGTAACCACATATTATGGGAGGAAGGCTGAACCCAGTACAGAAGAGTGACCTGAACAGAATGGGTCAAAAAAAACTTAAATGTTTTTACAAGGAACCAGTTTTGGAGCTCCAAAGCCTTTGATCCTACCTAGAGATTGTCATACTGAGTGAAGTAAGTGAGAAGAGAAAGAGAAATATCTTATGACTTTCCTTACATGTTGAATCTAAAAAGAATGATACAAATTAACTTACAAAACAGAGACACATAGACGTAGGGAATGAACTTATGGCTGCCGGGGGAAGAATGGAGGAAGGCATAGTTAGGGAGCTTGGGATGGACATGTACACACTGCCGTATTTAAAATGGATAACCAACAAGGTTTATAGCATATGGAATGTACAGCACATATATGTATAGCACATGGAACTCTGCTCAGGGTTATGTGGAAGGCTGGATGGGATGGGAGTTTGGGGGAGAATGGATCCATGTATATGTATCCCTGAGTCCCATCGCTGTTCACCTGAAAATATCATCATATTGTTTGCTAATTGACTATGTGTGTGTGTGCTAAGTCGCTTCAGTGTGTATGACTCTTTGTGACCCTGTGGACTGTAGCCCAACAGGCTCCTCTCTGTCCATGGGATTCTCCAGGCAAGAATTCTGGAGTGGGTTGCCATACCCTCCTCCATGGCTTCCCGACTCAGGGACTGAACCTGCGTCTCTTATGTCTCCTGCATTGGCAGGCAGGTTCTTTACCACTGGTGCCATCTGGGAAGCCCACAGTTGGTTATGCCACCATACAAAATAAAAAGTTAAAAAAAAATCAACAAGAAAGCCTTCAGTCCTAGAAAGAAAAATAGAATGGATTCAGTGATTTACACTACAGGGAACAGTGTTTTCTTCAAATCAGAACCAGCTTCATTAGCCACTGTATACAGTCCATTGAGTGATATCCAAGGTTTGAGCCAATTAAGCCACAGCTGAGATCATGGCTGGTGACAAATGATGGCAGAGACAAGGCCCCAGGGCCCCATCTCACACCCCAGCTGTAGACAATCCATAGTCTATTGACTTTGGCAAGAAAAAAATACTGAAACACTTTGGGGACAGGGGAGTAACTTTGCTGCTGAATGTGTTCTTCCCCTGCAGAGTCCTAAGAAAGTAAAAGTGATAACTCAAATCACTTCGAAGTGGCAAATGGTACAATTCAACGAGGAAACCAGGCTTGCACAATCATTAAAACAGCAGAATCTCCCAGAAGCCAATTCCTAAAAATAAAATGCCGACCACAGTACAAGTCATCAGAAAGCATTTGGAGTAGGAATTTCCAGCTTGATAGAAACCATCCACTTAGTGTTCAGAGAGAAAAGAACAGCATTAACCCAAGTCCTTATACTTGCTGTGTTACTGAGACTTGGAATTAATTATTCAACTAAAGAATTGCTCAGAAATTCATTTGACGTTTTTTAGCTCTGTGACCCTGGGCATGTTACTTGACTTCTCTGGGTCTCTATATGCTCTAAAATGGAAATAATTGTCATTCATATTTGCCTCAGGTGGTACAAACACTAAATAAATTATAATATATGTAAGTGCTTAGTACAGTGTCTGACACATAGTAAATGCTATGAAAGTGTTGAAAACCAATTATTCTTTGCAGATGTTTATATGGTTATTGCAAATATGGCTTACAATAGAGATTGCACACGTCTCCATCACGTTGAATCCTATGACCAGTTTGCTTTTCCATTTTCATCCTAAAGCAACCTCAGGGTAGGGACTCAGTCTCTTTCTCTATGTATCCTGGTGCCAGCAATGATCTGGCAAATAATAATAAGCATTCAGTAAGTATCTGTGATGAATAAACAAAGGTATATTACTCTGAGGTTATAAATGAATAACACACAGTCCTTGCCCTTGAAGAGCTCATATCCACTAGGGGAGAAAGACACTAAACAAAACTCCATCATATTATTGATTAGAAATCTTAAAGAGATATGAAAACATGCTGTTAGAATTGGCTTAGCTTGGGGTCATGAGGGGAAAAGGTGATGTGTAAAACAGACTCAAAGGAGGAGAGGACTTTGGCCAAGTAAAGATTGCATGAAGGAGGTGTATCTCAACTGCGTTTGAAGGATGAGTAGGAGTTGGCCAGATGAAGAAGGAAAAGAGGACTCTGGACAAATGAAGCAGCATTCATGCACTCCAGACTCTTGTATGGGGCGAGCATGTGGATCTGCATAAAGGGAAGAGAGACATTTCACCATCAGCCTATAAATTCCTGTAGAACAGAGGTCAGCAAGATTTTTCCTAAAAAGGGCTAAATAGAAAATATTTTCAGCTTTGTGAACCATCTAGTCTGTCACAACTACTCAGCTCTATCACTGTAGCAAGACATCAACCATAGATAACATGTAAACAATGCCACAAGCAGGTTCGGCCCCGGGGAAGGCTGGATTTGACCCATGGGCCGTAGTCTGCCAATTCCTACCACAGAACAAAGAACAAAGAAACTGCCCTCTGGCTTCCCAAGATACAGTGCATGGAGGTGCCCAACCCACAGGACTTATGCTCAGGAGTCTTCACACGATCAGACTTACTCTTTGCATGGAATTGCTGTGTTACAAATTTTGTCAAAACTTAGTGGCTAAAATCATTAATAGCTTTGATGATTTCTGTAGGTCAGGAAGAAACTTGGGCAATTTCAGTTCAGAAGCTTTTATGAGGTTGTAGTCAAGGGCTGCAGTTATCTGAGCTCTACTGGGGCTACAGAATCTACTTCCAATAAAAGTAGTTGACAAGGGGGTGCTGGCTTTGGCAGGTGGCCTCAGCTCTTCTCCATATGGCTTCTTTGAGTGTCCCCCACAACACCATGTCCAGCTTCCCCCAGAGCAAACAATCTAAGGGACCAAGGTAGAAGCTATGGCTTAGCCTAGGAACTCGCATACTGCCACTTTTTCCATGTTATTCATCCTACAGACATGGATTTAATATGGGAACAGTATCTGAATATACAAGGCCTGAACACTTGGAGCCAGGGATAACTGAAGGTTATGTTGATGCCGGCTACCACACTCTCCATAACCTACGGCAACACATGCTTCACTCTTTTCCCAATCTTCTCTCCCCTCTTTCAGCCAAATGCTACACAGAACCTTCAGAGAATTTGAACATCCCAAACCCTCACATTACCCATAAAAGACAATAAGAAGATCTCTTGGATAATATGGAAATGTTAAAAATTAAATGAGTCCTTGCTACATTTACCCAGAGCGTGAGAGAGACTAGACTACAAATACAGGAAGTTCATCTCTGAAATTCTCCCTGAAGGAAACAGTTTAGTTGCTCTCCAACAATAAACTTTTGGGCTTCTCTGGTGGCTCAGAGGTTAAAGCGTCTGCCTCCAATGCAGGAGACCCAGGTTCGATCCCTGGGTTGGGAAGATCCCCTGGAGAAGGAAATGGTAACCCACTCCAGTATTTTTGCCTGGAGAATCCCATGGACGGAGAAGCCTGGTATGCTACAGTCCACGGGGTCGCAAAGAGTCGGACGTGACTGAGCGACTTCACTCACTCACTCAACAATAAACTTTCATCCCAGCTTCCTCACATACAGGTGAGCTGCATGAAATAGCCAGTTACTTCACTCTTCACCTTCCATAAGTGAAACATAGCTTACTGTTCTCCAAACAAACTCAGAGGGGCTATTTGAGAAAAAGGGGTGACCAATTCCATTTCTATCAAACTGTTTGCAACTTAAGGTTCTAACCCTTGAGAGCCGACAAGCCCTTACCTTTCTTTCTGGCCTCCAGCTTGGTCCAGCATCCCTTCCACCTGCACTCCTGACCAACAACCTTCCCACTTCTGTTCACAGGTACCACTGGTCCTTCTGGCTAGGCAGGGCCTTGGGAGAAGCTAGGTGACATTTCTTGGGAGGACCTCTTCAGCTGGTGCACAGAGGCACTGTTTTGTGGCTAGGGGAAAAGAGAGTTTTGTTTAGCTTGCTCAAATGACAGCAGACAGTTGAGAGAGAAGCAAAGATGACAAGGAGGGACAGGACACTGTATGACCCAGCTCCAACGGCTGGACTTCTCTGAAATCCTATAACCAAGAAGATGAGGGCCAGTAGCTGAGAGAGACAACTTGTTGAGATGTAGACGACTCTGGCCAAAACTAGTGTTTCTTGGGGACTCAGAAGACAAACTGTGGCAGAGAGGTGGGACCATTCTCTGTAACTCTCAAGACCCAGTAACACACAGGGATGCTGAGTCTTAGGAACTAGAGCATATTGTGAGGAAGCTCCCCAGCACTGACATTGGTGTTCTCACAATTAGTACAGCTGGCAGAAGCAGCAGAAAGGCTGCCTAAACAGTGTTGAGAGCTGAGGTGTCACCAAGAGGCAAACCACAGTACAGGACATGTGCCTGCACCATATACGTAGGTTATGAGCAATACTTTGGCCCCCTGATGCAAAGAGCCAACTCATAAGACCCTGATACTGTGAAAGGCTGAAGGCAAAAGGAGAAGGGGGTGACAGAGGATGAGATGGTTGGATGGCATCACTGACTCAATGGACGTGATTTTGAGCAAACTTCCGGGAGATAGTGGAGGACAGAGGAACCTGGCATGCTGCAGTCCAGGGGTATCACAAAGAGGGGACACAACTTAGCAACCAAACAATAACAAAAGCTACTCCATGGGGACACCTGGAAATGACCCAGGCACCTCTTGGTAAGGGAAACAAACTCCCATAATTCAACTGCAGTGATATTTTGGGGTATTCATATAAATGTGAAATGAAGTGAAAGTGTCAGTCACTCAGTCTTCACTGACTCTTTACAACCCCATGGACTGTAGCCTACCAGGCTCCTCTGTCCATAGAATTCTTCAGGCAAAATTACTGTGGTGGGTTGCCATTCCCTTCTTCAGGGGATCTTCCTGATCCAAGGATTGAACCCAGGTCTCCTGCATTGCAGGCAGATCCTTTACCATCTGAGCCACTAGGACTTCACTATAATAGTTAAGAGCATGGACTTTGGAGTCAGACTAACTGGATTTGAGTCACAGTGTGGCCCTGGGCGAATTATCAAACCTCTCTGAGCCTATTTTTCCTTATCTGTAAATTGGAGATAATAATACATTATTTCAGAGAGTTACTGTAACTATTCCAGGAATTATGAATGTAAAGTCCTTAGAACAGTGTCTAGCACATAATAACCACCACATAACAGTTGAAAAAGATGTTTCGTTCTCCAGACTTGATGATGATGATGCCTGAAACAAACTTATTACATGGGATTAATCTTGCCTCCTCTACTACAGAACCTGTTGCTTGTTTGGAAATTCTAGTTATTATAATTTCTTTCTGTTAAGGCAACTTTCCTCCTTGCAACTTCTCCACATCAGTTTCAGTTTTCTCTGAGATATTCCAAAATAAACCTTTCTCATGGTAACAGCTCATTGAGATACCCCTCAGGAGCTCCCTGAGTTTTCTCTTCATGCTGAGCAGCCCTAGATCTTCCAGCCATTCCCTGGAAACCTGGCCCCCAGGTCCCTTTTCATCCCAGGTGCATGCCTCTGAATGCGCTGCAGATGCTCAGCACTGGAGAGGGATGTGGACTCCAAGCAGACAGCCTGGACACTGTCTCCAGGAGACCTTCCCTCTCACATGAACGCATGCTCCTTAGAGGAAAAAGTGTCAGATGAACTCAACCGTTTCAAATTAATTTTGTTTGGGAGAGCAAAGGAAAGGGAATTTCCAAACAGGGCCAAGGTCTTTGTCAAAGCTGTTCCTCTAAGATAGAGATGGACAACTGGCTGCCTGGAGAGGGGCCAGCTGGAAAGTGTAACCCTGTCCAGGGACACGAGCCAGCGCTGGCTCCTCCTCTTGGGAGGTGAGAAGGAAAAGCTGGTTTCCTCAGTAGAGATAAGCAGAGAGTGTGTGCACCAGGAATAAATAAAACTTCTTGTACCTGGCATGGGCCGAAACTCCTGCCCTCCGCTGGGACAAATGCCTCCCTCCCTCACTTTCACTATCAGAAGCCTCGGATAGCATTTGTTGGGCCCTCACCTCCAGGAGAGGAAGCTGCCAGCACATTTTTGGCTTTTACTGGCTCAGGACTTTCTAAATGGTTTTCCTTTATGGGCCTGAGAGGTAGAAGAACTGAAGGTAGGAGAGAGATGGAAAACATCATTTTGGCCGCAATCAGACTACTTTCTGAAGAATGACAGCTGAAACTGTCTATGGTTGTTTTGTGTTTGGCAGTATTTAATAATGATTCTACCCAAGGACTGTTTTGGAAATAAGAACTCTTCTTTTTTTTTTAAGTTACCCTTATTATAAAAGTAAAACCTGCTCATCGAAAGGGATAAAAAGCTACCAACCATAGTTCAACAATCCAAAGGCAACCTTCATTAACACTTCAGTGCATCTCTTGGCAGAATGTGTCAGTTTTTTATCTCTTTTCCAAATAATTATAATCATAGTTTACAAAACACAATCTCGAATTATTCACACATTTTATGAACATTTATTCTATTAGTATACACTTTACACATATGTACTTTTTACAGTTCTATTAAGATGTAATTCACGTACCATATGAATTTAAATTTGCCCATTTAAAGTATGCAGTTTGGTGGTTTTTAGCATACACAGAATTGTGCAACTGTCACCATCATCAATTTGAGGGCCTATTATCCTAAGAAGAAGCCTTGTGCCCATTAGCACTCATTCCCCATCTCCAACCCTGCCCCAACCCCAGCCTTAGGCATCAACTCTGTCTCTATAGATTTGTCAATTATGGACATTTCATATAAATAGAATTATAAAATATACGGTCTATTGTGACTGGATTCTCTCACTTAGCATATTTTTTTAAAGTCTCATCCGTGTTATAGCAAATGTCAATAATTCATCCCTTTATATCATCAAATAGTATTCTATTATATAGATATGCTACATTTTATCAGTTTGTCATTTGGTGGACATTTGTGTTGTTCCAACTTTTTAACTATTATAAGTAATGCTGCTGTGAACATTTCTGTACAAATAAGTTTTTATTTTTCTTGGATATACACCTGGGAGTGGAATGGCTGGATCATAGAGTAACTCTATGTTTAACCTTCTGTGGAACTGATGTATGGGATTCCCTGGTGGCTCAGACCGTAAAGCGTCTGCCCACAGTGTGGGAGACCCAGGTTCAATCCCTGGATCGGGAAGATCCCCTAGAGAAGTAAATGGCAACCCACTCCAGTACTCTTGCCTAGAAAATTCCACGGATGGAGGAGCCAGGTGGGTTACAGTCCACTGATGTATTGTTTTCCAAATTGTCTGCATCGTTTTACATTCCACCAGCAGCGTATGAGTGTTCTAATTTCTCCACATCCTTGTCAGCACTTGATGTTATTTGTCTTAGTATAACCATCCTAGTAGGTATAAAATGTATCTCATTATGGTTTTGATTTGCATTTCCCTAATGGCTAATGATGTTACAATGCAATACTACTCAGCCATAAAAAAGAACAAAATAATGCTACTTGCAGCAACATGGATGCAACTAGAGATTATCATAATAAGTGAAGGAAGTCAGAAACAGAAAGACCAATACCATATGACATCACTTATATGTGGAATCTAATATACGGCACAGATGAGCCTGCCTACAAAACAGAAACAGACTCACAGACACAGAACAGACCTGTAGTTGCCAAGGGGGAGGGGTGGGAGAGGGAAGGACAGGGAGTTTAGGACTAGCGGATGTAAACTATTATATATAGAATGGATAAATAATGAGGTTCTACTGTATAGCACGGGGAACTATATGCAATATCCTGTGATAAACCATAATGGGAAAGAATATTAGAAAAGAATACCTATATGTGTAAAACTTAGAGTCACTTTGCTGTATAGCAAAGACTGGTGCAACATTGCATACCAACTATACTTCAATTAAAAGAGAGAAATGCAAATCAAAGGTGCAGTGAGGTACCACCTCACACCAGTCAGAATCAGATCAGATCAGATCAGTCGCTCAGTCATGTCCGACTCTTTGCGACCCCATGAATCACAGCACGCCCGGCCTCCCTGTCCATCACCAACTTCCGGAGTTCACCCAGACTCACGTCCATCGAGTCAGTGATGCCATCCAGCCATCTCATCCTCTGTCGTCCCCTTCTCCTCCTGCCCCCAATCCCTCCCAGCATCAGAGTCTTTTCCGATGAGTCAACTCTTCTCATGAGGTGGCCAAAGTACTGGAGTTTCAGCTTTAGCATCATTCCTTCCAAAGAAATCCCAGGGCTGATCTCCTTCAGAATGGACTGGTTGGATCTCCTTGCAGTCCAAGGGACTCTCAAGAGTCTTCTCCAACACCACAGTTCAAAAGCATCAATTCTTCCTCGCTCAGCCTTCTTCACAGTCCAACTCTCACATCCATACATGACCACAGGAAAAACCATAGCCTTGACTAGACGAACCTTTGTTGGCAAAGTAATGTCTCTGCTTTTGAATATGCTATCTAGGTTGGTCATGACTTTCCTTCCAAGGAGTAAGCGTCTTTTAATTTCGTGGCTGCAGTCACCATCTGTAGTGATTTTGGAGCCCAGAAAAATAAAGTCTGACACCGTTTCCACTGTTTCCCCATCTATTTCCCATGAAGTGATGGGACCAGATGCCATGATCTTCGTTTTCTTAATGTTGAGCTTTAAGCCAACTTTTTCACTCTCCACTTGCACTTTCATCAAGAGGCTTTTCAGTTCTTCTTCACTTTCTGCCATAAGGGTGGTGTCATCTGCATATCTGAGGTTATTGATATTTCTCCCGGCAATCTTGATTCCAGCTTGTGCTTCTTCCAGTCCAGCGTTTCTCATGATATACTCTGCATATAAGTTAAATAAACAGGGTGACCATACACAGCCTTGACGAACTCCTTTTCCTATTTGGAACCAGTCTGTTGTTCCATGTCCAGTTCTAACTGTTGCTTCCTGACATGCATACAAATTTCTCAAGAGGCAGATCAGGTATTCTGGTATTTCCACCTCTTTCAGAATTTTCCACAGTTTATTGTGATCCACAGAGTCAAAGGCTTTGGCATAGTCAATAAAGCAGAAATAGATGTTTTTCTGGAACTCTCTTGCTTTTTCCATGATCCAGCAGATGTTGGCAATTTGATCTCTGGTTCTTCTGCCTTTTCTAAAACCAGCTGCAAAAAAGCAAAATGGCTGTCTGGGGAGGCCTAACAAATAGCTGTGAAAAGAAGAGAAGCAAAAAGCAAAGGAGAAAAGGAAAGATATAAACATCTGAATGCAGAGTTCCAAAGAATAGCAAGAAGAGATAAGAAAGCCTTCTTCAGCGATCAATGCAAAGAAATAGAGGAAAACAACAGAATGGGAAAGACTAGAGATCTCTTCAAGAAAATCAGAGATACCAAAGGAACATTTCATGCAAAGATGAGCTCGATAAAGGACAGAAATGGTATGGACCTAACAGAAGCAGAAGATATTAAGAAGAGATGGCAAGAATACACAGAAGAACTGTACAAAAAAGATCTTCACGACCCAGATAATCACAATGGTGTGATCACTGACCTAGAGCCAGACATCCTGGAATGTGAAGTCAAGTGGGCCTTAGAAAGCATCACTACGAACAAAGCTAGTGGAGGTGATGGAATTCCAGTTGAGCTATTCCAAATCCTGAAAGATGATGCTGTGAAAGTGCTGCACTCAATATGCCAGTAAATTTGGAAAACTCAGCAGTGGCCACAGGACTGGAAAAGGTCAGTTTTCATTCCAATCCCAAAGAAAGGTAATGCCAAAGAATGCTCAAACTACCGCACAATTGCATTCATCTCACATGCTAGTAAAGTAATGCTCAAAATTCTCCAAGCCAGGCTTCAGCAATATGTGAACCGTGAACTTCCTGATGTTCAAGCTGGTTTTAGAAAAGGCAGAGGAGCCAGAGATCAAATTGCCAACATCCGAATAGCCATCATTAAAAAGTCTACAGATATGAATGCTGGAGAGGGTATAAAAAAAAGGGAACCCTCCTCCACTGTTTTCATGAAGTGAAAGCTGCTCAGTCGTGTTTGACTCTTTTGCAACCCCATGGACGATACAGTCCATGGAATTCTCCAGGCCAGAATACTGGAGTGGGTAGCCTTTCCCTTCTCCAGGGGATCTTCCCAACCCAAGGATCGAACCCAGGCCTCCCGCATTGCAAGTGGATTCTTTATCAGCTGAGCCACAAGGGAAGCCCAAGAATACCGGAGTGGGTAGCCTATCCCTTCTCCAGGGGATCTTCCCCACCCAGGAATCAAACCAGGGTCTCCTGCATTGCAGGCGGATTCTTTACCATCTGAGCTATCAAGGAAGCCCTCCACTGTTGTTGGGAACATAAATTTGTGCAGCCACTATGGAAAACAATATGGAAATTCCTCAAAAATTAAAAATAGATTTGCCATATGATCCAGCAATCCCACTCCTGGGTGTATATCTAGACAAAAATATAATTCGAAAAGATCCATGCACCCCTCTGTTCACAGCAGCACTATTCACAATAGCCAAAACATGGAAACAACCTAAATGTCCATCACAGATGAGTGGATAAAGAAGATGTGGTGTGTATATACACTACAATGGAATACTACTCAGCCATGAAAAGAATGAAATAATGCCATTTGCAGCAACATGGGAAGACCTAGAGATTATCATTGGAGAAGGCGATGGCACCCCACTCCAGTACCCTTGCCTGGAAAATCCCATGGATGGAGGAGCCTGGTGGGCTGCAGTCCATGGGATTGTGAAGAGTCGGACACGACTGAGGGACTTCACTTTCACTTTTCACTTTCATGCATTGGAGAAGGAAATGGCAACCCACTCCAGTGTTCTTGCCTGGAAAATCCCAGGGACGGGGAAGCCTAGTGGGCTGCCGTCTATGGGGTCTCACAGAGTCGGACACAACTGAAACGACTTAGCAGCAGCAGCAGCAGCAGCAGAGATTATCATACTAAGTGAAGTAAACCAGAAAGAAAAAAAGCAGATACCATGTGATATCACTTATGTGTGGAATCTAAAATATGACACTAAAGAACTTATCTATGCAAAATAAACAGACTCAAAAACATAAAAAATAGATTTGTTGCCAAGGGCGGGTGGGATGGTTTAGGAAATGGGGATTAGTAGATGCAAATGATTATATATAGAATGGATAAACAACAAAGGAGTACCGTATAGTACAGGGAACTATATTCAATGAAAGTGAAAGTGAAGTGTTAGTCATTCAGTCATGCTCGACTCTTTGTGACCCCACGGACTGCAGCCCACCAGGCCCCTCTGTCCATGGGATTTTCCAGGCAAGGATACTGGAGTGGTTTGCCATTTCTTTCTCCAGGGGACCTTGCCAACCCAGAAATCGAACCAGGGTCTCCTGCACTATAGGCAGATTCTTTACCAACTGAGCAATAAGCCATAACTGAAAGGAATTTGAAAAAGAATATATACATATGTATAACTGAATCACTTTCCTGTACAGCAGAAATTAACAAAACATTGTAAATGAACTATTCTTCAATTAAATAAATTTTTAAAAATAAAACAAAATTTTGGTGTTTTTATTGATTTACATTCTTTTCAGCAGTATACTGTTGGCCCTCGGTAGCCACACATTCAACCAACCTTGGGTCAAAAATATTAAGAGAAAAAACTCGAGGAAGTTCCAAAAGGCAAAACTTGAATTGCTGCACAGTAGTTACTATTTAAGTAGTATTTACAGGCATATTTCTGAGATATTTTTGGTTTGGTTCCAGACCACTAAAATAAAGCAAATATTGCAATAAAGCAAGTCACATGAATTTTTTTGTTTCCCAGTACATAAAAAAATGATGCTTATTCTATACCATAGACTGTTATCTGTACAACAGTAGTGTGTCTAAAAAAGTACATAACTTAATTAAAAGTATTGTTTTAAAAAAATGCTAACCATCATGAGACTTTAGGAATTTTTGAAATTTTTGCAATAGTAACAAAGGTCACTGATCACAGATCACCTTAAGTATGATCATAATGAAAAAATGTAAAATATTGCAACAATTATCAAAATGTGACATAGAGACAGGAAGTGAGCAGATGGTATTTGGAAAATGGCACCAATAGGTTGCTAGGTCCAGGGTTACTACAAACCTTTGGTTAGTGCAGTTCAGTTCAGTTCAGTCACTCAGTCATGTCCAGAACCCATGGACTGCAGCCCATCAGGCTTCCCTGTCCATCACCAACTCCTGGAGTTTAAACTCATGTCCACTGAGTCGGTGATACCATCCGAACATCTCATCCTCTGTCGTCCCCTTCTCCTCCCACCTTCAATCTTTCCTAGCATCAGGGTCTTTTCAAAGGAGTCAGCTCTTTGCATCAGGTGGCTAAAGTATTGGAGTTTTAGCTTCAGCATCAGTCCTTCCAATGAATATTCAGAATTGATTTCCTTTAGGATGGATTGGTTGGATCTCCTTGCAGTCCAAGGGACTCTCAAGAGTCTTCTCCAACACCACAGTTCCAAAACACCAATTCTTCCGCACTCAGTTTATAGTCCAACCCTTACATCCACACATGACTATTGGAAAACCATAGACTTGACTAGATGAACCTTTGTTGGCAAGGTAATGTCTCTGCTTTTTAATATGCTGTCTAGGTTGGTCATAACTTTTCTTCCAAGGACTAAGCGTCTTTTAATTTCATGGCTGCGGCGACAATCTGCAGTGATTTTGGAGCCCCAAAAAATAAAGTCTGTCACTGTTTCCACTGTTTCCCCATCTATTTGCCATGAAGTGATGGGACCAGATGCCACGATCTTAGTTTTCTGAATGTTTAGTTTTAAGTCAAGTTTTTCACTCTCCTCTTTCACTTTCATTGAGAGGCTCTTTAGTTGTTCTTTGCTTTCTGCCATAGGTGTGGTGTCATCTGCATATCTGAGGTTATTGATATTTCTCCCAGTAATCTTGATTCCAGCTTGTGCTTCATCCAGCTCAGCATCTTACATGATGTACTCTGCATGTAAGTTAAACAAGCAGGGTGACAATATACAGCCTTGACATACTCCTTTCCCGATTTGGAACCAGCCTGTTGTTCCATGTCCAGTTTTAACTGTTGTTTCTTGACCTGCATACAGATTTCTCAGAAGGCAGGTCAAGTGGTCTGGTATTCCCATCTCTTTAAGAATTTTCCATAGTTTGTTATGACCCTTACAGTCAAAGGCTTTAGCATAGTCAGTAAAGCAGAAGTAGATGTTTTTCTGGAACTCTCTCGCTTTTCTGAGGATCCAACAGATGTTGGCAATTTGATATCTAGTTCCTCTGCCTTTTCTAAATCCAGATTGAACATTTGGAAGTTCACGGTTCATGTACTGTTGAAGCCTGGTTGGAGAATTTTGAGCATTACTTTGCTAGCGAGTGTGGTAGTTTGAGCATTCTTTGGCATTGCCTTTCTTTGGGATTTGAATACTGACCTTTTCCAGTCCCGTGGCCACTGATGAGTATTCCAAATTTGCTGGCATATTAAGTGCAGCACTTTCACAGTATCATCTTTTAGGATTTGAAACAGCTCAACTGGAATTCCATCACCTCTACTAGCTTTTTCCTTAGTGATGCTTCCTGAGGCCCACTTGACTTCGCATTCCAGGATGTCTGGCTCTAGGTGAGTGATCACACCTTCATGATTATCTGGGTCATGAAGATCTTTTTTGTATAGTTCTTCTGTTTATTCTTGTCACCTCTTCTTAATATCTTCTGCATCTGTTAGGTCCATACCATTTCTGTCCTTTATTGTGCCCATCTTTGCATGAAAATTTGCCTTGGTATCTCTAATTTTCTTGAAGAGATCTCTAGTCTTTCCCATTCTATTGTTTTCCTCTATTTCTTTGCACTGATCCCTGAGGAAGGCTTTCTTATCTCTCCTTGCTATTCTTTGGAACTCTGCATTCAGTTGGGTTTATCTTTCCTTTTCTCCTTTGCCCTTAGCTTCTCTTCTTTTCTCAGCTATTTGTAAGGCCTCCTCAGACAACTGTTTTGCCTTTTTGAATTTCTTTTTCTTGGGGATGATCTTGTTCACCGTCTCCTGTACAATGTCATGAACCTCCATCCATAGTTCTTCAGGCACTCTGTCTATCAGATCTAATCCTTTGAATCTCTTTGTCATTTCCACTGTATAGTTGTAAGGGATTTGATTTAGGTCATACCTGAATGGTCTAGTGGTTTTCCCTACTTTCTTCAATTTAAGTCTGAATTTGACAATAAGGAGTTCATGATCTGAGCCACAGTCACCTCCCAGTCTTGTTTTTGCTGACTATTTGCTTCTCCATCTTTGGCTTCAAAGAATATAATCAATCTGATTTCGATATTGACCATCTGGTGATGTCCATGTGTAGAGTCTTCTCTTGTGTTGTTGGAAGAGAGTGTTTGCTATGACCAGTGCATTCTCTTGGCAAAACTCTGTTAGCCTTTGCTCTATTTCATTCAGTTTGTAAAGAAGCACAATATCTGTGGAACAGGATAAAATAAAACTTGGTAAAATGAGGGGTATATTTGTACACTGTATTTACAATAATTTATACAGCATTTACACTGTACTGGGTATTATAAGTAACCTAGAGGTGATTTAAAGCATAGAGGAAGAGGATGTACATGGGCTATGCCATTTTATATAAGGGACTCAAGATTTTCATATCTACAGCATTCCTAGAACAAATTCCCCCACAGTAACTGAGGACGGTTTGTATAAGAAAGCCTTATTTTTTCCATAATTGTCAAGTAATTTATATTTTTTAAATTTTTGCTAACTTGATCAGCACATATTGTTTCACTAATTTGTCTTCTAGTTGCATTTCTTACTTTGTGAATTTTCTGATCCTGTCCTTTCCCATATCTAAATGTTTTTCTTGCTGCCTTGTTTGAATTCCTTTTATGGCCCATCTAATTATTTTGGCTCCCTATCATTCAGTACCCTGCAACATACTGATCAAAAATTCTTGCTGGATCACTTGACTCTTCTGCCTCCATAGTCAGAACTTGCAAAGACTTAAGTTAGTTTTGTGTTTTTTTTTCTTAATGTTTTAGCATCTTTTTATCAGCCGTTTCCACTGTTGGAAGGGCTCATCCTGCTAAACTTCTTATACTTGTACCATAACATTTTTGGTTCTTTGCTTTCTCCTGAAAACTTTTACCAGTCCCATGTTCCACCCTTCAGATTTCTTCTGGTTGGCTCATTAATTAACTGTGCAAATAATATAGTTATTCAAGATAAAGCATTTTGCATGCATCACCTCACATTGGCTCACATAACGTTAAGAGATAATTATCACTATCGTTCTTAAGACTGGAAACCTGAAGCACAGAGAGATTTCATACCTCTTTCAAAGCTGCACAGCTAGTGAGTAGTTGAACTGTATTTTGACCCCAAGCCCTCAGAGTCAAGGGCCACTGGGGTGGCCAGTTATTTCATATAATCCATGAAATCAAAGTGGAAATGGATGAATAGGGCCTGGTGTTACTACCCCAGGTTAAAATGTACCTTTCAATAGTGTCCACACCCAAAGTTATGACTAGTTTGGGCACCATGAAAAGACTGGTATAGGAGGTGAGACTTCTCTGGTGGTCTAGTAGCTAAGACTCTGAGCTCCCAATGCAAAGGGCCTGGGGTTCTATCCCTGGTTAGGGAACAAGATCCCACATGCCACAACTAAAGGTCCCACATGCCACAGCTAAGACCTGGTGCAGCCAAATAAACAAATATTAAAAAAAAAAAATGAAGAAATGTAGAGGAGCTCTTTTGTGGCCAGATGCCTTTGTTTTCCCTTCCTCAAAGCATGCCGCTTTGTTCTATATTGTATCTAAGCTAAATAAGTAAATAAATAATAAAATTAAAAAATAATAAAGAAAGCTGAGTGCGAAGAATTGATGCTTTTGAATTGTGGTGCTGGAGAAGACTCTTGAGAGTCCCTTGGACTCCAAGGAGATCCAACCAGTTCATCCTAAAGGAAATCAGTCCTGAATATTCACTGGAAGGACTGATGCTGAAGCTGAAACGCCAATACTTTGGCAACCTGATGCAAAGAACTGACTCATTGGAAAAGACCCTGATGCTGTGAGAGATTGAAGGCAGGAGGAAAAGGGTATGACAGAGGATGAGATGGTTGGATGGCATCACCGACTCAATGGAAGGGAATTTGAGTAAACTCCGGGAGTTGGCGATAGGGAGGCCTATCATGCTGCAGTCCATGCAGTCTCAAAGAGTCAGACATGAGTGAGTGACTGAACTGAACTGAACTGAAGCTAAATAAATACAGGCCTGGCACAGAGTAAGTGCTCAAGAAAAGTTGGTTTTCTCTCCCTGTTTCCTTGGCCCCCAAAAGATGCCCTATCACCATCAGGGCAGAATCCTGGTGATGGATCATCAAGCCCACTATAATAATAAAAGCTGCCCCCTGAGTGCAGTCTACTGGCAGGCACTGGCCTAAGCAGTTCATATACACACCACCTCATAAACTCAGGTCAGTCTCACTACATGCCGGAGAAGTCACTCTTTAAAAACATAGTCAAATGACATGTTGAAACATCTGGAAAGATGATTCTTTTCCATATATATCAGATCATGTTACTACTCATCTGCTCAAACCCCCAGTGGCCTCCCAACTCATTTGGAGTAAAAGCTAAAGGCTTTACAAGGAATAATGTTCTTTCTTACTTTTCCTCAAACATTCATTCAAAGCATATCTTGCACCTTCTGGTCTTTGCATCTGCTGCTCCTCCCACTCTCACCTGGAATTGTCTTCTCTATACTTAGTTCATGTTTTGTCACCCTCTCAGAGAGGCCTTCTTTGACCACCCTTTCTAAACAGCTTCTCTCCTCATACCCCTCACTCTGCTTTGTTCACTGTGCTTGCTACCTGGCATCCATATTTACCCATAGTCTGTTTGACTCAACTAGATATTCAGGTACATGAGAAAAGGAACTCCATCTTTGCTCACTCTTGCACTTATTCCTAGAACCATGAGTCACAAATTGCAGGTGCTTAAAAGAAGTATTTGTGGAAGGAAGGAAAGAAAGAACTGCTAATATCCCCATTTTATAGATGAGGACTCAGAGAGGTTAAGTAGTTTGCTCAAGGTCACACAGCTAATTAAGTGGAAGGACAGAAATCTAAGACTTCAACTCTTAGCTTCTACATGGGTCTGTCACTAAGTATCACCTCACACATACACAAGTATTAGAGAGCTTATTGGCAATATTTCATGAGATTTTTTCAAAAAGAGGCCTAAGTAAATGTTATTTATAGATTACTTGCTTTTTTTTTTTTAAAGGAAAAACAGAAAGAATAAAAAATCATCATATACATTCTGGGTGAAAACACAAAATTAGAAGGGCTTGAATATTTTAGTTGGCTTTAGTTTGGTACTTATTTTAATTCCTTCTCACAAATCCATTCAAAGGGCATGGAATAATCCTTCTGTCTGTGACATAGGGCAGTGGCTGCAAATACCTGGGCATAGGGCTTATCTAGAAGGCCACAGTCCAAGCATCTTCTCAGAATGCTGACCTATTCTATTTATTTAGCCCGAGGTAACATAATCCTTTAGACATCCAATTTGTAGGTCAGCTATAACAGGGTTGGGAAGTTGGTGGCTGGATATTATCGTCTTCACTCCTTTCAGATTTTAGTAAACAAAAAGTGAAATACTATGTCCAAAATACATAAACCAGAGCACACAAGTGCTAGAAAGCCCTTTAGGGAGCATCTGGTCTACCCTCTTATTTTCCAGATGAGGAAAATAAGTCCTTTGGAGGTGAATTTCTATATGTATTACAATTGTGCTTGACATTTGCTTTCAAATCTAGCATGGCTTTATGCCAAATGAACCCCAAAACTGAGAATATATGGCCAAAAAAGTCCACGTGTTTCCTCAGGAACTCACTGAATCATGACATCAGTTCTCTTCTCAAGTCTCAAAAATCTGAGTCTCACTAAAAATGATCTCATACCTCAACAGGGAATAAATCTGTGGAACTGTTAACCTCAAACTGGCCACATATTGGCGTTCTTTGTGTATCCTGGACCACAGCTGATTTAACCCACCAATCTGTATTGATTTTCATCTCTGTTCAAGGGTGCTGACCATGTACTACAGATATGAAGACTTGGTCTTCAGCCAGGCCAGAATTTAAGTCTAAGCATGGTCTAAGTGACTGCAGTAAGACCCTCTGCACAGGAAACTTGTTAGCTTTGATGGCTCAAGATAAGTCTGAACAGTTTCTTTTCTTTTCTTCTTTTGTTTCCCCTATTTTCTATTGTTTTATTTTCCAGTTTCTTCCTTTCTTCCTTACTGATAACAATATAAATGCATGTTTGAAGCAAAACAAAAAAAAATCTAGAAAGAACAATTAAGTATTGACAACATTATATTTACAATTCCAGACACTGGAAATGCTTTCATGTGTAACACTTAAAAGTCCATTAATTGAGAAAACAGGCTGTTTGTGAGAAATTCAGAACCCTAGATTTTATATCATCAATCAGAACCTCCTGCGAATCTCCCCAGGGCCCATACTGAGAGAAAATCTTGGTATGGGTGGTTGAGTCATGGTGGGAAATGTTTTTTGTAATTGAGACCCTGAAAGTAAACTGCATCAGAAGTTTACCTTGAGACTGAAATGTTGGTGAAGGAGAAACAAAGGTGAACTCTTTATTCCTGTTAGAATCCCATCCCTATTACTCTAGACAGGTTACTCAATCCCTCCATGTCTCCTCTATAAAAATGGAGATGAAGATCCCATCTCTGTAGGAAAACGGTGAGGGTCTCATGAGACGGGCCTGCAGAGACCTCAGTGCAGAGTCAGGCCCGTGTGTGTCTTCACGCAGCATGAGCCACTCTTGTATGTGGCTTTCAGTGCAGTGTCATGACATCCAGAACTAAAAGAAGAGTCAGAAAAAAGTTGGCTCCATGCTCTGAATCATTCATATTTTCACAGGGGCTCTGCCAGAAACCTCATGGTAGGCGGTTTACAGAATCCCAGCTAGGACCAGGCATAGCCTGCCGATTGCTCCAGGCCAGAGGAACCAGGGCAGCAGCCACCAGGGATGCAGAGTATCTCTTTAGGTTACCAGAGTCACTCCCTTCTTTACTCCATCGTGTTGCTCAGCATGAAATCTGATGAAAATGAGGAGTCTGGCCCACCAAAGGAGCAAGAGGAATAGAGGCCCAGAGGGATGATCTGAAGCCTGAGAAGGGGGCAGTGTGGAGTCTGGAAAGTGACTCCCAGGTCCTAGTGATGCGGGCAGGAAAGCAAAATGAAGTCAGTTAGCTGGTTCCTATGACAGGAAAGAGAACTCCCCAAGCTAGACCCCTAGGGAAACCAGCTTAGAAATTAGACAGAGCTTACTTTATTAAACCATAAGAAGGATAAAGATATTGGGAAAGGGGTTCCAGGTACCCAGGGAGAGGCGACGGTGGGTGGGAGAGATTCAGATAAATACATTTCTTCTGAGGTCTGTTTCTCAGTGGAAAGGAAAAATACACACACCCTCTCCTCCATAATGAGAGGTTTGGTCTGTGCCTTGCTCTGACTTCCTCACAAACAACCACAGGGAGCGGGCAGACTCCTCAGATTACTCTTGACCTTGGAAGTTGACCCTTGGAAATGCATTCTACTTCAAGATTCGAAAAAAAACCCTAACAACCTCTTGTGAAAAATGGCTTATTTCTACTGGGGCCCTGTTTCCTTCCTCTCATCCACTGCTGCTCCACAGTTAAGATCGTTTTAATAAACACACACACACACACATACACACACCCCAGGCCATTCCTCTTTTAATTAAAGCCCTTCATAGCTTCCCACTATCCTTAGATTAAAATCCAAACAGCAAATTGTGGGACAGTAAGGTTTCCCCCTATCAGCCCTTGCCCGCCTCTCAGACTTCATCCACACTACTCTCTGTATGTTCATTATTTCCAGCTATGCCGGGCTTGGTCTTCTTCCAGGCTTGTTCCCAATTAGGGCCTTTGCACCAACTGGTCTCTGTATTTGAAATAGTCTTCCCCCTGATTTTGTGGCTGACTCCTCCTTGTCTTTCATGTCCCACTCACATGCCACCTTCTCAGGAAGATCTTCCTGAACCACAGACCCCAAATCTAAATCCATGTATACACTCTATCACTTGCCAGCACTTAATCACTTCCTGGCCTCTTTCTTGTACACTTGCTCCTTGATTGTTGTTGTCACTCCTACAGGGACATAAAACCCCTGATCACAAGGCTTTAACTTTCCTGTTCATCACTATTCAGAGTCTAGAGGTTTTCCTGACACACAACCAAGATTAATACCTAATTATAAATGAGAAGAACGAAGCTCATTTTTCCTACACTTTCCGCATTGCCATTTTTGACAACAACGTCTGATTCCTTCTCATCTCCCACCCACATGATCCAGATACCAGAACCTTATTTTCACCTTCATCATCATACTATGGGGCTCATGCTCAACCATCACCAAGTTGGAACCGCTCTAATCTCTTCAGAGCTTCTACATCAGGACTTCCCTGGTAGTCCAGTGGTTAAGAATCTGCTTGCCAATGCAGGGGACATGGGTTCAATCCCTGGTCCAGGAATTAAGATCCACATGCCACAGAGCAACTAAGCCCCAGCTACTGAACCTGAGCATTCTAGAGCCCGTGTTCTGCAACAAGAGAAGCTACTGCAATGAGAAGCCTGCAAACAGCAACTAGAGAGCGGCCTCTGCTTGCTGCAACCAGAGAAAGCCCACGAGCAGCAATAAAGACCCAGAGCAGCCAAAAATATAATTATTTTTAATTAAAAGAAAAAACAAAACTTCTAAATCTTCCAAGTCTCCTTTATCCCACCTCCACTAAAGCAGGAATTCCAGCTGCTCAACCATTCCCAAATCCTTAAGTCCATTAGCTTCCTTTCATCTTGAGTCCTTGCACAGACCTTTGGCATCATGACTAAAAACACTGGGCTGCGGCCACACCAGTAACCAGGGTTTGAGGTTTGTTGTGAGGATTCAATGAGCTCAGCACAATGCCTGGCACATGCTAAGTATTCAGTCAACATTAGCTGGGTCTCATTACTATCACTACCATAATAAAAGTTTCTTCTTTGTCTCTGCTTCCTGCTCTTTCTTCTCTTACCAGCCCACTCCTATTTGGTTAGTTTTACTCTTTTTGGTTCATTTATATAGGTTGAAGTTGGGTCCTTGGCCAGGTCTTCTTGGTGGCAGCTCATAGTTCTGACTGGAGAGAACTAGCTTGGTTCAGAGCTTTCCAGACCCTCAGGAAACTTGCACACCAGACTTTGGGCTTTAGGCTCTTACAATCTGGTATCCATGGATGGACTTCTAAAACTGATGGAAGTGAGGGGCACTCCCTCTGAGCAGGGTATGTTGGAGTGATGTTCATCTGTGTTTTCTCTTAGGCAAGAGCCTAAGCCAGATTCTACCCTTTGGGGTTATCAACTCAGGGTTTACTACAACCCTTTCAGCTTTTCTTAGCCTTTCTTGTTCAAGATCTCAGTCATGTAGAGAGGCAGTCCTTGGTACTGAGCAAATCCTGGCCCAATTCTCTGTGTGGGGAGGGAAATTGGTGGAATTGGTGCAAACAGTGGAAGTTGCCCATGTCTTCTGGGTATAGTTCTAAGACAGGTAGACTGAATTTGTGAGACCCTTTCTTTGCCTCTCCTCAGATATGCCTCAGGCCCTCACTGTGGGGAATTTTTCATTTGAAGAAACCCAACTTATTTCAGGATGGTTAAAAGTGATACCTTACCAGATTCTCAAATACTTGAGAAGAAGAATGACTGACTAAGGGAACTCAGAAACAGATATGACTAGAGACCTGCTGCTATGACGAACTGGCAAGACTGGAGTAACTAAGATGACCTTGTAAAACTAACTAAATTATTTCCACAAATGCGCTAAGCCCATTGTATGTGCCAGACACTGTGCTAAATACTGGAGATGAGGGCTAGGTAAGGCAGGCCCGGTCTATGCTCTCCTAGAGCTCAAAGTCAGAGTGTCTGTACAGGCAAGAATTACACAGTGTGACTGACGATGCTACTGCCAAAGGGAAGATACAAGGTGGTCCATCTGGAAGCACATGGGACAGAACACTTAACCCCAAATGGAAGTACTGGGCTCGGGGAGGGCTTCTTGGAGGACAACACACTGCTATAGGTGAGGCTTCAAGGATGAATGAGTCAGCCAGATGGCAGATGGTAGGGGAGGTTAAAGGGAAGTGTTTCAGGCAAAGCTGAGAGCCTGTGCAAAGGATGAAAGACAAGAGAGGGTATGGTGTGCTGCAAGGAACCCAGAAGCAGTCGAGTAGGGCTCCACTGCCAGAGGTTCTGGGTTAATTGGTCTTGGATGAAGCCCAGCCTTGGGTATTTTTAAAAGCTTCCCAGGTTACTTTCATGTGTAGCCAGAGTTGAGAACTGCTGGACCAGAACATGGGATGAAAGAGAGGGCGTGGTGAGAGGTGAGGCTGGAGATATGAGCTCAGCCAGATCACGCAGAACCTGGAAGACTGTGTCAAGGAGCTTGAGTTTTCTTCTCTGAGTGCTGGAGACTATTTAAACATTCAAGCAAGGGGACAAACAGCTTGATCAGAGTTGCAGATTTCAGAGATCCCTGTTGTGGAATTGGGATTAGAAGTGGGCAGGCATCGAAGTAAGAAAACCAATTGAGAGGCTTTTGCAATAATTGAAGCAAAAGATGATCACAACCTGAATTAGGCAAGTGACAGCAAGGGTAGATGGAGGCAGATGAATTTCAGAGATATTTGGGAAGCGGAACATCTAGGGCTTGATCAAAGATGCGCTATGGGAGGGAAAGGTCAAGGGCCAGCCCTTTGTTTCGACAGAGTATCATCGCCTGAGACAGGGCTCATCCATCGGAGGGCAAGCACCAGAAAAGGAGATGCTGGTGTGTGGGTGGGTGGGTGAGGATATCAGCCTGGGATCTGTTGAGTTTGAGGCGCCAGTGGGACATCCAAGTGAGATAAGCAGTCAGTAGATAGTAGTTTAACTCTCAAGTAAAACATCTAGGTTGAAGATAGAAATGTAGAAGTTATCAAAAAAGAAAAATGGTAGGAATGGATGAGATTGCCCAGGGGGAGGCTGAAGAGGAAAACATGTTGACAGAATCTGTCAAGTTGTTTCCCTCCTCCAGGTAGACAGCCCTGAACTCACTAAGGGTAGTTTGGTTACACAATGAAGGGACTTGTCCTAGCCAGTCCTCCTCAAGTGTGTGACCTGGCTTACCCCAGCCAACATGAACCCCTGCTGCTGGCCTATATTTGGGCCCATCACTGTTCATGCAATTGGATCACGTTGATTGGCAGTGAGGAGCGGCTGGCAGTTGTGTCTTGCACCTATGGAGCTTAGCTGCAGGAGGCAGTTCCAAACTCCATGGCTCTGCTTAGAGGTTTCTAAATGCAGAGGTAGTTATGTGTCAGACATCTGAGGCGTTTAAAAGAAAGTAAGCCTGAATCATCTGAGAATGGGAACATTTGACACCTAAATCAGCAAGGAGGTCCTAAGAAGAATTTGCTATGAAGAACGGAAGGATGAGTGGACAACAAGCAATGCTTTTATTCTCCAATCTAAGCAATTGTGATTTTATTTTACATTTAGTCTGCCAGGATCTAAGTGCCCCCAGGTGCCCTCAGACTCCAGAGATTCCAATCTCTGTTGTATTGTAAATAATAACAACAAAGCACTCTGACTTTAAGCAGGGTTTTTTGTTTTAATTTTGTTTTACCCTTAACAAGCTTATAAAATATGGCAAGTATTAGCCTCATTTTATTTTGTTTTCATGTGGGCCATTTTTTAAAAGTCTTTATTGGATTTGTTACAATATACTAAGTTGTGTTGGATTCTTTGAGACCCCATCCACTGGAGCACATCAGGATCCGCTGTCTTCCACTATCTCCTCAAATTCATGGCCATTGAGTCAGTGATGCCAGCCAAGCATCTCATCCTCTGCCACCTCCTTCTCCTTTTGCCTTAAATCTTTCCCAGCGTCAGGGTCTTTTCCAATGAGTCTGCTCATCACATCAGGTAGCCAAAGTACTGGAGCATTGCTTCTGTTTTGTGCCTTAGTTTTTTGGCTACGAGGCATGTGGATTTTAGCACCCAAACCAGGGGTCAATATCCATTGGATCCATCCGTTGGATCATTGAAAAAGCAAGAGAGTTCCAGAAAAATATCTACTTCTGTCTTATTGACTATGCCAAAGCCTTTGACTGTGTGGATCACAACAAACTGGAAAATTCTTGAAGAGATGGGAATACCAGGCCACCTGACCTGCCTCCTGAGAAATCTGTGTGCAGGTCAAGAAGCAACAGTTAGAACCGGACATGGGACAACAGACTGGTTCCAAATCAGGAAAGGAGTATGTCAAGGCTGTATATTGTCACCCTGCTTATTTAACTTCTATTCAGAGTACATCATGAGAAATGCTGGACTGGATGAAGCACAAGCTGGAATCAAGATTGTTGGGAGAAATATCAATAACCTCAGATATGCAGATGACACCACACTTATGGCAGAAAGTGAAGAAGAACTAAAGAGCCCCTTGATGAAAATGAAAGAGGAGAGTGAAAAAGTTGGCTTAAAACTCAACATTCAGAAAACTAAGATCATGGCACCTGGTCCCATCCCTTCATGGCAAATAGATGGGGAAACAGTGGAAACAGTGGCTGACTTTATTTTTGGGGGCCTCCAAAATCACTGCAGATGGTGACTGCAGCCATGAAATTAAAAGATGCTTGCTCCTTGGAAGAAAAGTTATGATCAACCTAGACAGCGTATTAAAAAGCAGAGACATTACTTTACCAGCAAAGGTCCATCTAGTCAAAGCTATGGTTTTTCCAGTAGTCATGTATGGATGTAAGAGTTGGACTATAAAGAAAGCTGAGTGCTGAAGAATTGATGCTTTTGAACTGTGGTGTTGGAGAAGACTCTTGAGAGTCCCTTGGACTGCAAGGAGATTCATCCAGTCCATCCTAAAGGAAATCAATCCTGAATATTCATTGGAAGGATTGATGCTGAAGCTGAAACTTCAATACTTTGGCCACCTGATGCAAAGAACTGACCCATCTGAAAAGACCCTGATGCTGGGAAAGCTTGAAGGTGGAAAGAGAAGGGGACAACAGAGGATGAGATGGTTGGATGGCATCACTGACTCAATGGACATGAGTTTGAGTAAGCTCCAGGAGTTCGTGATGGACAGGGAAGCCTGGTGTGCTGCAGTCCATGGGGTCATAAAGAGTCAGACACGATTGAGCAACTGAACTGACCAGAACTGAACAGGGGTCAAACCCACAAACCCCTGCACTGGAAAGTGATGTCTTAACCACTGGACTGCCAGGTAAGCCCCAGGCCCCATTTTAAAATGAAGTAACATATATACACTGCCCGGTAGCTCAGCAGTAAAGAATTCACTTGCCAATGCAGGAGACATGGGTTTGATTCCTGGGTTGGCAAGATCCCTTAGAGAATGAAATTGCAACTCACTCCAGTTTTCTGGCCTGGGAAATCCCATGGACAGAGGAGCCTGACTGGCTACAGTCCATGGGGTCTCAAAGAGTGGAATATGACTTAGCGACTAAACAACAACAACACATATACACTACCATGTGTAAAATAGATAGCTAGTGGGAAGCCGCTGTATAACACACCTAGAGGGGAGGGATAGGGGCAGGGTGGGAGGGAAGCTCGCGAGGGAGGGGATATATGAATACTTAGGACTGATTCACATTGTTGTATGTCAGAAACCAAAACAACATTATAAAGCAATTATCTTCCAATTAAGAATAAAAATTTTTTTAAAAAAGAGCAGGTAACTGAGATTGAAAGGAAATGGCTACCCACTCCAGTATTCTTGCCTGGAGAATTTCATGGGCAGAGGAGCCTGGCGGGCATAGTCTATGGGGTTGCAAAGGGTTGGAACACGACTGTGAAACTAACACATACACTATAAAGCAATTACAAACGTAAAACATATTAGCTTGCCCAAAGTTGCCGAAAATATAGATTGGTCTAACAGTTTCTCACTCCAAATTCATTTCAAGCTCTTAACTCTGGCTTCCACCTCTTGTAAAAGGGTCTTTTTAACCCACTCTAGAGAAGAGCTACAAGAGAGAATGGGAAGAGGATTTGGGAAGAAACTTAACAGTTAACTCCTGTGATTGCCGTATTTGTGACTTTTTCCTTTGCTCTTTATCTCATCTCAGCATAAATCACACATACCTAATAGCGAAAAGCTTGAAGAAAAATGTCTGGACTGGGCAGAGGAATTGGGGATCCTGAGTCCAGATGAATTCTAGAACCCTAGGACTGGAAGGGACCAATGCGTCCTCTACTTTAACAGCTAAATTTACAGATGGAAGAAAGTGAGAGGAATGTAACTCATGCATGCTCACCTAGCCAACCGTGGCCAAAAGCAGCCCAGAACCTTAGCCTACTGATGTACAACCAAATAACAGCGTAGAAATAACCACAGACTCATGGCACCAAAACAAACACAACACCCCAAATATGTAGGGGAATCAAGTGAAGTGAAAGGTGCTCAGTTGTGTCCAACTCTTTGCGACCCAGGCCAGAATACTGGAGTGGGTAGACTTTCCCTTCTCCAGGGGATCTTCTTGACCCAGGAATTGATCCGAGGTCTTTTGCATTGCAGGCATATTCTTTACCAACTGAGCTATGAAGGAAGCTTATCAAGAGCTGACTTAAAAAAACCAGTACACACTCTGCTACTCATTCCCCTTTTCTTTTGGATACATTTTCACTGGGCTCTGATTGAGAATGTTAATTGGGAAAATTTTACTGTGGTACTCTTTCTTGTCTTTTACTGATGTCATAGGGGGAGGTTGGTAGCAGTGCCTAGAAGGTAGAGTGGGTGGAACTGGGAAATTGCTCTGTAAGATTCAGGCTGGTGACAATGGGGTTCTTTATTCCACCAGTTTATTATTCACTAGGCACTAGAATTAAATGTAATAATAGCTTGCATTTGTATAGTATATTCTAATTTACAAAGGGCTTTTATGACATTATCTCATTTGATCCCACTGACAACCCCTTAAGGTAGACAAGACAGTTATAATTATCCCACTTTATGGATGAGAAAACTGAGACTGGAGAAACCAAACGACTTGACCACACAAACTCAGTTACTAAACTGGAGTCTGGGCTGGAAAGTGGGTGGGTGTTCTTACTTAAGAGACCTTCAGCTTTGCAAAGGTCACACAGCTAAGTAGGATTTGAATCCCAGTGAGGCTGCCTCCAGAGGTTATGATTTTGACCACCATGTTCTACTAGTCATTCAACAGATGTATGTTGAGTGTCTCTTTTCTTAGTTCCCTACTTACTGTCAATAGAATCTATGTACTCCTGCTAAGACCGGAACTCATTAGTGAAGGCATGCTTCGAAAAGGCTTCCAGAACCCTCTCCATACCTCAACAAATATAAGTCTGTGTCCTAATCTCAGAATCCCCATTAGCTCTAACTTCAGGGAAGATGAGTTAAGAGGAGCGATGGCCGAAGTCTCCAGACCCTGGGCTGAGTTCAGCAGGAAGTAAGAAAGACAGATGAAGGCTCTTCTTCCTAAGAGTCTTCTGTGATGGCTTCTCCCTTGTCCTCTTAGCAGCTAGTAGCAGCTGCTGGCTAGTCTTAAAAATTGTCCAACCTGCGAAGAACGTGTCACAGAGTACACAGGGCTTCCTTGGGCCTGCACCCCTGGGACAGGCCGCTCAGCCAAGCAGCTCCATAAATAGCACTGTCATATGTGAAAGGGGAAGCAGGTCAGGAAAACATGCTGGCTCTCCTCAGTGACTGTGAACCTCTGAGTCTAAGTGATGAGTCTGAGGGGAAAAGACAATTCCTACTATGTGGGTTTAACACTGAGGAGCCTCTCTGAGAACTAATTAGCATTATAAGTTGTTTACAACTTTCTCTTCCTTATTCCTTCCCTCCCTTTTCTTTGGTCAGTCCCTGACTAACATGCCTTTTCTATCTTGTCTGTCAGATGATATTGTATAAGAATCTAGACTGAGTTTTTCTATTTATAGAAGACAGTTGTGCTGCTTTAGCACAGGAACTAAAGTTTGGTTCCGGGTTATGTTACATGTAAAAAACACAGAAATGTGTTTGTTCTCAAATGTTCTCTCCTATTCCTATTTTATCACATTAAAGAGGCCTCTATCCCTTTCCCATGTCCTTTTGAATCACAAAAAAATTTTCTGATTGCAAAAGCAGTTCATGATAGTAATAGATTTCGAGGACTATATAAATGTACAGTTAAAAACATAAAAGTGCCTTTTAGTCTCCAGTCCAGAGATAACCACTGTTAACAGATGATGCCTCTTTTAGCATGAAGACTTTCACAATGATACATGGGAAATGTCAAGAATGCTGATAGTAGGTTTTGATAGAAGGGGGGAAAAGTTGCAAAGCCAGTTTCAAAAAAGGTTCAAAAGCAAAATGAAGAGGAGGTGGGAAAAGAAAAAAAGTGAAGCAAATAAGCCCCAGTTTTTCAGCCTGGGTGACTGGGAAGAACGTGTTGCTGAGGGAAAGAACAGGAAAGGTGTTTAGTCTGTTAGGCCTGGGGGGCCATTCTGGGTAAATTATTATCATCATTCTAGAAGCCACTGTCACACATGCTTCAAAGCCTGCACTTAGCTTCCCAGATGTTTGTGTGCTGCTTGGTATTCCAAATCTAGACCACTTAAGCATCTCAATAGGACTTAAAAACTGAGAGGGAGGGAGAAAATTCAAATGTAGAAAAGACAGAGCCACCTGCTTGAGGAACTTCAAGCTTTCAATCATCACTCTAAGCAGTTGCTTGGAACATTTTAGCACTGTCATCCACAATTTCTATAAACTTACTCATAACTTTTTCAAAGTTTAAACACTCTCTAATTAATGCAAAATCATCTTCAACAAAATGTAATTTGAGCCAAACAGATATCTTAAGGCCAGGGTAAGAGGTACACTGTTCTCAATTAAAAATGTGAATTCTGCCAGCCTACTTTGGGGATACAGGTCAGTTCATTCGCTCAGTCGTGTCAGACTCTCTGCGATCCCATGGATTGCAGCACACCAGACCTCCCTGTCCAATACAAACTCCCGAAGTTTACTCAAACTCATGTCCATTGAGTTGGTGATGCCATCCAACCATCTCATCCTCTGTCATCCCCTTCTCTTCCCACCTTCAAGCTTTCCCAGCTTGAAAAGTGGGAAAAAGCTTGATCAAAGTCTTTTCAAATTGGAGTTTCAGCTTCAGCATCAGTCCTTCCAATGAATATTCAGGATTGATTTCCTTTAGGATGGACTGGTTGGATCTCCTTGCAGTCCAAGGGACTCTCAAGAGTCTTCTCCAACACCACAGTTCAAAAGCATCAATTCTTCAGCACTCAGCTTTCTTTATAGTCCAACACTTACATCCATACACGACTACTGGAAAAACCATAGCTTTGACTAGATAGACCTTTGTTGGCAAAGTAATGTCTCTGCTTTTTAATACGCTGTCTAGGTTGGTCATAACTTTTCTTCCAAGGAGCAAGCGTCTTTTAATTTCATGGCTGCAGTCACCATCTGCAGTGATTTTGGAACCCCCAAAAATAAAGTCAGCCACTGTTTCCACTGTTTCCCCATCTATTTGCCATGAAGGGATGGGACCAGGTGCCATGATCTTAGTTTTCTGAATGTTGAGTTTTAAGCCAACTTTTTCACTCTCCTCTTTCATTTTCATCAAGGGGCTCTTTAGTTCTTCTTCACTTTCTGCCGTAAGTGTGGTGTCATCTGCATATCTGAGGTTATTGATATTTCTCCCAACAATCTTGATTCCAGCTTGTGCTTCATCCAGTCCAGCATTTCTCATGATGTACTCTGAATAGAAGTTAAATAAGCAGAGTGACAATATACAGCCTTGACATACTCCTTTCCTGATTTGGAACCAGTCTGTTGTCCCATGTCCGGTTCTAACTGTTGCTTCTTGACCTGCACACAGATTTCTCAGGAGGCAGGTCAGGTGGCCTGGTATTCCCATTTCTTCAAGAATTTTCGACTTTGGGGGTACATCATCTAATAATTATGGCAGAACAAGAGTCAAGCTTTTGATGCCATCACTCTTGCCACTATTAATCTTGCTGGTACTCATTGCTGTGTGTATAACTAGGCAAGTTCCCATTTTAGGATCTTGACAAACAGGTCCCACTGGTTCTTCCCTTCTTAATCCAGTATCCCCACAGGTAGTGTGTGTTATTAAGTAGGCTGTACTGATGCCAGTTCCTATGCACCTTGAATGAGGCTGGTGAGGATAAAGTCAGAGCTTGGCCCTGCTGACTGGACAGTGGGAGGGTAATTGCTGCTGACTTGCAGCAATCCTCAGAGACTCCTTGATCCTCGGAGACTTCCTACTCCCTGGATCGCTCCCCTGGTGAGGTTTTCAGTGGGGCTGATGTTTGTACTTCTCCTACCTTTTAATTATCACAAAAGAAAAATAAGAGTGCAGAGATAATATTGTTGCTGTTAGTGGTTATTTAATTTAACTTTACTTTGTTATTTTAGGTTTGTATCATTGGCTTAACTAAACCAAAGCTTAAATTTTCTCAGCATAGCCCCAAGGGATAGAACAAGGATCAAAGAGAAGAAACGGAAAAGGAGGCAAGCTTTAGCATTTCTAAAGGCACCAATCTAAGAGTGAAGAAGCAACTTCCTGAAAACAAAGTTCCCTCTCTCTAATAGAAGTCAAGTACTAGCCCAAGGATCCTCTGTTAGGATTTTATCACCTGCGTGGAAAGATTTGGGGTAAAGTCAGATGTGACTTGGGCCACAGAGCTAGTTGACTAACTAGAGAGTTTACCACAAGGTGGCATTAATTAAGTATAATCACCAGATTTCCAGGAAGGGTTATACTCTTTAAAAGCTCATAAATTGAATTATAAGAGCACCAAGATATGATTGAAAGCTGAGAGACATATATATGAAAACTAGTGTGCCATACACTCACTCCCTATGAGAAATGTAACTGCACAACATATGGATATGAAAACCAATTGACTGCATTATCAGTTGTGGGGGTAAAAACACACACATTTAGACACATCTACAGAATCCTGGAAATACACTGTCAAGACTATGTATAATTAGGGATTTTATCACACTCCTAGTTCTCTAGGAATAGAACCAGCCTCATAACATGTAAGACTATCGAGCGATTTTAGCATAGTCACCTTCTGGAACATGTTTCCAACTTTCAACTCCAGTTAACTTTCAAGAATAGGCATGCCTTTATGTGTGTAGTAGAAACATTTGTTTTGAAAGAGGAGGGCTCACAGTCTCTCTCTTAGGTCATTTCCTCAGTTCCTGAGTTTATGCCTCACATTTTGATTCTCCCTAATGCTCTTCTCAGACAGTTCTGAGTTGAGTCAACTGTGAGAAAAACTGGCAGCTCACCCGCCTATTGACCATAGGGTGTGTGTGTGCTTGGTCACTCAGTCATGTTCAACTCTTTTTGATCCCATGGACTGTAGCCCGCCAGGCTCCTCTGTCCATGGGGATTCTCCAGGCAAGAATACTGGAGTGGGTTACCATGCCCTCCTCCAGGGGATCTTCCCAACCCAGGGATAGAACCCAGGTCTCGTATCACAGTCGGATTCTTTACTGTTTGAGCCACGAGGGAAGCCCATTGACTATAGCGTAGCACTCAGTTGTTGAATGGGAACCTGTACAAATGATCTCTATGGTCCTTCTCAACCCTGTGGTTTTACAGTTTCATGAACCTATTCATAAGGGAATGGAGGAAGGGATAGGAAAGCTTACAGTTGAGGCAGGGGACTAAGGACAGGGTTGAATCTGATTTAACTAAAAAAACTGTTTTTACTGAGGGCAGAGATACGGGATTATATGTGTTGAATTTTCTCTACTTTCATTCCTCACAGGCGCTTCCATATTTGGCTAAAATCCAAGGAGAGTTTCCTATGGGACAAGGTAGGCAGCAGCTCAAGAACCGCGTCTGTGCAGCAGCCTCACTGTGTACGGGCCCACATACCTTGCACTGAATTATTGTACACTCTAATTCCACACAAAAATTGGTTTGGCCACAGTTTCACTCAGCTAAGTACCTTGCTCTATCTAGTCATTCCTTTGTTCAAACAACTTTTACTGAGCACTAAGCCAGATGCTGGCAGAGAGCAATAAGCTGGATACTGTCCGCTGCTGCTGCTAAGTCGCTTCAGTCATGTCCAACTCTGTGCGACCCCATAGACAGCAGCCCACCAGGCTCCCCCGTCCCTGGGATTGTCCAGGCAAGAACACTGGAGTGGGTTGCCATTTCCTTCTCCAATGCATGAAAGTGAAAAGTGAAAGTGAAGTTGCTCAGTTGCTCAGTCATGTCTGACTCTTCGTGACCCCATGGACTGCAGCCTACCAGGCTCCTCCGTCCATGGGATTTTCCAGGCAAGAGTACTGGAGTGGGGTGCCATCGCCTTCTCCGAGATGCTGTCTACTCACAATCTAACGAAGAAGTAAGATATGAAAGGAATAGTTTTAAAACTAAAAAGTTTTGTGTTTTGTTAAAGGAACATGCAAAGTACTGGGGAAGAAATCCCTCCAAGAACTGCTTTAGTTGCATTTCACAACAAAAAAGTTGTATTTTTATTTATTTCAGTGTACTATTTAATTCTTCTTGAGACTTCCTTTTTTAACCCAGGAATTATTTGAGTTGATTTGTTTTAAGTGCTTGGAGTTTTTTCTGTAATCTTTTGTTTATTTTGATTTCACTGTGGTTAGAGAATGGACTCTGTATGATTTCAATTTTCTGAATTTTGTTGAGGTTTGTTTTATAGCAAACCTCATAGGTTATGTCTCTCTTGATATATAATCCATGGGAACTCAAACAGCATGTGTGTTCTATTGCTGTTAGGTAAAATACCCTATAAATGTTGATTAGATCCTGTTGGTTGATGGTGTTCCTGAGTTCTTTTATATCCTTGCTAATTGTTTGTCTAGGTGCACTATGAATTGTTGAGAGAAGTATGTTAAAGTCTCTAACTATAATTGTGAATTTGTCTATTTGTCCTTTCAGTTTTATAGGTTTTGCTTCACATATTCTGTAGCTTGTTGTTTCATGCATACATATTTAGCACTGCTGTCTTTTTAGTGCAGTGTCCCTTTTATCATTATTTATTGTCCCTCTCTGTCTTTGGTAATTTTCTTTTTACTGGAGTCTACTTTTTCTGACATTAATATGGCCAATAATGCTTTCTTTTGATTAATGTTTACATGACATATCTTTCTCTTTTTGCTTTCAACCTACTTATTTCATTATATTTGAAGTGAGTTTCTAGTAGACAACATATTTGGATCATTTTTTTTAAGTTCACTCTGCCAGTCTGTCATTTGATTGGTGTATTTAGGCTATTTACGTATAATTATTGAAATGTGAGAGCTTAAGTTTGCCATTTTATTTTTATTTTCTATTTATTGTATTCCATTTCTATTTTCTTTTTTATGTCTTTCTGAGGATTATTTGAACATTTTTGAGAATTCTATTTTGACTTATCTATAGTGCTTTGGAGTGTTTTTTGCATAGCTTTTTGGTGATTGCTTAGGTACTATACATACATAAGTTATCTACTGGGAACATCACTTTTGGAGAATAAAATGGCAACCCACTCCAGTAGTCTTGCCTGGGAAATCCTATGAACAGAGGAGCCTGGCGGACTATAGTCTATGGGGTCACAAAAGAGTCGGATACAAATTAGCGACTAAAAAACAACATCACTTTACCAGTTTGAACAATAAGAATGATTGAATTGTAAGTGAAAAATTTTCCAAAGTCTGCAGCATTTAATAACAAGAAGTCACCTTTAGCACCAGAGAAGGTGTTGATGTCACTGAAGTCCAGATTTCAGACCTTCCTTATGAAGCTGCCGTCTATGGCGTCGCACAGAGTCGGACATGACTGAAGTGACTTAGCAGCAGCGGCAGCATGTCTCCAGAAGTGTCTACCTACGAAATCTAGCTTCACCACAGGAGAAAAAATGGGTACACTGACATGTGTAGGAAGCTACCAATTATCCATGTTTATGAAAAAACATGGCTCAGTGGTAAAGAATCTGCCTGCGATGAGGGAGACCTTGGTTCAGGAAAAGGAAATGGCAACCCACTCCAGTATTCTTGCCTGGAGAATTCCATGGATGGAGGAGCCTGACAGACTACAGTCCATAGGGTCACAAAGAGTAGGACATGACTGAGCGACTAACACACATGAGAAAAGGGATAGATTAGATACTTAATCTAGATAGATAGAGCTTTCAAAATTCCAAATTTTATCTGCATATACCAATCTGATAAACTTTTAAGAGAAAATTTTAAAAACAACAAAATTATATTATTCAAATTTTACCTGCTGACTTTATTTTTTTGCTAGTATTTCATGTAAAGAGGAAAATGGGTCATAAATGACTCACACTGGATCATTAGACTGCAGGTACTTTGAATAAGGCAATATGAACTTTCAGTTTGGCCGTATGAAAGATGTCTAGACTTGGATGTCAGATAGATGTGGGGTTGATCCCATCTTTGTCATTTATAAACCATGTGACATAAGACAAATTACTTAACTTTTTGCATACTTAGCTTGTATTTGTAAAGTGTGGTCAATAATTTTTTCTGTAAAAGTGAGGATTGAACAACATATGACATATGCAAAAGGCTTAGCCTATAGAAGGTGATAGACAAAAATGAATGTCCTTGCTATGTTCCTGTTGACTTTCACAGACAGAAACCAAATATCTATATTTAAAAGCATATGGATATTTCCAAACTAGTCCTCTCTCATCAACCAAGGCTTGTATTTATCGATACCACCTTAACATATAAGTATGAGGTAGTCATCAGAGAGAAGTGTGATAGATAGTTAATATTTTGGTAGCAAAGAAGTCCCTTCTTAAAGAGCTTTTTTTAAAAGAAAAAACAAAAAACATTTACTGATTACTGACTAGGTGATGAGCATGGGGTGGCACTTTGGCCATCTGACATCACGGCTTCCTTTCATTGCACCCACCAAGGCATTTCCTGAGAGATAAAGGCAAAACAGGACCTGACCTGAAAATTAAGTCTGAGATGTAGATCAGAGCTGCCTAGGTAATTGCTTGACCTGGAAGATATTATTTAGCTTCTCTATAACTCAGTTTCCTCATCTATTAAACAGGACTAGACCGCCTTTGGGGAAGTTTTGAGGGTAAATTAGGTCATGTCCATAAAACAGTTGAGGTCTTTGAAACAAAGGCTTTTACAAACATATAAACAGCATGATTAATGTCATCATCGCCATTATTATTGTTGATGGGGAATAGTTCAGCACACATGGAAACTGCAGAATAGGGGATATTTGTTACAGAGAATATGAATTGAAACACTCTTCTATGGAGTATATCTTACCTGATGCTCTCTTTTGCTGGCTTAAAACATCCCACTCTGACAGAAGTACTTTTGCTCTTAGAAGCGGCATTTTATTGCTAGAGTAAAATGTGTGTGTAAAAAGTTCCATCAGCCATCACCCCTATCTTTCACAATGGTTAATAGTCTCTCAAGAGTGTCTCAGGTGGAACTAGAAAACTTTTTACCTTCCCTGTAATGCAGTACCTTCTTTAATAATCTAAACAGCTAAATATTGATCTGGGCTTCTCTGGTGGCTCAGCAGTAAAGAATCTGCCTGCAGGGCAGGAGACTTGGGTTCGATCCCTGGGTTGGGAAGACCCCGTGGAGGAGGGCATGGCAACCCACTCCAGTATTGCTGCTCGGAGAATCCTATGGACAGAGGAGACTGATGGGCTACAGTCCATAGGGTTGCAAAGAGTTGGACATGACTGAAGCAACTTAGCACACAATATTGATATAGCACGCAGTGTATTCCAGATACTGTGCTAAGATGTTATGAGCATTATCTCATTTAAATCTCACAACAGCCTAGAATACACTTTACTCTGACTTTCTTTAGTCTGTACTCAAATAGCACCTATTTATGGGAGATTTTCAGACCACCCAATAGAAGAGAGTAACAGCTCCCTCTCCCCAGTGCTTTTACTTGGGTTTTCCCCCAGAGTTACCATCTAATATATTTAAGTTTCTTGGTATATTCTCTGTCTCCCATTAGAATGCAAGATGTATAAGGATGGGATTTTGTTTTGTTAACTATCCTCAACATCTAATATAGTCCCTGGCAGGCAGGTGCTTAAAAAATATTCATGAGCAAATTAATGACCCTACGAGTTAGGTAAGATTAAACTATTTTACTGATGATGAAATGGAGGCTTTGAGATTTACCCACAGTCACACAATAAACAGCCAAGCTGGGCCTGAAAAAAAAATCTATCTGATTCTAGACTAATCACTTCCCATTGACCTGATGCTCCACTGGCTTCAGGGAAGATCACAAAGATGATACTTTATTGCTGTTTTGCTGGGGCATCAGAAGAGTCATGAAAGTAATGAAAGTGAGATAAAGGCAAAAGATGTGTCTAACGTGTCAGATGAACTGGGGAAGTTAATTAGATTGTAGTAATTGTCCTTTTCTCCCCCTTTCAACACATTTTGTATTTAAAAAAGACATATCAATCAATTTTCCCTTTGAGTCTAGCTAAAAAGACCTGTAAATGTGGGGCCCCTTATTTCTCCTTTCCCTTGTCTACCTTCCATAACTTAGTCAGCAGTATGCTGGGGCTACAAGTTCCTACAAGAAACTGAGGTAGACCCACTGGGATTTTCCTACTAGGATATCATATTGTCTCCTTGCAAACTGGTGATAAATGCCAGTTCTTTAGTATAAAGACTATCCAAAACTGCAGGCATTGCAACACCAGAGCAAAATGACACGATGACTATCTCCGTATTTGGCTAAGATGTGTCCCCTCATTGTCTCTATACTTGGTCCTCAGGTGCTCTTCCAAGTGGGAAAGACCAGAATCTAGGTCTGGGCATCTCTACCCTTAAGCCTTCATTCTCTTCAGGGAGGATGCCTATGTCTAAGCAAGAAGATCCCAATTAAAGTAAGGAGTGTGGTAGAGTCAGGTCGGAGAAGGCAATGGCAACCCACTCCAGTACTCTCGCCTGGAAAATCCCATGGAAGGAGGAGCCTGGTAGGCTGCAGTCCATGGGGTCTCAAAGTGTCGGACACGACTGAGCGACTTCACTTTCACTTTTCACTTTCATGCATTGGAGAAGGAAATGGCAGCCCACTCCAGTGTTCTTGCCTGGACAATCCCAGGGATGGGGGAGCCTAGTGGGCTGTCGTCTATGGGGTCACACAGAGTTGGACACGACTGAAGCGACTTAGCAGCAGCAGCAGGGTCAGGTCAGGAGAAAATGGATCTGATTCAGTAAGACAAAAGGAAGGAGTATTGAGGAAAGGCAGCCCCAAGGAAGAAAAAGTAGCTGGACTCTTGGGATAAGACGAGACTTCAACGTGACAGTTTCTTCTCTCTCTCCTTTCTTCCCATTCCCTCTCCTAGTCCCCTCCTCCCCATCCCCGAGACCACCACCTATTCATTTTCTGTAACTCCCCTCTATCCACCACTCTCCCTCCCTACTGTGCATTCTGAAAGGACTCCCTCAGACAGAAATAGGCTCTGGGGGAAGTACAAAGGCCTAATAAACATTAGAAAAGCTGCTAACCTCTGAAAACCTGGGAAATTGAAATAAAACAAAGCTGACAATGCTTGGAAGTTTTTAAGCAGAGGGGTGGTATGGTCAGAATACATATATGTTTGTTTAACTTGAAATTTTAATGCAGTGTGTAATTTTTTGGATACAGCCCCCAAAGCAAATGATTCAATTTCAGGTTTTAAAAAAATATACCAACAAATATGCTGGTGTTTTTGTGTTTAAATATAGCATGGTATTCTTGTATATGGAAAACTAGTTTTGCAATTACTAACCTTTATTTTTCCATAGCTGAAGGATTTTTTTTTTACCTTGGGAACTTATAAGAGAAAAAACAAAAACACAAATGGAAAAAGCAAAGGGTAGGGCATATCTAATATGCTCAATTTACAGATTGTTAAGTGTTACTGAAACAAATTTAGGTATACATAAATTCCATTTAATATGAAGACATACCTTTGGAGCAGTACTGGGGTTAACTGCATAACACCAACTTGTAGAAACATTCTAAAAGCTGAAAGTTTGTGGTGTTTAGTTTGGTTTGGTTTTGTAACTCATTCCTGGCAAGACATCATCTGATCTGAATTCATTTAGTGGCAAAACCTGAACTAAGCTCATATGTTATGCAGCTATTTATAGTCTTTATTTCCCACTTAGTATGAATATTCATACATTTTTCTGCAGAAATAATATTTGATTACAATTATGGGTCGGCTGTATACCCCATTAGAGTGTTACATAATATACTTTATATGCACATATTATGGTAAGAGATCCTATAATGCAGGAGCCACAGGAGATGTGGGTTTGATCCCTGGATCAGGAAGATCCCCTGGAGGAGGACATGATAACCCACTCCAATATTCTTCCCTGGAGAATCCCATGGACTGAAAAGCCTAGAGGGCTACAGTCCATAGAGTTGCAAAGAGTTGGCCACAACTGAAGTGACTTAGCACGCATGCATGAACCTATTAAAATCTGTCTTAAATCTGAAAAATTCTGAATTTTAAAAACCTCTGGCTCCAAAGGTTTTGGATTAGGAATTGAAGACCACCTTTCTCCACCTGGATATTAATAGCTGCATAACATTTTTATGTAAGGGGTTCCATGTTGGACATAGTGATCTCTGAGACATTTTCCTTTATTAAGCACAATATTTCCCCCTTTTCAATGGGTAAAAACTAGTGTCTACAGAGGAAGAGGCTCCAAACACACAAACGGTAACTCATAAAGCTCAGGCCATGATTACCAAATCTTGTCTCTGATGGAGAAATTTGGCCAGGGAGTGGCACCTATGCTGTCCTGGCCTGGATCATTTACTTCTACTGTCATAACTCTGAACTTGGCTTTGGTCCACTTTCTCTCAGAGACTGTGAGAAGCCCCAGCCATGTGTAGCTTTTGAGAATCTTGTTATATTTTTTGAAAAAACGCTAAAATCGAGTTACAAAAATTGTGGTCATGTTTCCATTAAGTGGTTTTTGGTAACAATTTTGTTAACATACGATAAAAGCTATGCACAAAATAATTATAGAATTGTCTTAATAGGTTTATTAATATTAAAAATATTAATTGATAACACATTAGAGGTGGTATATCCAGTAATGAAACACAAGTTTAAAATTGCATAATGAACATGACCCAATTTTAATTCTGTAAATATACCTCCAGGACAATCAAATGTATAACCTCATTTGGAAATAACATCTAAAGTCTGCAATGAGACATCCCTGGTGGTCCAATGATTAAGAATCTGCCTGCCAATGCAGGGGAAATGGGTTTGACCCCTGATCTGGGATGACCCCTCATGCAGTGGGACAATTAAGCCTGTGTGCCACAACTACCGAGCCCGCATGCTCTAGAGCCTGTGCTCCACAACAAGAGGAGCCACTGCAGTGAGAAGTCTGCGCACCTCAACTAGAGAGTAGCCCCAGCTCACCACAACTAGAAAGGGGCCAGCATGCAGCAGCAAAGACCCAGCATAGCCAACAACAAATAAATAAATACAAATTTTAAAAGTCTACACTGGAGGGCTTTGAAAGGGAAGCCCAGGTCCTGTGTTAGGCTTCCTGGACTGTCCCTGGATTGTTTGCTTTTCTATTTTAATGCTGATCTGCCAACTGCAAAGAAACCTCAGTCTCTGAAGCTGCCCAGAGTTGGGTCTTTCAAGCATGGGGTTTCCCTGAATTATGTATTTCTTTTGCTGAATTTATGTTATTCTTATGTTTTGTTCCATACGTAGTAGCAGTAGAAGAGAGCCACACGTATCAGAAGCCATGACACTCCCTCCAGTCAAAAGGCTCTAGAATGTCAGGGACTTTTTTCAGACCCATGCCTAAAGTCTGTTGAAAAGAAGACTCTTCTGAGCCAAGTGCTGCCCGGAAGACTCTCCTCTTACTCAAAACCCTTTTCCTCTTGGGTTGTTTCCTGCTTCTCACTGTAATTGTCTCCCTGACAGAGGAACCACCTGCCCTGCTTCTCTGGGGGCCAACTGACCTGGGGTTTTCTGTTTAACTACTTCATGCCTGTCCCAATTAGGATATTATTCCCTTTCTGCAGGCAAGGAGACTGAAGTTAAGAGAAATTATGTGGTTTTCCCAAGTCCTAGAAATTTGCAAATGGCTAAACAATGATCTCAAAATCCATGCTATGCTAGATAGGCCAGGCAGTCTATTGCTTCTTTTACAAAGTGTTTGTAACTGATTGTTTAATCAGTTACAAAATCACCTAACTCTGCTATCCTGTGGCCCACATTTCTCTCCCTTAAAGAAATTCATGAAATACTTTGCTAAATGCCTTGAATTCCTTATGAAATATGTGGTAACTCCATTAAAAAGAAAGAAATAAAATTAGTTCGTACAGCAAGTATTTTTTGATGACCTGCTGTGTGCCAACACTCTATGTTTATCATGATTATTCCTAATGAATCAGTGTGGGATCCTAGTGATCAGTTCTTCCTCTTTTAGTAATTAAGAAACTATTCTTTGAACATGCTATTCCAGAATTTAGCACAGGATAATCACTGAAGTAACTAAGCTGTAGTTTGCTGAATTCAACTTTTTCACTTTTTTAGAAAATCATGCATGCAAACTATTCATGCATTCCTAGGAAACTTTTTCTTCTCCCTGAGTCTGATGTTGAAGCTGAAACTCCAGTACTTGGGCCACCTCATGCGACGAGCTAACTCATTTGAAAAGATCCTGATGCTGGGAAAGATTGAGGGCAGGAGGAGAAGGGAACGACAGAGGATGAGATGGTTGGATGGCATCACCAACTTGATGGACATGGGTTTGGGTGGACTCTGGGAGTTAGTAATGGACAGGGAGGCCTGGCATGCTGCAGTTCATGGGGTCGCAAAGAGTTGGACACGGCTGAGCGACTGAATTGAACTGATACCTTAGAGAGATAACCAAAATGGTTTGGCTCCCAGTTTTAACTTTTTTCCATAGCTGAAATAAATGTAATTGCAGAATACAGTTTATTTATATTTTCTTTGACTTTTATTTTTAATATAATTCCATTAAATTCTTTCACCTGTTTCTGAGGCACCTATGCTGCCTGCCTTCTTCTCCCAGTCTGCCCAAAGAAGTAAAACCTCTCTGACCCTGCTGCTGCTGCTGCTAAGTCGCTTCAGTCGTGTCCAACTCTGTGCGACCCCATAGATGGCAGCCCACCAGGTTCTCCCATCCCTGGGATTCTCCAGGCAAGAACACTGGAGTGGGTTGCCATTTCCTTCTCCAATGCATGAAAGTGAAAAGTGAAAAGTGAAAGTGAAGTCGCTCAGTCTTGTCTGACTCTTAGCGACCCCATGGACTGCAGCCTACCAGGCTCCTCTGTCCATGGGATTTTCCAGGCAAGAGTACTGGAGTGGGTTGCCATTGCCTTCTCTGTCTCTGATCCTAGGGAAGCCCTATTCCTGGATCTGAGATTTATGTGTTTTATTGTATAAAATCAACCTTCTGTGTATATTCGAGCAGAGGATCCTTTCACAGACTTGTTGCCTTTGGCATTTTTTTGGTTATGGCTACCTGCAGTTGTTTTGTGGGAGTGTTCTCATGATTCTATTGCTGCATAACAAACCACCTCAAGACTTAGTGAATTGAAATAACAATTTATCATTATTCCATGGGTTGACTGGTCTCAGCTGGGAAGTTTTCACTTAGGATCTCTCAGCTGGTTGCCATCAGTCTTCTAGGTCCAAGGTGGGCTTCAGGGCTTATGGAGTCACACAGAGAGCCATTCTTAGAAGGGCCTTATGCTTGGTTCAGTGTCCTGCTGTTGCTATTTTGATTCTTTTAGTATTTTTTGAACAGGAAGTCCAGAATTTTCATTTTACACAGGGCCTTACAAATTATGGAGCTGGTCCTGGCTGAGGCTGCAGTCATCTAAAGACTTGACTAGGCTGGTTGTCCAAGATGCCTCACTCACAAGGCTGCTAGCTGAGGCTGGCTGTCAACTGGGAGTTCGACTGAACCTGCCACCTGAAACACCACACATGACTTCTTTGTGTGGCCTGAATTTCTCAGAGACAGTATCTCAAGAGTGAGGGATCCAAGACATCCAAGAAGAAGCTGAAATGCTTCTTATGACTCATCCTTGGAAAAACCAGAACATCACTTGCAACATATTCGGTTGGTCAAGTAATTCATGAAGACCAGCCCAGACTCAAGGGCAAGTGCAATGGACTCCACCTCTTGATGGGGAGTTGCAATATCACATTGCAGTAGAGAACATGGGATGAGACAATGTTTCATTTAGCTTTGGAAAATACACTCTGCCACAGGACTATCTGGGGCACCCCATTGCTTTGCCTTGAGTGCTCTGCCTCTTTCAACCTTCTCTGAAAGCTCTGCCTTGTTGGTAGGCATTCATGATCAAGAGTGGCTAGACAGGACAGTTTTGGGGTATCAGCCTTGTTTTTTGGTGTCTAATATGATTAAAACAGGACTTGCTAAAAACCTCTTCAAACCAAGTATGTGCCTGAGGGATGAGAGGTGTGCTTAAGGGGGTTCTGATCTTGAGGTGGGGTAGAAGCTGCTAGGAGGAACTACTTTTTGAGTTTCTGCCACAGTTCATGTTGAGTAAAAATACTGAGCTTTTCTAGATTACATTGCTAAATTTTGCAGGTTTCAAACCCAAGGTCTTATGGTGGAGATGAAAGAAAAGAGGTGCAGTGTTTGGTACTTCTTGGACAGATCCCAGTTTCATCACTTAGGTAGGTAGGGAAAACTGACAGCTTCAGTTTCTCTGTAAAGTAAGGCTAATGATACTCCCTTGGGCTTCGCTGGTGGCTCAGTGGTAAAGAAGCCACATGCTAACACAGGAGACATGGGTTCAATCCCTAGGTCAGGAAGATCTCCTGGAGAAGGAAATGGCACTCCAGTATTCTTGCCTGAAAAATCCCATGGACAGAGGAGCCTGGCAGGCTATAGTCCATGGGGTTGCAAAGGAGCTGGACATGACTTAGCGAATCAACACAACAATGATACTCCCTTAGGGGCTACTGTGAGGATGAAGTCGGATAATGTATTAGGTGCTCAAATAGTTACCATTATCATTAAGTGTATCATTTGTCTTTGATTTAGGTTATTACCTTTTAGGTTCCCTTTACCAAATTCATGGTTGAGTTATTAGACCTGTCTAGAATCTTTAGGGCAACTTACTGGTGTAGACATAATGTGAACACTCTAACGGTGTACAGAGTCCTGCAGCCTCTGTACTAGAAGGTGCTGGTTTCCACCTATCAATGTTGAAGGCTGACAAAACTAGTAGCAGTGGTAATTAACATTTAGTGAGCAAGGAATTTAAATGTGTTAGGGGCTTTTGATTTAATTCTTGATCAACCCTCTAACTACTGTTTTATTTCTGATATTACAGGTGAAGAAATAGGTTGGTGAGAATAAGCAACTTGTGCAAAATCATCAAGAAGGTAAATAAGAGGGCCAGGATCAAAACAGAGGTCTCTCTAGCCCCAGGGCCTGTGTTTCATCATTATGCTATATGGTCTCCCAAATGGATTAAAGTATTCACATATTTGAATCCTTTTTATGTGACCTGAGATCTCAGGCTCTTGTTTACTGAGTGATCTGGGAGCTTAGGACCCTAATATTTTACTATGAAGTCTGGTTGTAAGACCTTGTTGGAGAAGAGTCCTAAAAGCATCCAATTTTAGGCTGTTGGTATAAATTTCCCTGGAGGATTATCTTGTGGTGGGCCAACCCCTCGGTTTTGTGGCTGGGTAGATTCCAGCAAGGCCTCTCATCTGACATTTGGCATTTTTCCTGGCAGGCAGCCAAGGGGACTGAATATTTCTCTGTTTTATTTTACTTTCTTAACCATTTCCTCTCAAAATAAACAAAAAAAGAACTCATGGATTTTACTAGTGGAAATGCATCTTTAAAAAGCTGTTTGCAAGGGACATTTTATAGCTGGAGGGGAAAGGGGTAAAAGGTGATTGAGGGAAAGCAGGAAATAGAGCCCTTAAATTATTAACAGAATCCAGAATTCCCTTGAGCTAGAAATGTTCTAATTTTAAAAGCTGTTGAAATTCCTCAAAAGATATGTATTCTGGAAGTATAAATATATGGTCAGGCAACTCTTAATGAGGTATGGAGAATCCTTAAGGTTATTATTTATTGTGCTGTGTCCCTAGGGCTTTCCAGGTGGCTCAGGGTAAAGAATCAGCCTGCCAATGCAGAATGCAGGAGATGCGGTTTCGATCCCTGGGTCGGGAAGATCTCTTGGAGGAAGAAATGGCAACCCACTCCAGTATTCTTGCCTCCTCCCATGGACAGAGGAACCTAGCTGGCTGTAGTCCATAGGGTCACAGAGAGTGGGACACAACTGAGTGACTGAGCATGCACTCACATTGTGTCCCCATTTCCCTTTAGCAAATGTTTACAATGCATTTTCTTTCCTAACGTTTAATTTGCAAACTTGATAAAAATGAGCAGAATTAGCTTAAGTTTGAATGCTTTCTCTTCCTTCTTCCTCTCATTTAGAAAGGTGCTAGTCACTATTCACAAATCAATGAAATGATTATTTGGCTTTAGCAACCCTCCCCAAGAAAAAATGTTTTCATCTCTGTTATCCTTTCCTTTTTTTTTTAATTGGACTTAACTACATGTCTTGCTTTAAGAGTTTAACAAGTATTAGCTCATTGAATCCTCACAATCCTAAGAGATCTCTAACAATTTGTTGTTGTTGTTCAGGTGCTAAATCATGTCCAACTCTTTGCGACCCCATGAACTGCAGCACACCAGGCTTCCCTGTCCTTCACTATCTCCCAGAGTTTGCTGAAACTCATGTCCATTTAGTTGGTGATGCCATCCAACCATCTCATCCTCTGTCGCCCCTTTCTCCTCCTGCCCTCAATCTTTTCCAGCATTAGGGTCTTTTCCAATGAGTCGGCTCTTCAAATTAGGTGACCATAGTATTAGAGTTCCAGCTTCAGCATTAGTCCTTTCAATGAATATTCCTTTAGGATTTCCTTTAGGATTGACTGGTTTGATCTCCTTGTATTCCAAGGAACTCTCAAGAGTCTTCTCCAACACAATTCAAAATCAGTTCTTTGGCACTCAGCCTTCTTTACGGTCCAACTCTGACATTCGTACATAACTACTGGAAAAACCATAGCTTTGACCATACTTTGTCATGGTCATGACCATACCACTTTGTCGGCAAAGTGATGTCTCAGTTTTTTAATTTTCTAGGTTTGTCATATTTTCCTTCCAAGGAACAAGTATTTTAATTTCATAGCTGCAGTCACTGTCTGCAGTGATTTTGGAGTCCAAGAAAATAAAATCTGCCACCGTTTCCACTTTTTCCCCATCTTTTTGCAATGAAGTGATGGGACAGGATGCCATGATCTTAGTTTTTTGAATGTTGAGTTTTAAACCAGCTTTTTCACTCTTTCTTTCACCTTAATCAAGAGGCTCTTTAGTTCTTCTTTGCTTTCTGCCATTAGTGTTATCATCTGCATATCTGAGGTTGTTGATATTTCTCCCAACAATCTTGATTCCAGCTCGGGATTCATCCAGCCTGACATTTCCCATGATGTACTCTGCATAAAGTTAAATAAGTGGGTAACAGTATACAACCCTGATATACTTCTTTCCCAATTTTGAACCATTCCATTGCTCCATGTCTTGTTCTAATTATTCTTTCTTGTCCTGCATATAGGTTTCTCAGGAGACAGGTAAGGTGGTCTGGTCTTCCTATCTCTTTAAGAATTTTCCACAGAAATCTCTAACAATTATACCCCTATTTAACAGATAAGAAACCCAAAGCTTCGAGAGGTTAAGAACGTGCCCCAGGTCCCATGGCTCCTCAGTAGGGTGATGCCTTGATGAGAGGACCTTTCTTCGCACAGTCCCAGGATTAACACCAGGTTCTGCCACCTCCCAACATGACCAGTCAATCCACATTGCTTATATTGCCTGTAATATGCCTGAAGTTCTTACAGTATTTTAACCAATCCCAATGAAATCTGACATTATTCCCACGAGAAATTAAATTCATTCCAGTTCCTAACGGACTTTCTATCTTCCTTCCCTAAATAGGTTAATGGTACCTGGACTTTTGTTCCTGTAGAGGTTGGAAAGGGTTCTATTTAATCATTTCTCACTTGACAGACACTCACACATAGGCTATACAACACAGAGTAAGAGTGTGGACATTGGAGCCATTGGAGTTTTAAAAAAAATTATTTATTATTTTTGACTGCACTGGGTCTTCATTGCTCTTGTGGATTTTTTCTGGTTGTGGCGCTCAGGCTTAATTGCTCTAGCATGTGGAATCTTCCCAGACCAGGGACTGACCCATGTGCCCTGCACTGGCAGGCGGATTCTTAACCACTGGACCACCAGGGAAGTCCTAGAACCATTGGACTTTATTTGAATTTTGGTTTTGTCATTTACTTGCTCAAGTTCAAACAGTTTGTCATTGAATCTTTCTGTGCCTCTGGTGCCTTACATAAATTGGGTTAATGATAGTTATTAAGAATTTTAAATGACTTCAGTTCAGTTCAGTTCAGTCACTCAGTTGTGTTTGACTCTTTGCAATCCCATGAATCGCAGCACACCAGGCCTCCCTGTTCATCACCAACTCCCGGAGTTCACTCAGACTCATGTCCATCGAGTCAGTGATGCCATCCAGCCATCTCATCCTCTGTTGTCCCCTTCTCCTCCTGCCCCCAATCCCTCCCAGCATCACAGTCTTTTCCAGTGAGTCAACTCTTCGCATGAGGTGGCCAAAGTACTGGAGTTTCAGCTTTAGCATCATTCTCTCCAAAGAAATCCCAGGGCTGATCTCCTTCAGAATGAACTGGTTGGATCTCCTTGCAGTCCAAGGGACTCGCAAGAGTCTTCTCCAACACCACAGGTCAAAAGCATCAATTCTTCCTCGCTCAGCCTTCTTCACAGTCCAACTCTCACATCCATACATGACCACAGGAAAAACCATAGCCTTGACTAGACAGACCTTTGTTGGCAAAGTAATGTCTCTGCTTTTGAATACACAATCTAGGTTGGTCATAACTTTCCTTCCAAGGAGTAAGCGTCTCTTAATTTCATGGCTGCTGTCACCATCTGAAGTGATTTTGGAGCCCAAAAAAATAAAGTCTGACACTGTTTCCACTGTTTCCCCATCTATTTCCCATGAAGTGGTGGGACCAGATGCCATGATCTTCGTTTTCTGAATGTTGAGCTTTAAGCCAACTTTTTCACTCTCCACTTGCACTTTTATCAAGAGGCTTTTTAGTTCCTCTTCACTTTCTGCCATAAGAGTGGTGTCATCTGCATATCTGAGGTTATTGATATTTCTCCCAGCAATCTTGATTCCAGCTTATGTTTCTTCCAGTCCAGTGTTTCTCATGATGTACTCTGCATATAAGATAAATAAACAGGGTGACAATATACAGCCTTGACGTACTCCTTTTCCTATTTGGAACCAGTCTGTTGTTCCATGTCCAGTTCTAACTGTTGCTTCCTGACCTGCATAGAGGTTTCTCAAGAGGCAGGTCAGGTAGTCTGGTATTCCCATCTCTTTCAGAATTTTCCACAGTTTATTGTGATCCACACAGTCAAAAGCTTTGGCATAGTCAATAAACAGAAATAGATGTTTTTCTGGAACTCTCTTGCTTTTTCCATGATCCAGCAGATGGTGGCAATTTGATTTCTGGTTCCTCTGCCTTTTCTAAAACCAGCTTGAACATCAGGAAGTTCACAGTTCACATATTGCTGAAGCCTGGCTTGGAGAATTTTGAGCATTACTTTACTAGCGTGTGAGATGAGTGCAGTTGTGCGGTAGTTTGAGCATTCTTTGGCATTGCCTTTCTTTGGGATTGGAATGAAAACTGACCTTTTCCAGTCCTGTGGCCACTGCTGAGTTTCCCAAATTTGCTGACATATTGAGTGCAGCACTTTCACAGCATCGCCTTTCAGGATTTGAAAGAGCTCAACTGGAATTTCATCACCTCCACTAGCTTTGTTCATAGTGATGCTTTCTAAGGCCCACTTGACTTCACATTCCAGCATATCTGGCTCTAGGTCAGTGATCACACCATCGTGATTATCTGGGTCTTGAAGATCTTTTTTGTACAGTTCTTTTGTCTATTCTTGCCACCTCTTCTTAATATCTTCTGCTTCTGTTAGGTCCATACCATTTCTGTCCTTTATCGAGCCCACCTTTGCATGAAATGTTCCCTTGGTATCTCTGATTTTCTTGAAGAGATCTCTAGTCTTTCCCATTCTGTTGTTTTCCTCTATTTCTTTGCATTGATCGCTGAGAAAGGCTTTCTTATCTATTCTTGCTATTCTTTGGAACTCTGCATTCAGATGCTTATATCTTTCCTTTTCCCCTTTGCTTTTCGCTTCTTTTCTTTTCACAGCTATTTGTAAGGCCTCCCCAGACAGCCATTTTGCTTTTTTGCATTTCTTTTCCATGGGGATGGTCTTGATCCCTGTCTCCTGTACAATGTCACGAACCTCATTCCATAGTTGATGAGGCACTCTATCTATCAGATCTAGGCCCTTAAATCTATTTCTCACTTCCACTGTATAATCATAAGGGATTTGATTTAGGTCATACTTGAATGGTCTAGTGGTTTTCCCTACTTTCTTCAATTTCAGTCTGAATTTGGCAATAAGGAGTTCATGGTCTGAGCCACAGTCAGCTCCTGGTCTTGTTTTGGTTGACTGTATATAGCTTCTCCATCTTTGGCTGCAAAGAATATAATCAATCTGATTTTGGTGTTGACCATCTGGTGATGTCCATGTGTAGAGTCTCTCTTGTGTTGTTGGAAGAGGGTGTTTGCTATGACCAGTGCATTTTCTTGGCAAAACTCTGTTAGTCTTTGCCCTGCTTCATTCCGTATTCCAAGGCCAACTTTGCCTGTTACTCCAGGTGTTTCTTGACTTCCTACTTTTGCATTCCAGTCCCCTATAATGAAAAGGACATCTTTTCTGGGTGTTAGTTCTAAAAGGTCTTATAGGTCTTCATAGAACCATTCAACTTCAGTTTCTTCAGCATTACTGGTTGGGGCATAGACTTGGATTACTGTGATATTGAATGGTTTGCCTTGGAAATGAACAGAGATCATTCTGTTGTTTTTGAGATTGCATCCAAGTACTGCATTTTGGAATCTTTTGTTGACCATGATGGCTACTCCATTTCTTCTGAGGGATTCCTGCCTGCAGTAGTAGATATAATGGTCATCTGAGTTAAATTCACCCATTCTAGTCCATTTTAGTTCGCTGATTCCTAGAATGTCTACATTCACTCTTGCCATCTCTTCTTTGACCACTTCCAATTTGCCTTGATTCATGGACTTGACATGGCCCGTGGGGCAACCCAAGACAATCGGGTTATGGTGGAGAGATCTGACAGAATGTGGTCCACTGGAGAAGGGAATGGCAAACCACTTCAGTATTCTTGCCTTGAGAACCCTATTAAATGACTTACTCTACATTAAATAACTAGCACTATGCTTGGTACATAGTAAATGCTCAATAAGCATGAAGTTTCACTGAACAGCTATTTAAGAAATAGAAGTATGCTAGGCACTGGAAATAAAAGGACTTGAAATCTAGTGGGAAATACTGGGCACATTCCTTCAATAGATCCATTCAAGGGCTAAGCATCAGGCATAACATCTAAACAAAACACTCTTACCACAAATATTTACAAACTATTAGAAGAGGTAAATAGACAACTAATGACAATTCAGTGTAATAAGTACTGCAAATAGAGTAGAAATGAGTTATTAGAGCACAAGAGAGGGCAAGGGGGCATGACATTTGAGCACTGCAGGAAACTTCTTATAGGAAGTAAACTCAAGGTAGGGCCTGGTGGATGAGAAGGAATTTGCCACATATTACTGGAACAAGGTGTGAATTGTAAGGAATATAAAGGGCATGGAGCATGTGCATACCATAGAATGAGTAGTCTTATGTGACTTAAGGAATACAGTGCATGTGGTGGGAGGCAGGAAGAAGGTGAGGCTGGAAAGAAGATACATTAGGTTATTAACGACCTTCAGTTTTTGCTGAGGATTTGGGACTTTATCCTGTAAGTAATACAGAGCCATGAAAAGCTGTTGAGTCTAGGAGGAACAAGACCAGATAATCCAAACCTGATGAGATTTGAAGTCAGGGTCACAGTGATACACCTAGAGAGAAATAAAGGCCTCACTGGAGTGCTGGCCATGGGCATGGAGGAAAAGAGATACTTGAGAATTGTTAGAATGTGATGAGTGATTAGAACAGAATGGAAGGGCAGAATATCCTACAATGCCATCAAAAGAGACATATGTCTAGCTATGATGGGTACTTAGTTGGACAAGTCTGAGGAGTACAGGTGGCATAATGGAAAGAACTTAGTCTGTACCATTTGTTGGTTTCATGTTTACTGTAGATAACCTCAAAGTTTGTTATATAATAACATAAGCATGTAAAGCACCTAGTACAGTGCCTGACACATAGTAAGCATGATTGTTGTATTCTGGGATCAGAAAATAAGAAACAGTCAGAGGTTCATGCCAGACAGCGGGGGTCCTATGTCTTTTGAATGCCTTAGAAACTTTTCATTTAAAAGAAAACTTTATTGGGACTTCCCTAGTGGTCCAGTGCTTAAGAATCCACTTTCCAATGCAGGAGATGCATGTTCAATCCCTGGATGGGGAACTAAGATCCCACATACCACATGGATCCCACATGGAGCAAATAAGTTCGAGAGTCGCACCTACTGAGCCCATGCACTCTAGCACTCGTGTGCCACAACTAGAGAGCCCCCACACCACAGTGAAGATCTGATGTGCTGAAACTAAGACCCAATGCAGTCAAAAATAAATAAAGATATTTTAAAAAATTGTTATTGAGATACCACCAATTCACTCACTTAAAGCTTACAATTTAGTGGGTTTTATTATACTCAGAGTTGTATAACTATCACCACAATCTTAGAACTTTTTTTTGGCCATGCCAAGTGCCTTGTGACTGTGTGGATCACAACAAACTGTGGAAAATTCATAAAGAGATGGGAATACCAGACCACCTTACATGCCTCCTGAGAAACCTGTATGCAGGTCAAGAAGCAACAGTTAAAACCAGACATGGAAAAACAGACTGATTCCAAACTGGGAAAGGAGTATGTCAAGGCTATATGTTGTCACCCTGCTTATTTAACTTCTATGTAGAGTACGTAATGCAAAATGCTGGGTTGGATGAAAGTACAAGCTGGAATCAAGATTGTTGGGAGAAATATCAATAAGCTCAGATATGGGATGACACCACCCTAATGACAGAAAAGGAAGAGGAACTAAAGAACCTGTTGATGAAGGTGAAAGAGGAGAGTGAAAAAGCTGGTTTAAAACCCAACATTCAAAAAACTAAGAACATGGCATCTGGTCCCACCACTTCATGGCAAACAAATGGGGAAACAATGGAAACAGTGAAAGACTTTTTCTTGGGCTCCAAAATCACTGCAGATGGTGACTTCCACCATGAAATCAGAAGAAGCTCCTTGGAAGAAAAGCTATGACAAACGTAGATACCGTATAAAAAGTAGAGACATCACTTTGTCAACAATGGTCTAATCTAAGCTATGATGTTTCCCAGTAGCCATGTATAGAGTTGGACCATAAAGAAGGCTGAATGCCAGAGAATTGATGCTTTTGAACTGTGATGCTGGAGAAGACTCTTGAGAGTCCCTTGGAATGCAAGGAGATCAAACCAGTCAATCCTAAAGGAAATCAACCCTGAATATTCATTGGAAGGACTGATGCTGAAGCTGAAGCTCCAATACTTTGGTCACCTGATTTGAAGAGCTGACTCATTGGAAAAGACCCTGATGCTGGAAAAGATTGAGGGTAGAAGAGGGTGACAGAGGATGAGATGGTTGGATGGCATCACTGGCTCAACCAACAGGAGTTTGAGCAAACTCTGGGAGACAGTGAAGAAGAGAAGCCTGGTATGCTGCAGTCCATGGAGCTGCACAGTCAGACATGACTGAGTGACTGAACTAAACTGAAGTGGCTTGTGGGATCTTAGCTGCCTGAGCAGGGATTGAACCCAGGGCCATGGCAGTGAAAACACTGAATCCTAACCACTAGACCACCAGGGAACTCCCCAATTTTAGAACGTTTCAATTACCCCTAAGAAAAACTCCATACCCATTAGCAGTCACTGCCCATTTGTACCGAAGCCCCTCCACAGGTGTAGGTTGCCACTAATCTACTTTCTGTTTCTGCAGATTTGCTCTTAAATTCTTCAGAAGATCTGGTAAAACCAATGTCTATTCTGGGAATAAGCAAAATTTTGGATGCAATTTCTAGAGAAGCAGAGGCCTCAGTTTAAATTTAAAAGGAATATGCTTAATAAACTCAGAACTAATCTCTACCAAGTTGGCACTAGAGGAAGAAACTCCCTGTGGTGATGGTTGATGGTAAGGTCTTGTAGCTCTCACTCCTGTGTCTCTGCCTAACCTGAGATCTCTGCACATATACAATTTGCTCCAAAAATTTTACACATAATCTCCACATGTGAATGTCAGCCATGAGGCTCCATCTCCTTCATCCTTACCATTTGTTTCTTCTGGGAGCAGCAGAAACCTAAAAGATTCCAGTCAGCAATCAAGAGTGGTGTCTCTGAAGATCCATTTAAGGTATTGTGATTGTTGTTTTCCAGTCCCTAAGTCCTCTTTGCGACCCCATGAACTGCAGCACACCAGGCTTCCCTGTCCTTCACTATCTCCCAGTTTGCTCAAACTCATGTCCATTGAGTTGGATAAAGGCTCCTATTCATTGTTTATTATATCTGAGCATTGTGCTTATGTCTTCTAATTCTTCAGTTTTATGGATACCACCTGCACATGTATTATTTGTTTTTGGTAGCTCCTGGTAAATGTATCACCATGAAGAAACCTTCTGCCAATAATCTTTGTTCAATATTGTTACCTCTGACCTACTTCACAGAAGCCAAGGAGCACCGAGGGGGAACTTTTAGTGAAAAAGATCAGTGTTTGAGCTCCTGCTGGATCAATAAGAATGGCTTTGCTCTCTCAATGACTAAAGTATCAGGTTAAAATTTCAAGATGTTTCACATGGCTTATTTTAGAATAACAAGTAAGACTTTGATTACAATATATTTTAATTTTTAAGCTTTATTACTATGTTCAGGGAATTCTTGGCAGAGAAAACTGGAAGCACTTGAAAGCACACACAGACAAAATTACCTTTGTATTCACTGTAAGATCTGTCTTCCAATTCACCACGCCAATCTCATGCTCATTTACCACAGACACTCAGAGACTCTTTTTTAATGTATTTATTTTTAATTGAAGGATAATTGTTTTATAGTATTGAGTTGGTTTCTGCCATACATCAAAATGAATCAGCCATAGGTAAAAGAAATTGTTTTTGCTTTTGTGTTTTGTCTTGGAATCCACAAGCTCCTTCCTACTTCATATTTTCTTACTTCAGTTTCTTTGGCTTCTTCTTTAAATCTCTGTAAAGCTGGTTTATTCTCATTGTTCAGGCCTTAGCTCACAAGGCTTTCTGACCACATATTCAAAAAAGTTGTCCCTCCCTCACATTGTGCTCTCAAAGTACATATTGCTCTCTGAAAATGATGTCAGTGATGTATCTATTTACTTGTTTATTCATTGCTTCTTTCTATCAGTGTGTAAACCATGAAGACCAAAGCCTTTACTGTTTTGTTCATCACAGAATCCTCAGGGCTCAGAACAGTGCTTGACACACAGGCAGATGTTCAGTAAGTAGTTGTTGGTTTAAATGTTCATTTTCAGAATGAATAAATACTAATAAGGGGGAAATATATTTTCGGTTTCCAAAGAGGTTTACATACATGCACTTGGAACTTTACTGAATGTTTTTAAACCTAAAAACTTGCTACTTATTGTAATGTCCAAAATAAAATGTTTTTAAAAGAGTAAAATGAAAAATAACAATCTTTTTTTTTCTTCTAAAGTTTTTCTTTTGGTTTGACATATTCAAAATTAATTTAAATTAAAAGGAAGGGGAATACATCAATTTTAAGTGGGTTATACTTCTAAATGTAAAATCCAATACTACTTTAAAAATCTATAAAACTTATAAAACACAGGAGTAAATCTTTGGGATTCTGGGTTAGGCAAAGGCTTCTTAGATGTGACAACAAATGCAGAAGTGACAAAAGAAAAACAGATAAACTGGACTTGATCACAAAAGACCACATTAGATTAAAAAGCTTTTATGCTACAAAGGACACCACCAAGAAAGTGGAGAGTCAGCCCACAGATTGGGACAAAATATGCAAATTACATAACTGATAAGGCCCTTCATCTAGAATATAGAATACTTACAACTCTATAATTAAAAATAAATATAACTAGCCAGAAAATCGGAGAAGGCAATGGCACCCCACTCCAGTACTCTTGCCTGGAAAATCCCATGGACGGAGGAGCCTGGTGGGCTGCAGTCCATGGGGTCCCGAAGAGTCAGGCACGACTGAGTGACTTCACTTTCACTTTTCACTTTCATGCATTGGAGAAGGAAATGGCAACCCACTCCAGTGTTCTTGCCTGGAGAATCCCAGGGACGGAGGAGTCTGGTGGGCTGCCATTTATGGGGTCACACAGAGTTGGACACGACTGAAGTGACTTAGCAGCCAGAAAATAGCAAAGATCTAAATAGACATTCTCCAAAGCAGATATACAAATGGCCAAAAAGCATGTTAAGGATGCTCAATAAGCATGTTAAGGATGCTCTCTAATAACATTAGCTATTAGAGAAATACAAATCAAAACTACAGTGAGATACCACTTCACACCCATTAAGATGGCTTAAAATCAAAAGACAAATACCAGATGTGGAGAATCTGGAACTCTCATAATTGTTACTGGGATTGTAAAATGGTGCACCCACTTTGGAAGCTCCTCAAAATGCTAAACATAGAGTTACCACATGACAGAGCAATTCCATTCCTAGATATATATCCCAGAGAAATGAAAGCATATGTCCACACAAATCTTGAAATATTCACAGAATTATTCATAAGACCTAAAAAGCAGAAATAACACAAATGTCTATCAACTGGTTAATGTACAAATAAAATACAATGGAATATTATTCATTTATAAAAAGGAATGAAGTACTGATACGTGTGACAACATGGACTTAGAAAACATTGTGCTAAGGGAAATAAGCCAATCACAAAAGATCACATGATTCCATGCATATGAAATGTCCAAAATAGGCAAATCTGCATATAGTCAAAGCTATGGTTTTTCCACCAGTCATTTATGGATGTGAGTTGGACCACAAGGGAAGCTAAGCTCCGAAGAATTGATGCTTTTGAACTGTGGTGTTGGAGAAGACTCTTGAGAGTCCCTTGGAATGCAAGGAGACTAAACCAGTCAATCCTAAAGGAAATCAGTCCTGAATATTCATTGAAAGGACTGATACTGAAACTGCAGCTCTAATACTTTGGCCACCTGATACAAAGAATTGACTCACTGGAAAAGACCCTGATGCCGGGAAAGATTGAAGGTAGGAGGAGAAGGGGACGACAGAGGATGAGATGGTTGGATGGCATCACTGACTTGATGGACTTAAGTTTGAGCAACCTCCGGGAGTTGGTGATGGACAGGGAAGCCTGGCATGCTGCAGTCCATGGGTTTGCAAAGAGCTGGACACAACTGAGTGACTGAACTGATGAGACAGAAAGTAGATTAGTGGTTGCCCAGGGCTGGGGGTAGAGAGAACAAGGAGTGACAGTTAATGAGTTTCTTAAAAACGTTCTAAAATTCAGTTCAGTTCAGTCGCTCAGTTGTGTCCAACTCTTTCTGACCCCATGAATCGCAGCACAATTGGATAACGGTAATAGCTTCACCACTCTGTGAAAATACTAAAAAGAAAACCTTCGAATAGCACTCTTTAGATAGGTGAATTATATGGTATGCGATTAATTCTCAGTAAAGGTGTGTGTTTTTTTAAGAGTACAATGTAGCGGAAAAAAAGTAGGCAAGTTTAAAATCAAGGGTATCAATCTTCAAATAAAGTTTGAGGTAGCAAAATATAGAGAGTGTAATATTTCTATTTTTAGCTTTGATAGCCTAAGTTTAGCAATAGCTAAGACTTGCTATATTTATCATCCCATCCTCAGACAGAGGATTTGACATTTTCTTCTTAAGAACCACCTTTACTACTTTTGTTTTAAAAATGCATTATATACTCAGTTCTGTTCAGTTCAGTCACTCAGTCATGTCCGACTCTTTGCGACCCCGTGAATCGCAGCACGCCAGGCCTCCCTGTCCATCACCAACTCCTGGAGTTCACTGAGACTCACGTCCATCGAGTCAGTGATGCCATCCAGCCATCTCATCCCATGTCATCCCCTTCTCCTCCTGCCCCCAATCCCTCCCAGCATCACAGTCTTTTCCAATGAGTCAACTCTTCTCATGAGGTGGCCAAAGTACTGGAGTTTCAGCTTCAGCATCATTCCTTCCAAAGAAATCCCAGGGCTGATCTCCTTCAGAATGGGCTGGTTGGATCTCCTTGCAGTCCAAAGAACTCTCAAGAGTCTTCTCCAACACCACGGTTCAAACACATCAATTCTTTGGCGCTCAGTTTTCTTCACAGTCCAACTCTTACATCCATACATGACCACAGGAAAAACCATAGCCTTGACTAGACGGACCTTTGTTGGCAAAGTAATGTCTTTGCTTTTGAATATGCTATCTAGGTTGGTCATAACTTTCCTTCCAAGGAGTAAGCATCTCTTAATTTCATGGCTGCAGTCACCATCTGCAGTGATTTTGGAGCCCAAAAAATAAAGTCTGACACTGTTTCCACTGTTTCCCCATCTATTTCCCATGAAGTGGTGGGACCGGATGCCATGATCTTCGTTTTCCGAATGTTGAGCTTTAAGCCAACTTTTTCACTCTCCTCTTTCACTTTCATCAAGAGGCTTTTGAGTTCCTCTTCACTTTCTGCCATATGGGTGGTGTCATCTGCATATCTGAGGTTATTGATATTTCTCCCGGCAATCTTGATTCCAGCTTGTGTTTCTTCCAGTCCAGCATTTCTCATGATGTACTCTGCATAGAAGTTAAATAAGCAGGGTGACAATATACAGCCTTGACGTACTCCTTTTCTATTTGGAACCAGTCTGTTGTTCCATGTCCAGTTCTAACTGTTGCTTCCTGACCTGCATATAGGTTTCTCAAGAGGCAGGTCAGGTGGTCTGGTATTCCCATCTCTTTCAGAATTTTCCACAGTTTATGGTGATCCACACAGTCAAAGGCTTTGGCATAGTCAATAAAGCAGAAATAGATGTTTTTCTGAAACTCTCTTGCTTTTTCCATGATCCAGCAGATGTTGGCAGTTTGATCTCTGGTTCCTCTGCGTTTTCTAAAACCAGCTTGAACATCAGGAAGTTCACGGTTCACATATTGCTAAAGCCTGGCTTGGAGAATTTTGAGCATTACTTTACTAGCATGTGAGATGAGTGCAATTGTGCGGTAGTTTGAGCATTCTTTGGCATTGCCTTTCTTTGGGATTGGAATGAAAACTGACCTTTTCCAGTCCTGTGGCCACTGCTGAGTTTCCCAAATTTGCTGACATATTGAGTGCAGCACTTTCACAGCATCATCTTTCAGGATTTGAGATAGTTCAACTGGAATTCCATCACCTATACTAAAAATTAGATTCTCTTAACATTTATATGATACCTGTATCCAGTGTCCCCAAAGTACTAGAATAATAATTTTCTTTTGCTATAGGTGGTAGCCATGTAAGGATGAAAGACTGATTCCTCTATCATGTTACTTACAAGTATAACAGGTCAGTGCTCAGGCTGTGAGATCAGACTGTTTGGACTCTTCTAGGCAATGTGAATTTGGGAGAGGCACTTAACCATAATTTCCTCAAGTATAAAAGGGGAGTAGTAATATTTCTCCATAGTGTTGTTCTGAGAATTTAAGGAAATGAGTCATGTAAAGTATTCAGCACAGTGTAAAGTGCATAGCAAATGCTCAAACTGTAGTCCTTGTTAGTAATTATTATTAGAATATAGCTACAGTAACAGTGGGTTGAGATCATTTAGAAATGGGTAAAAACAAGTTGTAATGTGGTTGATAACATCCTAAAAACAAGTGAGGGCTGGAAGGAGGTATACTATTCCCTTTATCAGTGTCATTAACATTAAGCAACTATATTGTATATTCAATCAATACACTTGGCTAGTTTCCAGCATTTGTTGCTAGAGAACTCTAGAGAGCTTGCTATAGATAAGGTTTTGAAGTTGCACAAGTATTTTTCAGAGAACAATATGTGATTCAAGCATTGCTACAGAGAGCTGATATTTTAGGATACATTTCTAATCAGTGATATCTTATAACTTGACAGTTTACAACTCCCGGCTTTCATTTGAATAACAGGTCTGCCAAGAAATCTCCTTTTCCTTCTCTCTTGAGGTTTATTTGGCCAATATTTTTTCTATAAGAGTAGTAGGAACTTTTAAATATTCATAAAGAAACTAACTTCTCAGAAGGAAACATTGCAAAAATAATTACATATAAAATAAAATCAATTGTGAGACATAAAAGAATTGGAATTTTGATCTTTACTTGTATAATTTCAAAATGGGCTTAAAATTTCCCTGGAGTAACCAAAATTCCAGGAGAGACAAAACGGAGAGAAGGAAGTTGAAAAGTGCTAAGAAAATTCATAGTCATACAATTTTGCTACGTATAGCTTATTTTTAAGTATTCTTCTTGTAAGAATGCTTGCTGGTCATAAAGATCTATTTGAAGGAACCAGAAACCTGTACCTAGGATAAAAATGACTAAGGACAGGCCTGCCCCACTCCCCAGACTGTGGTGGTAGTGGTGGTGGTGTTTAGTTGCTAAGTCCTGTCCTGACTCTTCTGTGAACCCATGGTAGCAAGCAAGTCTCCTCTATCCATGGGATTTCTCAGGCAAGAATACTGGAGGGGGTTGCCATTCCCTTCTCCAGGGGATCTTCCTGACCCAAGGATCGAACCTGCATCTCCTGCACTGGCAAGTGGACTCGTTACCACTGAGCCACTAGGGAAGCCCTTCTAGACTGTAGTGAGTGGGTAAGTTACTTTGTCTCTTTGTGCTTCGTTTTTCTCATCTTAAAAAAGCAATAATACCTTTCCCATAGAGTTGATGTAAGGATTAAATGAGATTACATAAAGTGCACCAAGTACATAATAAAACATCAAGTTTTAGCCCTTGATATTGCTGTGGCAGAGGCCAGAAAGTGGTAAGAGGAGGGGCTGTAGCAAATGTCTCAAAGATGCAGATATTAATAGACCCTATGAAAGAGAAAGAGTTTGTTAAAGCATGGTGATCTTCCGAGCTATTTTCAAAGGGGCATGAAGAGTATGATCAAAAACTCCTTGTGCTTTGTCTTGGTAAAAATCATAAGAGCCAGAGCTTATGGAAGGAGGCAGGGTCTGTGTGTGAGATGGGGGAGTGTGTGTGGCAGGGGCTGAGGCCACAGAGAAATACCTGATTTTGAGGAATATGGGCTGTATTTAGAAAACCACTAGGCTTGCTGCCACATGCCTGTAATATGACTTTTATTTTTCCTGTTAAGGAAGTGAAGTGAGTCTCTCAGTCGTGTCCGACTCTTTGCGACCCCTATATATAGTATAGTCCATACTATATATGGACTATATAGTAAATGGAATTCTCCAGCGAGCATACTGGAGTGGGTAGCCTATCCCTTCTGCAACAGATCTTCCTGACCCAGGAATCGAACCACGGTCTCCTGCATTGCAGGAGGCTTCTTTACCAACTGAGCTATGAGGGAAGCCCTCTCTGTTAAGGATTTGATTTCAATTATGCTCAGAAATCGATAAGGTTACATTCAGCCATGTTACATACCCTGTCTGACATACAACAATATTTCAGTTCAGTTCAGTCACTCAGTTCGACCCCATGAATCGCAGCATGCCAGGCCTCCCTGTCCATCACCAACTCCTGGAGTTTACTCAAATTCATGTCCATTGAGTCAGTGATGCCATCCAGCCATCTCATCCTCTGTCGTCCCCTTCTCCTCCTGTCCCCAATCCCTCCCAGCATCAGCATCTTTTCCAATGAGTCAACTCTTAGCATGAGGTGGCCAAAGTACTGGAGTCTGAGCTTTAACATCAGTCCTTCCAAAGAACACCCAGGGCTGATCTACCTTAGAATGGACTGGTTGGCTCTCCTTGCAGTCCAATGGACTCTCAAGAGTCTTCTCCAACACCACAGTTCAAAAGCATCAATTCTTCGGCGCTCAGACTTTTTCACAGTCCAACTCTCACATCCATACACGACCATTGGAAAAACCTTGACTAGACGGACCTTTGTTGGCAAAGTAATGTCTCTGCTTTTGAATATGCTATCTAGGTTGGTCATAACTTTCCTTTCAAGGAGTAAGTGTCTTTTTTATTTTTTAACTTTACAATATTGTATTAGTTTTGCCAAATATCAAAATGAATCCGCCACAGGTATACCTGTGTTTCCCATCCTGAACCCTCCTCCATCCTCCCTCCCCATACTCTCCCTCTGGGTCGTCCCAGTGCACCAGCCCCAAGCATCCAGTATCGTGCATCGAACCTGGACTGGCGACTCGTTTCATACATGATATTATACATGTTTCAATGCCATTCTCCCAAATCTCCCCACCCTCTCCCTCTCCCACAGAGTCCATAAGACTGATCTATACATTAGTGTCTCTTTTGCTGTCTCAATCACCATCTGCAGTGATTTTGGAGCCCTAAAAAATAAAGTCTGACACTGCTTCCACTGTTTAGCCACCTACTTCCCATGAAGTGATGGGACCAGATGCCATGATCTTAGTTTTCTGAATGTTGAGCTTTAAGCCAACTTTTTCACTCTCCACTTTCACTTTCATCGAGGCTCTTTAGCTTTTCACTTTTTGCCATAAGAGTGGTGTCATCTGCATATCTGAGGTTATTGATATTTCTCCGGGCAATCTTGATTCCAGCTTGTGCTTCTTCCAGTCCAGCGTTTCTCATGATGTACTCTGAATATAAGTTAAATAAGCAGGGTGACAATATACAGCCTTGACGTACTGCTTTTCCTATTTGGAACCAGTCTGTTGTTCCGTGTCCAGTTCTAACTGTTGCTTCCTGACCTGCATATAGGTTTCTCAAGAGGCAGGTCAGGTGGTCTGGTATTCCCATCTCTTTCAGAATTTTCCACAGTTTATTGTGATCCACACAGTCAAAGGCTTTGGCATAGTCAATAAAGCAGAAATAGATGTTTTTCTGGAACTCTCTTGCTTTTTCCATGATCCAGCAGATGTTGGCAGTTTGATCTCTGGTTCCTCTGCGTTTTCTAAAACCAGCTTGAACATCAGGAAGTTCACGGTTCACATATTGCTAAAGCCTGGCTTGGAGAATTTTGAGAATCAGTTTACTAGCGTGTGAGATGAGTGCAATTGTGCGGTAGTTTGAGCATTCTTTGGCATTGCCTTTCTTTGAGACTGGACTGAAAACTGACCTTTTCCAGTCCTGTGGCCACTGCTGAGTTTCCCAAATTTGCTGACATATTGAGTGCAGCACTTTCACAGCATCATCTTTCAGGATTTGAGATAGTTCAACTGGAATTTCATTACCTCCACTAGATTTGTTCATAGTGATGCTTTCTAAGGCCAACTTGACTTCACATTCCAGGATGTCTGGCTCTAGGTCAGTGATCACACCATCGTGATTATCTGGGTCATGAAAATCTTTTTTGTACAGATCTTCTGTGTATTCTTGCCACCTCTTCTTAATATCTTCTGCTTTTGTTAGGTCCATACCATTTCTGTCCTTTATCAAGCCCATCTTTGCATGAAATGTTCCCTTGGTATCTCTAATTTTCTTGAAGAGATCTCTAGTCTTTCCCATTCTGTTGTTTTCCTCTGTTTCTTTGCATTGATCGCTGAGGAAGGCTTTCTTATCTCTCCTTGCTATTCTTTGGAACTCTGCATTCAGATGCTTATATCTTTCCTTTTCTCCTTTGCTTTTCGCTTCTTTTCTTCAACAACATTTAAGTCTTGGACGAGATGGCTGGATGACATCACTAACTCGATGGACGTGAGTCTGAGTGAACTCCAGGAGTTGGTGATGGACAGGGAGGCCTGGCATGATGCGATTTCATGGGGTCGAAAAGAGTCAGACAGGACTGAGCAACTGAACTGAGCTGAACTGAGCTGAATTGAAATGTTGGAAATTAATTTATATTGATTCATTTCTATCAGAAGGCTGGGTCTGAATTAAAGAATTGATGTCAAGTGTCTCACAGTGGAATTAGAAGATTGGAGTTAACTCCTGGCACTTACACTTTTACAGATGTGAACTTGATTAAGTTATTTCAAATAGGAAATAGTTTCACCTGTGAAAAGGGAAAATTATTTACCTAACAAGTTGTTGTCCTCATTAAGGTTATTCATAGTACCTGGAACATAAAGATGCATTTTCTATAGTCTGGTTAATAGAAAAAGGTTTAAAAATTATGATAATACATTTACCCTCACCGTGTTACCAAATATGCTTGAATATGCATGACACCCTTTTAATGGACTTCTCAGCTAATCCCAGTGCGAATTAAAGACAATTCTCTGACATATTTCTCTCCCCTCACTGCACCTCTTAGCACATCACACATTAAGATGCTCTTCAGATAACATTTTAATGTTATTTGTTGAGTACCCTTTACTAACACCCAATCCTTGACTTGCCGGGCACTAATGTCAGTCTAGACTCTAGAAAGTGTTTCTACAAACAATGCCTTTTGGAGGCTTTCCCAGTGTCTGGCTAGTGCTACACTGCCAGGAGTTAACAATTAAAGCACCGGTCGCAAAACGGCACTTCTCATCCAAGAAAAGCGCGCAACACTCACTCTGCTAGTTCAACCTGTCTTTTGGATCAATTCTGCTGCTCGAGTTCAAGTCCCCGCGAGAGGAAGCGTATTCCGCCTCACATTAAACAGAAACACTTCGATTCATTATTAGGGCTGCAGGAGGGCAACTCCAGCAACTAGGGATTTGGAAGAAAGCGGGTTCCGCTTTCGCGAGGCCAGTGCGGCACCTCAGCAATCTGCCAGCCCTGGAAGTTTGTGAGTCTCCACTTGTAAGACTGATAGTCACCTTGACCCTCCCGGAGAGGTGGGGAAAGTTAGTCCTGGACCGGAGGCGGGGAGTAAAACCGAAGACTGAGAACTTTCGCAAGCAAAACACGCCGTCACGTTTTCCTGTTTTCAGCGCAGCAGGAGATGCCAAGAGTTTAAGGGTGGCGATAGCAGGTGGCAGGACTCCGCCCACCACCGCGCTTCTCCCTCAGCTTGCACGCCCCTCTCCCTCGGTGAGGTCCCGCCTCTGAGGCGCGCGCGAAGAGTTGTTAAGCCTTGTATTCTGGGAGTTGTAGTCCTGGTGCCGGGAGTCACCCCAGGAAAAGCAACTCTGGCCTACAGACCCCGTGGTACCGTGCGGCGCTGGCCGCTCCCGGATGTGTGCCTAGCGCCGGAAGAGAAGACAGCCCCCCTCTCTCAGCCCGGCCATCTTGTGGGAAGAGCTGAAGCAGGCGCTCTTGGCTCGGCGCGGCCCGCTGCAATCCGTGGAGGAACGCGCCGCCGAGCCACCATCATGCCTGGGCACTTACAGGAAGGCTTCGGCTGCGTGGTCACCAACCGATTCGACCAGTTATTTGACGACGAATCGGACCCCTTCGAGGTGTTGAAGGCAGCAGAGAACAAGAAAAAAGAAGCCGGCGGGGGCGGCGTTGGGGGCCCTGGGGCTAAGAGCGCAGCTCAGGCCGCAGCTCAGACCAACTCCAATGCGGCGGGCAAACAGCTGCGTAAAGAGTCCCAGAAAGACCGCAAGAATCCGCTGCCCCCCAGCGTCGGCGTGGTTGACAAGAAGGAGGAGACGCAGCCGCCTGTGGCGCTGAAGAAAGAAGGTAAAGCAGTGGTAGAAGGTGGGAGACACCCGGGATGGAGGGAAGGAGCGAGGAGACTTGGGGCTAACACTCGCTTCTGGGGCTCCGAGGGTTCGCGGGAGACTTGGCCACCGATATCCCCGCGTTTCCCTCAACGCGACAAAAGCCAGGTCCTGCGAAGGTGTTGGGAGCGTGTTAAGCCCAAGTTCAAACCACCACCTGCAAGGATACTGGAACCACCCCTTCCCGCCTCAGGTCTGAGCCGAGAAGCGTGGTCGGGATCCTGGGAGGCTGTTGCCTTCCCGCCGGATTCCTTGGCGGGCGAGCGCATGGACCGAGGCTCGGTGAAGGGAGCCACTCCTCGGAGCACTTGTAGTGAAGCGGATAGCGGGAGCTCCGCGGCTTCTTCCTGCTCAGAGCTCCCCCCTCAGTCTGCTGCTCTGAGGTGAGGTTGTCTTCTTTAGGCTCCTCTCTTGCCATCTTGTCCCAGGATGGCGCGGGGTACGCCCGAGAAAGAGAGTCGAGTTTTTTGCCTACGCACACACCTCCCCGCAGGCATGTTCGAACCGCTCGGATATTGTGGAATAAGCTGCCCTTTTAGGTGCACACGTGCTTTACTGTCCACCCCTCGCCCCCTCAACTATTACAAACTTAATAACTTGCTGGAGTGAGTCAAGCTGTTGGGAGAGGAATTTAGCCACTCGGGATTGACCAGAAGCGGGAATTCTGAATGAAAACGTGTTGGCAGGAAATCCTGAAACTAGTTCTCGAGTCAACATCTTTTTTATCTACCCCGTCGAACCCCCGCGCCCCCCCCACCCCCCCGCACATAGTGTTTCGTGTGGTGTGCCCCTGGCCTGAGCCTCGTGGCTGTCACAGCGGTAGCCACCGCAGAGTCCTTTTGAGTCTATGGCTTTTTCTCCCCATGTGCGTGAAGCATGGCCGGGATTTCATTGGCGGGTGGTAGCTGCTTCCAGGTCATTGTAAACTTCGCGGGATTGCCTTGAACTTGGTGTTTGCACTCTCCCCTCATTGCTGGTTTCTCTTTGGTGGTGGGTGAAAAAGCATAGCAGTGAGGAGTAAGGAAAAATCTTAAAGATCCGAAGTAAGTAGGTGTAGGACCTAAGCTCTGAATCATAGAGATTACCTCTGTGTGTTGAAAGTTGAAATTTTGCCACGTGCTTCAGAAAGGAGTTCTTAGCTTTAGTTGAATTTGATAGCGTTCAACTAATTTAAAAATGAAAACAATTGTGTTAGGTTTTGGTTTAGAATTTTTAAGAAATATAGAGAGAACGTTTTGAGGCTTGGGATGAAGAACCTAGGTGGTAAATAAAACAATTATATTAAAATTACAGGTTGGAAAGGGAAGCACACTTTGGAGTATTAGAAAGCATGCATCTTTGAGGCTACTCAGCTAGTCTTTATAGCAGGCTCTATAGGCTGTAGTACAATGTAGTAAATCGTTTAATTTCTATGTTAAGAAACACTGACTTGTGTAGTCATTTAAACTGTGCTCATGTTTACCTCCTTTATCACACTAATTCAAAGGAGGTACATGCAAAAATGGAATCTGAAGTGTGTTCACTCTTTTTGCATGTTCAAAACATGAGGTGTGCTTTAAACCTCTCAGTTTGATCGTAAAGTCCATTTATGAAATAAACTTTTACCTGGAACCTAGTATTTTAAATTATAAAGTTATTTTGTAAATTTATGAGCAGGATTGCGTTTACCGTTCAGTAGTCTTTCCTTGGGAAAATTTCCATTATTAGCTATCAACATTTTCCTTACGTCAGCATTTCAGAGCACACTTATCCTTAAATTGCATAAAACAGGTTATAAAAATGTTGAATGAAAAAATTTCATTTTGAGAGCCTACTATGTAGCAGTCATTTCTGGTCATTGGGAAACTATAGACCTGTAAACAAAGTCCTGGACTCTTGTAGTAGGAAGGATTGTTAACCTGATCATGTATTCTGTGCCTTTGAATAGAGGTCCTGGCACAATCCTAGATATGCTTTAGGTAGGTATTTACTGTTTGTATTCTATTAATTTTGTAGTTTGTCTTTTGCCCACTTGAGGAACTTGAGAATTGACTAACATCACTAAGGTCTATTCTCATTTGTTTTTTAATGTTGAAAGCCTGGAATATAGAGAAAAATCTAGAGACACATTTTTAAATGTCAATTGCTGCATGGATTTATTTGTGTTTTAGATTCTGTAAGCCTGATAACTGAATATTGGAGTGGGGAAGTAAGCCATTGTTCATTTGGGTGTGTGAGGCTTGGATATTATAAGAACTGGTTCCGTAGCTCCACCCCATACACTACCTCTGAAGAAAATTTTTTAAATGCCTTGGTGTAAGATCTAACATTTGTGGCCTGTCCTGAGAGTTTATGTGGAACGGACCTTAAAATTTCATTTAAGAGTTTGACATTTACCATTTGACTGCAAGCAGCTGAACAGTTGGGTGCATCTTGGTGGCGGTACACTTTCTTAGAAAGAACCAGAGTGAACCAACTTAATATCTTGTTGTGAAATCAGTTCCTCAGGTGACTGTCAGAAATTGTGGTTTGGGAATTAAAGCATACCTAAAATTTTACAGTCATAAGTTTAACCATCAGTCTACTTATTATCCTTAAGGCCACCATGGGGCCTTTTGGCCTTTGACACAAACAGAAAAAAGGTAAGGGAGAGGGAAATCAGTAAATGCTTCAGCCATCATTTAGTGTCACAAGTTTCTGTTTCTTACATCTTGCTTAATTTGTGTATGTGGTTTTTAAAGATTTTTTGAAAACATAATTGTAAGGGCAAACTAAAATTTCTCCATAATAATAACTTCTGGTTGCATAACAGTGTGTTTTAAAATTAGGTGTGGTATGTATGTATATGTTTACATATATAGAAATATATGTATAAACTGCAATAGGAAGAGGGTTAAGTAGCTATTTCCAACTATGGAGATGTAATCTTTTTAAAATTTTTTTTATTGAAGTATAGTTCATTTACAAAATGTGTTACTTTCTGCTGTACACTGAAGTGATTCAGTTATATATGTATGTGTATATAAGCTTTTTTAATATAGTCCCTTATGGTTTGTCAGAGGATATTGAATATAGTTTCCCATATTATACAGTAGGACCTTATTCATTGGATATAATCTTAAATGGCATTTGCTTTCCCTTCAGTTTTGTAATTTCATAAAATCATCAGTCTTTTTACTTTTTTTTTCTCTTCAGATGATGTAAAATAAAATAATGCCTTCACTGTTGGTGTGTGTGTTTTTTTTTAAGGGTCCTTATCTGGTGATTGTGTTGGTTTGTTTGACTATTATTTGTAAATGGCTACTCTTATTAATCGTTTTTACTATATCATTTGCTTAAGATTTCTTTGAATTTAGAATTTCAAATTAAGAAGCGGGCATCTTGAAAAGTCAGAGAAATAACTAAATGACCTCCAGGTCAATTACAGAGAATGCTTTGTGGGGAAATGGTTTGGCAAACTAAATGGAATTTTGAAACAAGTTTATTTAAATAGAAATTTTTCTGAAGTACTTTGTTAAACTTCAGAGGTGCCCAGTGTTAGCCTTTTTCAACAGAAAGTGCTAGTGGTGGACTTAAAGAGTAGTATTTTTTTTTTTTTCCTAACAGTCTAGGCCTAAATATTTTGTGTTGCAAAAATGATTTGCTTATATGGGTTTTTTTTTTTTTTTTTTAATTGTTTTAGGAATAAGACGTGTTGGAAGAAGACCTGATCAACAACTTCAGGGTGAAGGGAAGATAATTGATAGGAGACCAGAAAGGCGACCACCTCGTGAAAGAAGATTCGAAAAGCCACTTGAAGAAAAGGGTGAAGGAGGAGAATTTTCCGTTGATAGGCAAGATTGTTTCTTAATCTCTTCATATATTGTCAGTTTATAGACATCCATCTTAACGCATATGAATTAAGCATAATTGCCAGGAAGCAGTGTGGCTGGTTAATTTTATTAGTTTTTTCAGCAGACCATGTGAGTATGTGTGTTATTAATGACATTTTGGTAACAGTTTTTGGTATTCAGACTTAGATTTCTTGTAGTGAAACACTTCAGTTATGCAGGTTAGATGTGTTTATTTTAATTTTTAAGTATATGAGTGAATAGCAGTTTTATTAGATTATAATGTGAAATGAGTAACAGTGGAAGAGTATACACATTAGTAGTAAAAGCGAATGTCAAAATAATTTTCTTTCTTTGGGGAATTCCCTAGTTCTGATTCCCTTTAACTGTTTAGAAAGAGACTATTTTGAATTTTCTAAACATACTTAACAGTTGCCATGTGAGCCAGTAAATATGTTCCTGTATTTTTGAGTCTTTGACTTTCTCTCATTCTTTTTTTCAGAAACCTTACAAGTATGTAATATTTTTCATTTGTTGTAGACCGATTATTGACCGGCCTATCCGAGGCCGTGGTGGTCTTGGAAGAGGTCGAGGAGGTCGTGGACGTGGAATGGGCCGGGGAGATGGCTTTGATTCTCGTGGCAAACGTGAATTTGATAGGCATAGTGGAAGTGATAGATCGTAAGTCTTATATTGGTTTTTATTATACTTTAATATTTGAATCTACTTCTTTAATAAAACAAAATTTGAATTTCTAGAACTAAAGAGTATTATGTTAACTCAGTTTTGTTAGTTCTTTTTCACATTACAGTGGCCTGAAGCATGAGGACAAACGTGGAGGGAGTGGATCTCACAACTGGGGAACTGTCAAAGATGAATTAACGTTGGTATTCCATTTTTTTAATAAATAATTTTAATAAAATTGTATAGTTTACTTTTGAGATTTGCCCTTAATTCTGTTAAATATTTACTTGTCCTTGGGACAAAAATGGATGCTGTCATCTCAGCTACTTCCTTACAAGATGATGGGTGATTTTTTGGATATGTTAGGGTTATAATGTGTCGAATGACCAATTTTCCTCTGTTTCAAACGTATGTGATACTTTTCATATAGGTATATCACTTTTTTTGAAATCTTATATTGAAGTTATTTGAATGTTCTGCTATTGTATGTTTCTTATTTTATAATTCTTATTCTAGCTATTGACCTTTTAGTGATTATAAAAACTTGAAAAGCTGGTGGGGCTTTATTTCAGAACTGCTGCCTTTCTACTTTTTGAGTAGTGTGCTTGAGCTATAACTTGGATCAGTATATATTTTTAAATTATTTTCTCATGGTGTTCTACAGGGGAGTAAATTCAGTAGGAAAAAACCGGGAATGTGAGAATTTTAAAATACTTCTGTATACTCTTTTAACTACATGTAAATGGACCTAGATGCCTTTTTTTTCTTTCTTTCCTTAGAGAGTCCCCCAAATACATTCAGAAACAAATATCTTATAATTGCAGTGACTTGGAACAATCAAATGTGACTGAGGAAACACCTGAAGGTGAAGAACATCCAGTTGCGGACACTGAAAATAAGTAAGTGATTTTGTGTGTGGTGGTAATGCTTGAGCATTGCAATGTGTGGGGTTTACCAAAAAAACAATCTATAGACTTAATGTTGTTAAATATTTGCTTTTTAATAGGAAAGACTTTATTGTACTCCATTCCTTCAAATAGTAGAGTAGTACTTTACACATGTATATGTTGGGCTGTTTGAATTTACCATTGACATTTTAAAAAGATAAGGAAGATACGTATTTTAGTAAATCCTGTTAGCCCTGAGCACAAAAATTATCTGTTTTAACCTGAGAATTATTTGCAACTCATAGTTCAAAGTACTTTGGACTCTATAGCTGTACACATTTTATACTGAGACAGTTTAAAATGAGAAAATGTGACCATTAAAATTAGTTCCTCCATCTCTTTGAACGTTTTTCCTGTTGACATAGAATGTGGAATACAGCATTATTGGCTTTTTTTAAAATCTGTGAGGAGAGCAAGGCCCAGAATACGTTATCATTTAACTAGCTTTTCTTATTTTCTGAGTTTTTAGGTACAAGACAGTTTTGAAATTGTTCAAGGATTGGAGAGTTTTAAAGACTCAAGTTATGCTGGTAGAAATAGTTTTATGCCTTCCTCTGTCTTCCATCAATACAAGCAGAAGTTATATGTCAGTCATTTCTTTCAGCATGTAGTTTAAAGTCTTGAATTGCAGATTATTTAGGTCAGTAATTCTTAATAAAGGCATAATCAAGTCATTTAGGGAGGGGATACTTTTCTAAACTCTTTTTCTCCAGAATTTTTCTTAGAGTGAAGCACTATTAATGATTAGAAAGTCATATTTAGTGGATTTCCTTAAATAAGGAATAATAATTGATTTATTATTAGAGAAAATTACTATTGTTTTTAGTTATTACTAAAAATATAAATATTATTTTTAGTTACACTATTAGTTATTTTAGTTATTATTATTACTGTTAAGTAAAAATACATGGTGTTGAGTGATGTGTTGAACTTTATTTTGTATGAAACTATGAATATTTTGTGGTAAACAATGGAATAGGTAAGTTAAATGAACCTTATACAACACTTAATTACTTTACAAAGCTCAACACAAATATTGTGCCCTTAATGAAGAGCCTTCATTTATTTAAATGAATAAATATTTAATTTGTTTAAATATTTAAACATATTTAAATCACCTTAAGAGTAATCTGCCAAGATTATAACTACTGATACTTACAGTTATGTAAGAGATATATTGGTATTGATAGGGTATTGGAAGCAAATTTTAGCTCAGTTCCCAGGACTGAAATTGGGGTTCTAGGTACTGAGCCTAAAGACCATGATGATGACATTAGCTTACATATGCAAGAGTGTAAATTTAAGAAACACAGTTTTGGCTGAATTTGATTGGTTCCTTTAAGTATAGTTCTTGAGTTTCTGTTTTGTTTCATTTGATTCTTAGAACCCTTGAAGGTAGATGTCATGGTTTCATGATGTGATAAATGTATGCTGAGTTCTGTTCTTGGCTAGGTTACAACTAATGAGTAACTGGGACCTTTTTTCTATCTTTAGTTTTCTGATGTGCAAACTGACAGGGTTGGACTTGATACTTAAAATTGCATCAATTCAGTATAAACTCGGTCTGGGGAGTTTAAGATGAGATTTGTCAAACAGTAAAGAATAGCATGTATGGAAGTTATTTGAGCTCTGAGGCTAACTGAATCACCTACTATCTTTGGAAAGAAGCGGTGCTCCCAAAATAGCAAACTTGTTTGGTGACAATTGAAAATTGAGATTAAATAGTGAATTCCTAGGTGCATGCTTTGTTTGTGTAAAAAGGAAACAGGATACTATGTAATAGTTATAGTCTGGGAATTATATTAGAAATAACACAATTTGGTATTAAGTATTGAAAACCGGTATTCTATAGAAAGTTCCATTACTAATGAAACTTTAGTTTGCTATTCATGTACACACTGGTTTGACAGTTGGAGTATATATAAAGATTGGATTTGTAGAAATTAGAGATTTGCTTTAAATATTATAAAAATGGATGAGGGAACAGTTCTCTTATATTCTTATATAAAACTTGGTTGTCATGGGCAGCCTAGATGATTACCTTCATGTGTGTTATGAATTATGTATTATGGAAATTAAAAATGTGTTTTAGCAGAAGCTAAATCAGATTTCAATCACATACTGTAAGTTTTTAAAACAGTAGTGTGGTTTTAAAAAATGTGTTCTAGGTTTAATAAAGCCAGTTCAAGATTGTGTTACTGATAGATGGTCATTTAAGAGTTTATAAAGATGAATTGTATGTTCTTTCGCTATCCACATTTTCACTGATTGAACAAACAGTGAATTCCTGGTCTCTACCAAGTCACATGTTAGCCATTGGGTTACAAAGAAAACTGATTTTCCTGTCCTTGGATAATCTAGATGATTATCAACCAGCTAAGGTTGGTACTTCCTCACTTACAAGTTCTGTGATTTTATGAGCTCACTACCAGGTGTAATACTGAAACATCTTCACACAGGGAGAATGAAGTTGAAGAAGTAAAGGAAGAGGGTCCAAAAGAAATGACTTTGGATGAGTGGAAGGCTATTCAAAATAAGGACCGGGCAAAAGTAGAATTTAATATCCGAAAACCAAATGAAGGTGCTGATGGGCAGTGGAAGAAGGGATTTGTTCTTCATAAGTCAAAAAGTGAAGAGGTAAAGTGAAGTTTTGTGGTGTTTGAAAATGTTCAGATTTGTCTTGAATTACATATACAATTTTTGTTTTAAAATTTCACATGGGTAATCTGTTTATAAAGTAAAGTTTTACATGGGATTATTTGAGACATATGTTGCCCCCAAAGGAAAATAAACTGCATTATGATATAGTCTTAAGAAATTATTCTTTTAAAGTTGTAATCTTTTTTAAAATCTTACTTAACTGGGAGTCATTAAGACTTGTATTAGGTTGAAAGGTTGGCATTTTTTATGTGGTATAACTTTAAACTGTCTGCCTATGCCCTGTATAAATAATATCCAGGAATCTTTCATTAATCTTTACTGAAGAGTAATAGCTTGTGAAGACCAGAGAATTTATGAGTTTCCTTTCCTTAGGAAATAAGGAAACTAATGAAAATACTTGAGAAAGACGAGTGACTTTTGATTTGGTAGCTTTTATTTAAGTCTTGGGGCACACATTCTTAGGGGACTATCCCACTGCTATATCTTTTTAGGGTTTATGTAAGTATGAGCTTTTAGTCACAGTTAAACTGAAATGTTATGAAGGCAACCTGTAATTTTAAAAAATACAGTAAAATCTTTCTACATTTTAATTTTCTAAGCAAAAAAATAATTGTGAAACAAGCTTGGAAATATTCTGCACTAAAAAGTTTAGAGTTGATTTTTTAAACATGGGCATCATGAAAGTAGGATAAATGAGACAGTCTTGTGTCATTTCCTGTTGGTAAAGAAAAAATATTTTGCTTCATTAGAGTGCTTTGGGTTTTTTTGTAGTTCTTGTTGTAAAGTTGTTTTGTGTGTCTGTAAAATTCAAAAAGAATCTTGGATTTAAAGAACCATAGAAGTTCACTTTAGAGAGTTTATTCATTTGAACTAATTATTAAACTGCTTGCTGCTGCTGCTGCTAAGTCGCTTCAGTCATGTCGGACTCCGTGCGACCCCATAGACGGCAGCCCACCAGGCCCCGCCGTCCCTGGGATTCTCCAGGCAAGAACACTGGAGTGGGCTGCCATTTCCTCCTCCAATGCATGAAAGTGAAGTCGCTGAGTCGTGTCCGACTCTTAGCGACCCCATGGACTGCAGCCTACCAGGCTCCTCCGTCCATGGGATTTTCCAGGCAAGAGTACTGGAGTGGAGTGCCATTGCCTTCTCCATTAAACTGCTTAGGATAATGTAAAAAAAAGTACTTTGGCACCTTTGAGACAATTATTCATAAGTTTTTGGGGTCCCAACAGAATTTTTCTTCAGAACAGGACACAGACATGAAATACTTTGGTATAATTTTAGATTATTTATTACCATTAATACCCTGCAACCTCTTCATGCATTTTATAGACATCTGGTTAAGTATCCCAGCTTTAAGTATTTTATATTGAGCTTTTCAGAAATAATTATTACACAAGGTTATACATAGAATTTTCTGAAAATTATAAAATGTGAAATTGGTTATGAATAACCTTCAAAATAGGATATTTTCTTTATCAACCACTTACAAATGCTTGGACCCTCATAGTTAGGCTACTTTTGTGATGTTGTACTTGGAATCTGGCCTTATTGGCATATATGGCCTTAACACTTGAATACAGATTGTCTCTGATATAGAACTTGATTTTCACTTTCAATACTACATTTTATAAATTACATGAGATATTTAACACATTATAATAAAGGCTTTGTGGATTTGTTTTAGATGATTTTGCTCTGCCGTTGGGTAATGTAGATGTCCTAAGCACATTGAAGGTAGGCTAGGCCAAGCTATGATGTGTTTGGTAGGTTAGGTATATTAAATGTATTTTGGACTTAAAGATAATCTGGGGTTTATCAGGATGCAACCTCATTGTAACTTTATAACAGGTCTTTAAGTTTGTTGTATACAGTGCTTTGAGTACTCTTTTTTTCTTTTATTGTACTTATCTTCATCTTCACAATAAAAATGAAGTAGTTAGGGAAAGGAAAGCACTTTTTTGAGAAATGGAGAACTGAATTATTGACAGCTGAGACCAAGCTCTATTTCCTTAATTATTGCACAGTGCTATAGGAAAAAAAAAAAACAAACCCTGTAAATTGATCCTGGTAGTTTACTTGAAGATTGGGGATGTAACCTGAATATCCAGGCTTCCTCTTAATTACTATAGTAATACCTTCAGGATTGTTTTCAGTAATATATCACCTTAAGCTTTTTTGCTTCTTGCTCTAGAAATTTATAAATGGTTTTAACTAATAAATTGATATTGTTGTTTAATATTTTTTAAATGTTAAAATTAATATTTTTTTAAACTTAAAAAACTGGAAAATATTTTTAAAAACCTTTCTTTTTAAAGAAAGAGACAAAAGGGATGTAATTTAGTTTGGGTATTAGATGATTAAAGGAATGCAAATCTGTTAACAAATAAAGAATTTGTACTTGAAAGGTAATTATTAACAGTTGTAATATTACAAGATATTTAGAATGAAATACCCTTCAGAAAAAAGGATTATACATGTATTTAGAAAAATTAAAACATACTTTAGTATAGGAAGTTTCCAACTAGAAGATTAAAACCCATTCTCCCAAATGTACAAAAGAAAATCAGGCATTAAGCAGTGTGAGATTGCTTGGCATTTTTGCAGAGTTTGTCATGTGGCTTGGGCATCTGAATTTCACAAACATGATGACTTCATTTTAATGCAGGTTCCTTTGGTAAATTTAAGGCATGGTTTTATTTGTGCACAGTTTTTGAAGGTTGTTTATTTAACTTGTTTCACTTGAATCTGTAGTTCTCCAGTTTATATGGCAGAACATGTTTAAATATAAACAAAAGCATTTTGAGAAGTCTGTACACAGTTTCTTTCCCAAGTCATAGCTCGTATAGAGCAAAAGTTCTGTTTAAAACTTAATGAAGAGATTCAGTAATGTCTCTAACAGAAATATATACCATCTATCTAAAAGTCTTCATCAGAGGGTTCAGATTGGAATCCTAATCTGAAGGGCATATTTTAAATGTACTTGTTCATCCCTGATGGCTCAGAGGGTAAACAATCTGCCTGAAGTGCAGGAGACCAAGCTTCTATCCCTGGATCGGGAAGATCCCCTGAAGAAGGAAATGGCTACCCATTCAAGTATTTTTGCCTGGAGAAGCCCATGGACGGAGGAGCTTGGTAGGCTACAGTCCATAGGGTTGCAGAAAGTCAGACACGACTGAGCAGCTAACACTATTCATACTTCACTGCTAAAGATTATAATTCAGTAGGTTTGAGGTGGGGCCCAGCCACTTGAGTAGTTGTGATAATACCTCTAATCAAGACTTGCTAGTGTCACCTATAATTAAAGTTAAGGGAATATGAAGTGGAGAAAAGTGAAAGGAATTCTTCCTGCTAGATGACTGTAAGTCATCCCAAAGCTTACTTTTTACCTGTTGTTACATTTTTTCACACAAAGGACAGGTTGTAGAAAGCTCATTTAGAAATATACAACATTGCTTTCCTATTAATCAAATCACCCAGTGGCCTTCATTTGAAATTTTAGGCTCATGCTGAAGACTCAGTTATGGATCATCATTTCCGGAAGCCAGCAAATGATATAACATCTCAGCTGGAGATCAATTTTGGAGACCTTGGCCGCCCAGGACGTGGTGGCAGGGGAGGACGAGGTGGCCGTGGGCGTGGTGGACGTCCAAACCGTGGCATCAGGACTGACAAGGTAATTTTAAGACATAGTCTACCGTTGTAAGTAACTTGAGGGACCTCTTTGGATGGATGACTGACCTAACTCCTTTTGGGGACATAAGTAGAAGAAAAAGGTTGGCACGCCTTTAAGAAATTACATTTTAGGTTATATTTTTGTTTAAAGCACTTAAATGGCTGTGCTGCCAGTGGTTAAGTTTATCACCCTTTATTGAACAATTTAGTGCTTGTCATGGTACTGTGCTTTTAAAAAAAATTGCCATTTTATAGAAGATGAAATTCAGGTGCAAGGAACCAAGGTAATTTTTTGGTCTTTGTCTACCTGAAGTGCCAAATATCAATAATTGTCTTGACAAATCTTCACTGCTTTTTAGAGCTCAGCTTAATAAAACCTTTGTGTCCAGTATCTAATTGTGTTACATTGATTGGTTGTTGATTCCTATTCTTTTCAGGAGAGCTGGTCTCCTATTAGAGTTGGGTTTCATTTTGGTCGTATTTTTTGTGATTTCCATTGCCTTGCACTGTGTGTGACACAAAACAAAATTTTTCTGAAACATTTTGCTAGAAGCCCTAGTAATTGGTAGTTTTGAATTCTGATCTGCTTGATCCCAAAGTTCATGGTTTATTGATGAGATATTATTAAAGTATTAGTGATAATTTGAGTTAATTCATTGTGTCTTACAGTCTATTTCAGAACCAACCATAATGTCCTGAATTCTCAGCATCTGATAAATGGCACCCCATCTGCTTGATTGAGTCTGACAATGTTTAATTACAGTAGTAACTTAATATTCTAGATTTTATGGTCACCTATAACAGTTCAGTGGTATTTTGTTTGTTTTTTCCCTCTGTAACACAATGGCAACCCACTCCAGTCCTCCTGCCTGGAAAATCCCATGGGCGGAGGAGCCTGGTAGGCTGCAGTCTGTGGGGTCGGGAAGAGTCGAACATGACTGAGCGACTTCCCTTTCCCTTTTCACTTTCATGCATTGGAGAAGGCCATGGCAACCCACTCCAGTGTTCTTGCCTGGAGAATCCCAGGGACGGGGGAGCTTGGTGGGCTGCCGTCTCTGGGGTCGCACAGAGTCGGACACGACTGAAGTGACTTAGCAGCATTGTGTATATGGATCTTTTCAATACTTTTTTGTTTTATAATTTGTATTTTGACTATAAATAGCCATTGAGTTCCTTCCTATTAGCTATGAATGTGCTGCTTAAATAATTGGTTTCTTAGCCTGCTTTCATTGCCATTCTTAATAGCAAGTGGGAAAAATAAAAGAATAGTGAACAGCAGTGAATCCACATACGTACCTTGTGTGAATCTACTAGTGTGATTTGTTAGAAAAACAAATAACCCATGGTGTTACTAGGAGTTTTTTCAGATCTTGGTAGAAAATTCAGGACAGGGCTCATTGCAAATATTTGTAGTCCTTTTTTGTTTTTTTAATTTTACTGGAGTTTACAATGTTGTATTAGTTTCTGCAGAGTTGGATCAGTTATATATACACACATATATTCACTTGTTTTTAGATTCTTTTTATATATAGGTTGTTACAATACAGTCAGTCCTTATTAGTTACCTATTTATTTAGTTACATATAGTGTGTATATGTCGATCTCAGTCTCCCAATTTATTCCCCTCAAGTCCTATTCTGATCCATAATTTTACCTTTTGAAAGTAAAAGCTTTGGTGTATTTTACTTATTGTAATAAAACTGTGTGTGTGTGTGTGTTTGTTTTTTTTTTAAGAATCTGTCTAAATGTAGCCACTGGAAATATTATATAAGACTTGAGAATCATTAATTTTGCTTGTTTCTTTTTCAGTCAAGTGCTTCTGCTCCTGATGTGGATGACCCAGAGGCATTCCCAGCTCTGGCTTAACTGGATGCCATAAGACCGCCCTGGTTCCTTTGTGGACCCTCCTCTTTGAGGCTTGCATGCTTAAGGATCCCAAACGACTAAGAAATTTAAAAAAACAAAAAAAACAAAAAAAAAGACTGTCATTCATACCATTCACACCTAAAGACTGAATTTTATCTGTTTTGAAAATGAACTACTCCTGCTACACAGAAGTAACAATATGGTAGTCAGTTTTGTATTTAGAAATGTATTGGTAGCAGGGATGTTTTCATAATTTTCAGAGATTATGCATTCTTCATGAATACTTTTGTATTGCTGCTTGCAAATATGCATTTCCAAACTTGAAATATAGGTGTGAACAGTGTGTACCAGTTTAAAGCTTTCCCTTCATTTGTGTTTTTTAATTAAGGATTTAGATGTTCCCCCTATTACAAACTGGTTTTAAATATTGGACATAATATCAGTTTTAATACCTGCTTTGCATTTTCACACATGGTCAACTGGGACATGTAAACTTTGTCAAATTTTATGCTGTGTGGAATACTAACTACTTTATGTATTTTAACTTAGTTTTAATATTTTCATTTCTGGGGATAAGGTCTTTCTCACTTCTCATGATAGCTGTTATATATGCTAAATCTTTATATACAGAAATACCAGTACTTGAACAAATTCAAAGCACATTGGTTTATTAACCCTTGCTCCTGCATGGTTCATTAGGTTCAAATTATAATTGATTCAATTTCAATTATATTTACTTTTAAAATGTCACTTGGCCATTTTAAAAATCAGTCTAGACACCTTACTGGTAAAAGTTGTTGAAGCTACTTATTGTTGATAGACACATATTGTCAAGTGAAGTAGTTTTATGGGTGTTGGATTTTTCCTCCTCCAATAGGGTGGATGGAACAAGTTAATTTGGCTAATGTGTTAACATTTAAACTGCTCTGTAAAGTAAGTGGCCGCTCAGTATGATATGTATGTGTGAAAGGTCCCAAAATCAAAATTGTACATCCATAATCAACCCTTTAACTCTCCCTTGTTCTAAAGAAACCAAAGGGCACTGGTTAGTATGGTAAGGTTGGAGGTTGTTAATTTCTGGGATTTGGAAAGTGGACAGCTTTACTTTATAAGGTTGGAACAGCAGCACCATCCATGAAATGAAAACCAAAAATTTTACTGTTTGCAAATTTCCTATATTGCTATTAATTTTTGTCTTAAGTTGATAGATTCTGTAGAAGGTAACAACTATCTTTTTACCTCTTCCTCTGTTACAAAATTAGGTTAACAATGGATTCTTTAATCAAGAGCATCACCACTTACTAAAACATACATGGAGAGAATAATAAACAGCCTTTCTAGGATTTTTTTTTTAAGTCTTCTGCAACATTGATTAACAGGAAAGGGGCTTTATTTACAGATTTAAAGATCTTTTTGTCACTATTAGTAATTTTCTATGTGGTAATGTCCAATTTTAAAAATACTTTATATAAGACATTAAGTCATAAAATGTCTGTTTATCTCATTAGTTTTCCCCTGTACTTCTAAAGGAGAAACCATACAGTACAAGAGTTACGCATTGGGATTGGATTAATTGATACAGTGACCTACTAGTTTGACATTTTAGGAAGGAGGTAATTGGTTTTTTTAAATGGTGGATAAGCTTGTGCTGGTGTTTTGGATCTTATGATGCTGAGCATGTTCTGCACTGGTGCTAATGTTAAACATAATTTTATATTTACAAACATATCTGCTACCCAGAGGCAAGTATTAATTTAGTCCATATGGACTATTGACCCCTCTTGAGATTGCAACATACACATTCCTAAACATACCCATAAGTAGTGTGTTTAAAGTATCTTAACTCATTTTTGGATACGAACATGTAATAAACCTGATTTCTAGCAACATATAGAAAACACCTATTAAAAAAATAAGTTCTACTCATTGTCAGCCATTGCTGGCATTCTGTCACTAGAGAATACACAGCAATATCTGGTATGTTGCAAGCTTTCAAGATAGCCTGGATTTTAAAAGTCAGTCCATTAGTTGTATCTGATGGATGTAAATTTGCCTCCTAGTTCACTTTGTGTCACGAGCTAAAACTGTGAACCTAACTTTCTCTTATTGGTGGGTAATAACTGAAAATAAAGATTTTATTTTCATGCTCACTTCTTAAAAGTCATAAAAGCAATCAAATAGGAGCCCATTTATCGTCACGTGTCTTCTGACCTATGTGTGTATTCCCAAAGGTAATGTTCATATTTCATTTTTTCCACAAACAGACTTGTTTATATGGAGTGTTTGTTAACCTAGTCTGTCAAATAGCAATTGGGAGAGTACCTATTTTAATTACAAAGTTTAATTCTTGCAAAATGAATTTCAAGGACCGACATGACAATTGACTTGTAGGAAAATTGACAATTTTCTTGTAGGAAACTCCATGTTTGAGTGAATGTCAGGGATTTGTCTTTTATGTTGAGGGTTTGTCTTTTCACAAATAAGGTAATAATGGCTGATAGAATGTTCTAATGCACTTGTGTCTTGATGCTTTTAAAGTGAAATAGTGGTACAGTTTGTATTTTTTATTAAGATTTTCAGTTTACATTGAGATGATGGAGATAAGGTCTCATAGTTAAATATTTTGAGGCCTTTGTGCAGTTATGAAAGATTTTTAAATGTGTCACCAGGCACATTATACATCTAAGTTACTTTACTCAGTTTCATTTAAAAAGGAGGCAGAATATATCTCGAGTTGTAAATAAGTAATGTGTTTGGGGATTGTTTCTGGTGTTTTATGGAGGGAGAATGTTAGGTATTCATTTTTATTGTATTATTTTTCTAATTGCTGTAGGTGGTTGGAAATAGAAAATTTTTGTTATACGCTGTTAGGGAGTTGCATAGAAAGTCTGAATATTGTATATTAGGTCTTTTAAACATATCTTTAAGAGACTAACATATGGAAAGAACCAACAAATATCAAAGGGTTAAAAAAACTCAGAAATGTGGAGCTGCTAGAACCTGAATGATTTTGACTTTAAAATCATTATCATGTATACTAGTGGACATCTAGAAGACATCTATCCTAATAGCAATTCTAGGCTCTTGGGTGCCTGCAACTCTGCTTTATAAAGAAAGCAATTAAATGCTTAGAAAATAGATTCTAACCCAGACATTGTATTTCTACTGAAATAAATAGGCAGAACACTTAAAATCTAGTAACAAAGCAGTAAAATCCCTCATCAGATTTTCAGACCTGATTAGATAAACATTGTAAAATTGTCAGATTTGATCATTAATCTGTATATTAAGTGTCAACTTTCAGAAATTTGGGCTCCTGATTTTTTGCACAGTCTAGGTTTACCTCTGACATGTTCTTTCAACTTGAGAGTCAATCTGATGATCAAATATGGGGGTTATATGCGAAGTGATTGAAAAGGGATTGAGAGGAATTCATTAAATCAGTAATGTAAGGAAAGGTAACCTAAAAGTATAAGCTTAATTTCAGAAAGTGATTAGGATATAAATTATTAAAACCATTAAGATTTAGTCCGTACTGGGAAGTGCTAACATTGGAAGTGAGTATCATTTAAATTAGTGCTACATCTAAGCCAGATATCAACAGATTTCTGCCTGTGGTCTGTTTTTTGTACAGTTCCTGAGCTAAGAATGGCTTCTACCTTTTAAAAGTGAACGATGTATATAGTTCGCAAAGTTTAAAATACATGGTCCTTCACAGAAAATGTTTGCTGACCCCTGGTCTACACCATCACTTAGGTCAACATGAGAGTTGTTTTTTTTAAAGTTACAGGTGCAGATTAAATTGCCCTATATGGGAAGTTGTGAAATTTGAAGTATTTAAAATTTTTTACTTCTTAATCTCTAATCAGAGTAAGGGCAAGATATTCAGTAGCTTTTTAGTAAATATTTATTATTTTTTAAGAAATTACTGAGTTTGCAACCTAAATATGATTCTGAAAGCTGTTATGGAAAGTATAATTTGCTAGACTAAGACACAATGGCATGGTTATAGGTTTTCACATTTAGTGGCAATTATCACTTGATGATATCTTTCTGTTGTGCTGACTGTGCCATAAGATAAGAAATAGAAATATTTTACATGGATAAAACAAATGTCAACTTCATAGGTTGAACTGGGGCATGAATTAATGGATTCTGAGAACTGTGTTTCTCAGCTTAATCAGGATATCCATTTAGGCAGAATCTAGCTTTTGTGTCATTACTTCTGTCTTATCTGGGAGTCAGTTCACTTTGAAATGGAAAGGAAGGGTGAGAAATAGCCCATACAAGTTAGAAAATGACTTACCAAATTATGTTTTTGTTGGAGGTGTTAATTATGTGAAAGTCAAATTATGTGACTATGTGGAAGTTTACATGAAATTTACGTGAAGGTGAAAGACTCAGTTGTGTCTGACTGCGACCCCATGGACTGTAGCCTGCCAGGCTCCTCTGTCCATGGAATTCTCCAGGCCAGAATACTGGAAGGGGTATCCTGTCCCTTCTCCAAGGGATCTTCCCAACCCAGGAGTTGAACCAGAGTCTCTGGCATTGCAGGTGGATTCTACCAGCTGAGTTGCCAGGGAAGCCCCTAATTACATAGGTAGTGTTAAATCAGTAACATTAGTCCCCTTTGCTGCCTGTTGGAGAGGCTGTGACCATTCCGGTGCACTTGAATGTGTATTCTAAGTCTTGTGCTTGGAAAACAAAGAATACTTGGTGATAATTATTCTGTTACCTTTGGTTCTTTGTGAATTTTTCCAAACTGCTGCTGCTGCTGCTAAGTCGCTTCAGTCATGTCCGACTCTCTGCAAGCCCATAGACGGCAGCCCACCAGGCTCCCCCATCCCTGGGATTCTCCAGGCAAGAACGCTGGAGTGGCTTGCCATTTCCTTCTCCAATGCATAAAAGTGAAAAGTGAAAGTGAAGTCGCTCAGTCGTGTCCGACTCTTAGCGACCTCATGGACTGCAGCTAGACTACCTAAAGTGCTAAGAATTGCTCTGAACTGATCTTGGTTGTGGCTTTATTCCTTATATAGTGGCATAAATGTTACTGGCATGGAAATGTGAAAAACAAAGGGCTAGTTAATATTTAGGATTTTGTTACTTGGAGAACTGAGCTGCAAGAGTGAGCAGTAGTTCATTTGGACAGTATTGTTTACACCATAACACTGTAATTGAAGTTGCAGCTGACTTCTCTTACAGATTTTAGGACCAAAAACGCTTCAATTTGAAGAAATGGCTTTCATTTACCTAGAATGGAGATGTATAAAATGATCCAGTTGAACTTGGTTCTTGTTATTGCCCAGAATTTTGTCAGTTTGGGACTGAAGTTTTCTTATTTAGCTGATGAATAATGTCCAAAATTTTATTATGGAAACTTTTACACATTGAATTTCCTTGTTTCACACCTTGGGTGTAATAATCCACAGTCAGTTGTTGCTTTGTTTGGCAGGCACACTGACAAATAGTGACAAATGTTAGATAAGCACATGTTTAGACATTCTGTCAATGCTCAGGCTGCCAGAGGTTTGGAAATGATCTAACACATCAAAGAAAATGGCTTCCTCTCCACCCCCAATTGCATTTCATAGCTGAAAATATTTAGGCTTACGTGACTGGTGAAATGAATTAAACACAGGAACTTTTCTGTTTATAGATGAAGTTGGTTTGTCTTTTCTGGAAATTCTGAATTTCCAGTGAAGCTTCTACATTTTTTTTCCCCAACAAAAAAGGAACACATTTTCCTAAAAACTACAGAAAATTTGGTTTCAGCTTGATACTGTGTACTTGTTTATCAGGGCTTCACTTAGGTGCTACAGTTGTAGTAACTTAAAAAGGCCATGGGAAGACTGGGTTGGATAAATTACTTCTGATAAAGGTGTTCATTGGTCACTAATCATACAAAGAAAATCAACATACCCAGCCAGGTATATTGTGTGTGCTTCCCACCACTGTATTTTGTTCAGAAGAGTATCCATTGGAGATCCAGTGGCACTTTGTCACTGTATCAATACAGTGGATTGATACATTGATACACTGTATCATACAGTGGATTGATACAATACATTGTATTGATACACTATCATACGGTGGATTTGATACAATACATTGTATTGATACAGTGTATCACAGTGGATTGATACAATACATTGTATCAGTACAGTGTATTATACAGTGGATTGGTACAATATAATACATTGTGTTGATACAATGTATTATACAGTGTGTTATACAATAGTGTATTGATACAATGCATTATATAGTGTATTGATAACAATGCATTATACAGTGTATTGATACAATGCAATACACTATCAATATATTTGAATTGGTCCACCCTCCGCTCCAGCCCTGCATTTTAAGTCAAGTAGAGCTGGAAGTCAAGACTGAAATAGAGAAGTGCTTTGGATGCTGTATATTGCTCGGTGAAAATAAAAATCATCTGAGAAGTTCTCTTTAGGAGAAAACGGACAGTTTATTAACAGAAAATTGCCATTATACTATTGCTTGAAGAACTTAAATAATCGGCACCTCCTAATGACACCCAAACATGGATGTTCCTCCTTTTTTTCTTTTTTTCAGGATCATCAATTTCTTGTCACTTAAAGTTATTAAACTTTTATCTACAGATTTTTAGAGGAAAATTTTGAGAAGTATCCGTAGCTGGAGAAATTATTGGCTAACTATCCTTTCTAGCTATTTTTCATCTATTGCAAACACATGAAAAGTGGGTGTTTTAACAACAACCAAAAAGTCTCTATACAGCTGTTGTGAAAGTTAACCTGCCACAGACCAGAGGCATCTAAAGGGAGTGTTTATAGGAGTGCAAAGGAATCCAGCCATCCGCAGTTGCAAGAGGGGGAGAGGAGAGGAAACAGGAAGTTGTGAAAAAGAAGGCAAATGGTCTTTAATGCCCTCTGTGATGGAATAAGGTTAAGATTTCTTTTTATAAGTGAAATCTGGTGACATCCAGTTTTCACCCTGAGATTTTTGGCATGTTAATGCAGGTTACGATCTTTCTGGTGAAAATCCAGGACCTATGAAAAACAGTCTCGATGAGAATCTCGTAATAGCTTTTACAGTATTTTGTTGGGTCCAGTTACCTGTGGGTAGTATTAAAATCTGAAATTGGAAAAGGGAAGATACGGACTCCACCTGACATTCTCTTGCCTAGGCAAGGTCAGGGTTCCTTGTGGAAGAATTCTTCACAGTCGTGGAAGTTGATAAGTGGCCTGAATTAATTTAAAGGGACCTTGTGGCATCACATAATAGGTCTGTATGTTTCTTGGAGATGTGATTGAAATCTCAGCCAAATTAAGAATGGTTTTGCCACTTATAAATAAAAGAACCATCAACAAAATGTGGAACTAGTTACCATAGAATAAAGGAAAGGCATTTATGTTTCAACAATTCATACAAGCAACACAACTGAATAAAAACAGCCCTAATTCGTTTTTACTTAAGAAACAGCCATGTTTGGAAAAAATCAGGTTAAGTTGGATGGAGTTATAGATATTTTAATTAAAGAGAGAACACACTGTTCTGGTTACTTTTCTATTTGAAAGGCATAATGTTTTTATTCATAGTTTTAAAACACTTTCCAGTTTCCTTAAAATAATGGACTTTCTCAGAAGTGTTACTTCCCGTCTGTGACCTACAGTGTGCCTTGTAAGATTTAGATAGCTGAGTAGATAAGTTAGCAAACTTAGTGCCAGATTTGTCCTTGTGTCATTTAAGATTTTTCTGCTTTTTAGGTAGTTTCCTAAAGAACCAAGAATGCTCTAGAACTTTAGAAGTATGGAAATGCCAGTTTTTGATTATCTAGTAACAATAGGTTCAAAGATTTTTATGGAATCACAGGTATTGTCAACTACAGTCAGAATCCCAATTGATAAAAAATTTGTTGTGCAGTCACTTGCATAGAGAAGAATTAGAGTAGTTGAAAGTTAGGCTCTAAAACCAGACTGTGGTATCAGGTTCTAATAGTATGACTTGGGTTTAGTTAACTTGTACCATAGTTTTCTCATCTCTGAAGTGGAGAGAACACCTACCTTAAACTAGTCATGGTGAGACCTGAGTTACACCTCTTGAAAACTGCATGGACTAAGTACTGTGTTAGAGGTTGTTGATCATTATTAACAATTTCTGTAAGAATGGGAGTAAAGGCAAAAATTGGCTTGTTATATAAACTTGTATTTCTTTCAAAGATCTATTGCTTCAGTTACTACTCTTTAACATCCACCCCCTTCTAGTCAGTGCTGTGATAAAGCTTTTATTCACTTTATGATATTTATACAGTTTTAGTCTACATTGCTAGGAAAGGAGTTCCTGACTCAAATTTTACTGAATATTGCCCAGCTGCCTGCAGAAAAGAGCCAACTAACAGTACTCTTAACCAGCTAATTTTTAATGTTTTTAATTTGGTAAGGGAAAAATGATAATTTTTATTTCTTTGATAAAACAGGTGGGGTTTTTCATGCTTATTGGGTATTTATATGAATTTTGTGAGTTGCTCACTCAGTCCATTTTTCTTTGAAGTGCTGGTTCTTTTTTCATATTGATCTGTAAGTTATCTGGCATATCTTGAAAATATTTTTATCTAACTTGGGTGTGTTTTGCAAAGTTTTTATTGGAAATTTATTCTAGTGTAGACTGATGTAAAAATACGACTTGTTTCTTTCCATCATCAATTAGCCAACTGATTAAATTCCTAATCCTTTCACCCCTCCCCCACTAGGGTGAAGAAGAGGACTTTCTGATCTCTTTATTCTAGAGTGATTAATTTGAGGGTTTACCTATTAGCCTTTCATAAGGGTGGATAATGTGAATGTCCTTGAGTCCTGCAGGCTAGAAAGAGAACAGGACTAAGAAATCTTTGGAAGGCTTGAGCAGTGATACTGGGACAGATGACAACTACATCAGGTGGAAGAAAAAGAGCCTGATGGAGAAAACCAAGAATTGAGTAAGGGGTACTGACTAGAATAGAATGTGCCTAGCTTGGCATCTCTTTCACTGGTGTCTGGGCATTGGTGAGTTGCAGCTGTAGGCTATTCGTGGAAGCTGAGAAATTGGGACAGGGTGGAGGGGAAAAGGCACTAAGGGGAAAGAACTAGATAACAACAGCTTGGCTTTCCTATTGCCTATAAGGAAGACAGAGGCCCAGGAAATGGAGTTTCTGGCTTCTGGTAAAGAGGGTCTTTTTAATGAATAATTGAAGGTAATGATCTTTACACACAAATTGGTAGAGATGCCCTTGAATTCACTGAAAATGAACTTGAACTTTATTTGTAGTATTTAGGTCCCAGAGAATTCAGGAATTTGATAGTTTCAATAGAGCAGAGATTTCTGGGTTGGCTTTTGGGATATGTATCAGGAGTGAGGATTTAAAGTATTGCTAATTTTCCTGAGGAATGAAAGCCTGGCTATATGAATATTGGTGAGCTCTACTAGGCTTGGTAAATGAGTTAATCTGATCTAGGAATTTTACTTGTGTGTGGCCAGGAAGGAAGATTATAAAAACTATTTGGAGCAAGGGCAGAATGAGGTTACCTATCCTGTCATTTACAGAAGGAGGGCATTTGTCTGCCAGAGTGAGCAGCCAAAGGCATGCTCAAATATGTTTTTGGTAGCTTAGCAGTAAACAATCCACCTGCAATGAAGGAGACTTGCAGGAGACATGAGTTCGATCCCTGGGTCGGGAAGGTGCCCTGGAGGAGGAAATGCAGCCCACTTCAGTATTTCTGCCTGGGAGATTCCATGGACAGAGGAGCCTGGTGAGTAACAGTCCATGGGGTGGCAGAGAGTCAGACACAACTAAACAGCAACATGTATTGCAGTAGTGCTGTCAGTCAATGGTAGGGTAGAATTGGGGTTGAGAATGAAGAGGATTACAAGCAAATGCAATTGTCTCAATAAAGAGGAAGCAGGCATAGCTGGACTGCCTTCTAGAACAGAAGAACAAGGTGGAGGTGGTGGCAGGAGACATCTCTTACTTTATATTGATAACCTACTCTATCAATCTGATTCTCCAGCACTGTGGACCAGGCACGGTGCTGGAGAATCAGATTGCTGTGATCCCTGCCTTCAGGTTACTTACAGTCCAGTAGAGAAAAAGTGCATTGTACAAGGGGAGTGCTGAGGAGGCTTCTGCATCCTTAGAAGGAGACTTTTCTTTTAAGAAAACAATTGAGGACTGCAGTACCACCTGGGGCTTTAAGGGGAGGGAAAAGGTAGTGGTGGTGGTTTTGTTGCTAAGTCATGTCTGACTCTCTGTGACCCCATGGACTGTAGCCCGCCAGGCTCCTCTGTCCATGGGATTCTCCAGGCAAGAATACTGGAGTAAGTTGCCATTTCCTTCTCCAAGGGAAAAGGTGTGGGTGGTTAAAAAGGAGACTGGGACCTGTGTGTTGAAGCGGGAGGGGAAGAGTGGCTAAAATGGCTATTAAGTAATCAAAAGAAAGCAAATATAGGAACAGCAGGTATTGCAAGAAATAAAAGTTGGTTCTTACTCTCAAGAGGTGACAATTTGGACTGCTGCTGAGGTGGCAGCTTTGTCTGTCATGACCTATTGAAATAGTCAAACAAGGGGCTCCACAGCTTGGGTGCAGACAAGCCAGTGCTGAAGCTGCAGAGATGCAAGGAACCACGCAGTGGGGGGTGCTACCCAGCAGTTAAGCAGAGTAGAATAGATACGTAAGGAAGAAGCTTAAGCTTTTCAAATAAAGCCTGGGAGGACTAGCTATGTTAGTCTGGAATGGCAGGAGGCATGGGTGAAAAGTTAAACATGACCTAGCAGAACATTTGTATCTCAGGCCGATGGGACATACTGATCTAGACATAGATGTGGTCTATAGTAGCAACTTTATATACAGTTGACCCTTAAACAGTGTGATGATTAGGGGCATCGACTCCCCTGTGCAGTTGAAAATCTGCATATAACTTTTAGTTGGCCGCCTGTAAACGCTGGACTGGAAGAAACACAAGCTGGAATCAAGATTGCCGGGAGAAATATCAATAACCTCAGATATGCAGATGACACCACTCTTATAGCAGAAAGTGAAGAGGAACTAAAAAGCCTCTTGATGAAAGTGAAAGTGGAGAGTGAAAAATTTGGCTTAAAGTTCAACATTCAGAAAATGAAGATCATGGCATCCGGTCCCACCACTTCATGGGAAATAGATGGGGAAACAGTGGAAACAGTGTCAGACTTTATTTTTCTGGGCTCCGAAATCACTGCAGATGGTGATTGCAGCCATGAAATTAAAAGACGCTTACTCCTTGGAAGGAAAGTTATGACCAACCTAGATAGCATATTCAAAAGCAGAGACATTACTTTGCCAACAAAGGTCCGTCTAGTCAAGGCTATGGTTTTTCCTGTGGTCATGTATGGATGTGAGAGTTGGACTGTGAAGAAGGCTGAGTGCCGAAGAATTGATGCTTTTGAACTGTGGTGTTGGAGAAGACTCTTGAGAGTCCCTTGGACTGCAAGGAGATCCAACCAGTCCATTCTGAAGATCAGCCCTGGGATTTCTTTGGAAGGAATGATGCTGAAGCTGAAACTCCAGTACTTTGGCCACCTCATTCGAAGAGTTGACTCATTGGAAAAGACTCTGATGCTGGGAGGGATTGGGGGCAGGAGGAGAGGGGGACGGCAGAGGATGAGATGTCTGGATGGCATCACTGACTCGATGGACGTGAGTCTGAGTGAACTCCGGGAGTTGGTGATGGACAGGGAGGCCTGGCGTGCTGCAATTCATGGGGTTGCGAGGAGTTGGACACGACTGAGCGACTGATCTGATCTGATCTGATCTGTGGCTCAGCATCCAACAATGGATCCTGTAGTACTGTAGAATTTATTATTTTTAAAAATATGCATATAGGTGGACCCATACAGTTCAAACAGATATTATTCAAGGTCAACTATAAATGGTTGTTGAATGAATGGTCCTCTGCACTGTTTGCCATTGCTAGTAAGAGTTTTGGTTTCTACTCTTGCCTTTCCCCTTTCTGGACAACATAGACAAGAAAGTTGCAAGAACCCAGATTGGAATGTCTAGGTCCACACAGCAAAGGATGTAATCTTAAGGCTCTGCAGAAGGCAAGATGAGGTATCTGGATTTGATTACAGCCAACTCTCAGTTCCTGAGATTCACCCTGAGCTGGCTTACCTGCCCTCTAGCTGCACCCAGATCTGACGGGAGCACCCACAGGTAATGACCACTGGAGCAGGTGGCTGGGTAGACAGGACATGCCTTGCTGGTTGGAGGTACATCAGCTTTCCAAACTTCAAGTTTTGCCACTCAGAGCATGAGGGAGCCACACCCCATCTTTAACTGGTCCAGAGTCAACTTCTCACCACAGGAGAAGGTGAGTGGGCGAAGGGAACTTGAGGGGAAAATGGAAAGAGAGATGTGTTGAGGCAGTTCTTCCAGAGGATCAGTTATGGGAGCCTCATGTGAAGGGAGATAATCCATGTTGGAGGGTAAGTAGCCATCATGGGTAGGAAGGTAGTCCACTGGGAGGATGGTCAAGGGGCTGGCTGGGTTCCCTGGCTTTGAGTCAGGGCCCTTGCTTCCTAGAACCTTGTATAGATCCACCCCTTGTCCTGTCTCTGCTGTGGGAGCCCTTGGAGGTGGTGGGCTTGAGGCACTGTACCCTGTGTCTTCCTCAGAGGTATAGTGACCTTGGACTCCTTGTCCCTTTTCTGACCAGCTGCGGTGATGGGGAGGTCTGAAGACTGGTGTCACTCGACAAAGGACTTCGTTGATAACCAGCGGCTCAGGTTCTTCAGGAGTGGGCCACTCTGTCAGGAGCCTATCCAAGGCCAGCTGTGTCTTTTCCTGAGAAAGGGAAAGAAGAGACTCATATGGCTATGTTGAGTAAGTAGCCTTGACAACCAACTTGTTCAGGGTTCCAAAAGGCCCCACAGCCTGCACTACCTAGTCAGCTCAAGGCAGAACACTGTGGGCCCTTAACTTTGGGAGGTAAGAGAGGCAGTTAACATTGTTGGCGAGCTGTGGACTCCTCTCAGCCCCCAGCAGTGAGTGAGTCACTATCCCACTCAGCCGTCAGCTAGGCTGTTTCTGGTGAGTCAAACTGCACCAGCTGCTTTTCCTCTAGCATAGAAGGCACAGTGGGTGCAGAGGAAAGGCTGAGCTTGCATCTGTCTGGGGAGGAGGCATGGAAGACTTTAAAAGGACGACACTAGAGCTGAATCCTGAGAGGTGTATAGTTTTTCCCAGGTAAGGAGCTGGTGGGGCAAGGAGGATTGGTCTACTCTGGAAGCTGCTAGTTCTTTCTTAGGACAGGCACACTAAGGCTTTAGAAAGAGAAGGAGGTCACATGATGAAGAGACTTTTAAGGGATACTTAAGAGTTCGGGCTTCGATACAACTGCTGAAAGGTTTTTGGCAGGGTAATATCCTTGTCAGTTCTGCTGTTAAGACTCCTCTGGAATAACTTATTTGGAAGAAGTTTTCATCCTTTCCTCACTATAGCTAATTTTGTCTGTTACTCTTCTTGCTCTTTCTCAACATCTAGTTGGTTACATCTCCTTTCCAAGCTTACTACTGATTCCTGAGTCCAAGTTTAAGCACTCTATTAACATTTCTTTTTATAGGCATTATTGGGCTCTCCCCAAACTTGAAACTTTCTTTTATGCTGCCTGCTTGATTTTTCTGAAGCAGAGCTCCAAAGCCCACTTTCAGGAAGCCCCTAGTGACTGTTCCCCACACTGGATTCCTACAAGAGCAAAGAAGCCAGCTGTTGGGTTCTTGGCACAAGATGCTTTATACTGTTACTAAAAAAAAAAAAAAAAAAAGGCATACCCCACCCTCGCCCCCACGCCAAAACATGTCTGTCAGCTGCAAGCAGGGACCAGATCTTATAGGAGGAGGATAATAAAAATAGCCTTTGTCTAGGGCAAATCCTGAGGTCTAATCCCAGCTCTGAGAATCTACAGCTTGGGAAAACTCAATACACCTCTCTGGCCTTTGAATCACTTATCTGTAAGATGCCAAGCTGTGTGAGAATGGTATGATCTATACTGGTCACTGATGTCCCCTCCCTTGCCTCGAGCATGGCAAGTGTCCCCAAAGTGAGTAACAATGCTGTCTCAGGGGAGACTTCTACAACGGGCCCTGAGCAGCCATTGGGTAGGTGTGTACTTTTCTTTCCAGAGCCTGCTCTTTTCCTATCGCTAAGCAAACTAGCCCTGGCACATTGGTCTGGCTTGGAACATGGCTGGCAGCTGCCAAAACACTGTAACCACCGCTATGGAAGGATCACAGAGAGTGAGGATCACTTTGTATTCATAAGGCAAGGCTCTGCCTTTTGACAGTTCTGGCAGTACCAACAGAGGCTGTACCTCAGAACTTTTACAAAGCAGGTCCCCTGGCTGACAAGTCCTGGGGCAAGGCCTCTTGGATCAGTAATAACTCAGGTATATCATAGGAACTATTTTAAGCTTTTACAAGCTCAAAATGGATAACATCCCAGTATTTCCTTTATGTTTGGGCCTTTTCCTCTTGAGTTTTAAGACCATGTCTTTTTGACCACATTTTAAGAAATGGTAGGAGGCTTCCCTGGTGGCTCAGATGGTAAAGAATCCGCCTGCAATGCAGGAAACCTGGGTTCAATCCCTGGGTGGGGAATATCCCCTGGAGAAGGGCATGGCAATCCATTCTAGTATTCTTGCCTGGAGAACCCCATGGACAGGCTACAGTCCATGGGGTTGCAAAGGGTCAGACATGACTAAGCAACTGATACTTTCACTTTCAGGGGAATGTAAAGTCTGATAACTCAAAGCACATTTTGTTGGAGGTGAAAGACTATGGTTTCTGATGTCTGTCCCAGCCTGTCACCAGGAGAGCAGTTTGGGCCTTTAAAAATAGTCTACCCCTGCAAGGGTTTGGTGACATGGGGTTCTGAGGCTGCCACAAGCCAATGGCATGTTTTTTTTTTTTTTTTTAATTTTCCAATTTATTGGGTTTTTTTTTTTTTTTTTTGCAAAAGAAATATAGGGACATAGTCTTGTAAATTTTTTTTTTTCTGTTCAAAGAGAATTTGTAATAAAAATTAAGTGGCCTTCATGCCTTCAACCGCCTCCCCAAAGACAACCACCACTACCAGTTTCATATTTAGGCTTCCAGAAATATCCTGTGCACATGTTGGAGAGAGTGTGTGTGTATAATCACCTTCCTTTTATACAAATGAGAATCCACTTTAGACAATTAATACAAACTGCTTTTTTTCACCTTTAAATATACAAGAGATTTAGATACATGGAGAAGGAAATGGCAACCCACTCCAGTGTTCTTGCCTGGAGAATCCCAGGGACAGGGGAGCCTGGTGGGCTGCCGTCTCGGGGGTCGCACAGAGTCGGACGTGACTGAAGCGACTTAGCAGCAGCGGCAGCGGCAGCAGCAGATCTCAGTTTTGTTTTTAGTAGTTTCATAACCTCTTACTGTACAGATATACCCAAATGTTTAACCTGGCCCCCTGGCGGCAGGTTACATTATGTAATGCTTGGCTTCTATTTATAACGCTGCAATGAAAATACTCATAGTGTACAACTTCAGGCATGTGTGTGGCAATTTCTGTTATTGTTTCCCTGTGTTACTTTCTCTAACCCTTTGTTTATCTCAGCACCTCTTCTAAGCTTTTTATGGGCTCTTCAGTGGCTCTGTATGCCTCTGTGTCCCCTCACACCCAGGCAGTGGCAAATAGAGACCATGACACCAAAGCCGCCAGCGTGGGAGCCAGGTGTCCGTGACTGACCCAGAGCTGCTCCCCACTGTGCTATTTCAGGCTTTCAGGACATGGGACTATGGCATCTCAGCATTGGAAGAGAGAGACCTTAGAGCTCAGCTTATTCAACTCCTGGTACCTGAATCCCCTCTAATACTAGCAATGGCATCCTTATTGAGAACATTCCCATAGGTCATTACAATATTGCCTCCAAGTGAGGGTCCAGTGTGGGAACACCTCTTGAGTTAGTCTTTTCAGCTCAGAAGCTCTGACTGCTGGCAACACCTCCCTCACCCTGTGCTGAAGATCTTTTAGAACATTTAAAATATAATGGCAGACAGCACATCCTATTTATATGTGAACCCAGGATCCACCTACTAGTCGACTAACACTGGACAAGTTACTGAGTCCTCTGTGCCTCAGCTTCCTTATTTGAGAAATGGGGATGATAACATTATAACCTCATAAAGCTGTTGTACAGGTTAGATGTTAATGCATGAAAATTTTTTTACTGGACAAGTTACTGAGTCCTCTGTGCCTCAGCTTCCTTATTTGAGAAATGGGGACCATAACATTATAACTAATAAAGCTGTTGTACAGGTTAGATGTTAATACATGAAAATTTTTTTACAGTGCCTGGCATAGAGAATGTACATTATATTTTATATGTAAACATATTGTTGTGTAATATTGTTACATATCATAATATACTATATAATTATATATCATAAATACTCAAATATACATCATATACATGCATACATACATATATTGTTATTATTATACTGTTCTTGCTACTGTAACTTAACAGGGACAAAACTCCTCAACAGAGAAAGAAGGCTTCAAGAATAAATCTTCCAGGGAAGAAAATGAATGATCTTTGCCTTGTATGATCCATGTGCTTTATATGGCATCTGATTTAGTCTTCACAACAATATATATGAGAGATATTGTCAACTCCTATTTTATGGAGGATGAAACTAGGGCTCATGTCATCGGACAAGCTCCTCAAGGATCACTGACATAGTACGTGGCAGAGGTGGCCTTATTTCAAAGGCATTAAACTGTGGTGACTTAAATTCCTACTGAGGCAGACATAACTGGGACCAGCTCTTTCCCTGAGGAGCAGCTGGTACCACTGTCTTTTGGTCTGAGAAAGGGTGTGGATGAGAGAATGCATGGGTGACTGAAGAGGAAGAGTCTTAGAGGAACCGGGCTCTAAGACGTGAGAGTGTGGGGCTGCTAAGGCCCCAGGTGGTGGAAAGAACATACCCGCCCCCCCCCCACCCGTTCCCCTTTATTCCCCTTCAGTGCATATTCTGGCTCCGCATTCAGATGCCTTCAACTTCAAGGTCCTTGGCCAGAGACCTCTCGCCCGCTGTGAGCTGCTTTCCCTCCTGGGACTGTGTGGCAGCAGGTCCCTGCATGTCCTCTACTCCCAGCAGTCTCCTGTGCTAGCTGAGCAACCTCTCCTGCCTTAAAACCTTTTCCTTGCACAATGGAATGACTTACTGGCTTCCTGCCAAGACCAAAATAGTCTGGGCTCTATCTGTTCTGAGCTCACAAAGGACTGGGAGCATCGCAGTAAAAGCTTCAGTGCTCTTGAATTTGGATGAGCCAACGCTCACCAAATACACTTGCTTTTTAAATCTTTTTTTGAAGTAAGCTGAGGTGAGGAGGGGAACATAATGCACAGATAGGAATGGAAAGCTTTGGGTTTTTAGTCTTGGTCATAAGCTTCAGGGGCTTTCCAGGTGGCTCAGTGATAAAAGAATCCACCTGACAATGCAGGAGATGTGGTTCGATCCCTGGGTTGGAAAGATTCCCCAGAGTAGGAAATTTCCAACATTCCTGCCTAGAAAATCCCATGGACAGAGGAGCCTGGCAGGCTGCAGTCCATGGAGTTGCAGAAAGTTGGACACGACTGAATGAGCATGCACACATAAGCTTCAGAAAATTACTATGCGTGGGGGTGATGACTCAGCTGGTAACCTGGTATGATAAGCAGCTTATTCACAGGATCTAAGCACCTAGGTTTCCCTGTAGCTACAATGGGAGACTTAGAACCCCATCAACTGGCCACCACGGCTTTACACCTTACCTCCACAATAGGATATTTCTTGGCCCAAGTGCTATTTGCTGGATCTGGAATTTCTTTGCTACACCACTGAGGTCTGAGGGCCAAAAGGAGAACAAATACCCTGCAGGTAAAGACAACATGGCATCTGGTTAAGTGTGCACACAGTGGCATGGGAACACAGGTTCTTAGGTGATTTCAGTGCAGGATTATGCAAATGAATAAAGTGTAAATACTGCAGGAGAAAGATGTTGCCTCACCTAAGGCTGGACTAGTTTTCTATGAAGTCTGGACAGATGATAAAGCTCGTGCCACAACCACTTAGGGTTTGCTAAATAAACTATGGAACTTTCCCTCAGTATGATGTTTAGCTATCACTGAGCAGCCAAGTACTCATTCAACAGACACTGACTGAATCCCTAATGCATGACCAGCACAGTGCCACATGCTGCGTGGATAAAACAGCAAATAAGAGGACATGGTCAATACCCTTGGGGAGATTACTATTTAGTAAATTAGAATGTTTATAAAGAGCTTGTAATGGGAAATAAACTGTTTTGCTAAAAGTAAATAAAGAGTAAAACAGGATACAAGTGGCATAAACAGCTTGGACATAACCAAGCTTAAAAAAAAAAATAAAGCCAAGAAAAAAATACCATATGGAAATATCCAACAGTAGTTGTATTTGGTGATCAGAAGGTCTTTTATTTCTTTCCACATCTCTGGGTTTTTGAAGATACTTTAAGATGAGTTTATGATGTGGAAGAAAAAAAATCCAAAAAGTGTTTCTTGCATGCACATGACTTAAATATTTTACCTTTTTTTTTTAAATTCAAGAGCAATATGAAGCAGTTTTAAAGATGTGGCTTTAATAAACTTTGTTTAATAAGAAAAGTGAGCTGCTGCGATGTATTTAGCCCTTTGAAATGAGATGAGGCCATGTGAGTAGGTTTTTTTCCCCCCAAAGAAATGTGAGCAAAGGTTCCTGTGACCTAGTATAGATCATGCAGATGAGGAAAGTACCCAAAGGATTGTGGGCTAATAAAATGGAAGACAACTGGATCCCTAAGTGGCTGTGTGGAGCAGAGCTGATGACCAGATGACACACCTTAGAATTATATGGGAGAAAAATAAGCTATTTTATTAAAGCCACTATATTTGGAGGTTCTTTTATTTATTTATTTTTTAACAGCAGATGCCTCCACCCTAACTGATACTATTTCCCTCAGGAGGATGCATGAGATTCTAGTTGACTCTTTGAGTTCAACTTTTTCAAAGTCTACCTAAAAAGAGCTCTGCTTTGAAATATGTATCACATATGAGAGAGCTTTAATAAATGGAAAGCCTTTCAAACAAGTTCAATGGCCAGTAGAAAATGACTTTTCTACTGTAGTTTTACTTTGACCTCTTCTCCTACTTTACACAACATCTGAAGAAAACTATTGAATAACTAATTCATTAAAAAATTCTCCATACCAAGTGGTACATGTTTAAAGAAATTTTAGAAACTATAGTTAAACAGAACTAAGATCACCTATGATTCTATCCCCGTTATAACCACCATTAATGTTTTAGTGTATATCCTTGGGGAGGAGTATATTAACTGCCATCCAGTACACGTTTTCCCCTCTTTCTTGGAAGGGGACCCTGATTTACTGGGACAACAAGGAGCCCAGCTAAAAGGTCACAGTTTTAAGCATCTCTTGCCTCATCAACTTCTGGCCAATGAGATGTAACAAAAAGTGTCACGTGTGACTTCTTCGCATGAAGACTCCTGAAGAGGTAGGTACGGGCACTTCCTTCTCCCTGGAGCTGTAGAATGCAGGTCCGACGGCCACAGTCCCTGCAGCCACTGGGCCCTGAGGTGAACTTCATGAGGGCCTCATGAGGGCCATGAGGAGAGAAGCCAAGGTCGGGACAGTGCAGCAGAGAAAGGAGCCTAGGTCCCTGATGACCAGGGAGCTCCTACACCAGTCGTTACCTGAGTTTACTTCCTTTACCTGAGTGAGAAGCTTAGCTCATCTGTCATACTATTTTGGCTTTTTAAGTTATATACAACCAAATCTAATGCTCACTAATACATCTCACATGTCTGTGTGCATGTGTATATGCACTATTTTTTTTAAATGAAAGTACATTTTGTTTTACAACCTGCTTTTTAAAATGCCATATAGCAAATATTCATATGATTCATACTTTTCTTCTACATCTTTAATGAATGCATAGTATGCTATACGGCATAAAATATATTGTGATTTATTTATCCAATTCCATGTTGTCAGGCATTTAGTTTGCTTCCAATTGTTCTCCTTTTATGAATAATACTTCAGTGAACCTGTTTGCCACTAAATATCTGTATATACCTATGATATACTCAGAATAAATTTCTAGTTAGAATTGTTAGGGGAAAGGTTTAATATTTTAAAAAGTTAAACATATACTGTCACTCTAAAAAGCTGAATATACTTAGTCTGCTACCAGCAATGTATGAGAAAACCATTTTTTTTGACCCATAGCAGCACCAGCTATTATATGAAAAAAACAAACAAACAACTTTTACCAAAGTTGGCAGGTGTAATGAACTTACTTTTGTCGGAAGCAACGCATTGAGAGAACGCCCACCATGATGACAGCCATGCAGATACTTGGTGCCACAAATGTGCTCCAATTGGCTTTGCCTGCAGCAAAAAGTGGAGAAGGCAATGGCAACCCACTCCAGTGTTCTTGCCTGGAGAGTCCCAGGGATGGGGGAGCCTGTTGGGCTGCCGTCTATGGGGTCGCACAGAGTTGGACATGACTGAAGTGACTTAGCAGCAGCAGCAAAAAGTGAGCAAACCCTGTGACTGAGTTTAGAATGCGTTTAGAAATGTCCTCAGTGAACATTTCTAAATACTGACTGTGGGATCTCCCCAGTGGTCCAGTGGCTCGGAGATTCCGTGCTTCCAATGCAGGGGGCCCAGGTTCGATCACTCTTCAGGGTACTAGATCCCACATGCTGCAACTAAGAGTTCACATGCCACAACTAAAGATCTTGCATGCTGTCATTAGGACCCAGCATAACTAAGTAAATGAGTAAATAAGTAAATACTGACAGTTGTGTGAACTCCCTGGGCTTTACAGCTCCTGCATAGCTGGACTCAGGAACAAGGCTGACTCACTTTTGCCCATTCAGTTAGGGAGAAAGGGCACAAAGGGGCCAATTCTATGGTTCTAACAGAGGAGCTCCAATCCTACAAGGGCTCCTTCCTCTACTAGGGGCAGAGGGAAAGGGAGTGTGGTATACAAAGCACTGGCTGTGACCTGGAAGCCCTGGAGTCTGGTCCTGGCCCTGCCACTGGCTGATGTGTGGACCTCAGATAATTGATCTATAAATGGTGAGTGATAAAATCTACCTTACAGGTTGTTGTGAACATTAGAGATGATGTATTTAAAGCACAGAGCCATTTATCTGAACATAGAAGGCCTCAAGAAATGGTAGCTATTAATTTTACCAAGCCACTGAATAAGCCTTCTAACTTGGGTCTTTGAAATTGTTCTGATTCCTTCCTCTAAACAATATTTCACTATGTATTGGGATTTTCTATTAATTCATGCAACATTTATTCAGTATAAACCAAGTAACAGGACAGGTTAAATGCTGGAATACACAGATGAATAGGCCATGGGCTTTGCAAGAAGTCATGAAGATAGTCCAGATGACAGATGTATAAACATGTAAACAGTAAACCATGATGCCATGGGATACATGTAAACACAGCATATATGAGGCCCTGTTGCAGAAAACAAAATGGGAAACGGTTTCATGAGCAGCTCAGGAAGGTTTCCCCAAGGGCAGGATGTCAGAAGTTTAGAGCTGGATGCCTAGAAGTCAGCTATGCGGACAAGCTAGGGAAGTGCAGACAGACTAGCAGACTAGGCATGGAAGGAGGAAGCAGAGAGTGCTTCAGCAACCACAGATAGTCTGGTTTTGCTTTCTAGTACAAATGATGAGTTCGTGGCAGAGGATGGAGCTCGACAGGTGAACGGGACCAGGTCATGCAGCGACTGGTAACAAAGCAGTTTGAATTCTAGCTTGAAAGCCCTTGGGAAACATGGATGGGTTGCCACAGGAGGTAGAATGTCAGCAACAGGGATCTTGTAGAAAGATTCTTCTTCTGAGAGAGTGAAGAACAGGTTAGGGGTGGGGAGGGTGTGCAGGGGGCACTGGCGGCCAGAGACCTGCTACTCCCGTGAGAAGGGTTGTTCCCAGGGCTGAACAGGGGAATTAATGCTGGCAGCCTTGTTACCACCCCACACAACTGGCACAGCCTGGCATTTCTTTAGCATCTGCTTTGCTTTCTGGGCAGATGGGACAAGTCTGGAGTACCAGAAGCAGAAAGATGCTGAGTCCTTAATCCAATTAACTGCTCACAAGTTGCCTTTCATGGGAGTGCTGGGAGATGAGTTGTCAGTTTTCCCAGTGGAGAAGTATCTAGCATAGGGTCCTGAATGATTAACTTGGTAGTCCTTGTCACAAACAAGAATAGCTTGTTTTATGCTTGGAGCAGATGTAAAAGGCACTGCCACAGAGAACAGTGTAACTTAGCTGCTAGGAGAGAAACCCATGTTAGCTGGGCCACTTCGTCACATATTCAAATTTAACTTAAACTCAAATCTGAGTCTGATTTGTAGTTCTGGCACTTGCCACCTCTATGACCCTGGGTCATCGCTCTGTACCTCATACCTATGAAAAGATGCCCTAGGCCCTCATTCCTGCATTCATTTCCTATGGAGTGCCTGGCAGTGTGCCTGCTATAGGCATGTGACACAGCTGCAGTCAGGATCAAATGAGTGAAAGTATGTGTTACATGGGTTGGATCGTGTCCTCCCACCCTGAAATTCATATGTGGAAGTTTTAACTTCCAATTCCTCAATAAGTGACCTTATTTGGAAATAGGGTCATTGCAAAGGCTATTAGTTAAGATAAGGTCGGACTGGAGTAGTTTAGTTCAATTCAGTTCAGTTGCTCAGTTGTGTCCAGCTCTTTGTGACCCCGTGGACTGCAGCACGCCAGGCCTCCCTGTCCATCACCAACTCCCAGAATTTATTCAAACTCATGTCCATTGAATCGGTGATTCCATCCAACCATCTCATCCTCTGTCATCCCCTTCTCCTGCCCTCAAGCTTTCATCAAGGTCTTTTCAGATGAGTCAGTTCTTCACATCAGGTGGCCAAAGTGTTGGCGTTTCAGCTCAGCATCAGTCCTTCCAATGAATATTCAGGACTGATTTCCTTTAGGATGGGCTGATTGGATCTCCTTGCAGTCCAAGGGACTCTCAAGAGTCTTCTCCAACACCACAGTTTAAAAGAATCAATTCTTTGTCATTCAGCTTTCTTTATAGTCCAACTCTCACATCCATACATGACTATTGGAAAAACCACAGCCTTGACTAGACAGACATTTGTTGGCAAAATAATGTCTCTGCTTTTTAATATGCTGTCTAGGTTGGTCATAACTTTTCTTCCAAGGAGTAAGTGTCTTTTAATTTAATGGCTGCAGTCACCATCTGCAGTGATTTTGGAGCCCACCAAAATAAAGTCTGTCACTGTTTCCACTGCTTCCCCATCTATTTGCCATGAAGTGATAGGACCAGATGCCATGATCTTAGTTTTCTGAATGCTGAGCTTTAAGCCAACTTTTTCACTCTCTTCTTCACTCACTCACTTCACTTCACTTTCATCAAGAGGCTCTTTAGTTCTTCTTTCCTTTCTGCCATAAGGGTGGTGTCATCTGCATATCTGAGGTTATTGATATTTCTCCTGGCAATCTTGATTCCAGCTTGTGCTTCATCCAGCCCAGCATTTCTCCTTATATACTCTGCATTTAAGTTAAATAAACAGGGTGACAATATACGGCCTTGATGTGCTCCTTTCCTTATTTGGAACTAGACGAAAATGATCTTCACGACCCAGATAATCATGATGGTATGATCACTCACCTAGAGCCAGACATCCTATGTGAAGTCAAGTAGGAAGCATCACTACGAACAAAGCTAGTGGAGGTGATGGAATTCCGGTTAAGCTATTTCAAATCCTAAAAGATGATGCTGTGAAAGTGCTGCACTCAATATGCTGGCAAATTTGGAAAACTCAGCAGTGGCCACAGGACTGGAAAAGGATTCATTCCAATCCCAAAGAAAGGCAAAGCCAAAGAATGTGCAAACTACTGCACAGTTGCACTCATCTCATATGCTAGTAAAGTAATGCTCAAAATTCTCCAAGCCAGGCTTCAACAGTACATGAACCATAACTTCCAGATGTTCAAGCTGGTTTTAGAAAAGGCAGAGGAACCAGGAGCCAGAGATTGGCCCCAGATGTGAGATGAGAGCTGTGGGACAGATTCTCTCACAGCTCTCAAAATAAGCCAACTCTGCTGACACCTTGTTCTCAGACTTGCAGCCTCCTGAACTGTGAGGAAATTAATCTCTGTTGTTTAAGCTACTTGGTTATTGTGCAAAGTTTCCCACACACAAAATACAGTTGCAAAGTGCTTAACACAGTGCCTTGAGCATGATAACTATCTGATATGCAAACGTTGTTAAAAAAGTAAGATCATGGCATCCAGTCCCATGACTTCATGGCAAACAGAAGGGGGAAAAGTGGAGGCAGTGACAGATTTTATTTTCTTGGGCTCCAAATCACTGTGGATGGTGACCTCACCCATGGAATTAAAAGATGCTTGCTCCTTGGAAGAAAAGCTATGACAAACCTAGACAGCATATTAAAAAGCAGAGATACCACTTTGCTGACAAAGGTCCATATTGTCAAAGCTATGGTTTTTCCAGTCATGTATGGATGTGAGAGTTGTACCATAAAGATGGCTGCCAAAGAATTGATGGTTCTGAACTGTGGTGTTGGAGAAGACTCTGGAGAGTCCCTCGGACTGCAAGGAAATAAAAGCAGTCAATTCTAAAGGAAATCAACCCTGAATATTCATTGGAAGGACTGATGCTGAAGCCGAAGCTTCAACACTTTGCTGATGCAAAGAGCCTACTCATTGGAAAAGACCCCAATGCTGGGAAAGATTGAGGGCAGGAGGAGAAAAGGGCAACAGAGGATGAGATGGTTGGATAGCATCATGGATTCAATAGAAATGAGTTTGAGCAAACTCAGGGAGATAGTGAAGGACAGGGAAGCCTGGGGTGCTGCAGTTCAAGGAGTTGCAAAGAGTTGGACAATAGGCAAGAGCTGTATCCTTGTTGGGATTATGCTCATCTTTCATTGAACAGATAATCAGAGGACAAGTACTATGTGCTGGGTGGTGTTCCAGACCTTGATAATAAGTGATAGACACTAGTTCCTGCCTGTTGGATTCAGAGTTTTGAATAGGGGTCAAGCGTAGCGCATTATGAAGAAAATACGGATGTGCATTTAGGAAGACTTTCTGGAGGAGGCAACATTTTTGCTAAGTTTTGAAAACTGAGTAGAGACTGTCTCCAAGCAGATAATGAAATGGTAGGGCACTCTGCTTAGAGGACATGGCAAACACAAGGGTGTAGCGGCAAGCAAATAATTAATAAACTAAAGAAAGTCTGATAATCTCCTTATCACATAATGGGGGTATACTCCTATGGAGGAATCCAGTGGACTGGCCCTCTGTAAGGGTGGTTCTTACCTTGCAGACAAAATTCTCTTTCATTTCCTTGGGGGCTTTCACCAGCAGCTGTCAGAGCTGTCATCCACAGAACATATGTCACTCTGGGCTGCAGGCTGTCTATGGGATGTGAATTTGGGGAGATCCTATAGGGAATTTCTGAAAGGAATATAAAGGAGGAAAGGCATGCATTAAAGGAGATACTTGAATGTGGGCTTTTATTCGTATTTATTTGTTAGTGCTTTATTTAAATTGAAAAAGAAAAGCACATTGCTATTTTAAAATAGTCCTAATTCATTGGTACTTAATACTTTAAAAGACCCTAGACACTATCATTTATGAAGGCCCCATGTCACAGTATATTAAAAGAATATACTGTGTATATTAAAAAGAATATATACAGTATATTAAAATTTTTTTCTGTGATAAAAATATTTTCAAAGAATGTGTTTTATTTTGCTTTTGAAATTATTTAGCTGTAGTAATTCCTTTTATTTCCTATAATTAAGAAGAGATGGCAAGAATACACAGAAGAACTGTACAAAAAAGAGCTTCATGACCCAGATAATCATGATGGTGTGATCACTGACCTAGAGCCAGACATCCTGGAATGTGAAGTCAAGTGGGCCTTAGAAAGCATCACTATGAACAAAGCTAGTGGAGGTGACAGAATTCCAGTTGAGCTATTCCAAATCCTGAAAGATGATGCTGTGAAAGTGCTGCACTCAATATGCCAGCAAATATGGAAAACTCAGCAGTGGCCACAGGACTGGAAAAGGTCAGTTTTCATTCCAATCCCAAGGAAAGGCAACGCCAAAGAATGCTCAAACTATTGCACAATTGCACTCATCTCACACGCTAGTAAAGTAATGCTCAAAATTCTCCAAGCCAGGCTTCAGCAATATGTGAACCGTGAACTTCCTGATGTGCAAGCTGGTTTTAGAAAAGGCAGAGGAACCAGAGATCAAACTGCCAACATCTGCTGGATCATGGAAAAAGCAAGAGAGTTCCAGAAAAACATCTATTTCTGCTTTATTGACTCTGCCAAAGCCTTTGACTGTGTGGATCACAATAAACTGTGGAAAATTCTGAAAGAGATGGGAATACCAGACCACCTGATCTGCCTCTTGAGAAATTTGTATGCAGGTCAGGAAGCAACAGTTAGAACTGGACATAGAACAACAGACTGCTTCCAAATAGGAAAAGGAGTACGTCAAGGCTGTATATTGTCACCCTGTTTATTTAACTTCTATGCAGAGTACATCATGAGAAACGCTGGGCTGGAAGAAACACAAGCTGGAATCAAGATTGCCGGGAGAAATATCAATAACTTCAGATATGCAGATGACACCACCCTTATGGCAGAAAGTAAAGACAAACTCAAAAGCCTCTTGATGAAAGTGAAAGTGGAGAGTGAAAAAGTTGGCTTAAAGCTCAACATTCAGAAAACGAAGATCATGGCATCTGGTCCCATCACTTCATGGGAAATAGATGGGTAAACAGTGGAAACAATGTCAGACTTTATTTTTCTGGGCTCCAAAATCACTGCAGATGGTGACTGCAGCCATGAAATTAAAAGACACTTACTCCTTGGAAGGAAAGTTATGACCAACCTAGATAGCATATTCAAAAGCAGAGACATTACTTTGTCAACAAAGGTTCATCTAGTCAAGGCTATGGTTTTTCCTGTGGTCATGTATGGATGTGAGAGTTGGACTGTGAAGAAGGTTGAGCGCCAAAGAATTGATGTGTTTGAACTGTGGTGTTGGAGAAGACTCTTGAGAGTCCCTTGGACTGCAAAGAGATCCAACCAGTCCCTTCTGAAGGAGATCAGCCCTGGGATTTCTTTGGAAGGAATGATGCTGAAGCTGAAACTCCAGTACTTTGGCCACCTCGTGCGAAGAGTTGACTCATTGGAAAAGACTCTGATGCTGGGAGGGATTGGGGGCAGGAGGAGAAGGGGACGACAGAGGATGAGATGGCTGGATGGCATCGCTGACTCGATGGACATGAGTCTGAGTGAACTCCGGGAGTTGGTGATGGACAGGGAGGCCTGGTGTGCTGCGATTCATGGGGTTGCAAAGAGTTGGACACGACTGAGCGACTGATCTGATCTGATAATGTTTCTGACATTTATCAGGTATATTTGAGAACTCCTGGGGAGGAAATTAAATGTACAAATTGTTTTCAATAGAATTTTCAAGAAATTCTATTTCCTAGAAATTTGTGCATTTATCAATTAATGAAATAGACATTTAAGTTACATTTATTAATTCTGATTTCCTTTTTTTTTTTTTTTGATAAGTTCTGGGTATTGGTCTTGGTGGATTTAATCTTTGATCTGCTTCAATTTGACATAAAATCTAAAAAATGAGAGCAATAGTACTTAGATTTATTTTGGTAGTTTAAGCCTAGATTGTCAGTTCTTTATACTTTCAACACCCCTGCAGGTTCTCAGCAGGGAAGATTTGGTTTTTGAGCAATGTGTTGATGCTGTTTTTCTCCTCCAAGAAACATGAATGTCGGTAGCATTTAGTAAACAGGCAGTCTCCTCCTCCAGGGATCTGCCGGGTGTGAGTTTCAGAGTGAGCTCTCAAAAACTGAGGGGAACTGTAAAATTAAGGCTGGAGCTTCTACAGGTGTAGTTTACTTGCTCAGCAGACTTGTCCATGTGCTGGTGATCAAAGTGGAAACCAGAACTCAGCACTGTGTGCCTCAACATCATTTATGGGCTTACAAATCCCAGGGTGGGGCTTCCCAGGTGGTACAGTGGTAAAGAATCAGCCTGCGAATGCAGGAGATGCCAGTTTGATCCCTGGGTCGGGAAGATCCCCTGGAGAAGGAAATGGCAACCCACTCCAGTATTCTTGCCTAGAAAATTCCATGGACAAAGGAGCCTGGTGGGCTACAGTCCACGTGGCCACAAAGACTGAGTGACTGAGCACACACAAATCCTAGGGCAAGTTAGATTTTCCCCCTGCTTGCTGAATTTACTTCAACAGTCAGACATATTTATTATGTATACAAGACACTAAGACACAGAGTATGCCTCAACGAGTTCACCGTCTATTACTATTAGGGATAACAGACCCCATGACACTCCCACACCCCTGCTTACTATGGGTGACCAGCAAGATGGAGCCCTGTATTATTGCGTTCACTCTGCCCAAAGGAGCTAAGGCCTCAGCAGATCATTTAACAGCTGTGACTATCAGAGCAATTCCTATATTTTCCATCCTTTTGAGAAAAAGTACCACATGGAAAATTCCTAACCCTACTTCAACCTGATGAAATTGCTTGCACAGACTTCAGCTATATGATTAAACTAAATTGTATCTCATTCCCAAGGCAGGGGACTAAAAAAATAATTTGAGAGAGACTTTCTGCTCATCTTGCTGCAGCAAAGCATGCATGGTGAGCATCAGGGAGTCAAATGAGACATTGGAACACAAGGGAAGGTGTTTGAATAGTTTTCTGGGCCAAAAATGTTTACATACACACACACACACACACACACACACACGTGCATATATTGTATATATTTGAAGAATAAAAACAGAAGTTATGGGAGGAGCAGGGAGGAGAGTGATGGTGTCAGCAATCTGGTTGGCAAATAGGTTGAGTTGAGTAATGAGAGAAAGAAGTCATGCAGGAAATACTGGTTCTGCTGCCTCATCTGGGCTGTGACCTGGCAGAGATAAAGGAGGCCATTCAGTCCTTAGGTCTGAAACTTTAGGCTGATGGTGGTTAAATGAGAAAGGCACCAGTTTAGAGGCTAATGGTTGCCAGTTATCTGAAATGTGGCCAGTAAGAAGGTCAAGTGGTACCAGGCAAAACTGTTGTTGTTTAGTCACTAAGTTCTGTCGGACTCTTTTGTGACCCTGTGGAATGTAGCCCACTCAGATCCTTTGTCCACGGGATTCTCCAGGCAAGAATACTGGAATGGGTTGCCATTTCCTTCTCCAGGGGGATCCCCAACCCAGGGATTGAACCCAAGTCTCCTGCATTGGCAGGCAGATTCTTTACCACAGAGCCACAAGGGAAGCACACCAGGCAAAACAGTTGCATGGTTACTAGAAATTAGCTTTGATCTAATCATCTGCATTGATTTAACAAAGTGCAAGGCAGTATTCACCCATTTGTTACTCAAAAAATACTGTTCTTATTAAACACCTACTGGATGCCTGGCTGTACTGCAAGTAAGGGGGAAACAATGATGAACTAATAATCATGGCTTCTGTCTTCATGTTGGCAAAAACAGCCAAGTAATAATAAGTAGAGGGTGTGTGCCTGTAGAGCAGTGCGCATGGCAGTACCCACACGCTTCCAGAGGAGTGGCAGTGTGCTGGAACTGCCTGGGGAAGCCCCGCCCCAGCGCTACGCCTCTCTCCCAACCAGTCCAGGCCGGGTGAAGTGCTCTTACTGAACCCTGCTTGTGCTGTCAGGGGCCAGGCCAGAAGACACCTACGACAAGGGTCCTTCCTCCTGGGAACTCCATGCTCCTTTTGCTGTTGTCAAGCCTTTCTGGTTTCTTTCTCTCTCCTCCCCAACCTACTGCCTCCTACCACTCTCTGGAAACTGCACCTGTGGATTCGCCAACAATTTCTGGTTGCCAAATGCAACAGGCAGTTGTCAGTCCTTGATTAAAGAATTTACATCACTTGTGTGTAGTTTTCCATCACCCTGGGTAGACTGTGAGCTCTCTGAAGATAGGGAACAGGTCTTATTCATCTGTAAGTGCTAAGAGGGAAACTATCTAAACTGGTACAAAATAGGGTTTGAATCTGCACCTTCTTCCTTTTAAACTTATTTTAAAATACCATTACACAGACTTCAGATTCATCAGATTTTTTGCAAATAAGGTAGGTAATTTCTTCAACATCTACAAGAACAGATTTTAGAACTATCTAACCATGTTGATCTGTTATAAATAGACATCTCAGTTTAAATTCTATAAAAATTAACATTTAAGAGGGAGCAAATGTCACATGAAGCATTCCAAATGGCCCAGGATTGCATCAATTGATGAAGCACCACTGGGGGCACATTTCAGAACTGACTAACCCTGACAGTGGGGAGCAGCTACATTCAGTGATATGCTGCATTTAAAAACTGTAGATTATTAAGCAGATTGTTGTAAGGTCTCATAGTGGAACACTACAGAACTGTTAAAAAGAAGAATGAGACAAGTCCACATGGACTGATGTGGAAAGATCTCACTATGGATTGATGTTTTTTGTTGTTTAGTTGCTGCTGCTGCTAAGTCAATTCAGTCGTGTCCGACTCTGTGCGACCCCATAGACAGCAGCCCACCAGGCTCCCCATCCCTGGGATTCTCCAGGCAAGAACACTGGAGTGGGTTGCCAGTTCCTGCTCCAATGCATGAAAGTGAAAAGTGAAAGTGAAGTCGCTCAGTCGTGTCTTAGTGACCCCATGGACTGCAGCCTACCAGGCTCCTCCTTCCATGGGATTTTCCAGGCAAGAGCACTGGAGTGGGGTGCCATTGCCTTCTCCAGTTTAGTTGCTAGTGAGAGGCAAAGTAAGGTACAGATCAGAATACAGATGGTTATCCCAAATGTATGCTGGTATACGCATTGCATTTTCTTCTGGAAGAACACATGAAGAACTACTAACAGCCTAAGTATAGAGGAAAGGATAATTCCCACTTTATATCTTTCTGAACTATTTGAATGGTTTTACCATATATAAGTATTACTTATATAATAAAAAATAATTAGCTTTAAAAGTCATAACTTTTAGAAAAGCAATACTGCAGATCTAAGGTCAAGAGAGAGGACCAGTTCCTCAAGTTTGCCAGGTAAAAACCATTCTGCAGGCAGCACTCTGGCACCTATATGGCAGGTCGGCTTTGTTACATTCTTCTGGAACCCAATAATTCTTACTAAGGAATAAAATGGTTGCTTCTTTATGATACGTGCTCCTGAAAGAACTCTGGCTGCCTATAAATACGAAAGGGAGGTTCAAGCCAGGAAAAATAAAACAAAACTGCATAAATCAAAGATTAAAACATTAAATCTGGCAAGTGATTTGGAGCTGCTCAGTGAATGAGTGATGAAATCACTTGAGATAATACTCTAGCCAGAATTTAATTGCTTTAGTATTATTGCATAATTATGGGTCATAAGGAGTTACTTAAATTGTATTTTATTCATTTAAGGAGAAAATAACATGCTATGATGGTATTTGCAAGTGTGGGGATTCAAAGGTTTTCCAAACGCATTCCCCACAAACCTCAAGGGTCTATATAATGATATCCAAGTGCCTTTATTGCTTTTTGAAATGCTGTCCCCATATAAGTGAGCTCCTTAAGAGCCTCATTCATTAACTTTATTTCTTCCATTGCTTGGCATGTAACACATATTCAGTAACTGTGAGTGTGTGTGTGTTTAGATGTCTTTTACTTTTCTTCATTCAATTAACTTTACACATATTTATTGAGCACCTACTAAGTCCTAGGTACAGTGCCAGCACTTGCACAGCTTGTGTTTTCCCAACACCTAAACAAGAAAGGCCCTGTTGCCTTTGTCTCTCACACATACCACAAAGCTGAGGCTGGGAGTTGGAGTCCCGTTCCTTCCAATATATCCTGTAGTGGAGGATGCAGCCCATTTGCTCCCGGGCTGGAATTTCATCCCATGAAATTAAAACGCTCCCCTTTTCCTCTGAGATGGCATTAATGTGGGGGCCACTCAGTGGTGCTGTGAAGTAGAACATAGGAGGCTTTTGTCACCCTCCAAATCCAAACCATTAAACTAGAGCACAATTGGACGAAAGAGCCCAAGACTCACCTTTGTGCTGGGAGTTACCCCGGGTGGAGTTGCATCCTCCCTGGTCCCCTGCAAGTGCATGCACGCGGATTTCATAACAGATGTAGGGTTTTATGTTTTCTGCAAGACATAAAGACAGAGGCTATTCCAGTTCAAACAAGGGTTTAAACAAAACCACACAGACAGCTTCTGAAACAAAACTCACTTTTAAGGAAAACCTTTGACTTCTACAAATAAATTATTTGCTGTTTACAGCAAGGTAAGGGTGATGTTTTGTAGGCACAGCACTTGAATGGCTCTTCTGATTCCCCAGATACTTATCATGATCTGACAGGGCAGTGTAGGTGACACATTCTGGTGTGACTAATCAGGGTGCCGCTCAGTGTAATCTACCCCTTTGCCCCGCCCTGCCAGCCCCCAGTCCCCCCGCCATGTTCCACTCAGATCTCAGTTGCCTCACAGCTTGGAAGACTGGGAAGATACCTGGGGATGCTAATACTCCTTCCTATCTTTTAAAGTGCTACACTTTGCAGTTTTCTGTCAGCCATAAGGTTTATTGGCACTCTCCCCTGCCCAAACTCCTTATTTCCATGAATCTCAAATGTCAATTTCCTGTAAAGAAAAGGCCCCTGTCATAGATACTGCCCGTGACTTATCTTTAAACTCCCAATGAAAATTTAAAGGAAAAAGATTACTTCTGTTAGGTAACTAACTGTAGTCTCACATGGGCAGAGGAAGGACTCTTTCCCACATTGTTCAATGCCCTGCCATAGGTAGGTCGGGTCCCCTACACTGACAGTTGATTAGGGTTTCACATTTTCTTTTTGGGAAGAGGAATTTTATATCACAGAATAATTTACTACATTGTGTGTTTTCTATAAAAATCCATTATCCCTTAAATATTCCAGCAAGTAGGCAGTACATAAAGCCCAAATGTGCAACTACTACTGTCCATGAGGAGATAAAAACTCATGCCATGGGCAAGTTCCAAATCGTATTCATGAGTCAAGTGAAGTAGAACAAGGCTGCAATCAGCTTAGCCCTGTCATCTAAAGATGCTTTGTGGGTGGCATCCAGACCCAGAAATCCAAAGGGCAACATGGAATATGGAATTGCTTCATTTGGGAGGGGCTGGTGCCTGGCAGCTCTGTTGCTAGCTCTGGAAGGGACCTATCAACCACAGTGCCAGGTGGGAGTTCCAGATGAGCACATTAGGCAAACGGTTTCGTTGCATTTTGCCATGCAAGGTGTGAGTTCAGGGCAGAGGCCTTGGGAACTGCTGCATCAGAAACTTTGGGCTTCTTGTGAATAGCCTGCCCCTAGTGGAGGAGGGCAGGCTTCGCTTGTGGCTCCGATGGTAAAGAGTCTACCTGCAATGCAGGAGACTGGGGTTCAGTCCTGGGTTGGGAAGATCCCGTGGAGGTGGTCATGGCAATCCATTCCAGTATTCTTGCCTGGAGAATCCCATTGACAGAGCAGCCTAGTGGGCTATAGTCCAGGGGGTCACAAAGAGTCCGACACAACTGAGTGACTAACTTGTGGAGGAGGGAAGAAAATGTGGCTCCATAACTTAGCTGACTCTTTTTTATGAAGAGTAGAGCCCGAGCAAGCTTGTTCCCCAATTCTGACCTTAAGAACTCCTCCTGTTTTCCTGGCTAATTCTTACTTGTGTGTATATGTGTGCTCAGTCAGTCATGTCTGACTCTGCAACCCCATGGACTGCAGACTGGAGGCTCCTCTGTCCATGGAATTTTCCAGTCAAGAATATTGGAGTGGGTTGCCATTGCCTACTCCAGGGGATCTTCCCGGCTCAGGGATCAAACCTGCCTCTCTTGGGTCTCCGGCACGAACACACCCTAATCACTGTCTGCTCCCCACCTCAGAAATTCCTTAGCCTTTGCTGCTGGTGGATGAAGCCCATACTCTTAACATTTTCATTTCTTTTTAGAGTCTGGCCCTGAGTTCCAGGCTTATTTCTGAAGACTCCCATGCATGCACACACACCTGGCACTCCTAGGCAAAGGTTCTGTCTCCCTATTCATAAACTGTCTCTCAAGTGGTTTTCACAGAAAGCTAATTTCACCTGTTAAATCTGGGAGAAGGCAAACACTAAATGATCAGCAATGAGAGGCAATCATAGAGGAAGTATGATGGGAGCATACAGAAGATGAGCCCCAATAGGTAGGCATGAGGGAAGGTTTTCTAGACACCATGATGTCTACGTTATCTGTAAAAGGAGTGGTTATATAATAAGGTCAGAACTGTTTTCACCTAGACAAGACAGGACTGACAGTCTCTAGCCTAGACCCCACCAACTTATAATCCAGGAGTTGAACTTCACTGTAGCCCATTCCAAAGCACCCAACTCTGCCCCAGCTAGATGCTGGGAAAAAACTGGTAAGGATCTTATGGCAATGAGTTATCTTACTGACTGGAGAGGGTAACTTTGAATTCATGATAAGTATGAATTAGGTAAGTTTTAAGTGTTTATTTCTAAAAGTGAAGTGAAAGTGAAGTCACTCAGTCGTGTTCGACTCTTAGCGACTGTTACGTCAAAACAAACTCACAGTTAATCAAGTGTTTTCAGGTAGGAGAATGACTTGAATTAATAGTTAATCTCATCCAGTATGATTGCTTTTATTCAAATGAATATGTCTGAAGTGCTTAAGAACATTTTAGTTTCTTAAGTATGGAAAAAATTCTCTCTTGTCATTTATTTTAGGCACTGTGTATAGAATTAATAGAATTTCTTAAAAGAAAGATCTGTAGGGACTGTATAGTTCAAACTATCCCAAAGGGGTAAATCCTAATATAATAAGTGTTTATAATTACATAGCAGTTTAGAGTTCAGTATCTACTGTTTCGTCTGATTTGATGGACATAACAGTCATAAAGGGCTTCCCAGTTAGCTCAGTGGTAAAGAATACGCCTGCCAGCGCAGGAGATCCAGGAGACGCAGGTTGGATCCCTGGGCCGGGAAGATCCCCTGGAGGAGGAAAGGGCAACACACTGCAGTATTCTTGCTGGGGGAATCCCGTGGACAGAGGAGCCTGGCAGGAGTCCACAGGGTCACAGAGTCAGACATGACTGAGCACGCACACACACACACACACACACCACACCCTTAAAGGAACACTGATTCCACCTCAGCAACTCTAGGGACAGAGAATGCACTGCCTTGAGTGGCAACAACTGTCCTATTAGAGACCATCAACTGTAAGGGAAGTACTTTCTCAAAATTGAGCTGACATCTGTCTTCTTACAATTTTTATGCAGAGGGCCTTCATTCTGCTCTCCAGACAACAAAGGACACATACCCTTTCTTACATACATATCGAAGCCAGCAAGAGTCATCAACCACCTCCCACCCCAATCTAGAACACTCTCCTACACACTAAATGCTTTCCCCATTAAAAGTTCCAGACCCTAAAGGCTTGCTCACCTTCCTCTGATGCTCACGGGGGTATCCAGGCAGCATTCTCTTTAAGTACCGTGATTAAAACTGAACACAACCCACTAGAAGTCTGAGTAGCCAGACTCTAAAAGAGGCACACAGTTAAGGACTGGGTCATGTATCATGCACCATGCTCTGTTTTTTTCATCTGTGAAAATCTTGCCTCCTTAAGCAGGATGTGTATATCCTCCTGGACAGGTATAATGGTTGTCATGGTGTAATGAAAATATTATGGGATTTAGAGCTTCAAAACCTATAAAATCTTAGCTCCATCACATATAATAATAATACTGATAGCTAGATTATTGAGCACTTAAAATGTGTTAGGTATTGTTAAAAATGTTTTCTCCTTCAATTAGTCTTCACAATAACCCAGTGAGGTAGGCAATATTACCCCCATTTTCCAGATAAGGAAACTGAGGCACAGAGAAGTTAATTTGCCCTGGATCATACACTTTGATAAGTGACAGAGCCAGGACTCAAATCCAGATAATCTGGCTGCAGAACTTTTCATCACTATGCTGAACTTATACTTTAAAAATCACACTGACATTTTTAACACATTAAATTAACACATCACTGCCATACAGAAAACACATTTATCAACATTTTAAGGGAATACTTCTCAGTGCTCTGTGGTAACCTAAATGGGAAGGAAATAAAAAAAAGAAGGGGTATATATTGGGTTGGCCAAGGAGTTCATTCAGGTTTCCTGTAATATAGAAATATATGTATAGCTGATTCACTTTGCTATTAGTAGAAACTAACACAACATTGTGAAGCAACTATATGTCAATAAAATAAATAAAAAAAATAATTTGGGGTGATCTGCTGGCCTAGATTTGCATTAATAATCTTATGATGATTTTGCTTTATTGTAGAATAACAATTAGTAGGAGAAAAACAGAAGGCGGAAAATACTGTAGCTTCAGCTTCTGAATGTGTCAGCACATGTGCGTGTGCGCACACACACACAGACACACAGACACACACAGACACACGTGCCTTGTTCGTTAAAATTCATCCTGGAAGATTTTCAAAAAAGTGACCATCTAACTAGCTTAACTCTAGAATGCAAATAATACCATTTCTCTTCGGGAAAATTAAAATAAGAAATTCCCACTAATTGGTCTTTGGTAACATTCATTGGTAAGTAAGGGAGGCCTTTGAGTATTTCAAACACAAAACAATAATAGAAGCTGACAGTGGCTCACAGAGTAAGACTTCAGAGTTTGTAATTAAGAACTTGAAAAAAATAAAGAACTTGAGATGTTGCCCTTTAATGTTTGTTGGGCAAATATGTCAGCCACCTCCGGTGTGATTAGGACTAGATCTCTCTGACAGAAGAGGTTAAGGATTCTTTTCACTGGTTAGAAATAATAAGCCCCATTTAGGGACTGCTTCCATGACAGCAGAAGGGTAAGCATCAGACTCTGATAGGAGGAAGACACACACCACTGCAATCATTTATCAAAATGGATAAACAAGCCTTTGGCCGCCTTGTTTTCCAATTGTCCAATGTTGCTTATAGACTCCCCGAGTGGCTCAGTGGTAAAGAATTCACCTGCCAATGCAGGAGACGTAGGTTTGATCCCTGGGTCTGGGAAGATCCTCTGGAGAAGGAAATGGCAACCCACTCCAGTATTCCTGCCTGAGAAATTCCATAGACAGAGGACCCTGGTGGGCTACAGTCCATGGGGTTGCAAAGTGTCAGACACGACTTAGCGATGAAACAACAATAACAACAATGTTGCCTATGCACAGGATTAAATGATTATTTATGAAATTTCTTTTCAGTTTAAATTCATATTGTATGATACAGAAATTTAAGATGTACTCCAAAGATAAAATGAAATAAAAAAAAAACACTGATTAACTTCTGTCCAATTGTTTGAATGCATTTTCAGATGCTTTCCATAACTTGATATATGTAACCACTGACAGATTTGCAATTTGAGTATGAGAGAAACCAACTGTCATATAGATAATTCTGGGTTTATTATCACACAAATAATAAGCAGCAGAATTGGAAATGAAAGATCTCCTGGTTTCCTCATTTGTAATAATGGGGGAAATAACTCTTGCTACATATGATTTTTCTCACAATTAAATGAACTCCCAAATGTAAGGTGTCCATCACACTGACTGGCTACTACTTAGCTCTCAGCCATGCTTGTTGGGTTCATTATTTACTCATCATATATGGCACTGTCCCAGGCACATGAGTTTTCAATAAATCCTAGAGGTTTTAGTCAATCAATGGGTCTTCTATGGCTGCAGTGGTGCACCCTGATGGGCTCTAGGTCATCACTGCCCCTCTTCTCACACAGCTGTAACTGAGAGCATGGCTTTGGGTTCCTGCCTGAAGTTTCCTTGAAAAACGTGAACTTAGTAACCCTTGAAAAGGAAGATGAATATTAAGTACCTGAAATCAGAGCAGACAGTCTGTAGGGGGGACTCCACAACCAGCCAAGAGGGGGCTGCATACCAGCCCCTGGGTGGAGCTCCCTCCACTCCACCACGTATTCCTGCACAGCAGCGGTAGCTTTCTCTGGAGGTGTCCACGTCACCATGAGCTTGTCCATGCCCTCTGACTTTGCCAAGACCTGTTGAGGAGCCAGCAACTCTTTATGGGGAAAGGTGGGGGGGAAAAAAAAACAAAATCACAGTGGAAACAGATATAAAAAACAACTACCCAACCCAGCAAAGTTGTGGCAATAACCGACGTCTTTTAAAGGACTTCAGGTTCACAGATTTTGTTCATCCAGCTTCTCAGTTCTTGGAGAACAGGCATCGGTGCCAGGACCCTGTGTAGTGTTATTTATGGAATTATTTCCCCTTCATCTTCCATTTCACTTTCCACTTCTGTGTCCCCAAAGGTACCTGCTCTAGTGATCTATAATATGCATCCTTCTAATCTACCTTCTATATGTTTATTTACATATATATGTGTCCTTGAGAATTAGTGTTGCTTTCAGTTTGTGTGTTGTATTTTCCTGAAACACATTTGGAGTAAATCTAGTGCTTTTCCTAACTTTTATTTTCCCACTCAACAATATGTTTCTATTCTGCTGCTATATGAAAATCAAGCTCATTCCTTCAGATTACTGCCTCAACATGTTCTTTGTGTAGTCTCCAAGTGACAAGCTTTCTTCCAACTCTTTGTCAGCACAAACAAGGATGCAATGAACCTTCTCTTGCATGTCCTTGTGTGTGCCTATGTAAAAGTGTCTCTCTCATTCTCTTACACTGTTGGTAAGAATGTAAATTGGTATAGCCACTATGGAGAACAGTATAGAGGTTCCTTAAAAAACTAAAAATAGAGCTACCACATGACCCAGCAATCCCACTCCTGGGCAAAGATCTGGAGAAAACCAAAATTTGAAAAGATGCATATACTCTGATATTCATTGCAGTACTCTTTACAATAGCCAGGACATGGAAGCAACCTCAATGTCCACTGACAGAGGAATGGATAAAGAAGATGTGGTACAAATATACAATGGAATATTACTCAGCCATAAAAAGGAACGAAACAATGCCATTTGCAGTGACATGGATGGACCTAGAGATTGTCATACAGAATGAAGTAAGTCAAAAATAGACAAATATCATGTAATATCACTAATATGTGTAATCCAGAAAAATGGTTCATATGAACTTATTTGCAAATCAGAAACAGAGTCATAGATTAGAAAACAAATTTGTGGTCACTAAGGAGGAGGGATGGGATGAATTGGTAGATTGGGATTAACATATAAACACTACTATATATAAAATAGATGACTAAGAGAAATATCAGTAACCTCAGATATGCAGATGACACCACCCTTATGGCAGAAAGTGAAGAGGAACTCAAAAGCCTCTTGATTAAAGTGAAAGTGGAGAGTGAAAAAGTTGGCTTAAAGCTCAACATTCAGAAAACGAAGATCATGGCATCTGGTCCCATCACTTCATGGGAAATAGATGGGGAAACAGTGGAAACAGTGTCAGACTTTATTTTTCTGGGCTCCAAAATCACTGCAGATGGTGACTGCAGCCATGAAATTAAAAGACGCTTACTCCTTGGAAGGAAAGTTATGACCAACCTAGATAGCATATTCAAAAGCAGAGACATTACTTTGCCAACAAAGGTTCGTCTAGTCAAGGCTATGGTTTTTCCGGTGGTCATGTGTGGATGTGAGAGTTGGACTGTGAAGAAGGCTGAGCACCAAAGAATTGATGCTTTTGAACTGTGGTGTTGGAGAAGACTCTTGAGAGTCCCTTGGACTGCAAGGAGATCCAACCAGTCCATTCTGAAGGAGATCAGCCCTGGGATTTCTTTGGAAGGAATGATGCTGAAGCTGAAACTCCAGTACTTTGGCCACTTCATGTGAAGAGTTGACTCATTGGAAAAGACTCTGATGCTGGGAGGGATTGGGGGCAGGAGGAGAAGGGGACAACAGAGGATGAGATGGCTGGATGGCATCGCTGACTCGATGGACGTTGAGTCTGAGTGAACTCCGGGAGTTGGTGATGGACAGGGAGGCCTGACGTGCTGCGATTCATGGGGTCGCAAAGAGTCAGACACGACTGAGCGACTGATCTGATCTAATCTGATCTGAATAAGAACCTATTGTATAGCACAGGGAACTATATGAATGTTCTGTGATGACCAAAATGAGAAGGAAATCTAACAGAAGAGTATTGTTCAATCGCTAAGTCGTGTCCGACTCTTTGTGACCCCACAGACTGCAGCATGCCCCGCTTCCCTGTCCTTCACTATCTCCCAGAGTTTGCTCAAACTCATGTCCATTGAGCCAGTGATGCCACACAACCATCTCATCCTCTGTTGCCCTCTTCTCCTCTTGTCCTCCATCTTTCCCAGCATCAGATTCTTGGAATCAGATGGTCAAAGAATTGGAGCTTCAGCTTCAGCATCAGTCCTTCCAATGAATATTCAGGGTTGATTTCTTTAGGACTGATTGGTTTGACCTCCTTGTTGTCCAAGGGATTCTCAAGAGTCTTCTCCAGCACAATTTAAAAGCATCAATTCTTCGGCACTCAGCCTTCTTTATGGTGCAACTCTCACATCCAATCATGACTATTAGAAAAACCGTAGCTTTGACAATTAGGACCTTCGTCGGTAAAGTGATGTTTCCACCTTTTAATATACTGTCTAGGTTTGTCATAGCTTTTCTTTCAAGGAGCAAGCGTCTTTTAATTTCATGACTGCAGCAACTGTCCACAGTGATTTTGGAGCCTAAGAAAATAAAATCTGCCACTGTTTCCCCATTTATTTGCTATGAAGTGATGGGACCAGATGCCATGATCTTAGTTTTTTGAATGTTGAATTTTAAGCAGCTTTTCCACTCTCCTCTTTCACTTTCATCAAGAGGCTCTTTAGTTCCTCTTCGCTTTCTGCCATTAGGGTAGTGACATCTGCATATCCGAGACTGTTGGATTTTCTCCTGGCAAACTTGATTCCAACTTGTGATTCATCCAACTCAGCATTTTGCATGATGTACTCTGCTTATAAGTTAAATAAGCAGGGTGACAATATACTGTCATGACGTACTCTTCTCCCAAATGTGAACCAGTGTGGAGTGGATATATGTATATGTATTACATAACTGATTCACTTTGCTATATAGAAACTAACACAACATTGTAGAGCAACTATACTTCAGTTTTTTAAAAATAGACTCTCTCTACATATAAATGCACACAATTTTTCAATTATAAACTAAATTCACCCATTTCCCTAAATATGGTCAGACTGATCTCTAAAACAGTAAATCAGTTGACCCTCCAACAAGAAAAGCATGAGAGTTCTCATTTCCCCACCAACATCTGGTATTTTCTTTCTCATTTTCCCAAGCTGGCACATGTAAGGAGGTATTTAATTGTGGTTTTATTTTCGTTTTCTGATTTCTTACAAGGCTGAGCTCTTCACATATTACTAGCTGTCTGACTTTCCCCTTTTCATACCTCACTCATTTTTTTTTCTGTTGTATTTCCTGTCTTCTTCCTGATTTGCAGAAATAACTTCTATATTCTAGATATTAATCACATGTTAGTTTTCAACACTAAAAATATCTCACTCTAGTCTTTCAAGTCTCTTAATTTTATGATGTGTTTGTTGAACATAAATACTTACTTTGATGTGGATAAATTTACCACAGTATGTGTATTTTGAGTCTTATTTATAAAATCCTTCCATTCTGGGGTCACAAAGATACTTAACTACATTTCCTCCCATTTGCTTTTGGTTTTATTTTTTAAATACCTTTCATATTTAGGTTTTTAATCCAAATCTAGCTAAAGGGTGTGTGTGTGTGTGTGTTTAAAGGAAATAAGCTTTATTATCTTTTCCACACAACAGGTCAATTTTTCCAAATGTGGTACCACCCCTGTCACACACTAAGCTCCACATATTCATGGGTTTGTGTGTGGATCAGCTTCTTCACCAGAACACACTGGTCACATTACAACGCTCTGTGACACCTGACTATTTGGTAGTTAAAGTCCCTCCTCATTTTGCTCTTCTTTTTTTCAAAGTGATCTTGGGTATTCATGAAACTTTATTCTTCCATATAGCTCCTATAATCAGTTTATGAGAGTCCTCAAAAATTTCAGCTGGTATTTTTATTGGAATTATATTAAATTTACAGCTCAGTTCAGGGAGAACTGATATTGTTACAATGTTAGGTTGTCCCATTTATAAATATGATGTTTCTTTGAAGTTGTTTGGGTCTCTTTTTATATCTTTTAATGGAGTTTCAAAAATTCCTCCTTAAAGTTTTAATGTGCTTTTTAAGGTTAATTCCTAGACATGTTATACTATTAGTTTGCTATTAAAATGGCATCTTATTTTCTACTTCTTTTCCACTATGAATTTGTGTGTGTTATTCTTATTCTAGCCGACCTTCTAAACTCTCTAATTAGTTCTCATAATTTGTCTATGGCCCTTGTTAAATTTTCCATGTAATAATCTTATTAGTTGTACACTTAAAATCTCTTCTTCCCAATCTTTGAACAAATCTCATTTCCTTTTTTTTTAAATCTTGTTGCTAATTTTAAAAAAGAATGTTCCCACATATCTTTATTAAGATGATGCTTGCTGCATGTTTTTGGTAGAAAGTCTTTAAAAAGCTAAAAAGTTTTCCTTTTTTTTATAGCTTTCAAACAGATTTTATTTTTATAAAATACTATTTACTAAAAATTTTGTTTTACTAAATACATTTCTATATCTGTTAAGAACATATCCCCCTTTTCTCCTTCAGTATTAAAGTAATGAATTACATTGATACACTTTTCTGATATTGATCCATCTTTGTATTCTTGGGGGCAACCCTGCTTGATCATTCTGCACTCATTATCTTTTCTCCTTTCTTCTTAAAATAGACTTTATTTTTTAAAGCAGTTTTAAGTTCACAGCAAAATTGAGTGAGATGTACAGACATTTTCCACACACCCCCGACCCCAAACACGCATCACTTCCCCCATTATCGACATCCTGCACCAGAGTAGTACATTCTGTAAGATTCTTGATAAATATGTTCAAATATTTCCCCTTTCATTCACGTTTTCTCTTAATTTCTTTTAATTTAATTTAATTTCTTTCTCTTAATTTCTTTTATGCAATTATCATCACTTATTCTTTCAATGTCTTAAGTCTTCTTATTTTTCAAACTCTTTTCCCCTTTTGATGACTTTTAAGTTTCTCACCCAATCTTCCTCTCACTCATTCACTCTTCAGATAAGTCCTTTCTGCTATCCAACCCATTGGGTGAGTTCTTTATTTCAACAACTGAACTTTTCATATTGAATCTCTATTTAGGGCTATTCCACAACCACCTGTTTCTGATTCATGTTCCCAGTATCCTCTCTTATCTTTCTAAGGATACTTCTTATGCTTACTCTAAACTCTTATTTATTCAATTATTTCTGGTTGCACTGGGTCTTCATTGCAGTGAGCACGCTTTCTCTAGTAGCAGTGAGCAGGGGGCCACTCTTAGTAGCTGTGAAAGGCTTCTCTCCGGTTGCAAAGCAGGGTCTCTAGGTACATGGGCTTTAATAGTTACAGAACATGGGCTCAGTGGTTGTGGCGCATGGGCTTTAGTTGCTCCACAGCATGTGGAATCTTCCTGGACCAGGGATTGAACCCATGGCCCCTGCATTGGGAGGAGGATTCTTATCTGCTGGACCACCAGGGAAGCCCTTATTCTAAACTCTTGGTCTTTCTATTGTGCTGATTATGCGTCCTACCACCCAAGTAATCCCACTTGGTGCCTTTCCTTCCCAGAACTGTGCCCCTCAGATTTCTCCTAATTTTCTCCTTTGGGGTCATGTTTTATTTCCTTGGATTGATCAGCAGCCTTGACCTTCATTTTTCTATGGGGGGAGTCGTGAAACCTTAGCCAGAGCTTGTGCTCCTCCAGGTAAGCTTAGGTGAGGAGAAGGAGCTTTTCAGAGTGGAGAACCAGAGAGCCTATAGTGATGCACCCTGAGCTCTGCTTGGCTCTTGGGAGGTGTACTTGGCAGCTCCGGAACCTGCCCATGCCTCTGTGGCTGACACTGCTCTTCATGGGAGAGTGGGGCTGTCATTCTCTTCTATAACTGCCAGACCATGGGGTTGGGGGGCAGGAGAATATCTCAGGCACTCTTCATTAGGTTCCAGGGCTTCCTCATAGTCATTCTGCCCTGCCCTCCAGACTTTCCTGCCCCATAGTAAAAATACCAAGTAAAATACCATAGTAAAAATACCAAGGCAACAAGGGGAAGAAAAAGGAGTGCAACAAGCCAGTGCCACCTCAGTCCTCTCCATTCCTCACTATTCCCCATTCACAGGTTCTCAGTCATCCTGTCCTGTCTCTCCTGTGGATCTTTGGGTGGGTTTGGTACCTCTGTGTTAGCTACCTTGCCAGGAACTGGAATTCCCCAGCCCTGGTTCTTTGTCTTCATTTGCCTTGGTATCTTATTTTCTGGCTATGCCACAAATTTGTTTTTGTTTTGGAGAATAAAACGTATTCATTCAGTAAATATGTATTGAGCACGTAGGGTTTGAAAGACTCTTTGCCAGGTGATGGGCTAACACAGTCAATCAACTTTTCTAACCACTGGTCTCATTGCAATTAGCTAAGTAAATCAACTTGGCATTGCCCAGTCTCTGAGTCACCACACTTGCCAGGAACCAGCCTGGATTTTCTCCCCACCGTGTTTGCCAGGGCATGCCCTCTCTTTTAGAACTTGGCTAACAACTCATTTCTGTGACATCTTTCAAAATTATTCTTCAGCCTTTATCATTCAAATTCCCTCTACATTTTCATTAAGAGCATCTGAATAGAGTTATGAAGTTCATACGCTATTTGGAAAAGTTGCCCTCCTGACAGGTGGCCTGGTTTTCAGTCTAGCTTTGTCACGAATTGGATGTACGATCTTGGCTAAGTTACTTCACCTCCTGGGGCCTCAGTCTCTGACATCTGTGTGGGCCTCTATGGTTGTGCTAGCTTCTGACTCTGGCCATAATTTCCAAAATTCCTGAGCACAGGGACAGGTCTGAAATATTAAATGTGTTTTATTTCTTGACCAGTCTGTTTAGCACACATTCAGTTTTCATCATAAACCAACAGAATCATTCTCATACTTCTTGATATTCAATGCTGTGGCATATGCCTTTTACAAACAAGTTGTCCCCGCTTTCTCAAAATCGATACAATTCTGCCGCTTGGGGCACTATTTTTCTCTTTCTGGGAAGAAAGCTGTTTCTGTGAGTTGTGTGAACTATACTGAAAGAGAAGCAGCAAAAGTACATGGTACACTATTCCTACAGATCATGCAGAATTTGGGACACGAGAGCTCCCCGATGGGAGATTTGCAAATCTGTCCTCCAGGTCTCCCTAGGAGGCTTGACTACTGCTATTGGATGGCTCAGGTGTGGCCTTAAGAGAGGCAGTGGGCTCTTAAGATTTCTAGGACCAGGACCCTTTTAGCTACAGCCTAGGTCTAGAGAACTGTTTCAATGTCTTACTTTACCACCCCTCCACATTTCTCTATTTTGAGCCTCATCCTTAATGACACTCCTCCATTCTGAGAGGGGGAATTGTGCCTCTTATGTCTTTTTGGCTTCTGGATCCATCATCCTTCAGCTCCTCAGGAACTTCATTCCCTTAATGATCCCCTTTCCCCTTCCTCGTCAACTCTTTCCCACCCTGGTTCTTCTTTTCAACTTCTATGCCTGCTCAGATCTTACTTTAAAACAAACCTTGCCTGCATACCTGCACTGTTTGCCTGGCTAACACAACTCGTCTCTCTAATCTCTGTTCACACGAAGCCTCCCCTCCATGCCCACGTTTCTACTTTTCTCTGTTCCTAGAGTGCCCTGTGCATATCTCTTGTCTCACATATATCCTGTACTGCAGTTTGCTTTTTTTATATGATTGCCCCTCCCACTGGACAAAATGTAATTGTACTTTTTACCTATTGCTGAACTCCAGTTACCTTATATAGTAATCTCAATAAATTTTTGTTGAATCAATAATGCAGAGGCCTAATGAATGTGTCATTTTGAGAAGCTGTTTTCAAATCTAAGTAAAGAAACTAGAATGGGCCCAGAAAATTCAAGATGCTTACATCCTCAAGACCCATCTGCAGTGAGGTTTAAAGAAGTAAGGTATTTTGACATACTACTTTTTAATAAGAGCAGGATATTAAACAGTGGTAAGATCTCAATTTTCCCCTACAGGATCCCTTTAAAAAATTTACACATACAGTACTTACTCAATGAAGAAGCAAATTTGAGTATAAAAATCACCTGTAATACCACAATGTAGATATGACTTCTGTTGATATTTCCATGTACATTCTTCTAGACTTCTTTACTGTGCTAAAATGTCTATTTGTGTAAATTCATATTTTAAATTGCATTATACCATGTATACTTTTGAAAGCCTACTTTTTCACTCATCATGTGCATCTTTCCACACCAATAAAAACACAGCTACAATATTACTTTTATACTGGAGTGGGATTAAGGTGGGTGAAGGTTATGATATATTTAACCAATCTACCCTCTATTATAAAATTTTAGGCTGTTTGTAGTGTTTCATTATTTCAAAACCATTTCAACAACAAAAAAAAACATTTTAAAACCATTCAACAAAAAAGCTTACATTTTTTTTTTAAGCTCATGCCTTATTATTTGCTGAGGATGTATTATTAATGGCATAGTTTCCTGGTCAAAAGATATATTCATATTTGAAGTTTTTTATGTTACAAGTTGACACATTTCTCTTCAGAAAGTTGTACCAATTCATGAGCTTCCCTAGTGGCTCAACTGTAAAGAAAGTGTACCAGTTCACACAAAAGTGGCTTTTCCCCACACTTTCACCAGTATAGGTTATGCTGATGCTACTTACTCTTTTTTATTTTGATCTGATTGCTAAGGTTTTTTTTCTTTCAAAACTTGCATCTCATTGATTGCTAGTTAGGCTGAACATGTTTTTATATCTGTATTGTTCCTTTTATTTATTTATTTATTTGTAAGTGTTTATTTATTTATTTCACTGCCCAGGTCTTAGCCGCAGCATGCAGGATCTTCTAGTTGCAGGATGTGGGATCAAGTTCCCTGACTAGGGCTCAAACCCTGGCCCCTTGCATTGGAAGAGTGGAGTCTTAGCCACTGGACCATGAAGGAAGTCCCTATTCCTTTTATTTTATATTTGACTTTCCTGTTCATATCCCATTATCTCTTATTTATTTGAAAAGTTATATGTATTTGCCAAAAATCTATCATATACTTTTCCTAAATTGCTCTTTGCATTTAAAACCTTATTTACAGTGTTTTTTAAAAATTCTTACTTTACTATGCATAAAGTTAAGCTTTTTTCCCATAGGTAATCCATCTTTTCCTTCAGGTTTCTTCTTAGATGCCTTCCCCACATGAGGCAGAGATTACCAGTTACCTACCAAATACCCTCTTCTCATCTTCTCTAGCAAGAGAACAATGTGTTTCTAAGTCTCCTTTGTAGTTGGGTGTGACCAAGTGACAAGTTAGGATCAATACTGCAAGTGTTGTTGTGTGACTTGGGGCAAAACTCCTCAAGAGTGAGAGGTGAGGCTTCTCCCTTCTTTTCTGCTGCCTAGAAGGAGACAGCTGGAGCTCCAGCAGTCATCCTGGACTATGTGGCAGAGGGTACAGAAGGAAGGAGGCTGGAGTCCTCATGAGTACAGCTGTCACACCAGCCCTGGGCTGTCTACCTCCAAACTTCTCTTCTATAAGAGAATAAGTAAGTCACTATAGTCAAGCCTCTAGAAAGAGCAACTACCACTCCTAAAAGAAATTCCTAACTCATATGCTGACCCAAGGGTATATCAATATTTATTTGTATTTTTATCTACTATATTATCTCTACCTTTACAGATATATGACTGAAAAGACTTATAACCAAGATTCAATAGTATATATAAGATGAGAATTCTTGGTAGAAGCTTCTTCAAAATAATAATTGCTAGGCTTCCCTGGTGGCTCAGGTGGTAAAGAATCTGCATGCAATGCAGGAGACCTCGATTCAATTCCCAGGTCAGGAAGATTTGCTGGAGAAGGGCTAGGCGGCCCACTCTAGTATACTTGGGCTTCCCTGGTGGTTCAGCTGGTAAAGAATCTGTCTGCAATGTGAGAGACCTGGGTTTGATCCCTAGGTTGGGAAGATTCCCTCGAGAAGGGAACAGCTACCCACTCCAGTATTCTGGCCTGGAGAATTCCATGGACTGCAAAGAGTTGGACACGACTGAGTGACTTTCACTTTCAGACCCCAGTGTGGATAAACTGTTACACTGAATTTTAAGGAAGAATCTAATTATAGAGTTTTATTCTATCAGGCATTTTTTGAAACAGTTAGGCCGACAATCTTGACTAAAATACTTTTATAATACAGGTCTTGAAAATAGTTTTAGTATCTATTTTCTTCACTAATTATCAGCTTTAATCCTGACAAGGTAGCTTTCAGAGGATGTGACTATAAAATATGTCTAGCTAGCTGGGAGGTTTTCAATGTAGATAATTGGATACATATCTAAATTTGAATAATAAAGAGCTATAGTATAGCAATATTGTACTATAGTTCCTTACAGTCAGAATTTCATTTTAATATTATTGGTTTTCAAACATGTTTTGACTATAGGTATGCTTTTTCTAGAACTTGACAACACATATTACTCTTGCTCATGGAAAAATTAGCAAGATATTAGTGTTCAATTTAATGAATATTTCCATAACTAACATTTATTGTTTATATGTGTGTGCATACTCTCAGTCATCTTCGACTCTTTGTGACCCCATGGACTCCAGTCCACCAGTCTCCTCTCTCCATGAGACTTCCCAAGCAAATGGTTTCCATTTCCTCCTCCAGGGGATCTTCCTGACCCAGGGATCGAACCTGTGCGTCTTGCATTGGCAAGGGGTTCTTTACCAGCTGAGCCACCAGGGAAACCCCAAACACCTATTATGTATTTATTAGTCTCTGTATTTAAACTCACAATGACCTGCAATTCAGGTAATGTAATCCCTAGTTTAGAGAGGAGGAAATTGAAGCTCAGAGGTGTTAATTCATTTGGATACTCACTGGCTAAAAGGAAATTTCAGACAGCCTTTGAAACCTGTTAATTTCAAAGTCTACACTCCTGTGCTACTCATACCAGGCCCTGAGCTGGGCCTGAATGAGCTAAGAGATTAGGAAGACAGTTTCCTACAAACAATATTAAAGAAAATTTGGTACTTACCTGCCCCACACAGATCCGTTATGTTAATGCGAGTGGGCAGGGAACTGCCTTTCGAGTTAGCTGCAGACACAGCCGCAGCCCAGTTCCCAGTTCTGGGAATTACCCAGGTCCAGGAAGTGTGTTCTGTGATGTTCTGTAGTGTGATTTCCCCTCCTGCCACCTTCTGCAAGGTCACTTGATAGTGGAGGATTTTTCCTCTTGCTTCCGATAGACTCAGATTCTGCAACAAAACACACTTACTTACTGTGTACTCTCAGACAAGGTCACTGGATGCTCTATGCTAGGACCTCATGACTGCCTGCAGCAGGTGACTACACTAGAGTGACCTTTTTTTTACATTTTTTCATTTCTTCCACCACACACTTATGCTCCACCAAGCTCCACCACTTATAGAAAACAATCAGTTAACATTTTTAAAAAGTTAATTCTTAAAGAATTGTTTGGGAACAATCCCAGAAAGTAAGCATAAAACTAATTCTTTGTATTGTAACCCTGTTAGACAAGGACCATGAGAAACAGAATCACTGGAAATGGAGAGTTGCCCAAGCCTGTGTTGGCAGTGCCTGTCCATGCCTAGTGTAGGGAGAGAAAGGCAATGCTCACCAGACTTAAGCATCACAGTTTTCTTGCAAGGCTCTTCTTTTCATGGGGTGTGGCGTGACCTCAAGATGCTGAAAAACACACCTTAGGGTTGGCAAATGCCCCTTTTTCTGGTTTCCTGCTCCTAAGCCATCTTTTAATAATTTGGTATCCTATGTCTTTTATCTGTCAGGAGAGGCTGGGTTAATATGAATATCTGCTTCATTTAGAATTTGTATCTTCCACTTTAAGTGAAAAAACTGGCCTTCTGATTATAATTTGGCTTCTGAAATAATTAGCATGCTGCAAGAGGATGCTCCTATCTGCTGACTCAGGCCTTCTGGTTGGCCCAACAGCTGCAATTCTCACTATAAATTAATGCATGAACAGCCAGCTTTTTCATATTTCAGGCTCTGGGAGCTTGAATGATGCAGGTCATGTCCTAGGTGCCTTTCTGGATCCACAAGGGCCAAGACTCGATCATAAAACATGGTCAATGCAATGGGTGAATGCCATGTGGCTGGGGGCATTTTGGGGTGCACGTTCAGCTTTTCCCTATAAGACATCCTGTGTCCTGGCAAGAACCACAAAGTTTTGGTGGGGCAAGTGTCCATCACAGCTGATCTTGTGTGGATTAAAACAAGTGAGTGCTTTTGACATTGTGATGTTCTGAACTGTTATTAATAAACATGCCCTTGGCCACAGAAGAAAAAAAAAAGATAAATAAGTAAAAGCTGGGTAGGGAAGACCATTCGATCAGGTCTCTCTCACTCCATCCTTCCCTACTTGTCTCTTTGGTAGCTCCAGAGGGTAGCACCCAAATGTACTTCCCAAGAGTTGGCGCTCACAAAACTCCTCATTCTTGCCAGGGACCCAGGAGGCAAATAGGGAAACAGCCTCTATTATGGCCCCCTCATTGTCCTTCACAGATACCTTGGTAATCTCATGCAATCCAATGGTAGAATGCTAACAGAAGGGGGGAAATGTCAAGTCCTCCTGGGTCCAACGAACCTACGTAGTGACTGCTGTGGAAATCTATCTGATCCCAGTGATCTGGTAAGCAGAGGTGTGGGTTGGAAAGATGAGTGAAGGAGGGCAGCGAAGGGCCTGGACCTATCTTGCATTTTCTCTTCAGATCCCATATTTTTGAGCCGCAAATATCAGTGAGAAAATGAAGATGGGGCCAACAAGTTAGACAAAGGAACATGGTATCCCTTGACTTGTGCTTATATAAAATGTCAAACTCAAGTTTGGGGATAAAGGTTAACATCAATCAGTTAACTAATCTCCTTAACCAAACTGGAAAATGGACCTAACTTGTCTAGCAAGGTCCATAGAATAAAAGATTCAATGAGTTCAGTGAGTCAGTGGGGAAACAAGTATTTAGCCAGCAGGCAGGCAGTCTCCTGAAGCACCTGAAAACAGTGTGATTAGGTTAGTTAAAAAAATTAGGTAACATTAAGTTTGCAAACCATGTACATAATCCATCACCCGTGGATTAACCTGGCTCTAAGGGAATGGAATAACAACAGAATTAAATAATGGAATAATTATTCCAGTTTTAATAAGAGCTAGAATAGAATACCAGAAGAGCAGAACTGGAGGGGATTCTCCAGATGAACAATTAATTCAGTGTTTCATTTTATCAACAGAGGAAACTAAGTCCCAGGGACACGAGATGATTTGCTTAAGGCCACTCAAGAGACAGATGGAGGAGCTGAGTGGAATCAAGGGCTCCTGACCTCCAGACTCATGACCCCTCCACTCTGACTCTCTACTCCTTCTATTGGCAAGCCTGAGACAGTTGGTGAGTACAGGCGCCATATTGCGTAGTTGGGTCCTCAGTCACCCTTCTGGCCCAGAGTTGCAAAGCAGCCTCTGTAATTGTGTGGCTGTGGTATGCTCTGATGTGGAACATCAATAGTGGGCATGAGGTTGGTAATTTGGGGAGGGTGGAGATCCAGAATTCTTTCTCCAGAGCCGACAGGCTCTAAGTCAGAAGGGGACAAGTTCTGAAACAAAAAGAACCTTGGCCTGATGAGCCAGCTGGGTCTTTTCAGATAAACTTATTTTTCCCTCTAGTGTTTATTTGGGTGGGTGAGAAGGGGGAATCTATCATCTATTGGGCCATACCATGAATCAGGAGCTCTACAATGAGTGTCACAATAAATGTGACACTCCCTATTCTGATGAGAGTGCTAAAGCTCAAGAGAGGTTAAGAAATAAACTTGTCCCCATAGTAATGTGAGATTTTAGTGCGCCCCCTGGTGGATGTGAGAGATGAAGGAGATACTCCTATTGAGCCAGGGATCCCTGTGAACATCACAAAGACAGGGTACTTCTTGTCCCTTCTTGGACAGTGCTAAGAGCAGATTTCAGCCAGTGATATTACTGTCGTCATCTTCTTCTACTGGTAAGAATACACTAAGAAGAAAAATGTGTCCACGGCTTCTCTCCCTTCAGTTTTCTTTCTGCTCTGTCCTGTGGAAAATGACCTAAACTTGGTGAACTTAGCCTTTCTGACTTTGGTTTGTCCAAAGAGCAAGGAGTGAGCTCCCTTATAAACCGTTATAATAATTCTGCTGCCTGAAAAGGCTTTCAGAATCAAAAATAACTTGGTGAATGCAATCCAAGAAAGCACAAAGTCTGATGCATTTCAGAATGCATTGCCCCGTTTCTGTTTTAAAGTGTATTATAGGAAAGGCGTTTCTGTGAATTGATAAAGCATTTCCTCTTAGGACTTAAAAACTACTGTACTGACAATAAAGTACTATTTTACTTCTGAATTTCTCTTCAGGCAAAAAATAACTTTTTAAAAACTGGTAGAGTTTAGCCTATATCAGAGAAGAGCGCCTGTAATCAAGACCCTTTGGAAAGCTGAGGAGTTTGAACATTTACTAATCACAGCTTTATCTGTGAGGTTTTTTTTTTTTTTCTTTTGGGTTCTGAAACACTGCTGACTTGGTTCTTGTTATTAGGACAGATCTTTGACTTTTCTGTTCCACCACTTAGCAGCTGTGTGACCTTGGGCAAGCTGTTTCAACTCTCTGAGCCTCAGTTTCCTCACATGTAAAGTGAGGATAATTCTTTGTGCAGCACAGGTGTATTGGAGGATTCAGTGACCTAAGGGAAGCAGACTGTTTCAAAACAGTGTTTGGTGCATGACAGATGTGAAGACACTTGGTGGGTACTGTTTATTCACTCTAATATAAAAATCATCATGATTGGCACTTTACCCTTATGGCTCTTCTTTGAATCTTCTATTATTCTTAACCTGGCATATACCACAGCTCCCTGTAGAAGTCTCACCAATATCACACAGTTGATTACAAAGTATATATACCATTTGTGGGTTTAAGCCTGAATACTTCAACTTTTCAACTTATGACTGCCTTCAGCAACCCTAGTTCAAAGTAAGGACAGTCTTTACCTGGAAGGTTTGAAAATCACTGTACTGGAAATTTCTATCTGTGGATCTGTTTTCCCCATTAGCCTGTCAGTTTATTTTTGCATCCTCAGTGTCACACACAGTGTTTGCCTCCTAACAATGACCTTGCAAACACTTTTCACAATTCTCTCTTTAGTTTTCATAGCAATCTCATGTAGTATATGCTGTTATTATCTACACTGTGCTCATAAGGCACAGAGAGGTTGAGCACCATGCTCAAGGACACACAGCCAGCAAGTGGTAAAGCTGGAACTTGAACCCAGGTAGCACAGCTGCTCTACCTGGAGGATGAGGTCTTAAACTGCTGTCATGCTGGCACTCAGTAGACATTCCCCAGGTGTTCTGTTACTCTGAACTGATTTACCTTCTGGCAGTTACCCTGGCATAATGATTTCTATCTTGTTTTATAGCTGGAAAACAGCAAAATAATGGAAACTTTTTAAAAGCAAGCTTTAACCCCCCTTGCGTCTGTGTTTTCTATGTTCTGTTAATTCTCTGCTACTTACTCTTATCTTTGTCACTGACCACATTCTGCTATCTAATCCAAATTCCCTGCAATTGCAGCTGGTATAGCATGTGTGACCAGCAAGCAAGGGAAAGCAACCTGTTCTGTCTGAAAGCATCTGCAGCAATTCTGTGCCAGCCTGTGTTGGGACAGGGCTGGGAAAGGGAAGGAGAAAGAGTTGAATACCACAACAAAACTAATCTTCCCATCTGCTGCTTTTGTATTTAAATATTGATTCTGATGTTGTATAGCTCCTATAATTACATAAGGCTCCTGGCAGCCAATCTTCCCTGGGGATTCACAATAGACCTTTGTCCTCCATCAATATAAACCAGGTTACAAATAATACTTCCTACTTTTATTGAATCCCTTTCATATGAGGAGGTCAAAGAATTCATGGCTTCAGTGCAATGTGATACAGGCTGGAACACTCTTCATTCACCCAAGACAAAGACAGGGAGAAAGAAACCAAGTGAATGTACTAAACAAGCTGCTTCTGATCTCAACTGTCTTTCTGAAGCTGTGCTGTTAACTAGTATGGGGCTGGCTCTTTTCTCTTTCTCCTTGTCTTCTATGGTTTGAGGGTAGCTATTTATCAAAATGAATTACTTCTTTTAACAAGTGAGTCTTTTCCCTGCTCAATCTTTTCCCCACTTTTGGAAACAAGCGTTTCCCCATCTCTCCTTTCCTGCTTGTCAAGGCTTAGGAATCTTGCTCACTACAGGAGGGAGCCATGTAGCCTTTGAAATGAAGCTATCCTGACCTAGGATGGGGTGCCATCTGGAGGGTGAGCTCTTGGCCTCTGTGCCATACTGGCACTTAATAGACACGTGCATGCGTGCGTGCTCAGTCGCTTCAGTTGTGTCTGACTCTGCGACCCTATGGACTGTAGCCTGCCAGGCTCCTCTGTCCCTGGGATTCTCCAGGCAAAAATACTGGAGTGAGTTGCCATGTCCTTCTCCTAGGGATCTTCCCAACCTGGGGATCAAACCCGAGTCTCCTGCGTTGGCAGGTGGATTTTTTACCACTGAGCCATGAGAGAAGCCCCAAGATAGATCATTAGTAATTTTTAAATTGATTACATGTTGAAATGATAACATTCCCAATAAACCTGTGTTAAGTGATACATACTATTAAAATCAACTCCATCTGTTTTTTTTAATTTCCTAAAATGTGGCCATGAGAAAGTTTGAAATTACACATATGGCTTGCATCTGTGGCTTGCTTTATACTGGGTTGGCCAAAAAGTTTGTTCAGGTTTGTGTGCCCTCTTATGCTGAATGAACTTTTTGGCCAACCCAATATTTCTATGGGATAGCACTTCACTAATGTGATTCTGTACATGCCAAAGCCATGTCCCCCTGAGGTCTTCCCAGCAAATGTTCTCCCACCCTTGTCCTGACTAATTTGTTCTTCTGGGGAGCTCCAATATTACCTTCTCGTATTTTTTTAAGTCAGAAAACTGTAATAACACCTGGACAGAATCAATATAAACAGTTTAAGGGAAAATACATGATATTTTCTAAAGCTTTTAAATATTCCAAAAGATTTTATCCTTAAAACTCAGTTTAAACAAACAAAAACTTCACCCTATTTAATCCTCAGCAACTAGACTGCTGACTCATTTTACCCACACCTCCAAATCCTTTCAACCAAATAAACTACAAGCAGATGCTCACATGGATTCTGATTGTGGGCCTATCTTTCCATGTGTAGACCCTCCCGTCCCTTGTGTCTTCCTGACGCTCTGTCTCTTTAACTGCAGTGACTCATCGCCTGAGCTTCACTTTGGTCTATGGTTCACCACGTTAGCTGCACAGAGAATGGGAGATGCTGAAACTGCCAGTATTACCTTCTGAAAGGTCCTGACTCCTCACCCATCCCCTCCCTGGTCATAGTCCCCTCAGCTGAACCTTGAACTCCTTCTTAACACCCGAAGACCCTCACCATCCCCTCTGCATTTCTGTCCTCCTCTGCTGGACGGTGAGCTCAAGGACATGGAGCCTGCCCCTGGCTTGTTCACGTCCATGTCCCTGCATACAACATGGGCTCTAGGCCTAAAGAGGGGCTTTAATGTACTTGTTCGCGTGGATGAACAAACGAGGGAGTGAGTGAATGAAGAAGGGAATTCAGCTCCATCTGCACACAGACATTTCTCTTCCAGACCCATGGTCTAAACCTAAACTTCAGAAAGTTTATGATTAGCCATGCTTCAGACAGTGAGAGGACTCTGAAGAAACTGACAGAGGAAACTGGAAAGGGTAATGTGGCTTTAACCCACTGTCGTATCTTTTCATATGTCAGATCAGATCAGATCAGATCAGTCGCTCAGTCGTGTCTGACTCTTTGCGACCCCATGAATCACAGTACACCAGGCCTCCCTGTCCATCACCAACTCCCGGAGTTCACTCAGACTCATGCCCATCGAGTCAGTGATGCCATCCAGCCATCTCATCCTCTGTCGTCCCCTTCTCCTCCTGCCCCCAATCCCTCCCAGCATCAGAGTCTTTTCCAATGAGTCAACTCTTCACATGAGGTGGCCAAAGTACTGGAGTTTCAGCTTCAGCATCATTCCTTCCAAAGAAATCCCAAGGCTCATCTCCTTCAGAAGGGACTGGTTGGATCTCCTTGCAGTCCAAGGGACTCTCAAGAGTCTTCTCCAACACCACAGTTCAAAAGCATCAATTCTTTGGTGCTCAGCCTTCTTCACAGTCCAACTCTCACATCCATACATGACCACCGGAAAAACCATAGCCTTGACTAGACGGACCTAATGTCTCTGCTTTTGAATATGCTATCTAGGTTGGTCATAACTTTCCTTCCAAGGAGTAAGCGTCTTTTAATTTCATGGCTGCAGTCACCATCTGTAGTGATTTTGGAGCACAGAAAAATAAAGTCTGACACTGTTTCCACTGTTTCCCCATCTATTTCCCATGAAGTGATGGGACCAGATGCCATGATCTTCGTTTTCTGAATGTTGAGCTTTAAGCCAACTTTTTCACTCTCCTCTTTCACTTTCATCAAGAGGCTTTTTAGTTCCTCTTCACTTTCTGCCATAAGGGTGGTGTCATCTGCATATCTGAGGTTATTGATATTTCTCCCGGCAATCTTGATTCCAGCTTGTGTTTCTTCCAGTCCAGCGTTTCTCATGATGTACTCTGCATATAAGTTAAATAAACAGGGTGACAATATACAGCCTTGACGTACTCCTTTTCCTATTTGGAACCAGTCTGTTGTTCCATGTCCAGTTCTAACTGTTGCTTCCTGACCTGCATACAGGTTTCTCAAGAGGCAGGTCAGGTGGTCTGGTATTCCCATCTCTTTCAGAATGTCCCACAGTTTATTGTGATCCACACAGTCAAAGGCTTATATTCAAAGTGACTTTCTTCTTAAAGGATGGAAGCTGAATTAACTGAAGGAAAAGTGTACTGGAATCACAGATGGAAATAACTGGTCAAAGCAAAGGAAATGATGTGAAAGTCTGTGCAGAAGGGGATGTTAGAATGTGAGGGAAAGAATTGGTGACCCCTTGTGAAGGGCTCTCATCCAACACTGGGGCTGTTGGTGACACAGCCACATTTTCTACCACCGCATTTACTGTTTTGACAATACCCAGGTGTTTTTGCTGTATTCATAGATTAGGCTCAATTTTTTGGCTTCAACATAGAAAGTACTTTTTCTCTTAAAAGCAACTATGGGGACTTCCTTAGTGGTCCAGCAGTTAGGACTCCATGCTTTTACTGCAGGTTCAATCCCTGGTCGAGGAGCTAAGATCTCACAAGCCGTGTGGTGTGACCAAAAATTAAAAAAAAAAAAAAAAAAGCTATGGCAAAAAACAGTATGGAATACTTTTGAGGAAATGTAGCTTTTAGGAGAAACCAAGGTGTGGGAAAATGAGGAACTACATAGGAACCAGAACAACAGCTGTCTTCTCCACCCTCAACACACTCACACTCACATTCATAAATAGACACACATGTAGATGCTCACATTCACACCCAACCCCCACACTCACAGACCCACACATACTCACCCACACTCACACCCACATACACCCCACACACCCATCTTCCACACATTCACGCCTTTACACTCACTCACTAAAATGGTGATTCACACCCTGGAATTTCACACCTAATGTGATGGTGTCAGGAGGCGGGGCCTCTGTGAGTTGATTAGGTCATAAGGGTGGAGCACCCATGGATGGGATCAGCACTCTCTAAGACCCCGGACAGCTGTCTAGCCCCTTCCACCATGTCACCATGTGAGGACGCAGGAGAAGTCTGCAATCCAGAAGAGGGCCCTTACCTAACCATGCTGGCAGCCAGATCTCAGACTTCCAGCATCCAGAACTGTGAGAAATTGATCTCTGCTATTTACAAGCCCCCAAACTATGGTGTTTTATTAGATGTGACTAAAACACTTACATACATGCACAGCATACATGCCTGCACAATCACACACATACTCATATCTGCACACCCACACAATCAGATCCCTCCCACGAATACAAAATTCACATGCATTCATACACATGTGCATTCACACACACACAACACACATGCAGACACACCACTCCAGACACTCACATCCTCACCACGGACCCGTCTCCCCTCCCTCCACCCACCCCCGCCCCCACCCTCAGCACACACCTGGGCTGTACCCATTCAGCATCAAGTTGTTCTTCTCTAGTGTAAACATACTAGAGAAATGAAAGGTCATCTCTCATTTCCCCAGCCGCAAGAGAAACGTGCTCTCTCTGTGTTCACAGGCTGACGGGGTTTTACTTGGGGCTTCCTTTGGTGCTGAAGCCCTGAATTCCCCTCTGCAGTGGCGGGGTGTCCCTTTCATTGGGTTTCCCAGTATTGATCAAAGTTAGAAAAGAAAAATCACCCACCACACGCATGTCTTCGCTTCCCTTCCCCAGTAAGGTCTGACTGGGCCCCACCACAAAGCACCTGATCTGGCTGCAGGCTGTTCTGAGGTTTTGATGAGTTCCTCCTGTCACAGCACTGCCCTGTCAGCTCCCAGTCCTGCCTGAGGGCGGCAAGAGGAATCCCCAGTCGGAGGAATGGGAGTGTTTCCAAACAGAAGGGCAGTATTCCACTCAGGAAGGGCTCCCAGCAGCAGGCACCACATTACAGAAATCCTTGTGAGAAATAGCTTCCCCTCCCCAGACTGCAGTTTCCGTGTTTGTAAAATGATTGCTGTAACTGCATGCTGCTTAAATGCCCTTTGGCTCTAGAGGTCTGGGATTCGGGGTTCTGGAGCTCAGAGCAGAACCACTCATCTCAGTAACTCTGGGCAGGATTTAATTGCCACTTCCTGTGTAGGGCCGTTGAAGAAATCCAGGATTCAACAGAAAAAGACTAAGTCCTGTGTGTGCATGTGCTAAGTCACTTCATTTGTGTCTGATTCTGTGTGACCCTATGCGCTGTAGCCTGCTAGGCTCCTCTGTCCCTGGAACTCTCCAGGCAAGAAAACTGGAATGGGTTGCCATTTCCTTCTCCAGGGGAATCTTCCCAACCCAGGGGTCAGAACCCAAATCTCTTATGTTTCCTGCATTGGCAGGAGGGTTCTTTACCACTAGCGCCACCTGGGAAGGACCAGGGACTAAGTCCTGTAACAACCCTGTAAAACAAAAAGGCTGGCTCCAACTCTCCTTTTTCAGGGTGGACAATTGCCAAAGGTTTTGAAGGTGCCCTTTCATGACCACCATCTAGCATAAGGTTGTAGAAGCTTCTAGTTTTTACATTTTTGGTTTCTTATTCAAATCCGTTCCGGTCCAAAAGATCCTTCTTGGGCACACAATTTTGGCTCCACAGAAGAAAACCTTTTGCTGCGATTCATGGGGTCACAAAGAGTTGGACACAACTGAGCGACTGAACTGAACTGAACTGAACTTATAGACAAGAGATGCCATCAAGGTGGGCTGTCTCCAGAGCAGTTCTTCCTGTCCCAGAAGGTCCTAGCAGAGACATCTGTCTGTCCCGGCTGGACTAGGAGCAATGTTCATGAGAGATAGGGTGGACCAGAAGAGTTTTGAAGTCCTTTTGAATTTCAAGACTTCATTTTAGAACCTAAAGCTTTGTAAGAAACAGGGACAAAATTAAGATGAGCAGCAGAGAGGAATCTGCATATGGAAGTTTGCTAAACATTACCTGTTTGCTAACAAATCGTTATTTTGACTTTGCTCTGAGGCTGGTTTCAGGGTGTCCTGCTTACGCCTGTTCTAAATGCTCTTTGTGACAGAAAGAAACACAGGTCTAGCACTGGGTATGTTGCTTACACTGTTATGAGAAAAATGTTGCGGTACCATCTAATTTACCTTGGCAGCCCCAGTGATTTTTCTGGGTTTACACCTTGTCATTTACTTGTGCCTCCACCCCCAACCTTGAATTCTGCAGGTACTTTGATCATTACCCTCATTCTACCAAGAGAAACCCCAGAGTTGAGAGGAATGAAATGGGACCAGAACAGCATATTTTCAGATAACTGTAAAGGACATTTTTGGAGGAGGGATCTTTACGGGATGAAGAATTTGCATTTTAACCAGTTGCTTACTTGTGAAAATGAAAACCAACAGCCAGGAATTGAGCTAGGTTCTTCTATACTATTTACAAATTGCGGTTGCTCTAAATGCCTTGCTTTAAGAATAATCTTGCTATTAAAAATTCATTTTTTAAGATAAATTTTAAGCTGCAGTTTTAGTTTCAAAGTGAAGAACTTGATAATGACTCACCAAGCTATTTACAGTAGTCTCCTTTTATACCAGAGATTCTATGTGTGAGAGAGAGAAAGGGAAAGAGGGAGAAAGAGCTCATTTCTTAAAATTGAAGAAGACCGTGATTATCAAAATCTATCATGCTAACCCCATCAGAGGACTTTATTACTCTGACTTCTAGTTTCATGCTTGTCAGCTGCATAATTCCAAAACTGTTTATTTACCCTTAACTGGAAGACATGTTGTAAAAAGGACATAGGTTTTGAGAAATAAAACCTTTCTTATAAACATGCCAATCAGTAGCTCAATTCAAACAATATATATATTTTGGGGGGCAAAATGAGTCATACTATAGCAGAAAGAGCTCTGGATGGGGTTTTAGTCCCAGCCCTGCACTTAGTAGGTGGTTGACTTTGTGAAAAACCTCCTTTTTTGGGCTCTCAGTTTTTTTCATGTGTTAGTGGGGATACTAGTATGTATCTCTTAGGGTTTTTGTAAGGGTTAAGTTGAAATGATAATGCCAGCTTTCAGCACTTTGTGAAACTTTTACATTCTGTCATAACATTAGGCCTCATTGTTTGCTGGAAGGTTGTTCTGTTTACCACTGTTTTACTACTATTCCTGAAGAAAGGCTGTTTTCTATTCCTATTTCTCTTATTTTCTACTATTATTAGTATTCCTGAGGTAGAGGCGCTTACTTTCCACCCACTCACTTTTCAATGACCATAGAAAACATATTCCTAAATATCTATATCCACAGCTTTACCCTCCCCTAAAATGAAAAAGTGAGGTGGTCACTGCAGGGCATATTGTATCTGTTGGGTGGGAGGAATGGCAGAGAGGAGAACAGAATCAGAAGAGAAGGTGTGGGGAATGGGGTCACAGGATGGGCACAGTTTGGGAAGGGAAGAGACCTTGATCTGACTGGAAGTGGATGAGGGAAAGATATGATTGCGTGGAGGCAGGAAGTAAAGAGTCCTCACCCTTGTGTTGGAAAAGTAAATGACATAAAGTCAACCATCGTGAAGATCTGGCTGAGAAAATGAGTTCCAACACAGTCTCTGAAGCCTCATATCAAAACAACTATAGAACAAGTTCTTCGGCCTTGAAACTTACCGTTCAAATATGTAATTCTCTTCATATGTCAATTATATCTCAATTAAAAAAACTAAATATATAGTTCTCCTGAATTTTAAGTGGACACTGCAAACTTACCTTCCAGAAAAGAGAAATCTGTTGTCTATTGTAGTCAATGTGCTGTCTCATGTACCAGACATTTAACATCCCAATAGGCTCTGTTTTGAAGGGGAAAAAAATCCACAGCTTCATGTATATATACATATATACAAATACACAACGTAAAAACTTTAAAAGTCAATTGGTTATTGATTAAACTATTCTAAGAGAGTAGAATTATAGGATAATTTCAATTTTCTTTGTGTCCCAGTATTTCCCTTTTCCTTTTGTTAAATAATGAACATGCTTGACCACAGAAGTCATAAAAAACAAAGTGCTGTAGTCCATGGGGTCACAAAGAGTCAAACATGACTGTGTGACTAAATAATCACCTTAAAAACAAACTTTTAAAAATGACAAGGGGACATTACATTCTTAACTTACCCTTAAACATGTATTAGTAAAATAACTCAAAGAAAGTATACATGGTTAATTCTTTTTTGTTGGAATGCATAAAAAATTCTCAACAGAAAAACAGACATAAATCATGAGGAAAACATTTTTCAATCCTGTAAATTACAAACACAAAGGCTGAACTTTGTGTTCATCTCCATTCCTGAATTTATGTTGGAGTATAATTATTTGGTTTTATGACCATTAGACAATAATCTATTTGTAAGGAAGTCTGTCTCATTCATCTTGCTGCTGCTGCTAAGTCGCTTCAGTCGTGTCCGACTCTGTGCGACCCCATGGACTGCAGCCTACCAAGCTTCTCCAGGCAAGAACACTGGAGTGGGTTGCCATTTCCTTCTCCAATGCATGAAAGTGGAAAGTGAAAGTGAAGTCACTCAGTCATGTCTGACTCTTAGCGACTCCATGGACTGCAGCCTACCAGGCTCCTCCATCCATGGGATTTTCCAGGCAACAGTACTGAAGCGGGGTGCCATTGCCTTCTCCCTCATTCATCTTAGCATTCCTCATACCCAGTGCAGTGCTTAGAATGTAACAGGCTCCCAGTTACTCTTTGTTAAATGATGAATAAGCAATGAACAAACCAGACAATCTCATCTACTTGATGCTGAAACACAGGCTGAACTAGTAAAAGAAATAACCACCAATCCATAAAACAATGGTCAAATATGACCTGATTTAATTTGAGAAAGTCAACTGAACATATTTTTTGAAAAGAAACTGAATAATCAACTCCTATGTCTAAGTGTGTATGTGTATTATCAGTGCATGAAATAGTTTTCACTGTGACTCAGATCATGAACTCCTTATTGCCAAATTCAGACTTAAATTGAAGAAAGTAGGGAAAACCACTAGACCATTCAGGTATGACCTAAATCAAATCCCTTATGATTATACAGTGGAAGTGACAAATAGATTTAAGGGCCTAGATCTGATAGATAGAGTGCCTGATGGACTATGGACGGAGGTTCATGACATTGTACAGGAGACAGTGATCAAGGCCATCCCCATGGAAAAGAAATGCAAAAAAGCAAAATGGCTGTGTGAGGAGGCCTTACAAATAGCTGTGAAAAGAAGAGAAGCGGAAAGCAAAGGAGAAAAGGAAAGATATAAGCATCTGAATGCAGAGTTCCAAAGAATAGCAAGGAAAGATAAGAAAGCCTTCCTCAGTGATCAATGCAAAGAAATAGAGGAAAACAACAGAATGGGAAAGACCAGAGATCTCTTGAAGAAAATTAGAGATACCAAGGGAACACTTCATGCAAAGATGGGCTCAATAAAGGACAGAAATGGTATGGACCTAACAGAAGCAGAAGATATTAAGAAGAGGTGGCAAGAATACACAGAAGAACTGTACAAAAAAGATCTTCATGACCAAGATAATCACGATGGTGTGATCACTCACCTAGAGCCAGACATCCTGCAATGTGAAGTCAAGTTGGCCTTAGAAAGCATCACTATGAACAAAGCTAGTGGAGGTGATGGAATTCCAGTTGAGCTATTTCAAATCCCAAAAGATAATGCTGTGAAAGTGCTGCACTCAATATGTCAGCAAATTTGGAAAACTCAGCCGTGGCCACAGGACTGGAAAAGGTAAATTTTCATCCCAATCCCAAAGAAAGGCAATGCCAAAGAATGCTCAAACTACCGCACAATTGCACTCATCGCATACACTAGTAAAGTAATGCTCAAAATTCTCCAAGCCAGGCTTCAGCAATACGTGAACTGTGAACTTCCAAATGTTCAAGCTGGTTTTAGAAAAGGTAGAGGAACCAGAGATCAAATTGCCAACATCCGCTGGATGATCGAAAAGGGAAGAGAGTTCCAGAAGAACATCTATTTCTGCTTTATTGACTATGCCAAAGCCTTTGACTTTGTGGATCACAATAAACTGTGGGACATTCTGAAAGAGATGGGAATACCAGACCACCTGACCTGCCTCTTGAGAAACCTGTATGCAGGTCAGGAAGCAACAGTTAGAACTGGACATGGAACAACAGACTGGTTCCAAATAGGAAAAGGAGTACGTCAAGGCTGTATATTGTCACCCTGTTTATTTAACTTATATGCAGAGTACATCATGAGAAATGCTGGGCTAGAAGAAGTATAAGATGGAATCAAGATTGCCGGGAGAAATATCAATAACCTCAGATATGCAGATGACACCACCCTTATGGCAGAAAGTGAAGAGGAACTCAAAAGCCTCTTGATTAAAGTGAAGGAGGAGAGTGAAAAAGTTGGCTTAAAGCTCAACATTCAGAAAACTAGGATCAAGGCATCTGGTCCCATCACTTCATGGGAAATAGATGGGGAAACAGTGGAAACAGTGTCAGACTTTATTTTTCTGGGCTCCGAAATCACTGCAGATGGTGATTGCAGCCATGAAATTAAAAGACACTTACTCCTTGGAAGGAAAGTTATGACCAACCTAGATAGCATATTCAAAAGCAGAGACATTACTTTGCCAACAAAGGTCCGTCTAGTCAAGGCTATGGTTTTTCCAGTGATCATGTATGGATGTGAGAGTTGGACTGTGAAGAAGGCTGAGCGCCAAAGAATTGATGCTTTTGAACTGTGGTGTTGGAGAAGACTCTTGAGAGTCCCTTGGACTGCAAGAAGATCCAACCAGTCCATTCTGAAGGAGATGAGCCCTGGGTGTTCTTTGGAAGGAATGATGCTAAAGCTGAAACTCCAGTACTTTGGCCACCTCATGAGAAGAGTTGACTCATTGGAAAAGACTCTGATGCTGGGAGGGATTGGGGGCAGGAGGAGAAGGGGACGACAGAGGATGAGATGTCTGGATGGCATCACCGACTCAATGGACATGAGTTTGAGTGAACTCCAGGAGTTGGTGATGGACAGGGAGGCCTGGAGTGCTGCAATTCATGGGGTCACAAAGAGTCAGACACGACTGATCGACTGAACTGAACTGAACTGAACTGAAATAGTTTTATTTCTCCCACTATCAGTTTTGTTTTGATTTACAGCCAGGGGTGGAATCAATGGAAGCAATCCCTGAAAACAGGCTTCAATTGTGCCAACCTAACTTGCGTAACAGTGACCCTCAGAGTATATTAGGGTGAATCTAACTTGGGGTTCCTTCTAGAGCAGCAAGTTCCATTTAACCAGCTAGAAATTCCCAGAAAGCTAAGTCCCACCTGGATGGCAGAAGACAAGCAGGCAGGAAGGGGAGAAGAGAAAGAAGGACAGAGAGGGGGCACATGTCCTAGCACATACCATGGGCAGGCCCCATGTGGGCCCATTCAGTGACGTCTCATGTCCTCCTCAGCCGCATGACATACTAGCTTTGGTGCAGTGGTTAAAGTGTGAGCTCCAGAGCCAGGCCCTCTATGGGCAAATCCAGGCTCTGTGATCCTGAAAAATGCTGCTACTGCTACTGCTGCTAAGTCATTTCGGTCGTGTCCGACTCTGTGTGACCCCATAGACGTCAGCCCACCAGGCTCTCCCGCCCCTGGGATTCTCCAGGCAAGAACACTGGAGTGGGTTGCCATTTCCTTCTCCAATGCATGAAAGCGGAAAGTGAAAGTGAAGTCGCTCAGTCGTGTCTGACTCTTAGCGACCCCATGGACTGCAGCCTACCAGGCTCTTCCGTCCATGGTGTTTTCCATGCAAGAGTACTGGAGTGGGGTGCCATTGCCTTCTCTGGAACAATGCTGACTTGTCCTTAAGCCAGGTTCCTCATCTGTCAAATGAGGATCATAATTCTACACATCAGATGGGGCTATTGTGAGAATTTAAATGAACGTAAGAGTGCTTACACATGTTAAGCACTCAGTCAATTTAGCTGTTGTTGTTTTCTTCACCTGAAAACTGAAGTTCAAAGAAGTTAAGGAACTTGATCAAAGTTCCAGAACTAATTAGTGGGGAAGCCAGGCTTTGAACACAGCTCTGTTTGGTCTATGATCTTTGCTCTGCATCATGCAGTTGCCTGGCTCTGCTAAGGCTTACAACGTCTCTGTAAAACTTAGGTCTTCCATTGGGTGTGCCTCTTTCATGTTCTAGTCTTTTCCTTTGTCACTTCCTCTTCCTGCCTCTCTCACCTTCATCTCTTTTAACTTCTAAACATTCATTTCTTCCCCTTCTCTTCTGACCAGTGATAGTATTCACCCTTGCAGTGAGGACCTAACAGTAAGAAATGTGTACAGAAGACATTCTGAAAGTGCTCTCTACCCTTCAGGATTACAGGGACCCAGGAATCAAGCTCAGAACTTTTTTTTCTGCTAGTCCATATGTAAAAAGGAAAAAAGCACAGGCAACAGAAAGGAAGGGGGGCTGGCATTTATTGACCACCTTCTGCTGCTGCTGCTGCTGCTAAGTCACTTCAGTCATGTCCAACTCTGTGTGACCCCATAGACGGCAGCCCACCAGGCTCCCCCGTCCCTGGGATTCTCCAGGCAAGAACACTGGAGTGGGTTGCCATTTCCTTCTCCAGTGCATGAAAGTGAAAAGTGAAAGTGAAGTCGCTCAGTCGTGTCCAACTACCATGTGCCAAATAATCTTTGGATACTATATATCCATGCTCTCACTTAATCCTCACACAATGCAGAGGGAGCATATGAGTAGACCTGTTTTGCAGCTGAGGACAAGGAGGCTGACAAAAGTCAAATGATTTACAAAAACTGCAGAGATGGTAATGGCAAAGCTGAGCTGGGCCCAAGTTTTGCTGTCTCCAAAGACCCTGCTCATTTGTTAGCATTCACCGTGTTGAGCAAAGATCTGAACACGCTACAAACTAGATGATCCAGACATTGACCACATAATCAGGATTTGGAAACTATGGTGTGCTCAGTGTCTAGGCCAGATGACACGTTCCATGGTGCTACATGTCTTCAGTTAATTACATATAGGTGAGAAATTTCAAGGGAACACTCACCTCTCATTGCCACTCATTGCCTCTACAACCTACCAGATTATTACAGAGCTAAGAATCAAATTCAAGAGTCATAGTTTCTTCAAAAGATAAATTGCAAGTGAAGCTGAAATTTTAACGGTGCCAACCTGTAGTGTAAGCCTCTATGGGAGAGAAATCATTAGTCAAATCTGTATGGGTTTCAAAGTGTAAAAATTCATGACTAGAAATGTCAAACTACTGCTATGTAAAGCAATATAAGGGCTAACATTATAGAGAATCTTTGACATTCAACTGTCAAAATCACTTGGGAGTCCTAACCTCAGTGTTATCAAAAAGTCAGATAAAAGTATCATAGGCAGGTGAGAAAAGGAAAGACAAAGGCCATATGTCCCAAGTGACACACACAAAAAGGATGAATACAAATGATAAAAAGTATGAATATTGAGCAATGGAAGTCATTTCTCCTGAGACGAATGTACTATCCATGTGAAGGAAAAAAACTGGGTTAAAGAGGAAGGAATCACCAATATAAAAAAGGAAGATATCCTAAATTAAGCAGAAGATCAGCCTAACTGCCCTCAAAGGGTTCTTTCAACTCTGGTGGTGGCAGTTTAGTCATTAAGTCACGTCTGACTCTTGTGACCGCATGGACTGTAGCCTGCCAGGCTTCTCTGTCCATGGGATTCTTCGGGCAAGAATACTGGAATGGGCTGCCATTTCCTTCTCCAGGGGATCTTTCCCACCCAGGAATCAAACCCGGGTCTCCTGCATTGCAGGCAGATTCTTTACTGACTGAGTTACAAGGGAATCCCAAGATTTGAGGATTCAATGAAACAGGACGTGTGGTAAGTAAATCAGGGCTAAGCCATGTGCTGCTTCTGAGATTAGCATTCATCTTGGAAGCCAAGGCAAGTGCAATGGTGTGGATGAGAGAAACTGAATTGCAAGTAGACAGCAATCCCTCCACCAAGGTTTTAGCACGCACCACTCCAGTACTTTTGCCTGGAAAATCCCATGGACGGAGGAGCCTAGTAGGCTGCAGTCCATGGGGTCGATAGAGTTGGACACGACTGAGCGAATTCACTTTCACTTTTCACTTTCATGCATTGGAGAAGGAAATGGCAACCCACTCCAGTGTTCTTGCCTGGAGAATCCCAGGGACAGGGGAGCCTGGTGGGCTGCCGTCTATGGGGTCGCACAGAGTTGGACATGACTGAAGCGACTTAGCAGCAACAGGGGTAGAGTAGAAAGATCTCTAAGAACAGTAAAAATAGAGAATTTAACACAAAGTGAATATGAAAAAGGAGTACCTTGAGAGATTTCAGGTAGTGGACTAAATTGAACCCATGAGAATATTTTGGTCCAAGCCATGCTCCAAGCAGGGAAAGACAGAGCTAAGTAAGTCATCCACCACCTTGGTTCCTCAATGTCCACTCTTTGGACTGTGATACACTTCTCTAAAATCTAGTTTCAAATAACTCAAATAGATTCACAGATTCACAAACACCTACATGGTTAAACAAGTTTCTCAGTGGTAGACTCTTGCCTTCATACGTTACCACCTGCTATGTCTCCATGGGAAGCCCTACACACTCCCCCACCCTTCCTCCTCTTTGATGATTTCAACACTTTGTTCACTCTCTCTTTTCACTCCGTTCTGTCACTATTTTTGGTGGCTTATCATCCACAGGGGTTGCTTCTTCCCGATGGCTGATGCTGTAAGTCCCTCTACCTGCTCACTTCAAATGATCTGATTCTCTCACCTCATGTCTTTGCCTCACACTTCACTGAGCAAAATGAAGTGATCAGACAGGGATTCCCTAATATTTCCACCATGAAAACTTTCAAACTTCCCCATCAGTTCCCTAACACATCACTTCTACTGACTTTACTGTGAATGAAGCATTCCCTACTTCCATCATAGGCCAACCCCTTGAGTTTTAGGTCCCATCCTCTTGCTTCATCAAGTATATCTCTCCCACTATTATCCTATTTCCTGTATCATTAATCTCTCTTTTTCTGCTGGGTCCTAAAATCACCTTGTAAATATACTGTATTATCTCTGATCCTAAAAAAAATTAAGGAATTTCTTAATGCTACATCCTACTCCAGCTACTGCCCAACATCTCTGCTCCCCTTCACAGAACTTCTTGAAGAGTTGTGAATCGTCACTGTCTTTATTTCCTCACCTCACATTCACTCTCATTCAATGCCCCCCAACTCTACTTATGCTGTTCCTGGTCAGAAATTGATGCTGCTTTGTCAAATCTGATGATTACTTCTCTATTCTCACTTCAGTGGATTTACTGGGAACATCTGACATAGCTGAATACTCCACCATCTATTTTTTTCTTTTTAAGAAAGATAATCTTTCAACATCCAGATCACAAGTGAAGAGCCTATTTCTTAACAGAAGCAGGGATGTTTCCTCTATCCTAAAATCAATGGAGGCATCATGTTAGAGTCCTGATGGGGAAAAAAAGTGAGTTGCAAAAGATTATATACTGCATATAATTTTGATCAAGCTTAAAACAAGTGACACTAATCACTGTTTAGAAGTATATACATTTCTGAAAACTATGAGAAAAGTGTGATGATGACATAAACACACAATCCAGGGTAGTGGCTACCTGTGGGGAAGTGTGACAGGGTAAGAATACATCAGTAATTTTACAGCATTTAACTTGAATGATGAGTTTGTAAGTGTTCATTTTGTTGTTATGTTTTCTAATGAGAAAGTAGCTTAAACTAGGATAGTCAGAGTAGCAGTGGAAGCAATGAATAGATTTTGAATATGTTTAGGAGACTCAATGCTGGTATGAGGGAATGGGAGAAAAGGAGAATTTAAGGATAATTTCTCCATTTTTTGACTTGAATAACTAGGAAGATGGTAGAGTCATTAACCACGAAAGGAAAGACTGAAACAGAGGCATTCTGAAAGCATTTTGCATTGGAGAAAAAACAATTTTTTTGGCTATGTGAGGTTTAGTGTATCTGTTGATATCTAAGTGAAGATGTAGAATACGTGATTGGAGTACAAATCTGAAGTTCTGGAGAGACTCCAGAACAGAAACTATATTCTTTCTTTCTCTTTACCTACCTATCTAGTTTTAGAGCCATGAGATTGAATGAGGTCAGCTGGGAAAAGAAAGAGACCCAGTACAAAGCCCTGTATATTGAGATTAAGAAGAGAAAGATGGCCAGCATAAAAGACTAGGAAGAATTGGCCAACAGGGTAGAAGAAAAACCAACAGGGTAGAAGAGATTTCACAGAACTCAAGAGAAGCAAGTACTTCTAGGAGGTAATAGCTCTTCCCTTCTACTGCAGTACCTTGGAGACCGCATACTCCAGATGGTAGAAGGCCATAAGATTCCCTTTGGGCTTTGCAGCTTATTCTTGGTGCCATCTCTTCTAGGAATTTTCCCTGATGTTCCAAGATAGACAGTAAGTCCCTGAATCTGAGGATCTGACTGCTTATCATTGCATCTGAGTACCTGGCATAGTTCCTGGCATATATACATTCCTTACAGGCCATCCAGAGAAGTGTTTTTTACTCCCCACTGGCTTCTTTTGGAGGGTTTCATGAAAAGCATTTCTTCCCATTGGAGTGATTACCATCTTGTCAAATAATTAAGCTTAGGCATTTACTTCTTCCAGGGTAGGTGTTGAGCTTAGGAGAGGCCACAAGAAGAAGAAAAGAGGGTAGTGACACTCATTGGATCTCAAACATAACATTTTCCCTCTAATGAAAATGTTTGTCGCTAAGCCCCTTTAGTAGGTAAATAACCATTCATTCTCATTTCCTCAAGTCTTAGGCAAAAAGATACAAGCATGATATTTTCAAGTTTAGCTAATTTAGGAATCAGCAAACTATGGCCCATGGACCAAATCTGACTGGTTCCCTATTCTGTGTTTCGATATAGCCAGTGAACTAATGATAATAGCTTTCACATTTTTAGATGGTTGACAACCAATCAAAAGAAGAATCCTTTTTAGTGACATAAAAATTTTATAAAATTCAAGTTTCAGTGTGCAAAAATAAAATTTTGGATACAGTTTTGTCTATGTATTTCTAGACTGTCAATGGCTGCTTGCATGTGATAACAGCAAATTTTAATAGTTGTGACAAAGATCATAGGTCTGCAAAGCTGAAAATATTTATTATTTTCAGCTTTGGACCTTTATAGAAAATACTTGCTAACTCTTAAGCTAGACTTAACATCTTGCTTACTAACAGATGGTAAAATAACCTCTAGTATTTAATTGTTCACACCTAACCTATCCTATGGAGAAGGCAATGGCAACCCACTCCAGTATTCTTGCCTGGAGAATCCCAGGGACGGAGGAGCCTGGTGGGCTGCCATCTATGGAGCCACACAGAGTCGGACATGACTGAAGCGACTTAGCAGCAGCAGCAGCAGCAGCAGCAGCAACCTATCCTAGCAATTGTTTAAAATCACAAGTGAATGAACAATTGTCTAGCTTCTCAATGGGAAGATGGGTGGCTGCAGCTATGTTTTTCCTCTCTTTGGGGATCTCTCACCAATTACCTATGCCATCACCATGATGGAGGAGGACTCCTCCTCTGGCACTAGTATGAGCATTTAAAACTTCCTTTATTAACTGTCCACGGTCAAGTTTACCAAGACCAAACATACAAATAACACTGAAAAATGATGAAGAATTAATAGGCAGAAAGACTTAATTGTTAATATAGCTCTAAGGAATGGTTCATTCACCTTTATTTTGGAGTCTCCTCCTGGGTGCTCAAAATGATGAGGAAGCACTGTACCCCAGTACTTGGGCATTTTCTCAGGCATGTGAAGACACTATGCAACCCAAACTCAAGACTGTTTTCCCACTAGAAGCAAAATATGACTGCTCGTTTCCCAGTCAGGCCCACATTTGACGTATACTGATTGATGGACTGTCTTCCTAAGCATAGGAATGTGATCTGTTTCCTTCCACCCCTTACTTAGTGGTCATTTTTAAAGTGTTCTTCATGGAGGACTGTGACAAGAGTTTAATTTAATGACAAGGGAAGGGGCATATGGAGTGAATAATGCCTTCATTCACTGCTGACATGCTATAAATAACTGCACCCAAACCACTAAGAGATAACATATTGTGCTGTTTTGAGTAGCCAAGACTGCAAAGAAAGAGCTCTATCATAATAACATTGCTCAGTTTTAGACAGTAATTAAAAAAAAAAAAGCTTACTAGTATTTTTTTTTAAATGCCAAGTTACATTTGCATACACATCCCAAGGGTTAAAAGGAAGAAGTGTCAAAAAAATTTCACACCTTTTAGGTTTACATCAGTTAGTGTTTCATACAGAAACTGATGACAGAAACAGTGGTAAGAGGTGAAAACCATGAAGCTTAGAGTAAGAGAAAAGAGATCTTACAATAACCCACAGAAAGATCAAACACAGAAAAGGGAGATTCAGATAGAGAGGAAGTCAGCAGAGCTTGGTCAACGTGGTGTATTTCAGAGTATGGGTTTCTCTCTTTGTGAATGCTTGCAACTACTCTGAATAAGCCAGCTTCCTTGGTTCAATTCATAACCATCCACGAGTTCATAAACACAAGTTGCTGCATTCGTTGTTATGGTAGTGGTTCATTTTATAGGATATGAGAAAATTACCATTCTGCCTTGATGGGTTTTTAATTCAACAGATAAACACTTGAAAAAATAAAAATAAAAATCTTTCATACATATCTAAACAGGTCATTATCAAGTGTGAGTAAAAATGACAAGAATTTATGAGCCCAGAGTTTCCCTATTTTTATATTTTAGCTTAATGTGATACAACTTAACTTCTCAGACAAATTATGAAGTTGTGTATTGTATCACTAACTGAGTGCTTTCAAAAACTAATACTCAAACGGCTATTTCTTATGTCTCCAAAGATTTAGAAGAGGCATAAAGTTCATATAAACATTTTTGGTTTAATAAAATATTTGATTTTACTTCAATAAAACTGTCTTCCCAATAATTACCAAAAACAAAAAGCTCATCAGACTGAAAAATATATTTGATCTCCTCTTCATAGCTATGGGCTATCTATGGTACTCCTGTGAGCAGTGAGTATCAAAGTTTGAAGAAGTGCAGGGCTGTAATATTTGGAAAAGAGAGGATTGTTGAATGTTAAACTTTATTTTAAAATGTTATGTCTCCAGAGATTACCTTTTCCCAAGCTTTTAGTATGGCTTATAAAGGCCATATTAATTTTCATAGAACCCAAAAGGCAAGATGCATCAAGGTTTAATGATAAAGGAATGAAATTAATTACTAGTCATAGCTTTGTGGAATAAAAAAGAGTGAGATAGTAAGTGAAATAGAAGTAAGAGATAAAATCAAACAGAGGCATACAGCTTGTAACCAATGTGATAATATATGAAAAACAGGAGTAGGACTTAACTAATGTCAAAAATTTCCAAGCAATATAAACATATCTCCCTGGACAGCTTCAATACTTAAGCTGATGTGAAAATGAGCTTGTTAATCAATGCACTATGTTTTGATTTAGTATCAGTATTTTAGAGTCTATTCTAAGGAAATTATTACATCTTCCTCTCTCTCTTATCTTTCATCCTGTCTATCCACCACTCCTTCCCCCGCCTCCCCCCGCTCCCTGCCTCTTTTAGACACATACCTTCTTCTGGTGTTTGTGTTCGCAAAGATTCACTCCAATCACTCCAACTACCTTTATAAAGATGTAGCTTAGAGGAAATCTGAAATTCATATTCTGTAAAGGGTTTCAGATCCAGCAAGTCATGTCTTCCTTTGGCATTTGTGACATTAACCTTGAAACCAACAAGATTTTTTAAAGTGCCTGTTAATACTAAATTAATTAAAATAAAGGTAAGAAAACCAAACTAGATAACCCTTTTTACTTTTCAAATCTGTCATTCAATGAGAAGAAATAAAATAACTGGGTTACTGAATACATGTAATGTTAATCTGAAACAATAGTGTCTCATTAGAAACACAAAGACAAAAAAATTTGTGGATCTAACAACCCATCTATAGAGATTCCAAAGGGGATCCAGAAACCAGCTATAAAACAAGTAAACACTGAAAACTACTCGTTTTCAAAAAGGCCTTGAAAAAGTTTGTTTCTAACTAGATATTATTTTTTATTTGGCCACAATGAGAATGCAATGAATGTTTTAACACAGACATAAAACTGGCTCCAAACAGAAAAATTTAATTATATAAGAAAATTATTAAGTGGCATGCTGCAGTCCTTGGGGTCACAAAGAGTCGGACACGACTTCATGACTGAACAACAACAACAATATATAAACACTTAATTATTATACCTTTCTATATCTGGAACTAGGGCTTCCCTGGTGGCTCAGATGGTGAAAAATCCACCTGAGTTTGGTCCCTTGGTCAGAAAGATCCCCTGGAGAAGGGAATGGCAACCCACTCCAGTATTACTGCCTGGAGAATTCCACGGACCAAGGAGCCTGGTGGGCTACACTCCACAGGGTCACAAAGAGTCAGACATAAATCTAAGCGACTAATATTTGAATAGGGTAAAAGTCACTCAGTCGTGTCCGATTCTTTGTGACCCCATGAATAGTCCATGGAATTCTCCTATGTGGAACTGATCCTTTGTTATTATTATAGGCACTATATTTTACCAAAATACTGGAAAGAATCATAATCCTACATTTTTATTGTAAAAATTTAATGTTCAATATTACATCAAAGTGTAAAGTTTTATCTTTGGAATATTCAATTTAGATAAGCCTCTGAACATTCCCTAATATTTATTTTTCCAATAGGTTAAAAATTACTAAAACGTGAGACTTCCCTGGTGGTGTAATGGCTAAGACTGTGCTCCCAATGCAGGGGGCCTGAGTTCCATCCCTGGTCAGGGAACTAGATCCCGCATGCAGAAACTAAAACCCAGTGCAGCCAACTAAATATATAAATAATTTAAAAGAAATTACTAAAAAGTAATAATGGAAGTAATAATGGGGTAGGGAGTAGAACAACAAGGAAAAATGAATCATTTACTAGAAATAAATCATAAAAATTAGTGTGGGTTTACAGAAGCTTATGGCTTAAAAAATTTCAGCATCAGTGATCAAATTTTAGGATATTTGTTTTCATTTTTTTCTTTTTTTTGACACATGGTTTATGGGATTTTAGTTTCCCCACCAGGAATCAAACCTGGACCCTTGGCAGTGAGTGTATGGAGTCCTAACCACTGGACTGCCAGGGAATTCCCTAAGATACTTCTCAATAAACAGAAGTGTAAATGATTGACTGATATGTCTCACATGTATATGTGTACTTTTGGGCTAAACATTCTTAAACTCTGTATTTTGCTGATATGAAAAAAGACATCTGGGCTGTGCTACTAAGAATTTCTCCCTGGTTTCCCCTTCACTCTAGAGACCATTACCATATTCCAGGATCTGCTGTTAATGGGCCGATATCTGAGTCGATTGAGTAGCACCAGTCCCTCATCTCTCCACAGAAGGGTACACCTGTCCACGGAAGCATTTACAAATTTGATTCTGATGTCCCACGGAGGAAGAGGCCTCACTGGTAACCAGGACAAACAAAAAAGTGTGATTCAGGCTCCACAGCTGGAAATTGCCTTATAATTACATGAGCTATAAAGAGTTGAACAAGTCTCATTTCTAAAATGCACAGCCGCCAACTTGGTGAAACAAACAAGAGAGGAGTCCCTGGCTTTTAGAAGGAAGAAAAAATTGGATTGACTTCTAAATCATTAAAGTAATTCCCTTTAATCTACCCTCATTTTTAAACAGATAAACTACCATAAACATCACTGATAATTTGGATTTCACTTAATTTAATGATTTAAAGAAAACCAATGTGCCAAACCCAAGAGTTTCAACGGCTGAGAAGGTAGAGGTGTGGCTAGTGGCGATTACATCAGAAGGAGAAAAAATCTTGGTAGGAAAAGCCATAGGAAAGAGACTCGGCAACAGAGGAATAGAAGAGAAGAGGGAAAGAAGGTGACTAGAGATGAATGGTCAATGTAAAGAGAAGGAAGGCAAAATAGGCAAAAGTGTGATAGCAAAATGTAGAGTAGATGCTAACGTACATCATTTACTACACTGTACAGTGTGTATATGTGCAATGAGATGCCTTGGGAAGAGAGAAAAGAGACACGTGTTGTGAGGCCAGAACTTCAGGCAGGTCAGAAGCTCAGTGTTACCTGGGAATGCCTGGAATTGGCCTCTGACTCAACTGGGCCAATTACATCTGCTCAGAAATGTGCTGGGACTGGCTAACTCCAGCTCCCAAGCTGATGAGAGGGGTGAAGTAAGTGTTCTCTGAGGAAGATGCATTTGGTACATCGATACACTTTATTTATAGTTTGCACCTGGCTGCTTCAGCCCTGCAGGCCCACACGCAGCCTTATCTTAGAACAATGGAGTAGCTGTGACCCTGAAAAGACACCTCCACCATGAAGGGCTTACACTGAGCTTCTTGAACAACCTCACATGACCCTCTCCTCACTCAGAAAGGATCACTGGCAGCCTATGCCTTCATGGGATCTGAAACCAGTGGGCTCTTATTTCTCCAACACAGAGAATAATGTCGCATATTCCATTTTGTACAACCATGTCTCTCGTTTGAGACCTACATCCTTTTGCTTACATCAAAGACACATCTATCCTTTGTCAATGCCTACTGGCCACTCTCCACGAACCACTCTCCCTTTTGAAACCATCACACAAGTGATTCTAAAAATAATGTTCACAGGCTAAGATCGACACCTAAAAAAGTGAAATTATACATACCTATGTCCAGCAATGTGAATGAGAATGGAAATGAAGAAGCACTCCCAAGACTATTGATAGCAGTAACCTTGACTGTGTAACTAGATTCAAGTGATTCAGGGGTTAGGTTGATTCCAAGGTCCAAATGATCACAATAGTGATCATTACATTGCTTTTGCCAAGTTAAATTTTTTGGTCCATTTAACCTGTAAATGAAAGATGCTTGTGTTTAGCAAGACAATTTATGTACTATTGCCTCTTTTTAGCACAAAGAAACAAAATGTTCAAGTATCTAAAATTCTTGACATGTTTTATTAGGGGTTATACTATGGGAATATTGTATTCCGCAGTCATAGGACCACAGTTCACCCCTCTTTTTTTTTTTTTTTTTGATAGGACTGAAATGCTTGACATTCATATGGATGAGTAATGATCTCTACACTGCGTGCATACGTGCCCAGTCGCTTCAGTCATCTCCGACTTTTCGTGACTCCACGGACTGCAGTCTGCCAGGCTCCTCTGTCCATGAGATTTTCCCAGCAAGAATACTAGAGTGGGTTGCCATTTCCTCCTCCAGGGGATCTTCCTGACCCAGGTATCAAACCTGCCTCTCCTGCTTTGCAGGTGAATTCTTTTTTTTTTTTTTTTAATAATTTTATTTATTTTTGTTTGTGCTGGGTCCTTGTGGCTGCATGCAGACTTTCTCTAGTTACAGTGAGCGAGGGCTACTCTTTGTTGCAGTATGCAGGCTTCTCATTGCAGTGGCTTCTCTTGTTGCAGAGCACAGGCTCTAGGGTGTGCGGCTTCCATAGCTGTGGCATGTGGCCTCAGTAGTTGCAGCTCATGGGCTCTAGAGCACAGACTCAATAGTTGTGGCACATGGGCTTAGTTGCTCTGAGACATGTGGGATCTTCCTGGACCAGGGATCGAACCTGTGTCTCTGGCACTGGTAGACAGATTCTGTATCCACTGAATCATCAGGAAAGCCTTGAATCCCTAAATCGTGGCCGACCTGTTCACTCCTTAGGACAGAGTCAATCATCCAGAGGATCTATGGCCACCTTGGCATTTACTTCACAGAAGTGCCAGATCCAAGTACAGATCAGAATCCTAGGCCCCACTTCCTTTCCCCTATCTCCTTCTCACTTAGTCACAGCCCCACAGCTAGATCTCTGGATGGGATTACAGAATTAATTCCAAGGGAAAGAATTTCCCAGACTCTCTCTTTTTGTAAACACTCAGGTCAGATTGTTGCTGTTGTTCAGTCACTAAGTCATGTCCAACTCTTTGTGACCCCCATGGACTGAAGCATGCCAGGCTTTCCTGTCCTTTACTATCTCCCAGAGTCTGCTCAAACTCATGTCAATTGAGTCAGTGATACCATCCAACCATATGATCCTCTGTTGCCCCCTTCTCCTTCTGTCTCAATCTTTCCCAACATCAGGGTATTTTCTAGAGAGTTGGCTCTTCGCATCGGGTGGCCAAAGTATTGGAGTTTCAGCTTAAGCATCAGTCCTTCCAATGAATATTCAGGACTGATTTCCTTTAGGATTGACTGGCTTGATCTCCATGCTGTCCAAGGGACTCTCAAGAGTCTTCTCCAGCACCACAATTCAAAAGCATCAAGTCTTTAGTGCTCCACCTTCTTTATGGTCCAACTCTCACATCTTTACATGACTACTGGAAAAACCATAGCTTTGACAATGTGGACCTTTGTTGGCAAAGTGATGTCTCTGCTTTTTCATACACTGTATAGGTTGGTCATAGCTTTTCTTCCAAGGAGCAAGTGTCTTTTAAAAGGTGCTTTAAAAAGAAAATCCTCCAGGGCTAATGGAAAGCTACCACAAAAAAGAGTCTACTTATAAACCATGACCCAAGATTCCGCAACTGCAAAAGAGAGAAGTTTAACCCTAGAGAGAAGCCAGTTTAACCCTATACAGCAGGGAAGAGTATCCATAACGTGGGCCTTGGATGCCCTGAAGAGATCTGAGTCAGTCCTCAGGCCTAAAACATAAGTTCTCACACTGTTAGATGAATGAACCAGTTTTACCTGATGAACACTAGAATTTTTTTTTTAAGTATCTAAGTATCTGGAGGTGTTTACTGCTTCTCCTCTCAGTAAAATTATCACTGTTAGATACTTCTAGATGTCATATAAGAGAAGACCTATCAAAAAGCTGCAAATACAGTCTTACTCACTGTAAAGTGTATGCAGTGTACAGGTGGGTGTCTCGCCCTCTGTGCCAGGTGCAGATCACAGTTCCACGTTCTCCCTTCTGTATGCAAGATAAGTTTCGAGGCTGTTCTGGAACAACTTTTTAAAAAAAGAATAGAACTACCTATTTTAATCAGCACACATGTGATATTTCAATTACATTATTGTTATTTGCCAACAAGATAACAATACTTCCCCTATGTCTCCCATCCAGATGAGCTGGGAGCTATTTCAAATCCCATCACATTCAAATGTGCCTCCTAGGCATGAATTTGTTCTAATAACAATTGTAATAATAATGGATATGGATCAAACACTTACTCTTACTATATGCCAAGTCTATACTAAGTATTTTATGAGTGGTTTTCTCAATTGGACATTATAGCAGCTACATCAAGTACATACTATTATTATCTTCATTTTATCAAAGAGGACACTGAAAGATGAAGTATCTTGCCCAACATTACAAAACTATGAAGTGATGGAATCAGGGCTCCAGCCCAGGAGTGGCTGACTTGAGTTCAAGCCTTTCACCATCATATTCTACTATTTTCCCTGACAAGTGAACATTCAGTGCTAGTTCCAATACCCTGGGTGATGATGAGTTTACGTTTTTAGAATGAAGCTCATTCAAATACTAGAAACTTATACAAATTAGGGTCTTTCTTTCTCCATTGACTTGAAATTTATTGCCAAGGCACATCTATCCATTGGCCCTAGTCATGTCTTCCTGGGATGTACCACCTAAATCTAATTTCTGTAGCATCACCTGAAGCACTTAATGAATATTTATAAATTAATTCTTTATGTACACAGACATTGAAAACCTTCCATGGACCAGGCAGCATTAGGTGTGGAAATGCAGAAGTGTACAAGGTAGGCATGGCCCTTTCTATCATAAGGTGTGTATTTTTAAATGAAGCCACTTCATAGTCAAAGACAGAACTTTAATCCCCACTGCTACTCTTACTCACAGCAGTACATGGTATCATCAATTTCTGTTTGTCTAGGGTGGGAGCTTCTGCATTAAATCAGGTCACATCTTGACATTTCTCATTGCCAGTTATAGGCCAAGCTGGTGATTGCTGGTCCACCTGCTTTCCAGCTTCCAAAACTGTGTTGCTGTGTCTCCCCTCTCATTCTTTTTGTCCTTTAGGGTTTGTGCCTCTAGAAAACTTTCTTTACTGCATCTTGGCTTTATTTCAGGGGGAATGAAAGTAAATACATGTGTACAAACCACCATCATTTCTCAGTGCTTCGTAGGGTCTTTTGATGACCAAATGAGATAGAGATAATATACCTGACACTTTTGCATAATGAAAAAGTTAGTCTCACTTTCACCTCTACTCCTAAAAGTTTGCAGCACCTCTCATTTTAAAGACCATAGCTTTTACTCAAAATCAAATCAACTTATTAAATGTGAGTTCCCTGGACCACGAAATCAAGGTGTCTACTTTAGGCTGGGACATGGTTTGAGCAGAGACTGTCTGTTCCAGGATAAACCAGACCTAATTCTCTTCAATATAAATGTATAATAGCTGAAGCTAAGAAAACGTCAGAAATCAAAGCCTCTGAAGTGAAAATTGTTTACCATGTAATTATTATTTGTATTATGTAAATATTATTTGCATTGTTATGTGTATTCTTATTATTTTTTAAGGCCCTACTTACTATATGAAATAAAGTCTTAAAAAATAGCGTTCAGAAGTATCAACAGCTAAGCATATATTGAAAACAACTAAGTATCATCTACTGTCTTTCATTTATTTCCTAGGTTGTCCAAATAAGTTGTGGCCCAATCCTCTGAGGTTAAGTAGAGCCCTGGTTGTTTAGTTACTGAACAATCTGGATGAGCTCTGAGCAGCAAAGCAGCACAAGCCCAGAAGGGGGCCAGAAAGAAGAGGCTTCAAGGCCATCTACCCATTCCCAATCCTGAAGAACCAGTCACTTTTATGACAGGTCTACTTGGGGTATGCAATGTTACTCTGGACTACCACTTATCACAAAAGAGAAAATGGGCTGCTCAGTCCATCACCAGATAGAATTAAACTCACTGCACCAGGTGAAACCAACACTCATTGTGTCTTTTCTTGGAATGACTAGTCATACTCAGAAAAAGGTGTTGCTTCCAGTCAGTTCTTTACCTCAAAAGTGCTAAACTTGTTCAAAGAGCAGCCATTTAATGGTGTGGTTATCACCTGAGCACGCTGCACAAGCAACATTCCAGCATCGCTGCCCAACTGAGCTACACCGGGGCAGATGTGCCTTACCATCTCCATAGATCTCCTGATGCTCTCAGTTGCCACAGGTGCATGCACAACCTCTGGATGAGTGGGGCTGTGGCACTTTCATGCATCTGAGCAAGGATAGGAAATGGAATGGAATGCCTTAAGGACATCTGCAAAGATACTGACTTCCAAGGCCATTGTTGGCTCCCCAAAAAACCCACCTGCAGCACTGTGAACAGTTGGACCTGACACCACGGGGCTGAGAATATCTGATACTAATATAGTATGTTGGTCTATAAGACGGTGAATTACCTGGATAAAATATTCAGGTGTTTGGAAGATAAGGGAGGTGAGGACAAATGGTGTTTTTAAGAAAAAATTTCATTTTGCCTATAACCAATACTTTATTTCTTCTCAAGCAAAACATGCTCAGCCATTCAGCATTCTACATACATGAAGAAAAGAGTAAGACCAAAGGAACTGCAAACCTAGTGCTCATCACTTAAGTGCCTCCTATGTACCTGGTTGGCTTCCCTGGCGGCTCAGATGGTAAAGCGTTTGCCTACAATGTGGGAGACCCAGGTTTGATCCCTGGGTTGGGAAGATCCCCTGGAGAAGGAAACGGCAACCCACTCCAGTATTCTTGCCTGGAAAATCCCATGGACGAAGGAGCCTGGTTGGCTACTGTCCATGGGGTCGCAAAGAGTCAGACACGACTGAGCAACTTCACTATCACTATCACTATGTACCTGGTTGGAGAAGGTAATGGCACCCCACTCCAGTACTCTTGCCTGGAAAATCCCATGGATGGAGGAGCCTGGTAGGCTGAAGTCCATGGGGTCGCTAAAAGTCGGACACAACTGAGCAACTTCACTTTCACGTGTTGGAGAAGGAAATGGCAACCCACTCCAGTGTTCTTGCCTGGAGAATCCCAGGGATGGGGGAGCCTCATGGGCTGCCGTCTATGGGGTTGCGCAGAGTCGGACACGACTGAAGTGACTTAGCAGCAGCAGCATGTACCTGGTGCTAGGTTAAGCACTTTGCATCCAAGGTGTCATCTAATCACCACAACCATCTTAGGAGGTAGGTGTTAGTATCTTCATCACACAGATGGAGAAACTGAGGCTGAGAGAACTGAAACTGTCTGAGTCCACTGCTAGTGGCTGGGTTGGGATTCAAAGCCCATGCTCCTTTTACTACATCACAGGCTGTCAGAACTGAGTGTACATAACCCATCAGAGCTGTGAACAGGAGTCCCTGTGCTGGAAGAGGGGTATGAGACCTAGTTTATGCCTCCACACCCCGAATGATTTGCTTAGTGTTGGTGTTCTGCTTAATTCTTGTGGTGGCCCTCTAAGAATTACTGCCTGGCACCAACCATGTCCTTATAGATCAGGGATCCTCAGTCTCCACGATCTAATGCCTGATGCTCGGAGGTAGAGCTGATGTAATAATGATAGAAATAAAGTGCGTAGTAAATGCAATGTTTTTGAATCATCCTGAAACCAGCCCCCTACCATGGTCGTGGAAAAACTGTCCTCTGTGAAACTGGCCCCTGGCATCAAAAAGCTTGGGAGCTGCTGTTACAGGTCACAAAGAGGCTCCTATCTTTCCTGATAAGTCGCACTGAGCTCTGTACCACTCTCGTTATGACAGGGACCCTGTCCGTGCATCTTAGTCAGCCAGCCTGCAGCAGCAATTCTTCCAACTTTCCACACACCTCTCACCTGCCAGTTTGGAGCTTCCCGGGAACCAGAGAGGCACAGCGTGCCCTGGGATGGCTCAGGGCCTTTGCGTGTTCACTGGCTTGCAAGGCTGGGCCTTCACGGCTGCAGACTGCAAGCTGCAGGAAGGTGTGCTGCTGGCTCACCCTGTGCACTGCGGCTCAGGTTGCAGACGCCAACTCTGACATCTTAGTTCTTACCCCTGGCGGCGGCGTGGAGAGACCCATAGTGCAAGCTAGCAGTGCGGGGGAGTTGGTGCTCTGTGGGTGAACTTTGACCTACACCAGACAGTTCTCTCTTTCACCTGTCACTCTATTGCCATATGTTCTTTCTGGGGATGTCCCTAGTTACCAAGCAACCAGCTGTATCTTCTGGTGATGCCGTGGCCAGGTCAGTAACTTAACCACCTCATGTCTGCTCCACTTTTTCTCTGGTTCACTCCCTTACTCTTGCTTCCCTGGAACCAGACAACTCCTCTCCCATTCTGAAGCCTTAGCACATCAGTTTTGTCTCAGGCAGCTTTCTAGAAAACCCAGGGAAAGATACTAAGTATGATGATCGTTCTCTCTTAATGTCTGCTCAGTATGATAATCAGTGGTCAGGAGTGAAGTGGATGGAAGAACTATTTTTTTTTACATTAAGTCAGAGAGGGGAGAAGTGTTCAGCCTTGGGTATCAGCCTGGACTGCACAAGTCGAGAGACGTCTCTTCTTTTTAGGAGGCTGTGGCTTTGAAAAAAACTCTTGTAAGTCAAGAAGGCATGTAGATTCAGATGCAGAAAGCCTTTTTCCTGATTTTGGAGTCCAAGGGCAACAGGTAAATGGTCTTAATGGCCAAAAAGAGGAGAGAAAGGGGTGGGGGGAGGGGAAGGATAGAAAGGAGAGGGGAGAAGAGGAAAGGTGAGGAGAAGAGAAGAGAGGAAAGGAGAGATTTACTAAATGAGATCCCAGTTCTGTTGATTTCTGGACTTAACACATTGAGGTGCTCATGTTACTAGGAAGATTAAATATATCCTTGAAGTGGGAGAAGAAAGAACACTGTCCTCTATTTGGATTTCTGCTTAATACATGCCAAATACCAGAAGATCACCAGTCTTTGGGAACTCAGGATGGACTACTCACCCCCGACGGAGATCTCTGCCCCACATATTCGAATCTCGTCACTGCTGCTGCAGGCCAGCTTGCAGACAAACAGGGTTGTGCCCAGGGGAAGACCTTTGACTTGAGAACTGAGGGAGTGACCATGCTGAACATAAATTCTTCTGTCGAACTTGTAGAGGATTAACTTGTTGAAACTGGAGGATGGCAAGCAGCCTTGTTTGGGCTTCAAAGAGCAGGAAATGTTGACAGCTGATCCTAATGAAATGACATGGGAAGGCTGCACAGTCACATCCCCTCTCTTGCACACATCTGCAGCAAGATACAAACGCAAAAGATGAGTCGGCACATAAACCTATATCAGTTGGAAGGTCTGTGTAAATTTCCCAAAGCTGGATAAAACAAACCCTATCAAATCATGGAAATACACATAAGCTACGTTGCTCTGGCTCTATTGATGAAGCACAGTGAGGACAGAAGGCAACTATATTAAAGTCTAACTGTATCTGAATTAAAGTATACATTCTTTTCGAAACAGTAATACTATAACCAGAACTATAAATAGGAAAGTGGTGAGAAAACAGGGTTGGAAGGACATTCAGGAACACAGTTCTAGGAAAAACCAATCTCTCTTATATGCAAATTATTCACCAAACTACAAAAAAGTACTTCCCAGAATAAATCACATTTGTTTCCCTGCCCTTTTATGACTTATAACACTTACTTCAATACTCATACCAAAATGATTAAAAAGCTATCACAAATGTTTAAAAGGCTACTACAAATGTTAAAGGGCACATTTGGGAATAATCCCCTCTCTTGCTATATTAGGGGTATAAAGTATGTGTAATCCATAGCATTATTTTATAATAAACAGAAAATATTTAGGGGCTCTGGTATGTTTGTAGTGGGAATCAGGGATGGAAATTAGGTCTTACTATGGTATTCCTCCAAGATGTAAGACCCTAGGTAGGATGAACCACTCCCAATACAGCTAATACTAAAGTACACAAAAGTATTTTTCTTTTAAAAAGAATTCTCCATATTGTTTTCCTTATGCCAGATCCCACAATAAACTCTTAAAGAGAGATCATTCTTACTCTCCAGGTGGTTCTGTATATGTAAATACAACAGCTAATTGCGAATTAGCAGTTTTGGTAGTATTCAGTAACTGCTGATGAAAAAAAAACCCTTATAGATCCACCCTGAATTTTTAGATATGATATAAAGTCTCCACTGAAAGTCTTTTTTTGTTAATTGTAAAATTGCTTGGATCAACTACCATAAACAAATTGGTAAAAAGTTACTTAAGTCAAATAAAGGAAATATTAAATATTTATTTTAAATGAAAAGTTTCCATTTTTATTTTCAGAAATAAATCTCTTTCTCTCTCTTACTTTTATGTTTGTTTTTTGTTTCTTTGATCCTAATGGGTTAGAAAGTAAAAAATAAGATGCCAATAAAAAAAGCAAAGAAAATGACAGCCATTATTTTCTTTTTTAGCAGAGCTGAATCCATCCATGAATACTCTTTGTTAAAATTCATTCATGATTTTTAAAACATCCATTCATGATTCCTAGCCTGGTTACCTAGTCACTTTCTTAAGAGGAAAAGATATCACTGGAGTTTCAATCATTAATATAATGAAATAAAATACATATTAGTAACATACTTAGAACCAAACTTATCCACTTAAACTTGACCGATTGCTTTAAAAAGACCAACTATCAGAACATTTACCGCAAATGCATATTTCATCTGTAACTGATAATTTAAATAAAAAATTCCTCTGAAGATTAGATTACAGAAATATCTTACCTATTTTTGCCTTAACTAACAGCAACATGATGATAAAAATAAGTGCCAGGGAGCACCCGCCAACTGTATGTGCCATGAACAGTCAATTCTGGAATACACCTCTGTATGTTTCCTTGTAAAAGAAGACAAATTCATTCATGTTAAATACATTCAGAAAATACCACAACCAAAACAATTCAGAGGGCTTAAAATGCTCCTTTAATTTACTCTGTGTTGTTAAGAGACTTTCTAAAAAATGATGTTTAAAACCAATAAACTAAAAATCTTAGCCACCTCTAACCCTCATGTCATTTAAGCTTCTTGGGGTCAGCAAAGAGTAAGCGAAGAGATCTGACCTATGGAGTCCTTTAGAACTGGGTTTAAATACTTTGAGCCTATGGGCAAGTTACTTAATCTGAGATTCAGTCTCACCCAAAGCTTTTTCCTTCCAAACAAGTCTGCGTCATCATAGTCAAATGTACTAGTGTTAAAATTCCAAGAGTAGTGAGAATTTCTGATCTAGTCATGTGCTCCTGGAAGTAACAGGAGATTAAAAAGTGGTTCATAACCACTACTACCCCGCACACTCCACAACTCAGTAAAAGACTGATTTCCTTGGCAGTAAGAAAAGAATTCCAAGGGTTCCCAGGGGGCTGTTTGGGTTTTCCATAGGTTCACTTTTCCTTGTTTGCTTGTTTATTCATTATTTATTTAGTTTACTGAATATTTTTATCTTAAATGATTTGGAAAATGCAAGTTGGTGATTTCTGTTTGTTTCCAAATACAAACCTAAGGAATGGCTCTAGCAAATTCTCTAAATTCTATCAAAAGTGGGCCAGAAATTCAAGAAGCAGGGCTGAAAAGCTGTGTGATGTTGGGCTGTTGGCAACCAGCCAATGTCCACCTCTTATTCCCATGCCCAGAAATGTGCCAGAATACCACTGGAGAGCCTCAGAAAAGTTCACTTATTCATTCAACAGTGATGGTTACCTTTCATCTGCCAGGTGCGGTGTTCAGTGCTAGAGATACTACAGTCCTGCTCTAGCTGGCTTCCTGGAAACTATCCCCTAGCTTTTTTGACTCCTGTATTTAGCATCTTTTCAATAGCCTTTTCTGGTGGCTCATCCTTTTTCTCCTGACTTGAAAGTCTTGGAGGACCTCAGCACTCAAGACATTTTCTTTTTCTCTATTTCTACTCTTTCCTGAGGGGTTTCATCTGGTCTCTTGGCTCTCAACACCATCTGTAAGCTAGACTCTCAGATACTTATCTTCAGCTCAGACACTGCACTGAGTGCCAGTCTCCTATGTCTGTCTCCTTGGCATCACTTCTCAGATGTGACTACTCCATATTAACATGTTCAAATTGAACTTTGGTCTCCTTTCTCCAAATTGGTTCTTTCTCTAGCCCTTTCTACCTCCGTGAATAAAATTTTTATCCTGTGAATTGCTAAAAAGAACCTAGCTGTCCTCCTTCATTGCACCCTCTCATACCCCACAGCCAAATCACCATTGCTACTGCTAAATCACTTTAGTCATGTCCGACTCTGTGCGACCCCGTAGACGGGAGCCCACCAGGCTCCCCCGTCCCTGGGATTCTCCAGGCAAGAACACTGGAGTGGGTTGCCATTTTCCTCTCCAATGCATGAAAGTGAAAAGTGAAAGTGAAGTCACTCAGTTGTGTCCGACCCTCAACAACCCCATGGACTGCAGCCTTCCAGGCTCCTCCATCCATGGGATTTTCCAGGCAAGAGTATTGGAGTGGGGTGCCATTGCCTTCTCCGTTAAGTCCTGTCAATTTTACCTCCTGAATATATCACAGATCAGTCCTTTCACCGTCCTCACCCCAGTCCAAACCTCAGTTGTCATCTCCCCGCCAGATGACTGCAGGAGCTCCTTAATGTGTCTCTCTAGTCCATCCCTGCCCCTTTCTAAGTCATTTTCACATAGCTGACTACCTTAGAAACATAAATTGGATTATGTTCCCTGCTTGGTATCATCTCTATTTAAAACCCATCAGTGGATCCCCCTGCTGTTAGAAGAAAAATCCCAAATTACCATACATTACTCTCTCAGCCACTGGCTGGCTTCACGTCTCCTGTCTTGCTACCATGATTTGCTCTTTTTTTTTTTTTTGCCTTGCTGTTCTGCTTCATTCACATTGGCCTTCAGATTGTTCCTTGAACAAGACATGCCCTCTGCTGCTCCGGGAACCTTGTACTTTTCATTTCCTCTGCTAGAATTCTCTTCCCCTGGCTCTTAGTGGCTGACTGACTTACATCCTTCAGATCTCAGATCATGTGTCACTTCCTCAGAGAGCCCCTCCCTGACCACTCAGCCAAAGTGGTCTTGCCCAGTTCCTTTCTACACATCACCTTACTGACATCATCAAACAATCTCCTGTTTTGATTGCTTATCAGTCATCTACCTTTTTGTTAGAATTTAAGCCACCACAAGAGCTGGAACATTGACTGTCTTGCTCGCTGCTGTATGTGAGCACTTGGGCATGGAAAAGAAAGGCCTTATAAGCATTGAAAGAAAGAAGGGAAGGAGGGAGGGAGGGGGGAAGGAATATGAGTTATAGAAAATCCCCTATAAACATCCCTGTGGGCCCTGCAGCATAGTGCTCCACCAAAGATGTCCATGCTCTAATCCACAGAACCTGTGAATAAATACATTGTGTTACATGACAAAGGGATTTTGGAGATGTGATTAAAGTTAGGGACCCTGAGGTACGGTGATTACCCTGGATACCCAAGTGAAAATCTGCTAGTCTCTTAGTCATGTCTGACTCTTTGTGACCCCATGGACTGTTGCCCACCAGGCTCCTCTGTCCATGGGATTCTCCAGGCAAGAATACTGGAGTGGGTTGCCATTCCTTTCTCCAGGGGATCTTCCTGACCCAGGGACTGAACCCAGATCTCCTACATTGCCGGCAGATTCTTTACTATCTGAGCCACCCGCAAGGGCCCAACCTAATTGTATGAGTCCTTAAAAGTGGATGAGGGGAGCGAAGAATTGGTCAGAGAGCCATGATGTGAGGACTGTGGCTGCTGCCTTTGAAGACGGAGAAAGGGGCTGTGGGCCAAAAAACATGGTCGCCTCTGAACTCTGGAGATGAATCTCAGTTTGCAGAAAATATAACATGTATTCTCTGGGCCTCAGTTTAAAATGTCTGAAAAACACTGACCTAAATTGAAATCTGACAGTTCAGCTCTCTCTAAATCATAAAGGCCAAGGTCATAGCATTCAGTGGCTTCTGTGACTGGTAATTCCTGTGGTCATCACCAGCTACATCCTCCACTACTGACACTATTGCCTAGCAACACTGAGCTGCTCCTGGTTCCCCCACACATCCCATGCCACTTCATGCTTCTGTGTCTTTGTTCATGGTATTCTCCTACCTTTCCACTGTTCTTGGACTCCCTAAGTCTTCCTCATGTATCCCAACTCAGCTCAGACACTTTTTATTCTGTCATTTACTCGATAAATAAGAATTTAGCAATTGCCAGGTGCCAAGGACTTGAGAGTGGAGAACAAGACAGAGTTTCAGCTTGCATGGAGCCAATATTTTGGAGTAGGTAGACAAAAAGTAAATAAATAACAAACAGATACATTCAGATAATAACAAAAGATTAAGAGAGGCTAAGGGGAGAGAGTCCCTGGAGAGCAGAGAAGCTGGACAATGAAGGCCTTTCTAGGAGGTGAAACTTGAGCTGCGATCAGCACAGGCCAGGTGAAGGCTCAGAAAGACTTTTCCTGGCAAAATAAATATTGAGTGCAAAGCTTGAAGGCAGAGGAACGGGCTTGCTATGGTTGAGGCACAGAAATAAGGTCAGAGTAGCTGGGGAAAGTAACTGTGTGCAGAGTCATATGAAATGAAATTGTAGAAGGCAGGAGCCAGATCTGCCATGGATTTGTTTGCCATGGAAAGGAGCCTGGATTTTACTCTCCAATCAATGGGAAACCACTGTGCATAATTAGTGGTTTTATTTATTTATTTAGCTGGGTTTTAGTTAGGGAGAAACAAGATACGAATTATATAAAACATACACACAAATACAAAAGCAAACAGAAAAACTAGTCTTGGCTCCATGTATGGAGGCTGGAGTAGAAGCAAGTGGACCAGTTAGGAAGCCAACTGGGAACACCCAGGTAGGCAATCCTGGTGATGTGGACCAGAGGGATAGCAGCAGAGATGGAAAGAAGTAGCCAGATCTTACAAGCCTTACTGATGTCTTTTGGTCAGACTGTATCTTGTATCCTACTTGTATCTTCATATCATTCTGGCATCCTCCTATCTTAGCACCTGCCATAGTAAGTAGAACTGATTTCTTCAGGTATCTGCCTGTCTCTTCCATTATCTTGCAAGTTCCTCATGGGCAGAAGCCACAGTTTGTGGCACATAGAAGACATGTGCTGGCAAATTCCCTGGTGGTCCAGTGGTTAAGACTCTAGCCTTCCAATGCAAGGGGCACAATTTGATCCCTGGTGGAGGAACTAAGAGTCATGTCACATAGCAAAAAATAAAAAAAAGTATTTAGGACCAACATTGTCCACATCCAGATAGTGATGTTTAAAAATAAAAGACACATGCTGAACTGAATGAAATTTAAATGGTTTTTCTGTTTTTTGCTTCTAGTTAGTTTAAAATGACTACAGTACATTAAAACTACATTACGTCTCATTTTGCTACCTTTTGTTGTAGCTATCTTAGTTCAGTTTAAAATTAGTTTTCATTAAACTTTGGAATATTCTGGCATAAAGGAAATAATGGATTGAACTAGAAGATAACTGAATGAACAGATATACAGGGATTAGAGGTTTCTGCTTCCTAACTGCAAAGGGTGTCCACAGTGTATTATTTTTCAATGTGCATTGCAACTTATGAAGTTATAACATTCTCCGAATAGTAAAATATTAGTTGGTTATAATAAGAATTTTTTAAATGTACATATGTATATGAAATATATATATATACACCTACATATGAAATAGGCAAAATAGAGGATTTGAGTTTACATAGTACACTGATCCAAACACAAATATGCTTATTTTCTCTGAATGACCAGGTAAAACAATTTCTTCATTTATAAGAAACAACCCCAAAGACCTTCAAGTAAATGAGGTATCTTCCAATAAAATGAAACCTTCTATCAACTGTAAACATCCTTCATACAGTCTGCCTGGAGGGTCGATATTAAAACTACAACTCTGTCTTGAATCAGAAAATCAAAGTGTGCTGTCATTGACTCATCACTCAAGTGGTGACAGTTTCCAGACAATGAAAACAACGTCTCAGTGAGTGAGCCAGGGACCAGCCAGAAATACAGTCACTGGCAGGAGGGCAGAGAAAGAATTCCCCCTCCATGAGCCTTTCTTTCCCCACTGCTCCAGGAAGAAGCACAAAATAAGCAGCTACTTCAAAATCATATTTGACTAGGCTAGGAAAAACTCTCATCAAGGGTGGTAATTTCATGTAGGCAGGAACTCTTCCTACTTCCACACTACTTTTTTTTCTGTAGTGCCATAGTAAGCTCAAGGAGCAGCATGGTATGGTGGAAAAGAAAAAGGCTAGAGAGTCTCAGTTCCACTGTGTGCTGTTAACTGTCAGGGTGCCATTTACTCATTCATGCCAAGAGTACAGGGATACCTACGTAGACCAAGTTACTGGGAGGATGAATATGTCCATGGCATGGACTCCTAAGAATATCCAGCACAGGGTAGGCACTCCACTGAGACTAGCTCCCCCATTTCCTTCTGGATCCAGGTTTTGCCTTTCTTTTCTAAATCGCTTATGACTTTCAACGTACTTGAAATGTATGTTTTGTTAGACTAGGTAAAAGGTCATGTGTTAGTTAATCTTAACCCTGGCTTTCATAGAATTTAAGAACTCAGAGGAAGAAGGAACCTCAAAGATTAGCTAATAATAACCATGCCCTACTGCTCCCCTCCCCTCCCAACAGCTGACATTTGAGTCTGGGCCACCACAGAACAAGAAAGTGATTGTTTTGAATGTGCATGAAGGCTGTCTGCCTTACAAATACAGACCATTAATTACCCAGTTGATTTGCTGAGGCAGGGTACAAAATCCTTCTCTTCTGCTGGCAAAGTAATGGGCAGGTCCTATGTCTTACTGGTGGCAAATCAGCATATAAAGACAACACTTTGGAAGTCATATATTCTACATTCCTCATTTTATAGGTAGATAAACTGAGCCCTAAAGAAAGGAAGTAACTTGCCAAAGGTCACATTAATAGCAGAATCCAGATCAGAATGATGGTCTTATAATTTCTAATCCAACATTACTTCTTGCAGCTGCAATTGCTTCTGATCAGTAGCAATAGTAGCAGCATAAAACTAGAACTAGAACTAATATGAACAATGCTCTTAGTACTAATAGGAATTTGTTTGTTGATCTCTTATTATGGTCATTGCACATTACATCCAGTCTTTAGGATACCCATCTAGTAAAGCACTTACAGTGCCTAATGCTTTAGTGTTCAGAAGGTTGAATCACCTACTTCCCTCAAACAAAGATCAAATGACAAAACCTAGTGTATGCACAATATGTATCCATTTCTAATGACCTATTCCACTGTAAGGATAGAAAAGGAAAAGTCCACCAAATAGCTAACTTGAAACTCAGCCTTTGGAGCCAAACTTCTCCTCCTCAAGCCTTTCACAAGTGATGTTATGAAAAAGAGTTCCTTACCCAAAGCATCATCTCCATTTTGCTTCTAAGACTACTATTTGTTGAAAAGTCTAACAAGCCATAATATGGACAAATCCTGGCCCACAAGTCCTAGATTATCAAATCAGCCCATTCATAATGTCATGTCAGATGGTGTAATGCAGGTACGGTCAGCTGTGTCTGACTCTGTGACCCAATGGACTGTAGCCCTCCAGGCTCCTCTATCCATGGGATTTCCCAGGCAATAATACTGGAATGGATTGTCATTTCCTCTTCCAGGGGATCTTTCCAATTCATGGATCAAACCCATGTCTTCTGAGTCTTCTGTATTCAGTTCAGTTCAGTTTAGTCGCTCAGTCATGTCCGACTCCCTGAGACCCCAGGAATCGCAGCATGCCAGGCCTCTGTCCATCACCAACTCCCGGAGTTCACTCAGACTCAGGTCCATCGAGTCAGTGATGCCATCCAGACATCTCATCCTCTGTTGTCCCTTTCTCCTCCTGCCCCCAATCCCTCCCAGCATCAGAGTCTTTTCCAATGAGTCAACTCTTCGCATGAGGTGGCCAAAGTACTGGAGTTTCAGCTTTACATCAGTCCTTCCAAAGAAATCCCAGGGCTGATCTCTTTCAGAATGGACTGGTTGGATCTCCTTGCAGTCCATGGGACTCTTAAGAGTCTTCTTCAACACCACAGTTCAAAAGCATCAATTCTTCGGCACTCAGCCTTCTTCACAGTCCAACTCTCACATCCATACATGACCACAGGAGAAACCATAGCCTTGACTAGACGGACCTTTGTTGGCAAAGTACTGTCTCTGCTTTTGAATATGCTATCTAGGTTGGTCATAACTTTTCTTCCAAGGAGTAAGTGTCTTTTAATTTCATGGCTGCAGTCACCATATGCAGTGATTTTGGAGTCCCCAAAAATAAAGTCTGACACTGTTTTCACTGTTTCCCTGTCTATTTCCCATAAAGTGATGGGACCAGATGCCATGATCTTCGTTTTCTGAATGTTGAGCTTTAAGCCAACTTTTTCACTCTCCACTTTCACTTTCATCAAGAGGCTTTTTAGTTCCTCTTCACTTTTTGCCATAAGGGTGGTGTCATCTGCATATCTGAGGTTATTGATATTTCTCCCGGCAATCTTGATTCCAGCTTGTGCTTCTTCAGGCAGATTCTTTATCACTGTGCCACCTGGAAATGCCAGATGGCTTAAAGGGGAAGGAAAGTAACCATGTCAACCCCCTCTGCTTTTTCTTCTTTTTAACCAACAGTTCCAACCACCATTACATGAGCCAAATTGGACACACACCTGTTTTTCTTTCTCATGCAGCTGCTGACACTCTCTTGAACTTTGGCTTATCTCACCAGTAAGCATCTGTAGTCCTAATTTTACCCATGTACAGGAACTTTCTACTCTTGCTTTCTTCTCTTGAATTCAAGGGTTCCTTCCGCCCCCTTTTTTTTAAATTTCAGAGTGTTTTCTCCTTTCCCTCTTTATGATTTTTTTAATCATTTTCCTTAACAAAGATCTCCTTTGCTTTTCTCCCTTCTTTCCTATTTTTCTAGAATGTTCTATTTCTCAGTCCTATTTGTTTCATTTCCACTTCAGATATATCACACTGGACATAACAGGCAGGCTCCAGACATGTTGTGTGTAAACAAATTACATTTAAAACTTATTAGGGAATCTTATCAGGACCCAACTGCAGAATCATGTGTACTGTGAACTGCCTTATAAATTGAACAATCACTCCTACAATAGAGAAATAAAAAGGAAATAAAAGAATAAGACATGACATGGATGGAGTCTTGAAAACACAAGGTACTTTCAAATCAACTGGTGTTATTTGCAATGTTTTTTATTTCTTCGTTTAACTCCACAAGGCTACAATTTTCAAGGCACTTGTTCAATTAAGTTTCAACAATCCAACCTTCTCTATTTTCACTCTCTGCATACTTCAAGAGTTATAAATAAAAGAAGCCATCTTTTCCTGGAGAGGATGGTGTTCTGAAAACAGCATGGTGTGTGGGGCCAGAGGACCATGCTGGGGCTGCGTGCCATCCTGGTTTTTCCACTTCTATTTGTGTCATTGCAAGTAACTTTGAAAAATGGCAATCCATATTTATTGAGAAAATTAAATCTCTCTCTCTCTTAACTTTTCTTCATGAGTTTATTGGAAAGGTCTCTCCTTGGACACATTCAACCTTGAAGTCTCTATTTGTGGGCAATGGCATGGGAGTGGCAGGCTTATCCTTGGATCTTGTAACATCTTGGCAAGTTTTGTAACATCAATCCCTGAGTGTTTCCTGAGTGCTATGAGGCATTAAAAACATTAAAACACATTATGATTACTTTGTTCTAATAGTTTTCTAGGAATTTCACAATTATCTTAATATCATTGGAGGCACTCTGGGTGGGGGCTGGGGGGACTAAACAATACAATACTCCTCAAGGCTTCTTCTATAAACTAATAATTCAGCCCAAATGTATGCACTAACAACCTCATGTTTCAGCATCTCTGCCTGATGTTTTACTTAATATTTTCCTTTTCTTCTGCATATTACTGCAAAAGAGATGTAAATTAAGATTCTAGTCTTAATAATCTTTTATAGGCATTTACTTAGCAATTTACCAAAATGCAGAGTTTTTAATATTTGCTTTCCTACTAAATAGTTAACTATTGGTATTTCTATTCTACAAGTGGAGAAATCTGCAAGTTGATCACAATAATAAGAAAAACAAGAAGTAAATTCAGAATTAGATAAATTAGAACTACCTTCCATGCTTGAGTTTCCTCAATTATAAAATAAAAATAGCACCTACTTTACAGGATTATTGTGGGAGTTAAATGAGAAGCTCTTAGCAAAAGTGCCTGGTATATAGCAAGAGCTCAGTAAATATTATCATCCATTATTATTCTTATTATAAGAAAAAAGATAATATCACTTACTTATCAAGGACATTGTTAGAATCAAGTTAGACAGTCTTGCTTTTTGACCTCTCTCTTGGCCCATTCATCTGGCTTACCACTGAAGGATTAGTTTGATTAAAACTAGATACTATTCCTGCTACATAAAAGGTGATTTTATGCCACCTATCATTTATGACAAAGTGGCTCAGCCATAAAGAATCCATCTGCAATGCAGGAGGTGCGGATTCAATCCCTGGGTCGGGAAGATCCCCTAGTGAAGGAAATGGCAACCCACTCCAGCTTTCTTGGCTGGGAAATCCCATGGACAGAGGAGCCTGGTGGGCTATAGTCCCCAGGGTCGTAAAAGAGTCAGGCACAACTTTGCGACTGAGCATGCACACAGTTTTAACTTGAGGACAGGAACTGAGACTTATATTTCTTTATATTTATTACAACGATGAGCTGCTGCTGCTGCTGCTGCTGCTAGGTCACTTCAGTTGTGTCTGACTCTGTGTGACCCCATAGACGGCAGCCCACCAGGCTCCCCCGTCCCTGGGATTCTCCAGGCAAGAATACTGGAGTGGGTTGCCATTTCTTTCTCCAATGCATGAAAGTGAAAAGTGAAAGTGAAGTCGCTCAGTCGTATCCAACTCCTAGTGACCTCATGGACTGCAGCCTACCAGGCTCCTCCATCCATGGGATTTTCCAGGCAAGAGTACTGGAGTGGGGTGCCATTGCCTTCTCCGACAATGATGAGCACAATGTCTTGAACATAACAGATTTTCAATACATACTTAAAAAACATTTTTACCATTAGCAAAGAGCACCGCTATGTTCCAAGGACAAAGGAAATTGGACAAGGCTTCGTTGGGATTTGGCTTTCTTTCTTTGGGATTTAGCCTACATAAATGTACATGCAGAAGTTAAGAGCAGTGTTGCAAGTGTAATTGCAAAGATGACAAATAACTGGCCAAAGAACAAAGCAGGTACAACAGCAACAAAAAGTCCACAATTGAGAAATGATTACATTTCTACATTTCTACAACATCTACTGTATTTATAGGATTTTTCTCCCATAAAAATCTCATATGTGCTTTAGAATTTTTCTACACTGTAACTCAATTCTAATGCAGGAAAGATTCAGATCAGATCAGTCTCTCAGTCGTGTCCGACTGTTTGCGACCCCATGAATCGCAGCACGCCAGGCCTCCCTGTCCGTCACCAACTCCCAGAGTTCACTGAGACTCATGTCCATTGAGTCAGTGATGCCATCCAGCCATCTCATCCTCTGTCATCCCTTCTCCTCCTGCCCCCAATCCCTCCCAGCATCAGAGTCTACGCTTGCTAAAATTTGGGGATTTATGTAAGCATCATGACATTCAAAAAACATGATACATGATAAAAGAATGTTGCAAACTCTTTACCAGTCTTCTGTGCTCAAGAAAGTGACAGTAATGAGTTGAGAATTTCATATAAAAATGGAGGGGAAGAGTGTCAGCTCTCAGCCACTAAGGTCCTTTTAGTTATATGCTGGCCACAGAAATAGGGCACTGTACCATTCGTTGCTAATGGGAACTTGAATCTAATGTTTATTTACCAAGTGGAAGTGGATATAATGTTCTGAGTCAGAGGTGCAAAGGCAAGAAGCACAGAGTCTGGAGCCAGAAACCTGTAACCCACTATCTGTGTGAAAGTTTCCACATCTGTAAAATGGGAATACTTATAACTGGTTCACTGGGTTTTTAAAGAGTTACAGAGTATAACAATGATACCCAAGGGCCAAGTACATAGTAAGTGCTCAATGATTTTTATTCACATGGGACATACACGGAAGGGATTATAACAAACCTTTAGAGTTTTAAAAAAGGCTAAAGTCTAATTTTGCCCTGTTCTTTAGACTATACCATGGAAAAAACTCTTTGCATGGGTTTGGGTTGCTGTTCATAAAACTGAGATCTAATCATAGGGATACATAATCTTCTTCAAAGCTTTTATTTAGTGTCCTTCAACCAGGTGAAAAGGGCCTCCCTAAAGAGACATCTCAGATGAGAGAAGAGTCTGGCCAGGCGGCTGGTCCCAAAGCATTCTGCTAGTGACTGGCCAGGTGGGGACTCTGGGTCTACAGAGGCCCCAGACAAGTGCGGAGAAAAGGAGAATTCACCCCTATGCAAGACCAAGTTAAGATTCCTCAATATCTTAATCACAGAAGGTCTGCTTTCGGGCCCCGAGTCACTCCCGTGGGCCTTGTCCAAGGCTAGAGGGGTGCCCGCTGCCCTTTCCACAAGCCACCCGCGCATCCTCCACTGAGCACGCCCACCCATTCAACAAGCTCAGTGGAGGATGAATCTGAGCGCCCCCTCCCCTCCATCTGACCCCCTACCCCAACCCGGCACCCTCCTGCGAATAGCCCGCCAGGACCTTGGTTAGAAGGGGTCGTCCCCTAACCCCCCTCCACGGGAGAAGCGAGGCACGCAACCCTGGGGTCTCTGGTGCCCCGACCCCACCCAGCCCCGGTCACTCACCGCGCGCGTCGCCTGCCCGCGGCTCCGCTGCGGGGCGGCGCGGAGCCGGTGGCCGGGGTGCTGTGGGGCGCACGTGCCGCGCCGGCCGAGCGCGCTCCGGGCGTCCTGGTGCCGGCGCCTACCCCGCCGCCAGCCCGGGTGTGGGTGCTCCAGCGCTGGGGCGCGCGGGGACGTGAGGCGGGCGGGGCCCGGGCAGTGGCGGTGGCTGGGACCGTCGGCGGAGGGAAGGCAACTGCGCGGTCAGCGGTGGAAGCCGGCCGGGTTCCTCCCGGCGAGCTGTGTCCGTGTGTCCCAGAGCAAGGTAATTACCGCTCCACACCTCTGGTTCCCCTTCGGTACACGAGGGTCGGAAAGCCCGGCTCATCAGCCTGAGCGAGGGCTCACCGGGTTGGGCAGGTAAAGTAAGCGCCAGGGTGTGAAAAGCACCACAGAATCGTGTTCTTGCCACAGGAAAGCGGCACTTCGTTGACACTCTTTAGAGAACTTTCCTCAGAGATGTTCTTCCTCTGTGCTTGCCCAGCGCTTACGACACCGCGGTTTCCAAACGGGGCTGTGTGAAAGACTGGATGTAGGAAGAAAATACTAGAACTTTCATTGGTGTTTGGTAACTAAAAAGTAAGGGAAAATGTACATTTAATAGTTGGCATGACCCCGACCCTAAATGGTCCCATGTTCCATATATTTTTTTTTAAACACTTATTTATTTATTTGGCTAAATAAATAAATTTGGCGGACTGTTAGTTGGGCCATGTGGAATCTAATTCCCCCTCCAAGAATCGGACCGGGCCCCCTACAGTGGGTACCGGGAGTCTTAGCCACTGGACCATCAGGAAAATCCCATGTTCCATATGCTGTAAGTGGGGTTCGAGGGAGGAGGGGAAACTGCCCAAAATGCAGAGGGGATGACAGAGGTGACTTTACTTATGACAATATTTCATTGAATCTAGGAATTCAACTTTAAGACTGTTTTTTTATATACTAGGAAGAAATAAAAAGAACTGTCACATAAAACTTACGACATAATGCTTCCTTGTCACTTAGAATATTTGTAATTACACTCTTATTTTAAAAACACCCCTTTTAGGCTGATTAGACATATGTGTTTATTATCTGTCACTCTTGCTCATTCAAAAAGAAAAAAATAAATTTGTTTAAAATAGTCTTTAGATACCTTCACATTCAGTGATCATACTCCTGGTCACTTTTTGGGTTTCACCTGATATCATCCTCTGTGATATGAGTGTTGATATTGATATCATATCAACATATGGTATCTGTGTTGTGATATAAGAAAGCTGCATTTCTTACAAGAACGTCCCACTGTTACCCCTGGGATGTTCTTCCCTTCCTCTGAAACCAGTCCAAGGCTCACTAAGCATGTGCAAAGTTAACCACCTCACCATATTGTTTGGGTGGTAGGCATAAGACACTTCTCAATTTTGGAGCTGTTAAATATGAAAAGTGTGCATCTTAGAATTGACAGTGTATAATTAGTTTTCTGAGACTGTAACATTGAAGTTTAAACACTCCAACAATTTGTCTATGTGAATATTTTGATAAAAAACAAATTCTTAAATTGTAGAATCTTAATAGCACTGGGTAGTGAGATAGTGACTATGAAAATTATTTGCATCAAAGTTAAAAGAATTCAATTATTATTATTAATTTTTTACCAAAGAAGGCAAATATTTTAAACTTGCCTATCTTTTCTGTGATGATATGTCTCTTAGTAGTATGTTACCTAATAGACTCTTCTGGAAAAAAATAAAAAACAAGGTTTGTTTGTCCCTTCAAACAAATATACATTTCCACACTGAGGGAGAAAGGGCTATAAAGAAAAAATTTGAAAACGAATGTTTCAAAATATTACCATTATTGGGGTTTTTTGTTTTGTTTTGTTTTGTTTTGCTAAAAATTATGTAACTTCATCTGTCACCTACAGAAAAGCACTTTAAAATACTTACAAACAAGTGTTTTATATTTTGTTTCAATCTTTCAATTGAGTGAGTGGATTTTGAACCCTTTGTTTAAAAGTATGAAAATAGAGCAGCATCTACTCAGTTTGAAAGGACAACTAATCAGTATCAGGAGTAGTAAAATTATGGTAACCAAATGTAAATAATAGGCTTGTATAATTCATGAATTAGCTTATTTTTCTCTTAGTTTTAGTGAGAAGAAAGGCTTTTTATTTTGTCAATAAATTATCAAAATGTATCTTATTCTATCTCATTTTAAAATTAATTTATATTTTAGTGTACATTTTACAGTATATATGTTGTAACTGTATTTGCAAAATATACTTATTATGTATATATAAAATTTATAAGTTAATTTTAAAAGCTGAACATATATTGGGGATATATGCACAAATCCCTTTAATTTTAAAAGCCACGGACAGACTAAAATATTTAAAAACCACTAGTCTGTTAACCTCTAACTGCAGCATGTTACAAAATTGCTGCGTCAGATACAAGATGATGTTCCAGTGCATCTGAGCTATTTTCTGTAGGGGAACAGATGAGAGGTAATGGAGAAAGAACTTGAATTTGTTAAGCAGCAAAACAAATTATGAGAAAACTTTAAGATGCAGGCAACAATGATAACCTTCATTATTCTCTTTTCCCAAGAGGCAAATAAATCAGAAGATGACTAATCTTACATAAGTATTATTAGAGAAATCATCTTCTTTTAAATCCATCAGTATATCATTCAATTAACTATACCCCTCAATTAAATATTGAAGGAAGGCTTGTGTTAATAGTTGCTAAAAACAAAGGTGCTCCCATCCTCCGTGAACCCTCCTTGTTACTATAAGCTCCATAAGTGCAAGGACCACATATCTTATCTACTCCCTTATCTCCAGCACTTGGGACAGTGAGTGGTACAGAACAGGGGCTCAACAAATATTTCTTGAGTTGAATTGACTTGTTCTGGAGAAATCTCATTCTCTGTGATCAATCAAGATTATAAGTGATGTTGAATCTTCAAATTTGCAACAGAATTTTTAAAAAAGAATAGTTAGAAAATTATATATAGTAGTTTTTTTTTTTTTTTTTAGTAACTCAGTGACCCTTCCATATGGAATCTAACCATCAGTCAATATCTTTCTGTTTTCTTTCATTTCTCTTCCTTTTCTTCCTCCTTCTTCTTTTAATATCTGGGGAGTTTCCCTAGTAGATACATGGTGGTTGACTGTGGTTACCTGTCTAGTTAGAGAAAAGAAAATCTTGCTTCTATATTTTCTGAGAACAAGCCCTAGATAACGAAGAAAGCCTGGTGACGCAAGAACCTGACATACAAACCAAATTATCCATGTATGATGATTAGGATGATTTTTAAGTCTGTAGATGTGAGATGGCCATCTGTGTATCTAGAACCAGATGATGCACTTGCAAATCAAAAGCTCAATTAAGTGAATAACCACAATGACAAATACTATTCTAGGAAATACTAGTTCAGTTTCCATTTCTAGTATTTTTCCATTCCTTTAAATGTCTATTTTGGTTCATTGTTGATACCAAAAGTCCTGAAAATACTTTCAGTGTGCTATGAATAACTGAGTATCATTTGTCAATAAATATTGAGATGGTTGCCAACATAGTGATTTAGTGTATCAGACAAATGTTGGCACCAGTTAAACTTGGTAAAAAGTTTCAGACATACATTTTTAAACTTTTATTTTAAGAAAGAGATTAGAATCTAAAATGAATTATTCATCCTTACTACTTCACTTTGCAAAAGTTCCATTTCTGAAAGCTTTTGTTTAGTTATCAATTTTACTCATCTGTCCTAAGTGTTACATTTACAGGACCCAAATAAAACCCCTAAATATAATTGTACTGTCATATGTTGAAAGGCTTACGTAAAACATTGTAGTGCAAAATACTTAAATTATTAGTAATCCTCAAAGATTCTTAAAATGTAGAGTTGTAACTTTCCCACAACTGACATTCAGCAAGCACAGATGTTGTTTACAGAGGAACAAACCACATGAAAGATGCCATGTCTTGGATAGGAGCGATGCATTTTCAAGAGCTTTTTAGGTTGCCAGAAGCCTTGTTAAATGAAAATAAATATCAAAAAGTAAAATGAGACATGGGGCAAATTTAAAACACTGACAGCCACAGGGTTCCACACAACATAAATTGGATTCACAGCCTGACTCTGCACTTCTCAACAGCTAAATCTAAGAGACATGATACACAGGATTCATGGATTCCATCATGTAATAACTTGTAACCTGGGCATCAGAAGCAGAACTTTTGTGGCTCAAGAGAAAGTGTATTGTAGGTTCTCCAAAAGAGGAGAGTGATTCACATAAAAGACAGGTTTCTAACAAACATTTCTAACCAAAAATCACACAGTAGTTATTTAAGTTAGTTAGTTACAGATTTGCTCAATGAAAGTCCAGTGAAGGACATTCTTGAACATAGATGCTTGGTGAGCATTAATATTCTTTTATATGTATCAGTCTTTTGTTGTCATTGTTCAGTCACTTGGTTGTGTCCTACTCTTTGCGACCCCATGGACTGCAGCCTGCCAGGCTTTCCTGTCCGTCAGTATCTCCTGGAGTTTGCTCAAACTCATGTTCATTCAGTCAGTGATGCCATCCAACCACCTTATCTTCTGTCACCTCCTCCTCTTCCTGCTCTCAATCTTTCCCAGCATCAGGATTTTTTCCAGTGAGTTGGCTCTTCGCATCAGGGGGTCAAAATATTGGAGCTTTGGCTTCAGCATCAGTCCTTCCAGTTAATATTCAGCATTGATTTCTTTAGGATTGACTGGTTTGATCTCCTTGCATCCATCTTTTAGGCTCCAAGTATCTCTTTGCTCTATGCTTCCCATATATAAAAAACACTCTCTGATTTCTGAAGTGAGACAGCTTCCAGTCCTGTCCCTTCAAAGGATCCACCTCAGAGCCAAGTTCTCTGGGTAGTGAGCAGTAGTGGCTGCCTCCCTGGCGATGACTTCTCTGGTCTACCACCTATAATCCCCACGTATGTGTTACCTGCACCCCACTCCCTCACCCACAATATAAAGTGGTGGAACAGGAGCAATGAATGCTACACTTTGGAAAGGAAAAAAAAATATGAAATGCCAGAAGTTATTGGTCTGAAGCACTGCTATCTGCTGGGTGATGTATTAACATTAGTTTTTGATTTTAGCCTGTAGGACCTCTGTTAAAACTGAGACAGAAAGAATCTCAATTAAGTATCTGTTGTTATAAGTTAAACACAATACTGTAATAATAGGATAAATCCCCCTAAAGTAATAGTTTTGTGAGAATCTTTCCACATTTTTCTTCATGCCTATATAAATGTATGATAGGGCTTTTTTCTGCTTTAAACAAAAATTGAGTCAGTCTATCTATCTATCAATCTTTTGTTTTTCTTTACCACATGGCATAAACTTTATTTCACAACATACATAACAGATCTAATCATTTTTTAATAGCTACAGGTATTCCACACTATGTAAATTTTTCTTTTATTTATAGGTCTTCAGTTTTTTTTCCAATTTTCCTACAAGCAAAAATACAACATATTCACCAAAATAAAAATATTCTTAAATATAAACATGTACAAATGTATAGTGCTTTTATTTGTGTGTAATAAAATCTCATGTGTGCCTTGTTGAATCAAAGGGTTTGAGCTTATTCACTGTAAAGGATTATGTCAGATTATTGTCCAAACTATAGTAATTACAGTCCTACTGGCATACTGCATCATCACTAAGAGTGAATGCTATCCATCTTCTGTAATTTTTATCAATATAACAGATGAGGAATGTTTTTTCATTGCTTTAAACCATATATCCTTGACTATGAACATCTTTCATGTGTCTGATAGTTTTTACAAATATGTATTATTAATTTATCTCAGCTTACCTTCAAATAATGTATAATACATGCACTTTACAACAGCATACTTCTATCTTCATATCTCTAGTCTCTTCCTTCAAAGTGATGAGAACTATTAAGATTTTTTTAAATAGTTTTATTTATTTATTTATTGGCTGTGCTGGGTCTTCGTTGCTGCATGGGCTTTTTCTCTAGTCACAGAGAGCAGGGGCTACTCTCTCGTTGTGGGGCAGTGGCTTCTCTTGGTGCCAAGAACACACTCTAGGGCGCTTGAGCTTCAGTAGTTGTGGCACATGGGATAAGTAATTGCAGCTCTCAGGCTCTAGAGCACAGGCTCAATAGCTATGGCACACAGGCTTAGTTGCCCTGTAGCACGTGGGATCTTCCCAGACCAGGGATTGAACCTGTTTCTCCTGCATTGGCAGGCAGATTCTTTACCACTGAGCCACCAGGGAAGCCCTCAAGATTTTTTTACTTAGAGATATTAAGACTTACTTAGCAGCTTTTGTTTTTTATTTATTTTATAACTGGAAGTTTGTACCTTTTGACCACCTTCACCAATTTCATCCACCCTCCATCCTCTGCCTCTGTCAAATACCGATCTGTTGTCTGTATTCATCAGTTCAGTGTTTGTTTGGTTGGTTTTTAGATTCCATGTATAAGTGACATCATACAGCATTGTTTTTCTCTATTTGACTTATTTTACTTATCATGCCCCCGAAATCCATCCACAGTGTTGCTAATGGCAGTAATTCCTTCATTTTTATGGCTGAATAATATTACATGAAATTACATCCAACCACAGGACTGGAAAAGGTCAGTTTTCATTCCAGTTCCTAAGAAAGGCAATGCCAAAGAACGTTCAAACTACCGCACAATTGCACTCATCTCACATGCTAGCAAAGAAATGCTCAAACTTCTCCAAGCTAGGCTTCAACAGTACATGAATCAAGAAATTCCAGATGTTCAAGCTGGATTTAGAAAAGGCAGAGGAACCAGAGATCAAATTGCCAACATCCACTGGATCATAGAAGAAGCAAAAGAATTCCAGGAAAACATATGCTTCATTGACTATGCTAAAGCCTTTGACTGTGTACATCACAACAAACTATACAGGATTCCTAAAGAGATGGGAATACAAGATCTCTTTAAAGAGATGGGAATACCAGATCCTCCTCTTCTCAGGAGGCAGGTAAGGCAGGCACCTTACCTGCCTCCTGAGAAATCTGTATGCAGGTCAAGAATCAGCAGTTAGAACCAGACATGGAACAACAGACTGGTTCCAAATTGGGAAAGGAGTATGTCAAGGCTGTATACTGTCACCCTGCTTATTTAACTTATATGTAGAGTAGTACATCATGTGAAATGCTGGGCTGGATGAAGCACAAGCTGGAATCAAGATTGCTGGGAGAAACATCAATAACTTCAGATTTAATAACTTCAGATTCAATAACTTCAGATATGCAGTTGATACCACCCTTATGGCAGAAAACAAAGAGGAATTAAAAAACCTCTTGATGAAAGTGAAAGAGCAGAGTGAAAAAGCTAACTTAAAATTCAACATTGAAAAAACAAAGACCATCTGGTCCCATCACTTCATGGCAATTAGATGGGGAAACAACAGAAATAGTGATAGACTTAATTTCTTGGACTCCATAATCACTGCAGATGATGACTGCAGCCATGAAATTAAAGACGCTTACTCCTTGGAAGAAAAGTTATGACCAACCTAGATAGCATATTCAAAAGCAGAGACATTACTTTGCCAACAAAGGTCTATCTAGCCAAGGCTATGGTTTTTCCAGTGGTCATGTATGGATGTGAGAGTTGGACCATAATGAAAGCTGAGCACCAAAGAACTGATGCTTTTGAGCAGTGGTGTTGGAGAAGACTCTTGAGAGTCCCCTGGACTGCAAGGAGATTCAACCAGTCCATCCTAAAGGAAATCAGTCCTGAATATTCATTGGAAAGACTGATGCTGAATGTGAAACTCCAATACTTTGGCCACCTGATGCAAAGAACCAACTCATTGGAAAAGACCCTGGTGCTGGGAAACATTGAAGGTGGAGGAGAAGGGGATGACAGAGGATGAGATGGTTGGATGGCATCACCAACTCAATGGACATGAGTGTGAGCAAGCTCCGGGAACTGATGATGGACAGGAAGCCTGGCATGCTGCAGTCCATGGAGTTGCAAAGAGTTGGACACGACTGAACTTTCACAACTTATCTAATTCTCCATTGATGGACATTTAGTGTGTTTCCATATCTTGGCTATTGTAAATAGTGGTGCAGTGAACAGGGGGGTTCAGAAATCTTTTCAAGTCGTTGTCTTTGTTTTTTTCCTGAAGTAAAATTGCTGGGTCATATGGTAGCTCTGGGTTTCCCTGGTAGCCCAGCTGGTAAAGAATCCGCCTATAATGCCAGAGACCTGGGTTTGATCCCTGGGTTGGGAAGACCCCCTGGAAAAGGAAATGGCAACTTACTGCAGTATTCTTGCCTGGGAAATCCTATGGAAAGAGGAACCTGCTGGTCTACAGTCTGGGGCGGGGGTTGCAAAAAGTGGGACTTGACTTAGTGACTAAATAACAACAAGAATAACAAGCATTCATGTACAAAATTATGTGTGGACATATGCTTTCATTTCCCTTGGGCATATTCCTGGGTGTGAAATTGTTTGGTCTAATATAGTAACCGTATGCTTAAGTTTTTGAGAAATGTCCAATATGTTGCCAAGGTGGCTGAATCATTTAACATGTCTAGCATCAGCAGTGTGTGAAGATTCTTCACTAAAACCTAGTATCTGTCTTTTTTAGTTTAGGTATCCTACTGTGTGTGAAGTACCTCTTTGTGGTTTTTACTTGCATGAGACCGTTTTTAACCCTATCATATTGACATAGATCAAATTTCGAATAAACACTGACATGGAGAGTATACTGGGTGAAAATAGGCACTAAGCCACACTGCTGGTGGGAATGTGAGTGAGTGCTACTCTAGGGAGGTTTTTTTTTGGCTTACTTGTCTTATTTATCAGTGTTTTAAATGCAAATGTAACATAAAAAAACTTAAAAGTCATATAACTTTTGACTTAATTCCTCTTCTAGCAATTTGAGCTTGAGATATTTTGTACACGATTTTTACAATAATATTGTACCAATATTAATTAGTGTGAGACTGGTTATGTAAATGGAATGCAATGTTACATTTTAAAAGAATGAGGCAATTTATATGTATTGATGTAAAATTATCTCCAAGATATATTGATATATGAGGAAAGCTGGGATACTAAGCAATGTTCCACTCTGTTGCCATCTTATTAAACAAAAAGAAAAAAATAGATTTTGCCTATGTATCCCTGGGGTATCTCTGAAAAAATGCATAAGAAACCAAGATGATTTCCACATTATAAGGAAAAGGGAATTAAGTGGCTGAGAAAGGGTAGAAGGGCATTTTAAAGTACTATTTCTTTCTTTTTGTATTTTAAATTTTTGAACTGTATGTATGTTATGCTTGTTTTATGAATAATTTTTACTTGAAATTTCTACATATAGGTATGACATTACTCATTATGTTAATTCCAATTTTATTTTTTGTTGCTATTATAAAAGAAATCTTTTCATTATGTTTCTAATTGATATTGCTGGAACCAGGAGGCACTAATGTTGATTTTTATATACAGATCTTGTTCTGATAAATTATTATAAAAATCTTTTATAATAGTTTATCTTATTGGTTTTATAATTTATCTTATTTTATGTAAATATATCACCGAAAAATTTGCAAACTTTATCTCCTCTAATTCTTTTTAATTATCTTAGTGTATTTGTTTGATGGAGTTTTCCTTGTACCATTTCCACTAGCAAAGTCAACCTCATGTGGTCCAGAAGATTATTCAAGCTTTCCATCAAGCCTGGGTCTGAGTCTACGTGCTTATTCTTTTCACGAATAGTAAAACCTGAGTGCTGAAGATTTCTATTTCCTTCACCCCTGTGAGTTGTTTTGGTTTAGCTCCTTCTTAGTGCTCTTACTTGGGCCTGTCTTCATTTCTGGCAAATGAGGTTGTTCTTTCTTGCTTTTGGCTTGGCTATGTATTTTAAACAATTTTTTAAAAATTCAAAATTTCTATGTGTTTGGAGTTAGAGGCAGCTTCTTGCATCAGCTGCTGTATTATTATGAGGAAGTCTCCACCTCCCATGTACAGAATGTTTATATCCTCCCCTCCCAAATTCATATTGTTGAAGTCTTGATCCCCAATGTGATGGTATTTGGAGATAGCCTTTGGGAATAATAGGTTTGGATGAGGTCATGTGGATAGAGTCCCTAAGAGGGGATTCATGCTCTCTTATGGGGTTAAAGAAACCTAAGTTCATTCTTCACATTATAAGGAAATCAAGATGAAGACTTTCACCAGAACCTGACCATGCTTTCACCCTAATCTAAAACTTCCAGCCTCCAGAACGATAAAAAATAACTATTATTTAAGCCACCGAGTCTCCAGAATTCTTGCTATAGCAGCCCACACTACCTAAGACACCATCTGACCACCACCTCCTTCTAATAATTGTTAGTGTACCTATTTCTTTTCCCAGTCACTCAAATGTGGATATATTTGTCAGAATTTTTTGAACCTCCTTGGTTCTCTTCATATTCTTTTTCCACTGGTGTGTTAGTATTCTACTGCTGCATCACAAATTTCCACCTAGATAACAGTTTAAAACAAGACATATTTTTATTTCAGAGTTTTCATAGGTCAGGAGTCTGGGCATGGCTCAGCTGGGTTCTCTGTTGAGGATATCACGAGGCTGCAGCCACGGTGTCGACCAAGGCTGTGACATTATCTGAAGCATGCCATCTTCTTCCAAGCTCACAGGGTTGTCAGCAGAATTCATTTCCCTGCAGCTTTAGAACTCTTGGTGGCTTATTCCTTCAAGGCCAGCAGGAGAATCTCTTTGAACTTAGGGAGAGCCTCAGTCCCTCTTTTAAATGGCTCAACTGATTAGCTCAGGTCTACCCAAGATAATCTCTTTTTTAAGTGATTTAACATAAACTGATTTGGGGCTTCAATTACAGCTGCAACATACCTTACCTTTGCCGTATAACGTAGCATAACTACAAATTACAGGAGTGATATCCTACCACCACTACAATTTTCTACTGGTTAGAAACAGGTCACAGGTTCCACATTCAAGAAAAAAGGATTACACAAAGGTATGAGTACAAGACAGGGAGAATCATGAGATTGTCTTAGAAGTCTGCCTATTGCACTTAGTAATCACACTGTTGTTTTTGTTCAGTCACTCAGTTGTGTCCGACTCTTTGCGACCCAATGGACTACAGCACACCAGGCTTCCCTGTCATTCACCATCACCTGGAGTTTGCTCAGACTTATGTCCATTGTGTCGGTGATGCCATCCAACCATCTCATCCTCTGTCATCCCCTTCTCCTCCTCCCTTCAGTCTTTCCCGGCATCAGGGTCTTTTCCAGTGGGTCAGCTCTTCACATAAGGCAGCCAAAGTATTGGAGCTTCAGCTTCACCATCAGTCCTTCCAATGAATTTTCAGAACTGATTGCTTTTAGCATTGATTGGTTTGATCTACTTGCAGTCCATGAAACTCTCAAGAGTCTTCTCCAACACCACAGTTCAAAAGCATCAGTTCTTCAGCACTCAGCCTTCTTTATGGTCCAACTCTCATATCCATACATGACTACTGGAAAAAACCATAGCTTTGACTATATGGACCTTTGTTGGCAAAGTAATGTCTCTGCTTTTTAATGTGCTGTCTAGGTTTGTCATAACTTTTATTCCAAGGAGCAAACGTCTTTTAATTTCATGGCTGCAGTCACCATCTGCAGTGATTTTGGAACCGGAGAAAATAAAGGCTTGCAGTGTTTCCATTGTTTCCCCATCTATTTGCCATGAAGTAATGGGACCGGATGTCATGATCTTAGTTTTCTGAATGTTGAGTTTTAAGCCAGCTTTTTCACTCTCCTCTTTCACCTTCATCAAGAGGCTCTTTAGTTTCTCTTCGATTTCTGCCATTATGGTGGTATCATCTACATATCTGAGGTTATTGATATTTCTCCTGGCAGTCTTGATTCCAGCTTGTGCTTCATTTAGCCGGCATTTCTCATGAAGTACTCTGCCTATAAGTTAAATAAGCTGGGTGACAGTATACAGCCTTGATGCACTCCTTTCCCAATTTTGAACCAGTCTGTTGTTCCATGTCCAGTTCTAACTGTTGCTTCTTGACCTGCATACAGGTTTCTCAGGAGGCAGGTAATGTGGTCAGGTATTTCCATCTCTTTAAGAATTTTCCACAATTTGTATTCAAACTGTGTTGTGTTTGTGTGTATACAAACTGGTTGTGTGTGCAAACTGTGTTGTAATCTCATACTTGAATAATGTTTGAAATTCACGCTTCAGAAGGAATAAATTTCAAGTCTTTATCTTAATTTCAGTTTCTATTTCAATAACCAGTTCAACCATCTAATGAATATTCTCTGCTTCTATGGCCCATTAGCATTTCAAACTTGATATAAAAAACCTTGATCAATGATGTATCTACTAATTTTCACATAAGGAGTGATTGTCTGAGTTCATAATGTAAACTTAGCCTTTGAAGTCATGAGTTTCCTCTGCCTGTACGCATTCCACAAGCTGATCTTTTTCACTTCTTTAGGCCTAGTGCATTAAAAACTTAAGTTTCATTTGCCAGGCACTCAGCTTGGCTAACTACTGAGTCACTTACTGGTATAAAGCAGTGCCTCAGGCTTCAGCATCCTCAGAAATTGCACATGTTGTGCTCCTCAAAGGTCTCTCTAGAGTAGTCAAAACCATGCACACTCGAAGGTGTTCTGTATTCTCAAAACCCACCTTCCCTTCACTCGTCTAAACCAGCTATTTTTCAAGTAGGTCATAGGTTGCTTAGTGGTATCACCATCCTTCAAACCATCCCGTCTCACAACTTAAAGTAGTGGTGTATGCACTAAAGTAGGGATACTTAATAAGGGAAGGAATCTCCTGATTTACTATACAAAGAAGCTTTTGTGAATGGGCTTATGTGCTTCCCTGCCACACCCCCCCCCCAATGATGTCATTAGCTTTCTTTAGATTTTCAAAGACATGCATAACTGAATAAAACTGATTTAGAATTAATTTTGTTTATTCTCTCCCTTTCTTAACTTTTGCTGGGTTGTCAATTCCTTTTAACATGGCCACCTGAGTAGTCTTAGTATTTCTATCATCACTACCAGCATCCTACTTCATGTATTCATTGCCTTTGTATTGTATTCCTACTCTTTTGCCAATTTAATCTTCCTAAAGCCAAGCTGGTTTTAGAAAAGGCAGAGGAACCAGAGATCAAATTGCCAACATCCGCTGGATCATTGAAAAACAAGAGAGTTCCAGAAAAACATCTATTTCTACTTTATTGACTATGCCAAAGCCTTTGACTGTGTGGATCACAATAAACTAGAAAATTCTTCAAGAGATGGAAATACCAGACCACCTGACCTGCCTTTTGAGAAAACCTGTATGCAGGTCAGGAAGCATCAGTTAGAACTGGACAAGGAACTTCACACTGGTTCCAAAGACGAAAAGGAGTACATCAAGGCTGTATATTGTCACCCTGCTTATTTAACTTCTATGCAGAGTACATCATGAGAAACGCTGGAAGAAGCACAAGCTGGAATCAAGATTGCCAGGAGAAATATCAATAACCTCAGATATGCAGATGACACCACCCTTATGGCAGAAAGTGAAGGGAAACTAAAGAGCCTCTTGATGAAAGTGAAAGAGGAGAGTGAAAAAGTTGGCTTAAAGCTCAACATTCAGAAAACGAAGATCATGGCATCCGGTCCCATCACTTCATGGGAAATAGATGGGGAAACAGTGGAAACAGTGTCAGACTTTATTTTTTGGGGCTCCAAAATCACTGCAGATGGTGACTGCAGCCATGAAATTAAAAGACACTTACTCCTTGGAAGGAAAGTTATGACCAACCTAGATAGCATATTCAAAAGCAGAGACATTACTTTGCCAACAAAGGTCCGTCTAGTCGAGGCTATGGTTTTTCCAGTGGTCATATACGGATGTGAGAGTTGGACTGTGAAGAAAGCTGAATGCTAAAGAATTGATACTTTTGAACTGTGGTGTTGGAGAAGACTCTTGAGAGTCCCTTGGACTACAAGGAGATCCAACCAGTCCATTCCAAAGGAGATCAGTCCTGGGTGTTCTTTGGAAGGACTGATGCTAAAGCTGAAACTCCAATACTTTGGCCACCTCATGTGAAGAGTTGACTCATTGGAAAAGACTCTGATGCTGGGAGGGATTGGGGGCAGGAGGAGAAAGGGATGACGGAGGATGAGATGGCTGGATGGCATCACCGACTCGATGGACATGAGTTTGGGTGAACTCTGGGAGTTGGTGATGGACAGGGAGGCCTGGCATGCTGCAATTCATGGGATCGCAAAGAGTCGGACACGACTGAGCAACTGAACTGAACTGAAAGCCCATATTTGAACTGTCTAAAGCCAGTCAACCATTTATTCAGTTTGTGGTGCCAGTTGCTAAGAAGACCAAGATAGGTAGACATTCCATATCTTCAATCTTTTCCAATTGGTGAATAAAACAGATAATAAGGTGTTTTTTTTTTTTTAAAGAAATAGGATATGTGCAAAAGTAAGATTTAGAATGTATAAACTTCTATGGGAATAATCAAAAGATTATCTAACTCCTTTATTCTGAGGGAATAAGAAACAGTTACATAGGATGTGACACTTGTGTTGGGTGTGGAAGGATGGATAGGGACTTTCCAAAGGAGTGTCAAAAGATCATCAATGGAGATGGATTGTATGGTTAGATGTAAGGAATCAAGGTGTAGGCTGAGCTTGGAAAGGTGTAAATAATTTCTATGAAACATAAAGATGCATGGGGGGAGTTCTGGGAAACATGCTGACATGTAGAGTTGGTCAGATTGTAAGATTCTCATTTGTCTTTTGTGAGGACCCATGAAAGATTCGCTGGATCATAGAAAAAGCAAGAGAGTTCCAGAAAAACATCTATTTCTGCTTTATTGACTATGCCAAAGCCTTTGACTGTGTGGATCACAATAAACTGTGGAAAATTCTGAAAGAGATGGGAATACCAGACCACTTGATCTGCCTCTTGAGAAATTTGTATGCAGGTCAGGAAGCAACAGTTAGAACTGGACATGGAACAACAGACTGGTTCCAAATAGGAAAAGGAGTTCGTCAAGGCTGTATATTGTCACCCTGCTTATTTAACTTACATGCAGAGTACATCATGAGAAACGCTGGACTGGAGCGACTGATCTAATCTGATCTGATGAAAGATTCAATCGTCCATCCCATTAGTGTTAATTTGTTAAATACCTGATATGGGTTGGATGTTATAATAGGCTCTACAGGAAAGAGATGATAAGAGACACAAGTTGAAATTTGCTAAAAATAGAACTTAAATGTTTTCACTAGAAAAAAGGGAAATGTGTGAGTTGATTGATGTGTTAATTAACTTGATGAAGGGGAAATCCTTTCACAAATGTATGTATGTATCAAAATCATCATGTTGTACACTAAATATCTTACAATTTTATTTTCTCAACCATATCTCAATAGAGCTGAGGGAAAAAATATGTAGGTTAGTAATCATAATAGAGTTTGACAAATTCTATGAATGTGGCCATCTTATGAAATGAGGAGACAGATCAGGGAAGCTTTTTGAAGAAAGATACTTGAGCCCAGGGTTTTGCACATAGAAGGCACACATTAAAGTTATTTACATGGCCGAGAGACTGGCTGGCTAATGAGACAGGAGGGATCTTCCAGGTAGAAGACGAAGGAAGAGGCGTATTATGTTTAGGGAAAGATGATTTCCTGAAGTATACAGAGAACTATTGAAACACTAAAAACATTGATCTGATTCTCTTTTTAAGTCTTCAAATAGAAAGAATGACCTGGAGGAAGGAGAGAATGGGTCCTTTGTGATTGGGGCAGAGAGATGCAGAAGAGAATATGGAATTAAGAGACATTTAGGATCCGATTTCAAAATAGGGCCTGACCAGGAGATTATGAAATGTCACAGAAAGGGGGATAGTGAATTCAGCTGAGTTTGAGGCAGTTTGGGGCTATGGTGGAGGATGTAGTAGCCAAGACATACAGCTGTTGAAGTCATCAGCATGAAGGTGGAAACTGAAAACAGGAAAGTACATGAGATCATCCAGGGAGATTTTATGAAGTCCTTGGGAACACTAGGGAACACTTAGAAACACTAATCTTGAAAGAATGTGAGAAAAAAGGGATAGAAAAGAAATAGTAAGAAATTGGGGAAAAATCAGGAAGACAAAAAGGCCATAGACACTGAGGGAGGAACTCACTTAGAAACTCAAGAAACTGTCCAAAATGATAAGTTCTGCTCCAGAGGAGTACTTTTAGTCCTTAAATTCATTTGTAAAATATTTATTGGGAGCCTAGCCTGTGTTAGGTTCTAAACTTTAAAAATAGGAGCAATTCTAAATATTAAGGATAGAAATTCAGAGTTTGGTAGTTTACATTTTGGTAGAGGAATATTTATATAAGCAAATATGTACAGTGAATTATTTAAGGCATTTGATAAAATTTTCCATAAGGTTCCCAAAGAATGCTAATGCAGGAGAGACCAATTCTACCTGTAGAGGGCAGGGGAAAACAAAAGGATTCATATAAAGGTGACATATGTGAAAGCATTCATTGAATTTGGCATAAGAGGAATTTTTTAGAGGTAAAGGAAAAAGTCAAATTGTAGTTGGTAAGGAATAAATGAGAAATAAGCAAGAAATGTAAGTTGTTCTTTCAAGAAATTTGGCTCTGAAAAGAAAGATAATTTCAGGTTCTGCCTCCTTCTGTCTCAACTTCTCTCTACTGCTTCTGCTTCTGGTAACTTCTGTTTGTATGTCTGTAATGATCATGTTTTTATTTATTTGTATACTTATTATTGAGGTATAGTTGATTTACAATATTGTGTTAATTTCAGGTATACAGCAAAGTGGTTCAGATATGCCATATATTCTTTATCCATTCATTTGTTGATAGACACTTAGATTGCTTCTATGTCTTGGCTATTGAAAATAGTGCAGCTATGGACATTGGGGTGCATATATTTTCAAATTAGAGTTTTTGTTTTTTCCAGATACATGACCAGGAGTGAGATTGCTGGGTCAAATGGTGGTTGTATTTTTAGTTTTTTAAGGAAACTTCATACTGTTTTCCATAATGACCACCAACTTACCAACAGCTTAAGAGAGTTCTTTTCTTTCCACACCCTCCCCAGCATTTATTATTTGTAGATTTGTTGATGATGACCATTCTGACCAGTGTGAGGTGATAACTGTTTGTAGTTGTGATTTGACGTTCTCTAACAATTAAGAGAAGTTGAGCATCTTTTCATGTGCCTGTTGGCTGTCTGTATGTCTTCTTTGGGGAAATGTCTATTTAGATCTTCAGCTCATTTTTTGATTGGATTGTTTTTTTTTTTTTTTTTAAATGTTGAGTTGTATGAGCTGTTTGTTTATTTTGGAAATTAAACCCTTTTCAGTTGAATTATTTGCAAATATTTTCTCCCAGTCCGTAGTTTGTCTTTCATTTTGTTTATGGTTTCCTTTGCTATGCAAAAGCCTATACATTTGACAATCATGTTTTTTGTTTCTGTTTTTTACTTCCTGTGTTTTATGATACTTTAACGTTTTGGGGGCTTGCTGACCCAAGGAGAGACTGCCCCTCCCAGGGCTAGCTAATTCCTAGGAGAGTAAGCAATTTGCCTTCAAACTTTCTTTTCATATATAAACCAACTATCCTAGCTCAAGCTGCTATAACAAAATGCCATAAACTGGATGGCATAAACAACGGACATCTACATGGAGTTCTGGAGACTGGGGAGGTCAAGATCAAGGTGCCAGCAGATTTGTTCCCAGTGAGAAGTCTCTTCCTGGCTTGCTTATGGCTGCCTTCTTGCTGTGTGCTCAGCTGGCCTTTCCTTGGCCTGTTCTCATGGAGAGAGATCTCTCCTTCTCATCCCCTTCTTACAAAGACTTTAATCCCATCAGGAAGGTCCTACCCTCATGACTTAATCTAAACCTAATTATGCCCCTGAATGCTCACTTCCAAATTCCATCACATTGGATGTTGGGACTTCAGCATATGAATTTGTGGGGACATAAACATTCAGTCCATAACACTAATTTGAAGTTCATATCCCTGAATACTTCCTTTACATAATTTTCACACATCAAGTCAATATTTCTTGTTTCTCAAACCACCCCATGTCCAAGTATCAGACAAGTCAAGACTACTCCTATAGTCCAATGTGTGTGTGCTCGGTCGCTTAGTTGTGTCTGACTCTATGTGACCCCATGGACTGTAACCCGCCAGGATTTTTTGTCCATGGGATTTTCCAGCAAGAATATTGGAGTGGGTTGCCATTTCCTCCTTCAGGGGATCTTCCTTACTCAGGTCTCTTGTATCTCCTGCCTGTAGCCCAGAGCCCACTGGAATTATTCAAGCTATCTAGTCCTAAACTTCCTAAAACTTGCCTACTCTGCCTTGTTCATTCCTTTCCATGAAAACCCCCCAAAAGACTCTAGACCATGTTCTCCCCTCACTCTTACTGCCTCCTGACCAATCCTGGAACTTTCTTATGTGGCCCAACCTGGCAAGTATGCCCTCTTCCCTTGGGAACTGTGAGTAATAATGCTTTTATCAATGGCATTGTCCTCTCTCTGTCATCACTCAGTCACTTCTATAAAATAAATCCCAATTATAATCAAGCCAATGGCTCAGATTTGTTGCTACTAATGGAAGAAGTTGTGATTAAATTTGTTAGTCACTGTAATAGTTCTTGCATGTGTGCGTGCTTGTGTGCTCAGTCATGTCTGACTTAGCGACCCCATGGGCTATAGCCCGCCAGGTTTCTCTGTTCATGAAATTTTCCAGGCAAAAATACTGAAGTGGGTTGCCAGTTCCTACTTCAGGGGATCTTCCTGATCCAGGGATCAAACCCCTATCTCTTCTATCTCCTGCACTGGCCGGTGGATTCTTTACCACTGCACCACCTGGGAAGCCCTGTATTAGTTCTTGGGGCAGCTACAGTGGATTACCACAAACCAGGTGATCTAAGCAACTGGAATTCATTCTGTCACACTTCTGGCGGCAAAGTCTGAAACCAAGGTGGACAGTGTGCCCTCTGAAGGCTTTAGGGAAGAATCCTTCTTTCCCAGCTTCTGGTGGCTCCCAGCAGTCCTTGGAATTCTGTGACTGTGACAACATCCAGTCTCTGTCTGTGTCTTCATATATCTTCTTATGAGGACACCAGTCATTTGGTTTAGGGCCCGCCGTATGGGGGCTTCCCTAGTGGCTCAGACGGTAAAGAAACCGCCTGCAATGCAGAGACCCGGGTTTGATCCCTGGATCAGGAAGATCCCCTGGAGAAGGGAATGGCAACCCACTCTAGTATTGTTGCTTGGAGAATTCCATGGACAGAGGAGCCTGATGGGCTACAGTCCTTGGGGTCAAAGAATCAGACACAACTGAGCGATTAACACTTTCACTAATCTCATGTGACTTTATCTTAACTTAGTTAATTACATCTGCAAAGACCTTTTCCCCAAATAAGGTCCTATTTTGAGGTTCTGGTAGACATGGATTTGGGGGACAGTGTTCAATCCAGCACATTCTCCAAACTGTTATGAGGAAGAGTTCTCACATTAGGCTGCTCACACAGAGTGCTCATTCTGCTCCCTTTGCTTACATTCAACAACCCAACTTCGAGATAGATAATTTCCTATCTAATTTAAACATACACAGATTGGAGTTGTAAAATGCCTTCAAAACATTGATTCTGTAGAGAATATATTTTAAGGGCTTGTTTGTCCACAGGTGTGCACTGCTTCCATTGGAGAAAGTTGAGATGGGTGATAGGGCTCCTTGATTAAGAGACAGTATCACTGGTTCCAAGAGACACCTGAGCACAGCTCAGCAGACCAGCCAGTGTGTCCTGACAATGGGACCCTCTGAGAAAGTCATCTGAAAAGCTGACTCTGGGCATCTCTTCCCATCCACACCTGGTTTGCAAGAGTCTGGGAAAGACAATGACAATGTGCAGGACCAAGACCTGGAAATAAAGAAAGTCAAGATGTGTGAGCTTGGCATTTAAATTTCATTTTAGAGATGCCAGATAGATGTGTGAAAAGGCAATGGCAACCCACTCCAGTACTCTTGCCTGGAATATCCCATGGACAAGGAGCCTGGTAGGCTGCAGTCCATGGGGTTGTGAAGAGTCAGACACGACTGAGCGACTTCACTTTCACTTTTCACTTTCATGCATTGGAGAAGGAAATGGCAACCCACTCTAGTGTTCTTGCCTGGAGAATCCCAGGGACGGGGGAGCCTTGTAAGTTGCCATCTATGGGGTCGCACAGAGTCGGACATGACTGAAGTGACTTAGCAGCAGCAGCAGATAGATGTGTGCTGAGAAGTTCCATGAGGAGTCCCAGAAGCTGTAGGGACAAAAAACAAAAATGGAGAAACAAAAAGATGGAGCTCAGAAAAGGTTCCCCTGGTAAATTCTCCAGGCAGGCAGTTGGGATCCTGAAAGGCTTTGTCCTGGGAGTCAATGGGAATGGCAAATAGGCTTCACAAGAACTCCTGCCTAGATCTGCATTATTTTAACCCCAGATTGAATTAAGATGATCTACCTCTGGCCTAAATTCTTGCCAAAAGTAAAAGTCAACTGCCGGGAACCAGGAGCTCCGCCCGTGGCAAAGGTCATGAGGAAGGAGGCTCGACATACGCAAAGGTGGGATCGAGCCTCAGGAGTCCCCCTGGAAATTCTCGAGCATCTACCCCCAAAACCAGAGCCTGACTACTTTACTGCTTTGTGCTCTCACCTACACCTCTGACTTTACGGGAGGCTGTCCCCCACCACCTCTTTCGGAGAAAGAGTTAACTTAGAGCTAAAGTTAATAATAATTCCTGGGCGTGACAGGAGTGTTTTAACCTACAAACTCCTCTGAAGGTTCTGTAGCCTGCCTGACAGGCTTGTCCGGCCACATGTGATTGTTCACAGCCTCCCAACCGTGAGAGGCACAAGATGCTTTAAACCTTCTAAAAACAGATTCTTTTGAGAAGTTAGAAAACTATTAGTATAAGTATAGTGGGCTGATTAGAAATTGTATTGGTGAAGGGTTTTTCATTTGTTGAGCCAATGTTCGCTGCTAAGTCTCCACATCCCCTGCCCTTATACACATTAATGAATATATAGAAGAAATAAGTATTAACCTTTGATATTAATCATGTTAGACCTTAGTCTAAGCAAATTCTTTCCTTAATTAAAACCCACTACACCCTCACCCTATAGGAATGTAACTTTATCTGGTACCTTCGGAAGGTGGTGTCTGTTTCAAAAATAATCACCCCTGGAGAAATGAGTGTTCTGGTTGACTGACCACTGTCACAAGGAGAGGGTCATAAATTGTCAGCAGGCCCCCCTGGCCAGAAGATGATGTAACACCCTTAAGACCTCTGTATACATTTGTATGAAGCACCTGACTTTAATAAAAGTCAGGACTGCTGACCCCGTGTGACTTTTGTATAACATCTCAGTGTATAAAAACAGACCCTGGAAAAATAAAAAATGGAATCAGTTCCTGATAATAAAATAAAAATAAAATAAAAAATGGTCTCCCCATGTCGTTCTTTCTCTCACCTTCTGGCTGAACCCCCATCTGGAACATGGAGGCTCGTCAAGCCTACTAATTATGCCTGGGCTTCTAAGATCTGACCGGGGAGGCCTTAGTGTCTCCTCTCCTTTGGGAGAACGGGAGGATGCCTGTGGCCTATGTAGGTGACGTAAATTCCTTGCCTTGGAATTTTATTAGCTTTCCATGTAAACCAAGTTATTCAGCCTCTTTTCTCCACTGGATTTTCCTACTGAGCTATCCTTATTCTATTACTCTTTATATCTCTAATTAATATTTAATTAAAGCTATTGTATCCTCATCGCTGAAGCCGTCTCTCCTTCGAATTTCCCTGGATCCACCTGGGCTGGACCCCGGCAGTCAACCCAGAGCCTCAAATTGCCTTCCTATTTCTTCATGTACAATGTCTAAAGTTCAATAAAAAAAAGAATGAAGCCTACAAAACTGACAACTGACCTAAACCATAAAGAAAATATGAACAGAGCCACAGGAGATACAAATGTTGGAGTTTTTAGACATGATTTTAAAATAACTATGAGAATGTGTTTAAGAAATTAAAGAACAAAGTGGATAATTTGTCAGAGAACTTAAAACTATAAGTTTGAACCCAATGGAATTTCTAGAACTGAAAAATGAAAGGTAAGCACTGAATGGGTTAATTTGATAAGTAAACTTGGTGCAGCTAAAGAGAAAATAAAATTGGATATAGGTCAGAATAAAATGTCCAGACTGAAGCAGAAAGAGAGAGAGAGAGAGACAAAGCATGTAAGAGGCATACTGCTACTGCTAAGTCACTTCAGTCGTGTCTGACTCTGTGTGACCCCATAGACGGCAGCCCACCAGGCTTCCCTGTCCCTGGGATTCTCCAGGCAAGAACACTGGAATGGCTTGCCATTTCCTTCTCCAATGCATGAAAGTGAAAAGTGAAAGTGAAGTCGCTAAAGAGGCATCAATTCAGTTCAGTTCAGTCGCTCAGTTGTGTCCGACTCTTTGCGACCCCCTGAATCGCAGCACGCCAGGCCTTCCTGTCCATCCCCAACTCCTGGAGTTCACTCAGACTCACGTCCATCGATTCAGTGATGCCATCCAGACATCTCATCCTCTGTCATCCCTTCTCCCCCCAATCCCTCCCAGCATCAGGGTCTTTTCCAATGAGTCAACTCTTTGCCTGAGGTGGCCAAACTACTGGAGTTTCAGCTTCAGCATCATTCCCTCCAAAGTAATCCCAGGGCTGATCTCCTTCAGAATGGACTGGTTGGATCTCCTTGCAGTCCAAGGGACTCTCAAGAGTCTTCTCCAACACCACAGTTCAAAGGCATCAATTCTTCGGCGCTCAGCTTTCTTCACAGTCCAACTCTCACATCCATACATGACCACAGGAAAAACCTTAGCCTTGACTAGACGGACCTTGTTGACAAAGTAATGTCTCTGCTTTTCAATATGCTATCTAGGTTGGTCATAACTTTTCTTCCAAGGAGTAAGCGTCTTTTAATTTCATGGCTGCCGTCACCATCTGCAGTGATTTTGGAGCCCCCCAAAATAAAGTCTGACACTGTTTCCACTGTTTCCCCATCTATTTCCCATGAAGTGATGGGACCAGATGCCATGATCTTCATTTTCTGAATGTTGAACTTTAAGCCAACTTTTTCACTCTCCTCTTTCACTTTCATCAAGAGGCTTTTGAGTTCCTCTTCACCTTCTGCCATAAGGGTGGTGTCATCTGCATATCTGAGGTTATTGATATTTCTCCCTGCAATCTTGATTCCAGCTTGTGCTTCTTCCAGCCCAGTGTTTCTCATGATGTACTCTGCATAGAAGTTAAATAAGCAGGGTGACAATATACAGCCTTGATGTACTCCTTTTCCTATTTGGAACCAGTCTGTTGTTCCATGTCCAGTTCTAACTGTTGCTTCCTGACCTGCATAGAGGTTTCTCAAGAGGCAGGTCAGGTGGTCTGGTATTCCCATCTCTTTCAGAATTTTCCACAGTAAGAGGCATAAGGAACACAATAAAAAGATCTAACATGTGTAAAGCTAGAGTCCATTGAGAGAGAAGAGGGCAAAGAAGACAGAATCCAGGATATATAAAGAGATTCTAGGGACTTCCCTGGCGGTCCAGTGGTTAAGACTTCACATTCTAATGCATGGGGAACCAGTTTGATCCCTGGTCAGGGAGCTAAGATTCAACATGCCTTGTGGCCAAAAATCCAAAACATAAGACATAAGCAATATTGTAACAAATTCAATAAAGACTTTATAGCAGATAACTCAAAGATGGGCAAGAGACTTGAAGACACTTCTACAGAAGAGGGGGTTATGAGCTGAATCATGTACCCTCCCTTCAATGCATATTATGAAGTTCCACAGAATGTGACTGTATTTGGATAGAAGGCTCTATAAAAGAGTAATTAAGTTAAAATGAGGTTATTAGGATGGGCCTAATCCAATTTGACTAGTGTCCTTAGAAGAAGAGGAGATTGGGACACAGACATACATAGAGGGACAACCATGTAAAGACAAGGAGAACACAGCCATCTACAAGTCAAAGACAGAGGCCTCAGAAGAAACCAACTGTGCTCACACTGTGACCTCAAATTTCTAGCCTCCAAAATTGTGGGAAAATAAATTTCTATTGTTTAAACCACCTAGACTGTGGTACTTTGTTATGGCAGTCCTAGCCAGCTAATACAGAGAATATTCTTAAATCCAGTCAATTTTCACAAAAAGGTGTTCAACCTCATTTATCATCAGGGAAATGCAGATTGAAACCACAGTAGGATACCGCCACACCCACGAGAGTGGCTAAAATTTAAATGCCTGACTAAAATTTAAGTGCCAGAAAAGTTAACTATTACTATAATTGTCGACTCAGTTAACTGCTATTTGTTAAACATTTGCCCCAGGCACTGTACAGACAAAGAGTCCATTAACAAGGTAGACACTGACCCTACTCTCCTTGAACTTGTGGTCTGGGAGGGAAGTGTGTGTTAGTTGCTCAGTTTTGTCTGACTCTTTGCAACCCTATGGACTGTAGCCCACCAGGCTCCTCTGTCCATGGGATTCTCCAGGCAAGAATACTGGAGTAGATAGCCATTCCCTTCTCCAGGGAACCTGCTTTGCAGGTGGATTCTTTACCACCTAAGCCACCAGGACAGACAACTAAATTAGTTAACAGAAATAATATGTACCAAGTGCTATGACTGTGAAAGTGTGAGATGCCTTGGAATACACAGCAAGAGTATCTAGCCTAATATGGGAGCAAAATCAACGGCAATTAAGAAGGGTAAGCATTTCAGGGCTCTTCTGATGAGTCAGACAGAGATGTGTAGGCTCCACAAGCAGTCTAATAACTGGTGACCCTTCAAGGAGACAATTTTCAAATAAATGTTCAGTATTTGTTCAAAGATGAAGCTGAATCTCTTTGCAGGAAGAGCAGAGAAGAACATCAATGTCTGAGCCTTTCTCAGACTGTTCACAGCAATCTTGCTGTGGCTGCAAATTCATCAAAACAGAAACTTGCAGTGAAGGCTGGTTTCATGAATGTGGGACCCGTGAGGATGCACAGACTCCAAGCTTAAAAGTATCCTGCTCTTGGTTTAATGCTTTGCTTCACCAATTCTTGATAATTTTTGAATAAGGAGCTTCAATTCATTTTGCACTGGGCCCCTTAATTTATGTATCTGGCCTCGCCTGTAACTAACAACACTTGACATCCTTAAACGGTAGTTTAACATAGTCCTTGAGATTTTTATATGGCCAGGATTATCGTGAATGCACACTGTCTGGGTCTACGCCAGATCTCCTGAGTCAGAATCTGCATTTTAGAAGTTCCCTGGCAATTTAATGAACTTTAAAATAGGAGAAGTTTTCAAGGAGAGCACCTCATCCCCGAGGGGTGCTGAGAGTGGAGCTAATCCCACCTCTAGCCCCTTGTCATGTGACTTTGCCTGGCTGATGAGAACATTGCATTCTCCAGCAACAATGATTCATTGCGTGCATGTGTGCTCAGTCTCTCAGTTGTGTTTGACTCCTTGCGATCCATGGACTACAGGCTACAGAATACTGGAACAGGCTGAAATTTCCTACTCCAGGGGGTCTTCCTGACCCAGAGATTGAATTCGAGTCTCCTGCATTGGCAGGCAGATTTTTTACTACTGCTTACCACCTGGGTAGCCCTAATGATTAATTAGCTTAGAGATAATGATGCAGGTTATTCGAGGGACCCCAAGTATTGGAATTCTTGTAGGAATTGCTCAGTTGAGACCACCTTTTTTTCCCCCAGGTATGACTAGCTGTGAGAGTGACTTGATCATGGACACAGTATGAAGCTTGCAAATGAAAACAGCATTGCAGAAGATCAAGCCAGGAGATGGGGAAGAACTGAGTTTTGATGCCATCACCTTGGCTTCTGGGTCAAGAAGTGCTGCTGTGCTGTGCTTGGTCACTCAGTCATGTCAGACTCTTTGCAACCCTATGGACTGTAGCCCACCAAGCTCTTCTGTCCATGGGGATTCTCCAGGCAAGAATACTGGGGTAGGTTGCCATGCCCTCCTCCAGGGGATCTTCCCAACCACAGGGTTGAACCCAGGCATTGCACACTGCAGGCAGATTCTTTACCATCTGAGCCACCAGAGTAACCCAAAAATACTGGAGTGGGTAGCCTATCCCTTCTCCAGGGGATCTTGCTGACCCAGGAATCGAATTGGGGTCTCCTGCATTGCAGGTGGATTCTTTACCAGCTGAGCTACCAGGGAAGCCCAGGTCAAGAGGTACTTTAAGTTTAATCTACCCTTGTATTTTAAGTTACCTTTTGTAATAAATGCTTATTTTCATTTAGGTTCATTTGAGTCAAGTTTTCTGCTCTTTGGTGCCAAAAGAGACCTGATGTATAAACCCCTTTCTGTTCAATTTTACATAAAGTGACCCTGAGAAGTGGAGACATGTGTTTTGCTGCAATTGTCTATACTCACCAATGGATACACTTTTTGCTTGAATTATCAAGTTTGGTAATCAAGCTGCAGAAATTCACTAGATAATCACCAAATTTCCACTTTGTTTACTCTAAATGACACCAGTTCTGGATCAAATATATTTCCCATTTGTGCTTTTCTGCTGTTTCAAAACATGCTATTCAAGTGTAGCTCTTAATGGAGGAACGGTCAATTCCAATGTGTAGTAACTGCTGAGGTGTAACTTCCTTACGTGGTTCACTGAGCAAACAATGCTAAGAATGAAAAGCTCCTGTTTCCACATCAGTAATCTATGGTTAAAAGCACTTCTCTAACCAAAGCCTGCCCTTAATGCCCATGTTCACTAGCTCCTCTAATTGTTGCTGAATCAAGTCTGACTTTCTTGTGACCCCATGGATTGTAGTCCGCCAGGTTCCTCTGTCTATGGGATTTGCCAGGCAAGAATACTGGTGCTGGTTGCTATTTCCTACATTCTTGCATCTCCTACATTGGCAGGCAAATTTTTTTTTACCCCCGAGCCACCAGGGAAGCCCAATTGTAGCTTAAGTTTCATTATCTCAAAGAAATGATTAACCAAGCTTTTTCTTTAATATAGCATTAGAGTCCTTTTTCTTTCAAAGTATAGCAAACTGTGTTTTCTTGTGACTATTTGGTGGGTAGCTCAATGCCCTGCATAATGTATTTTCTCAGTACATGCCTGCTCAGTTCTGTTAAATTAAGTCTACACACACTTAAAAGACACTTTCTGTGTCTCTCTCACAGTCTCTTTCCCTCTGCTTCTCTTTCTCTCTCTCTAAGAAATACAGCATTATAGGTACAGCCAAAGTTCACCCTATCCTTCCCTTCCTGCTCCCTCCTGCCTAGAGGTAAGCTCTACGGTGACGCTGGGCTACATGAATCCAGTGTATGATTTTTATTTTTATGGAGAATTTTAGTGTCTGAAAATTTGTATAAATAGAATTACATTGATGTATCCTTTTACAGTGTGCTTTTTTCCCCCACTCACTCTTATATTCTTGAATTTATTCCTGTCAATATTGAATTTATTCCTGTCAATAATATGGGACAAGCTTGCATGTGAGCACAAGGAAGCATGTATACAGCTTCTCACTGCAGCACTGTTTGTGATGGTGAAAAAGTCAAAACTATCCCATGTAGGGGAATGGATGAGCTGAGGTTTATTTGTATGATGGAATGCCAGCCTACAGTTGAATAACTTCTGTACTTTACATGGTCCAGAGAAGTTATGTGAAATGGCAAATGTCACTCAGTTGAGTAATGGGAAATCTGAGCTTGAATCCAGAACCCCTATGTCTAAACTAGGTTTAAAACAGCGTTTTAAAAATAAACTGCAGTCCATATTAAAATTTTGTTGAATGTCCAATAATAGTCTTGTTAACAGATTTGCCCTCAGCCTCAGACACAGTCCAGGATCATGTGTTGGATTTGGTGGATAAGCCTAGTTTTTAAATGATTTATTATTGCTGAATATGAACATACTTCACAAGTGTGCTTTTTGTAATTGCTGTATTATTACACACACCTGCTGACTTTAATATACTCTTGGTATAGCGGCTGTATTCTTGGTACTGTATACAGTATTACTACCAAGAAGAAAACTCTAGGTTTGCACAGCAAATGTTAAAGAAACAATTTAAAACCACAGCTGAGAAATTCACAGTAGAGCAGTGTTGAGTTATGCACAAGGGTTGGGAGTGAGGTGACCTATGTTCAGAGTCTCACAAGCTTGGTGACCCTGGCACAGTGCTGCAGTTCTCTGACGGTTTTTCAGCTATGAAGTGGTTATGATAATACCTCACAAGCTATTGGGAAGTTAAACATTTGGGAAGAGCCCAGTATGAATTCACAGGACTCATTTAGAGCAGCTCAAGTTTTTTTTTAGTTTGTGCACTGAGATTTAGTTTCTGTCAAGTTTGTGTTAATGGTTAGGACACCTAGTAGCCCTTAAGCCTATTCACAGCAGAAGTGGGACGTAACGCTTAAGTCATTTCTCCTCCAGTTTATGACAAGGTTACCTGGTTTCTGCACAAACACAGATAAGATGCTTTCTCTTTCACATGTTATACCACATAAAACTTGGTACTGTGCAAAAGATTTTTGTTTACATAGTCATAGAAAAGGAAATTTGCATTAGTTGGCTTGAACATTTTGGTTAGCATACTTTACTAACATTGTGAAACCCAGTCACTTATTTTAAAGGTATTTTCCACTTCTCAAATGATGTGCAATATGTTTGTTGCTGTCGTTCAGTCAGCCAGTCGTGTCACACAGTCGTGTCAGACTCTTTGCAATATCTTTATCCAGGCATAATTGTTTGAGATGGAAAGATGACAGTTATAAACATCTATGAAAACAAAACCTTTAGAATTTTGTTTCTAATTTTAGTTGTGCAAACAGGAAGTACCATGACTTGATAATACAATCCAGTGTTTTTGCACAGGCTTTTAAAATTTAAGGTGTTTGTTTTTTTCAAGCTGAATTGCATTTATGGCCAATTCTCCTGATTTTAATTGCAAATAGGTTGGTCTGGGAAGAAGTTGGCAGGATGGCTTGAGATTTAACTCCAGTTTACCAACAATTTACTGAAAACAGCCCCAAATATATGTTTGTACAGTAGTCCCTGTTCAATTTCAGGTAAATTAACTTACAAGATAAAGACTACCATTGCAAATCATTATTAATAGAAAACCACATAGATTCTAGGAGCAAAATACAAAGCTTTTTTCTTTTTGTTCTTGGGGGTTGTATTCAGTTCAGTTCAGTTCAGTCGCTCAGTCATGTCTGACTCTTTGCGACCCCGTGAATCACAGCACGCCAGGCCTCCCTGTCCATCACCAACTCCCGGAGTTCACTCAGACTCACGTCCATCGAGTTAGTGATGCCATCCAGCCATCTCATCCTCTGTCGTCCCCTTCTCCTCCTGCCCCCAGTCCCTCCCAGCATCAGAGTCTTTTCCAATGAGTCAACTCTTCACATGAGGTGGCCAAAGTATTAGAGTTTCAGCTTTAGCATCAGTCCTTCCAAAGAACACCCAGGGCTGATCTCCTTTAGATGGACTGGTTGGATCTCCTTGCAGTCCAAGGGACTCTCAAGAGTCTTCTCCAACACCACAGTTCAAAAGCATCAATTCTTTGGCACTCAGCTTTCTTCACAGTCCAACTCTCACATCCATACATGACCACAGGACAAACCATAGCCTTGACTAGACAAACCTTTGTTGGCAAAGTAATGTCTCTGCTTTTTAATATGCCATCTAGGTTGGTCATAACTTTCCTTCCAAGGAGTAAGTGTCTTTTAATTTCATGGCTGCAATCACCATCTCCAGTGATTAAGAACTCTCAATTACAAATAGCATAAATACAGCTGAAGTAGCTGAAGCAAAGAGATGACTGTATGATGAAGGTTCCTCTTAGACTTTAGGTCATGAATGTAATTGAACCTTAATAACAATTAAAACCAGGAACTCTGAACCTCTGAACTGGGGTTCTCATTCCATCTCTTCTCTTTGCCCTTTTCTATTCATGTGTTTATTCTTCTTGCTCTCTGTCTGCAAACAATCCTCCTTTGTAAATTCTGGTCACATAGGGGAAAGAAACATGACTGACAACAGCTTCTGAGCTTTGCATCTAAAATTCTGTCACTGGAGAGACACTGTTCTTCCAGAATTCCTGGGGAAGGCCTTTGGTTGGTCCAGCTTAGATCAGGTGTGCACTTCTAGCTCAACTGTTAATAAACAGAGTCAAGTCCTGGAAAGGCATTTGGTTGGCCTGCCTTGGGATAGGATATAACCCACACCAATGCCTGCAGCTAATTGGCCAGGGTAACACTGAGGGAACATGCAGATAGGAGGCAAGGGGCAGTTCCCAGGAAAGGGTAACTGGGCAGATGATAGATGACCACCAAAGGGGTGTATTCCCCCCCTTCTTATAAAAACTAATTTCTGATTACTTGCTGCATATTGTTGTTCAGTCGCTAAGTTGTGTCTGACTCTTTGTGACTCCATGGACCACAGCACACCAGGCTTCCCTGTCCTTCATGATCTCTTGGAATTTGCGCAAACTCATGTCCATTGTGTTGACGATGCCATCCAACCATCTCATCCTCTGTTGCCTCCCTTTCTTCCTGTCCTCAATCTTTCCCAGCATCAGGGTCTTTTCCAGTGAGTTGTCTCTTCGCCTCAAGTGCCCAAAGAATTGGAGATTCAGCTTTAGCATCAGTCCTTCCAATGAATATTCAGGATTTATTTCATTTAGGATTGACTGATTTGATTTCCTTGCTGTCCAAGGGACTCTCAAAAATCCATTCCAGCACCACAATTCAGAAGTATTAATTCTTCAGCACTCAGCCTTCTTTATGGTCCAACTCTCACATCCATACATATCTACTGAAAAAACCATAGCTTTGACTATACAGACCTTTGTCGCAAAGTGATCTCTCTACTTTTTAATACACTATCTAGGTTTGCCATAGCTTTCCTTCCAAGGAGCAAGTGTCTTTTAATTTCATGGCTTCAATCACCTTCTGCAGTGATTTTGGAGCCCAAGAAAATAAAATCTGTCACTATTTCCACTTCTTCCCCATCTATTTGCTATGAAGTGGTGGGACTGGATGCCATGATTGTCTCTTTTTTTTTTTTGAATGTTGAGTTTTAAGCCAGCTTTTTCTCGTCTTTCACCCTCACCAAGAAGCTCTTTAGTTCCTCTTCACATTCTGCCACTAGAGTGGTGTCATCTGCATATCTGAGGTTGTTGATATTTCTCCCAGAAATCTTGATTCCAGCTTGGGATTCATCTTGCCAGGCATTTCACATGGTGTACTCTGCACCACTGACTCAATGGACATGAATTTGAGCAAACTCTGGGAGATAATGAAGGAAAGCCTAATGTGCTGCAGTTCATGCGGTCTCAAAGAGTTGCACACAACTTAGCAACTGAACAACAACTCTTCATGAAGTTAAATAAGTGGGATGACAATATATGACCTTGACAAATTCCTTTCTCGATTTTGAACCAGTCCATTCTTCCATGTCTGGTTCTAACTGTTGCTTTTTGACCTGCACACGGGTTTCTCAGGAGACAGGTAAAGTGGTCTGGTATTCCCATCTCTTGAAGAATTTTCCACAGTTGGTTGTGATCCACAGTCAAAGGCTATAGCATAGTCAATGAAGCAGAAGTAGATGTTTTACTTTGCAATTCCCTTGCTTTCTCAGTGATCCAAGGGACGCTGGCAATTTGATCTCTGGTTCCTCTGCCTTTTCTAAATCCAGCTTGTACATCTGAAAGTTCTTGGTTCACATACTGCTGAAGCCTAGCTTGAAGGATTTTGAGCATTACCTTGCTAACATGTGAAATGAGCACAATTGTATGGTAGTTTTAACATTCTTTGGCAAATGAGCACAATTGTACGGTAGTTTGAACATTCTTTGGCATTGCCTTTCTTTGAGATTGGAATGAAACCTGACCTTCTCCAGTCCCGTGGCCACTGGTAAGTTTTCCAAATTTGCTGGCGTATTGAGTGCGGCACTTTCACAGCATCATCTTTTAGGATTTGAAATAGCTCAGCTGGAATTCATCACCACCACTGGCTTTGTTCATAGTAATGCTTCCTAAGGCCCACTTGACTGTACTTGAGGATGTCTGGCTCTAGGTGAGTGACCACACCATCATGGTTATCCAGGTCATTAAGACCCTTTTGTATAGTTCTTCTGTGTAAACTTGCCACCTCTTCTTAATCCCTTAACCCCATGCATTTACTGCATCCATAAGGATTATTCAGATAGGAATATCAAGACCACCAATAACAGTGAGTTAAAAACATTAGTTTGGTCTCAAAATAGAGGTAAGTGCTCCAGGGCATCTCCTCAAAATCATTAGGGATATGGGCTCCCTCCATCTTTCTCTCCACCATTCTTACTGTGTGGCTTTCATCTTCCATGGCACCTCACGGTCCCAGATGGCTGCTGGACCTCTAGCTATCAATCCACTTTCCACTCATCTGGAGGAAGGAGGTGGGTGGGGAACAAGATCAAGATTTCTCCGTGTGTCTGTCTCCCCTATTAAAAAGACTTCCCAGAAACCCGTCTATCAACTGCTATGCATGTCTCATTGAACAGAGCTTAGTCACATGGCCACATATAGTGGTAAGGAAACCTGGAAAATGGCTTTTGGTGGGTACCTTGCTGCTTCAATATTATAAGGGCCTTGATAGTAAGTAAAGAGTATAAGTATGGATGCTGAAGAATCAGGTAGAAGTTTCTACCGCATTTATTATGAGCCAGACACTGGTGAATGGGAGCAAGTTAGATATGATAAACAGTTAACTGTAGCCAGTCCCTAAGGAGGCACACGATGAGGGGCGAGTCCAGTGCCAAGTGGAGAGAGTACCCTGACAGGGAAAAGGTGTACCTCTTGTGTTTTACAGGAGTAGGAGGGAGGATGGGGATTGTTTTTTTTGCAGGTGAGTCAGGACAATGGATGTGTGCCCCCAGCTCTGCCAGGCTGCATAAATCACCAGTCACCAGTTTCACTGAAAAAATTAACAGGTGAGATTGAAACAAAATAGGTGGCATTTAGAAAAATAATAGGTAAATAAGTACATTCTATGGATTATCTCTACTTGACTATTTTAGAGAGAATTCAGTGATTTTTTTTTTTACACCAAAGTTCTTATCAACAAGACTGACTTTCAGAATTCAGCTAGTGTTTTTTTTTTTTTTTTTTAGTGAGCTATTTAATTAATGTCCTGTAAGGTGAGCACGCCAGTTGGTTTGCCCATTTTCTTTAACATACCACACAATTTTTCTGCTCCTGATTATCAGTGAGAGCTGTCTAATTAGTGTGCTGGCTAGACACATTTTCTCCTGAAGAAATGCAAAGTACTGTTTGCTCACTGAGGTGTTATTCATTCTGCCATATGAGTTTATTTGAAGTAAGGACTTCAGTCAAAAGTAAAAATGGTGGTTGAAAATAACTGTCATGTTGAAATGATCTGAGGAAAGGAAATTGCAGATTTGAAAAGAAATATGCATATTTTTACATTGTATCATTGCTTTCTCATCAGTTATACAGTGGCAGCTTAGAAAGAAACAATAGTGATAATGGTAAAATGGTAGACTGTAAGGAGGAGCCTCAGAAAACACATTGAGGTCTGAAAGTTCTCTGATGCCTCCATGTAATATTGTTTTCTTTCTAATGGGAAACAGAATTAATAAACGGAACCATTGTCTATTATTCATTTATTCTTTTAACAAATATTTATTGAGCACCTATGATGTTCCAGGCACTCTTCTAAGCATTAATGATGGATAGAGAAAAAAGCAGACAATTTCTACCCTCTTGGAAATTACACTGTAGTGGGTAATAATGAACAATGTATTAAATATGCAGTATGTTTGAATTTAGATGGTGGTGAGTACAATTAAAGAAAGAAAAGGGAAGAGAGGAGAGTAGGAAGTATGGAGGACAAGTTTCCAATTTTAGAGAGAGTGACATGGAAGGTCCAGAGATAGTGTGCAAGTGATCCATGCAACAACCTTAGGGAAGAGCATTTCAAGAAGAGGAAATGCAAGGCAGAGGCCCTGAGGTGTCTGCTAAGTGGCCAGGGGGACAGAGAGGTTCACCAGGTAGGGCTTCATAGGTCACTGGAATGACTTGGACTGCTATTGTTTGTGGGATGGGAAGCCACTGACAGGTTTTGAACAGACAAGCATTAACAGGATTGTCTAGTTAACAATATTGAAGATGGCCCCTAAGAAACTTTTACAGGAATGTAGGCAAGGGATGTTGGCAGTTTGAATTAGGGTGGTGGACTTGAGGTAGTAAGAGGTGATTCAAATTCTGGATATATTTTAAAGGTAGAGTGGCTAGGTTTTCCTGATAGAGTAACGTGAGGCATGAGAAAAAAAAGAAAAAAAAATCAAGGATGACACCAAATTTGTGAGCAGTACTATTTACTGAAAAATTTCATAAGACCATCTTGTATTGGGTCTTATAGGCAGTGAGGACGTGCAAATGGACATGTCAGACAGACAGCTAAATGTATGAGTCTGGAGTTCAGGGTCAATGTCAGGCTAATCTGACTTAGCAGCAGCAGATAGTGTTTAAAGCCACGTGAATGTACAAGGTCACCAAAGGAGAAACCAAGACCTGAGCTATGGGACCTCTAGCATTTAAGTGACCGTGAGGCTAGGAGAAACCAGAAAAGGAGGCTGAGTGTGAGTAGCCAGAGAAAAGAGGTCATGGGCTGGTGTCCTGGGAGGGCAGTAAAGACAGCATTTCAGAAAGGAGAGAGAAGTCAACTCAGTCAAATCTGCTTTCACAAGGTACATCACGACCATATCTCTCTCCCAGAAAATAGGACAAGGAAGAGAACATGAAACTCCGGTGATTGCCCAAGGCCATACACTTGGCGTGTGGTAGGTTTGGAATTCAAAAACCTTGATTGTTTGGCTTTAATCCAACCTCTTAAAGGGAAAATAAAAGAAAGTGCAATCTACCTATTTGCAACATCAGTTATATTTGTAGCTCTACATTTGCTTTTCTGCAAAATTTTTGTTAAATGAAGATTTCCATTGCTTAGCAAAACAAAATAAATAAAATGGAAAAATAAGAGTTTTAAAAAGTTTTTTAAAAATCATCATTTCACTAAAGTTATGAGGATAGACTAAGACCATCATCTAGTGTGTTTCCAAAGCATTTTGGGGTTTGTTTGTTGCATTAGAATCACTTTTCTGGGTCACGCTGGGCCTTAGCAAGCTCCCTCCCAAGCCCTCCCAAGGTTCTACGTATGCTATCTCTATTCAATCAAATGGAATCTCTGAAGTAGCACACTAGGTGGAATGTGCAATGAATACTTAAAAAGGAAAAATGAACCTGCAAATACTTGGCAGCTGGCAGCTTCTTAAAATCTTAATCTCATTTAATGAAATACAAGTGATTTTCAATTTTAGAAACTAAGATAAAATAAATCTTCTACATCAAATGCCAAAGTAAAATGCATGCTGAACTTCGTTTAAATCCAGATGAGACAAGGTTTTGAATAAGTATCACATCAGCCAGTATCCAAAGAATATTGAATTTTGCATGTTTACCATGAACTCCTGAACACTGAAACAAAACAGGCACATGATGAGAGTTTAGCTAGGTGCTTTTTACTAGGTGGACGAGAGCAGTCTGCACTACCTAAGATTCATGCTTTCCAACTTTTCTGGTCCTGTTTCCTTCTCTTCAGTCCACAAGTCTAGTGACACTTCCTGCCTCTCCTCTCAGGTGCCCCATATTCCCATTCTTGCCTCTCTGTTTAGGTATCTATCCCTCCCCACAAATTCTCATATATGTGCAGATATATATATATATATATATATATATATATAAAGAGGATTCATCACAGGAGTGGGTGTACTTGTGAAAAATTGGAAACAATCTAAATGTCTGTTATCAGGAGAATAGGTAAAGTATATTAAAATATATTTATTTTATGGGATGCTATGCAACTGCTTAAAGGAATAAGAAAAGGTTAAATATAATGACATGTGAAGATTTCCAAGATATATTGATAGGTGAAAATAACAAGTCACAGAGAAATACCATATGTTAACATTTAGGTAGAAAACACACTGGAAAGAAAACCATTAACTTGTGTGTGCATGCCTGCTAAGTCATTTCAGTCATGTCCTAGTCTTTGCGACCCCGTGGACTATAGCCTGCCAGGCTCCTCTGTCCATGGGATTCTCCAGAATACTGGAGTGCCATGCCCTCCTCCAGGGGATCTTCCTGACCCAGGGATTAAACCTGCGCTTCTTTTAACTTGTCGAGAGTCACTGTTTTTGATGATGGGAATGACATATGGGAAGGAGGGATATGGAGAGGGACAGTTACTTTCTATTCCATTTATATTGGCATAGCTTAGATTTTTAAAGTGGTTTTTCATGTATAACTTTATAGCTTAAATATATATATATATATATATATATATTACCATTGTACCCTTTCTTTGTCACTCACTTCTAATAAAATTCTCAGGCAGGATGTGACCAGAAAGAAAGCAGTCAGGTTTATTGACTTCCGCATCTCACACTTGGGTTCTAGTGTTTGACTGTTTATGATTTCCTTCCTGTGCTCTGACAAAGTCACTAATTTTAGGTATGCCTTTATGGTTAGAAACAGCATTTTGTTTTGCTTGAATATTTGAACCAATGATCTCAAGAACTGCTTCTGCAATACTTGCTTAGTCTATACATATATATTTCTTCTCATAAAGTGAGGTCAGAATCCTTTTCCTACCCCAAACAAAAAGGGATGATTTAAGAATATGTTCTTAATTTGTTGCTAAATGTTAATTATAAGAATTAAATAATAAGCTATTGTCCCAAACATAAATATAAAGGAAATGCATCTTCAGAAAATTGATGGAAATTCTGTATATAAGAGATGCAGAGTATTTATCCTAAATTAAGTTGAAAAGTAAAATTAGCAAAATAGCTAGAATCCTAACATGAAACATAATTGGAATTTAAAGGTATGATCTTCGCAGTGGGAAAGAGACATAATAACATTGTATCAAATCTTTCTTAAAGTTTCTTATAATATTGCCTTAACTATAGCATCCAAGAAAGTTGCACACAATCCACTCCAGGAATCAGAATCCAATTATTTTATATTAGTTTCATGCTCTTACCCAAGAGAGATCCATAAATTGTTTTTAATCACTTCTTTTATTTTAAATCAGTAGAGTCTTCCAAGTGGGTAATGTTTTCCATTAAAACATCACCTCCTATAATTGGTATAATTATTTCATAGAGAGATAAACTGCAGCACAATTCAGCAGTCTTTGGGTTTATAAAATCTAATTATATTCACAACACAATATTTTATTCTTAGTGATCACAAAGAGAACATAAACTTGAACAAAATCCAGACATTTATGATGAAATAATTGGAAAGAAACAAGTTAATTACTGCATATAGTACCACCTCTATTAGCAGTCTCTGAGAGGAAGCTTTTTACATTCAGAGTGTATCGAGGCTCCAGGAAGTTCTGTTTCCCTTTGTCTGGGTAGCAGCCTTGTGGCTGAGAGGGAGAGGTTAGTACAATCCTGAGGTACAGGCTTCTCAGGGCTGGGCTAGGACCCAGATCACCATGTGTGGACTAGAGATTCCTCAGCCTTGGATTTTCACTGTGCATGGATGGATAGGCTGCTGCAGTGGCAGAGGAGAGGCAATGGGACAGGCATGCACTTCACCCTCTGTTTCAACAGAAGATTTGCTTTCACTTGTTTTATATTTGGGGCTTCTGCAACAGATTTCATTGGAGAAAAAGGGTCAATTGCTAAACTTAACTTTTGAAAACCTCTGCCCTGTGCCACAGTCATATACTGCCTCTATGTCAAAGGGACTGAAAATATAAGGAAAGAAAAGAAGCTGGGTTGTTGTTTGAACCTGGAAGGCCAAACAACAACCCACGTTACCCGAGAACTGCGTGCTAGAACACCAAAGCCCTCTTACAGCATCAATGTTATTTCTTTTCTTTCTCTCTCTCTCTCTCTCATTTTTAATTTATTTGGTTGTGCAGGCTCTTAGTCATGGCATGTGGGATCTAGTTCCCTGACCAGGGCTCGAACCCAGGCCCCCTGCATTGAGTACGGATTCCTAACCACTAGACCACCAGGGAAGTCCCATCGATGTTATTTCTAACTCTGGTAAAAACAAATTCCTAATTTAAAAAAGGATAAAGCATACACACACACACACCACACACACACACACAAACACACACACAAATCAAGAAGATACTCTCAAATTGTACTTCAGATGTTCCTCCCCATATTGCTTCTATGTAAGAAAAGGGAGGTAGGGCCAAAGAAGATACATGACCAGAAGGAAACTGGAAATCTGTTAATCAGCTTCAGTATTGTCCAGAACCAAGGCATTCCATTTTTCTTCAGCATCCTGCATATTAGTCTACCTTTCATTCTTTATCTTTCTCTCCCCTTCTTTCCACTCAGTGGTATCTCCAGGGACATTTTTCTCACTCTTTCTTTCTTCCTTCTTCTCTTTAACCCACACCAATACGTTTAACACATTCATTTAGGAAGCAGAAACTTAGCAAGACTTTGAGACTCAGAGAAAGAAAGTTAATAAGTCCAAGAGCTGGATGGAAAGATGAAAAGATACACACTTGTCCCCTAAAGCTACAGAAAATTCTGGCTGAGGAAGGGAAAGGTGGCAAAGGGCTGCAGTTAAGAGCAGCTTGTCCACAAGGGAGAGAAGTAGAGACATTAACTACTGGAGAATTCTTCTTTGAAAGGGACCTGTCAGTGGCAAGCTGATTCTCACATGCAGCTCCTACCTGTGACTTTGACTGCAGTGTCAATGTTCCCTCCTAGGAGAGACCTTCCTTGACTGCCCGTCACAGAGTGGCCACTAAGTGCCTCTCTACTACAGTATCCCATTTTACGTCTCTTCATGGCACTCATTATGTGGTATTTTTCTTTTATATATTTTTTCTGCCTCTCTCCACCTCCTATCATCACCTCCTTCCCCACCAAAATATAAGCTCCCCGAAGGGCAAAGATTTTATGCTTCTTGCTTCTAGAATAGAAGCCCCAAGGCTGCAGGGACTTGGCTGATTTTGTTAACATCGATATCATTTCAGGGAAGGCAGGGCTTCCCTGGTGGCTCAGATGATAAAAGAATTTGCCTGCAATACAGGAGACTGGGGTTCGATCCCTGGGTCGGGAAGGTCCTTTGGAGGAGGACATAGCTACCGCTCCAGTATTTTTGCCTGGGAAATCCGGTGACAGAGAAGCCTGGTGGGCTACAGTCCACGGGGCCGCAGAGTTGGACACAACTGAGCAACTGAGCATATTAATTAAAAATGCCTTACACAGAGTAGGGGCCTTCAATGCTTCAGTGAAAACTTGTTGAATAAAAGAATCCAAGAAAGAAAACCCTTTTCTGTTGATCAAGTTTGCATGGTGATGAAGCAGTTAAGTTTTTCTCTGAGTTGGGACAATGGCAGGCACATTGCTTTGGTCGTAAGTATAACCTCCATTTTTAGCCTGTTGGGACCAACAAGGTCAGTGGCATGGGTGGAACTGGAAGTGTCTCCTCTGTGCTAAATATGATGCGGGTGTAGGAAGACACTGTGACGAGAGAAAGCAGCTCCTTCCTGCTCCAGGGGGGCAAGAAGGAGATGTTGTAAAGGAGGCACCGACTGCATTGTAACAAACACAGAAGATCAGATAGTGCTTCAATCCTTTAAGCTTGACAAAAGCTTTTTTGATGTGTGGCAGGTTACACTTATACTGAAATATACTCTGAAAATATTCTTTACTTGTTAACAGATGTCTTCATCAGATTGGTAAACATCAAAGATTCATCTTGTTCTTTCGTTATCTCTATCTCAAATACTACCTGCATCTTTGCTTCATTATATTCTCCCTTTAGGTAAGAATAAAGCAAAAGCATATGATCATTTACAAGTCAAGATATTTAATATTAGCATTTCGTTAGTGATTTAAAATATACAGCTTTCTGAATATGTAAAATACAACAAATATATACATATTTTAGGACAAATAGAATTTCACAGTAAAAGATACATTTTTTTAACACTAACAGTAATGTTCATTTTGGAGCACAATGGCTTTAGTAAATGATATAAAGTAAAATAAAGAGGATTGTCCAAAAAGCCAAATAAATGAATTGTGATAAATTATATGTTGGACATTAGCAGTTTTCATAACTAGAATGATGAATGACCAAATGATTTATCATCCAAAGGGATGCTTCTGAGAAGGAAAGGGCACACTGCCCACAATTAACAAAAACCAGGATAAGCCAGGATATTTGGTCATCCTCCTCATGGGGACATCTAATGACAAAACTACTTTGGGGTTGTTGTTTTTTTTTTTTTTTTTCAAAAGCCAAGACAAAACAAACTAGCTTGCTCAATATGCTGAACACTGGTCCTTTTTTGATTAACTGCTTTGGTACAGTAAAATTAAGGAGAAGGCAATGGCACCCCACTCCAGTACCCTTGCCTGGAAAATCCCATGGATGGAGGAGCCTCGTAGGCTATAGTCCATGGAGTCCACAAGAGTCGGACACGACTGAGAGACTTCACTTTCACTTTTCACTTTCATGCATTGGAGAAGGAAATGGCAACCCACTCCAGTGTTCTTGCCTGGAGAATCCCAGGGACGGGGGAGCCTGGTGGGCTGCTGTCTATGGGGTCGCACAGGGTCGGACACGACTGAAGTGACTTAGCAGCAGCAGCAGCACAGTAAAATTAAACTATTTAATCTGAATATAAATTATCACTGACAACTGTTAGAAGAGGAAGAGAAATTCAGTCGGTAATTGCTCAATTTTCAAATGGCTCTGATCATTAGAAAAAATTTCCCCTTGATGTAAAAATTAATCATAATAGAAAAGTCTGCTGGTTACCATTTCTCAGCTTAAAAATACGCATTTTGTGTTTTTAGGATTACCCACTTCCAATATTGACCTGGTTGGCAGAGAGCTCACCTCCAACCCCAGCCCTTATTGGCTGTGGTCATCAGGAGTCCTTTGTTGAGAGGATTCTGAGGTCACCTTAGGGCCAGCAGCAAGGCACATGGTGATGTGTTAATGGTGTTTATAGGACACATGGACTATGGGGCAGTGACAGGTGTGGCAAGTATTGCCATCCCAGATTTGGAAATACACCTGTTTTTACAATAATTTTCTGACAGACATCCAATACAAAAGAAATAATTACACCTTGTTGATCCTGCTTCTTCTACCTCAATAAGTCTGAAAGTGAAGTGATGTCGCTCAGTCATGTCCGACTCTTTGCGACCCCATGGACTGTATGTAGCCTACCAGGATCCTCAGTCCTTGGGATTTTCCAGGCAAGAATACTGGAGTGGGTTGCCATTTCTGTAATTAACACATCAGCTACACCACAGAAGAACAACGTCGTCACTCTTAACTAGAATGAAGACAACCACCTCATGATTTCCACACATCACTGTTTACAACTCTCTCAGTCCAAAATCAAAACAAGGAAGGTCACATTCTTAATACCTGAATAGAAAGCAGTAGAAAAAAAAAAAAAACACAGTAAATATGTAATTAATTGTTCCTCTGTTTCCATCCCTTACTTGTTTGGTTGTTTGTGGGCTATATTTTTATCTACTAAGTAATAAAATGAAAATTAAACTTGTTTTTCCTCTTGTAAGCAAATACTAATAGCTCGATTTTAAAAAACTATTTTCTGCATTTATTTCATTACCATATATTTTGCATTATTTATCCTTCATACAGAGAGATCTCTTTAGTGTCTTGCAATGAGGAAAATTTTTAAAAGATATAGTGGAAACATTTTTTAAAATATAGAAGTCTTCTCTAATATTTCTGCTGCTTTTGTGGCCATGAAGTATGTTTCATCTTTGGATCTTAATTCTCTAATTAAAAAAAAATTGGGCAGAATTAAATTTGTGTTGAGAGAGAGCCCTCTTCAGATTGCAAGGCAGCTTTTGACTACACAAATCTACTTTTCTAAGAGTGAAATCCGATTGAAGTGGCTTTCCAAAATATTTTGTGGAAAGTAAGAATTAATAGATGGCAACTCTTTGTTCATGCTCCCCAAACAGGAGACAAATTCATCAGGCAGCAGAGTTTGTTCTGGAATAGTTTCATTCAGTAATGCATCTTCCAGAAGCATGGCAGTTTCCCCCTCTATTGAGTTTTGCATGTCTGGAGGACTGCATTCTCCTTGATTTAAAATGAGGTTTAATTCTTCAAGAAATAGTGTGTTGCTTAGTGAATTTGTACTTGAGACAGAAAAAGCAAAATCAGGATATTTTTTAAACCTGGCATTGTTTCCCAAGTTTAAGGAATCAGCTGGTGGTTCCAGAATTGAGGAAGCTGTTTCATCATCATTGCTGAGATGGTTTCCCCCAGGGAGAAAACTTGAAATCTGGGGTTTATACCCAGTGTTGAGATCAGGAATATAAACAACTGTAGTGTCGGTGAGTAGTGATTTCTCCAGGCTCTCTTTTCTCTCCAGGCATCCTGTATTGTTTTCTTTCTTGTAGCCCATGGGTTTTTCTTCTGGGAGAATGATTTCTATCTCTGTAATCACCGGATCAACATATAGGACCTGTTCGCTGGAATTGTTATTCATAAACTCATTTCTTTCCTAGGAAGGAAAGACACTTTTATTTTACAAAAGACATTTAAAGGAGCAAACTGGGTAAATGAGGACTAGAATTTTGCTTTCCCTCGACTTACCTTTCCCCCTTGCTTTTCTTCATAGTGTTTCTCTTCCCATATGATTTCCTACTTTTGTCTTGTTACTCTGCTCCTTTCCAAAGGTTTGTTAAATTCTCCCAGGAAGGGATTGAGGAAAGGAGTAATAAAAATAATCCATGCTGTAAGCACATGTCTTTATTTATGAATTTTAAAGAGAAAGAAGCCTTCTGCTTATTAACTTACATATTATCTCAGTGCCTTTTAAAATTTTGGAATATTTTGTAATATTATAGAGCTTTACTAGAAGAAAATACTTTGTTGCTTAAATAAAAGCCACCTGATGTGAAGAACTGACTCATTTGAAAGACCCTGATGCTGGGAAAGATTGAAGGCAGGAGGAGAAGGGGACAACAGAGGATGAAATGGTTGGATGGCATCATTGACTCAATGGACATGAGTTTGAGTAAACTCTGGGAGTTGGCAATGGACAGGGAGGCCTGGCGTGCTACAGTCCATGGGGTCGCAAAGTTTTGGACAGACTGAGCGACTAAACTGAACTGAAAAGGGCACAGAAAATCCTGTTTTGCTTCCATTTGAGAATAAAGTTGTGGTAAATGCTTTGGGTTGTGCCTCCAAAGGTGGGCAGCTGCTCACAATTCAGACATGTCTGTGGTGATCAGTCAGGAGGGTGGGTGAAGATAGTTTTTATTTGTATAAAAGCCTGATGACTTTTCTGGTAAGAGAAGGGCTCATGGCCTTCCACCTGATGGGTGGCTTCCTGGGGCAAGTAACTCCCACCCAACATAGTTATAAAATTATAGCTGCCCGCTATTGTGGAATGTTTGAGTCCTTCCAAAATTCATATGTTGAAGCCCTGTGATGATATTAGGAGGTCGGACCTTTGGGAGGTAATTAGGTCATGAGAATGGAGCCCTCATAAATAGGATTAGTGTTCTCATAAGAAAAGACACAAGAAAACTGATCTCTCAGTCTGCCATCTGAGGATATAGCAAGAAGACAGCCGTCTGTAAGAGAGCTCTCACTAGGAACCACATCTGCTTGTGTCTTGATCTTGGACTTCCCACTTAAGCTGCCCAGTCTGTGGTATTCTATTGAGCGTCCTGAACTGACTAGACTACCACCTCTTAGTCTTTTGGCGGAAAGCAAAACCTCATCTGAAGGAAACCCTAAGGTTCATTTCTAATTCCAAGAGCTCAGGATGGGAAGGAAGCTTGGCAAAAGGAAGACCTTGAATAAAGCAGGGTGAAATATCATTAAATTTTTTTCAACTCAGCCTCCCCAGGGCCTTTGCTAGGTTTGTGTTGGGAAGGGCAGACATATAGTCATGGATCAGATGTAGTCAAAGGAACCAGATTTGCTATTGTAAACCAAGAGGAAGGGGGTGTTTTTCCCCTCTTCAGGTTGACAGCTGAATGGAGAAGTACATAGGGGTCAGACCACAGTGAAGGACACAAAGCAAGGACTAGTCCAGAGTGAGGACACTGAAGGAAGAGGAGAATCTGATCACAGCGAGGTCAGGGACAATTGTCTGAACCACAGAGTGTTCCCAGTTCCCCAGGATAACTAGTGGGGGAACAAGACAGAGTGACTAAGTGGAATGAATATCAAGACCACAGGATTTATCAGCTGTAGTTTACTGACTGTGTACTTGCCCTTCAGCCAGTTGTTAACTACTTTATTCTATGTATGGGTTCAGTTATTCCAGACCACCCCTTCACTATGTACATTACCTCCTTAGAGTCAACCACGTCCACACTCTTTCCTTTAAGTATCCAGTGACAAGGATCCCTCCTCCTCTTCATGGTAGGCCTTTCCTCCTCAACCCTTCATAGTCTTGCTTGCTCAATCCTTGCCCTACCTCTGCCACCCCATACTAGTCCTTTCAAGCCCACCCAATTTAGTACAAATACAATTCTGAGTCCACACTGCTCTGTAGCTATTGTTACACATAGGTTGCATCAGTACCATCAGTACTGAGAGCATTTGACCATGTGTCAGCATAGCCCCTTTCTTACTTCTCTTCTAGTCTACACTCATCAAAAGATGTCTCCACGTCCATCCCCACTTCTTTATCTTCTATTCACTTCTAACTGAACCCTTGGATGGACCACTGGTGACCTGCTCCTTGTAATATTCCATAGGCACATTACACTCCTTATAAGCCCTCTACAAAGTCAGCACTGAGGACTCTTGCTTCTTGACACTTTGCCCACCCCTCACAATGCTAATTTTTCACAGTGGTTTTCAAACCCTTAACAGTGTTCTCGACACTGGCTGTATAGTGGATTCACATGGGAAAATTTGAAGATGCTGACACCTGAGTCTCCCTACATCAGCCCTCCTCCCCAAAGATCCTGGTCTCCCTCAAAAGATTGTGGCCTGGGAATCAGGATTCTAAAATGCAATCAAGGCTGAGAACTGTTGCCTTAAGGACTTATCTAGGGCTCTGAAAGGAGTTGATTAGTGGGCTCACTAGATCTCCAGACAGAACCACTTTTACTTGTTTTGCAATACTTGTCTACTTCAACATCATTTGAACAGAGGGTCCCTAGGCTAAAAATAAATTTAAGCTTGAAAACTGTTGGTTGGTCAAATGAAGTCTGAGTTCCAAAATAAGGCCTCCTGTGCCCTGATCCACTCTACATGCAGTGCTTAGTCACTTCAGTCATGTCTGACTCTGTGCAACCACTCTGCATTCCCCCATTATTCCAGCCACTCCTCACATCAAATGTTTCCACAAAGCCACACCCAGCAAGCTCTTCTCATCTCTGCACCTTTGCTCATGTAGCCTCCCTATTTTGAATGTTCTCTGTCTCTCCTGAGCAATTCCTTCCCATCTCTTAATATATTTCCTCTACATTCGCATCAAGTTTGGTCTCATTTCTTTCACTATACTACGTTGCTGCATTTCAATGCTTAGATGATGTGTCTGTCCAATCAACTGAGTTTTGAGCCCCTTGACAGCCAGGCCAGAGAGCCAGAAAGTTAAGAGCACACATAGCAGATTCTTCCCTCTCCTCCATAACCAGCAGCTGCTCCTTCAAAACCTGCAAGATCCCCTATTGCCTCAGGATCTTCCCAGGACAACCTTCTATTCTTTGTTGAACTGGAGACCTGATCTACCCCTGGTGACACCATCTGCCACAGTCTCCTCACATCCATCTTCTCGAATTCCACTGGGTCTCAGGAGCAAAGTAGTATCTTCCTTGGGCTCCACCTGCTTCTCCAACTAGTGTAAAACAGAAGCCCCTTTGTGTCTCTGAGGCTCCTTCTATTTAGATTTTATTCCCTGTCCCTTCGATCTCTGGGGACACCTACCAATTGTTTGGCCACCAAGTAGCTCTGGCACCTGGCTTACAATCTTGTTCTTCACTTTTCTCTTTTGAATAACATTGCTTCTCTCTTCCATCTCTCTTTTCTTCCCCTAACCCATTCTCCCATCTCTCTTAAGTATGATCTGAAATATGTACAGTTTTATTTCTGCATATGTTTATACAGTTGTGCAAATATGCACACACATTTATTTATTTTAATGGAAATTCTACTTTAACTATTGGACTGTGCTCTTGGTCTCAGCTGCCATTTAGTTTGTACTTAATGGTGTTTGATTACCTGAAGTATTTTCACAACTTTACTGTTTTCCATATTAGGAATATCTTCATAGAGCCATTTTGGTATTAGCAATAAGATTCTTCTTTTAATTCTAAAAAACAAAAAATGACACATTAAGATAAGTATCTTACTGGAGGACTGGTGCAGGCAATCATCTTGGAGATTAGGAAATAAACTAGAATAGAATACATAATAAAAGTTAAAATTTCCAATGCAGGAACTAAGATTTCCATCTCTTTAAAAGTTATATGGGAAATTGATTCAGGATCTTTTCAGATGTCCCTCTTCTCCATATTGCTCTGCCTCCAAGGAGTCGGAACATTCCAAAGCACTCATGCTAGATTCAAGATAAGTGGGAGAACCACCCAGGAAGTGAAACTATACATGCGTTAAATATGGCAAAGCATTATAAGTGGAGACGTTAGTGTGGAAAAGTTTGTAAAACTTTAGGGATAAATGTAAAACTTTCCAAGGGGAGCATAACCATAAAGAAATATTAAAGAAGAGAATGTCATATAGGAAAACTATAATATTTGTGCTCCTCTAATTGTAATGATTCTAAATAAGGTTGAGAGAGAGTGGTAGCCACAAACTTCCCTTATGGGGAAGTGGTCAGAGTAGGAGCCTGGAGAAATTGTCTTTCAGTTGTATGGCACAGAGAGAACACCAGTTTTTACTTCACTTGTGTACTTATTAAGGATCTCTGGGGTTGTGTGACAGAAAGAAGAGGGAGAAGCTATGAACACCCCACTTTTCCTCCGAAGCTACCCCTTGGCACTGCCACTGTGTTGAAAGCACTTTCTACATTTATGTAAACACTGATTTGAGCAAAGAGGTTGTTTGGGAGTTTAGGTTGGGAGCTTAGAAAAGACTACAGTGAGCTCTGGCACATTATTACATGTTAACAATGCACCACACAATCAGGCTTGCTTATCTGCTTATGCAGCTTCTGTAAGAACTTCAACTAATAAACAATCAAAATGGCTGCACAGACTTTGCTAGCTCAACTTGACCTTGAATTGTAGCATAAAACTAGTTTCTTTACATATATTTATACAATGTTTTATGGTTCAGTTTCTTTTACTATTTCATATTCCTTTAGCATACCTAAAATTAGAACAAATTGGTAAATTCATGATACTGTAGTAAAGTTTTTATACAGAATACTGATACAGTGAGAAAAAAATATTCATTCAATATCACGATAATCCAAGTCATGCCCCAACCAGTAACGCTGGAGAAGCTGAAGTTGAATGGTTCTATAAAGACCTACAAGACCTTCTAGAACTAATACCCCCAAAAGATGTCCTTTTCATTATAGGGGACTGGAATGCAAAAGTAAGAAGTCAAGAAACACCTGGAGTAACAGGCAAATTTGGCCTTGGAGTACAGAATGAAGCAGGGCAAAGGCTAATAGCATTCTGCCAAGAGAATGAACTGGTCCTAGCAAACACCCTCTTCCAACAACACAAGAGAAGACTCTACACATGGACATCATCAGATGGTCGACACCAAAATCAGATTGATTATATTCTTTGCAGCCAAAGATGGAGAAGCTCTATACAGTCAGCAAAAACAAGACTGGGAGGTGACTGTGGCTCAGATCATGAACTCCTTATTGCCAAATTCAGACTGAAATTGAAGAAAGTGGGGAAAACCACTAGACTGTTCAGGTATGACCTAAATCAAATCCCTTATGACTATACAGTGGAAATGAGAAATAGATTTAAGGGACTAGATCTGATGGACAGAGTGCCTGATGAACTATGGATGGAGGTTCATGACATTGTACAGGAGACAGGAATCAAGACCATCCCCAAGAAAAAGAAATGTAAAAAGGCAAAATGGCTGTCTGGGGAGGCCTTTCAAATAGCTGTGAAAAGAAGAGAAGTGAAAAGCAAAGGAGAAAAGGAAAGATATTCCCATTTGAATGCAGAGTTCAAAGAATAGCAAGGAGAGATAAGAAAGCCTTCCTCGGCAATCAATGCAAAGAAATAGAGGAAAACAATAGAACGGGAAAGACTAGAAATCTCTTCAAGAAAATTAAAGATACCAAGGGAACATTTCATGCAAAGATGGGCTCAATAAAGGACAGATGGTATGGACCTAACAGAAGCAGAAGATATTAAGAAGAGGTGGCAAGAATACACAGAAGAACTGTACAAAAAAGACCTTCACGACCCAGATAATCATGATGGTGTGATCACTCACACTCACCTAGAGCCAGACATCCTGGAATGTGAAGTCAAGTGGGCCTTAGGAAACATCACTATGAACAAAGCTAGTGGAGATGATGGAATTCCAGTTGAGCTATTTCAAATCCTGAAAGATGATGCTATGAAAGTGCTGCACTCAATATGTCAGCAAATTTGGAAACCTCAACAGTGGCCACAGGACTGGAAAAGGTTTTCATTCCAATCCCAAAGAAAGGCAATGCCAAAGAATATGCAAACTACTGCACAATTGCACTCATCTCACACGCTAGTAAAGTAATGCTCAAAATTCTCCAAGCCAGGCTTCAGCGATATATGAACCATGAAGTTCCAGATGTTCAAGCTGGCTTTAGAAAAGGCAGAGGAACCAGAGATCAAATTGCCAACATCTGCTGGATCATCAAAAAAGCAAGAGAGTTCCAGAAAAACATCTATTTCTGCTTTATTGACTATGCCAAAGCCTTTGACTGTGTGGATCACAATAAACTGTGGAAAATTCTGAAAGAGATGGGAATCCCAGACCACCTGACCTGCCTCTTGAGAAATCTGTATGCAGGTCAGGAAGCAACAGTTAGAACTGGACATAGAACAATAGACTGGTTCCAAATAGGAAAAGGAGTATGTCAAGGCTGTATATTGTCACCCTGCTTATTTAACTTATATGCACAATACATCATGAGAAATGCTGAGCTGGAGAAAGCACCAGCTGGAATCAAGATTTCTGGGATAAATATCAATAACCTCACATATGCAGATGACACCACCCTTATGGCAGAAAGTGAAGAAGAACTAAAGAGCCTCTTGATGAAAGAAAGTGAAAATGGAGAGTGAAAAAGTTGGCTTAAAGCTCAACATTCAGAAAACTAAGATCATGGCATCCGGTCCCATCACTTCATGGCAAATAGATGGGGAAACAATGCAAACAGTGGCTGACTTTATTTTTCTGGGCTCCAAAATCACTGCAGATGGTGATTGCAGCCATGAAATTAAAAGACACTTACTCCTTGGAAGAAAAGTTATGACCAACCTAGATGGCATATTAAAAAGCAGAGACATTACTTTGCCAACAAAGGTCTGTCTAGTCAAGGGTGTGGTTTTTCCAGTGGTCATGTATGGATGTGAGAGTTGGACTATAAAGAAAGCTGAGCGCCAAAAAATTGATGCTTTTGAACTGTGGTGTTGGAGTAGACTCTTGAGAGTCCCTTAGACTGCAAGGAGATCCAACCAGTCCATGCTAAAGGAAATCAGTCCTGAATGTTCATTGGAGGGTCTGATGTTGAAGCTGAAACTCCAGTACTTTGGCCACCTGATGCGAAGAGCTGACTTATTTGAAAAGACCATGATGCTGGGAAAGATTGAAGGCAGGAGGAGAAGGGGATGACAGAGGATGAGATGGCTGGATGGCATCACTGACTCAGTGGACATGAGTTTGATAAACTCTGGAAGTTGATGATGGACAGGGAGGCCTGGCGTGCTGCAGTCCATGGGGTTGCAAATAGTTGGACACCACTGAGTGACTGAACTGAACTGAACTGAAGGATAATGGGCAAATGGGGCTGCTAAATGGGGCTGAACTGAAGGAGAATGTGCAATGAGGCTGCTAAAACACTAACAAAATTGGTTCAAAGTGATGAATTCAGACACTGCCACACTTTTTTTCAGACTGACTCAGGGGATTTATTTGGGTAGAACTTGAATCAGTTTACAGCTTAACTACTGTGAAGAATCCAGGCACAGTAGACAGACTTGAGGCACATTGAGAAGACTGCATAGGGACAGAAAGAACATGGGCTGAGATGTCAGCTGCCTTTGGACTCCTGGCTTAGTGTTTGGTGACCTTGGTTTGAGCACTTACCCTCTCTACACTTCATCTAAATCATCTGTAAAATAGGTCACTCAGCTTTTCTGGCAGGTTGTTGCAAGGATTAAATGAATGATATTTGTAAAGAGTTTGGCATGGATAGATTCCCTGATGCTCAGTTGGTAAAGAATCCACCTGCAATGCAGGAGACCCCAGTCTGATTCCTGGGTGGGGAAGATCCCCTGGAGAAGGGATAGGCTACCCACTCCAGTATTTTCGGGTTTCTTTTGTGGCTCAGCTGGTAAAGAACCTGCCTGCAATGCAGAAGACCTGTGTTTGATCTGTGGGTTGTGAAGATCCCCTAAAGAAGGGAAAGGCTACCCACTCCAATATTCTGGCCTGGAGAATTTCATGGACTCTATAGTCCATGGGGTCCCAAAGAGTTGGACACAACTGAGCGACTTTCACTTTCACTTTTTGGCATGGATGCATACTCATTAAATACTGTTCCTTTTATTTTGCCTTTTTCTCAGGAAAAGTGTTGATGAATTTTTAAAATAAATCACATAGTTGACTACATTTTGATGGTACAAATATATGGTCTAAATGAGAAAACAAATTCAACAAAAACCTACCCAGTTCGAAGCGATCTGTTAAATATCCCAATCAAAGATAGAACTGACAGCATAACAGCAAAGAAGACCATTCCCAATAAAAGTCCAATGTCTTGTTTCCTGTTGTCTGAAAGGAAAGAAAAATAATTTTAGCTATAATTTCCATCTTGGCTACGTGATGTGAAGAACTGACTCATTGGAAAAGACCCTGATGTTAGGCAAGATTGAAGGCAGGTGGAGAAGGGGGTGACAGAGGATAAGAAGGCTGGATGGCATCATTGACTTAATGGACATGAGTTTGAGTAGACTCCTGGAGATGGTGAGGGATAGGGAGGCCTGGAATGCTGCAGTCCATGGGGTCACAAAGAGTTGGACACGACTGGAACAACAACATGTGATACCAGAATCACTGTTCTCTCTATTCTGCTCCAAGTGAAGGTCATTAATCTCAAAGGAAACAGGAAGAAGAAATAAAATTAACCTTTACCTCGGGCTGTAAAGTGACTGCCATTCCAAACTGCACAACAGTATCTTTTGTTTGAGAAGATTGGGTTGCACGGATCTGAGGTCAGTGGGTTTCTGGAATTGAGTCTCTGGCAAATGTGGTCAGTGTTAGACATTTTTTATGAGCTTGTGCTTGCATATTTTATATTTAAAAAAGTGTAGTGATGAACCTCATTTGGTTTGTCTGACACAAGTGAGAATTCCCAATTGCTTGTGACAGATGCTAAAGCTGGCCACAATCACAACTGAGGTTTTTTTTGGTTTGTTTAACCTTTTGTACAAGACAGAAGTTATGTACAGTTTGTCACCATTCTTCAAAGTTGACTGTTCATGAATTTCTTCCTGCTGAAAAAGGGCACTCTACTTAGAGCAATATACAAGAGAGAAATTCAAATTGTCATATATTTTGCACTGATATTTTATTTTAGAAACAAGGCTTATTTTGAATTTTGAAGTAGAATTAATCACCTGAAATCTTTAAATAAATAATATATTCAACATGTATTACCTGCCAGGCCCGTCACATTTTCTCGCTGCTGCTGCTGCTGCTAAGTCGATTCAGTTGTGTCCGACCCTGTGCGACCCCATAGACGGCAGCCCACCAGGCTCCCCCGTCCCTGGAATTCCCCAGGCAAGAACACGGGAGTGGGTTGCCATTTCCTTCTCCAATGCATGAAAGTGAAAAGTGAAAGGGGAGTTGCTCAGTCATGTCCGACTTTTAGTGACTCCATGGACTACAGCCTACCAGGCTCCTCTGTCCATGGGATTTTCCAGGCAAGAGTACTGGAGTGGGGTGCTATTGCCTTCTCCACATTTTCTCCCTAGTACATGAAAAACCTTATTTTCTGTTTTCAAAAGTAGACTGTAATTGAGACATGATTTGTCACATGGGACATCTAAGCCATGCTGTGTATTGTCTCCTTCATCCTCCTTCCTCCCTTTGACAAACGTTTATCAGATATTTACTACATGACAGGCACTGAATCAGCCCTACCCTAGTTATTTCCCAGCTGCACCTAACATACACTTGGGGGTCTCCAGGCTGTCCAGCCCCTCTCCTAAAGCCAGCTGGTGGGCTGGGGTCAATGTGGCTTAGTTCACTCCTAGTCCCTGTGGGGTATGGAGTTAGTGTTTTCCTAGGAATAAAATACAAGCCACTAATGGGAGGACTGACTGCCAGACATTAGAGCCTAGAAGATGATGGAGAATCCTAAGTTAACATGGGATCAGGTAAAGGGGTGTGAGGAGTAGAGCAGAGTGACCAAAAGTACAAGCCGAGATACCTGGGTTCCAATTAGATACTGCCATTTATCAGCTCTGTAACCTCAGAGCATAATAATGAACTTGCCAAAGCTCAAGTTTCCTCTTCTGTAAAATGATGCCTACCTAATAGAGCAGCCATGAGTTACTAGCCTCCACAGTTCCCACAGCAATACCAAGGTGCTGGTCTGTGTAAGCATCTGTAATTAGGGATCTTTACGGAACCTAAGCACTTGGCTCATAATTGATTCACATAATACAAAATTTAGAGTACCCTTACATTGCTTGGTCTTTATAACGCTTACTGCCACCTTACTTTTCTTGTTTTATTTGTTGTTTACCTCCTCCCAACACACATTCATCTATCTAGAAAAGAAACTTCATGAAGACGGGCTTTGTTCATTTTTTTCACTGCCTATTCCCCAATACTCAAAATAGTGACTTAGAATATGTGCCTGGCAACACAGAATGTTTTTTAATAAATAAATAAAAATCCAAAGAACATCAATATTGTCTGCAAAAGTTTTTATACTGTTCCTGCCATATTTCTGTGCAAGGAAATAAATGTTCCACAACCTGATCTCATATCTTTTTATGCCTAAAACATTTTGATATGCTTATCAATGGAAAATATATAGTCATACTAACAAATAAAATGGCAGCTGGTTTGTGTAAGAGAAGGAGCACAATAGACTTTAGGATTTGGAAAATCAGATTTGAATTTTAGTTCAAATAAGTTCCTCAATGTCTCTGAGTTCCAGTTTTCCCATCTGTAAAATAGACTCATAACACTTACCTCAAGAAGTTATTTTGAAGATTGAAAAAGATGAAGTACATGAAACTTTTAGCACAAGGTAAACACTTAAATAATGATATTTTTTAGGAAGAATTTTTGAGGTCTTGAGCCCCAGCACCAACTGAAATGAACATGTTTTTAACCCAGAGCAAAAGCCGGCAGAATCTACTTAAAACACTCCTTAAAATCAATTTTAAGCAGATTTTTGTTGGTTATTTTCCAGTGTAAATCATGTGGCATATCTTACTATCAAGAACTTATGCCTAACGTGATTTTTCAGTATGGAGCATTTAAATGAATGATTGCTAAGACTACTCAACAAACCTAAGCAGTATTTTCTTACCAGAAGTAAGGTGTTTTTTAAAGATGGAAGCAATTAGAAGTCCAGAATTCTGAGTATCATGTTGGAATGATTTCATTGTGACCTGAGGAACTTAAACAAAAAGAAAATAGTATAAGCTTTTCATTCTTTGCACTCAGGTTGCCCAGTTTCCTAAGAGAGTTTTTTTACTTGTTTGGAGATGAATAAAGTAAACCCCTAACTTTAATAGACTGCAAAGATGGAGTAAAAGCCTTCTGTATGTGTGTCTTTTCCTCTTTTTATTAAATTGGATAAATCCCAAAGGAGGAAACATACAAAGGACGATACCTGGAGTTTGTAAGACTTCAAGATGTGTCCACTAATTTCCTGAGACTTCTAGGCAACAAATACCAAGGAGCTTTATTTCATTCACTGAGCCAGAAGAAAATGCACAACCGGTCTCTACTTGATTCCTTCCAATAGGTGATGCAATAAGGTTTAGGTTTCCTTAAGCGCCTCCAAGATGTGACACTTTTGCCTTCGCATGATCTTCAAGATGCTCTTGGCAAACAGCATCTTGGCTCCATATAAGAAGCCCAGTTTTGATTAGCAGACACTTTGAAGTTATAACATAAGGGTGGAATGCCATTAATGACTTCCCTCTGCTCCTTCCCTGCTGGCAAGGATCCTGGCCAGCCCTGTCTACTCATAAAGGCTCTCAGAACACTGCTAATGAAAGCTTCTGACCAGGGTGGGGTCATCTAGCTTTCTTGATAGCTAACTCATTTTCAGTCTGAACTCAAGAGTCCTGGAGCTTCCTCACCCACCTCCTCCCTCTTGATAGTTAAAAGCTTCCAGAGGTGATTTCAAGGACACGATTCTCCCAGTTGATGGAAGATGTTCCTTAAAGTGGTTCTAAGCTCTGGATCCCCAGTAGGGCCGCAAACCCTGTGTATTCAGTCATTCTGATTTTAGTGTTCAAATTCTTCTTTTAAAAGAATTACAGTGGGGGTCAGGGAGAGATCACAACTTGAGATGTCCTTAACTGCTACAGGGATATTACAGGCTTTTATAACAAGCTATGTGGCTGGGGCAACTCTTTTTGACAAAAATATCACAGAGTTCCGATAAAAAAGGTCCCTATGGGTCTTTGGAAATGATTATAAAAGGCTGATCTGGTTGCAAACACAGGCTCAACTGTAGAGGAGTTTTCTGAGAACCATGGGTAGGGAATTTTAGGAGATGAAAACATCAGAAAAGCCAAAAGTTCTTTCTTGTGTTTTTATCTTGCTTCTCCACAGCAAGAGGGAAATGTTTCACTCTGAACTGTGCATGCTGCATGCTCAGTCGCTTCCGTCGTGTCTGACTCTGTGCGACCCTATGGACTGTAGTCCACCAGGCTCCTGTGTCCATGGGATTCTCCAGGCAAGAATACTGGAGTAGATTGAAGTGTCCTCCTCCAGGTGATCTTCCCGACCCAGGGATCAAACTATCGTCTTTTATGTCTCCTGGGTTCTTTACCACTAGTGCCACTTGGGAAGCCCTACTCTGAATTGTGACAAATCAGAAACTCTTTCTGGCTCCTTGGTGCTTCTGTAAATCTCTTTTTTCCCCTGAGTGTGTGGTTCCATCACCAGTGGCCAACAGCCAAGATTATTCATCTAATTTTAAGAAAAATATTACATTAAAATGTAATACAGGTTTATAGCATATGTTGCTGGATTATTTTGTTCTCACTTTTATTATTTTTGAATTAGCATTTTATTTAAAAATAATATACAATGTTGCTAGCTTTTAAACACAGGTTAATATAATTCTGTTGCATAAACTGCAGGTGGTTATTTGGCAATGAAACATCAGTTATTAATTTGCATCACGTAAAAATAATTTTCATATCAGACTAGGGTTTTATTAGCCCTAATAGAGAAGAAACATAATCTTCCTTTAGAGTCTTTTGTTATCATAATTTCAAATTGACCAGGTTAGAGTAATGAAGCCATTTAAAAAATGTGCTTAATTGTGAGGTGATTTCATAAAGAATCATGTATCTGAAGTAAGACAATTTATAAGCAAAATTGTCAGAGAAGAAATCAAGTCAATGATAAATTTTTAAGCATGGGACTAAAATGAAGCCATGTAGACTATATATTCTTCACAGCATACTGCCACCAAGTGGCTAGGTCATTTTTTTTTTAATCACACATAATATTTTTCATTATAAAATCAATAACTGTAAAAAGAGAAAATAATTTTAAAAGAAAAATAAAAGGGAAAAAAAGTCCTAACCCTTAATCCAGCTTCCATGACTAAAACATTGTTTATATCAACTCTGATGATCAGTGTATTGCCTAAAACGCTAGAAAAAAATCTCACAGTATTTTTGTTATTTGTTTAATGTCTGTGGTATTGTCTGTAAAGAGACAATTCTGTCTCTGCAGCAGAATATTAAATTATGCTTATTACTCTCACAGTACATATTTGAGTATACTCAGAAACCCCAAATCATCTCTAATTTGGTAAAAATTTTTATATAATTTATACACACTGACATTGGACACTAGAGTTAGTCTTAACAGAAGGGAACGTGTTTATAGGGAGTTGAGAATTTTTTTTTAAAAAGATGTAGTTTCTTATTCTTGGACAAAACTGGAAGCAAAACTGCATTCTTTGGCCCACTGAATACCAGCTTAATTTAATCAGATCTACTCAAAAGGAATTAACTTTTGCAATAATGTATTCCATCTGTGTCTTACGGATAATGTCAAACCAGTCTCCTCAGCCTTTGCCTCCACGTCTACCATGGGGCAAAATGTGTTTTGTTATTCTTTTAAAGTGATGATTTATTGAGTACTAATTACGTTCCAGATAATGCACTAGACTTTACATGCTTTCTCTCATTTAATCCTTACAACAACCTAATCAGGTAGATAATACTGTTGTTCTCATTTAAAGATGAAGCAACAAAGGCATAATAAGGATAAATGACATGTGCAAAGTCACCTAGGCAGAGATCCAAGAGTAAAAATTCCTACCTGGTTCTGGCATGTGATTTACGCTGGTCGCTGGCCCCATTAATTAACAATCTCACCTTCTATCAGGATGGCTGCAGGTGGGGCAGCTCAGCCAGCCCAGCAAGCAGAGCTCCCTGCTGAGACTTAGCCGTTGTCCCTGGGGGCTGGCCAGTGTGCTAGAGCTGCCTGGCCTTGTAGGGCTCAGGACCCACCTCAATGGCCTGTGTTTGGACTAACCCACTGAGCACTGATTCTTAGACTCTTCCAGCCTAGAGTTATTTTCTTCTGAACACCAACTATTTTATACAAGCTACGGTGGCTCAGAAAGTAAAGAATCTGCCTGCAATGCAGGAGACCCAGGTTCAATTCCTGCGTCAGGAAGATCCCCTGGAGAAGGGAATGGCCTCCAGCATTCTTGCCTAGAAAATTCCATGGACTGGGGAGCCTGGAGACCTACAGTCTACATGGTTGCAAAGAGTCAGACACGACTGAACAAGTAACACACACACATGCTAACTACAAGATGCTTGAAAAACATAGAAGAGTATGAAAAAGAAAATACAATTTTGTATTTGTTCAAAAACTAGAAACAATCATTTTTTTTATATTTGTTAACAGTCTTTGGTGTATGTCTATGCCCTAGTGGAGATTATGCTCTTTACTAAATGTTGTGTCTAGGTTTTTTTATTCAATACTACATCATGAACATTTAAAAGTTTTATTAAAACTTGTTCACAGTCATCATAGTACTGGCAATTAAATATTTCATCATGTTTGTACTGTGTTGATTCTATCACTCTCCCATTGAGAAACTGTATAGCTTGGTGATTTCAAATAACAGCTTTGGATTTAGATGAAACTGTTCAAATCTTTGCCAACAAAGGTCCGTCTAGTCAAGGCTATGGTTTTTCCTGTGGTCATGTATGGATGTGAGAGTTGGACTGTGAAGAAGGCTGAGCACTGAAGAATTGATGCTTTTGAACTGTGGTGTTGGAGAAGACTCTTGAGAGTCCCTTGGACTGCAAGGAGATCCAACCAGTCCATTCTGAAGGAGGTCAGCCCTGGGATTTCTTTGGAAGGAATGATGCTAAAGCTGAAACTCCAATACTTTGGCCACCTCATGTGAAGAGTTGACTCATTGGAAAAGACTCTGATGCTGGGAGGGATTGGGGGCAGGAGGAGAAGGGGACGACAGAGGATGAGATGGCTGGATGGCATCACTGACTCGATGGACGTGAGTCTGGGTGAGCTCCGGGAGTTGGTGATGGACAGGGAGGCCTGGCATGCTGCGATTCATTGGGTCGCAAAGAGTCAGACACGACTGAGCGACTGAACTGACTGACTGACTGACTGTTCAAATCCTGGCTCTATCACCTGGAGTTGCATGGCCCTGGGCAAATTACTTAACTGCTTTGTGACTCTGTTTCTTCATTTGTCAAATTGGATAATAATAATAATGCTTCATTGTGAGGTTTGATGAGATAGTTCATACAAAGTGCTTAGTACCATGGCTTATACAAATTAAAAGCTTAGTAAGCATTAGCTATTGCTATTATTGGACTTTTAGATTGTTTCCAAATTCTTATTTTATAATTAGCTTTTAAATAAATTTTATGCATCAGACTTCTTTTCATATCTCTACTTATTTCCTAAGGCTAGATTTCTAAAAGTGGAATTGTTAGGCCAAAGGGCATAGATATTTTTAAGACACCTTTATTTTTGTCCTTGCCAGTCTTGGTGTTAGAGCCACACTAACCAAGATCTGCGTCTTAGAGCTTTGACCAGAGCTGACACAGGGCCCTTTCTAGACCTTTCCTTCTGAAGTTTCTAGGTATTTTAGAAAGAGAAGTCATACTAAAGGTGTGTTTTTCAAGTTAGTGAAGGTTTTTTCCCCGTCTTGTCTGTCTTAAAACATAAGCATCTCCTTTTGATTTATTTCTTCTTATTCTCCTTATTCTAATAATCTCAACTGTTTCACAGCATTTACATGCTATCTTCCTAGGCTAGTTTAGTTTTATGGTTGGAATTCAACATTATTTGGGCCAAGGGTAAAGATCTGACTATAGTCCATGTCAGATGGCAAAGCAAAAGACAGTAGGCAGAACTATCAAATAGTCACCAGAAGCTCTGGGCAGAGAAAAGGATACCTCAGAATAAACTCTTTACCACGCCTTGAAAAACAAGTCGAACAATGAATCATTTCATGAGTTACCATGTCATCCTCGTATATTAAGGACAGGAGGTCGTGCCTAGACATATTCAAGGGATTATCGTCATGCTTATATTCCTTACAGTTGAGGGAGAAGAAGGTAAGAAATCTGGGTATGGCAGTCATATCACTAAAGAGAAAGAATAAGAGAAGGAAAAGGTTAAAAAAAAAAAACGGCAGCCACCCAGACATTTTCTTGAGTGACATGGATCTCACAGAGGTGAGGATCTGATATCAAAGTGTAGCAAACTCTAGGCACGAGCATGGGCAGCTTCCAATTTTACCTAGTGGTTCAGGATTTTTCAAAGGTGCAGCCTGGCTATCAAGCCCAGCATGTACCTGTTCCTTAGTCTGAACAGTCTAGTGGACATTTGCCATTTTTCAGTTGCCCAGCTGCAGGACCTCCTTCTTTGTGGGCATCCTAGAGGAGGTAGGAGGCAGGTAGGGTTTCCTACTGTGGTAGCCTCAGTGGAGCAGAGAAACCCTCTCCCTACCCCATCCCACCCGCTCCCCAGCCAGCAAGTGGCTGCAAGCAGATGACCTAAGCCTCACTCATCAGATACCCTTCTCCCCAACTCACACGTGGCTCCAGGAAATCACTTAGAATCCGATACAGATGCAGCAGCTATATCCAGAGTCTGGTGACAGCAGCAGCAGTGGAGTGTCTGGGGCTCAGGGAAGCAGTGGCAGGGAGCACAGTGCCCAGTGCAGAATCCTCACAGGAGTCTTCCCCGGCTGAGATTTTGGCTGGGCTTCTGGCTGCCCCCATCCCTTGGATCCTATCTGTGACCATTTTACCAGCCTTTCTACTACTTTCCAGCTGTCGTTCCAATAATTAATTCCTTTTCTGCTTCAGAAAACCAGATTTTATTTCTTTTGCTTACACCCAATCACAATGAAAAATGCTATAGTGGGTAAACATTGCAATTTTTGGTAGTGGGTGGTTAGGTGAGGAGACATGGTAGGACAAATATCGACCCCACAAAGATGTCCATGCTCCAATCCCTGGAATTTGTGGATAGATTACTTTATATGGCAAAAGGGATTTGAGATGGGGAGATTATCCTATATTCAGGAGTGAAATTTCAAGGGTCTTTATAAGGAGACAGGAGGGTCAGAGTCCGAGAAAGAGATTGGCAGATGCTATGCCTCTGATTTTGACGATGAAAAATGGGGCTGCAAGCCAAGAAATGCAGACAGCCTCTAGAATCTGGAAAAGGCACTGAAACTGACTCTGAGTGCCTTCAGAAGGAGCATAGTCCTGCCAATACCTTGGTTTTGGTGCAGTGGTGCTTATTTTGGATTACTCACCTTCAAAACTACTAGAAAACACATTAGTATTGTTTTAAGTTACTGAGTTTATTCTAACTTCTAATAGAAGTGATAGGAAACTAACACAGGAGAGTAAGACTTCCTCATGGAGAAGCATAATCTTTATTCTCTATTATTTGATTGTAGACCTCAGAGAGATTGTGAAACTCTTATGGATTGTTCTTTATTCTACAAAACCCTCGTGGTTTACTAGGGACAGGATCCAAAGAAGATTAAATCCAGATGAAGGATCTAAAATCATCAGTATTTCAAAAAACCCCACTCCAGTACTTTTGACTGGAAAATCCCATGGATGGAGGAGCCTGGTAGGCTGCAGTCCGTGGGGTTGCTAGAGTTGGACACGACTGAGTGACTTCACTTTCACTTTTCATTTTCATGCATTGGAGAAGGAAATGGCAACCCACTCCAGTGTTCTTGCCTGGAGAATCCCAGGGACAGGGAAGCCTGGTGGGCTGCCGTCTATGGGGTCGCACAGAGTCAGACACGACTGAAGCGACTTAGCAGCAGCATACATATTTAACCCAGTTTAGTAACCACAAACCTACAAATTTATAATCCATCTTAATATGAATGAATCAGAAATCTCTTAATTACAAATAACAGAATTTTTGCAAAGTACACTCTGTGTGCCACTTCTAATTTGCATTATATTTATTATCACCTATATTTGGTTCCATTGGTATAACATTTGTTTTTTCTTTTTGAGCCACTAAAATCCTGAAAAATTAATGAGAATCTTTGAGTCACTGGTAATACAACCAATGGTATTTTGTGAGAACAAAGTACAATGTGGTTTAATATCTTGCTTATACTTGCCTTCCTCTGGAGAACCTCCAAAAAACAAACAAACAAAAAAGACTATGATTTCTCTGGGAATCTTTTCTACTGCCAAGTTGTAATTCAAGCAAGTTAATTAGTCATTGTGAAAGGTAACTGCCCTTCCCTCAGGCCCCTAACTTGTCATTAAAGGGATTAGAGGGCCTGTACCTTTTCTTCATGACAAAAGGATCTGTATTACAACACAACTGAAAAACATTCCTGCCTAGAAGTGCTCTTCTCACATTTTTTCACATCAGTAGGAGTGAAATTAGGAAATTCATGTTCAGATTTTCAGTGTCGGTTTTCTGCGCCCACAAACTATCTTTTCCCTTTTGGTGCTATTTCTGCACTGCTTAATGACTCCAGGAATTGTTGCAGTGACTATCCAGGTTGGTGGTCTAGAAGCTCCAGTTTCAGCAGCCTCTGGAAGTTTTCAGCGCCTCTGCTGAAACCTCATATCCAGAGGCAGAGAGAGTCTAGGCCGAGGGGGTAATTTGGAACATGATGGTTCACTGGAGCCATGGTCCTGCATCCTATACTTCTTGAGATCCTGGGGTGCTCAGGGACTGAGGAAGTGGTGGGCAGGAGGAAAAGGAGGCAGAGGTGGAACCATAATACTAGAGAGAATGGCCTGAGATTCTCATGTATCCACCCTTTTTTGCCCCCCAAAACCATGTTACTAAGGCAATGGCTTGGGCAAGTAGTTCTGACCATTTTTGTCCACACACTTCTCCCTCTTACAGGGTGTATCCAACCTCCAGAACACTGGTTTTTACACTTGATAGATGTAATAATACTAGAGAGAATGGCCTGAGATTCTCATGTATCCACCCTTTTTTGCCCCCCAAAACCATGTTACTAAGGCAATGGCTTGGGCAAGTAGTTCTGACCCTTTTTGTCCACACACTTCTCCCTCTTACAGGGTGTATCCAACCTCCAGAACACTGGTTTTTACACTTGATAGATGCTGCAGAAATACCACTTGATAGATGCTGCAGATATACCACTTGATAGATGCTGCAGAAATACCACTTGATAGATGCTGAGGAATTGTATTTTTAACTGGTACCCAAGCATTTCTAATGCAGATGATGATCCTCAGAGAAGCACTGCTTTCAAGACATTTACTGAACCAAGTTCCAGCTGGAAAAACACACTGTGAATTTCCCTGTGGTGCCTTGTCTCGGGCAAGGTCACCTTTTCCTCCTGTACTTTGTCCTTGTCTCTAACTGCCCTATCCTATCCCAAGGTTCCTATGGATTCATTCTCTTCACTCTAACACAAACCTGCTTCCACATCTGGTATTCATGCCAAAGTGGAAACAGTTGATAGCATCTTATGGCTCCCTCTTCTCTCATGTATTTGCATTTCATAACAAACATTAAAAGAATTAAAAGAAGCTCCGTTGGCATATTAGCTAATGTATAGAGGAGGATTTGGTTAGGTGATCCAGAGGAGGCTGACAAGGGACCCTCTGAGGTCTCTTAGGAAGGAAACCAGCAGAACTACAGGGTGAGTGCTGGAATCCTGCAGCCTGCCTCATTCCCAGATCTACCATTTACCAGCTTTATAATGTTCAGCAAACTTCTTAATCTCCTTGAGCCTCATCCTCCTCTGTACAATTGGAATAACAGTTTTATAGGGCTGCGGTGATGAGTAAAATTCTTATCACAGTGCCCGACACATAATAAGCATCCAATAAATGTTAGCTGTATTATGTTTTATCCTGAAGTCACCTGGATTCAGCCACTGAATTAGCCTCTTGTTATTATACCAGGATAGAAACATAGTAGTCTCTAATACAGGGAAATTTGTCCCATAAAGTCTGAAAGTATATTCTGAGGTTGATTTATTTTTTCTTTTTTAGTCCCCTCTTATGATTATCCATGGTTTTGCTTTTCTCAGTCTGTTACCCTGGTCAGCTGGATCCAAAACTATTAAATGGAAAATTCCAGAAATAAAGAATTCTTAAATCTTAAACTGTACACCATTCTGAGTAGTGTGATGAAATTTTGCATTGTCCAGCTCCATCCTACCCTGGATATGAATGATCCACGAATTGGGCCTGTCAGTCATTTAGTAGCCATCTTGGTTATCAAAACAACTTTTCTGTATTTTGGTGCTTATCTTCAGGTGACTCTTATCTTACATAATAAGGGCCCAAAGAACAAGCATAGTGATGCTGGAAATTTGGATATGCTGAAAAGAAGCTGTAAAGTGCTTCCTTTAAGTGAAAAGATAAAAGTTCTCAACTTATTAAGGAAAGAAAAATAGTTCTACGCCAGGCTGTATGGTAAGAATAAATCTTCTGTCCTTTAAATTATGAAGAAGTAAAAAGAAATTTGTGCTAGTTTTGCTATCATACCTCAAACTGCACAAGTTACAGCCAGAGTGTGTGATGAGTGCTTAGTTAAGACTCAAAAGGCATTAAATTTGCACAATAAGGTATTTTGAAGTTGAAAAAGAAACTACATTCACACAATGTATATTATGTGTACATTGCTGTAGTTCTATTTTATTACTAGTTATTGTTGTTAATCTCTTGCTGTGCCTAATTTAGAAATTAAACTTTATGTTTTATTTACAGGAGAAAAACATAGTATATATAAAGCTCAGCACTATCCATGGATTCAGGCCTCCACTGGGGTCTTGGAATATATTCCCCATCCATATGTGGGGGGCTACTGTGTAAGGCTTTGTTTTCCATTGAAGTCTAAATACTCTAAGGATGAAAAAGCGAGTATGTCATTTAACCCTTATTATAATTTGGTTATACTATAAAATGATTTCATTTGGTTTCTTTTGGAGACCAGGTTTTTAAAAGCCAAGGAAAGGTGCTATCCAGAGGGAAAGTGATACAGAAGGATGCTAGGGTCTGCAGGAAAGCCATACCTACTTCACGATTTGTCCTGCCGTGCCATCTGGGCAAAATTTTGAAAACGCATTGTTACAAGGATGAATCTATTTAGTGGTACACAAATAAGAATTTTAGACCACAGAAACAGGAAATTCCTCCATGAAGGGAGGATTACTGCCTGGGCTGTGTTTCTTCATACTTGATCTTAGCCAAAAGGCCAAAAGCGATGTTTCTCCATAAATAAATAAATTGCCAGGAAAGTTTGGCCCCAAACTCCACTACTAAACAAGGTAATTAAAGTATTAAGAAACTATCTTTTTATTTTTTCCATTATGAAGCAATTCAAACTTCTGTGGTGAGGTTTAATTCTTACTGCTTTGATTTATATGTTTGTTTATAATGCTGTGTGCTTTTGGTTAGACTTGTGCTTTGTCTGTCTTCTCTAGGATTAAGGGATCTTTGTCTCCTTCGCTGACTGAAGTTAGGCGAGTATCTAGCAAGTGCCTGATGTGCAGTATAGGATAAAGGAACATTTCATGAACAACTTAAATGAATGACTGTTTTCATGGATGCCTTTTTAAAAAAGCAATTGATATTAAAGATTTACTGAAAAGCAATTTGGCAACTTGCATTAAGCATCTTAAAATATGCTCAACTCTTGATCCAATAAGACCTAAAGGCAGAAGGAGAATTTATATACAAAACTATTCAAAGATGTTTATTGATAATGGAAAAATGCAATAACCTAGATATTGTTTACATCCATAAACTGAAGTGCACCCATTAAATAGGTTTTTAAACTCAACAAAGTAGATTAAGTAAGAAAATCAGGATATAAAACAGTACTTACACCACAGCACCAACCATTTTAAAAATATGTGTACAGGAAAAAACTAGTATTAAATCCCCTAAAATGTAAACAATACTTATTTCTAGGTTGCATATTACAATAGATTTGCATTGCTTCTACAAATAGAAAAAAAGAGATAATTTTTCAAAATGATTTTATGCTAGCACTTTCCCTAACACATTTTTCCTGTATCTTGTTTAATGTGTCTTAGAAAGGAATTTGTACCAAGAGAATAGTTTACAGTTCCTCTTAGCTAACATGTTAGTCCTGGATAGATGCAAGTTTTCAGAGATATTTAATTTCAGCTGGCATTTTTGCCTCTTGAGTGATTATTTTTCCCTTAGGAAATAAAGACTTTAAATTTAGAATTGTAGGACTGGAAAAGGTCAGTTTTCATTCCAATCGCAAAGAAAGGCAATGCCAAAGAATGCTCAAACTACCACACAATTGCACTCATCTCACACGCTAGTAAAGTAATGCTCAAAATTCTCTAAGCCAGGCTTCAGCAATATGTGAACCGTGAACTTCCTGATTTTAGAAAAGGCAGAGGAACCAGAGATCAAATTGCCAACATCCTCTGGATCATCGAAAAAGCAAGAGAGTTCCAGAAAAACATCTATTTCTGCTTTATTGACTATGCCAAAGCCTTTGACTGTGTGGATCACAATAAACTGTGGAAAATTCTGAAAGAGATGGGAATACCAGACCACCTGACCTGCCTCTTGAGAAATCTGTATGCAGGTCAGGAAGCAACAGTTAGAACTGGACATGGAACAACAGACTGGTTCCAAATAGGAAAAGGAGTTCGTCAAGGCTGTATATTGTCACCCTGTTTAACTTATATGCAGAGTACATCATGAGAAATGCTGGACTGGTAGAAACACAAGCTGGAATCAAGATTGCCAGGAGAAATATCAATAACCTCAGATATGCAGATGACACCACCCTTATGGCAGAAAGTGAAGAGGAACTAAAAAGCATCTTGATAAAAGTGAAAGTGGAGAGTGAAAAAGTGGGCTTAAAGCTCAACATTCAGAAAACGAAGATCATGGCAGCTGGTTCCATCACTTCATGGGAAATAGATGGGGAAACAATGGAAACAGTGTCAGACTTTATTTTTCTGGGCTCCAAAATGACAGCAGATGGTGACTGCAGCCATGAAATTAAAAAACGCTTACTCCTTGGAAGAAAAGTTATGACCAACCTAGATAGCATATTCAAAAGCAGAGACATTATTTTGCCAACAAAGCTTTGTCTAGTCAAGGCTATGGTTTTTCCTGTGGTCATGTATGGATGTGAGAGTTGGACTGTGAAGAAGGCTGAGCGCCAAAGAATTGATGCTTTTGAAGTATGGTGTTGGAGAAGACTCTTGAGAGTCCCTTGGACTGCAAGGAGATCCAACCAGTCCATTCTGAAGGAGATCAGCCCTGGGATTTCTTTGGAAGGAATGATGCTGAAGCTGAAACTCCAGTACTTTGGCCACCTCATGGGAAGAGTTGACTCACTGGAAAAGACTCTGATGCTAGGAGGGATTGGGGGCAAGAGGAGAAGGGGACGATAGAGGATGAGATGGCTGGATGGCATCACTGACTCGATGGACGTGAGTCTGGGTGAGCTCCGGGAGTTGGTGATGGACAGGGAGGCCTGGTGTGCTGGGATTCATGGGGTCGCAAAGAGTCGGACACGACTGAGCGACTGATCTGATCTGATCTGATCTGTGATGTCCCCGTTCTTTCTGTGTGTAGCTTACAACCTTTACTTTTAAAGGAGAACATCTGTGGTTTGTGGTCCTATACAGTTGTCCATTGGTATCCATGGAGGATTAGTTCCAGGACCCTCTTTGGATACCACACTCGGAGAAAGCTTGAGTCCCTTAACTAAAATGGAGTTTGTATTTGCCCTTAACCCATGCACATCCTTCCATATACTTTAAATCATCTCTAGAGTACTTAAAAAACTCAATACAATAAAATGCTATGTAAATAGTTGTAAATACAATGTAAATGCTATGGAAGTAGTTGCTGCTGTTATCAGTTGCTCAGTCGTTGGGACCCCATGGACTGCAGCATGCCAGGCTTCCCTGTCCTTCACCATCTCCCAGAGTTTACTCAAACTCATGTCCACTGAGTCCGTGATGTCATCCAACTATCTCATCCTCTGTCGTCCCTTTCTCCTCCTGCCTTCAATCTTTCCTAGCATCAGAGTCTTTTCTAAGGAGTCAGCTCTTCGCATCAGATGGTCAAAATATTGGAGCTTCAGCATCAGTCCTTCCAATGAATATTCAGGATTGATTGCCTTTAGAATATCAATGACTGTTTTGATCTTGCAGTCCAAGGGACTCTCAAGAGTCTTCTCCAACACCACAGTTCAAAAGCATCAATTCTTCGGCATTCAGTCTTCTTTATGGCCCAAGTCTTACATCCATATGTGACTGCTGGAAAAACCGTAGCTTTGACTATACGGACCTTTGTTGGCAAAGTAATGTCTCTACTTTTTAATATGCTGCCTAGGTTTTTCATTCCTTTCTTCCAAGGAAGTAGTTTCTGGTGTGAGGCAAATTGGTTTTGCTTTTCAAATTTTCTGGAATTTTTTTTCCAAATATTTTCTACTCTTCATTGGTTAAATCCGTGAATGTGGAACCCATGAATGTGAAGAGCTGACTGTACTTGTAGGATATTTCTGTAAGTTGTTCCACTTCGAGGTACAATTGACCCTTAACACAAGGGTTGGGGAACTGACCTTCCACACAGCCAGAACTCCTCATGTAATTTATAGTTGACCCTCTAAATTTTTTGTTCCACTTTATCCTGTTCTGCACTGTGAGTTCAATCCACCACAGATTGTGTAGTGCTATATTATTTATTGAAAAATATCTATGTATAAGTGAATCTACACAGTTCAAACCCATGTTGTTAAAGAGTCAACTGTAATTGGTTAAAGAAAGAAATCAATGAGATTGCTGAGGGCTGCTGGTAAGAAAACTTGTATTCTTCTTTAACTGCTCTTTACTCACTAGCAAGGAAACAAATCATGCTTCAGTTTCCTCATTTGTAAAATGATGCCAATTTCACTATTAAATTTGTCTGATGTAAAGGTCAAACACTTATGTATACTATAATAAATGGTAAGAAAATGTTAATTATCAATTTGAATAATCTTGCTAAGCAATTCTAGATTTCATTAAAATAATTGGATTATCTACTAAATTCTGACTGTTCTAAAATGGCATCAAAAGTTCTAAGAATTTTAACAATATCAATTTAAGTTGGAATACCTTAAATTAAAAACTTACTTAAAAAAAAGAGAGAGAGAACTGATAACCCGTATTGCAAATGATTCTCTTAATGTGTTTCTAAGATTTTGACATAGAGGGCACCAAAAGAATTTTTTAACCTTATCTTTGGCTCTATGGCTCCCTCTACTTACTTGGTGGCCATTAATATTTACAATGTATGTCAAAGTGCTTTGAAAACATAAAATAATTCCAAGATGTTATATTATGTAACGATGACATTAACAGTGCTATGATTACAAATAAGTCCTTCAGTTCTGAAAAGAACATTTTAAATCTAGTGTGTAAGCTACCCACAGTAGAGAGACATCTTCAGGATAAAGACTGGGACCAGCATGGAGTATTATGACAATTACAATAGGTTCATTTTATTATTTACTTACAATTAAAAATAAAATCTTAGCCAAATAGACTTAATTTCTTAATTTAATTTTTTTTTGGGGGGGGGCGGGGGTTGTGCTTGCAGCTTGTGGGATCTTAGTTACCCAACCAGGTGAATTTATGCCCTTGGCAATGAAGGAGCAGAGTCCTAGCCACTGGACCGACAGGGAATTCCCTGGCTAAGCTTTTACAGAATAACGTTTAAATGACTAGAAAATTAACAGAATAATATTAAGAGCAGTAAAATATCTAAAAATAAACAATTGCTCAGCTATGTTATACTGAGAAGAGAATTTAAAAATCTCATGTTGAAGTGTTTTAATTTTTTATGTTTACTTTGCATATAGTAAGTAATCAATCTTTATTGAATAATTTTGTGTCTCCTAAGGAGAATATATGTTATCAGAATGGCCTAAATAGTGTACTGTAACTCTTATTAAACTCTTTTTTAAAACAAGGGTTAGGGGGATTATATGCCTGACAATTACCCAGGATATTTGACAACCCCCATCCCCTCTACCTCAGATCATGGACTCAGACACTCTGGGAGCAGCCATAGTGAACATGCATACCAAACAAGCACCCCCAGCTGGTTGTTATATCTTGAAATATTTGAGAACCATTACATAAATTGTAGTCAGCCTTAACAAAATCAAAGCAAAATAACAATTTAAATGTTATCACCTGCCCCAGTCGGTTTTGGTGATGGATAGGGAAGCCTGGCGTGCTGCAGTCCATGGGGGTTGCAAAGAGTTGGACACGACTGAGCGACTGAACTTAACTGACTTGCCCTAGAATAGTTTTGTCAATTTTGATAGAAATCAGGGAGAAAAAAAGAGAGAAACTTAGAAGAGAGACAAAAGTCAAAAGAAAAGCCAAAGAGATTAAATATAGAAATACACTCACCTATTTCAGGAGTTTTATGAAAAAAGGGTGAACTCCAGGGCTGCCAGTACTTTTTACCTGTTTCTTGACATCTCACTTGAAATACATACATAGCATTTGGCTGCAAGTAGAATTCTGACTGTTGCTCGTATGTAAAATTGGTATCAAATTCTTTAACCTAAAATAGATGAATAACCATAGTGAAGTACCATAAAGAAATAATGCAGTAGGCTTTTAAAACAAACAATTATTAGCAGAAACATATGGGGCACATATTATGTTCCAGACACTTCTCAACCCTGGGAAAACAGAAATATAATACTTTGTATAAAAGATAGTCATAAATAATCAAATACATGTTACTTAACCTTAAAAGTCAAATACACATTGCTTAATGTTTGACAACTCTCTCAAGCTTTTAAATCTCAAGAAATTCCAACATGTAATATACTCTTAATTTTGACCTGGCTGATTTTAATAGGATAGGAGGAGGGGAGACCTGATAGCTACTGTTTGAATTCAGTCCTTCTTCCTGCCCCCATCTGTCTGTCCCTGTCTCTCTGCAGTTGGGTATTTAGATCAATAATTCTTTCTAAACGGTGAAATAATTTCACTTGCTAATGATGACTTATAGAAAAAAATTACCTACAAACTAAGCTGTTAAATTGGTGCTTATTGCAGATCTATGCATTCTATAAGGATATATATGAAAACAAAACAAAACATTTAAGATTGTTGAACTGTGAAAATCCAATGGAAGGTAAGCAAAAACAATAGCTGAGGGATTAATTTAAAAGTCATGATTCTGGGGCACTACAACCTGCCATAAAATATAATGAAAAAGGATCCCCAGACGAGCTGGTTCAGAAGGGAGAGAGAAACCAAGGTACTTACAGAGCACATTAATGTGCTGTAATAAGTGGATCTACAGAAAAAAAGTGAGGCACAATTGAAAGGTAAACATAAAAAAATTCTAGAAAAGCATTTATTTATTAACAGCAACTGAAAGAAAGCAGTGACCATAAAAGAGAAAGTTAAAACTATCACGATTAAAACACAAACACATACACACACACACACACACAAAACAGGGTATTCACATCATTTAGAGATTCTTCTGTTAAAACTCACTCTTAATATGTCTTAAAACTTGCAATACATTTAAATTGTAAAAATTATATAAAGGTCTGTTTTGGGACATGTTCCCTGAAAGATATCATTCAGAGTTTCCATAAGCCACATTTTTACCCATGGCTCCTGAAATTTTCTGCTGTTTTAAATTTGAGTGGAGGCTCCTGGATTCGCCTGAGATACAGGAGAGATTGTACTGGTGCCAAAAGTTTAGCTTCCATATGCACTATTCTCCCGTATGTCTCTTGCCATTATGTTTGTAGATACGCCCTCTAAGAAGAGAAATACCCTAAAGTTACAGCTAGAATTCTGAAATAGAAAGAATTTTATGGAACTGTTACAAGTTGTTTCTACTAAGAAGCAAACCAGGTGACTCTTTAGGGCCTTGCAAGCTCAAGATGGTACTTCAAAATAATACTTTCAGAGGCTAAAACAGGCATTGAGAGAGAGTTGGACCTAATTGTGTTCCTATGGAGAGGGTATGATCTCAAGTGCCAGAAATATAACTTCATTTTTATAGCAGCTAATTTCTTTTTAGAGCCTCAGTTCTCAAGGTGGGAGGCCTGGGAACTTAATCTCCATCATTTTGGGGTACTGCTTTTCTTAGGGTTACACCTAAGTTTCTGGGAGCATCCTTGGGTGAAGGGAAGAATCTCACCCTATTCAGCGTTCTATAACCTAACTGCCTCTGACTCCCAGCCTGGAGCATGGCATAGGGTGAGGGGTCCTGATCATTAAACATCTGAGTCTAAACGTTTTTTTGTTCTTCCCCCTTACCCACCCATTTCCTCCTCTCTCTGCCCAGAAGCCTCTTTTTTCCCATATTTATTTATGTTCGGTTGTGCTGGGTCTTTGTTCCTGTGTGGGCTTTTCTGTCGTTGGGGTGAGTGGGTGCGACTGTCCAGCTGCAGTGTGCAGGTTTCTCATTGCAGTGGCTTCTCTTGCTGCAAAGCATGGGCTCTCTGGCATGTGGGCTTCAGTAGTTGCAGCATGTGCACTCAGTAGTTGCAGTTCCTGGGTTCTAGAGCACAGGATCAGTAGTTGTGGCACATGGGCTTAGTTGCTCTGAGGCATGTGGGATCTTCTTGGACCAGGGATTGAACCCAAGTCTCCTTCACTGGCAGGTGGATTCTTGACCACTGAGCCACCAGGGAAGCCCTTGGAGCCTTTAGCTAGTGTTTGGTATGAGAGAGAAAGGGGTTGGGGATTGGGAAATCTAGTTGTGACTAATTACACGTTCTTTTTTGTTTTGGTTTTTTGAACTTTTTATTTTGTGTTGGGGTATAACTGATTAAGAGTAGTTGTGATAGTTTCAGATGAACAGCGAAGGGACTCAGGCATGCATATACATGTATCCATTCTCCCCCAGATTCCCCTCCCATCCAGACTGCCACATAACATTGAGCAGGGTTCCATGTGCTATACAATAGGTACTTGTTGGCGGCAACTCACATGTTTTTACAAGTTTTCTGTCCTATAACAGCACTTACACTTTTGAAATGTGAAGGCCAAGGATTTGACCCTTTGCTATCTGCCCGTTGTTCTATTAGCCATTCCAAGAAAACAGTGGATGCTTGGTTTTGTGCAGCCTATGACTAAGAAGGGTTTTTACATTTTTTAAATGGTTGAAAGAAAGTCCAAAGAAGACTATTTCGATGATGCATAGAAATGATACAACATTCAGTGTGCATAAGTAAATTTTACTGGTATGCAACAATGTCCATTTATTTACACATTGTCTAGGCTGCTTTCATGCTATAAATACAGAGTTGAATATCTGAGAAAGAGATCTTATGGCCTGAAAAGACTAAATTGTTTACTATTTGGCCCTTGAATAAAAAGTTTGCCAATACCCTGATCTAGCTTCATCAGAGATTTGCTGCTTCTGCTGCTAAGTTGCTTCAGTCGTGTTCGACTCTGTGCGACCCCATAGACGGCAGCCCACCAGGCTCCCCCGTCCCTGGGATTCTCCAGGCAAGAACATTGGAGTGGGTTGCCATTTCCTTCTCCAATGCATGAAAGTGAAAAGTGAAAGTGAAGTCGCTTAGTCGTGTCTGACTCCTAGTGACCCCATGGACTGCAGCCCATCAGGCTCCTCCGTCCACGGGATTTTCCAGGCAAGAGTACTGGAGTGGGGTGCCATTGCCTTCTCCGATCAGAGACTTGAGTCACCAGTAAGTCATTTACTTAAACTTATAGTCAAGACTTCCCTACTTTACTGTCACTGCCCTTGGAACCATTAAAGGCAAATAATCATACTAATAGTTGATGTGTCCAAATATTATCCGTGTGAAGCAGACATTATAAATATCAATGTAAAAACAAAAATGATTATGGAATAGCCCTGTCTTCCAGGGGCTCACAGTTAAAAGATGAGGAAATACACATGTAAACTGAGCAAATGCTCCTGAGATAGGGCGCATAGGAGTGTGCAAGGATTGCCATTGAGAATTGTGAGCTCAAATTTTTATGCAAATTTAAGGTGTCAGGAAGACAGCTGATGAAGATAACCAAAGCAGATATTCTCCCCATGGCATCAGCCTTGCAGGTTCACCTGAAGGACTGGCTAATACCTTGTAATATGTATGCAGCTTAGCTAAAAACAGCTGAAAACGCCCTCAATGCACTGATTTTGATTTTCAAGTGGGCATCCTTGGCTCAACCACACCTGCTATGTGGCTCTTCTGGAGGTTAAGATGAAGAATAGCAGTAACAATCAGCATTAACTATATTCCAGGTTGTGGGCTAGCTTCTCTCATCATTTGATCATTCCCACAACCACATGAAGAAAAGTATGGCAATCCACTCCAATATTCTTTCAGGAGAATCCCCCCATGGACAAAGGAGACTGGTGGGCTTTAGTCCCTAGGGTTGCAAAGAGCTGGATATGACTAAAGCGACTCAGCATGCATGCTTGCATAGCATGCACAACCATATGAGGTGGGTGTTTATCTTATTCTTCTTTTAAGTATGGCAGTAATGAGACTCAGAAAAGCTAAGGAACTTGCCCAAGGTTGTACATTTAGAAAATGTCATAGCCAGGCTTTGAACTCTAGAGCCTGTGCACTTAGCCACAAGGCTTTCTGTGTAACTGCCCACCACTTTGAAGTAAAGAACTTCCTTCCAACAATTATCTGATGCAGGCAGAGCTGAGGTGGAAGGGCAAATCCGTAGTCCTTTGTATCTGCCTATTCTTCATGACTCTCATTTCCCGTCTCCTTACAAGGAGGTAACAATAACATTTTATGCATGATCCAGATGAAATTGATGGGTAACACATGTGGAAAACAAAGCTTCATTCTGGCTTTTACCAACTGGACTTGGGTCATCTCTGTGAGTAGTTACATTTGGAGGAATTATGGTAAAAGGGATAGGATACAGATTTTAGATTGAAACCGGTTCCTTCATTTTCCAAAAATTTTTTGTGCCCAAAGTAATATAGGGTCTATGAGAGGTACTTAGTTACTGTACTAACACTGTAAGCTTGGAGAACCTGGCTGAAGCTCTTTCAAGCCCTATGTCTTCATTTCTGTGATGGAGCTGAGACTACCTATCACTAAAGATTGTGATAGAGATTAAATGAGGTAACAAATATTCTTTCAGCTCCTTCATTTGCCTGCTTCTGATAAAAAGAACATTTTGAGGAGTTCAAATTTACCTCTAAGTTACCAAGTTTCACAGTGGCACATGTAGCACCACCAGGGGGAGCAGAGAACAAGAGTTTCAACCAAAAAATGGTTTCTGAAAATCTATTAGGAGATACTGATACTATAGCACCTTTCTATTTCCTAAGCATTCTTATAGCTTATTACTTCCTCCTACTTGTGCCAAATAAGGGAATTTCATATTCTTAATATCATCCTATGACCATGACACTACCCATGTGTGTGTACTAAGTCACTTCAGTCATGTCCTACTCTTTGTGACCCTATGGACTGGACTGTAGCCCACCAGGCTCCTCTGTCCATGGGGATTCTCAGGCAAGAATACTGAAGTGGGTTGCCATGCCCTCCTCCAGGGGATCTTCCCAACCCAGGGATCGAACCCAGGTGTCTTTTTAGAGTAAAGCCTCACTCACTCAAAGTCTAAGATGAGAATTTCATTTGGGCTGTTTTCTAATTTACCTAAATTCCACATAAGCAAAAGATTGGCTGTGAATTTTTTTATTTTGCTCATCCCAGGCTTTACGCTTGGAGTTACTGTGAACACAAATGCCATAATTATTTAGTCAAGGAGTCCAGCAGGATCTTTATTTGGGTATTTATCAAGTGATGCAGAACATGGACTTGCATCTAAGTGTAATCTAAACAACTAAAATGTCACATTTCTCATTTAAATGAACAAGGGTAAATAAGCAAGTTGGCATTGGGGATTTAAAGAGTAGTTGTTACAGTATGTGGTAAAGTTAGTATTTTGCCCTCATTTTTTTGACACTGCCTGAACATACTGCTTTCTATAGCAAAGAAAAATTCATTCACGTTCAGAATGATGAAGGCTTTGGAGTCATGCTAGTCATCAGAGAATAAATGTGTACCATTTCACTTAACTCCCTGAAAACTGACAAATTAATACATGACACATAACTCATAATTAAGCAAAGCCATAAACTCCATTCCCTAATTATTTTGACTAAACTAGCAGCTACAGTCCATGGGGTTGCAAAGAGTCTGACACGACTGAGCATGTGCGTGTGCACACACACACACACACACACACACACACACACACACACAAATGGCAGTTTATTGTACTTGGAAGTAATAAAATGGCATTTCTTTTCAAATACACCAAAATTGGTACTTTTTCCTCAGATAGTTCTTTTTCCCCTATAGTTCAAAATAGTGAGCTTTTATTACAGTGTTCACAGGTGCTGCCATGTGATATGATTTCTATTAATGAACCTTGCACCTGTGCCTCTCCTAAGATACTAACTTGCTAAATTACTGCTGGTGTTTAAGGATGGTTGATTTGCCTAGACATTCACTTTTTTTTTACCTTATGCTCATTTAAAACTAATATAGTAATAAATCTTACATTTTGAATTGTGCATTTCTTCGTTTAAAAAGAGATACCCATAAATCTGAAGCTCTTTTTGAACAAATTTTATTTTCCTGAATGCCTGGTAAATTTCAGGATAGAATACTTACGTTTATATTCATAATTACTGATATAAATTTCAACCTGAGACACTGAATTATAAGGAGCTAACTAGATGAATCCCTCCTAGTTGGACATTTGTCTATTTACTGGTTTACAAAAGGCAAGGGACCTTTTCAGGAAATTCACCTCTTTATTTGGAAGCATCATTATTACAACTAGAGTAGTTTGAATATCACACAAACAGTCAGATAAAAACATGTAAAATAGATCATTATACATCCACTGTGGTCATTGACTTGGCTGGCTTTTCTTTTACTCATTTACATGTAAAAGGAAAGTAAATTTAGCTTACGTTCCAAGTTTGGTTTGTTGTATCTTTGTATCTCATTTCACAGGAAACTTTTTCAATTGATGTTTGACTATCCCAGTGGATTACAGTCTTGGACACTGTAGTATTTATATCCTCAGCCCTGGAAATAATGGATGCAGAAGGTATCACTAGAAAAAAACATAAACAGAAATCCAGTAACTTAAAACTGCCTAGGAAGAAATTGGTATTTTTTCATCAATATTTAGACCTGTTAAAACTCAAAGTGCTAAACAAAAAAACTCACAATCTAATTAATGATTAATGAAATTTTTCTTGTTTTCTAATTTATTATGTAGGAGAAAACTGCTGTTATTAATTAAAATTCCATTCCACCCATTCTCCATTTCTTTTATTTATTTATTTTTAAAATTTTATTTTATTTTTAAACTTTACATAATTGTATTAGTTTTGCCAAATATCAAAATGAATCCGCCACAGGTATACACGTGCCCCATCCTGAACCCTCCTCCCTCCTCCCTTCCCACACCATCCCTCTGGGTCGTCCCAGTGCACCAGCCCCAAGCATCCAGCATCGTGCATCGAACCTGGACTGGCATCTCGTTTCATACATGATATTTTACATGTTTCAATGCCATTCTCCCAAATCTTCCCACCCTCTCCCTCTCCCGCAGAGTCCATAAGACTGTTAACAGTCTTGTCTTTTCCCACCTCATGCTGCCTTATATTCCTAACTCATGAAATCTGAAGCCTGGCCTATTAACAAATGAGTATAAAAAAGAGGTAAAGAAGATATCTCTTCTTTCCTGTGTATGTTTAGGGAGAAATTATGTTTTGCATCCACAATTTAGTTCAGAGTATATGATTTGGCAAAATGTTGAGTTGAGATCTTTCACAATCATATTATTATTCTCCTGTGTCATAGGGAAACTTGTACAAATATTTGCTTACTTGTTTTGTTAGCTATTAAAGTAAATCTGTACTTGAAAGTATAACTTGAACAAAGTGTCTCACAAGACTCTATGCTATGCTATGCTAAGTCACTTCAGTCGTGTCCGACTCTGTGTGACCCCATAAACTCTAAGACTTTATAAATTATTACTGTGTTGTGTGATTATGATTTTCAAAGCAAAAGAAAGTGAAGTTGCTCAGTCATGTCCAACTCTTTGCGACCTATGGACTGCAGCCTGCCAGACTCCTCTGTCCATGGGTTTTCCAGGCAAGAATACTGGAGTGGGTTACCATTTCCTTCTCCAGAGGATCTTCCTGACCCAGGGATCAAACCCTGCATTGCAGGCAGACTCTTTACCATCTGAGCCACCAGGGAAGATCAAAAGGAAACTAAAAATTTCCTTTGATTTTCAAAAGGAAACAGAAATTCTAATTGTTAATCTTACTATTTTTCGTACTAGGCGTCATGGAATACCTGGAATCTCTATATTTCTAATCTGCAAATTATTATATATTTGTCCTGTCTGAATAGAATACAATCATTGGCATTTCTCATTTCTCCTATATGCATAATAGAACAATGAAAACCTATGACTTTGTTAGATGTATTTATTTCGGGATTGGCTAAAAATTTCATTCAGGGTTTTCTGTATGATGGTATGAACTCTTGGGCCAATCCAATATTGATTTAACAAATCGGTGTGCTTTTTGGGGCCATTATTACAACTTAATATTCTCTATGAGTTCATTTCCTTTTATTCTAAGTTATAAAGTATTCTTCAGGAAAATAATTTTTTTATTTTCAATGAATAATATTCCATAAAGTTATGTGCACAGATACATTATTTATAGAAAAACAGAAAAATTAAAGTTTTGCTTTCTAGTAACACAGACCTAAAATAAAATCCTTGGGCTTAACCTAGCATGGTGATTTGGTCACTCAGTCGTGTCTGACTCTTTGTGACCCCATGGACTGTAGCCTGCCAGGCTTCTCTATCCATGGAATTCTCCAGGCAAGAACACTGGAGTTGGTTGTCATTTCCTTCTCCATAACCTAGCATAGTATATAAGTAGTAGTAGTAGAATTAATCTAATTAAAGAGCTTACGGTACTAAATTTTTATCATCTGAATTCCATAGTTGATTCCCTTTTTCTATTTTAAGCTCCTTGTAATAAGAATCAGAATTCGGAGATTTCTAGAGTCAGGGAAGTGGATCTCTAGGGCTCTGAAACCATTTGCGAATACTTAAGCCCCCCTCAAGGGTATAAATTACACCCCATCTCTGAGTATAGCCTGCTACAAATATAACAATACAAGCATTGTGAGATCCTTTTCCAGAAAGAAATATTCTGGGGAGGAAGAAAAACGTTTCTTAGTCCTGTGAGAAATGCAGATAGAACAGTAAGTGTGGTTAAGATAGAGGCTTAGCACAGAGCAGATCAATACAATAGAGATCTAAGGCTTCAGGTTTGCATGAGCTTATATTTTTCAAGTAATTATATAACACATACTTGACCATTAGTTTGTTATACAAGACTCAAAATGTTGAATTTTTTTCTCTCATTGCTTACATTTCAAACATTTCCATTGGATCTTACTTTTTTTTTTTTTAAATGTCAGTTCCATCATAAATGCCATATCTTTAGTTTCCACTTAAATTGAAATAAAGAACTGTATTATAGTTGTCTGGTATCTTTCTAACAATATGTATTTACTTATAATTATTCACTGGCTAGAACTAATGTTCCAAATGGCAGCCAGAAGGCACTGCATTTTCTGTATTGAAACTCATTTCTCTATAAGAGAAGTTTAAGCATTCCTTTCACATGTCATTTTGGCAGTGTTTCTACACTGTTAATTCAGTCCTGCCTTTCAGCATACCTCCCTAATTTAATTAAAGCCCAATCCCATAGCTGTTGTGTGGAAATTACTCCCAGGAGAGTCCTCTGATTCAGTTTCGTAGAACAGTTAATTTATCTCGTTTGCAGTGTCTCATTCTTAAAGTGCCATAAATCAATATAGCACATCCAGTAAGAATCTAGGGGCTTTGATGGGAGGGGCCTCCTACATTGTTAACCTGTGTTTTTCAATCTGAGTTTCTTAGAATCCATTTTGGGAGACTGAGAAAGGAGGAGGAGGGGGTGGAGGTGCAGAAACTCCAAACAAGAGGCTCCCCGGTTTAGTGTGAAAAGATTTGAAGGTGACAGTCAGAAGAGATTTTGGAAGGCGGGGGTGATGGTTAACTACAGCAAGTGAGCAAGTCTGAGATGAAATCTGGCTCTCCTCCTTACTAGCTATGTGCTTTGAGGAAATTATTTTACCTCTTTCTTTGTCTAAAAAATGGGCATAATGGGTATCATATATGATTATTTCCAGAATTAAGTGTAATGGGCATGTTAATTGCCTGGAACACCATAGGTGTTTTGTTTTTTTTTTTTTATTTAACTTTACAATATTGTATTGGTTTTGCCATATATCAAAATGAATCTGCCACAGGTATACATGTGTTCCCCATCCTGAACCCTCCTCCCTCGTCCCTCCCCATACCATCCCTCTGGGTCGTCCCAGTGCACCAGCCCCAAGCATTCAGTATCGTACATCGAACCTGGACTGGTGACTCATTTCATATATGATATTATACATATTTCAATGCCATTCTCCCAAATCATCCCACTCTCTCCCTCTCCCACAGAGTCCAAAAGACTGTTCTATACATCAGTGTCTCTTTTGCTGTCTTGTATACAGGGTTATTGTTACCATCTTTCTAAATTCCATATATATGCGTTAGTAGACTGTATTGGTGTTTTTCTTTCTGGCTTACTTCACTCTGTATAATAGGCTCCAGTTTCATCCACCTCATTAGAACTGATTCAAATGTATTCTTTTTAATGGCTGAGTAATACTCCATTGTGTATATGTACCACAGCTTTCTTACCCATTCATCTGCTGATGGACATCTAGGTTGCTTCCATGTCCTGGCTATTATAAACAGTGCTGCGATGAACATTGGGGTACATGTGTCTCTTTCCCTTCTGGTTTCCTCAGTGTGTATGCCCAGCAGTGGGATTGCTGGATCATAAGGCAGTTCTATTTCCAGTTTTTTAAGGAATCTCCACACTGTTCTCCATAGTGGCTGTACTAGTTTGCATTCCCACCAACAGTGTAAGAGGGTTCCCTTTTCTCCACACCCTCTCCAGCATTTATTGCTTATAGACTTTTGAATCTCAGCCATTCTGACTGGCGTGAAATGGTACCTCATAGTGGTTTTGATTTGCATTTCTCTGATAATGAGTGATGTTGAACATCTTTTCATGTGTTTGTTAGCCATCTGTATGTCTTCTTTGGAGAAATGTCTATTTAGTTCTTTGGCCCATTTTTTGATTGGGTCATTTATTTTTCTGGAATTGAGCTGTAGGAGTTGCTTGTATATTTTTGAGATTAGTTGTTTGTCAGTTGCTTCATTTGCTATTATTTTCTCCCATTCTGAAGGCTGTCTTTTCACCTTGCTTATAGTTTCCTTTGATGTGCAGAAGCTTTTAAGGTTAATTAGTCCCATTTGTTTATTTTTGCTTTTATTTCCAATATTCTGGGAGGTGGGTCATAGAGGATCCTGCTGTGATATATGTTGGAGAGTGTTTTGCCTATGTTCTCCTCTAGGAGTTTTATAGTTTCTGGTCTTACATTTAGATCTTTAATCCATTTTGAGTTTATTTTTGTGTATGGTGTTAGAAAGTGCTCTAGTTTCATTCTTTTACAAGTGGTTGACCAGTTTTCCCAGCACCACTTGTTAAAGAGATTGTCTTCAATCCATTGTATATTCTTGCCTCCTTTGTCAAAGATAAGGTGTCCATATGTGTGTGGATTTATCTCTGGGCTTTCTATTTTGTTCCATTGATCTATATTTCTGTCTTTGTGCCAGTACTATACTGTCTTGATGACTGTGGCTTTGTAGTAGAGCCTGAAGTCAGAAAGGTTGATTCCTCCAGTTCCATTCTTCTTTCTCAAGATAGCTTTGGCTATTCGAGGACCATAGGTGTTTAGTAAATGGATACACTAAGATTGTAATAACAATGATAATAATAGCAGTAATACTACTAATATCAATCTAGTTCCTAATAATGAATACTGCCAAAATGATACTTAACATGATAACTTTTAACCATTATTAATCCATTGAGAGGAACCTGTTTTTAGGGCTTCCCAGGTAGCTCAGCTGGTAAAGAATCCGCTTGCAATGCAGGAGATGCAAGAGATATGGGTTTGATTCCTGGGATGCAAGGATACCCTGGAGGAGGGCATGGCACTCCAGTATTCTGGCCTGGAGAATCCCATGGATGGAGGAGCCTGGCAGGCTACGGTCCCTAGGGTCACAAAGAGTTGGACACAACTGAAGCAACTGAGCCCGCACATACTATGACTGTATACTACCTCAAAATGTAAACTTACAAAAGTGTGTAGATCACAATCCAGAGAACTATAACTCCAAGAATATACAATACAGTGGAGTTACTATTCAGCTCCATAGTTAGCAGTGTTTGTTTTCAAAGCCAATATTCATAGCCTAAGCACAGCTTTTCAGACCAATCCTATTGTGATAGTTGAGACATTGAGATATTAGTTCCAACAGAAGACTCCAGTAGTCCCCCAAGGATACTCATGCTGTATCCTGAGAGGTGTCACATCCCCTAAATCGTTAATCAGCAGGAAAGTTGTCACACACATTGCAATGTGCTTTTATTTTATTTTATTTTATTTATTTATTTTTTTTAAGAGACGGGGTCTCGCTATGTTGCCCAGGCTGGAGTACAGTGGCTATTCACAGGCGCGATCCCACTACTGATCAGCACGGGAGTTTTGACCTGCTCCGTTTCCGACCTGGGCCGGTTCACCCCTCCTTAGGCAACCTGGTGGTCCCCGCTCCCGGGAGGTCACCATATTGATGCCGAACTTAGTGCGGACACCCGATCGGCATAGCGAACTGCAGCCGAGAACTCCTGAGCTCAAGCGATCCTCCAGCCTCAGCCTCCCGAGTAGCTGGGACTACAGGCGCGCGCCACCGCGCCCGGCTGCAATGTGCTTTTAAACAAAGACAGGTTAGGAGTTGAGGATCCTGGAACTAGAGGCTTCCTAGCTCTGCAGCCTCAACTTGCCTCATGCCACCTCAGCTTGGTTTCCTCACGTATAAATTACATTATCTTCTACAAAATAGAGTTGTTGTAAGGATTAAACAATTGGAGAAGGAGATGGCAACCCACTTCAGCATTCTTGCCTGGAGAATCTCAGGGACGGCAGAGCCTGATGGGCTGCCATCTATGGTGTCGCACAGAGTCGGACATGACTGAAGCGACTTGGCGGCAGCAGCAGCAGCAAGGATTAAACAAGATAATGTATATAAAAGCAGTTAGTGCTGAAGAAGTGGGCCATGTGTTTGCTACTGAAATTGTCTTTAATAATAAAAACAGGGGTAATTGGCACTAGAATCTGAAACGAGAAGGGGATTCACACTTGGTGCTCTTTGGCTGAACTCTGGCTTTAGGATTAGAATGTAAATGTAAAAGGCTAAAGGGCAGTTACTTTTTGGAATTTATCTTAAGGAGAAAAACAACTACTATGTAAAAATTCAGCCTAAAGGTTGTCCATGGCAGTATAGTTTATGATGGTGAAAAACTGAGAACAGTAATAAGGGATAATTAAAGATTTTAATTAAAAACAAGCTTGTAGATTGAATTAATAGAAATATTTATTCTATATTGTAATTTTTTAAAAAGGCAAGTTCTAAAATACCTTTCGCAAAAAATATTAACATTTTAATCTGGCTGGTATACACAGAGATGTCTACATAATTCTCCACAGTTTTCTATGTTTTTTTGTAGAACTTTTCAAACAAAAACATAACTTTAAAAATAGTGTATATAGCAGTATACTGTAATTCTCACAACATAAGACTCATCACACTTTATTATAATCCTTATTCATTTCCATCATCCCCAGTAGATTGCAAGCAAGTACCTTCCTTGTCTGTCTTTTTCTCCCCAGCCCTTAGAACTATGCTTGAACATAAGAAATTCTCAATAAATATTCTGAAAGACATACCCATGTAGAAATAAGACTGGAAGGATATATAAAACAAAGGCAGCCTCACTTATCTTTGACTTGTCTCAGGCAGCGGGTTATGGGTAATGCTTATTTTCTTTATCATGATTTTTGGGGACCTTTAGGGGAACTCCTTTCAGATCTCAACTTCATTTGATTAGGTCAGCGCAAATTAGTTGTTTATTTGTAAAGACATTACAGAATTTTTTATTCTTTACCTATATCGTCCAGATGAATTTGTAGTTGTTTCGACTTCTCCATGCCCAGAACATTTGAAGCTTGGACCCAAACCAAATACTTCTTGCCCTTTTGCAATGAATCAGTGGAGATGTTAATGTAACTTGAAGTGAGATATTCTTGCTCTTCTTCTGTCTCTAAACTTAAAAAAAAGAAAGATTATGATCACCAGTTATGTTGAATTAATAATTCCTCAATTTTTTGATGCTGTCTTTTTAGCTTGCTTGCAGAATGCACTTTCACTTAAATGAATCAAAATTTGTTTCATTTTTGAAAACATAATCAAGACCATCCAGGGTCACAGTGTGGCTTTCATGGGCACTAGGCACCTTTACCTTCATAAACCCCTTTTGCAAGTAAGATTAAAAAGTTTGTATATGTGTAGGTATGTCTTTACATATATATATATATATATATATATATATATATATATAATGTTTATGTTTATATATATATTGTTTATATATGTATATGCAAGCTACAGCCCATGGGGTCACAAAAAGTCATGACTGAGCAACTGAGCATGCATGAGCACTTATATGAATATATATTCATATAGATTATGTTTTACAACTGTTGATATAAAAGTAAATATATTAATGTCACATGTTAAAACGCTTTCTTTGGCCTAATGGTTCATTTTTTTCTTGTGATTTCAAGTGAAATTAAACATTTTCATAGATTTCTGAAGGTATGGCAGGCCCTGGGTGTGCCTATTGTGCCTCTTTGGGGAAGTCAGCACTGGACATAGTTTAAACTAAGTGAACTCCCTCTGGGAAGGGACATTGAATAGGAGTTCCATGCCAAGGCTTTGTAATAAGGAATGCTAACTTTTGTGTTAAATAAGTATTCAAATGTGAAAATAAGAGAATGGCAACTGTGTAAGTAGTAAGTAGGGCATCTTTGAATATTTTTCAGTTAGAGAAAACCACATACATGTTCTTATTGGTTTGTGGGTAATTCTTTCATCACACATATTGAGACCACAAGTCAAAATGGAAATGTATTCTCAGACCGACATTAACTATAGCTACTGGGTAATTTAATTCTTCTTTTAAAGTCTACCCTCATATTAGCACCTAGACCACAAAGCACTATTTTAGATGAAAAATCCAATCAAAATGACTGACTAAACTTTAGGACAATTTTTGCATACAACTGTGTAGTACAAAGTTTCAAAATGTCTTCTGTTTTTTTTCCCTGTGCTAATTAATATATATAACAGATTATTTGTTGAGGGGAATTAGTATGATTTATATTTTTCTGAAGTTTCCATTGCACCTAGTCCTTGTTGCAGTTAATAAATTTTCTGTAGACACTGCTGATTTATGGTAATAATGATAAATAGTATCTTTTAAAATGTAATCATTCATTCAACAGTTATTTAACATTTAACACCCACTGTATTCTAAGCACTACTTTAGACACTGGAGCTACCATAATGAACAGAAAAGGTAAAGTCTCAACCTTTGTAGAGCACACAAATACATATATTATATGTCTTGTGTTGATAAACATTCAGAAGGAAAAAGGAAGGGGGTTAGGAAATGCTAGGAGTAGGGGTGAGGGGGGATCTTTTTAGAGAGGAAGATAAGGGAAGACATGTCTGAGAATCTGAGAAGGTAGTGCTGAAGCAGTACAGAATCAAGAATTATGCCTTTCTGGAGGAAGTGCATTGTAGGTGATGCACAAAGGTCCTGAGGCAGGTCCTTGTCCGTCCTGTTCAAGAACAGTAAGGAGGTCATTAAGGTTTGGTAGACTGAAGGAGATGGGAAGGAATGAGATGAGATCAGAGAGTCCTAGATGAGAGGAGATTTATAAGGCACTGTAACATCACATAGAGCCATGGAAGGATCTCTGAGTGAAACGGGAGACTGAACAGAGGAGTAACATCTGAGATGTGTGTGTGAAAAAGATTACTCTGACTATTTGTGAATAATAGACTATAGCACTTTGACTTTTCACTTTCATGCATTGGAGGAGGAAATTGCAACCCACTCCAGTGTTCTTGCCTGGAGAATCCCATGGACAGAAGAGCCTGGTGGGCTGCCGTCTATGGGGTTGCACAGAGTCGGACACAATTGAAGTGACTTAGCAGCAGCAGCAGCAGTCTATAGCAGGGCAAAGGTGGAGGCTAGAGCACCAGTTTACTAACCCAGATGAGAGATGACCTGGCTTGGACGAGGCAGTGAAAAGAAATTAGTTTTTTAAAGATAGATGCGATAAGTTTTTCTGTCAGTTAAATGGGGGCATAGTAGAAAGAAATCCAGGAGGACTCCAGTGATTTTTAACTTGAATATTGCAAAGGATGGAGTTGCCACTTACTGAGATAGGGAACATGAGTCTGAGGAGAGGGAACTAAGTATTTGGTTTTGAAAATATTAGCTTTTGGACATTAAGAGGAAACATTGAGTATGAAGTTAGGTAAAATTTGGCTGCAGCTCAAGAGATATGGAGATATGGACTGGAGGTACAGATTAGGGAGTTTTACAGCATAAATTTGGTTGAGATCTTTTAGATAATGAATGTAGATAAATATAATAAGAGGTCCTAGAACAGAGCTCTGGATCACTATTCAGTTCAGTTCAGTTACTCAGTCATGTCCAACTCTCTGCGACCCCATGAAACCCAGCACGCCAGGCCTCCCTGTCCATCACCAACTCCCGGAGTCCATCCAAACCCATGTTCCTTGAGTCGGTGATGCCATCCAACCATCTCATCCTCTGTCGTTCCCTTCTCCTACTGCCCTCAATCTTTCCCAGCATCAGGGTCTTTTCCAATGAGTCAGCTCTTCTCATCAGGTGGCCAAAGTATTGGAGTTTCAGCTTCAACATCAGTCCTTCCAATGAACACCCAGGACTGATCTCCTTTAGGATGGACTGGTTGGATCTCCTTGCAGTCCAAGGGACTCCCAAGAATCTTCTCAGTTCAAAAGAATCAATTCTTCAGTGCTCAGCTTTCTTCACAGTCCACATCCTTACATTCTCACATCCTTACATGACCACTGGAAAAACCATATCCTTGACTAGACGGACCTTTGTTGGCGAAGTAATGTCTCTGCTTTTTAATATGCTGTCTAAGTTGGTCATAACTTTCCTTCCAAGGAGTAAACGTCTTTTAATTTCATGGCTGCAGTCACCATCTGCAGTGATTTTGGAGCCCAGAAAAATAAAGTCTGACACTGTTTCCACTGTTTCCCCATCTATTTGCCGTAAAGTGATGGGACCAGATGCCATGATCTTAGTTTTCTGAATGTTGAGCTTTAAGCCAACTTTTTCACTCTCCTCTTTCACTTTCATCAAGAGGCTCTTTAGTTCCTCTTCACTTTCTGCCATAAGGGTGGTGTCATCTGCTTATCTGAGGGTTATTGATATTACTTTACTAGAATGAAGGAGAATTGACAAAAGAAACTGAGAAAAAGCATTCAGGAAGAACCAAAAGGGAGTGCTGTCCTGGAAGATCAAAGAAGGAAGTAAAAAGTTAAGTTAAATGTTCCTGATAATAAATCTACCCTTCCTGAAAAGGAAGGTAGGAACTGAGAATAAACTGTTGCATCTGCAATGGGAACGTCATTAGCAACACTGATAAGACCTGGAGGTGGAAGGCAAAGCTTGACAAGATTAAACAGAGGATGAAAAGAGAGGAAGTAGAGGTGGAAAGTACAAACAGCTCTGTTTGAAGAGTTTGCCATATGAAGGAGCAGAGAGATAAATTAGTGGAAGGGGGTGCCTAGGGAAGGTAGATGCTACAGCATTTTGAAAGCTGATGAGGAGATCCAGTAAAAATAGAAAAGGTGATGATACAGAAGAAAGGAAGGAGTATTGTTGGAGCGATGTCCTCTAGCAGGCAGACAGAGAAAGATCTAGTCTTTAGTGGAGAGCTGGCCTCAGGGCAGTGGTAGTTCATCCACAGTAATAGAAGGGAAGACCAAGTGTGGGGTACAGATGTCAGTGTGTCATCAGATGAGGGAGGTTGTGGTATTTCTTATAACTCTTATTTTCTCAATGAAATAGGAAGTTAGTCATCAACAGAGAGTGAGAAGGGGGAGAAGATGTTGGAAACCAAAGATGAAACAGTAACAAAATAATTGCCTGGTTAGTGGGGGAGTGACTTGACCAGTGAAGTTCCACAGGACTACTGGGTAGCTATCTGGGCTCAGTTGAAGTGAGTGATCATGAATATAAAGTAATATCAGTCAGTAAGTTTGTATTTGTCCCCAGCCACAATTAGCTCTCCAAGCACTGGTGTAGAATCAGTGAGAAGATGGATTTTAATATATGAACTGATTTTTAAGTCCTAAAAGAACTCAGTAGAAATATAACATCACAGCCTTAAATATATTTGGAATTATATTTAAGAACTCTGTCTGGCTATTATGAATATGAATATAGAGAGAAACATGTGGCAAAAGCAAACAGGTCTTATGAAGTAGAAGAGTAACAATTGATTTTAAGGGTCTTATTAAAACTAAAAGACCCTATTGGTCTCTCATGGTACAAGAAAATATACTATTGGTGTTATTCTAAATAGTTTATGATCTTGTCATGCACAGAGATGTTGTCTATTTTTTAAAAGTTTTCTAGCATTTAACATAGTTCTGAGAAGACATGAAATTCTAAATAAATATTTGTTAAATTGACTTGAATAAAATAGAATGAAGGGCCACCAGGCACTCATTTTCATTCAACAAGTATTTACTGAGTACCATGCCAGATATTGCAAGAGCTTCCATGATAAAGAAAGAACATATTTACATGTAGCTGTTGAGGGTAACAGGACAACAGTAAGTAGTGAAGGAGGAAACAGACAGAGCTGGACTCCATCTCAGGCCAGGCTGTGAACATTAGGCTACATGTATGGTCACTCTCCCAATGGACTCTGAACTTTGTGCCCAGTGTCTATAGAAATGGCATACCAATGGAAAACCAGACCCCCGATAAAAGAGCCTCAGGACTTGTACTTGGGCTCTCCATTGCCTAAAAGAATATGCTAATTATCTCTGTAACAGAACAAAGTCGTAAATTCCATTATGTTTATCGGGATATGACCACAGTCCTATTGATAAATGTCCACTGTTTATCTAGTCTTGTGACACATGAATCATGGGCTAACCTTGATCGTATCTCTCTTTTATCTTTTCCAGACTAGTTTCTAGGAATTGGGGGAGGTGGGTTTGAGCAAGTACACTTAGGGTATATAAGGTTTTCACAAAAACTGGTCGGGGTCCTTGGCTAGGAGGAGACTCGGCCTTGGACCTGCCGGTATAATAAACTGCACTCCACTATCTGCACTGTCCTTCTGAGTGAGTTTGTTTCCTGGAATGCGTGGCTACAACAGTAGATGCTTAATAGCAGAGGTTTTATTTTTGTTTGTTTGTTTGGTTTGTTTTTTTTTCTATCACCACCCATTGGTGCAATACTTAGCAAAATACAAAGGGGTTGAGAAGGGTATGTGAAAGGTCATGCTGGTGGAGTCACTACAGAAGTCCTGTACAGAAAGAAGATTCTTGAAACAACATAGACACAATTCCTCTGCTTTACAACTTCAACCCCACACCATCTGGAGGCCCTCATGGCCCCACTGCTCCCATGGAGGGAATGCCATCTTTCTGCCACTGTGGAAACAAGTAGGTGGGCTGAGGTGAAATGCCTCTCTCTGTACATGATTTTACTGGAAAATAGAACCACAGGAGCTGGAAGTGAAACCTTGCAAATGCTGATATCTACGCAACTGCCAAAGTAGAAAATACCCTGAGAACTCAGGGTTCTGAGTTCTCAGGGTATTAAAAAGAAGAACCTTTTTAAATCTGATACTACCCTCAACCAGAAAATTCATTATAAGTCACCTTTTTCCTAGGGGGGAAAGACCTTACTCATTAGTTAGAAATGGATTTCTGTAATTTTTCTCAGTTCATGGATGTGTTTTTAATTAATTGTGAGATGAACAGATGTCTGTTTTCTTTTCCAATTTGTCTGTGGTTACAGGAGCTCATTCTTTGAATTTGCTAGAGGAATACATTCATTTTTATGCTATCACTTCACATCCTTTATGTCCTTTTTAAGATACAATAAAATTCCACTAATCTGGACTCAGTCAATTTAGAATTTGGGTTAGATTTGCCTAAGCTTGGCTATAATTTACTCTCAGTTTCAGAAAAGACATGAAAAAATACCTTTTTAATATATAGGACCTTGTATTATTATTATTCAACTTGATTGTGAAGGGAGGATACAGGAAATGTCCATTTCTAATTGTCAGAATGATCACTCAACACATGTTTATTGAGCACTTTCTAGATGCCAGGCCTCATCCTAGGCTAAAGAAAGATAGCAGTAAACAAAGCAAGCAAAAATTCTTGCCCACATTGAGTTTACGCTTCTAGTTTGAATGACTTTAAAATGAGTGACTTTACTATTGATGTATGTACACCAGCTTGAAAATTAGTCTTACTTATTAGACCACGTTTGACATTCTTTCTAGATAGTCATCTGTCTAAAGTTATTATTACTTGAAAAGAAAGTAAATAAAGTTATTGCTTACAATAACCTGTAAGTGATCATTTTTATGGCTTTGCATTCATCTTCTCTCCCAAATCAGTCAGGTTTTGATTTTAGAATGAATCAAAAAAGTCTAGAGAGTCAGTCTTGAGTTTCATCATAATGTTCTAACACTCTAACATCATCTTTTTGTCAGTTTCTAAGCATTTCCTATTTGTGAGCCTTTTCTTATAATTTGCTTTCTTATAAGTTTTATAATACTTAGTTTTGTATTACCTATACTCATTTTTCAGGAGGCTAGGGCTTAGCAAAGCTAAACAAATTTTCCAAGGTCACTCAGCTAGCAACTGTGGCAGATACTGTTAGATTACTGAACTGCATCCACCATACCCTTCTCCTGGGTTCCCGTCCAGGTAGAGTAGATGTGTAATTCAATTCTGGCCAATGAGATGCAAGTAGAAGTCCATGGGAGAATTTCCTTTTCCTTTCACTACTTTCCTGCCTGAAACTTGGATGAGAAGCCTGGATGTGCAGCACCCGAGGACTAGGGTCAATGTTCTAAAGACTGCAAAGAAGAAAGATAGAAAGAGCCTGGGTCCTTGGAGTACAATTGAATTAACACACTAGCTCTGCACTACCTACCGCCAATGGCTTGACATAAATAAAGCCTTGTCTGTTTGGGTCATTGCACTTGGGTTTTCAGATATTTGTACCATTAAAGTCTTCTAACTGATAAGTCTGCAAACTGGAAATCAAACATTAAAGTCTAAAGCTCATGCTCTTTCCAATGGATATTTTTGACAGTTAACTCTTTAATAAACCTAGTCTTCAGACTTTCAAAGTGACTTTTTGAGTACCGAGAACAATTTCAGTCCTCATAACTACTGTAAGTAACCCTCACTTGATAAAGTAGATATGTCCCTTAAAAACCACCATGTATAAATAATTTAGACATATATAATTGTCAATGCATTAATGGCTTTTAAAGAGATGTATAATAATCTTATAAAATTGTGAGAACATTTTAATGATACTAAATAGGAAATTATGCATGGTCGACAAGTGTTTTCTAAGAAACATATTTTTTCAAATTGTGTTATGCCTATTTCAAGTTTACAACACAGTCTCATTGCCAGGAATCCAAGAAGGCATATTAGCAAGATTTGAGAGAAGTAAACCATACTCACTATGGTGACAATAATCAACAAGATAATAGCAAATATTGACAAGAATGTGGGGAGGTTGGAATCCTTGGTGGGAATGTAATGGTGTGGCTCCTTTTTTTAAATAATTTTTTTAATTAACTAATTTATTTTAATTGGAGTATAATTACTTTACAGTGTTGTAGGGGTTTTTGCTATATGTCTACATGAATCAGCCATGGGTGCACATGTGTCCCCCTATCCTGAACTCCCCTGATGTGACTTCTTTAGAAAACAGCATGGCAGTATAAAAATGGGCAGAAGACCTGAATAGACATTTTTCCAGAGAAGATATACAGGTAATCAATAGGCACATGAATAAATGCTCAACATCGCTAGTCATTGCGTGCGTGCTCAGTCGCTAAGTCATGTCTGACTCTGTGATCTCATGAACTGTAGCCCATCAGGCTCTTCTGCCCATTGGATTTCCCAGGCGAGAATACCAGAGTGGGTTGTCATTTCCTTCAAGGGATCTTCCCAACCCAGGGATCGAAACTGCATCTCCTACATTGGCAGGCAGATTCTTTACCACTGAGCCACCTGGGAAGCCCAGTGCTAATAATTAGAGAAATGCAAATCAAAACATTAATGAGAGGTAATGCACCGGGGTGATTCATTGGTTAGGAATCCACACTCTCTGCCAAGGGCCTGGGTTCGATCCCAGGACGGAGAACTAAGACCCACAAGCTACATGGCAAGATCAAAGAAGCCCAACAACTCTCTCTTCCACCAAATACCAATGAGATATCACCTCACACCTGTCAGAATGGTTATGACCAAAAACTCTACAAATAACAAATGTTGGCAAGGATATGAGTAAAAGGAAACCTTAGTATACTGTTGGTGGGATTGAAAATTGGTGCAGCCACTATAGAAAACAGTATGGAGTTTCCTCAAAAAACTAAAACTAACGTATCATTCAGGAATTCCACTGCTGAATATATATTGAAAGAAAATGAAAACACTCATTCAAAAAGAGACATGCAACTGATGTCCATATATATATACACAATGGAATATTACTCAGACATAAAAAAGAATGAAATTATGCCATTTGTAACAGTGTGGTTGGACCTAGAGGGTATTATGCTCAGTGAAATAAGTCAGACAAAGAGAAATCTGTTTTCATTTATATGCAGAATCTAAAACAAATGTATATGACAAAAAAAGAGATAGACTCACAGATATAGAAAGCAAACTAGTGGTTACTAGTAGGGAGAGGAGAGAGGGAAGGGACAAGATAGGGGTATAAGATTAAGATACAAACTATTATCTATAACATAAATAAACATCAAAAATATATTGTATAGCATAGGGAAATACAGCAATTATTTTGTAATGACTTTAAATGGAGTATGACCTATAAAAATATTGAATCATTATGTGGTACACCTGAAACTAACAAAATACTATAAAGCAGCTATACTTCAATTAAAAAAAGAGTGTGGCAGTTCCTCAAAAGTTTAAACTGACTTAGCATATGACCTCACCTTCATGGATCACAGCCTTGTTGTGGCGAAGGGGCTTGCGTAACTCAGTGAAGCAATGAGCCATGCAGTGGAGGGCCATGTAAGACAGACAGATCATAGTGAAGAGTTCTGACACAACCTGGTCCACTGGAGTAGTGAATAGCAAACCACTCCAGTATTTTTGCCTTGAGAACCCATGAACAGTATGATAAGGCAAAAAGATATGGTACAGGAAGATGAGCCTACCAGGTCAGTAGGTGCCCAATATGCTACTGAGGAAGAGCAGAAAAGTAGCTCCAAAAAGAATGAAGAGGTTCGACCAAAGCAGAAACCACGCTCAGTTGTGCACATGTCTGGTGGTGAAAGTGAAATCTGATGCTGTAAAAAATTATATTGCATAGGCGTTGAAATTTTAGACCCATGAATCAAGGTAAACTGGACATGGTTAAGCAGGAGATGGCAAGAGTGAACACCGACATTTTAGGAATCAGTGAACTAAAATCGACCAGAATGGGCAAATTTAATTCAGAGGACGATTTTATCTACTACTATGAGCAAGAACACCTTAGAAGAAATGGAGTAGCCCTCATAGTCAACAAAAGAGTTCAAAATACAGTATTTGGATGCAATCTCAAAAACAACAGAATGATCTCAGTTCGTTTGCAAGGCAAATCATTCAACATCACAGTAATCCAAGTCTATGCCCCAAGCACTAATACCAAAGAAGCTGAAGTTGAATGGTTCTATGAAGGCCTACAAGACCTTCTGGAACTAACACCAAAAAAGGATGTCCTTTTCATCATAGGGGCCTGGAATGCAAAAGTAAGAAGTCAAGAGATACCTGAAGTAATAGGCAAGTTTTGCCTTGGAGTACAAAATGAAGCAGGGCAAAGGCTAGCAGAGTTTTGCCAAGAGAACGCACTGGTCATAGCAAACACCCTCTTCCAACAACACAAGAGACAACTCTACACATGGACATCACCAGATGGTCAATACTGGAATCAGACTAATTATATTATTTGTAGCTGAGGATAGAGAAACTCCATACAGTCTGTAAAAACAAGATCGGGAGCTGACTGTCATATCATCAGGCTCTTATCATCAGTTCCTTATGGCAAAATTCAGGCTTAAATTGAAGAAAGCAAGGAAAACCCCTAGACCATTCAAGTATGACCTAAATCAAATCCCTTATGATTATACAGTAGACGTGATAAATAGAGTCAGGAGATTAGATATGGTAGACAGAGTGCCTGAAGAACTATGGATAGAAGTTCATGATATTGTACACAAGTTCAGTTCAGTTCAGTTCAGTCACTCAGTCGTGTCCGACTCTTTGTCACCTCATGAATCACAGCATGCCAGGCCTCCCCATCCATCACCAACTCCTGGAGTTTACTCAAACTCATGCCCATCGAGTTGGTGATGTCATCCAGCCATCTCATCCTCTGTCGTCCCCTTCTCCTCCTGCCCATAATCCCTTCCAGCATCAGAGTCTTTTTCAATGAGTCAACTCTTCACATCAGGTGGCCAAATTATTGGAGTTTCAGCTTTAGCATCAGTCCTTCCGAAGAACACCCAAGACTGATCTCCTTTAGGAGGGACTGGTTGGATCTCCTTGCAGTCCAAGGGACTCTCAAGAGTCTTCTCCAGCACCACAATTCAAAAGCATCAATTCTTTGGCACTCAGCTTTCCTCACAGTCCAACTCTCACATCCATACATGACCACTGGAAAAAATCATAGCCTTGACTAGACGGACCTTTGTTGGCAAAGTGATGTCTCTGCTTTTGAATATGCTATCTAGGTTGGTCATAACTTTCCTTCCAAGGAGTAAGCGTCTTTTAATTTCATGGCTGCAGTCACCATCTGCTGTCATTTTGGAGCCCAAAAAAATAAAGTCTGACACTGTTTCCCCATCTATTTCCCATGAAGTGATGGGACCAGATGCCATGATTTTCATTTTCTGAATGTTGAGCTTTAAGCCAACTTTTTCACTCTCCACTTTCACTTTCATCAAAAGGCTTTTGAGTTCCTCCTCACTTTCTGCCATAAGGGTGGTGTCATCTCCATATCTGAGGTTATTGATATTTCTCCCAGCAATCTTGATTCCAGCTTGTGTTTCTTCCAGTCCAGCGTTTTTCATGATGTACTCTGCATATAAGTTAAATAAGCAGGGTGACAATATACAGCCTTGACGTACTCCTTTTCCTATTTGGAACCAGTCTGTTGTTCCATGTCCAGTTCTAACTGTTGCTTCCTGACCTGCATACAGATTTCTCAAGAGGCAGGTCAGGTGGTCTGGTATTCCCATCTCTTTCAGAATTTTCCACAGTTTATTGTGATCCACACAGTCAAAGGCTTTGGCATAGTCAATAAAGCAGAAATAGATGTTTTTCTGGAACTCTCTTGCTTTTTCGATGATCCCGTGGATGTTGGCGGTTCAGGAAGTTCACGGTTCACGTATTGCTTAAGCCTGGCTTGGAGAATTTTGAGCATTACTTTACTAGCGTGTGAGATGAGTGCCATTGTGCAGTAGTTTGAGCATTCTTTGGCATTTCTTTTCTTTGGGATTGGAATGAAAACTGACCTTTTCCAGTCCTGTGGCCACTGCTGAGTTTTCCAAATTTGCTGGCATATTGAGTGCAGCACTTTCACAGCACCGTCTTTTAGGATTTGGAATAGCTCAACTGGAATTCCATCACCTCCACTAGCTTTGTTTGTAGTGATGCTTTCTAAGGCCCACTTGACTTCACAATCCAGGATGGCTCTAGGTGAGTGATCACACCATTGTGATTATCTTGGTTGTGAAGATCTTCTCTGTACAGTTCTTCTGTGTATTCTTGCCACCTCTTTTTAGTATCTTCTGCTTCTGTTAGGTTCATACCATTGGCAGTGACCAAAATCATCCCCCAAAAAAGAAATACAAGAAGGCAAAGTGGTTGTCTGAGGAGGCTTTACAAATAGCTGAGGAAAGAAGAGAAGGCAAAAACAAGCAGGTAAGAAAAAGATACACCCAACTGAATACAGAGTTCCAGAGAATAGCAAGAAGAGATAAGAAGGTCTTCTTAAATGAATAATGCAAGAAGCAGAAGATAACAGTAGAATGGGAAAGACTGGAAATTGCTTCAAAAATTGGAGATTTCAAGGGAATATTTCATGCAAGAATGGGCATGATAAGGGACAGAAACAACAAGGATATAACAGAAGCAGAACAGATTAAGAAGAGGTAGCAAGAATACACAGAACTATACAAAAAAAAAGTCTTAATGACCTGGATAACCACAATGAAGTGAGCATTCACCTAGAGCTGGACACCGTGGAGTGTGAAGTCAAGTGAGCCTTAGAAGTATTACTGCAAACAAATAAGGGGATGGAATTCCAGCTGAACTATTTCAAATCCTAAAAGATGATGTTGTTAAAGTGCTGCACTCAGTATGCCAGCAAATTTGGAAAACTCAGCAGTGGCCACAGGAAATGGTCAGTTCTCATTCCAATCCTAAAGAAAGGAAATGCCAAAAAATGTTTACACTACTGTACAATTGCACTCATTTCACATGCTAGCAAGGTAATGCTCAAAATCCTTCAAGCTAGGCTTCAGCAGTATGTGAACTGAGAACTTCCAGATGTACAAGCTGAATTTAGAAAAGGCAGAGGAAGCAGAGATCATAGAGAAAGCAAGGGAATTCCAGCTGGATAAATACTAAACTGGAATCCAGATTCCTGGGAGAAATACCAGTTACCTCAGGTATGCAGATGATATCACTCTAATGGCAGAATTGAGGAGGAACTAAAGAGCCTCTTGATGAAGGTGAAAGAGGAGAGTGAAAAAGCTGGCTTAAAACTCAACATTAAAAAAACTAAGATCATGGCATCTAGTCCCATCAGTATATGGCAAATGAAAGGGGGGAAAAGTGGAAACACTGGCAGATTTTATTTTCTTAGGCTCCAAATCACTGCTGACAATGACTGCAGCCATGAAGTTCAAAGACACCTGCTCCTTGAAGGAAAGCTATGAAAAACCTTCATGGCATATTAAAAAGCAAAGGCATCACTTTGCTGAGAAATGTCCATAGAGTCAAAGCTATGGTTAGCTACCATCACTGATTCAATGGACATGAGTTTGAGCAAACTTCGTGAGATAGTGACAGTCAGGGAAGCCTGGCGTGCTCCTGTGCATGGGGTCACAAAGAGTCAGACATGACTTAGAAACTGAACAACAATACCATACGACCTAGCCACTCCATTCCTAAGTCTATGCTCAAGAGAAATGAAAATACATGTCTACACAAAAGCTTGTACATGAATGTTAGTACAACATTATTCATAATAGCCAAAAATCTGGAAACAACCCAAAATATCCATCACCTAGTGAATGTGAATAAGTTAAGTGTGATATATTAACACAATGGAAAATTATTTAGTCATAAAAAAGAATGAAGGACTGATACATACTACACCACAGATGAATCTTGAAAACCTTACCCTAAGTGAAAGATGCTCTTCATGAAAGACTAATTTGTATGATTCCTTTTACATAAAATGTCCACAGTAGGCAAATCCACAGATGATACCTAGGGCTGGGAGAGTTGAAGGGAAATGTGGGGTGACTGCTAATGGAGATATGGTTTCTTTTGGCATGAAGAACATGTTCTAATATTATGGAGATGGTTGCTCAACTCTTTGAATATACTAAAATCTTTGAATTTTGCACTTTAAATAAGGTGCATTGTATGGAATATGACTGACCTAGAGCCAGACATCCTGGAATGTGAAGTCAAGTGGGCCTTAGAAAGCATCACTACAAACAAAGCTAGTGGAGGTGATGGAATTCCAGTTGAGCTATTCCAAATCCTGAAAGATGATGCTGTGAAAGTGCTGCATTCAATATGCCAGCAAATTTGGAAAACTCAGCAGTGGCCACAGGACTGGAAAAGGTCAGTTTTCATTCCAATCCCAAAGAAAGGCAATGCCAAAGAATGCTCAAACTACCACACAATTACCACTCATCTCACACGCTAGTAAAGTAATGCTCAAAATTCTCCAAGCCAGGCTTCAGCAATATGTGAACCGTGAACTTCCTGATGTTCAAGCTGGTTTTAGAAAAGGTAGAGGAACCAGAGATCAAATTGCCAACATCCTCTGGGTCATTGAAAAAGCAAGAGAGTTCCAGAAAAACATCTATTTCTGCTTTATTGACTATGCCAAAGACTTTGACTGTGTGGATCACAATAAACTGTGGAAATTTCTGAAAGAGATGGGAATACCAGACCACCTGATCTGCCTCTTGAGAAATTTGTATGCAGATCAGGAAGCAACAGTTAGAACTGGACATGGAACAACAGACTGCTTCCAAATAGGAAAAGGAGTACGTCAAGGCTGTATATTGTCACCCTGTTTATTTAACTTCTATGCAGAGTACATCATGAGAAACGCTGGACTGGAAGAAACACAAACTGGAATCAAGATTGGCGGGAGAAATATCAATAACCTCAGATATGGAGATGACACCACCCTTATGGCAGAAAGTGAGGAAGAACTCAAAAGCCTCTTGATGAAAGTGAAAGTGGAGAGTGAAAAAGTTGGCTTAAAGCTCAACATTCAGAAAACGAAGATCATGGCATCCAGTCCCACCACTTCATGGGAAATAGATGGGGAAACAGTGGAAACAGTGTCAGACTTTATTTTTGGGGGCTCTAAAATCACTACAGATGTTGACTGCAGCCATGAAATTAAAAGACGCTTACTCCTTGGAAGGAAAGTTATGACCAACCTAGATAGCATATTCAAAAGCAGAGACATTACTTTGCCAACAAAGGTTCGTCTAGTCAAGGCTATGGTTTTTCCTGTGGTCATTTATGGATGTGAGAGTTGGACTGTGAAGAAGGCTGAGTGCCGAAAATTGATGCTTTTGAACTGTGGCGCTGGAGAAGACTCTTGAGAGTCCCTTGGACTGCAAGGAGATCCAACCAGTCCATTCTGAAGGAGATCAGCCCTTAGATTTCTTTGGAAGGAATGATGCTAAAGCTGAAACTCCAGTACTTTGGCCACCTGATGTGAAGAGTTGACTCATTGGAAAAGACTCTGATGCTGGGAGGGACTGGGGGCAGGAGGAGAAGGGGACAACAGAGGATGAGATGGCTGGATGGCATCACTGACTCAATGGACGTGAGTTTGGGTGAGCTCTGGGAGTTGGTGATGGACAGGGAGGCCTGGCGTGCTGCGATTCATGGGGTTGCAAAGAGTTGGACGTGACTGAGCAACTGATCTGATCTGATGGAATATGAAATATACTCAATAAAGCTATTGTACTAAAAGAGTTTATTCTTTTATAATTAATATGTATTATTCAGTTTTCATTCCAATCTTAAAGACAGGCAATGCCAAAGAACGTTCAAACTACTGCACAATTGTACTCATCTCATATGCTAGCAAAGTAATACTCAAAATTCTCCAAGCCAGGCTTCAGCAGTATGTGAACTGTGAACTTCTAGATGTTCAAGCTGGATTTAGAAAAGGCAGAGGAACCAGAGCTCAAATTGCCAACATCCATTGGATCATCAAAGAAGTGAGAGAGTTCCAGGAAAACATCTATTTCTGCTTTATTGACTACGCCAAAGCTTTTACTGTGTGGATCACAACAAACTGTGTAAAATTCTGAGAGAGATAGGAATACCAGACCACCTGACCTTCCTCCTGAGAAATCTGTAAGCAGCACAAGAGACAACAGTAAGAACTGGACATGGAACAACAGACTGGTTCCAAATAGGAAAAGGAGTATGTCAAGGCTGTATATTGTCACCCTGCTTATTTAACTTATATTCAAGGTACATCATGCGAAATGCTGGGCTGGTTGAAGCCCAAGCTGGAATCAAGATTGCTGGGAAAAATATCAATAACCTCAGATATGCAGATGACACCACCCTTATGGCAGAAAGCGAAGAAGAACTAAAAAACCTCTTGATGAAAGTGAAAAAGGAGAGTTAAAAAGTTGGCTTAAGACTCAACATTCAGAAAACTAAGATCATGGGATCCGGTCCAATAACTTCATGGCAAATAGATGGGGAAACAATGGAAACCGTGACAGACTTTATTTTTCTGGGCTCCAAAATCACTGCAGATGGTAACTGCAGCCATGAAATTAAAAGCCACTTGCTCCTTGGAAGGAAAGCTATGATCAACTTAGACAACATATTAAAAAACAGAGACATTACTTTTCTAACACAGGTCCATCTAGTCAAAGCTGTGGTTTTCCCAGTAATCATGTATGGATGTGAGAATTGGACTATAAAGAAAGCTGAGTGCCAAAAAATTGATGCTTTTGAACTGTGGTGTTGGAGAAGACTCTTGAGAGTCCCTTGGACTGCAAGGAGATCCAACCAGTCCATCCTAAAGGAGATCAGTCCTGGGTGTTCATTGGAAGGACTGATGCTGAGGCTGAAACTCCAATACTTTGGCCACCTGATGTGAAGAACTGACTCACTAGAAAAGACCCTGATGGTGGGAAAGATTCAAGGCAGGAGGATAAGGGGCCAACAGAGGATGAGATGGTTGGGTGGCATCACTGACTCGATGGACATGAGTTTGAGCAAGCTCCGGGAGTTGGTGATGGCCAGGGAAGCCTGGCGTGCTGCAATTCATGGGGTCGCAAAGAGTCAGACGCGACTGAGCAACTGAACTGACTGATTGATTAAAAGAAAAATAAGTAATCAACTAATCAAGGTCAGTGGGTCCATGAGATAGTAAAAGTTCCAGGAGATAGACAGCAAGGCCCTAGGCATTCTCTGTCAGTCTGGCACATAGAAATTTTCTGTGAGCTTTAGCTGTGGTGTTTGCTCCTATACTGCCCTTGTTTTCACATTCTTAAAGTTGCCTTTGGGCTTCCCTGATGACTCCTCACTGTCCATGGGGCTTCTCCAGGCAAGAATACTGTAGTGGGTTGCTAGTCCCTTCTCTAGGGGATCTTCCCAACTCAGGGATCTAACTTGCATCTCCCACATTGCAGGCAGTCTTTACTGTCTGAGACACCATGGAAGCCTCCTGATGGCTCAGATGGTAAAGAATCTGTCTGCAATGCCAGAGACCCAGGTTTGATACTGGATTGGAAAGATGACCTGGAGAAGGGAATGGCTCCCCACTCCAGTATTCTTGCCTGGAGAATTGGACTTGACCGAGTGACTGACACACACACACACGCAGGTTGCCTTTGCAATGAGATTCTTGTCCTCATGACCTCTTTTCATCTCAAAGGCACTACTTAATCCCAGAAACAAGGAAGAGAGGGTAAGTCTTAGACACCTGTTAGAATCCTGGCTCCATGATGTCTTAGCCGAGTGACTTTGGGGAAGTAACATAAGCTCTGTAAAAGGGGACAATTATAATAGTTACTGTGCAAGGTTGAGCTGAAGATTGAGGATGTGAAGCACATGAAGTAACAGAGTGCAGTGCTTAGCAAACTGTGTACTGTTTGACATCACAATCTATCTCTGATCTGAGTGTTTCCATCATTCCTTTTGTACCCAACCATACCTCTGCTTAGTGAAAGATGTGAGCTTCTTGCCCATGGCATGTAGCCAATAACTCCAGGCTTAGTAGTGTATTCATAAAATCTGTCTAGTTTTTGTCCAGATATTTTGAGCAGAGTGGTGTTACAATTTATGTTTCACTTAGTCAAAATTATTCTGAGTATCTAGCAGATGGAGAGAGCAAGATTGGAAGGTTATTCCCTTCCATAATGATGAGACTTGGATAGCATCTCTCAAATATGCCCTTTTATCTGGGTTCCCACACCACTTTAGCAGAAAAAACTAAATTAGGAAGAAAGCAGTCAGGCCATGCCAAGTTCAAATCCCACCTCTCCCTCTCATAGCTGTGTGGTCCTAGACGCATCATGTAACCTAGCTAGGCCTCAGTCCCCTGTCTACAAAAATCAGGAAAATAATCATATGTACCCCATAAGGTTGCATAGGGGATTAAATGACTTCCCAGCTTGTGCTAATGGTAAAGAATCCACTTGCCAGTGCAGGAGACTAAGAGACATGGGTTCAATTCCTGGGTCAGGAAGATCTCCTGGAGGAGGGCATGGCAACCCATTCCAGTATTCTTGCCTGGAGAATGCCATGGACAGAGGAACCTGGTGGGCAACAGTCCATAGGATCGCAAAGAGTCAGACACAACTAAAGCAACTTAGTACAGCACAGTGCAATATCTAATACATATATATAACATACAAAATGTGTCAATGAACTATTATCAGTAAGGTTTCTGCCCAACAGTAGGCTATTAGTAGTTCAGTTTTGGAAGAGTCAAAAGTAACATGAAGGGGTCAACACCACAACCCGTGTGTTTTTCAAAAGTCAACTGTACAAAATTGAAGGCTTTCTTTGAAAAAAAAAAAAAATCAAATGAAACAAGAATAGGGAGACCAATCTACCCCAGTTTGCCCACAGTTTTTCCCTCCAAATTAGTGATATTATTTCCATCTTTAACACTGGCAAAGGATTCCGAAACAGACTGACATACATGGATATAGTTTAGATATAACCCAGAAACATTTGAGTTGTGTACATTAAGGAGGGAAAGATTTTTCCACATCAACCATTTCCTATTTTGCAGTTTATAAATAGTAGAAACTAACAATACTCTTCCCCTAATCTAAGTTTCCACTGTTTCCCCATCTATTTCCCATGAAGTGATGGGAAACAGTGGAAACAGTGTCAGACTTTATTTTGGGGGGCTCCAAAATCACTGCAGATGGTGACTGCAGCCATGAAATTAAAAGACGCTTACTCCTTGGAAGGAAAGTTATGACCAACCTAGATAGCATATTCAAAAGCAGAGACATTACTTTGCCAACAAAGGTTCGTCTAGTCAAGGCTATGGTTTTTCCTGTGGTCATTTATGGATGTGAGAGTTGGACTGTGAAGAAGGCTGAGCACCAAAGAATTGATGCTTTTGAAGTGTGGTGTTGGAGAAGACTCTTGAGAGTCCCTTGGACTGCAAGGAGATCCAACCAGTCCATTCTGAAGGAGATCAGCCCTGGGATTTCTTTGGAAGGAATGATGCTAAAGCTGAAACTCCAGTACTTTGGCCACCTCATGCGAAGAGTTGACTCATTGGAAAAGACTCTGATGCTGGGAGGGATTGGGGGCAGGAGGAGAAGGGGACGACAGAGGATGAGATGGCTGGATGGCATCACTGACTCGATGGACGTGAGTCTGGGTGAGCTCTGGGAGTTGGTGATGGACAGGGAGGCCTGGTGTGCTGCAATTCATGGGGTCGCAAAGAGTCGGACACGACTGAGCAACTGAACTGAACTGAATCTAAGTTTGTATGAAGTAATATAACATTTATGACTAGTTATTTGTCTTTAAGCATAAAACTTTTGAACTTTTGGCTGCATGGTGGTCTGGCTCCCGAAGTCTGGTTAGTGTTAGATCATAACAGAAGAGTGTTTCCACAAAGCTCTCCTCAACTCCAATTAAGAAAGTATTACTTTCATTCAATTATTGCTTTCAGTTTTAAAGCTGAAAGTCCTTTGTCCTGATAGCTCCCTTATTCTTCCCTGGCTTGCCAGGGAAGATGGTTGATATATATAGACACCAAATTTGAGATTTGGGGTTCATTATTAATACTCTCTTCCATGAATTTAGTGATAACTATGGACCTGGCATTACTTTGCTGACAAAGGTCCATCTAGTCAAAGCTATGGTTTTTCCATATGTGGAATATGGATATGAGAGTTGGACTATAAAGAAAGCTGAATGCCAAAGAATTTATGCTTTTGAACTGTGATGTTGGAGAAGACTCTTGAGAGTCTCTTGTACTGTGAGGAGATCCAACCAGTCCATCCTAAAGGAAATCAGTCCTGAATATTCATTGGAAGGACTGATGTTGAAGCAGAAACTCCAATACTTTGGCCACCTGATGCGAAGAACTGACTCATTGGAAAAGACCCCGATGCTGGGAAAGATTGAAGGCAGGAGGAGAAGGGGAAGACGGAAGATAAGATGGTTGGATGGCATCATCAATTCAATATACATGAGTTTGAGCAAGTTCTGGCAGTTGGTGATGGACAGGGAAGCCTGGTGTGCTGTGGTCCATGGGGTCACAGAGTCAGACACAACTGAGCAACTGAACTGTACTGATGGACCTGGCATGGTGATTCACACTTTAAAAGTCAAATTCCACTTAAACAGAATTAACCTATCCATTAGGTTCTATTTTCAAGCCTATTTTAAAGATAAAGAAATGACAATATGGAGAGTTTAAGTGCCTAAATCCTAGAAGGAACAGAGAGCTGAGATTCAAGGAAAGATCCTTTTAAAACTGTGCTGTATCACATTAGGTCCTTGCCCACAGTCACCTCCAATGAGTAAAAACAGCAGAAAGATTATGGAACATATTGCCTCACAGGGTGAAAATATCAATGGCCTGAAAAGTGTTTTGGTGGATTCCTTGATTGGCATTAGGGAGTTGGGGATAGTAAAGATGCATTTAACATTTGAGGCAGATTTCTTGGATCCCTGCTGGAGGCACAGCACTGGCTGAACTGGAGTGGAATTGCTCAGGATAGACTGTTGAGGAGGGAACCTACCTCTTCACGTACACCACATACTTTGTGTCTATGTAGGTGGGCCTCCCAGGGTTCCAGGTACAAGTCATGTTGCCAGAATATTCATAAATGACACAGGCTACTTTGTCAGGTACATCTGGTGGATCTGCAACAAAATGTATCACTTAGGAACCACCACAGAAACATCAAGGTTTTTTATAGTTAGTTGATAACCATTCCATTTCATTTGGAAAACCAGGTCAATCAGCACTTCCCCATTCCACCCCTTCCAGCTCACATTCCAGCCCACTTTGCCCTGAAACATTGCTGCTTTCCTTCACATACTTTACTATATTCCCTCTTTGGGGATACTAAGGTGATCAAGTTCCTCCCATCCAAATGAATTCCTCCCCAAATTATCTTCCCTCAGCTGTCAGTATATCTTTCTCTTTTTCACAATAGCTTTTTTCTTTTTTAAAGTCCATTATACTGGTCTTTTTCCTCAGTTCCCATTTACTTTTGAACCCCAAACAATCAAGATTCAGACCCACAATTCCACCAAAACCACTGTTGTTAAGGTCATCAATGACTTTCTAATCCACAAATCCCATGATTTCTTTATGGTCATCATTGAGCTTAAACTCTACAGAATTTGCTATTTTGGTCTTTCCCACCTTGATATCCAACCAGTCCATTCTAAAGGAGATTGGTCCTGGGTGTTCTTTGGAAGGAATGATGCTAAAGCTGAAACTCCAGTACTTTGGCCACCTCATGCGAAGAGTTGACTCATTGGAAAAGACTCTGATGCTGGGAGGGATTGGGGGCAGGAGGAGAAGGGGACGACAGAGGATGAGATGGCTGGATGGCATCACTGACTCAGTGGACGTGGGTTTGGGTGGACTCCGGGAGTTGGTGATGGACAGGGAGGCCTGGCGTGCTGCGATTCGTGGGGTCGCAAAGAGTTGGACACGACTAAGCGACTGAACTGAACTGAACCTTGATATCTCTCTGCCTTTTGGCTGTTGTGAAAGGCTCTCCATGTTTTTCCTCTACTCTAGCATTCGAATGCAAGGGGAGCAGGTTTGATCCTGGGTCAGGGAACTAAGATCCCACATGCATCAGGGTGAGGCCAAAAAGAAAAAAAAGTTTGATAGTCATACATACATACTCAACCTTTAAAAGAAAGGGAATTCTGACCCATGCTATAACATAGATGAACCTCGAAGACATTATGCTAAATAAAATAAGCCAGCCACAAAAGGACAAACACTATATGATTCTATTTATAGGAGATGTCTAGAACAGTTGGACTCACAGAGACTGAAAGTAGAATGGTGGTGGCCAAGGGTTGAGGAGTTGGGAGAAATGAAGAGTTGTTGTTTATTGGGTATAGAGTTTCGGTTTTGCAAGATGAAAAGAGTACTGGAAATGGATGGGGGTGATGGTTGCACAATGATGTCAATGTGCATATTCATCACTGGCATTCATAGAACTTTGCACTTAAGAATCATTTAAAAAGTACATTTCACTACAGTAAAGAAAGATTAAAATTTTTTAGGCATTCACAGAATTCGATTTCTAGTTTCTTTTTCTCTTTTCTCCCATGCCTTCAACTCTTTCTCTGAATGGCCAAATTTTGGAGAATATTGTTAATTTCTGTCTGCCACCATCCTTCCTTTTGAGAACTGACATCTTCCTCATTCCTAACCTCATCTCCACTCCACCCCTGTGCCACGGGCTGTGCCTTGACACACAGAACTGTGCCCTTGACCTAGTCTGCCTGATGGAGTATTTCCATTGGGAATGAACCCGTGACCCAAGATGAACCAATCAGAATTATCCAAGGAACTTTTTCTGGGGCTACTGTAAAAGATGTGCTTTCTCCCTGCCGTATTTACTGTCTCTGAGTGTCATGTAAGCTATGGGCTTTTGATGGCCATCTTGCTGTCATAGTGAAACAGTCTATTTAAGAATTAAGCCAGCACAGGGGGAAACACAACCCAAGAGATGAGAAAAGATGAGAGAGTTCTGTTGGAGCCCTTGGAGCCTCTAAAGCCTATGCTGCTACTGCTGCTAAGTCGCTTCAGTCGTGTCCGACTCTGTGCGACCCCACAGACGGAAGCCCACCAGGCTCCCCCGGCCCTGGGATTCTCCAGGTAAGAACACTGGAGTGGGTTGCCATTTCCTTCTCCAATGCATGAAAATGAAAAGTGAAAGTGAAATCGCTCAGTTGTGTCCGACTCTTAGCGACACCATGGACTGCAGCCTACCAGGCTCCTCCGTCAATGGGATTTTCCAGGCAAGAGTACTGGAGTCGGGTGCCATTGCCTTCTCCGAAAACCTATGAAACCCCAACAAATATAGAACAGCATCTGGAATTTTCAGATACATCATCCAGTAATAAATTACCAAGAATCAAGATCAAAAAATAAGTATGGAAATACTGGGCATTTATCACATGCTCACTTTTTAGAGGTGGTTCTCTCAGCTTGTACCTACTTTTGCAATACTGCCTGGGAAACTGATTACTCAAAAAATGATATGAAAAATGAAAGGATGAAACTAATACAACATTGTTAATCAACTATAAAATAAATATTAAACAAAAAAAATAAACCAATAATTATGTCCCATTAAGGAAAGAAGAAAAATGAAAGGATGGGGCCTCAGAACAAATAAAAATACAGACATTTATGCACCTGAAATTATACCCAAAGATTTAGCTTAAACATAGATATATTCCTGCACTTCATCTATAAATCATCTACCAAGAATACTACTTATAAAATAAGAAATACATATATGGAAAAAATTTATCTTCATTGCAAACTGAACCAATAATAGATGTCATTTAGAGCTATCAAATTGGCAAGGATTTTGAAAAATGGTAATCCATAGTGTTGAAATGGACTCAAGGAAATCCTCTAACACACTGCTTGTGGAAATGCAAATTGGAACAACCTTTATCATAATCTGTAAAAGCAGGAGTAATATCTTGCAACCCAGCAATTTTACATCTAGGACTGCATCCTTACTAAAATGTTCATAGATACACAAAAATATTTGGCTAAAAGGGTTTGCCTCTTAAAGTGTTGTTTATAATAATGGAAGAATTGGAAACCAGCTTAATTTCCCAAAATACACTCCTGAAATACAACCAAAAACAAAGTTATTGAAGACAATATAAGTATCTGGCCTTGGAAGCAACTCAAAATACATTTAATTAAATAAATAAGGCCCATATGATAAAATGAAAAAATAAGTTACAAAATAGTATAGTATAGTATAGTGGGCTCATTTGAGAGACAGAGAGATAAAGGGGTAGCGAGAGAGATAGAAACAGAGACAGAGAAACAGAGAAAAGAGACAGAGACACACACACAGAGAAAGAGACTGAAACTAGAAAGACATATTCCAAATTATTAAAGATGGAGTCTGCTAGTAGGAAGATTATGAGATTATAGAAATGATGTGTATTTCTTTTTTGTTGGTCCAAAATGTTAAATAAAACATTCTACTTGAATGAAATTTGATTTAATGATTTAAAAACATATTTTCAAACAGTAAGAACACACTAAAGTGCTTTAAAACATTATGATGAGTTGTAGCATCAAACGGCAGTGGGGGAGAAATTGGACTCCAAGTGAGAAAAAATAAATCTTTAAGTTTTACTTGAGCCTTAAAGGAGGTAGGGGTAGAAACATAAATTTAAATCATTTTGGATATTGATTGACTGGGGTCCTTCAGTGATTTGTGCTGAAGTTATTTTTTCCCTCTAGTTTGAGAGTATTTTTGATTCGGCCATCATAAAAGACAACTATCAGTCTTTTGGGCTATGTTATTCTACAGCATTTTCTCTGAAGTGAATGCTCAGGGTTATGTCCGGTAACTAATTAACTTTGTAAAAGATCAAATAGATTAAACACTTATGTGCAAATAAACATGCTATTTGTTAATATGAAGCTATGTAAAGATGGGAATGTGAATATAGATATAAAATAAGACCAAATTGTTTTTAGATTCCATTGTGTGTGCCTAGTCACTCAGTCATGTTGGACTCTTTGCAACCCCATTGGACTGTAGCCCTCCAGGTTCCTCTGTCTGTGGGATTCCTGGGCAAGAATACTGGATTGGGTTGTCATTTCCTTCTCCAGGTATCTTCCCAATCCAGGGATTGAACCCTCACCTCCTGTGTCTCCTGCATTGCAAGCGGATTCTTTACCTGCTGGGTTATTAAATGTCTGTGGGCAAAAACCTGCTGTACAGCCAGCTGCCAGAGAATACTCTGCTCTCTCCTACCCATCACATGTCTCCCCTCCTACTGGGTCCCTTACTATTCACAAGCCATGTTTCTTATTAATTCAAAGTTTAGCCAAGGATCATTTTCAACTGAGGGCTTCTTGATGGCAGAGTCTGTGATCTCCTCTTCTCTGAATTGCTGTCATTTAACACAGTTTTGGTGCATACTAACCACTAAGTAAAGTGTATTTCATGGCTTGATTGGTTTGATTAATAAAATGATAATGAGGAGAATTTAAAATGAAAAGAAAAACAATGCTTCTGGCAAAGATCTCTCCATAATTCCTTACTCAAAGAGTGTGCAGTCTGGCCTATTGTGTCACTAGTAAGACTGAGTAGCAATGTTAAAGAGAACTTTTCAGGGCCTTTTATTGGATAATAAGTCTACTTTCATTAGATGATAAATAGAGATCAAAGATGATTAAAATTCAGCTTCAGTCGTGTCCGACTCTGTGCGACCCCATAGACGGCAGCCCACCAGGCTCCCTCATCCCTGGGATTCTCCAGGCAAGAACACTGGAGTGGGTTGCCATTTCCTTCTCCAAAAATTCAAGTTATATATATTTAAACTTTTTAATGATTCAGTGGAAATATGACTGTTTCATGAATAGTTTAATTTGGTGTTTTTAAAGGAATAGAGAAATCTTAAAGTGTTTTATCCTGTGACTGGTGTGACTCTGATAGAATACTTTTCATGATGTGTGTACACTTACAGATAACAATCTAAGAAGTCTAAGATTATGGCTAAAAATGAAACTGTGATAATAGTTTGTGTTTCACAAATTGCACATCAAAGTATAGAACTTTTAATGTTTGGATATCTTTTTAGGAAAAGCAATGACTCCTTTATCTTCTCTTTATTTTGTATGATTTGTCTCCAGTCTAAAAAAATACACATAATCGTTTTGTTCAGAGCAGTGATGATAAGTTGACATGGTAAAGCTCACAGGAAGAGTATCCTGTAATCAAAGTGATCCAGTGAAAGCAGTGTGATTTCTAGAATACCACAAAAACCCTCAAAAACCTCTACTTGACCTACTTCAATAGGAAGTTTTGTTTACTAAGAATGTAGAGCCCACGAACACAGGGTTTCTTGAATCCAGGGCTTTGAGTAAATTCTTACATGGCAGTTACACTTTCACACTCATAACCAGAGATCTATGTAAAAAGTTCCAAAATCACAGAGTAAACAAGTGGAAAGGGTAATGTTCTTTCTAAGCAGCTGTCAGCAGAAAATACAAGTGCTTCTAATGTGTTGTCCTAGAAGGGGAGAAAAGTCCACTCCCTGGCCCTGAGCAGAGCCTGGTGGTTGTGTCTGGGAGCAGAAGGCTCAGCCAACACTGGAGAGTGGTTGGGCATCACTGGTCACTCAAACTGCAACACAGGGAAGGAGGCCACACTTCTTCTGCCTCCTTTCTTACTCTGGCTTAAAATTAAAACTGACCTTTCCCCAAAACCATGACAGTTGCTCATTTGTTCTCCAATGAAATATTCTCTCAACAACCCACCCCCCAAACATCAAAGATAAATAGGAATGTAATTAAGCAAGAGGGTTACTTTTGTTTCCTGAGGATGCGGACAAGCTAAGAAATCCTCAGACATCAGATAAGATGTCTACTTGAGGTTTCAGTTCCCACAATTTAGGGCAAGTTTAGCATGTTATTATTATTTTAAGGCCTAAATTTTTTCTTTAACTCCAAAACCTATTAATTTCCTTCCTCAGTTCACCTCTGCTACTTCCTACAGCTCTTCTTTCTTGAAGCAAGTTGGTCAGGTGCCCAGCAGGACAATGGCCTTACTTTAAACAAAAAAGCCTCCTTCTTCTCCCTTTAGGGACAGGTAGAGGTGGCCAGGTAGACTTGGTCTGTCTAGGTGAGGACTGGAGATGAGGAAGAACTCAGATTGGATTCTCAAAAGTATGGAGAAAGGGAACATAGCAAAGATCCAAAGCCCTCTATCTTTCACTGAAAATGGGCCCAGATGCTGTAGGGAATGAAACTCTAGATTAAAACAGTACTGAACTTAACATTTTTCTTTTGTAATAGTAGAACCAAGAATTAAGTATATAATTATACAAGCCAGCCCATATTACTATAGTAACTTAAACACCTTCAGGATACTATGAACACACATTGAATTTAGCAAGTATTTTTAAAATTAACAATTCTTTTTTTCTTAATAATTATAGTAACAAACAATGATTCACAATTGGGGCAGTGACATTAGGAGCAGGGAATTGTATCAAAATAATCCCATGTTTTATCAAAAGGTTCCATTTAAAAGGGCTTAGGCACATTAATATTATAGTTTAAAGTATATAATACTTTTTTAAATAAGTTATTGAAATTTGATCTTTACCCTGACCAATATAATTAGCCTCATTTTACAGACATGGAATTGAGGCATAGACTGGTTAAGCAACTTCCTGAAGTCACACAGCTGGTAAGAAATATAGCAGAGATACAAAGCTAGTATTGCAACTGTTTTTTCCTTTCGAAATCTTAGCCTCAAAATTTCTCAATGGAATCTGCTTCAAGGTTTATATTAGTTTGGAAAACAATGTTAAGTGGAAAATAGTTGAAAATAAAAACACTGAAAATCTGAGGGTGCTGCCTTTCACATACCTAAAAACCTGTGTTCGGCCAGGATAGTGTTAAAAAATTGTATTTTGAATATGTTGGCAACATTGAAAAGTTTGTAGAGTTCACATTGAAAATTTACACTTCCATCTTCTTTGGAAGAACCAAAAGATCTAAGAATACTGGATCCTCAGAGACCCGGAAGCTGGACACTGTCTGTGCTCAGTAAACTATCTATGTGTTTTCCTCTCTGCATAGATCCCACCAGCTTCTTAAAGCAACATTTCACCAACCTGGCTCCTGGAGACATTCAAATTGCAATACCTACATTAAACTAACAGAAGAAGTGAAGTACATTAATTTGCCTCCATTTTTAGACAATATTGGTAGTTACCAGTTAATCGTTAGGTTAACTTTCACTTGGCTTTTGAATGCACCCCAACACTTACATCCAGAAGAAATGTCTTTTCCACATATCAGTGTCTCTGGAAAATATCTGGAACATTCAGCAGTACAGTACACAAAGGCTTGTGGCTCCACAAAGTTGTTATACCAAAGGCGAGCTGTTGTTTTATTGATTCTTGTGATATGAAATCTTTCTTTGATGCCATTTTTATAAAAATAAAGTTTACTTGGTTGGCAGTTCTTAATTGCTGCTTGGCAATATATAGAGATATTCATACCCATCTTAAAAATTGTGGCAGGTTCTACCCAGATGTGTCCAGAGCAGTTTATATTTGTAATCCCTGGAAAACAAATAGATAAAATAATTAATTCCATGTAAAACATTAAAACCAGATATTCAGAAAAATATGCTTTGCATTTAATATTGTTTTTGACTAATGGAATAATTAGTCAAATATTTCATTCAAAATAATCCAGTCAAAAATAATTAGATTGCAGCCATGAAATTAAAAGACGCTTACTCCTTGGAAGGAAAGTTATGACCAACCTATTCCAGTGTTCTTGTCTGGAGAACCCCAGGGACGGGGGAGCCTGGTGGGCTGCCATCTATGGGGTCGCACAGAGTAGGACACGACTGAAGCAACTTAGCAGCAACAGCAGCAGACAGCATATTAAAAAGCAGAGACATTACTTTGCCAACAAAGGTCCGTCTAGTCAAGGCTATGGTTTTTCCAGTGGTCATGTATGGATGTGAGAGTTGGACTATGAAGAAAGCTGAGCGCCAAAGAATTGATGCTTTTGAACTGTGGTGTTGGAGAAGACTCTTGAGAGTCCCTTGGACTGCAAGGAGATCCAACCAGTCCATTCTAAAGGAGATCAGTCCTGGGTGCTCATTGGAAAGACTGATGTTGAAGCTGAAACTCTAATACTTTGGCCACCTGATGCGAACAACTGACTCATTTGAAAAGACCCTGATGCTGGGAGGGATTGGGGGCAGGAGGAGAAGGGGACGACAGAGGATGAGATGGTTGGATGGCATCACTGACTCGATGGACATGGGTTTGGGTGGACCCCAGGAGTTGGTGATGGACAGGGAGGCCTGGCATGCTGCGGTTCATGGGGTCACAAAGAGTCGGACACAACTGAGCGACTGAAGTGAACTGAATGGAATAATTTCCACTGGAAAAGAGTTTTAGGACTCAGTGTATCCTTTAATTGCTTAGCTTATCAGTGTGTTTTTACCATTAGGACTCAGTGTATCATTTATTTGCTTAGCTAATCAGTGTGTTTTTACCATGTTCTGTTGATGTTCAACAGCATTACACGAGCCTAGAGTCAGCTTTCAGCTTTTCAGCTTCTCTAGCAGTCTAAAGTGCAAATATAATTAGCTCTTCTATTTTAAAGGTGAGGAATGAGGCATTTTGAGGGTACCTTATGTTTCAAAGGTAACATTAGAAATAACAATTGGTAGTGAAGAATCCAAACCCCATTCTTCAGCTACTCAGTCTTTCTTTCTTTTACAGATAAGGGCTATTTTTATTAGAAAATTATGATCTTAATGAGTGAAATCATACTGTTACTAGTTGCAAAAATTTATTGCTTGACCACCACTTAAAATTCATCATTAATTTAAAAATATGGGGAAATGTTCAGAATATATTTTTAAGTTGAAAAGCAAGTTTCAAAACAAAATATTTAATATAGGCTGGTGGGCTATATTTAATTCATTAAATTAAAGATACACTAAGATATTATCAATGATAATCTCTGTGTGTTAATTTTTATTTTTAATTGAATATTTCTGTGTTACAAAAATTATATAATAATGTATTATTTTTATAGCCAAATAATAATAAAGGCATTTTCATAAACTCAAATGACAATGTAATGCAATATCAATTAAGTTAAATTCACATCAAGGAAAATTCATTGTAGGCTTTTTCTAAATATTCTAAACTCTAAGCATTAGAATATCTTAAAACCTTATCAAAGTGATAATTAAAGGCCAGTATTTAATTTTAAAAGTCCTTATCTTTAGAATTCAAAGCTTAAAAATTAACTTTTATAATATAAATGTAATTGAGTATGTCCATTTATGTAGTTTGCATTCACATATAAATTATAAATATTTCAATGTTGAAGTAGTGATAAAAATAATTCCATCATTATCAATAGGAATTTGAAGCCAAAGACATGAAAAGAAGTTTTAAGAAAGCATCTGACTGCTTTGCCATGCTGAGTCACTGTCCAACTCTTTGTGACCCCATGGACTGTAGCCTGCCAGGCTCCTCTGTCCATAGATATCTCCAGGCAAGAATACTGGCGTAGTTTGCCTTGCTCTCCTCTGGGGGATCTTCCCAACCCAGGAATCAAACCCTGGATACATCTCTTATGTATCCTGCATTGGCAGGCGTTCTTTACCATTAGCACCACCTGGGAAGCCCCTGTTTTAAAGAAGGTCAACAATTCAAGTTCAGAGAAACTGTTTCTTCAGCACCTTAAAAAAATATCTGAATACTATCATGAAACGTGAGTAGTGTTTAAGAATACACAGAAAATATTAAAAACGTCAGAAGACTTCAAATTCGGATAAATGTTATCTTGGTTTTAAAAAATAGAATAAAAAAGAACCCCAGAAACACTGGACTGCTGAGCTTCACAACATTTGGGAATGAATTAATAAGTCGATGATTTTTCAGAAAAAGAAATCAGTAATCAGCAGGAGTTAACTTGGATTATGTAAGAATAAGTCATACAAAAGTATGTTAATTTCTCTTTTTAATATGTTAAAATAAGTCACACAAAATATGTTAATTTGGAGGATGTTGGTCAGAAAAATGCTAAACGTAGTGTTTATTTTTTTTTATTTCAGCAAAGCTATTTAAAAGGGGTAAAATATCATTCTAGTAGAAAATTTGGAAAAGATAGTAAAAATATTACAGCAGATTGAATAATTTCTAATGAACATCTGGAAAGTCTCTAGTACCATATCATATGGACTTGTCTAATTTCTCTATGCTTCATATTAATCACTCAGATGTATAAACGGGTTTCCCTGGTGGCTCAGACGGTGAAGGATCTGCCTGCAATGCAGGAGACCTGAGTTTGAACCCTGGATCGGGAAGATCCCCTTGAGAAGGGAATGACTACTCACTCTAGTATTCTTGCCTGGAGAATTCCATGTATAAACAGAAGTCTGACTTATCATTCGCATATTTCCAGAAGCTGGAAAAAGTAAATGATGTCTTATTTCTACGAAACCTTCTTGGATACTGTTGGTCTGACTCTGGAAGGGTCTGGTATCCTGCTGGAGGGATTCTAGTTCTCATGGTGGGACTACTTCTATATGTCTAATATAAGTTTGTCCCAACCTACAGAAGATAGTTTTGCTTTTGTCACTATTCTGAGTAAGTTGCATGATTTACAAAACTTCCTTCAAGATCTAAAACCCTGCCTTGATGTTGCTTGTGTGTGTGTGCATGCTCAGTCACTCAGTCGTGTACGACTCTTTGCAACCGTATGGACTGTAGCTTGCCAGGCTCCTCTGTCCATGGGATTCTCCAGGCAAGAATACTGGAGTGGGTTGTCATGGCCTCCTCCGGGGAATCTTCCCTACCCAGGGATTGAACCAGCATCTCCTGCATTGACAGGCGAATTCTTTCACCACTGAGCCACATGTGAAGCCTTTGGTGTTGCTTATCTCATAGTAAATGAGTCCCTCTCGCCTGTCCAGGATGCAATGCCCTCAGTAGAAACTCTCAAGAGCCAATGGCTGTCCTGCCTGAACTTCTGATGATCTCCCACCTCCCACTCTTAAAAGCTGTGTATGCCTTTGTCATAATGCCAGCTGTTTGTGTGAACTACAAAATAAGAATAATAATAGCACATAATACTACTGCACAAAGTTGTTGTGAGGAAGACAAGGCTTAGCACAGCACCTAACACAGAGTAATGATCAATAAATTGTTTGTGGAATTGAATAAAATTAAAATGTTTGATAAGTTATATAAGTTAAAAATGTTCAAAGACAGATTATGCCAAACCAAAATAATAAACTGCTTTGTGGAAATGTTGATATTGGAATTAGACTGCTTCATGGAAATTTTGATATAAGAATTAGACCTCTGTCAGGATGCTTGATAAAGGAATCTTGCATTAGGAGGGAGGTTGGACTCACATTTCATTCCACATAATTTTATGTGCATATAATTTTTCCCAGTATAATAATTTTTATTCTTCAGAGATTCGAGCATAATGTCATGAACCTAATAAACACTCAGTATTTTATTTGAATAAAAAATAGCAATAGGTACTCAAAAATACTGTACCTCCATGACACCAACTGAAGAATATGTAGAGAGCTATTACCACGTCCCAATGAATTGTGACCTGATTCATGCCTGAAAGCAGAAAAAACTCTTTGTTGCTCTCTAGAAAAATATGAAAAATGTTTAAACTGTAATATTTTAATAAAATACTAAAAGGCATAACATTTTTCCTAGCAGTTGTTTTTGATGAGAAACTTTAATTAGGAAGAAAGGAACAAAGGGAGGAAGGATGGGAAGGGAGAAGGAAACAGGGCAAAGAAGAGTCACTGGGGTGTGAGGAGGTATAATAAGGTGGAGGAGTAAAGCAAAAGAATGGGATTTTATACCCTTCAAAAATCAGTGTGAATTACCTTCATAAGACATTTTGACCCTTGATGAAATATAATTCCTCCTGATCTTGTCTCTCTCATCAGAACTCTCTTTCTGCTCTAACTCATGATCCTCAATCCTTCTGACCAGGTTCACATGTCTATCAAGCTCCAGAAATATTAGTCTTTCAGGAAAAGCCAAAAAGATCAGAACTTCCAGAAAAGAAAAGCATTCAAAATGAAGAAAGAGTAAGTGAGACAAAACCTTACACATTATCACCAGTTAGATTTACAGAAATCCCCTTTATCTGCAGAGAGTTCAAAAGAAGCACATTATAGAAATTCCAAACAATATTGCCATTAGTTTACATCTGGAGTTACATTATTCAGTTAAACAGTTACATGCATTATTAAATAATTAAATTATTCAATAATCAGCATTATTCAGTTATTTAATTAAACCTGAGCCTTTCATATAAAACAACAAAAACTCATAACTCATCAAATGGCACACAATATTTCATTTTTAAAAACTGAGGTCCCCAGTGACTTATGAATATAAAGATCCCTTTCATGATTTGTTAATAATAGTAGATCTTCTCTTTGTAAATAATAGATAAAAGAAACTGTGAAATATTCCTAGTTAGGAGTTAACTACTCACCTAATAGAGTATACACAATAATATCATTTAAAGCGATATGATGTTAGATAATATTACAGATTCAGCTTCTATCATAACTCTGTATGAAATATCATACAGACTCATAAGACAACTTGGCCCATGGATTTCCAAAAGGAAATGTAGCTGTTTTTGAGTATTCAGAGGTCATTATCTCTTTACCTTACAGCCTGTTTGAAGCACATAATTCCACCTCAGAGCCAGGCTGCTACCCTCGTATCTGCGTCATGTCTTCTTTCCTCACTGCCTGCCTGTCAACGATCACTTCAGGTTTTCAGTGATGAGGCAAATGGAAATATCTACAAAGCCCCGACCTACATTTCAGATTCTTGAAGAGGAACTCAAAACTGCCCAACTCAAAATGACTGGCTCTTATGTCACTATTTGGGAAAACCCAGATTACTGAAAGTGAACTGCTTTGTCAGTACTCTTTTTTTGTCCCTCACCTTAATTTGAAATAATCTCATCCAAGAAGTAGAACACATATTTATGCTTAATCTATCAAAATCTTTGACACTAAAGATACAATGCTTAGTTTTAATTTGCAACCAACATTGATATCCATTATAAATCCATTTCTTAAGAAAAGAAAGTTTAAAGCCAGCCGCGGTAGAAAAAAAAAAAAAAAGAAAAGAAAGTTTAAAAGCTACTATTGACCATTCATTTAGTTAACAAGCATTTTTGAGCATCTCATATGTGCCAGGTATTGTTTGGGGCATTAAAGATACAATGGTGATTAACTACAGAACAGCTGCTTTATATATTGCATTGTTTAAAATGATAAAATTATACATCAGTGGCTTTAAACTATTTATTCATGGTTTAACAGGATCCTAAAGTGAAAGTCTTTCAGTCATGTCCGACTGTTTGCAACCTCATGGACTATACAGTCCATGGAATTCTCCAGGCCAGAATACTGGAGTGGGTAGCCTTTCCCTTCTCCAGGAGATCTTCCCAACCCGGGGATCAAACCCAAGTCTCCCATGCTGCAGGCAGATTCTATACCAGCTGAGCCACCAGGAAAGCCCTAACAGGATCCTAAGACCAAATTTTAAGAAAATTATCAATTATTTGGTTAGTTTCTAGCAAGCATCACCAGGAGACCTTGTGGCACACCTTTTCTTCTCACCTCCTTATTTGTTCTACATGAGTATCTTTTCACTCTTCATTCAGCTTTCTATTGTAAATGACAGTTAATTTACTCATTTCCTCCACAGTGAATTTCTTAAAGTCAGAAACTCCATATTGTCTTTTTAGTTTTTGTATCTTTAGTACCTAGCACATTATAACATTATGGGGGAACATTTAAACATTCCTATGCTCAAAATTATTGTACCCAGTGAAATCAGAATTTCTGTAAGTGGAAGCTGAGCATCAATATTTTTTAAAAGCCTCTCCTGGTGATTATAATGAGCAGTCGGAGCTGGGGATCACCAGAATACACGAATAAGAGTGTCTTTGACTGTCAACTGGGTTTTAATGACTAGTAACAATTTTCTCAACTATGAAGAAGGGTATGGGAAAATATTTCACATACCAAGAACAATGGTTTGGGACTGGCAAATTGTTTCTGTAGCCTGAAGGATTTGAGCTGGAAAATTAGATCAATGGCAGAATATAGTGGGCTATATTCCTGTCTGTCATCCATGCACTCAGGAGCACACCACCACCTGACTGTTGCTGGTCAGGCTGTTGTTCAGTTGCTCAGTTGTGTCCAAATCTTTGTGACCTCATGGACTGCAGCATACCAGGCCTTCCTGTCCTTCACTATCTCCAGGAGTTTTGCTCAAACTTATGTCCATTGAGTTGATGATGCCATCCAACCACTTCATCCTCTGTCGCCCCTTTCTCCTCCTGCCCTCAATCTTTCCCAGCATCAGGGTCTTTTCCAGTGAGTTGACTGTTTGCATCAGGTGGCCAAAATATTGGAGCTTCAACTTCAACATCAGTCCTTCTAATGAATATTCAGTGTTGATTTCCTTTAGGGTTGACTAGTTTGATCTCCTTGCAGTCCAAGGGACTCTCAAGAATCTTCTCCAGCACCACAGTTCAAAAGCATCCATTTTTCAGTGCTCAGCCTTCTTTATGATCCAACTCTCACATCCATACTTGACTGCTGGAAAAAACATAGCTTTGACTCTATGGACCTTTGTCGGCAAAGTAATATCTCTGCTTTGTAATATGCTGTCTAGGTTTGTCATAGCTTTCTTCTAAGAAGCAAGCATCTTTTAATTTCATGGCTGCAGTCACCATCCACAGTGGTTTTGGAGCCCAAGAAAATAAAGTCTGACACTGTTTCCATTATTGCCCCATCTATTTGTCATGCTCGTCAGCTACACAGCCGAAAGAAATCAAACAACAACAACAACAAAACCCCAACTTCCTTTATCTGAAAGTGTCAGAGATAACAAAGATTGTTAGGCAGAGAAATACATAGTCAAGTTGGATCTTAGAAAGACATTTCTAATTACTGCATGGAGAATTGGAAGAGGATAAAGAATCCAGTTAGGAGGCTATGGAAGAGCAAAGGCTGCTGAAGACCTAAGGCAAAGCAAAGGCAGTGAGAACTGAGAGGAGGAAACACGTGAGAGCGCTCTGGGGAGTCCCACTGAACAGGAGTTGTGCAATGAACAACCTGTGTGTGGGGCTAAGAATTCAGGAGCACAAGGCTTGACTCTGGTGGCCATTTTGCTGACTCAGTAAATAACAGCATTAACTGAGCACACAAAAGTGAGAGTGGGGAAGTAATGAATCTGGTTCTGATCATGTTGATTTGAAGGGGCTTCCAGCATGTTTGGAGAAGACTGTCTAGTAGGCTGTTGGAGACACTGGTAAACTTGAGAGAGAAGTCTGAGCTGCAGATCTAAATTTAGAAGATTTCAGCATGTCAGTAGTATTAAAAGCAAAATTAGAAAAAGAGAATTCAGAGAGAACATCCAGAGAGATAAGGGAAAGGAGTAGGAGGCCAGAACCAGAAAATCTTGACCAAAGGACAAAAGAGATACAGGAAGAAGTGCATGACGAGTGTCAAATGGTCAGAGATTAAATATGACAGGAACTAAAAGGCAGTGTGGAATTTGACAACAGTCAGTACCTCCTAAGAATAGTTTCAGAAAAGAAATGAAGGTAGAAAGAAGATTGAAGTGAGTTAGAATAGAAAATAAAGGAGAGGACATCATCTAGTATTTCAGGAATTTGGACAGTGGAGATGAGATTGATGGATGTTCACTGCAAATCAGTATCCACTTATTTATTTTAATGGGGGCTGGTGGTGGTTCTCAACTCACTTTTCAGATATTTTCCATGCATATCTTTGGTGAACAATCCATTCAAATCTCTCTTGTTTTTGTTGTTTAGTCACTAAGTTGTGTCTGACCTTCTGTGACTTCATAGACGGTAGCCTGCCAGGCTCCTCTGTCTATGGGATTTCCCCAGGCAAGAATATTGGAGTGTGTTGTCATTTCCTACTCCAGGTTCAAATCTTCAGTCCATTTATATTGCTTTATTGTTTTTCTTATTATTGAGTTCTGAGAATTCTTTACGTGGTTTGAAAACTAGCCCTTTATTGGACATGTGTTTTGTCCTAGTCTATGGCTTATTTTTTTCATTTTCTTACCAATATCTTTTGAAAGAAGTTTTTTATTTTAGTGAAATCCAATTCATTAATTGCTTGAATAATTTTTTCTTTTTTTGTCTTGTTAGCCTCTGCTTATATTTTCATCAGTGGATCCATATATAGTCTTGCCTTATGTGTGTTTCTGTTTAAAGACAATCTATATTGTTGACTAGCTAACATCGAACTCAGGGTCAGCAGCCCTATAATTCAAACCTGAACAAAGCTTACCTAACACAGATGTTCTTTATCATGTACATTGCAGACTTCTTGCATTTCGGAGCACTGGACAGTACTTTAGGACTGTATTTGGGGGCCATGTTAAATAGTGAAATCATCAAAAAAGAAAATCACAAAAGGTGAAAAATGTAGTACTAAATAGACTTGGGGCTTCCCAGGTGGCTCAGTGGTAAAGAATCCACCTGCAAATACAGGAGATGCCAGTATGATCCCTGGGCCAGGAAGATCCCCTGGAGAAGGAATGGCAAACCCACTCCAGTATTCTTGCCTGGAAAATTGCATGGACAGAGGAGCCTGGCAGGCTAACATCTATGGGTTTCAAAGAATCAGAACACACACAACTGAACACACACACCCACACACATAGGTAATTATAAACAATATTTTATTTTCAAAATTTTTCTATTTCCGAAGGTGTCTTTTAACTGTATTATAAGCCCACAAGTAATAAATCTGGTTTATTTCCTAAAAATCACACAATTTCAAGTTTTTCTCTAGCATTGGTAAAAGTTTGGAATGGTTGTTGGATAAGGGAATGAAAAGGATGATTGAGTGCAAAATGCATGATCTTGAAAACAGCATATTAAATTAGTAAGTATATTTTGAGTTACATCACAGGGTAAATACATTATGCAACATTCAGATTTTTTCCAACTTAAAAAAGTATACTTTAGGGAATTTCAAAATGGAAGGAAACAATGTAGTCCTTATGCAGTTGTGCTTTTCTATAAATTTACCTGCCTATTGTGGATTGAAAATATCTCCAGTTTCTCTGTGCATTGGCAACAAACATTGTCATAAACTAACTGGCCACTATTAATAGAAGGAACTCCTTGAAGTGGATTGCTTAGAATCTTTCAGTTTAAGAAGTACATCTGGACCAAGACCTGAAATGTTAAGCTGTTGCCTAGCAACACTGACCCAATAAGGAAGAGGCCTAGGGGAATCTATCTTGCCTCAGAACTCAGATGCCATATATGGGGGAATGAGAAGAACGACGAATGGACTACTGATCCTTGAAATGGGAACTTAGTGACTCTCTAACTCTGATTAGAGGTGGAAAACCTACCACCTCTATATAGGGAAGTGATTTGGCAGTCCCAGCATTTTTAAATGGGCCTGGCTTAGAGCGGATAATCTCATTAGAGAGGAAGACTAGGGAACTCTTGAATCTGTGCTTGCATAGCAGGTGCACTATTTCTACTTTGATTATCACATTTCTTTGAAGTGGCTTTAGTAGGGAAGAACCTCTGAATATCATCATGTGTAAAGCTCCTAAGCCATCCCTTTGAAGGTACCACTAAATATGCAAATCTCATTAGGTAGACCTGATTTCAGTTCAGTTCAGTTGCTCAGTCGTGTCCGACTCTTTGTGACCCCATGAACCGCAGCACGCCAAGCCTCCCTGTCCATCACCAACTCCTGGAGTCCACCCAAACCCATGTCCATTGAGTCGGTGATGCCATCCAACTGTCTCATCCTCTGTCATCCCCTTCTCCTCCTCCCCTCAATCTTTCCCAACATCAGGGTCTTTTCAAATGAGTCAGCTCTTCGCATCAGGTGGCCAAAGTATTGGAGTTTCAGCTTCACATCAGTCCTTCCAATGAGCACCCAGGACTGATCTCCTTTAGGATGGACTGGTTGGATCTCCTTGCAGTCCAAGGGACTCTCAAGAGTCTTCTCCAACACCACAGTTCAAAAGCATCAATTCATCGGTGCTCAGCTTTCTTTATAGTCCACTCTCACATCCATACATGACCACTGGAAAAACCATATCCTTGACTAGACGGACCTTTGTTGGCAAAGTAATGTCTCTGCTTTTTAGTATGCTGTCTAGGTTGGTCATAACTTTTCTTCCAAGGAGTAAGCATCTTTTAATTTCATGGCTGCCATCACCATCTGCAGTGATTTTGGAGCCCAGAAAAATAAAGTCTGACACTGTTTCCACTGTTTTCCCATCTATTTGCCATGAAGTGATGGGACCGGATGCCATGATCTTAGTTTTCTGAATGTTGACCTTTAAGCCGACTTTTTCACTCTCCTCTTTCACTTTCATCAAGAGGCTCTTTAGTTCTTCTTCACTTTCTGCCATAAGGGTGGTGTCATCTGCATATCTGAGGTTATTGATACTTCTCCTGGCAATCTTGATTCCAGCTTGTGCTTCTTCCAGCCCAGCGTTTCTCCTGATGTACTCTGCATATAAGTTAAATAAGCAGGGTGACAATATACAGCCTTGACGGACTCCTTTTCCTATTTGGAACCAGTCCTTTGTTCCATGTCCAGTTCTTACTGTTGTCTCTTGACCTGCATATAGGTTTCTCAAGAGGCAGGTCAGGTGGTCTGGTATTACCATCTGTTTAAGAATTTTCCACAGTTTCTTGTGATCCACACAGTCAAAGGCTTTGGCATAGTCAATAAAGCAGAAATAGATGTTTTTCTGGAACTCCCTTGCTTTGGGAGGCTTAAAATTTGTGCCATAAAAATCTAGCAGTTCTGTATTGAATAAGGAAATCAATATAATGAAAGGATGGGGAGACTGATGGTTGTTGGGATGAACTGTTTTTGAAGGAGAGAAGATGACAACAGCTACCCAGTGAAGTAGGGATCCCTCCTCACTGTCTGTCTGGGGCAAGACACATATCCACCCTCTTCCTTGGGCAGTCACCAGGTAATCCAAGATGACAGAAGAGGGCCTGTAGAAACTGCAATACAAATATAAAATAAAACAGGAGGGCTTCTTTTTCCTTAAGCAAATTACAAGGGTTATGCTTAGAAACAGGCTTCCCTCATTAGAACTGATTCAAATGTATTCTTTTTAATGGCTGAGTAATACTCCATTGTGTATATGTACCACTGCTTTCTTATCCATTCATCTGCTGATGGACATCTAGGTTGCTTCCATGTCCTGGCTATTATAAACAGTGCTGCGATGAACATTGGGGTACACGTATCTCTTTCAATTCTGGTTTCCTCGGTGTGTATGCCCAGCAGTGGGATTGCTGGATCATAAGGCAGTTCTATTTCCAGTTTTTTAAGGAATCTCCACACTGTTCTCCATAGTGGCTGTACTAGTTTGCATTCCCACCAACAGTGTAAGAGGGTTCCCTTTTCTCCACATCCTCTCCAGCATTTATTGCTTGTAGACTTTTAGATTGCAGCCATTCTGACTGGCGTGAAATGGTGCCTCATAGTGGTTTTGATTTGCATTTCTCTGATAATGAGTGATGTTGAGCATCTTTTCATGTGTTTGTTAGCCATCTGTATGTCTTCTTTGGAGAAATGTCTATTTAGTTCTTTGGCCCATTTTTTGATTGGGTCGTTTATTTTTTTGGAATTGAGTTGCAGGAGTTGCTTGTATATTTTTGAGATTAGTTGTTTGTCAGTTGCTTCATTTGCTATTATTTTCTCCCATTCTGAAGGCTGTCTTTTCACCTTGTTTATAGTTTCCTTTGTTGTGCAGAAGCTTTTAAGGTTAATTAGGTCCCATTTGTTTATTTTTGTTTTTATTTCCAATATTCTGGGAGGTGGGTCATAGAGGATCCTGCTGTGCTGTATGTCAGAGAGTGTTTTGCCTATGTTCTCCTCTAGGAGTTTTATAGTTTCTGGTCTTACGTTTAGATCTTTAATCCATTTTGAGTTTATTTTTGTGTATGGTGTTAGAAAGTGTTCTATTTTCATTCTTTTACAAGTGGTTGACCAGTTTTCCCAGCACCACTTGTTAAAGAGATTGTCTTTAATCCATTGTATATTCTTGCCTCTTTTGTCAAAGATAAGATGTCCATGGGTGCGTGGGAGAGGGAGAGGGTGGGCTGATTTGGGAGAATGGCATTGAAACATGTATAATATCATATATGAAACGAGTTGCCAGTCCAGGTTCGATGCACGATACTGGATGCTTGGGGCTGGTGCACTGGGACGACCCAGAGGGATGGTACGGGGAGGGAGGAGGGAGGAGGGTTCAGGATGGGGAACACGTGTATACCTGTGGCGGATGCATGTTGATATATGGCAAAATCAATACAATATTGTAAAGTTAAAAAAATAAAATTAAACTAAATTTAAAAAAAAGAAAGAAGCAGGCTTCCTCAGTGGCTCAGACGATAATGAATCTGCCTGCAATGCAGGAGACCTGGGTTCTATCCCTGGGTCAAGAAGATGCCTTGAAGAATGGAATGGCAATCCACTTCAGTATTCTTGCCTGGAGAATCCCATGGACAGACGAGCCTGGCAGGCTACGGTCCATAGGGTCTCAAAGAGTTGGACACGACCAAACGACTAACATTTATTTATTACTTACACTTTGAAACAATTTGTCAATTCATGGTAGAATGAAAGTCTAATTGTTTAATAGATGTTTGGTTAGGTAAGTGACTTCCTCCTCTCAACTCCTTCTCTAGACAACCAAAAAGGAGGCAACCGCATGGGTTGACCCCCTGACATTAAGGGTGAGACAAGAAAAACCCACTGGGACTATGGACAAAGCTGTTCAGTAAGCCAATCCTCAGGCCTCTTTAAGGTTGTTTCTGCATTAAGGGGCTTGAGGTTGGGGTAAAGATCCCTTTTGTGTTCACCAATGTACTGATATTTGTATGTGCAACTGAAGTGAAAAACTTATTTGCATGTTTGACAGTGTTACCCTGCCCTTCTGTTGTTACAGGCCTAATAAAGGGGCTAGGTGTTCCTTAAGTGCTTCTATGTAACATCATAGACTGGCTAGGGGTTGTGACTACAGAAGAGGATATTAATGGCTTTCAAGGACCCTGAAGTAGGAAAGAAGATTGTGTTTAAAAGTCACAATAGCAAAGGATAAAATGGTCATAGAAAGATATAAAAGCAGGGGAGCAGAGAGGAATACACAGGAGCCTCAGGTTCACACTTCTGCAAGCTTCTGCCCTGAATGCCAACTCTTATAGGGCAAAGTTTACCTGATCTGGGTCAATGACTCAGGCCTGGTTTCTCACCTGTCCCCTCCAGTTCGATCTTACACTTGTGACTCTCAACTAGATTTTATGGTACCAAATAACTCTGGTTTCCCTGCAGATCATTAAGTTTTTTGCCTTTTTATGGCACCAGCATGCCTCTTTCAACTGCCCTTACTGCTACCCCATCACTGTCCAGTGGGTTTGGACCATACCATATCACTTTGCTCCACCAGCAGTGCCCAGCTCACTCTCTGGGTATGCTCTACTTTTTAACATTCACAACTGAGTAATTACAAAAAGCACAATTTTAGGCCCACAGTTTTAATTTAAGAAGGTAACAGAAAATATTATTCATTTCAGAAAACTTTTTATCAAAAATGTTGAACTTGTTTTTCTAACTTCGTGGTCTTGAAATTATGTTTTAATTATCTTGACAATACTTTTACCTGGAAAAACTCATTCTTTAAATATGCCAGAGAAAGGAGGTGTTATCACTTTATTAATTTTCTCAACTACTGAATTAATAGTGCCATTATTCATAAAGAGTTATATAGATTCTTTGAAAAGAAATAAATACCATAAATCTTTTGACTCATCCAAAGGACAGTACCTACATGCAACTGCTCGACATTTCTCAGTATTAAGCACCTTATGGTTCATTCAGCTCTGTCAGAGGAATGGGTGCTACTGGCTGAATCATCACCATTTCCTGTGAGGTGTGCATTGAATGTCAACTCGACCTTATTTCCTATAAACTTTTCAGAGACTTAAGAATGCTTAGAAATGGAGGTGAACTCAAAACCTTCAAAGTACACACTGCTATATTCAAAATGGATAACCAACAAGGACCTACTGTATCACACATGGAACTCTACTCAATGTTTTATGCCAGCCTGGATGGGGGGGCATGGAATTTGGGGTAGAATGGATACACATATATGTATGGCTGAGCCCTTTGCTGTTCACCTGAAACTATCACAACACTGTTACTCGGCTATACCCCAATACAAAATAAGAAGTTTAAAATTTGTGGGGGAAAAAACCCACCTTCAGTGTACAACTGTAGCTCTTGGAGACTTCACGCATACTTTTAAGGAGATCAGTTTCAGGATTTTTAACTTCTTAATGTGCCCTTTCCTAAATCTGATTTCTCTGAGAATGAGCTGGATTCATAGTAGTCATTCTTTCACTTCATAGAATGGTACCCTGTATGCAAGACAGCAAAAGAGACACAGATGTATACAACAGTCTTTTGGACTCTGTGGGAGAGGGAGAGGGAGAGGGTGGGATGATTTGGGAGAATGGCATTGAAACATGTATAATATCATATAAGAAATGAATCGCCAGTCCAGGTTCAATGCAGGATACAGGATTCTTGGAGCTGGTGCACTGGGATGACCCAGAGGGATGGTACGGGGAGGGAGGTGGGAGTGGGGGGTTCAGGATGGGGAACACGTGTACACCCATGGCGGATGCATGTTGATGTATAACAAAACCAATACAATATTGTAAAGTAACTAGCCTCCAATTAAAATAAATAAATTTATATTTTAAAAAATAAAATAAAACGAGAGGAAAAAAAGAAGAATGGTAGCCCTCCATCCCAAATCTCAGCATTGTGCATGACCCTGGGTATTATCAACACCAGGGTATCAAACAGAGAAATGCGAGTACTGGTTTCAGGGAGAACTCTTCGAATAACTAATCAAGGCACTTTAAGTTCATAAGGTTTCTGATCTTTTGCTACATTGCATACATATTTTATAAAAGTGAAGCTTATTAAAATACTGGTATTTCAGCACATGTTGACTTACTCTGAATTTCAGCCAATTTGAGATATTTGGGCCCATTTTGGAATAGTCTGAATGCTGAACACCGTGAGCAATATGGGAAACATGATTATCCTCTTAAATGTAAAAAAAGGTGCTTAATGGACTATGATTTTTTTTTCTAGATACATTGGATAAAATCCATGTGTAAAATTTTACTTGATTTATTTCAGATTTGCTGTACTTTATTGAATAAGGTAAAGAAGACTGATCACCAAAGAATTGATGCTTTCAAATTGTGGTGCTAGAGAAGACTCCTGAGAGTCCCTTGGACTGCAAGAGTATCAAACCAGTCAATCCTAAAGGAAGTCAAGCCTGAATATTCGGTGGAAGAACTAAAGCTGAAGCTGAAGCTCCAATACTTTGGCCACTTGATGAGAAGAGTCAACTCATTGGAAAAGGCCTTGATGCTGGGAAAGATTGAAGGCAAAAGGAGAAGAGGGCAGCAGAGGATTATTAGATGGTTAGATAGCATGACCAACTCAATGCACATGAGTTTGAGCAAACTACTGGAGATAGTGAAGAAGAGGGAAGCCTGGTGCACTGAGGTCCTTGGAGTTGCAAAGGATCAGATATGACTTAGCAACTGAACAACAACAATTGAATAAGGTAGCTAAAGGTCATGTTACCAAGCTATATCATGGCATATTTGTTCCTACTCAGCTTTGTCTTGCTTATTTCATCTTATAATATGTTCAATAATTTCTATTGTCTATTTAAAAGGAAGCAAACTCTAATTTTAGACTTGTGTTTAATATTTCAGAGGTTCATTTAAAAATATGCAAAAAGGTACATAATTTTTAAAGTTTATTTTAAGGGTATTTAAGGAAAACATTTGGAAGACTACTATACTAGTGTTCACCTATACTCAGTTCAGTTCAGTTCACTCACTCAGTCATGTCTGACTCTTTGCAACCCCATGGACTGCAGCACGCCAGGTTTCCCTGTCCATCACATCTCCCAGAGCTTGCTCAAACTCATGCCATTGAGTCGGTGATGCCATCCAACCATCTCATCCTCTGTTATCCCCTTCCTCTCATATCTTCAATCTTTCCCAGCATCAGAGTCTTTTCCAAGGAGTCAGTTCTTCACATAGGTTACCAAAGTATTGGAATTTCAGCTTCAGCATCAGTCCTTCCAATGAATATTCAGAACTGATTTCCTTTAGGATTGACTTGTTTGATCTCCTTGCTGTCCAAGGGACTCTCAAGAGTCTTCTTTAACACTGCCATTCAAAATCATCAATTCTTGAGTGCTCAGCTTTCTTTATAGTCCAACTCTCGCATCCATACATGACTACTGGAAAAACTATTGCTTTAACTAGATGGACCTTTGTTGGCAAAGTAATGTCTCTGCTTTTTAATATGTTGTCTAGGTTGGGCATAGCTTTTCTTCCAAGAAGCAAGCATCTTTTAATTTCATGGCTGCAGTCATCATCTGCAGTGGTTTGGAGCCCAAAAAATTAAAGTCTCTCACTGTTTCCATTGTTTTCCCATCTATTTGCCATGAAGTGATACTATACTAGCCAAACAAAATCCATATGTGGAAAAATACACCAAAAAGTAGTTTCTTTGGATTATGAAATTATGGATACTTTTTCTTCCATTTGCTTTCCTATAACTTTCTATTTTTTAGGATGAGCATATTATATATGATAATTTTTAAACATTAAAAAAAATACTAAACACATTAAGAACTAGGAAGTCTTTAAAGGGAAGAATATAAAGAGGAGATTCTTTCCTGGTCAATTCTTAAAATATGAGGTAACTGGAGGGAATTATATGCCTACTGATAGGTACATTTTATTTATATAAATCCAACTAAAGTGGAGGGGGAAGAGTTTTTATCCCATTAAATTCTCCTTCATTCTTCTATCATCTTTTTTAAGAGAGATCTTGAGACTTTAGTGACTCAAAGGAAAGAAGGCTGTACCAGAAATGAAATAACAGTAAATATTTTCAAAATTGGGGTATAACTGACAAAATTGCATATAAAGTGTACAATGTGATGATTTAGTATATATATAATATGTTAAATGATTGTCATAATCAAGCAAATCTGCACATTCATCACCTCACATAGTTATTCTTTTATCCTTCTTCTTTGTGTGTGTGTGTGCACACATGAGAACACTTCAGATCTAGTCTCTTAGCAAGTATGCAATATGGTATTATAAATATATTCACCATGCTGTACATTGATCCTCAGAAACTCTTCATCTTATAAATAAACGTTTGCATCCTTGGATCAATATCTCCCCATTTCCTCCACCCCACAGCACCTGGGGGAGTTCCCTGGTAGCTCAGTTGGTAAAGAATCTGCCTGAAATGCAGGAGACCCTGGTTCCATTCTTGAGCTGGTAAGATCTGCTGGAGAAGGTGTAGGCTACCCACTCCAGTGTTCTTAGGCTTCTCTTGTAGCTTGGCTGGTAAAGAATCTGTTTACAATGCTGGAGACCTGGGTTCGATCCCTGGATTGAGAAGATCCCCTGGAGTAGAGAAAGGTTACCCACTCCAATATTCTGGCCTGGAGAATTCCATGGACTCTATAGTCCGTGAGGTTGCAGAGTTGGACATGACTGAGCAACTTTCACTTTCACAGCCCCTGGGAACTACCATTCTACTCTCTGTTTTATGAGTTTCATTTTTTTTTTTTTTTGATGCCTCATATAAGAGATACCCAACAGTATTTGTCTTCCTCTGTCTGGTTTATTTCATTTTGCATAATGTCCTCCAGATTCATCCATGTTGTTGCAAATGGCAGGATTCTGTTCTTTCTCATGGCTGAATAATATTCCATTGTATATACACATCACATCTTTTTTATCCATTCATCTTGTCAGACACGTAGGTTGTTTCCACATCTTGGTTATTGTATACATTGTGTATAAAGGCAATGAACATGGGGGTACAGGTATCTCTTCAAGATACTGATTTCAGTTCCTTCAGATATATACCCAGGAATGGAATAGCTGGATCATATGGTAGTTCAATTTTTAATTTCTTAAGGAACCTCTATACTGTCTTCCCATTGTGCATTCCATCATCAGCAAGATGATCATTAACAATGAGTTGATGGTCTTCCTGGACCAGCCGATGCAGACAGCGGTGATGCACCACATCGAGCCCACCACTCAGCAGAACCTGGCCCGGCAGCTGGCTGAGAAGCTGGTCAGCCTGGTGGAAAACAATGAGTGGTGTTTGACCACAAGCATGGTGGGTACTTATGGTGGCTACTTCTGAGACCAGAAAGACAACTACTGCAAAAACGTGGGCTACATGCACCAGGATGGCTACTGCCAGCAGCAATCTCTGACAGCCTACTGATAGCTTAACTTCTGTCTACAATGCCCTAGACCATTCAATCTTTAGGTCCAGCTGCACCCCAGCCATTAAAGATCTATTTAGAGTTGCTACAGTTCCTGCTTGGGCTACATATCCCCAGAGATGATGAGTTTATTTACTAATCATGTTCCTAATTTTCTACCATGTGACAGTCACAAGGCTCAGGATACAGGGATGGCTTGAGCATATCCCTGACTTCAAAGAGCTTGCTGTTCTTTGACATTTGACAAAAAGTTGTAATAACCTGTGGTAAGTTATAACAGTGTTGTTTTAAGGTAATAGAGATATTGAATAGGAGTTCACTGGTGGCTCAGCCTGCAATGCAGGAGACCCAGGTTCAATCCCTGGAAATCCCCTGGGGGAAAGGAATGGCAACCCACTCCAGTATTCTTGCCTGCAGAATTCCATGGACAGAGGAGCCTGACAGACTACAGGTCATGGGATCACAAAGAGTTGGACACAACTCACACACACACACACACACACATACACTGTCTTCCATAAAGGCTGTACCATTTTACATTACTACCAACAGTATTTAAGGTTTCTTTTTTCTTCACATCCTCCCTAATATTTGTTATTGTTTGTTTTTTTGCTAAAAGTCATTCAACAAGTATAAGGTAATATCTCACTGTGGTTTTGATGTACATTTCTCTCATGATTAGTGATGTTTACCAGTTGGCCATTTGTGTATATTTTTTCAGAAATATGTCTATTCAATTTCTCTGCCCATTTTTAAATCAGATTGTTTTTCTGCTATTGAGTTATATGAGTTCTTTATACATTTTAGATATTAGCCCCTTATCAGATATATAGTTTGCAATTATTTTCTCTCATTCCACATTTCTGCCTTTCCTTTGTGTTGATCATTTTCTTTGCTGTGCAGAAGCTTTTCAGTTTAATGTAGTCCCACTTGATTGTTTTTTTTAATTTTATTTTATTTTTAAACTTTACAATATTGTATTAGTTTTGCCAAATATCGAAATGAATCCACCACAGGTCCACTTGATTATTTTTGATTTTGTTGTCTGTATTTATGGTGTCATATCAAAAAATCATTACAAAGACCCATGTCAAGGTTTTCTTTGAGAAATTTTATGGTTTCATGTCCTATATTTAAGTCTTTAAAAAATTTCAGTTAATTTTTTGAATAATGTAAGATAGAAGTCTAATGTCATTATTTTCCATGTGGATATCCAGATTTCTCAGCACCATTTATTGAAGAGACTTTACTTTCCCTATTGTGTGTTCTTTGTCAAAGACTACTTGATCGCATATGCATGAGTTTATTTCTGGGATATTTCTTCTATTCCATTGGTCTATTTTTATGCCAGTGGCACCACATTGTTCTTTTTTAATATTTAGTTATTTTTAATTTAAAAGGCATCATTTAAATACTCCTCTTCAATTTTTATGTTTATGTGCTCAGGGGGGATTTGCTGGTACATCCAAACAATGACTGTTGTTGTTCAATCACTGATTCATGTTCTTCTAAATTATGCTTTTAGGACAACCATTTTAATACTCCAGTACTCAACATTCATCAGTTTCTCAAAGTGACATTTCAACTTAGTGCTGGAAGGAATGCAGGAATGGACTTGAAAATTCAGTGTATAAGAAAACATACTATGTTCTATTGTCTAGTCTTCATGAAGCTTATATTCTAGCATGGGGAGACAGACAGTAAGTAAAATAAATAAGTGAATTATAGTTTTAGATCGTGTTACCATTTGGAGAGAAATAAAGTGGGAAATGCAGACAGAATTCAATGTGCTCAGAGAAGGTCTTGCAGGAATGTGATGTTTGAGCAAAGATCTGGTGGGCTTGAGTGAGGGGCTGTGGGTTTAATTTGAAGAAGTGTGCTTCAGACAGGAAGAACAGTGGAGGGGACAGATAGGGTAAGAAAAGAAGCTCTGGGCTGCTTTTGAGTACAGGTAAGGAAGCCAGTGTAGAAGGAGCTTAGTAAGCAAGGGGAGATGAAAGTGGGAGATAAAATCAGAAGGAAATGAGGTTGGAGAAGAAACTGTCATGAAGGGGGGCGGTGGGTGATAGAGTCAAGCTGCGTGGGCTTTCAGCTCTTCTGTCAGTTGAGATGAGAAGCTATTAGAGTGTTTTAAAGAGAAGAATGACCATGATTTGACTTCAAGGATTCTGGCCTAAGCAACTGGAAAGGTTGGGTGAAGTGGCCATTAGTTCCAATGGGATAAAATATCTTCTTCAAGAGGAAGATATTTTGCAGAGGAATGGGGTAGGGAATTTGGAGTTTATTCTAGGACATGGTAGCTTTAGAATGTCTATTAAGCATCCAGACAGGGATGTTGAATAGCCAGTTTGGTCATATCAGTCTGAAATTCAGAGGAGGGATACAGATGAGATACAAAAATTTAAGTGTCTTCTGCACATACACGGAATTTAAAGCCACAGGCATGAGTGAGATTACCAAGAAAGTATATATAAACTAGGGATAGAAAAGGGAAGGAGTCCTAGGACTGAGCCCAGAACATTCCTATGTAAAGATATAAGGAAAAATAAACCAAGGCAAATTTTCTATCTTTAAGAAAGTTACCTGAAAATTCATTTACTTGTGATTGGAAAAAACTGTATATATCATAAAACTAAAGAACTGTAAAACTAAAATAGATCTTAATCCAAAGGATGATCAGATTCAACCTGTTGGCCTTTTGGCAACAAATATTTTGACCTTTAAAAAACTAGCTGACTCATTTCCTCAATTTAATTTAGGAGTTTAATTTCAGTCAAATGATGGAAAATGATTGAACTATGAACCTCCAGCATAAAGTAGGTGGATTAGAGTAAACAGGGGCTAATTTGGATGAAAGAGGGGATCTAGTTTTAACTCAGGGGTTTGGGTGAAGTACCACTTAATTCCACACATATTTACTGAGTGCCAATTATGTGTGAGACTTGTGAAAGAATTATTGAGGAAATACAAATTTGATTAAGAGACTGTGTTTTGGGACTTCCCTGGTGTTGCAGTAGATAAGAATCTGTCTACCAGTGCAGGGGACATGGGTTCGATCCCAGGTCTGAGAAGACTCCACATTCCTGGAACAACTGAGCCCGTGGGCCTTAACTACTGAGCCCAAGCTCTAGGCCTGAGAGCTGTACCTGTTGAAGCCTGTGCACCTAGAGCCCGTGCCCTACAACTAGAGAAGCTGCCGCAATAAGAAGCCCACACACCACAACCCAGAGTAGCCCCCACTCGCCACGACTAGAGGAAGTCCGTGTGCAGCAATGAAGACCCAGTGCAGCCAAAAATAAATGAATAAACACAAATTTTAAAAGGAGAGAGACTGTCTTTTTCTTCAGAAAGATTACAACATAAAAATGGAGAGTGAAGCAAGTACAATGAGATAAGAGGCACAGAGAGGCAGAAATACTTTACGGAGGTTCAAGTTAAAGAAAGTGATTCTCCATTAGGCTCCATAGAGAACATGGCATTTCAGATAGCCCCTGAATTATGGGAAGGATGAGATTTGACAGAAGATATAAAATAGGCAAGGACCTGGGGGTGGGAAAGTTCAGGAGTATGTTTCACTGGTGGGTATTTATGTCCTCAAACCATTGTTATTACATCCATATTTCTTTCATTTTTTTTTTCTCCCAAATGGAGAAGCAGAGATTACACATGTAAGTATGTTTGATTGCTTTAAGAAAATCTGTGTATATTTGCACACCTATCTTCATGGCAGTATTATTCACAATAACCATGAGGTGGAAGAATCTAAATGTCCATCAGAGGAAGAATGGATAAAGAAAATGTGGTAAATATATATAATGGAATATTATGCAGCCCTAAAAGAAGGAAATTCTCTCATATAGTCCAAGGTGGATTAACTTTGAGGACATAATGCTGAGTAAAATAAGCCTGCCACAAAAAGACAATACTTCATAATTCCACATGTTTGTTGTTCAGTCACTAAGTTGTGTCCCCACTCTTTGCCAGCCCATAGACTGCAGCATGCCAGGCTTCCCTGTCCTTCACTATCTCCAGGAGTTTGCTCAAACTCATGTCCATTGCGTCACTCCTGCTATCTAACCATTGTATCCTCTGCTGCCCTCTTCACCTTTTGCCTTCAGTCTTCCTCAGCATCAGGGTCTTTTCCGATGAGTCAGTTCTACACGTTAGATAGCCAAAGTATTGGAGTTTAAGCTTCAGCATCAGTCCTTCCAGTGAATATTTAGGGTTGATTTCCTTTAGGATTGACTGGTTTGATCTCCTTGCTGTCCAGGGGACTCTCAAGAGTCTTCTCCAGCACCGCAATTCGAAAGCAACAATTCTTTGGTGCTCAGTCTTCTTTATGCTCCAGCTCTCACATCCCTACATGACTACTGGAAAAACCATAGCTTTGAATATACAGATCTTTGTTGGCAAAGTGGTTTCTGCCTTATAATATGCTATTTAGGTTTGTCATAGCTTTTCTTCCAAGGAGCTAGCATTTTTAAATGTTGTGTCTGCAGTCACCATCTGCAGTAATTTTGAAGCCCAAGAAAATAAATCAGTAACTGTTTCCACTTTTTTCCCTTCTAGTTGCCATGAAGTAATTGGACTGGATACCATGATTTTCCTTTTTTGAATGTTGAGTTTTAAGCCAGTTTTTCATTCTCCTTTTTCACCTTCATAAGGAGGCTATTTAGTTCCTGTTCACTTTCTGCCATTGTTGTCCTCTTGTTCAGTCATTCATTCATGTCTGACTCTTTGCAACCCAATAGATTACAGCATTCCAGGCTTCCCTGTCCTTTACCATCTCCAAGAGCTTGCTCAAACTCATGTCTATTGAGCTGGTGATGCTATCCAGCCATCTCATCCTCTGTCATCCCCTTCTCTTCCTGACTTCAATCTTTCCCAGCATCAGGGTCTTTTCTAATGAGTCAGCTCTTCTCATCAGGTGGCCAAAGTATTGGAGCTTCAGCTTCAGCATCAGTCCTTCCAATGAGTAGTCAAGGTTGATTTCTTTTAGGACTGGGTTGATCCCCTTGCAGTCCAATGGATTCTCAAGAGTCTTCTCCAACACCACAGTTCAAAAGCATCACTTCTTCTCTTCTCAGCCTTCTTTATAGTACACCTCTCACATCCATACATGACTACTGGAAAAACCATAGCTTTGATTCTATGGATCTTTGCTGGCAAAGTAATGTCTCTGCTTTCTAATACACTGTCTAGGTTTGTCATAGCTTTTCTTCAAGGAGCAAGCACATTTTAATTTCATGGCTGCAGTCATCATCTGCAGTGATTTTGAAGCCCAAGAAAATAAAGTCTGTCACTGTTTCCATTGTTTCCCCATCTATTTGTCATGAAGTGATGGGACCGGACACCATGAGCTTCATTTTTTGAATGTTGAGTTTTCAGCCAATGTTTTCACTCTCCTCTTTCACTGTCATCAGGAGGCTCTTCAGTTCCTCTTCACTTTCTGCCATAAGGGTGGTGTCACCTGCATATCTGAGGTTATTGATATTTCTCCCGGAAATCTTGATTCCAGCTTGTGCTTCATTCAGCCTGGCATTTCGCATATAAGTTAAATAAGCAGGGTAACAATATACAGCCTTGATGTACTCCTTTCCCAATTTGGAACCAGTCCTTTGTTCCATGTCCAGAACTGTTGCTTCTTGACCTGCATACAGGTTTCTCAGGAGGCACATCAGGTGGCCTGGTATTCCCATCTCTTTAAGAATTTTCCACACAGTTTGTTGTGATCCACACAATCAAAGGCTTTAGCATAATCAGTGATGCAGAAGTAGATGTTTTTCTGGAACTCTCTTGCTTTTTCTATGATCCAAAGGATGTTGGCAATTTGATCTCTGGTTCCTTTGCCTTTTCTAAGTCCATCTTGAACATCTCAAAGTTCTCAGTTCATGTACTGTTGAAGCCTGGCTTGAAAAATTTTGAGCATTACTTTGCTAGCATGTGAAATGAATGCTATTGTTCCGTAGTTTGAACACTCTTCGGCATTGCCTTTCTTTGGGACTGGAATGAAAACTGACCTTTTCCAGTCCTGTGGCCACTGCTCAGTTTTCCAAATTTGCCAGCATATTGAGTGCAGCACTTTTAACAGCATCATCTTTTAGGATTTGAAATAGTTCAGCTGGAATTCCATCACCTCCACTAGCTTTGTTCTTAGTGATGCTTCCTAAGGCCCACTTAACTTTGTGCTCCAAGATGTCTGGTTCTAGGTGAGTGATCACACCATTGTGGTTATCTGGGTCATGAAGATCTTTCTTGTATAGTTCTTCTGTGTATTCTTGCCACCTCTTCTTAATATCCTCTGCTTCTGTAGGCCCACACCATTTCTGTCCTTTATTGTGTCCATATTTGCACAAAATGTTCCCTTGGTATCTCTAATTTTCTTGAAGACATCTTTAGTCTCTCCCATTCTATCATTTTCCTCTATTTCTTTGCATTGATCACTTAGGAAGATTTTCTTACCTCTCTTAGCTATTCTTTGGAACTCTGCATTCAGATGGGTATATCTTTCCTTTTCTCCTTTGCCTTTCACTTCTCTTCTTTTCTCAACTATTTGTAAGACCTCCTCAGACAACCATTTTGCCTTTTTGCATTTCTTTTTCTTTGGAATGGTTTTGATCACTGCCTCCTGTACATTGCCATGAACCTCCACCCATAGTCCTTCAGGCATTCCGTCAGATCTAATCCCTTGAATCTGTTTGTCACCTCTACTCTATAATCATAAGGGATTTGATTGAGTTCATACCTGAGTGACTGAGTGATTTTTCCTAGTTTCTTAAATTTAATTCTGAATTTTTCATGAAGGAGTTTATGATCTGAGCCACAGTCAGCTCCCGGTCTCGTTTTTTGCTAACTGTATAGAGCTTCTCCATCTTTGGCTGCAAAGAATACAATCAATCGGATCAGTATTGATCATCTGGTGATGTCCATGTGTAGAGTCATCTCTTGTGTTGTTGGAAGAGGGTGCTTTCTATGACCAGTGATTCCCTTTGCCAAATTCTGTTAACTTTTGCTCTTCTTCATTTTGTACTCCAAGGCCAACCTTGCCTGTTACTCCAAATGTATTTAACTTCCTACTTTGGCATTTGTCCCCTATGATGACATCTTTTTTGGGTGTTAGTTCTGGAAGGTCTTGTAGGTCTTCATAGAACCATTCAGCTTCTTCAGAATTAGTGGTTGGGCATAGACTTGGATTACTGTGGTAATTAGATACATTAGAGTGTATCATCTGAATATCTGAGGTTGTTGCTATTTCTCCCAGCAATCTGGATTCCAGTTTGTGAGTCTTCCAGTCCAGATTTTGTATGCCATACTCTGCATATAATTTAAATAAGCAGGGTGACAGTATACAGCCTTGATGTACTCCTTTCCCAGTTTTGAACCAGTCTGTTTTTCTGTGTACAGCTCTAAGTGTTCTTTCTTGACCTACATACTAATTAAACTCAAAGAAACAGAAAGTAGAATAGTGGTTGTCAGAGGAAGGGACAGTTGAAAAAGAATTGTTGGTCAGTGGATATAGAGTTTTGGTCTCAAAAGGCTGAAAAGTTCTAGAGATCTGTTGCACAACAGTGTGCAAATAGTTAACACTGCTGTACTGGGTGAGCTTCCCTAGTGGCTCAGGGGTAAAGAACCCCCTGCAATGCAGGAGATGCCGGTTCAGTCCCTGGGTTGGGAAGATCCCCTGGAGAAGGAAATGGCAACCCACTCCAGTATTCTTGCCTGAAGATTCCCCATGGACAGAGGAGCCTGGAGGGTTACAGTCCATGGGGTTGCAAAAAGTCAGACATGACTGAGTGACTAAGCATGCACGCATTGTACTGCATACTTTAAAATGGTTAAGATGATAACTTTTATGTAATACGATTTTCACCACAATTTTTTTAAAAAAGGAAAGGAAAATTTGTGTATGACCAATACTCATTCAATTGCAAGCCACTAAACTCAGCCAAAACAGCTTAGTTGAACAAAGGAGAATTACCCGTTCAGAGAGCCAAAGAATGCAGCAAGGCCTTAATAACTGCGACCAGAAATTCTAAAGAGCCCCTAGGTGTCACTCTTCACCTCCTGACTCATCTTTCTCACTGCAAACCTGATTTCTCTACAGGGTGGCCAACAATAGCCAAGGATAATTCCTAGGTTTTACACCTTGGACTTTCTGCCAGAGTGTCCCGCCCCCCCCACCTGCCCCACCCGCCGCATGTTCTCTTCCACGTTCAAAACTCTGAGAAGAGCTGTAAGTAGCTCATTTGGCCTCTGGACCAACTTTTGACAGGATCTTGTATAAAGATATTACAAGGGGTCAGATCTTATAAGAAGAACCTGGTAAGTTCTGTGGGAACAGTGTGCTTGGGAGTGGGAGGTAATTTGCTAGCTAATTTAATGCTATATAACAAAGCACTGAAACAACCATCATTTATTTCCTCAGATCTGCAGATTGGTTGAGGCAGCTCTACTTCAGGTAGTGATGACTAGGGTGGCTACACCTTGGTCATCTACTTCCTGCGACAAGTAAGAGAGTCAGAGCACGTGGAAGGCCTCTGAGGTTTAGTCTTTTAACCATCCTAACACTGCCACTCCCACTCACATGCCACTGATCAGTGCCAGCCACACGATTAAAAACTAAGTCAAGCACAGAGAAAAACTTTCTGCCCAAGTGAAGCTATAGTCAGAGTTTGATGCAGAGAAGGGGAAAGGATGGGGCTAAATCATTTAATCTATCACAAGGGGTGAATATGAAAAACAGTTTCCAGAGGAAGTTTGGGTGATTGGCAAACAAGACAACAGGAGTCCTGTATAGTGTTATTGTTGTTGTCTTGTTATTTAGTTGCTAAGTTGTGTCCCACTCTTTTGCAATCTCATGGACTGTAGTCCATCAGTCTCTTCTATCCATGGGATTCTTCAGGCAAGAATAGAATAGAGTACATTGCCATTTCCTTCTCCAGGGAATCTTTCCAACTCAGGGACTGAACCCGGGTCTCCTGCACTGCAGGCAGATTCTTTAGCATCTGAGCAATCAGGGAAGCCCAGCAAATAAAGTGATATTAAATAGTAGATTTTATCAACCCCAAAATGCTAAAATAGAGAACATGGGAAGAGAACTAATTAGCCCTGACAATGTAACAAGGACTATACTAAGAATTTTATAGATGTCATCTAAAAGCAAAACAGTACAAGATGTTGTTAACCTGAAACAATGTCATTTTGCCCATGAACTCTCTTAGGTTGCAAAGAAAGTGTCCTTGAGAATTCCAGGTTAATAACCACTTTTCCAGTTGGTGCTTCTTTAAGAGTAGGTCACACCTTATTAAATTGTCTATGAAAGCACCAGTATGGATGGATGGAAAAGAGAAATATTCTGGAGCCAGAGAAATCTAAGTTTAAATTCGAGTTTGGCCACTCACTAGTTGAATGACCTTAGACAAGTCACAAGACCATTTTCTGCTAGTTTTTTTCACTGTAAAATGTGAGTAATAATATATACCATATAGGATTTGGAGGAGAATTGAGTAAGATTGGATCTATAAATGTATATCGCAGTGTCTGGCACATAATTATCTGATCAATATTGGTTTCTTGGTTACAGTGATAACAAGTAGAATAAGGCAAGATTTCTATCTTGAGTTCAACGCTGTGCTCCTTTCCACACTAAAATCAAATCAAATAGAATGGAAGAAGTCTCAAATAAAATGGAGCACAAGTTTACATAGGAAAAAACAAATAAAACCTTGAGATCATTAGTGCTATACTTGAAACCAGAATTCAATTTAAAAAAAAAAGCAGTTTGTTTTGTTAACTATTTTTGCCAAGAGAGTCTTCTGGCAATCTAACAGTGAGAGTTTCATTTCATATCTCAGTCAGTAATGGGGCACATATAGCTTATTGTTTGTTTTTTAGCCATGAGACATGTGGGATCTTACTTCCCTGACCAGGGATCAAACCCACAATCCATACATTGGAATCCCATAGTCTTAACCACTGGACCAACAAGAAAGTCATTATTGTTAAATTGTTAGAGTACAGTGGCTTAAACACTGAAGAGTTTAGCACATCTTTCAACCAATACAAGTTATAGGTGTGATTCAATTTTTTTTAACTTAGGAGAAATATTAACTTTGGCTTCAGTAGCTAACTGGCTTTCTCTTTTAGGATATTTCTTCCTTGTGCTTCCTTTTCTTTATAGTATTAGGAAATCAAAGTGTTCATACTGATAAATACATTGTGAAAAGGCAATTTATAGTATAAATTAGGTTGTCAAATTTCTACTTTCCTATTTGATAGAGTATATCGTGGGTGGTTAATTTAATTAGCTTGTCTTCTTTAGATATCTTTATAATTTCAGTTGCTGCAGCTTTGTTTACATGAACCTTTATATTTTGCTGAGATTTCCTTTTAAGTTAATACTAATCAGTTGTTAAATAAAAGTATGATTTACTATGTTAGCATTAAACATTTGTGCATGTTTCATACTAGAAACCAGTAGAAAACTTCATTAATCCAGAGCACAGCATTACTCAATAGAAAAGAATTCTCAGACTTTTATTACTTCATATTGCATAATGTGTCTTCTTTTCTGGATGGCAAAATTACAGAGATATTCTTTAAAAAAAAATTTTCAAATTGGAGTTGCAAGAAAAAATGGTAAAACAGAGTAACTTTTAAAATGGTCATTTTACTCCAAGGAAGCGTTTATTTTCCATAAATTTTTCCCATTACAAAAAACTCTGCAAGTCTAATTTTCATTTCTTGAACAATTTGTTAACCTCATTAGATCAGATTGTAGCAACCACAAATTATATACTATAGCACATTAATTTATTATTAGATAACTATTTTAAAATGCTGCAACTTCAGCTCTTTTTACTCTAAGTCATTTTCCCACTGTGAATATAAGGCAGATAAAAACAAGAAAAATATTTTGTATCATTTTGGTTTGTTTATATGTGCAACAGTCAGAAAAATTTTTTTAACTGTAACTGCTAGGAATCCAATTCAAACTATTTAAATAAAGATGGGAATTAATGGGAAAAGAATACAGCCTACTTGTAGAACTGATGGAATTTCTGTGAGGAGCAGTTAACTTCAGGTATCTCAAGGAGAGAAACTTCCAACTTAACACAACCAGGACTTTCTCTCTTTCATGCCATTCATCTCTCATATGCTTAATTCTTCTCGGCTTTAGTTTCTCAAAACATTTTCCACATAGAATCCCCAGACTACAACTTTCTTATCCTGTACCTCAAGAAAGGAGTCTTTTCTTGAAGAAAATCTCTGAGAGGAACTCTGTCTGCCCTATCTTGGAGCCTATACTTAATCCTTTAGTCTCTTTTCCTAGAGAAAGGAGATGCTGTGATTGACTAGAACAAGATCACATTCTCATCCCTCTAGGCTAGAGTGGAATGATGTACTATAATTGATGATCCAATCACAACTCACTGGAAAAGGGTAAGGGCAGTTTCCCCAAGGAAAATGGTAGCTGTTGGCATCTGGTCCCATCACTTCATGGGAAATAGATGGGGAAACAGTGGAAACAGTGTCAGACTTTATTTTTCTGGGCTCCAAAATCATTGCAGATGGTGACTGCAGCCATGAAATTAAAAGACGCTTACTCCTTGGAAGGAAAGTTATGACCAACTTAGATAGCATATTCAAAAGCAGAGACATTACTTTGCCAACAAAGGTCCATCTAGTCAAGGCTATGGTTTTTCCAGTGGTCATGTATGGATGTGAGAGTTGGACTGTGAAGAAAGCTGAGCGCTGAAGAACTGCTGCTTTTGAACTGTGGTGTTGGAGAAGACTCTTGAGAGTCCCTTGGACTGCAAGGAGATCCAACCAGTCCATTCTGAAGGAGATCAGCCCTGGGATTTCTTTGGAAGGAATGATGCTAAGGCTGAAACTCCAGTACTTTGGCCACCTCATGTGAAGAGTTGACTCATTGGAAAAGACTCTGATGCTGGGAGGGATTGGGGGCAGGAGGAGAAGGGGACAACAGAGGATGAGATGGCTGGATGGCATCACTGACTCAATGGACGTGAGTCTGAGTGAACTCTGGGAGTTGGTGATGGACAGGGAGGCCTAGTGTGCTATGATTCATGGGGTCGCAAAGAGTCGGACACGACTGAGCAACTGAACTGAACTGAGCAAATGGAAGTGGGAAGAGAAGAGTATTCTACACTTAAATAAATATATGAATGAATAGCTTTAGTCTTAATTCCACTAGAATCTGAGCATGTCATACCTCTTTGATTTCAGTCTTCTCTGGTCATGTCTGAAGGTCTGGTGGGGTTCACATTTTAGGCCCTGTATACATCAAGCATCTTAATGCCTCTTCAGATAAATTTTAATCCAAGAGAAGGGAATGTCATGGCACAAAAGTATGACTTAAGGACAATGGACCAAGGATAAAGGAGGAGAAATGAATATGAATTTGGCACTATTTCTATCTATCACTCAGATTATTTAGTGGCCCAGCCCCAACGGATGTTTGGGGTGATCATTGTTTGACAGTGCTCTTTGTGGGATAATAAAGTGCAGGAGATCAGCAGCATTCATGACAACTTCTACAGGGACCTGAGATTGCACCCCAGTGTAGACATCTGCACTCTCAACATCTAGTAGCAGCAACATTTATATTTTATATTAAAAGGGTCAACCCAGCTGCACAGTAGAGTGTGGATTGAAGGTGGTTGAAGATGGAGGCAAGAAGATGAGTTATTTAGAAGGCTATAGGCGCTGTCCCAGTTTAAAAAAAAAAAATGAGAGTTTAGCCTAAGGCACTAAAGAAAGAACTGAGAGGAAGAAGAACTAAGGAGGAATGAAACAATTTGGTAATTGATCCGTCAGATGTGGACAGTGAAAGAGGCATTTATTGGCATATGGCTTGTATCAGTCAGGATAGGCTAGGATCCACAGTGATAACAGCAAACTCTGAAATCTCTGGAACTTACCACATTTTCCCTTAATGATATGGATTATGTCGCTATGCCATCTGGAATTCATGGCCACAACTGAGGGGAAAGAAAAGATTGAGAAGAACACAATTTCTTTAAGTGCCTTGTCTTGGAAGATACATACATAATTTTCATTCCCATTTCATTGTCCAGAACTGGATAAATGATCCCAACCTAGTTGCAAGGGAAGTAAGAAAATGTTTAGAAACATGTATATTTGGTGCTTCTCCTGTTAAGTGTGAGTTAGTGGTATGGACTCTGAAAATGCACTGCCTGGGTTTATGTCTCAGTTCTACTTACTAGCCACGTAGCTGTAGGAAAGTCTGTTTCCTCACTTGTAAAATGGTTTTGTGATAGTACTCACCTCATAGGCTTGTTTTGAATATTAAATAAGGTTGATGCATATAAATGGGCTTCCCAGGTGACACTAGTGGTAAAGTGTGACCTGCCAATGCATGAGACATAAGAGACGTGGGTTCAAGCCCTGGGTTGGGAAGATTCCCTGGAAGAGGGCATGGCAACCCACTCCGGTATTCTTATCTGGAGAATCCCATGGACAGAGGAGCCTGGCGGGCTACATATAGTCCACGGCATTGCAAAGAGTCAGACACGGCTGAAGTGACTTAGCACACATGCATGCATGTAAAAGACTCAGAACTTAATTAATAATTTTAATTATTATTATTATTCATGTTAAAATTACTCTAATATTCCATTTTCACTGACCAAGTGAAAGGGCGGAAAGGTGTGAGAGAACAAATTTAGGAAGGGACATAATTAACAAGTAGACATGTTGAATTTGCAGTGTTTGTGGGGCCTCCAGTGGAAATGTTTAATAATAGGCCATCACAAAATGAATGGAGTTTCAGAGAGAGATGGGGCTGGGGAGATAAACCTAGGAGTCATCAGTAAATAAGAGATGACTTAAACTTTGGATATGGGCGAGATGCTTAGGAGAAGTGACTGGGGTGAGAGAAAAGAGCAGTGTGAAGACAGAACCCTGGATAACACAACATTTAAGAAGTGAGAGGGAAAAGAAGAGCTTGTACAGGAATGATCAAATCAGCAGGAGGAAGCCAAGAGGAAATATAAGGGAGTTTGAGAGAGTGTTCGTTCTTTTAGAATTATAACAATTTGTCAATGTTTAACTTAACACTTAGTTCAAAGAATAAAATGGTATTTGATATAAACTATTAAATTTAATTTTTAGAGTTTTAAGTAAATCATTATAAGTAGCTTAAAAGGAAATGTAAGTATAACACAAGAAGTAAATATTTAAGAATTTTCATAATTATCAACTTTTATAATGACTTTTTGGTCAGCATTTTGATTAGAAAGACAGCTCTTAATAAAAGGAAAATCTTCCTGTTTCAATAAGGAATGCCAATGTAAGGAGACAAATCAGAACTCAGTGGCAGCAAAAAGTAAAGAGAAAGTGGTTGAAACATTAATTCAATAGTTTCACTGCTTTATAATGGTAATTTCTTTTCTCTATATTAGGTATAAAAATGGGCAGGGGCTGAGGGAGAAGGGACACATTGCAGAAAGAATCTTTCTCAAAAACCTACAGTGTAGTCACAGTAGCTTAATCTCCAACTGGAAAACAGCACATTTGGGGGAAACTGTTGTGCAGCCCTTATCATGAGATATTTAGTGTCATTTCAAGTCATTATAACTGTTTGTTGTTGTTGTTGTTTAAAAAAAAAAAAACTTTGGTATACTGCCATCAAGTGGTAAAAGGGTATGTGACGTAAGGGAATATCATATTTCTCTTCATTTTATTCTTTTGAATCAATGGCTCAACAGGTAAAGAATCCTCCTGCAATGCAGGAGACACAGGAGATGCAGGTTCGATTCCTGGGTCAGGAAGATCCCTTGGAGGAGGACATGAAAACCCACTCCAGTATTCTTGCCTGGGAAATCCCATGGAGAGAGGGGCCTGGTGGGCTACAGTCCATAGGGTCTCAAAGAGTTGGACACGGCTGAGCTCGTGGCCAGGAACCTACTTTATTATTTACGGGTCCCTGTGGCTGACTCTGGTGATGTCCTGCCAGTGTGCATGCTAAACCATTTCAGTTGTGTCCAACTCTTTGCAACCTCATGGACCGTAGCCCGCCAGGCTCCTCTGTCCATGGGATTCTCCAGGCAAGAATACTAGAGTGGGTTGCCATGCCCTCCTCCAGGGGATCTTTCTGACCCAGGGATCACACCCAAGTCTTTTATGTCTCCTACACTGGCAGGTGGGTTCTTTACCACTAGTGCCACCTGGATACCATTATCCTATTTTTAATTTTTCATACCATTATAAAGAATGTTATACTAACAACATGGTTCCTAATTATTTGTGCGTTTCTATGATTACTTTCTAAATATAAATTCTTACAAATGAAATTGCTGAATCAAAGTTTACATATATTTTGAAAGATTTCCTACAAATTGTAAAGCACCATTCTAACAAGTCATACTTCCACTGGTAGAGCATAGGTGTGCATGTTTCTCTTTCTTTCCCCAGATTGCCAATGTGATAAGGGGAAAGTTATATTTTGTAGGCTTAATGCATATGGCTCTGAATATTTTGATAATTAAAAATATAATTAATAGTCATTTGTAGGTATTTTTCAAATGAACTGTTTAAATTCAACACATTTTCTTCTCCATTATTGTGTTTGTCCTTTTCTTAATGATGCCTAAGATTTTTGAGATACGTTTTGTTTATACACGATGGGTAATTTTCCAAGTTTAAAATGTTTTGATGGTTTTGGACATGCAGAAATTTTAAATATTTATAAAGTCAGATTTTACAATCTTTTTCTTTAAATACTGTGTTTTTACATGTAAATCAAGCAAAACGTTTTAAGATATTATACAATAGAATATGTTTAAAGTTGTGTTCTTTAATAGGAAGAAAAGATTTATAGGGAAAAATAATTTAAATATTTGAGAATATGTGCTTTCTTAGTACTATAAAATCAAGTTCAGGTAGCAATTTTTAATTGTGTTGTATGGACTTTGTGGGGATAGGGAGAGGGCTGGGGGAAAGAAACATAATGAAAGTTTTGAATATCTGTTTTTGTTTGGTATCAGGCCTCATGCTTCAGATTGGTAAATGATTTAATTCTCAGACCAGCCCTATGAGATCATTAATCTACCTATTTTACAGTTTCCATTCATCTGACAAATATTTGTAGAGCTCAGTATCAATTTTTAGATATCCTTTCATAGGAAGTGAAAAAAATAAATCCAAACTACTCTGTGCACAAAGAGGATTTATTTTATTATGAAAAAGTCTGACAGTAGTTGTAACTTCCGTGGTAGCTTAACTGGGGTCCCTAACTGGTCTCTCTCATGCCTCTCCCTAAACCAATCACTGTGGTCAGGGGGTTGGGGTCAGTAGTCTCATTGCCATAGCATAGACAACATGTTTTCCCTTTGGAAACCCGGAGTTGAGTGAGTTCTCCACAAGTGCTGAGGGAGCAGCATGAACCCCAAGGCACAAAGATATTGAGAGAGTCATTTCCTAGGCAGGTTGATAGGGAGTCTAGGGGTCCCCAAGGAGAGAGGGGTCTGGAATTCTCAAGGAGGAAGAAAGGACAAACTTTTTTTCTTTCTCCACATTCCTTAGGATTATATAACAATAATGTATCCTGCCTGAGGACAGTCTTTGGATTAAACCTTCTGGCTAATTCTATTATCTTAAAATGTAAATTATGGGAGTAGGTCTGATGAGGTCTTTACAACCTCCAGACATTCTTTGGAATATATAACTTCATTGTTAACACTAGCAAGTGGGTACTCTTTCTGCCCGCTTCTGATGCCTATGTCAGAAGCTTTCTCTATCTCCTTTATACTTTAATAAAACTTTATTACACAAAAGCTCTGAGCGATCAAGCCTTGTCTCTGGCCCCGGATTGAATTCTTCTCCTCCGGGGGCCAAGAATCCCGGTGTCTTCGCGTGATTCAACAACAACTTTTCAATATGAAAACCTGAAACATCTGAAAAATTTACATGAACTGATAAGGTTGTCCTTTTGTGTGCCAGGGGTTGGCCCAAATTTAAAAAAAAATCACAACTGTATTCAGCATAAACTGGACTCAGATGGTAGATATTTCCATATCCATATCCTATACTGTGTAACTTGGACTATGTTCTGAGGGCAATATCAAGGCCAGGAAGGGAACTGAAACTGCACAGATGAGGCACTAACCCAGCCAAAACTCAGACTGGGACTTGCGCCCACAAGTTGGGACTTGAACTTACTGTCTCTTGATTGAGATTGCACACCAGGTTCCAAGACTTAATGAAGCGCTTGTTCTTTATGTCAGTGCAGAAGGAATTTGGTGAGAGGCAAAGTGATAGGTAAGAAGTGGATTTATTTAGAGAGATACACATTCTATAGACAGAATGCAGTTCATCTCAAAAGGTGAGAGCTGCCATTTAAAATATGGCAGGTTAGTTTTTATGAGCTGCGTAATTTCATAGGCTAAACAATTGTTCCAACTGTTTTGGGAAAGGAGGGGATTTCCAGAAATTGAACCATTACCATCTTTGGGGGCTTTATGGTCAGCCTTGGAACTGTCTTGGCACCAGCTGTGGTGTCATTTGAGCATATTACAATGAGCATACAATGATGGGTAAACATCTACTGAAAGTCAAATCTTCTGCCGTCTTGGGCCTAATTGGTTCTAACCAGTTATGTTGTCTCCTCAATGGCTATGCCATTCTTGTAAAAGTTGTGCCCTGTCTCCTTCCCTATTGTTGTAGGACAAAAGGCGATTAAAAACAGGAAAGAATCTCAGGGTAGAATAATACTTGAGAGAGCAGAGGAATGGGAGTTCACAAAAGAGGGTAATAAGAATATTCTCAGTGAGGCAACGGAAGTAGGAAAGAGTAGCATCCCTTGAGGCCAAGAGAAAGGAATATTTCAAGGAGCCAGAAGTCAACAATGTCAAATTCAGAACTGAGGTCAAATAACGTAGGGTCTGAAAGATGTCCATTGGATTTGCAAATGAGAGAGATGAAACTAAGGCATCACTAAGGGGCCAAAGAGTTCATTATCTAGAAGTAAGAGAGGTGATGGGCTAAAGGAACCAGAGTTTGTGATCTAGGACAAACTGGTAAAGCTCAAGATTTCAGTTACAGTTTTATTGGACAATGAAGTAAAAAAGCTTTAATCTAGGAGGCGAATGAGGGTCAAGGTGAGACACTGACTTCATAAATTTAATATGAAGACTGAGAAAGATCTCAAATCCATAAAGGTGAGAGATGGCTGGGGATTTGTTAATAAGTTGGTATGGAAAGATAGTTGAACCTCATAAAAGAAGGCCCTTCCTAAAGAAGAAGAAAAATAAAGGCGTGAGGGGGATGATAGGCAAGTTGAAGAATATTAACACTTCTCTCAGGCCTTGTGGTTTGTGTGGAGCAAGAAAAGAGATGCTCCCATTCCAGAGAGGAAAGAAGGTGGGGATGGGAAAGCAAAGGATTTCACCATTTCTGAATGGCTAAATAAATATCTGGATATTATTTAAACCAAATATAGTCAATATGTAGTAAAGACTATATAATAAAGAATCTCTTGCCCAAAGAGAAGCTCTGGACTTTGTTCTTGGCTTCTGGGAGGTTATCTCTGGGTCCTATTATTGTTGTGCCTGATCGAGTGTCTGGGGGCTTGTGTCACACTGGATAATCCAACAATGTGATTTAGGGTGGAGGGCTATCTACTCCTGCATAGTCTTGGGGGGGCTGACCACTTAGTCTAGTGGGGGATGACCACTCTAGAAAGAACAATGTGACTTAATGCAGGGTCTCTGGATCAGTCAACCCATTGAGATTAACTATGGGGGAAATGAGTCAATCATGCTTATATGATGAACCTCTAAAAGCTAAAAACTCTGGACACAAAGCTCAGATGAGCTTCCCTGGTTGGCCGTGCTCCTTATGTATTGTCATACATCAGTGCTGGAAAACCAACCTCTTTCTGACCCCAGGAGAACAAACATGTGGCACTTCTCCTGGACTCTGTCCAGTATGCTTTGCCTTTGGTTGATTTTAACCTGTATCCTTTCCCTATAATCAACCCTAATCCTGACAATAATGGCTTTCAGTGAGTTCTTTGAGTCCTTCTGCTAATTATTGAAGCTGAGGGTTCAAACTTGGTGTCAGAAGTGAGGGTGGTCTTGGAGAAGATGCCCTCTAACTTTATGGATGGCCCAAACACCTTGCAGTAGGAAAAAGTCTGCAGATATCACTTTCTTTGCTTTCTTATAGAGTACAGTTTATGTTCTAAGACATTGCGTACTTTTAAAATAATGCATTTATTAGATTCCTTTACCCAATATTTATCTATAATAGGTTCATGAACTCATTTGGTAAATACCTGTTGAATTTAACTGAGAGTAATTAAGGAAGTAATTAAGAAAGTTAGGAAAGAATCCATTTAAATTGTTTCTGAAAAAAAAATAAATTGTTTCTGGTGTACATTTTACCAAATGTTTTTTTATCAAAGAAAATACTTTATGCTGTATTATTAATACTTAGTTCAGTTCAGTCACTCAGTCTTGTCCGATTCCTTGCGACCCCATGGACTGCAGCACGCCAGGCCTCCCTGTCCATTGCCAACTCCCGGAATCTACCTAAACTTATGTCCATTGAGCCAGTGACGCCATCCAACCATCTCATCCTCTGTCGTCCCCTTCTTCTCCTGCCTTCAATCTTTCCCAGCATCAGGGTTTTCTCAAATGAGTCAGCTCTTTGCATCAGGTGGCCAAAGTATTGGAGTTTCAGCTTCAACATCAGTCCTTCCAATGACCACTCAGGACTGATCTCCTTTAGGACGGACTGGTTGGATCTTCTTGCAGTCAAAGGGACTCTCAAGAGTCTTCTCCAACACCACAGTTCAAAATCATCAATTCTTCGGCGCCCAGCTTTCTTTATAGTCCAACTCTCACATCCATACATGACTACTGGAAAAACCATAGCCTTGACTTGACGGACCTTTGTTGACAAAGTAACGTCTCTGCTTTTTAATATGCTGTCTAGGTTGGTCATAACTTTTCTTCCAAGGAGTAAGTGTCTTTTAATTTCATGGCTGCAGTCACCATCTACAGTGATTTTGGAGCCCCAAAAATAAAGTCTGCCACTGTTTCCACTGTTTCCCCATCTATTTGAATAATTGTATAATTTGGGGCAAATCATATGATTTCTTTGAGCTTGATCATTTCTAAAATTGAAGATAATACCTTTCCCATACATACTAATTAAAGATTGAGGATTAATGAAAGAGGAAGGATAGAATGAGAGATGTTACTAAAAATGTCTAGTCTGCTATCTGGCACATAGTTTGTATTACATAAATATTAACTGATATAATGATAATACTCCAAGAATTTTATATGATTCATGCTTTATAAATTTCATTGACTAAAAATTGTTAAGTAGTTAACATTTCTGAATTCAGTTTTCCTTTTTTAAAGACACTAATTTCACCTTTGTGCAAATTTGTGGTGAAGGGATTATAATAATATTAGTCAAATGTTCACTAGAAACTAGTTACCAATCCCATACAAATCATTGCACTTCATGAATATGGTTTATGAAATATGATAGAATTAAACTACCTCGTATCTTTTATCATTGAAAATCTTGTATTTAAATAAATCGATTCCAATGTTTTCATACATTGGCTGTGAATAACAATTTCTAGCTGTCTTTTGATTACTACATAATTAAACCTATATTTATTTTTGTGAAGTTCTGTCATTAACACTAGCATGGACTTGTGATGATTAATGCTGTTTTCTAAAGCTTTTGTTTCCATTTTGATTTGCATCAGTTAAGGCACATTCCTAAAATACTTATCAACACAATTCTTGACTAAAAAATTAATCATTGTTGTAGACAGTTTTCACCATTCTTGATCAAATCAAGAATGCTTTCAAGTCAGTCATTTTTAAAGTATGATTCTGTTGTGTGTGAATAGGGTAGTGTGTGTGTGTGCGCGTGTGTGTGTGTGTAGCCAAACCTGCTACACAACCTGTAAAATACAAGGATGATGTTACCAATCACATGGGGGTTTCATGGCCTTAGGAATAAGAATGAGTTTTTTTTTTTAAGTAATAAGTCATGAAAAAGCAATCTTTCATCAAGTATTCAAAACAGGCTGTCAACTTCCATTCAGAGCTGCAAACTGCAAGGAGGAAACTTTCTTTTTCAACTGTGGCATTTCCAGAAGGAAATAAAGAGAAGCAGAGTCATTGCCCCCAGTTCTTTGTACTTCTCTCCTTTTCTTAACCTCTCTCTCCTTCCACTGTTCAGCATAATAGCTTTTATATCCTTAAGGATTTAGTGAGTCACTTTGGATCTTAGTTACAAAAGTATGTGGGCAAAATCCCCTGGAGGCAGAGACCTTTTCGAGGGTAGGAAACCTCAGGAAACTGTTTCTATGGACACAGGACGCATAGCTAAGGGCCTGAATCCGGCAGAAAACAGTTACCAGAGCCAGAAAAGAAAAGAAAGTAGGTGCGGTTTGGGGAGGCGGAGGCGTTGCAAGTTTGAATGCTAAAATTTGTATGGAGATAGAAAGCGAAATAAGAAACGCATGCTTTTAAGTCTTAGGCCCGTTTCCTCCCCAGCCGATAACAGAACTTTCTCCCCCCGGGATCTGGCTGGGGAGGGACTGGGCGCGAGGCGTCCCTGTCACGCTGGGTGGCGGAGTTCCCAGGTGAGTGTGGGACACAGGTGGGAGGCAGGCCTAAGGGGCTTCTCCCAGCTTCCTTGAAAGGACTTTTGCCTCTTCTATACTTAATTTTAAGGAGTTTCCTCAATCACAACATCCTTGATATTTTGGTTTGCTATTAAAGGACCACAGGCAGAGGGTATTTGCGAAGGGCTCCCTGATTTCCAGGTACCCCTGAGCCTCTTCGCGCGGCCCTCCTGAGATGGAGGCTCCCGGGGAAGGTGAACTGGAGGACCGGCATGAAGTGTGGGCGGCTCCAGGCATCATAATCAGTGCCTTTCAAACTTCCGAAACAAACAGAACGGTTGTGGACGGGGCTGGTTGGAGTTGATCACTTCAGCAATAATTGTGATGCGGTTTCAAATTTGCCAATAAGTCTTCCTATCGTAATCTCATTGGTTGCTCACAATGACACTCCCCAGAGTTTGTACACATACTTTTAAAACATCTTTGATATTTTTCGTTAGAAGCTTACCATCCAACCTCAAATTGGTGACAGGCAAATTTTAGTAATGTTTGAAAATCGAGTCAATTTTCTCCCCTGCTCTCATAACACAAAGGGGACAAGAAATTAAATAGTATGGATCTATGCACAGAGGCCAGGATTGATCTTTAAATCTTCTAATAATGATTTTTTAAGTTAGTTCTCAAGGTCCGTCTAGTCAAGGCTATGGTTTTTCCAGTGGTAATGTATGGATGTGAGAGTTGGACTATGAAGAAAGCTGAGCGCTGAAGAATTGATGCTTTTGAACTGTGGTGTTGGAGAAGACTCTTGAGAGTCCCTTGGACTGCAAGGAGATCCAACCAGTCCATTCTAAAGGAGATCAGTCCTGGGTGTTCTTTGGAAGGACTGATGCTAAAGCTGAAACTCCAATACTTTGGCCACCTCATGCGAAGAGTTGACTCATTGGAAAAGACTGATGCTGGGAGGGATTGGGGGCAGGAGGAGAAGGGGATGACAGAGGATGAGATGGCTGGATGGCATCACCAACTCGATGGACGAGTTTGGGTGAGCTCTGGGAGTTGCTGATGGACAGGGAGGCCTGGCGTGCTGCAGTTCATGGGGTCACAAAGAGTCGGACACGACTGAGCGACTGAACAGAACTGAAGCTAGTTCTCATGATTTGTGGGCTGTGTTGGTTTGCTAAAGCTGCCACAACTGCAATAGCACATGTCATGATCCATGCACAGGTTGGAAAAGAATTTCCAGACATGAAGCAGAATGAGAGGGAAATAAAGTTTATTAGAGTGGGAGATGCTGTTAGAACAGTGGGGCAGCTCAAGGGAGAACCAGTGTTGAATAGGGGTCCTTAGTCCACTTTCTACCCAGGGCACAAGAAGTGGGATAGGGATCTTGCAGGTTATTTGCTTATTGGATGAGGAAAGTATACTGGGTGGGGGGAAGAGTAAGGCAAATACCTCCTCCCTATGGGGTAGGTGGGGAGACAGGTTATACTGTTCCATTAATAGTTACAACAAGAGGGAGGGAAGGACGATAAGGGTCTGGTTTTTCCATTCCTGCATTCCAAGACCCTCCTTGGTTATCTGCTCCTTTGTCCTTGGGTCACCACACCACAGACAGTATGACTTGAAGAACAGTAATTTATTCCTCACAATTCTGGAGACTAAAAGTTCAAGATCAAGGTGTGTGCAGGATTGGTTTCTTCTTAAGCTTCTGTCCTTGGCTTGCAGATGGAGCCCTTTTCCCTGTGTCTCACCTGATCTTCCCTTTGTGCATATTGTCTGTGTCCTAATCTCCTCTTCCTGTATGCCACCAGGCACAGTGGGTCAAGGCCCACTCTAATGACCTCATTTCAGCTATTTTAACTTAGTTACATTTTTAAAAATAAAGGCCCTCCCTCCAAAAACAGCCACACTCTGAGATACTTGGGATTAGGATTTCAACACGCAGATTTGAAGGTGACATAATTCAGCCTGTAATATAAGTCAACATTTTAGACTAAAAAAAAACAAAAAGAATTCTCTTGTGTCTGTACTTGGAATGTGAGGTAAAGAAATTTAGCCAGTTATCTCAAATGGAGCAAAACATAATCACTTAAAACAAGTGCTTTCTAGTGCTCAGTACAGTATTTGGTGGGGCTTCCCAGGTATCGCTAGTGGTAAAGAACCTGTCTGCCAATGCAAAAAACTTAAGAGGCGTGGGTTCGATCCTCAGGTCAGGAATAGCCCCTGGAGGAGGGCATGGCAACCCACTCCAGTATTATTGCCTGGAGAGTCCCATGGTCAGAGGAGCCTGGCGGGCTACAGACCATGGGGTCACAAAGAGCCAGACACGACTGAAGCAACTTAGCATGCATGCAGTGTTTAGTGGTCTGTGTCAGGTACAAGTATAAGAGGTCTTTTCCTGCAAGGAGTGAACATATGACCTGATGAAGCCAGATAAAGGAGTAAACGTTAATGTGAGCCTCCATTTTCTGGATAGTTGCTCAGTCCAGCTCTTTAGTTTATGAGTTTAAGCCACTTTCAGTTTTCTTTAGATTTTCCTTTGATAGGAGATGTTTGCAACTTGCTGAAGAAGACTTCTTAGCAGAGCCTATAATATTGGCAGCATTGGGCTTTTTGTTTGATTTTTGACTTTTTTCCAGTTCAAAAGTACTGTTAAAATGAATTAATGCTTTTTTAAAAGTAACTTTTTAGTTTGATATTGTTATTTTTAGTAATGACTCAGTCTCTGACTGCTTATAATGTTGGCCTTACAGCCTTGAAATTGTTTGTTGATGTAGCCAAGTCTTTGCAGTGAAGCCAGGGGGTGATTTACTTTGAGAGTGACTGGGAATTTTATTCTGCCCTAGTTGGCAAGTTTTCTATTTCATTAGGTTCTTTTTCAAAAACCTGTCATTACTGAGCCAGTAATTAAGAACATAAATCTCAGTTGCCTTTGAAAATAATTTTACCAAGTTTAGATCTGGCAAGAACCAAATCTTATAATTCACTCAACTTCATATTTCATCCCCAGTAAATCATCTTGAATTAATATCATCCATCACAGATAAACTGGGATTGTTCCCCATAAAATGCTTTATTCAGAGAATAAATAAATGAATAAAATGCTTTATTCATTCAAACTAAATGATAATTTTCAGATCCCAATTAGGTGTAAAATCCTTTTCTGGTGCTGAGATTCAAAGCAGGTAAATCAATTCTTGCTTTAAATGAGATTTAACACAGTGAGGAAGAGATTTGTCAAATGATAAGTCTCTGTAGTACAATGTGCCAAGTTCTATCATGAAGGACAAAATACAATAGCACATAATAAAATGTAACTGTCAGTGGGACAAAGAATGAGAGACTGTCAAGGAGAGTCTTGCAAAAGAGCTTGCCTTTACATTGCTGTGCTGTGTGCTCATTTGTGTCTGATTCTTTATGACTTCATGGACTGTAGCCTGCCAGGCTCCTCTGCCCATGGAATTTTCCAGGCAAGAATACTGGAGCAGGTTGCCATTTCCTACTCCAAGGGATATTCCCGACCCAGGCGTTGAATCCATGTCTCTTGTGTCTTCTGCCTTGGCAAGTGGATTCTTTACCACTGCGCCACCTGGCAAGCCCACCTTTATATTAGGAGTTGAGAAAGGATAGGCTTTTGACTAGAAGACATTAGGAAAGAACATCCCAATGAAATGAAAAGCAGGAATGGGACTTCTCTAGTGGTTCAGAGGCTAAGACTTTGAGCTCCCAGTGCAGGGGGCCTGGGTTCAATCCCTAGTCAAGGAACTATGATCCCACATGTCTAGTTTTCATGTTGCAATGAAGACTGAAGATCCTGTATGCTGCCACTAAGACCCAGCACATGCAAACAAATAAATGTTTTAAAAAGAAAGAAAAAAAAGCAGGAGTGAAGGACATGCTTGGAAAGGTGCAGGATGTGTCCTGGGAAAAGAAATGGTAAAGCATGGAAGAAGATGGGTTATGGGGGAGGTTAACTGGAAGGTGGAGTGAGCCAGATCCTGGACTGTTTTCTTGAACTGTCCTGTATGTCATCTGCAGAGCTTGTGTGTTACTCTGCAGATATTGGGGAGCAAACTAAGGTTTGAGGGCTGGAACTGGACCCGATCAGTGTCCTGTTTAATTAAGCCAGCTCTGATGGCATTTTGAAGGACCAATATTTGAGGAATGAGGAGGAAAGTTAGGGTCTGGCAAATTAGGGAGATTAGAGTGCAGTAACTGAGAGAAGAGAAAATGAACATCTTAAGGTCTTAAGGAAGACAATAGCATTGAATGTAAAAGCCAGGATCATGACTCATCTAGAGCTAGACATCCTGGAATGTGAAATCAAGTGGGCCTTAGGAAGCATCACTACGAACAAAGCTAGTGGAGGTGATAGAATTCCAGTTGAGCTATTTCAAATCCTGAAAGATGATGCTGTGAAAGTGCTGCACTCAATATGCCAGCAAATTTGGAAAACTCAGCAGTGGCCACAGGACTGGAAAAGGTCAGTTTTCATTCCAATCCCAGAGAAAGGCAATGCCAAAGAATGCTCAAACTACTGCACAATTGCATTCATCTCACAAGCTAGTAAAGTAATGCTTAAAATTCTCCAAGCCAGGCTTCAGCAATACGTGAACCATGAACTTCCAGATGTTCAAGCTGGTTTTAGAAAAGGCAGAGGAACCAGAGATCAAATTGCCAACATCCACTGGATCATCGAAAAAGCAAGAGAGTTCCAGAAAAACATCTATTTCTGCTTTATTGACTATGCGGATCACAATAAACTGTGGAAAATTCTTCAAGAGATGGGAATACCAGACCACCTGATCTGCCTCTTGAGAAACCTGTATGCAGGTCAGGAAGCAACAGTTAGAACTGGACATGAAAGAACAGACTGGTTCCAAATAGGAAAAGGAGTCCGTCAAGGCTGTATATTGTCACCCTGCTTATTTAACTTATATGCAGAGTACATCATGAGAAACGCTGGGCTGGAGGAAGCACAAGCTGGAATCAAGATTGCCAGGAGAAATATCAATAACCTCAGATATGCAGATGACACCATCCTTATGGCAGAAAGTGAAGAGGAACTAAACAGCCTCTTGATGAAAGTGAAAGAGGAGAGTGAAAAAGTTGGCTTAAAGCTCAACATTCAGAAAACAAAGATCATGGCATCTGGTCCCATCACTTCATGGCAAATAGATGGGGAAACAGTGGAAACAGTGGCAGACTTTATTTTGGGGGGCTCCAAAATCACTGCAGATGGTGATTGCCACCATGAAATTAAAAGACACTTACTCCTCTGAAGAAAATTATGACCAACCTAGACAGCATATTAAAAAGCAGAGACGTTACTTTGTCAACAAAGGTCCATCTAGTCAAGGCTATTGTTTTTCCAGTAGCCACGTATGGATGTGAGAGTTGGACTAAGAAGAAAGCTGAGTGCCAAAGAATTGATGCCTTTGAACTGTGGTGTTGGAGAAGACTCTTGAGAGTCCATTGGACTGTAAGAAGATCCAACTAGTCCACCCTAAAGGAGATCAGTCTAGGGTGTTCATTGGAAGGACTGATGTTGAAGCTGAAACTCCAGTGCTTTGGCCACCTAATGGGAAGAGCTGACTCATTTGAAAAGACCCTGATGTTGGAAAAGATTGGGGGAAGGAGGAAAAGGGGACGACAGAGGATGAGATGGTTGGATGGCATCACCAACTCGGTGGACATGGGTTTGGGTGGACTCTGGGAGTTGGTGATGGACAAGGAGGCCTGGCATGCTGCGGTTCATGGGGTCACAAAGAGTCGGACACGACTGAGTGACTGAACTGAACTGAACAGAAAGGGCTTGTCCAGTTAGGGTCGATGTAGCCTCACTGTACATGGAATTATGTGAAAGACTATTGGTCCATTTTAACCCCAAGATTCTATGGGTTAGGTTTCTGTGACCACATAAGAACTCTCCATTCCAGAAAGGAGCATTTCCCAGCAACTGTAAGTGTATATAAGATTGCTTCAGGTGTATCTATGCATATTTAAGAAATAAGATCATCTCTTTCACCCCTAGTTAATATATTATTGAAAGGCAGATGATTAGATCTATTTACTTGAACACAAACTAATTTTGTTTTTTGATGACTGTCCAAATGACAACCCACTCCAGTACTCTTGCTGGGGGGAAATCCCATGGACAGATTAGCCTGGTAGGCTACAGTCCATGGGGTTGCAAAGAGCTGGACATGGCTGAGCAACTTCACTTTCATTTTCTAGTGTGGCAACATCATAATGCTTATCCAAGTAGCATCAAACTGTCTCCCTAAACACTTACTATATATTCAAGACCTACACTAACGCCTTATGAGACAATGAGTTTTAGTTTTTGTTGACTGAACGCAGAAAAAAGAATTGAATGAAAAATTGAGAAGTAAAACTATGAGAAAATTAGAGAAGAAAAGGAAAAAAGATAATAGATGACATGGTACAGAAGATATTACATTTCTGAATTAAAATAGAATATACTGAATTACTGGATTAAATAGAAGACACTGACTTGCTGAATAAATTCTTTTTGTTTCCCAATTTCCAAGCATTTAGTTTGGGTATAATTGAAGAAATATCTTCTGAAGTAGGCCATCAGACATATGGAGACCATTGGTGGTTGCACGGTGACAGGTATGCAGAAAAAAACAAAATGATATGCATATGTGGAACTTGCATTTTCCAGAATTTACAGATAACCTCATACATTTTATCCCTAACCAGTAAGTGTATCATTACTTATATTTACTTCTTTCATTTATCAAACACTTTATGTGTCACTTGCATTCACTCAGTTAAACCTCATAACAGCCCAAATGAAGTGGGTTCTTCTATTATTCCGTTTTTATGAATGGGACAATACAAAGAGGGTAGGCAACTAGCCCACAGTCACACAGCTGGTAAGTAGCAGAGCCAAGGATGCAAACCCAAGCAGCCCAATTTTAGATTTCATGTTCTTAACCAGTATACTACGTTGCCTTTCTAAGTTTGAAGGTGGGAGAGAAAGCAGTGTTTTTTAATGTTATGGCTTTATCTAGGAGAACCTCAATAGGACTCTGTGAAAGATTTATACATACTCATAAATGTAAAGGCAGACTAAAGGCAAGCATCAGCTCAGTTCAGTTACTCAGTTGTGTCCGACTCTTTGTGACCCCTTGGACCACAGAACATCAGGCCTCCCTGTCTAGCACCAACTCCCGGAGTCACCCAAACTCATGTCCATTGAGTCAATGATGCCATCCAACCATCAAATCCTCTGTTGTCCCCTTCTTCTCCTGCCCTCAATCTTTCCCAGCTTCAGGGTCTTCTCCAATGAGTCAGCTCTTTACATCAGGTGGCCAAAGTATTGGAGTTTCAGCTTCAACATCAGTCCTTCCAATGAACACCCAGGACTGATCTCCTTTAGGGTGGACTGGTTGGATCTCCTTGCAGTCCAAGGGACTCTCAAGAGTCTTCTCCAACACCACAGTTCGAAAGCATCAATTCTTTGGTGCTCAGCTTTCTTTATAGTCCAACTCTCACATCCATACATGACCACTGGAAAAACCATAGCCATGACTAGATGGACCTTTGTTGGCAAAGTAATGTCTCTGCTTTTTAATATACTATTTAGGTTGGTCATAACTTTTCTTCCAAGGAGTAAGCGTCTTTTAATTTCATGGTGGCAATCACCATCTGCAGTGATTTTGGAGCCCAGAAAAATAAAATCTGACACTGTTTCCCCGTCTATTTGCCATGAAGTGTTGGGACCAGATGCCATGATCTTAGTTTTCTGAATGTTGAGCTTTAAGCCAACATTTTCACTTTCCTTTCACTTTCATCAAGAGGCTCTTTAGTTCTTCTTCACTTTCTGCCATAAGGATGGTGTCATCTGCTTATCTGAGGTTATTGATATTTCTCCCGGCAATCTTGATTCCAGCTTGTGCTTCCTCCAGCCCAGCGTTTCTCATGATGTACTCTGCATATAAGTTAAATAAGCAGGGTGACAATATACAGCCTTGATATACTCCTTTTCCTATTTGGAACCAGTCTGTTGTTCCATGTCCACTTCTAACTGTTGCTTCTTGACCTGCATACAGATTTCTCAGGAGGCAGGTCAGGTGGTCTGGTATTCCCAATTCTTTAAGAAATTTCCACAGTTTATTGTGATCCACACAGTCAAAGGTGTTGGCATAGTCAATAAAGCAGAAATAGATGTTTTTCTGGAACTTTCTTGCTTTTTTGATGATCCATTGGATGTTGACAATTTGATCTCTGGTTCTTCTGCCTTTCATTTACCATTTTCCATTTCCTCAATGGCTGGTGGTTAATTCATTTATTCAGGTTGTTAGGTATTCAGGATGCAAGGATGAGTTAGATCTGCCTCTGGCCTTCAATAAACAGTATAGAGCAGGGACAAAGTATATAAAATGCTTTAAGAGAGTGTGATTAAAGAACTAGGACAGCAGTATACATAGACTATCATGTGAATGTAGACATTGGACATCTAAATCACAGTTTATCAGGAATTCCTCCCAGCAGAGGTGTTATTTCTATTGGATCTTGAGGGATGCATTGGACTTAGAAATACAGAGAATGGATAACAGCATTGTAGGCAGAGGAAATAGCAAAGACAAAGCAACTAGTGAAGGAAAGTACAATGCATTCAAGGACTGCAAGTTGTTCATCAGGACTGGGATATCAAGGATACATGAGGAGGAGGCAGGTGAGGTTCAAGACTTAGTCAGAGGCCAAACCTTGAGCCTCTTAGGATAAATCAAGGAGTTTGACGTTTGTCTTGAAATCTATAGGGAGGCGTTGGAGTGTAATCAGGGAGGCATGTGATTGTATTTTTCTTGAAAAAATAATTCAGGCAAAAGTAAGAATAAAACAGATGGGATGGAACAAATGTACAAAGATATTTTGAAACTGTTGCATTAACCCGGACAAGTTATGGAATCTTACACTGAGACAAATAGCAATGTGAATGGATAAGAGGAAAAAAACTGAAAAGATATGTAGGATGTAGAATATACAAGAGAAAGTGATTATTGTATATTTAGAGAAAGGGTAGGAAGGAGTTTTCCTGGAGTGTGTTAGTGTTAGTCACTCAGTCATGTCTGACTCTTTGTGATCCCATGGACTGTAGCCCACCAGGCTTCTCTGTCCATGAAATCCTCCAGGCAAGAATACTGGAGTGGGTTGCCATTCCCTTCTTCACAGGATCTCCCCATCCCAGGGATTGACCCCGAGTTTTCTGCACTGGCAGAAATTCTTATTTCTGCCATATTCTTTACCGTCTGAAGCACAGGGAAGCCCTGATTAATTGTAAATACCTCTATTTTTAAGCCCAAATTATTCCCTAGTTTGGTTCCCATCTCTTAGCCAAAATTCTAGTGATGTAAGCTTTTACTTTATCTATAAACCAAAACAGAAAATTTGCCATTATCCTTTTTTTTAATTTTAATTTCTTGTGAGAGATACCTATCTTCTACTCTGTTGTACTCAAAATAGGAAAACATTTTAAAGTAATGGGAGCCATTTACCTAGCAGAGAATTTGAGAAGCAATCAGGAGAGAAGACAAAATGAATATGACAGAACTTCTGATATTTATTTTCCATTTGTCTCTTAGTAAGAAAATCCTGATTTTCACCCGACTGTATCACAGAGATAAAGGGACTGCGAGTCCCAGCTGCCTTTTTAGCTGGGTACAGCTATTTTACTATGGCTATTCCTAGAGAGTGGTGACCAAATTCTGGTTTGGGGAACTGTTGCGTTAGAAGGGCTTTAAAAAATATATTCCTGGTCTTTACCTCTGTAAATCCTAACTTAGTGGGTCTGTGGAGGTAACTGGGAATTTGTACTTCTTGAAAACTTTTGAGTTCATTCTGCAGTATAACTAGGATTGACTAGATGGACCTTTGTTGGCAAACCATCTTTCAACAAAGATGGACCTTTGTTGAAAACCATTACGACTCCTAAGTTTATGGGCTGGATGCCTAAGATATAATCTATGTGATAATAAAAGTTGGAAGAGGTTTTTGGCTAAGGGAGCAGAAGAATGGATTTACTTTTAGTCCTACATTTGGGCCACCTGTGGGAAATCTGGACTGAGTGAGGTATATAGTTTGGAATTGAGAAGAGAGATTCTGTTTGGAAATAGATGGTGGGAGATGAAGCCCTGGGAGAAGGCAATGGAACCCCCCTCCAGTACTCTTCCCTGGAAAATCGCATAGACGCAGGAGCCTGGTAGGCTGCAGTCCATGAGGTCACTGAGGGTCGGACATGACTGAACAACTTCACTTTCACTTTTCACTGTCACGCATCAGAGAAGAAAATGGCAACCGACTCCAGTGTACTTGCCTGGAGAATCCCAGGGACGGGAGAGCCTGGTGGGCTGCCATCTATGGGGTCACACAGAGTTGGACACGACTGAAGCGACTTAGCAGCAGCAGATGAAGCCCTGAGTTTGGGACGTCATCCTGAAAGAATATATGGAGTAGTGGGAAAATGGCTGAACATTTAAGAACACTAGTATTTAGGAAGTAGTGTGAGAAAGAACAGCAAATTGAAGATATTGGCAAGGAATGTTTAGAGAAGATAAGATGACAGGACTGTTGTCATAGAAACCAAGAGAAGGGAGACCAGTAGAAAGCAGTGGTTAACATTAGCAAAAGTTTAAAAAACTCAAATAAGATAAATACGAGCAGAAAAGTATCCACCTATTTATAAAATGGTGACCCTGGTAACTTATGGGGGCAGATTTAGAGGAATAGGTTAAGAAGTCAAATGATGACCGACTGAGAAGGAAAAGGGATGTAAAAAATTAGAAAACCTCAGTATAAACAATTATCTTAAGAATTTGGCAATCAAGGGAAGCTGAGAGAGAAAGTGATGGCTAGTAGGGAGAATGGAGGAATTTTTTCCCTTTTTTCAAATAGAAGAGCCCTGAGCATGCTAAGGAAAAGGAATTGGTGAAGAAAAACAATAAAAGATAAAGGGACAAGGAAATTAAAAAATGGAAATAATTCTTTTAGGAGGCTAAAGATAGTAGAGTCTAGGATATATGGGAGGAATTAGCTTTGGATGGGAGAGGCAACACTTCTATTAAAATTAAAATACAAGCGAGATGGCAATGGATGGATGCCAATGAGACTTTGGTATGAGAAGTGGAAGTTAAAGAAGTTCTTACCTGATGGTCTCTATTCTTTTTGGGGACATATGAGAGACTATTTGCCTTGCCTAGGAAGATGGGTGTCACAAGAAAAACGTCTGCCAAGAGACAACTTACTGTGATAGAATACCTAGCACAGTATGTTTCATGTAATGGAATTAGTGGCTAGAAGCCAAACGAAATGTCTATCATTAAATGAAATTGTATGCTGATAGAAATAGAATAATGAAGTAGAATTTATGCCCATAGAAGTATGAATATGAAACTGAAGTATGAAGCCAGTATGCTGGTTTAAAATAGACATTAAAATTAAAGATTAAATCAAGAAAGGACAGATGGTCAAATTGAGGGACATTTAATATAATCTGGATGCTCTTGATTAAAAGGTTAGCTTTTACTTCATGCAAAAGCAGCTGGGATGCATCATCATATTAGACCTGGTGGTCCTTTGCTCTCAGCATTTACTTGAGGAGACACAACTAGGTTCTTGATACCCCCAGGGTGATGATGAAAGCAAGCAGGTTAATCTGTGGTGTTACCTGCCCTGCACTCCCCCCCAGCGCCCTTCATCCACTGGTAACCACTGGCACGTTGCCAAAGGGCTATGAAAACATTTGCAAGCTAAAAAAGGGAATTTTGCCTCCAAAATATGAAAATAAGACTGCAAAACTGAAACTAATAACATTCTGTCAGTTTCATTGTCAAACTTCATATTCTTCACTTCAGAAAAACTCATAAGCACAGTGATTTGCCAGAAATCATATCATAGCTGAATAATTTGCTCATAGCAAAATAATTTTAAACCAAAAACATAAAAATTTCCTTCAAATTAGCTTTCTATGTGTGTGTTTATAAAAATTAGAATGATGTGGCGTAGCTTAAAATATCTGATGTGATGTTGAAGACAAGGGATTGTAAAAGGCATAAGACATTTTACCCTTTAAAAGCCCTGCTTTCTGTCCCTCCCACTGTAAGCAGCAAGTCTCCATGCCCTCATATAATTCACATCTTCCTCAAACTGGGAAATGCATTCTTTTGGTTCTTCTAGTTATTTACCTCTGTGTGTTTTATTTAGAAATAGAAATCCTTGTCCCCACTAAAATAAATTTTGGTGAGAATTAGAGTATCCTTCCCCATATTTGAAGTCATATTATGTTTAAGAGTAACACAGAAGCTAAAATTCCTGTAGTTGTTTTTAGGATATATGAGAGGGGTGGTTTCTAAATCTGAGAAGACAGTATACAGTGTCCAGATAATCTCTAATTTCTCCCCTACTCTCCTGTAGGAGACCCAGAGAATCTGAGGCATTCACAGTGTGCTAACACCATTACCCTATGTCTCTCTTTCCCAAGCTGCAACACAAGGTTACGTGGTTCATACCAAGGCAGGCTATCTGCATAGCTCACAAAAGTCCTTTGTCACATAGGACTACATACATCATGGGATGGAGGTGGAGTATTTAGATATAGCAAAATGTCAGAGGGCTTGCTGGGATGGTAAGACACCAGCAGAGCATCAGGAATTCAGCACAATAGATGGTAAAGGAAAGAAAATAGAAATGATAGTAAAGGAAAGAAAATAGAAACGATAGCTAAAAGAAACCAAATACAAAATAATTTGAGCTTTTGGCATAGGGTTCTTAATTCTTGTCTTTTCATGCTTTATTGCCTCTGTGTGATGTTGACTGAATAATATACAATATAAGAGACAATGCATAAAAAGTTTTTGAGCTAAAAAGAATCTTAGTGTAGACATTGATGTTCACTAGAAATATTGATGAATTCAATACTTTCTGTGAAGTTTTACAGACCTTTAAATAAATGTCACTGGAGCCCATTTAATTCAGTGAACAAAAATATGTTGAATGCATGAATGTCTACTCAAATTTTTAAAATAAATAAATAAAGTCGAGGGAGTTTGGGATTGGTATTCCTGATCCTTGCCTCCACTCTGCCCCTAGATATGTATATTGCATTGTAAGGTACTTTGTGGCTTTTAATTTTCTCATCTGAAAATGGAAATAAATTATACCAGGTTCTAGTTGCTAATATTCAAGTCCCTAAAACTAATGTGGACCATCTGAGCCCAGATGAGATTTGTAGCAAATTAATTAACTGGAAATATGAACTATTATGGCAACAGATCCTTCCCAGCTTGGCTGTTGCTCCTTGTGACTGATTGCCTGCTAAGTGCTGTATTAACAGTCTTGGATCATCGACCAATTTAATTTGAATGTAATTAATTCTATAAATGTGAGCTCTCTTTATTTACTTTCATTAAAATTAAATCATGACAAAAAGAAGATATATATCAAACTGCATGCCCTTGCTTCAGGTATGAGTCACATCTGGTTTCCATACAGTAATCTTGAACTTTCTTCAACTCACCTTTAATCATGCTTTTAAGAATTCCTGGGGCCCACATGCTTCTGGGAATTCTGATCATATGAGCTTCTGTCTAAAACATTTGAGTACTTCTACATTTCTGTGATTTGTTCCACGATCTAGAAAAGAACTGTATTCTTTTCTTTACCTAAAACAGTGTTGGAAATGTGTGTCTCTTAATTTATGCCTAAATAATTAATTATATGTTTAACTTTGTTTTGGAGATTTATTCCTCCCCCTCTTCCTTTTAAATAGGAATTTACTGACTGACAATGGCAGAAAGAGTCTTAGATAAGTTGGATATTCTTGATGAGCAAGCAAAGACCCTCTTGGCCACAAGAGCAAAGGTTTGTAAAATATGAGCTAAAATTCACTAACTTTTATCATTAAAAGGTTATCATTTCAAATGTGAGTGGGCTACAGGCTAATTTTTAAAAAGGTAATAATTGTACTAGTTAAAAGAGTCATTTATGAAATACTATAAAGAATTGATTAAATATACGAGGTAACTTCCAGCCAGCTGTAATGTTTGGTTATGATACATCTAACCTGTTTTTGTTTTTTTTTTTTTTAATCCTAAGCAGTCAAATAGTAAATGTGAGTACTCCTGGGACTTCCCAGGTGGTTTAGTGACTAAGACTCTATGCTCCCAATGCAGGGACCATGGGTTCAATCCCTGATCAGGGAACTAGATCCCACATGCTACAACTAAGTGTTCACGTGTCACAACTAAAGACCCCACATGCCATGACTAAGACCCAGTGCAGACAAATAAATTTTTTTTAATGTGACTACTATAGTTTTTACTCATATGTTAAATGTAAAAACTTGTTTATTTGGTTCATTAAAAGGAAGAAAATATTTGATATAGCTACCAAGTTAGAAATAAAGTTCTTAGAAAATAAACTGAAAAGTGTTTGTTGTTTAACTGCTAAGTCATGTCCGACTCTTTTGGAACCCTATGGACTGTAGCCTGCCAGGCTCCTCTGTCTATAGGATTTCCCAGGCAAGAATACTGGAGTAAGTGGCCATTTCCTTCTCCAGGGGATCTTCCCTATCCAGGGATTCAATGTCTCCTGCATTGCAGGTGGATTCTTTACCACTGAGCCAACAGGGAAGACTCAAAAGAATGAGACTATTATAAAATTAAATATAAGATATTAATAAATAATACAGTTCTGAAGCACCAGATTTTTTACATGTGAGCAATTTAATTTGATTACAAAAAGACTTGTAAGATAATATAATAATGTGGATAAATGAAGTATATATAAAGAGCAATGGAGTTTGAGAAATCAAGGAGGACACCACAGAGAGAAACTCTTAAGTGAATGAACATATTTGCAAACCTGAAAATGAAAGCATTAATGTTTGAATAGTAATTTGGTTTTTTAATATTTCATAATTATCTCCTTTCATTCAGAAAATAAAGTAGAGGAATATGGAAAAATGGAATACATTTGTTCTGTTATAGCTATCAAAATTTTGAAATACCAAACTAAGCATAACTTAACTAAAGCAAACCTGTTAGACTTTGACACCCCAAAGTTTATTGCTTTTTAATTTTTTTATTTTAAATGAATTGTAATTTACTTTAAAAGTATAATCAGAGATAAATCTATTAAATTTGTCACAAAATTTCTTTATACATAAAAGGTTAAGTTATAATTGGTAATAATAATTCTTACTTTTCCAGGAGCCTCCTTTGCACAAAGCATTTCCATGTATTTTCTCATTTTGTGTAACTATGCTTAATTCATGTGACTGACAGAAAATTCTCTTGAAGTTCTTTTAAAAGTATATAAAGTCATTTAAAAAATATTTTCTTAGTTTTCAAGTTATATTTTTGGAAACAAGTTAAGCAATATATATAGATATATATAAAGAAAATTGTACATAAGGAAAATTATATAAAGAAATATTAATAGTTTTGCGCCTCTTCCCTCTAATCCTTTCCTCTGAGGCAGACTCCTTTTAGCAGTTGAGGTTAAGTAAAGACAAATGTATGTATACAATCATACATTCATAATCGTAGACTCAATTCCATGGATGGAGGAGCCTGGTGGGCTGCAGTCCATGGGGTTGCCAAGAATCGGACACGACTGAGCGACTTCACTTTCTTTCTTTCTAGTGTTCCTTTTGGAGAAGAAAATGGCAACGCACTCCAGTGTTCTTGCCTGGAGAATCACATGGACGGAGGGGCCTGGTGGGCTGCAGCCTATGGGGTTGCAAAGAATCGGACATGACTAAGCAACTAACACACACATAGACAGGATGTTACAGAAATAGTACAAATAGTTCCATGTACCTTTCCTCAGTTGACCCCCAAAGTGACATCTTACATAGTTGTAGTTCACTAGCCCAAACCAGCATGAGTCACATCCAGCACTGATACTGGTGCATTACTGTTAACCAGACTACAGACTTTACCCAGTCATCTCCATTTTTTGACCTTTATTCATTTATATCTGTAGTTTTATGCAATTTTATCTCATTACAGATTGTGGAAACTACCATAATCAAAGCATATTACACCTCCATCCTATAAAAGTACTCCCTCATGTTACTTCTTTGCATTTGGATCCACTTGTTGTTATTGTTTAATCACTAAGTTGTGTCCGACTCTTTGTGACCCCATGGACTGTAGCCTGCCAGACTCCTCTGTCCATGGAATCTTCCAGGCAAGAGTACTGGAACGGGTTGCGATTTCCTCCTCTAGGGAATCTTCCCAACCTAGGGACTGAACCCACATCTTTTGCATCTCCTGCATTGTAGGCAGATTCTTTACCACTAAGCCACCAGGAAAGCCCATTCCCCCATCCCAATTCTGTCTCTATCCCCAGCAATGACTAATCTATTCTTCATATCTATAGTTTTATAATATTGAGAATGTTATATAAATGAAATTATTCAGTGTGTAAAATTTTGAGATTGACTATTTCACTATGCTCTTGAGGTCCATTAAGTTTTTGCATGAAGTAATAGTGGGGTTTTTTTATGGTAAATAATATGTAAAATTTACTGCTGAGTAATATTCCATTATATGAATGTACAGTTTCAATTGCTTACCCACTGAAGGTATTTCATTGTTTTCAGTATTTTGCTTTTAAAAATAAGGCTGCTAAAAAAAATAAGCTGAAGTAAAGCTGCTATGAATATTTATGTATAGGATTTTGTATGAATGAAAGTTTTATTTCTTTGGGGTGAATGCCCAAGAGTGTGTGCCAGTGCAGTGTCTGTCTCTCAGAATCAACCAGGTTAGAGCCACAGGGTTTGGTTTGAGTTCCCCCTCCCTGTGCCTCAGTCTGGAAATGCCCTTCAAGAATAAGCTAGGCTATTGTAGGGTTGACTTCATCTGTTTCTCTTTCCTCAGGGATCACGGTCCTGCTCTGCCTGTTTCCTAATGCCTGATTGTAGTTTTCATATACTTTGTCTGGTTTTCTAGTTGTTTATAGCAGAAGGGCGATTCCTATAGCACTTAATCCCTCACTGGCAGAAACAGAAGTGCTCATATCCTATGATTTCCTTTTCAAGTTATTATTTCTTTATTCCTCTGTGCAGTTCTCTGAGAGAGCTTTTTAGAGAAGATTTTCAGCTCCTTAACTCACTCTTTAGCTTTACCCTTTTTGCTCTTCAGTCCATCTGTATAAATACTTGAACGGAATTCTCTTCTGATTGCTTTCTTAACTCAATTTCTGGCTCTGGCTCCACCATGTATGCGGCTCCAGGAAGAGAAGTGGGTTGGAGGGACCTGCCTGCTATGGCTCCAATAACTCTACAGATTAATAATTGTCTTTGCTGAATATATAGGTCATTCTTAAATTCGGAACTTTAGAATTCTAAACTTCAGAGGAAACCTTCATGAGCATCTAGTCCAACACCCTCACTTAATAAATGGGAAAAGAGTCTGTACACAAGGCCTCCAATTTTCAGTCTGCATTATTTTTCCATTGTTGCCTGCCACATAAATTCTGTGCATGCGGGTGCATGTATAAAGTGAGATTAATTTTGCCCTTTCCATACAGGGTTTTCCTCATATGAAATGTACTCATTTTTTTCACTGTGTTATATTTTGGATTTGTTGCAGAAAAACTGCCTTCAGAGTCAAGTAAAGAGAAAGATTTCAGTGATACCCCTGACGTTTGATTTCCAGTTGGAACTTGAAAAGGATATTGCTACCTCCATATCTAAGACAAACTCAAAGATCACAAAAGACAGATCATATGGCACTAAAAAACCAAAAAGGTTATCATTATAACTACCTGCAACTTTCAGTCTGAAGTTTTAAAGCATTATTTTTATTGACTTAGATTGTGCAATCTATATTAAATGTAAGCTTTGTCAACATAGGTATATTTCATAATGGTTATGAGTTACAGTATGCTAGATTAGTATTCTGAATACTGGTTTATAAAATATTTATTATAATATTTCACCATTGTAGATGATAATTGTACATAGTAGTTATAATTCTAAATGTTTAAAGAAAGACTTCTTGAGCTTTATTATATCAATCCAAGTTGATATCAGGATTTATTTCAAGCTTCAACCAATATATTGAAAAAAAAAAAAAGATATTCCTAGAAAACTAAGTAAGGCAGTTTCTCTGTGTACTTACAAGGGGTAGCCTGAATATGTAATAATTGGTCTCTCACTGGCACTATGCATGTATGTAATGAGGTATATTTTTTCTAGGCACTAGAAATGTGGAGGAGATCCAAGACAAAAGAAATAGTAAAATGTAGAATCAATAAGACTTCAAATCAATTGGGCATTTGTGGGTATCAATACTGCTGTTACCTTATTTATTTTTATTCTGTAGTAACTCAACTTTCTGGTGGGCTTCCCCAGTGGCTCAGTGGTAAAGAATCTGCCTGCCATGCAGGAGACCTGGGTGTGATCCATGGGTCGGGAAGATCCCCTGGTGAAGGAAATGGCAACCCACTCCAGTATTCTTGCCTGGGAAATCGCACTGAAAGAGTAACCTGGGGGGCTATAGTCCATGGGGTCACAAAATAGTAAGACATGACTTAGCAAATAAACAGCAAAAACAACTCAATGTATTAAGGGCAGTTTCACAGATGACAAACCCAAGTCTTGGTGAGCTAAAATGATCTGCCCAGAGTCACACAGCTAGCAAGGGGCAGACACTAGATTTAAATACTAGCTAGATTTAAATTTCAGAGCCTACATTCTTATCATTACCACTTTCTACAGACTGATTTCCAGCTTTTGGTCTTGGTGACTAGATGTATTTTGGTGTTTTGTACTTAGGTAGGGATCATAGGTTGAAAAGCAGATTGGGGTGGGTAAGAGATTAGAACAAGAAATGCTGAGCTTTGGGACATCCAGGTGGTGGTATCTAAAAGACAGTTGAACAAACATGTCTGAATATAAAGTAAAACAAGACCATTTAGACTCAAGATACAGCTTACTCAACTGTATTTTTGTTATTTATGATTTACCAGAAAACATGTCAGAACATGTTTCCATTGTGCAGAAAAGGAGTTTGTTTCTAGCACAAATAAATATTAATGGTTTACATACTTTAGCTTTATCACAAACTTCTTTCACTACTACTTTGTTTTTCTGTAGATATGGCCAATACTTTTACTTCAAAATCATTTATAGATCTATCCATGTTAAAATAGAATATTTTAATAATACATAGAAAAAGTTGCATAAAATAGAAGTTGGGCCCCACTCCTACATGAGCCAACATGTCAGATCTGATTCACACAGATTTCAGCTCAGCCTAAAACTTACATCATAATCATGACCCACCAGTACCAGAGTAACTCCTACCAACTGCATGCCTTTTTCATTTTTGACCTCTAGTCTACTGCTATTCAAAGTGTTATCTTCCATCTGGCAGCATTGGTATCACTTGGCAGCTTGTTTGAAATACAGAATTTTCTGACCTCATCCCAAACCAAAGCTGTAGTTAACAAGATCCCCCAGGTAATTTCTGTGGACACTATCAATTGAGAAGTACTACTCTAGCCTTTCAAACATGGAGGAATCATTAAATACAGATTGTGGGGCCCCACTGGCAGAGTTTTTGATTCTGTAGGTCTGGGCTGGGGCCTGATAATTTGCATGTCTGGTTAAGTCTCCAGGAGACACTGATGCTGTTGGCACAGGGACCACCCTGCTCTAGCTGTGCCCCCACTGTAATCATGCTGGTCAAGAAGCTCCATGCTTCTTCTTGAATATATGGATATCATAGCAACACTCAACTTGGTGTTATGATCACCTAGATGAAACATACCTAGGGTTGAACTGTAGTTGAGTTTTGTTTTCAGAACAGTGGTTTTTAACCCATCTGCATGTTAGCCAGAGAGCTTTAAAATAATTGGATTCAACTTTAATTAGTTTGGAGTAGGGCCCAGGCATTACTATTTGTAAGGTTTCTCAGATGATTCTGAGAAAAGCTAGGATTGCGAATCATTAAAATTCATAGGGCTGCTTTCTCAGTTACTCTTACTCCCAGAGAGATCTTTTCCATGTTACTATTAGCTCAAGATTTCTGCATTTTTCTTGTATAGGTGGGAACTGACAAAGGTGATGGCCACAAACACCCAAAATTTGCTGGAAGGACATTCCTGGGATTATTTTACTGATAGGCAGAGAGTTTTATAATCATTTGAAAATCTCTCTCAGTCTTTTGCCTTTCATTTGTCCATGGTCTTTAAAACTTGTCAGCAAACACCAAAGCTACTCTTCTTTGCAACTTTTCATAATTGGACCTTTTACAAAAGAGCCATACTCATTTTAACAAAAAGTCTTTTTAAAAAATTACCTTGAACATAAGTTTTAAAAGAGAAAAAAGTGATCTCTTCCATACTGGATTCTCAAGTGAAAATGGCAAATTTACCACTTATTAAGTGGTGAGATCTAGGAAACAAGTTAAGGGTAAGTAGACATATTAAGAATACTTTTTCTTTAGATTAATAGGGGCTTCTCATTAGAAAAATCACTTTCCTAAAAATAAATCCAAAAGAATATTCCTTTTAGAAGTATTTTCATGATAGAAGGATAAACTTGCATACAGGAAAGATAATGAAATATGAACAGAGAATATGATTACAGCCTATAATGAAATTTAATCAGTCAAATTCTGTCTTCCTTAATTCAATATGCATGTCTTCTACTCTGTGTGACATTAGCCTGGCATAGAGATTAAGAAGATGGGGATTGTTTGCCACTGGTTCACTGCAAAAGAATCTTCTTTGTCACTGCCTGGTGCTACCTGAGTCCCAAATAGCTTGACCTTCATAGTTGCTGCAGGAACCCACACTCACTGAAATGAGTAAAGAACCACAGGCCATTTAAGGGGACTCATATGAAGGAGGGAGATAAAACTAAACTCTCATTAACAGGTGACTCCTAATGAAACACATTTAAGGGAGGAAACAGAGGAAACTTTACAAAATCTCTCTCAAACAGGGGGAAAGGGGATTTAGAAAAAAAGACTTTTTAAATCAAAAACTGAGTAGAGAAATTAAAAATAGAATACAGATGAAGACTGCATCAATAATCTAGACGATCAAATAAAGACACAATCTTATAAAAATACCACCCCCCCCACCCCCTGCCACAAAATGAAAATAAGGTTAAAAAGAAACATGTAGGTACAGTTTTAGGATACTCAATATGAAAATATACATTTAATAACGAAATCAGGAGAGCAAGAAACAGATGATGAGGAAATAAAAGAATTATAAGAAAAAAGTGTCATTTAAGACAAACTTGAATTTTCAGATCTAAAGCTTTAGCAAGTACTAGACTTATGGTAAAATTACTCAATTTCAGACAGGGGAGAAAACAGCAGTTAATTACAAAGGAAAAGATAGCAAATAAGATTCCTGTCTCATCTGTATCTCTGAGGCTAGAAAACGGTAAAACCTTTCCAACTTTTAAACAGAATGGCAATCCAGAAATCTGCTATTTGGCTGAGTCATCATTTATATTTGAGAAGAAAACAGAGACAAGTTTTTGGACTTGAAAGACTTTAGAATGTAATCTGCTTATTTATTCTCCCTGAGGAACCTACTTGGAGAAATATTTTTATCCAAATTTAAATTAAATATGAATAAAATAAAGATCCAAACTGAGTATCTTTACTACACAAAAATGTATTTGAAATTTTCCCATGGTGCCTGAATGAAACTCTGGATTTCCATCTCAAAATGGCTACTCTATAAAAATATAAAGCATTCCAAAGAATTACCAGGCAAGTGTTCCCTAAGAGATTTCCAGTTGAGAAGAGGCAGCCTTAGCTCAGCTGCCATGCTTCCACCTGAACGGTACTTTCTCTGGTTTTCTTTTGTGTGCCAGTGCCACTCGCATGGTCCATTCCAGGCCCCTGCAACAGCCTTCCTTTAATTCCAGCCCATGCAGCACAAATCAAGGCCTTTCCCTGTGTCCCCTTTAACTCAACTGCAACAGGATATAATTTCACAGGGGATTTTTCTAACTATAAGACAAAAAGGGGGAGGGGAAGAGTTGAATCTTTTACAAATCCACATAGCCCCAAACCAATACAACTTACAAAAAACAGATTTATGATTTAATGCTAGTGAAGTCACCTACCAAATTTATAAGTCCAAGTCCAATTCCTCATATTTTTTTTGAGAACACAGTACTAGGAACACAAGTTTTATTCCTAGACTCTTATCCCCTCCATTCCTTCTTTCTACTGTTGGGAAAACTCTCCACAGGTGTCTTGTATTTCTGTACATTTGTGAGCAAAAGCACTGGCTGCCTTTGTTCCCATCTTTTCTAGGACATTTGTATAGCAGACAGCCTTGGAAGACAAAGAAAGTGCCCTCTTCTGAGCAAGAGCAGGAATATTGCTGCTGCTGCTGCTAAGTCACTTAAGTCATGTCCGACTCTGTGCGACCCCAGAGACGGCAGCCCACCAGGCTCCCCCGTCCCTGGGATTCTCCAGGCAAGGACACTGGAGTGGGTTGCCATTTCCTTCTCCAATGCATGAAAGTGAAAGTGAAAGTGAAGTCGCTCAGTCGTGTTCGACTCCTAGCAACCCCATAGACTGCAGCCTACCAGGCTCCTCTGTCCATGGGATTTTCCGGGCAAGAGTACTGGAGTGGGGTGCCATTGCCTTCTCCGGAGCAAGAATATTACTGCCCATTAAAAAGATCTGGGTTCCCTAAACCCAAGGTTCCAGTCCTGTAACATAACCCAGTGTGGGTGCTGATGTCATCTGGCCTTCTGCTTATTGCCCTGTGGAACTGGGGCTCAGAGAATTCATGCAGAAGATCCCACTCCTATTGCTGTGTGTTATAAATAGTTGGTTGTCTCTGAACCATCAGTCTTGTGTCTTCCAAAAGAGATGAAATTGTATCAGGCCAACTTGTTACTTTGTAAGTAGGGTCAAATCTCTGACTTTTCACAGCTCTCCACACCTAGTTGGAGGGTAGGAGCTAGGGGTAGAATGACAGAAACCTTGTTGCTTCTCTTAAACTGAGTGGTACACAAAATTGTGGCTCATTCCTCAGTGACTAATAGAGTATTCTTGTCCAGGTGCCTCTGAGCTTAGAAGGAACCTATATCACAGCTATTATATTTATCCTATAAGTCTACCTGCTTCTAGGTAGCAGGATTTATAATTTAGTTATACCTAAACTAAGTCCACAAAATTAATCCATATAATAAAATTTTAAGTAAGAAGGAGAACAACATGATAAGGGACTATGTAAGCTAAAAATGAAGTGATTAATTGAGGACAGAGTTTATGTAAAGTTTATTTTACACGTACCTAGCACTTAGTTCAGTTTTTTTTTTTATTTTATAAATTAAGTGTGCATTTACTAAAGGACCAATAAATAAATAAGTAAATAAAGCTGTCATCTCCCAGGAATTCCACCAAACTTTGCTTTCCTCTCACAAGCACTTTGAATCTTTAAGAGTATTTTGCAAAATTAGCATGTTTAAGACCTCCCCAAAGAATGTTAAAATGACCATAATTTGAGAAATTGAAAGGCACAGTACTAGTAATGGGAAAGGAAGAGCTATAAACATGGATGTAGAAGAAATTAAGATAATTATGAGTACATTGCTTCCCAGTGGCTCAGTGGGTAAAGAATCTGCCTGCAATGCAGGAGATGCAGGAGACACAGGTTTGATTCGTGGGTCCAGAAGATCCCCTGGAGGAGGGCATGGCAACCCACTCCAGTATTCTTGCCTGGAGAATCCCATGGACAGAGGAGCCTGATGGGCTACAATCCATGTTGGATGCAAAGAGTCAGACATGACTGAAGCAATTGAGCACACGTATAACTATGCTGCTTTGAAGCATGAGTCTGGTAATGGATGATCTGGGAAACTATAAATGGTGAAAATAAAATTAACAACGAAGAAAACATAAATAAATCAATAGCTAGAAAAATTTGAGAAAGCTGTCAGAAAACTATCTTTTACCAAAGCACCACCCTGAAGTTGTGTCAAGGGTTGAGTTTCTTCAAAGAACTATTTAAATGATTTCTGAGCATAGACAAAGATGAAATACTTCCAATTTTTCTCATAAAGATAACTTTGATCCTCAAGTCTGACCATAAGAATATAAAACCATTACAGTATTTCACTTATAGATTTTTTAAAAATCTAAAATAAAATATTACCCGTTTCATTGTCTGTTCTCAACTCAGGACCATATAAAGCAGTTTTATATGTCTCCATTTCATTCTGCCCATTTTTGGTTATTAAAAGCTTGTGCAGTTTAGTATTTTGATCCTACATATTAGTCAAGGCTTTCCCTTCCCCATATGTAAGTCTAGTGACATTGGAGGACCTGAAATGAAAAGGGTATGGCCAGCAATTTGATTCTTTCTGTCCTAACCTGTAAGTGGGGGTGGGTGTGGTCTTTCCTCCAGCACATCTCCTCCTCTTCCCTCTTTTAATCTTTTTTTCTCCTTCTGTTAGGGGAACACTGTTGTGATAGAGCCAGCTCCCACCAATTCCTTAGAGCTGAGTGTTGAATTTGCAGGGATTTTGTGAGATCATTGTTAAATACAGTCATTATTTAAATTAAATATATAAACTAAAAATTCAATGACATATTAAAACAAATACTGAAAACGCATCATTTCCTCATTATTTTCTTATATTTTATTATTATCTATTTTTTTGAAGTCCCTTAGTTTGCTTTTATTTCATCCAACAGAAGGTTCTATTTATGCAAAGGATCAGACACTGGGAATTAAACCTGGGAGAGAGCAGGAAAAGGGAAAAAATAGCCACATCCACTATCACAGATGGGTCTTCCCAGAACTACTGCGTGGGGGTGAATGAGAGAGTCTGGAATTCATCACCTTCTCTTTCCTCCCTTCCTCCCTTCCTGACAGGGAGGTCTGTTGTACTACAGTTCATGGATCACAAAGAATTGGACACGACTTAGCAACTAAACAACATATTCTGCAAATGTATTTGAAAAAATACCTTTTTTAGATAAGGATAAAAAAAATCATCTCCTTAACAAGACAGTCAACACCATTAGGGTGGAATACTTGACACATTCCATTTAAATTAGAAATAGGATGCCCATTCTAGTATACCTAACTATTGTGGAATTATTCGTCAATGATATTTTTACATAAGAACATGAGATACATGTTCTTATGTAAATGTATGTTTATTATACCTAACATGAGATACATGTTAGGTATAAATATTTACCTAATAACATAATATTAGGTAATAATATAATATTAAAATAATATAAGTATTTATATTTATTATATTATTTATAATAATATTATATTTATTTAATATTTATTTATTTAATAAATAATTCTTAGTAATTACATTAATTAAACAATAATGTTTAATTAATAAATATTTTAATATTTATTTTATATAAATATATTTATTATATTATTTATAATAAATATAATAAATTTATTATATTATTAGGTAAATAAAATTTTACCTAATAATATAATATTAGGTAATAATATAATATTAAAATGATATAATAAATATTTACCTATTATAAATATTTATTGCTGCTGCTAAGTCGCTTCAGTTGTGTCCGACTCTGTGGGACCCCATAGACAGCAGCCCACTAGGCTCCTCTGTCCCTGGGATTCTCCAGGCAAGAACACTGGAGTGGGTTGCCATTTCCTTCTCCAATGCATGAAAGTGAAAAGTCAAAGTGAAGTCACACAGTCGTGCCTGACTCTTAGCGACCCCATGGACTGCAGCCTACCAGGCTCCTCCGTCCATGGGATTTTCTAGGCAAGAGTACTGGAGTGGGGTGCCATTGCCTTCTCCAATAAATATTTATTAGGTAAATATAAATAAATATTTACCTAATAATATAATAAATTATTATACCTAACATGAGATACATGTTCTTATGTAAATACATGTTATTTGTCCATACTAGTATACCTAACTATTGTGGAATTATTTGTCAATGATGTTTTTACATAAGAACATGAGATACAAATTTAAATGTTTTGAAAAGAACAGATTAATTATTTTATAAAGATTAAATGATTGTTTACTGAAAATCCTAAAGAGAATAAACTGAAAACTCACTGCAGGTTATAAGATTTTAAGAAAGTTCAATGAAAATTTACCAAAACAATTTATACATTCAACAAATACTTATTACACAGGTACTATGTGCCAGTCACTCTCCTGGGTGCTAGGAATACAACAGTGACCTAAACAAAGACCCTATCCTCAATTCACATTCTAGGATAAGGTTCCCAAACTAAATAAATAAATCAACATATAATGTAAATTTACTAGTGACAAATGCTATGAAGAAAAATACAGTAAATTAATGGAATTAGGATTGATAGGGATTACTTTAGATGGGAGAGGATGAAAAAAGACCTTTCTGGAAAGGTGGAAATTTGAGTAGAGACTTATGAAATATATCACTTATGATTTGGGTGAGTAAGCCTCTCAATATATAGGGGGAGAATACTACAAGCAGAGGACAGAGCAAGGGCCAAGGTCCTGAAGTAGGAGCTCAAGTTCCTTTTCTTAAACCAAACAGCCAGAAAACTCACTCTGCTTCCATGTTGAGGGGAGGGGTGAAGGGATGCACAGAGAGGCCTGGAAGGGGCATTCAATGGAAACTCATCTACTTAGAAATATAAGAATTGAGGAAAGTTTCTGTCTTTCAATGAGAATTTTGAATTTTATTCAGTGTGACGGGAAATGGTAGAGGGAAATGACAATCTCATTTACATTTTATGAGTGTCATCATGGGTTGTATTGGGACCATTGGGTGCAAGAGAGATAGCAGACAGAGCAGACAGAAGAAGGCTAGAGATGTGGAGTAGTTCAGATGAGACATGAAGGGGCCTTGGAACTAGGACAGAAGTGATGAGGAAAGAAGCTGTTCAATTTGGAATGTGTTTCAAAGAAAGATCCAGTGAGATTTGTTGAGATATCAGGAATGGGAAATGAGAGAAACAGAAGTCAAAGATGACTGCAGAATACACTTGAAATCTGAAAGAATTGGTATAGACCATCTTATTTATGAAGCAGAAACAGAGTCACAGATGTAGAAAACAAATATACAGATACCAAGGGGGAAGGAGGGGTGGTGGGAAGAATTGAGAGGTTGGGATTATATACACTATTGATCCTGTGTGTGATGTGGATAACTAGTGAGAACATACTGTATAGCATATGGAAGCTCTACTCAATGGTCTTTGGTGACCTAAATGGGAAGTAAATCCAAAAAAAGAGTGGATATATGTATATGCAGGCTTCCCCAGTGGTTCAGTGGTAAAGAATCCGCCTGAAAGGCAGGAGACACAGGAGATGAGGGTTCAGTCACTCAGTCAGGAAGATCCCCTGGAGGAGGGCATGGCAACCCACTCCAGTATTCTTGTCAGGAAAAATCCCATGGACAGAGGAGCCTGGCGGGCTGTGGTCCATGGGGTTGCAAAGAATCAGACATGACTGAAGCAATTGAGTACGCACACACAAGTATGTGTGTGGCTGATCCACTTTGCTGTACAATAGAAACTAACACAAAACTGTAAAGCAACTATATTCCAATAAAGGGAGAAGGCCCTGGCACCCCACTCCAGTACTGTTGCCTGGAAAATCCCGTGGATGGAGGAGCCTGGTGGGCTGCAGTCCATGGGGTTGCAAAGAGTCAGACACGACTGAGTGACTTCACTTTCACTTTCCACTTTCATGCATTGGAGAAGGAAATGGCAAACCACTCCAGTGTTCTTGCCTGGAGAATCCCAGGGACGGAGAAGCCTGGTAGGCTGCAGTCCATGGGGTCGCACAGAGTCAAACATGACTGAGTGACTTGGCAGCAGGATACTCCAATAAAAACTTTAAAACAGACAGAAATGGACTTGAGTGCAGAATTTGGGCCTAACCTTCTGGTTGAATGGAATTGAGAAAACCTGGGTGAGAAAGAGATTGGGAAGGAAGTGAAAGCAAACATTGGTTTTGAATATAGGTTTGAAATTCCCATTATACATCTAACTGAAGAAGTCATAAATCTGGAATTCAGGGAAGAGTTTGGGGTCTGTACTAAAATCTGTAAAATAGCAATCTATAGATAATATTTAAAGGTGGAGGGCTAGATGATATTAATTAGAGATGAGTGTCTGAGGTCTAAGTCATAGTATTTAAAGGTCAGAATTACCATGAATTATATGGTAATATTAACTTCCTTACACACCATCAATAGTCAAAGAATTTAGAGGATAAAGTTTTTGTTCACAATAAACAGATGTCATGATCCTATCTGGTATACTGTTCTGGAACCTGAACTGACCCTAAATCCATATCCCACTGCTTGACTAGAGTTGGCAGTGTTCCTAATATTTAATTTAACACATTTCTAAGGTATTTTTCTAAAAGGGTCAATATAGCTTTTGAACAGTAGTTTCCTGAGTGCCCTCAATCCTGTAACACCAGCAGTTTTCTCTATTTTTTTCTTACTAATATTTTCAGTTTCTGCTTAATCAGTCCCTATCTTTTACACTGTACTATAATATATTAAAACAATAACATTCAAATTTATATAACTGGGACTTGACTACATTTCTTCAGATGTATTTTTTAAGTTATTTTATAAGTTTTCTGATTATTTTAATTTAGATTAATTTTCTTTCTTTCAGATATGTCTCCTTCAAAAATATGCCTGAACCTAAAAAAAGTGATTTTCAAAACTCAAATTTAAGACCACCCTTTTTGCCAACAAATATAAAAACTCAGGAAATCAAGTCAATAGGTAATGTTTTGTGTAACATATTTGGCTCTCTTTTGATGTATTGAATGCTTTTATTTACTACTTTATTATTTGTTTGTCTTATAGTTCTTATAATTTGTCTTATAAGTTCTTACAATTTGATGCTTCTGTTGAAAGCATTTGCTTGAAAAGGCTTGTGAAAGATTTCAGTGAGCTATCCAGAAGGATTTCCTAGGAGAAAGAGATAATAAATATCAGAATAGGCAATTTGTACAATTCACAAAAAATTCATATTTTAATGTTTATTTTGCTAGAAAGAAAATCTTTGGATTTCCTTTCAACTCAATCCTGAATTTTCTTATTATTTTTTAAAAAATCACTCAAGTCTGGACATCTTGTTTAGTAGAAACTTACTTTATAGGGACTGTAAAAGAATTCACTTTCCTAAAAACTTAAGGAATCTGTAAGCTAGGAACCAGCATTTTAGTTCCTCAGAGAATTTGGGTGTTTCATGTCATCTTTGTTGTTCTTTCTCTGACATTGTCAGAAAAACGTCTAATTGTGTCGTTCTCATCAACAACCTTGACTGAGACGCCTTGCTTCCATGTTGTCCATTTGCCTCATTTCTGTTACTCTTCATAATCTGATTCCTCAGAAGATTTGTTTACATATGCTGCCTCTACTCCTTCAACTTTTGTTCAAACTTCAACCTGCTGCAATTTGTTTTTTGCCTCTACCATCCTACTGAAGCTACCCTGAATTAGGGTACCAATGATCTCCATGTTGCTAAATCCAAAGCATTTTTGTTTTCGTTCTCTTCCACTTCTCAATACCAGTGTAGTTAGTTCGTCACTCCCTCCTTCTTAAAACTCTGTTTTTCTGCTATCTCACCTCTTCTCAGTCTCTCTTCTAAATTTCTCTTCTCCATCCTTAAGGTACTGTATTTGCTGAGAGCGCAATCTTGAGCCTGCCTCTGTTTCTACACTGTCTCCTCTTAGGTAATCTAATCCAGTCTTATAGTTTAAAATACCGTAGAAATACCATTAAATCCTTCATTTGTATCTCAGTCCAGACTAATCCTCTGAAGAACAGATGCCCATACTGAACTGCATATTTGATATCTCCACTTAAACTTCTCACTACATCTTAAATCTAATATCCAGAACTGGTCTCATGACTCCTTATCCTAACTGCCCTTGAAAACTTTCTCCCATTCCCCCTGCCCCTCAACAGCATTCCATTCTCAGTACTTTGATCAAAGTGCAGCAGGTTACTCCAGTCTAAAACCTAGAAGCCAGGCCCTCTGTGGAGGTTCAGTGGTTAAGACTTCGCCTTCCAGTGCAGGGGGTGAAAGTCTGATACCTGGTCGGGGAGCTAAGACACATGCCTCACAGCCAAAAAACCAAAACATAGAACAAAAACAATATTGTAACACATTCAATAAATGCTTTTAAAAAATGATCCACGTAAAAAATCTTTTAAAAATAATAAAATAATAAAGCCCTAGAAGCCATCCTTCATCTCCCTTTCCTTCCTCTCCAAAGTTCAATACATCAACAAGTTATTTTCATTCTAACTCATCTTGAATTAATCTATTTTCACTGTTTCTGCTATCACCACTGTAATCCAAATCATCATTTTTGTGTGTCCACTATAGTGGATTGCTGACAGGTATTTCTTCTTTCATTCTTGCCTTCTTTCTAATCAATTTCCTTCTTTTTTTTGTTAAACCATTTTAAGTTATGAAATAGCATACATTATAAAAACTGAATATAGCATAAAATATGCAGTGTAACAATCAATTATAAAAATAAACACCTATATAACCATATTGCAAGTCAAGAAATAGACCATTGCCAACATCCCATAAAACCATTTGACCTTTTCCAAATCACTTTTCCCTTCCTTGTCCTTGGGGGTTACTACTGTCTTGATTTCTGTAGTCATCACTTCCTTTTCTTTACATTTTTACCATCTATTTTTTGAATCTCTACAAAATATAGTTTGCTTTGTTTTTACTGTACATGAATGTAATCATGCCATATGCATTCATTTGTATTTTCTTTTTCTTTCTTCTTAGCCTTGCTTGTAGCATTCACTCACATTGTTGTGTGGAGGTATAGTTCTTTCATTTTCATTGTTGTTAAGTATTCCATTGCACGACTATATCACGGTTTATCCATGCCACTCTTGAAATTTGGGGATTTACTTTGTCATTGCTATGCTGAAATGAATGTTTTTTTATGCAGCCTGCTGCATTTGTGTAAAAGTGTCTTGAGAGCGTATATCCAGAATTTACATTACCGGGAATGCTTATCTTCAACAATAGATGATGACTACTTTCATCATATATTGGATGATGGTAAAAGTGTTTTAACCAACTTATGCTCTCATCAGATTTGTGAGGGTTCTTTTTGTTCTGCTTTCTAACACTTGAAATTGCCAATTTTTCATTTTAGCAATCTACTAGGTATTTAATAGTATACCATTATGGTTTATTTGCATTTCTGTGACTACTAGTAAGTTTGAAAATTTTTTCATAAACTATTGACAAATTGGATTTATACTTTTGGAAACCATCCAAGTTTTACCTTATTTTAAATTTAGTTTTTTGCTCCTTTCTCCTTGATTGTTAAATATATTCTTTTTACTCATTCTTTGTTGTTTTTTTTTTTTTTTGAACATAATAAAATTTCTTTGTAGAAGATTTGAGAATATAGAAAATATGTTGGTTTTGTGTATTGTGAATATATTCATCTTTTCTGTGAGTTTTCTTTTCTTTCTCTTTATGTTGTCTTTTTCATGAATGGGAATTCTTCTACTTTAATAAGGTCAAAAATACAAAATCTTTCCCTGTTTGATAAGTACTTTTTGTTCCATATCAAATAAATCTTTTCCTACTTTGTGGTCCTGAATATCTTTTGCTACTTACCTATCAATAACCTCAGATATGCAGATGACACCACCCTTATGGCAGAAAGTGAAGAGGAACTCAAAAGCCTCTTGATGAAAGTGAAAGTGGAGAGTGAAAAAGTTGGCTTAAAGCTCAACATTCAGAAAACAAAGATCATGGCATCCAGTCCCACCACTTCATGGGAAATAGATGGGGAAACAGTGGAAACAGTGTCAGACTTTATTTTTCTGGGCTCCAAAATCACTACAGATGGTGACTGCAATCATAAAATTAAAAGACGCTTACTCCTTGGAAGGAAAGTTATGACTAACCTAGATAGCATATTCAAAAGCTGAGACATTAGTTTGCCAACAAAGGTTCGTCTAGTCAAGGCTATGGTTTTTCCTGTGGTCATGTATGGATGTGAGAGTTGGACTGTGAAGAAGGCTGAGCGCCGAAGAATTGATGCTTTTGAACTGTGGTGTTGGAGAAGACTCTTGAGAGTCCCTTGGACTGCAAGGAGATCCAACCAGTCCATTCTGAAGGAGATCAGCCCTGGGATTTCTTTAGAAGGAAAGATGCTAAAGCTGAAACTCCAGTACTTTGGCCACCTCATGCGAAGAGTTGACTCATTGGAAAAGACTCTGATGCTGGGAGGGATTGGGGGCAGGAGGAGAAGGGGACGACAAAGGATGAGATGGCTGGATGGCATCACTGACTCGATGGACGTGAGTCTGAGTGAACTCCAGGAGTTGGTGATGGACAGGGAGGCCTGGCGTGCTGCGATTCATGGGGTCGCAAAGATTAGGACACGACTGAGCAACTGATATGATTTTGCAAAAGATTTTAGTTCTTCTTTTTACCTTTAAGTCCAAAGTCTACCTGGAATTACATTTTGAGTGAAGTAAAGGTCAAATCTGGATTCCCAGGTGGTGCAGTGGTAAAGAATATGTCTGCCAATGCAGGAGATGCAGGAGACACAGGTTTAATCACTGGGCCCAGTCACTGGGTCAAGAAGATACCCTGGAAGAGGAAATGGCAACCCACTCCAGTATTCTTGCCTGGGAAATCCCATAGACCAAGGAGCCTGGCGGGCTACAGTCCAGGGGGTTGCAAAGAGTCAGATACAACTGAGCATGCACACACATCCCAAGGGTCAAATTTAGTTTTTGTTCTTGTGAATACCCAGCTATTCCAGAATGATATTAAAAAGGATTTTCTTTCCCTAATGCTCTGGACTCTGTTCTGGAGCTCTTATTCTGTTTCATTAAATTATTTATCCATTTCAATATAAATACCATACAACATTAATTTCTATAGCTTAAAATAACCCTTGATATCTGGTAAAGCAAGTCTTCCCACCTTGTTCTTCAACAGTATCATGATTTTTTTCTGTTTTCCATTATGATTTCTTCTTCTGGCCCATTAGTTATTTAGAAGTTATATCTTAATTCAAAAATAAGAGGCTTTTCTAATTATCATTTGGTTATAAGTTTTTAGCACAATTACACTGCAGTTTGAGGATATACTCCATAGAATTTCAGTCCTGTGTAATTAGTTAACACTTGCATTTTCACCCAGTACGTGGTCAATTGTTGGAAATGCTCAGTATGTGCTTGAAAATAATGTATATTCTGCAGCTATTGGGTGCAGTTTTCTATATATATCTTTTAGGTCAAATTTCTTCATTGTGTTTTTCAACTCTTCTATATCCTTAATGATTTTTCTGCTTGCTTGTTCTGTCAATTGCCAAGAAATTTCAGACTTACTGACTTTTCCTTGTATCGAATTTTGCCTTAAAGATCTTTAATATTATTTTATCAAATTTTGCCTTAAAGATCTTTAATATTATTTTGGCTGTCTTATTAATTGTATAAAATTTTAGAATTATTACATATTTCTAGTGTATTGAATCTTTTTAAATTATGAAGTGATTATCTTATTATCAGAAATTGCTATAGTTACCCCTGCTTTCTTTTGGCTAACATTTACATGATATACCTTTTCCATCATCTTGTTACCATGATTTCTGTAACGTTATGTTCTATCTCTGATATAAGAGACATCTCTTGTAAACATCAAATTGTTAGATTTTAAAATCTACTCTGTAATCTTTGTTTTTGAAATGGAGCACTTAGTCTATTTGAACTTTGGATTTAAATCTGCCATCTTATTTTGTTCTTTCTGTCTCTCTTGTTGATTCCTTTTCAGTCCTCTTATGTCTTATTTAGGACTGAGTTTTTTAAATTTAAACTTTTCTCCTTTACTAATTTGGAAGTTAGGTACTCTTTTTCTATACTGTAAATGATTATCCTAGAAATTACAGTGTTCATCCTTTCAAGCTATAGTGTTACCCTCCTTCTGAACAATAAAAGAATCTTAGAACATGTTAATTATTTTACTGCCATACTGAGTTTTGTGTTATTACTGAAGTCCAAAGTCTCACCTAAATATCTTCTAAATCAGCTGTGGGGAGACTCAGTATGATTGCTCCTAAGGTAAAATTCGTCTCCAGCTAGAACCTGTGGAATCAAACAAATTATGTGCTTCCAAAATACAAGACGGGACAGGAATGGGACAGACATTCTCATTCCTAAAGGGAGAAATAGGAAAGAAGAAAGGAGTGTTAGATCCGAAAAACGTTGGCAACCCACTCCAGTGTTCTTGCCTGGAGAATCCCAGGGATGGGAGAGCCTGGTGGGCTGCCGTCTATGGGGTCTCACAGAGTCGGACACAACTGAAGTGACTTAGCAGCAGCAAGACAAACTTTGAGATACTAAGGCTCAAGAATAATCCTGTTTGGCTTCATGCTCTGCTTCCCTGAGCAACCAGGGCAAAGGTCTTGCTCTCAAAACTGCTGGGTAGAGGAGGGTCACATCTCTCCCACCACCCCCCTGGGACCCTGGTAGGCCAGAATTCCATCCCCAGGACTTCATCTAGTGGGAGTGTAGTGTTGGCCTCGTCCCAAGGGTTTGGCAGGCAGAAACTGAGGCTGGCCTGACGATCTCTGAGTCACCTTCATAATCTTTCTTCCCTTGTTTTAAGGAATAACATATATTTGCAGTGGATTGCTCTGTGCTCCTATCCTGTAAAAGCCAAGAAGTCTGACAGCCTTCCTTCATTTTATCCTATCTTTATCCCTTTCATTTCAAACTGGCAGTGTCTTTGCTGGGATGTCTGATTAGGTCCATGTTTCACCCCCATGCTAATCTCCTTAACTATCAGATGTGCACCACATCCTTAAAGTTCTCTTTTGAGCATGTTTTCTCATTTTTGTAATATGAGAATTTTCTAAATTTGTAAGTTCTGATTCCTTTTGCTTAACGATTTTGCCTTCAGTTCATTTCTCTTGTCTTGCATTTTACTTCAGGCAGCCAGGAGAAACCAAGACTCTTATTTAACACTTTGCTTAGATATCTCAGCTATCAAATTTCATCACTCACAAGCTCTACTTTCCACAAAAAACTACAATATAAACACAATTCAACCAAGTTCTTTGCCACTTTTTAACACAGATTACCTTTTCTCCAGTGCTCCTCATTTCTGTCTAAGACCCCGTCAGGATGGCCTTTACCGTCCATATTTCTGCGTTTGGTAATTCATGTATTTTCTATTAAAAATGGAAGTCTTCTCTACAGCTCTCTTCTCTCTTTCTGATTTCTTACCAGAATTGCCTCTAAAATCTCTTCATGGCTGTATTGGCTTCTTCTAGGATGCACCTCAGAGCTGTTTCAACCTCTACTCCACTAGCCAATTCCAAAGGTCCTTTTATATTTTTTGGTATTTGTTACAGTATCTCTCAGTCCCCAGTTCTCTCTTTAATTAGGCTACTATAGCAGACTACTGTAAAGTGAGAGACTTAAAACAACAAATGTTTATTTCTCACAGTTCTGGAGGATGGAAGTTTCAGATCAGGGTGCCAGTAGAGTCCGGTTCTGGTAAGAGCCTTTTTGGTTTTCAGATAATCACCTTCTTGCTTTATTCTCACGTGGTGGAGAGAGAACATTAATCTCACCACGGGCATTCTACCCTTATCTCCTCAGTTCAGTTCAGTTCAGTCACTCAGTCATGTCCGACTCTTTGCAACCCCATGAATTGCAGCACGCCAGGCCTCCCTGTCCATCACCAACTCCCAGAGTTCACTCAAACTCATGTGCATCGAGTCGGTGATGCCATCCAACCATCTCATCCTCTGTCGTCCCCTTCTCCTCCTGCCCTCAATCTCTCCCAGCCTCAGGGCCTTTTCCAATGAGTCAACTCTTCGCATGAGGTGGCCAAAGTACTGGAGTTTCAACCTCAGCATCAGTCCTTCCAATGAACACGCAGGACTGATCTCCTTTAGGATGAACTGGTTGGATCTCCTTGCAGTCCAAGGGACTCTCAAGAGTCTTCTCCAACACCACAGTTCAAAAGCGTCAATTCTTCGATGCTCAGCTTTCTTCACAGTCCAACTCTAATATCCATTTATGACCATTGGAAAAACCATAGCCTTGACTAGATGGACATTTGTTGGCAAAGTAATGTCTCTGCTTTTGAATATGCTATCTAGGTTGGTCATAACTTTCCTTCCAAGGAGTAAGCGTCTTTTAATTTCATGGCTGCAATCACCATCTGCAGTGATTTTGGAGCCCCCCAAAATAAAGTCTGACACTGTTTCCCCATCTATTTCCCATGAAGTGATGGGACCAGATGCCATGATTTTCATTTTCTGAATGTTGAGCTTTAAGCCAACTTTTTCACTCTCCTCTTTCATTTTCATCAAGAGGCTTTTTAGTTCCTCTTCACTTTCTGCCATAAGGGTGGGGTCATCTGCATATCTGAGGTTATTGATATTTCTCCCTGCAATCTTGATTCCAGCTTGTGCTCCCTCCAGCCCAGCATTTCTCATGATGTACTCTGCATATAAGTTAAATAAGCCATGCCATGTGGGGCCACCCAAGACGGCCAAATCATGGTGGAGAGTTCTGACAGAATGTGGTCCACTGGAGAAGGGAATGGCAAACCACTTCAGTATTCTTGCCTTGAGAACCCCATGAACAGTATGAAAAGGCAAAATGATAGGATCCTGAAAGAGGAAACTCCCCAGGTCAGTAGGTGCCCAATATGCTACAGGAGATCAGTGGAGAAATAACTCCAGAAAGAATGAAGAGATGGAGCAAAAGCAAAAAGAATACCCAGTTGTGGATGTGACTGGTGATAGAAGCAAGGTCCAATGCTGTAAAGAACCATATTGCATAGGAACCTGAAATGTTAGGTCCATGAATCAGGCAAATTGGAAGTGGTCAACAGGAGATGGCAAGAGTGAACGTCGACATTCTAGGAATCAGTGAACTCAAATGGACTGGAATGGGTGAATTTAACTCAGATGACCATTACATCTACTACTGCGGGCAGGAATCCCTCAGAAGAAATGGAGTAGCCATCATGGTCAACAAAAGAGTCCGAAATGCAGTACTTGGATGCAATCTCAAAAATGACAGAATGATCTCTGTTTGTTTCCAAGGCAAACCATTCATTCAATATCACGGTGATCCAAGCCTATGCCCCAACCAGTAAAGCTGAAGAAGCTGAACAGTTATATGAAGACCTACAAGACCTTCTAGAACTAATACCCCCCAAAGATGTCCTTTTCATTATAGGGGACTGAAATGCAAAAGTAGGAAGTCAAGAAACACCTGGAGTAATGGGCAAATTTGGCCTTGGAATATAGAATGAAGCAGGGCAAAGGCTAATAGAATTTTGCCAAGAGAATGCACTGGTCATAGCAAACACCCTCTTCCAACAACACAAGAGAAGACTCTACAGATGGACATCACCAGATGGTCAACACTGAAATCAGGTTGATTATATTCTTTGCAGCCAAAGATGGAGAAGTTCTATACAGTTAGCAAAAACAAGACCGGGAGCTGACTGTGGCTCAGATCATGAACTCCTTATTGCCAAGTTCAGACTGAAATTGAAGAAAGCAGGGAAAACCATTAGACTTTCAGGTATGACCTAAATCAAATCCCTTATGATTATACAGTGGAAGTGACACATAGATTTAAGGGACTAGACCTGATGGACAGAGTACCTGATGAACTATGGACAGAGGTTCACGACATTGTACAGGAGACAGGAATCAAGTCCATCCCCATGGAAAAGAAATGCAAAAAAGCAAAATGGATGTCTGGGGAGGCCTTACAAATAGCTGTGAAAAGACAGGAAGCAAAAAGCAAAGGAGAAAGGAAAGATGTACTCAATTGAATGCAGAGTTCCAAAGAATAGCAAGGAGAGATAAGAAAGCCTTCTCCAGCGATCAATGCAAAGAAATAGAGGAAAACAATAGAATGGGAAAGACTAGAGATCTCTTCAAGAAAACTAGAGATACAAAGGGAACATTTCATGCAAAGATGGGCTCAATAAAGGACAGAAATGGTAGGGACCTAACAGAAGCAGAAGATATTAAGAAAAGGTGGCAAGAATACACAGAAGAACTGTACAAAAAAGATCTTCACGACCCAGATAATCACAATGGTGTGATCACTCACCTGGAGCCAGACATCCTGGAATGTGAAGTCAAGTGGGCCTTAGAAAGCATCACTATGAACAAAGCTAGTGGAGGTGATGGAATTCCAGTGGAGCTATTTCAAATCCTGAAAGATAATGCTGTGAAAGTGCTGCACTTAATATGCCAACAAATTTGGAAAACTCAGCAGTGGCCACAGGACTGGAAAAGGTCAGTTTTCATTCCAATCCCAAAGAAAGGCAATGCCAAAGAATGCTCAAACTACCGCACAATTGCACTCATCTCACATGCTAGTAAAGTAATGCTCAAAATTCTCCAAGCCAGGCTTCAGCAATACGTGAACCGTGAACTTTCCAGATGTTCAAGCTGGTTTTAGAAAAGGCAGAGAAGCCAGAGATCAAATTGCCAACATCTGCTGGATCATGGAAAAAGCAAGAGAGTTCCAGAAGAACATCTATTTTTGCTTATTGACTATGCCAAAGCCTTTGACTGTGTGGATCACAATAAACTGTGGAAAATTCTAAAAGAGATGGGAATACCAGACCACCTGACCTGCCTCTTGAGAAACCTATATGCAGGTCAGGAAGCAACAGTTAGAACTGGACATGGAACAATAGACTGGTTCCTAATAGGAAAAGGAGTACATCGAGGCTGTATATTGTCACCCTGCTTATTTAACTTATCTCCTCATCTAAACCTTAATTACCTCCCAAAGGCCCACTTCCCCAAACTAACACATTGAGGACTATAACTTCAACATATGAATTTTGGGAGGAACGCAAACATTCAATCCATGGCAACTACTCTATCTATTGATAAATTATACCTCCCCCTAATGCTATTTCTCACCAAAATCTATGTCACAGCATGCATCTCAATTGTTCACTCTTTTCTTTATTTAATTCTTTTCGGCATTATCCACTAAAATGTGTGCATCATTAGGCAGAAATCACAATTTCAGAGTCCAACACCAGTTTCTGGCACATTGAGGTGATCTACAAATAATTGTTGATCGAAGGAATAGCAGATGTAAGTTTGTTACATCTGTTATCTTATTTAATCCTTACAGCATCCCTGTTACATAAGTACTATTGCTTCCACTTAACAGAAGGGGAAACTAAGACTCAGAGAGGGAAATGATTTTTCTGAAACTAATTAACTCACAAACAGGAAAGTAGTTTCTGGTCCCAGGCTCTGCTGTTGTTGCTGCTGACAGAAGCAAGCTTCAGGTCTGGGACTCTCTGCTGCTTGATCTCTTCATCATGTCCAACTCCTTGCAATCCCATGGACCACAGTTGACCAGGCTCCTCTGTCCATGGGATTCTCCAGGCAAGAATACTGTAGTGTGTTGCCATGCTCTCCTCCAGAATATCTTCCTGACTCAGGGATTGATTCTGTGTCTCCTGCAAACCCAAGAAGTCCCAGGCTATCTTCCTCCAAAGTCTGTATGCTTGACCCTACATTATACCTACTTTTTAAAAAAATCTGTTAAATGATAATCCAAATTAGGAAAATTCCTAATTGGAGTTGGGGGATTCATGTTGAAGGCAATAATTCTCTTTTCAAAGAAATTAATGAAGAGATTGATTTGACTATCAAGTATGATTCTATTTAGAAATCAGTTTTTTTCTAAGAAAATAGAGCTTTATTATTATGTAACAGTAAGTAACTGAAAGTTATATTCTGTTAATAGAAATTTGTTTTAAAAGAAAATTATTCTAGAATATATTTAGTTCTAACAAGCTGCATTTCCAAAAATATTTACAAGTAGAGAAAATGGTTTATTGAGTTAAATTAGAAGTAATCTAATAATATAGAAATATCATTTATGTTTGGATTTGTTTCTTTAGAGCCAGTAGAAGAATATCTAAAATCAAGATCTATTAGATCTTTTCATTATCTTAAGGATATACCTGAGGTAGGTTTAATTTGTATACATAACAGTTATTTAATAGAAATACAGATTATCTCTAATAGTTTTATGCATTTTTCTCTAAATCTGAAATTCAAATGAATTTTAAGATTCAGAAGGACAAAATTTTAAATGATTTCACCTCTTATATTATGTAAAACTTTAAATATGGAAATAATAAAGAAAATAATATATTTGTTTTACAGGCAATACAGTAAAAATTATTTATTGAATGTGTGAAGCACTAGCATTTCTCATAAAGTCTGTTAAGACAGGCCTCATAGAAAACTACATACATAACTAACTATTTTATTTTAATTTAGAATATGAAAATATGCATCCATTTGTTAATCTTTTGATATGTAGCCAAGACCATTTTTGTTATAGTTATTTAGCTCGTAGAATTACAATAATGATGATTATATTAGGTTTAGAAACAATTCTATTGGGAAATTTTTTTTTAATTTGTTTTACTGAAGTATAGCTTGTTTTCAATGTTGTGTTAATTGGTGCTGTATAACCAAGTGATTCAGTTATACATACATATACATTCTTTTTCATATTCTTTTGCATTATGGTTTACCACAGATATTGAATATGGTTCTCTTGCCACACAGTAGGACCTTGGTGTTCATCCATTCTACATATGTGGTGCTTGCATGCTTATTTGCTTCAGTTGTGGCTGACACTTTGTGACCCTATGCACTGTAGCCTGCCAGGCTCCTCTGTCCACGGGATTCTCCAGGCAAGAATACTGGAGTGGGTTGCCATTCCCTCTTCAAGGGGATCTTCCTGATCCAGGGATGGAACCCACCTCTCCTGTATCGCAGACAGATTCTTTACCCCCTGAACCACCTAGGAAGCCCTATTCTACATATAATAGTTTGCATCTGCTAAGCCCAAACTCCCAATTCATCCCTCCCCAACACCTCTCCCTCTAGGCAGCCCCAAGTGTGTTCTCTATGTCTGTAGTAACAACACTACTGACTCTCGCTGACTGCTTGAGCAGAGGTACACAGGCATCCTGTAAAGTGCCCAACCAGCATTGACCATTGAACATGACTGGAAATCATTCAGGTTTTATTAGAAAAAGAAATTAATACAGAGAATCATCAAAGGAAATTCAAAAAGAGTCTCTTAGGTGTTAATTATTATTAACACAGTTTATTGCAAATATGGAGAATGAAACATGAAGAAATACATACTTTGCACCATAATTAATAACAAATTATCATTTTGTTGGATAGTTACTGCTTTTTATAATTTTAAAAAATATTGATAAAATACAGTGTCTGGATTATTAGTTTTATCCTATTGACATGTGGCTAATAAGAGCACTAAGTCCTTCCACCCATTCTTCCTGTTCTAATTTCCTCTTTGCAGAAGCAATCAAGTTTAATCTTTGGCGGTTTCAATTCCTTTTATGATTAACTATGATTCTAAAGAATGAGCTTCTACTGCTATTTTTTTTATTTATCAATTTTAAGCAGTATTGGGGCTTCCCTGGTGGCTCAGAGGGTAAAGCATCTGCCTGCAATGCAGGAGACCTGGGTCCGATTCCTGTGTCGGAAAGATCCCCTGGAGAAGGAAATGGCAATCCACTCCAGTACCCTTGCCTGGAAAATCCCATGGATGGAGAAGCCTGGTAGGCTACAGTCCATGGGGTCACAAAGAGTCAGACACGACTGAGCAACTTCACTTTAAGCAGTGTTTACTACATAATCAAAGACAAAAATTTGAATTAGCTTGTTTATACTGCTCTACATCTCACCTCTCTCCCTCTTTCCTCTTCTGGATCTATGATAGTTGCTTTTCTGCTTCTTCTATTTTAACTTTTGTACCTTGAAATAGTATATCTAAATACGTTCTTCTTTCCTATTAACTGTAACCAATAACTCCTGATTTCTCTTGTACATCACATGAAAGATCTTAGCACGTTTAGCCTTTCCTCCACATCATCTTCCCTAGGTCAAGTGTATATTTATTCTTAGATTTTGAGGTTAATGATTATATTCATTTTTCAACTCTGATTAAGCCTTTATATTTTGCCTGTAGGTTAATTCTAAAACTAAAAATACTATAATCAGAACTTATTATTATATTTTTTAAACTGTTTATTGTAGAATAAAGTAATGTGCTAGAATTGTGTTTCTTCTCATTGAGTACATTATTCTCCATAAGTTACTAAAAAATAATGCCATTAGTTTCCTTCATGTTTAGACCTTGACTGTCTTGTGTACTTTTTCTGGAATTCCTAGTTGCCTTTCTTTTTTCTTGTGGCAAATGATAATAATAGTAAAAATCTGTATAGTACTTGAGAGTGCCCAGCACTATTCAAATATGTATATATATCCCAGGTGGCTCAGTGATAAAGAATCCGCCTGCTAATGCAGAAGACTTAGGAGACACAAGTTTGATCTCTGGGTCGGGAAGATCCCCTGGAGTAGGAAATGGCAACCCACTCCAGTGTTCTTGCCTGAAAAACTCCATAGACAGAGGAGCATGGCTGGCTACAGTCCGTGGGGTTACAAAGAGTTGGACAGACTGAAGCAACTTAGTGCATACAGCTATTTGTTATCATAGTTAGATATACCAAATGTGAATACTCAAGTAAAAAGTATTTATCAATATAGACATGGAAAAATAATTTCTAAAATAGTTTCTCCTTTTCTTCATGTGTAGACAGAATATGCTAAGCCCTTCCAGGAATTATATTCACAGCATAGACACCAATGTAGAAGAACATTGTGTTCTACGGTCTTTTCTTCTGTACCCAGCAATCAGTCTCATGCATACAAGAAAGAAGACTCTATTTACAGGTATAGATATTGTGTGTTTATATTGAAATAACTGAAACTTAACTGCATCTAACTTTAAGATATAAACATTCAGAAACCTTTAACCAAGAAATAGCAGTGTCTAATCATATGACATGTTATTTTGCTGCTTAATAACATCTGAAGACTCTATTCCAAAAATGGTAAAGTCTAGATTCCTGAGTATGGCATATAATATCTTTCCGGCCGTGTATTCTGTCCTTTACTGATTCTAATCACAATGAATAAATAGTCTGTTCCAATGGCTATGTGATTTGACCCAATCTATTCTCTATGCTTAGAACATACTTCTCCACCTGATAGATTCCTATTTATCTTGAATCGTCTCAGATAGCAAGAAGTCCATCAGTAAGGCAGCTCCAGGTTAACTCAGGTATTTAGTGATGTCATCGCATATGCAGCTTCTCAATCCTCCTCAACTGTCTCACCAAGTAGTTTGTCCTTCTAGCCTTGCTAGATAAGATGTCTTTATCTTATAAAATGTCCTACAGCCTTGCCATATAAGATGGTGACTACTATTCAACAAAACTGGAAACACCCAATGAAAAAGAGATAAGCTCTTTGACTCTTTGGTAAAAATGAGGAAAATGCTCTCCAACGCCATCTAAAGACCTCCTCTGGTGTCTCCTTGGCTAGAAAAGCTTCATGCACCCATACCTAAAATCAGGGAGTTTGAGGGAGAATGGATACATGTATATGTGTGGCTGAGCCCCTTCACTGCTCACCTGAAACCATCACAACATAGTTAATTAGCTATACCCCAATACAAAATAAAAGGGTTTTAAAAATAAAAATTAAAAACCAATAAATGATTATCTGCTTTTAATATGATCCACAGTATGAAATATTAATACTTTTTATATTACAAAGATTGATGTCTTTATCTATGGAGCAGAAGATTCAGATTCATAGATCCCTAAGTATTTGTCTTTCTACTAGTTGAAATTGATTGCAGTATTTTAGTGCTTTGAATAGTTACTACTAAGGATCTATGTGACACACTCTCTTCTGCTTTTTAAGATGTTGGTCAGGAGATGCTAAATTGATTTAGTATCTGAACTGATGGGTTGTAGGTCACATTTTGAAAAGCACAGCCTTAGCGCATTCAAGATTCAGTCCCTTGATTTAGGAAGGAGCCCAACCTCCCTTGGAGAAAAATGAATAGGATCAGAGTTCTGTTAGCAAAAAAAAAAAAAAAAAAAGTGGGTGGGGGGAGTCTTAAGTAGGCAACCCTCTGTTTACCACTTATCCTTTAAGATTCTACTGAGATATCACATTCTCTCTGAGGTATTCCTTAACAGCAGTGGCAAACTGTTCTACTCTTTCAGGAAAGCAAATTTCTCTTTATAAAATTTCTTGAGTCTCTCTACAGAAGAAGTGTTGTATTCTTTTATCAAAGTTCCAAATTAAGACTTTTGGGAAAGTTGACAACCTGCATACAGGTTTATCCTGGCTAAAGTAAGTAACAAAAAGAAGAAAAATAGAGAAGAAAAATTCATTTACTTGAAACTAGAACAGTTTATCTCAAACTCAAAGAAAATCTGCTATGTATTACATATGAAAGTCTGAAAAGACTACAGAAGTCAATGCACAATTCCTGTTCTATAAAAAAGGAGGGGGGGAATATTGAAGGAGCCAGTAGTAAATATTCTGAAAATACTTCTGTTAAGCACCATTCCCCTACCCAGCCCTGACTCCCACCACAAACACACTCACACACTCAAAGAAAAAGGTTTATAAACAATGATGAATCATATGAATATGGGAAATCTTCCCCTTTGGGATCCCTTTCCTCACTGTAAATCACAGCATTCCAAGTCTGTGTTAGCAGTATTTTTAAGATTGCTTTGGATATTCTCAGTTAGGGAGAAAACCTCCTAACTTGGAGGAACAAGGTCTTGAAAGGAGAATTGGTAACAGAAGAGACCAGATACAATTTTTTAGGAATCATCTTTGCAAGTGTGAGTAATAGCCACCTAGATACTGTTTAAAAAAAAAAAAAATGCCCCCATCCAACAGTCCAAGAGCCATGCAGTCATTCTTTGATTGAATTCCTCACCAGACTGAGTTGCTTACCCCAAGAGAGAGGTAAAAAACTGGAACTCAGTGGCAACTCACCTGTAAATGGACAGAGAACCCACCACTACTACCAAATTAGAGTCATTGAAGAGGTTTCACAAAACATTCAGTGCACAGGAAAATTTCCTCATGATTTTTCAGGGCTCCACGTCCTTCAGCAGTTTACTCAGATAGCTGAATGCCCACACTGATAATGTAAAGTAAAAATATCTGGATTTACCTGTTAATTTTTAAGGAGAGAATTTAATAATATTCAGGTAAACAGAGAGAACATCCCAAGAAAATATACCCCTATTATTTGGGGGATAATATCAAGGCCAGATTAACGTGTCCTGATTCAAAGGTAAGTAGATGAAAAAAATAAAAACAAAACATGGCCCCTATCAACAAACAAAGGAAATAATTTAAAATATGGCTAATGGCTACATTTTGACTAAACGTGTAACCCATGAAATAGGAGAAAAGTTAGACAATAATTGCTTCATGTGCTCAAGAAATCAAAGAAAATAAAGATCCTATGAAATAAGATTTGAAAATACAAAAGATAATTGCTGAGGATGAAATGGTGCTATCAGAGTTAACAATATTTTTAAGGAAATAAGTAGTGATGATGCAGAACTGACAGATATATTAAAAGTAGTGGAGTAGAATAAACATGGAGTAAGCCAAACTGAGGATCTAAAGAGCAAGTTTAGGAAAATCGCATGCAATGCAATATGAAAGGATAAAAATATGATTGGATTAGACAAGATAGTATATTAACAGAAGAGAAAAGATATCCAACATGGAGATAATTGGTGTAAAGAAGAAAACAGAACAGACTGAATGAACTGACTTTAATATACCGTGGCAATTTGTTGTGCTCAGAGAGTTATAGGTGTGCTGAAATCTTTTAGGCACTTAAAGATTGCTCAGGCGGCTGTATGGTAGCCAGGCTATGAGTGTCCTCAAGTGTTTATCCTGGTATACTGAACAAAGAATACTAACTAAAATGTCACTATGTGGGAAAAAGGGAAACATTGCATAGAATACAAACTACTTGAGAGCAAGAGAAAAAGCTGAATTTACTGCTTACAACATGTGTGTCTGGGAACATATTTAAGAAAGTAGAGAAATGCTGGAGTGGCCAGCAGTCATATTTGGAAGAGTTCAATCTTGGACACTTTATTCATGCCAAGTGGCAAGACCTAACTGACCATTTGCATATGCTAAATGACCTCTCTCTGTGCCAAGTATTTAACCATCTGAGGCTTCCTACTGGGCTTTCCCTGGTGGCTCAACTGGTAAAGAATCAGCCTGCAATGAGGGATACCTGGGTTCAATCCCTGCATTGGGAAGATCCCCTGAGGAAAGGAACGGCTACCCACTCCAGTATTCTGGCCTGGAGAATTCCATGGACTGTATAGTCCATGGGGTCGCAAAGAGTTGGACCCGACTGAGCAGCTTTCACTTTCACTGACTAATGATGAGTTTACATATTAGAGAGATTTGCAAATTTGGGAATGCCTTTCTGCAACAAAAATCTCCAAGACCTGTTTTATGTTTGATCTGTCTTAGCCAAACATTAGATTCTTGATCTCAGTCTTTTCCAGTTCTATTTTGTTTATTTGTTTTTACTAAACAGCTGCTACAGATCAAGCATGAAACCAAGTACTTTGTATGTTATTTTTCAATGTAAAATATTTCATACAAAATATTTTGTAAATACCATAATACATATGTACCTCTTATGAAAATCTTTTAAAATTTCAGCTCAAACTGGGGAAAAAAAAAAACAAAAAACCTAGGGAATCACTTGAATTGTTTGGTCACTCAGAAGATTATGTTATTGGAGCAAAAATTCACAGCCACTTTAGGTTTAAAACAGCTCTTCTGTTTCTTTCTATGATGGTATCTGAGCGAGGGACTCACTGGACTTTGTGACATTGAGAAAAAGGTATTTGGCCAACGATCTTGGTCAGTGCCTTTGGACTGCTGGCCTCATTTCTAGATGTTCTGTGGCTACTGACACTTGTGGTTCATGAACTTACAGCCTATTCTCTCTGAACTTGGATAGGGTCCACTCTCAGGTATCATTAGAACAGTAGAACTCAGTGAGTTCCTGTTGTGTCTTCATCTGTTCTTAGACTGTCTGTTTATACCTCACCCAAGGGAAGCCTTTGCTGCGGCTTACCCCTGTGATAGTAAGCTTGTTGGCAAGCCTAATCCGGGTGTTCATGTCACTTCTGGACCCATGGAGATCTGGAATGAAAGCTATTCTGCCTGACCACATCATTTCATCCTGATAATAAAGCTAAGGTGACCCTGTGTTGGCAGGAAGCTCCCGGAAAAGAACTATTGTCCCAGAATCTCAACAAGATGTGGCACATATACCTGTCTTCCTTTGCTGGTCTCCTCAACCTACATAATGTACTTCCTCCCCACTCAAAAACCAAAGAGACACACGTATTACTGCCTTGCTTCCACCCCTGCTTTTGCTTTTTTCTAGCACAAACCAAGCAGCAAATGATGGTCTTATCAGGTTGAAAGTATGGCAGGGGATCTGAGGGAGATATTAGCAGCAGTTATTTTGAGGAATGGATTAGATAGACAAGAAGGGATAAGCTGAAACCAGTCCTATAAACATTTATGCTGAACTTCTACTCATTTTCAGAATAAAATCTTCTGATTTCAATTATTTTAGTACAAAAGAAAATGAATCCATCAGAAATGATCAACTAAATGAGTATTCAGTAAGACAGAAAAGCCTGCTCCCATTGTGCTTTGAGGATGAACTGATAAAGCCAGATGCCAAGATAATCGACATTGGTCTGGTAAAGACAGTAACTTCTCACACGGTAATAAAAACATCTATTTATACTACTGTTCAGTAAACTTATGTATTATTACTACTTGTAGGCATATCGTATCCTAGTGACCAGAATCTTTGATAAATTCTTCTTACCTTTTGGCTTCATATTCTGAAGTGACAACAACATGGATTCTTAATATTCTTTTTAGAACCTCCATTCCCAACCAGAGGATTCCTTGGCACCAGCTGAAAAATTTGTGTTTTCCTTTTATGAAGTATTTATCAAATTTTCTTGATTATAAAAGAAATATAAAACAAAGATGGTGTTTTTTTTTAATGAGTTGATTATGTTTCACTTCTCTATCAATCTATTCTATTTCAACCAGAAGAAGCTTTTATTAAAGGTGATTTGGTAGCTCAGAGTCTCTAGGAATGCTGGACAGACAATATGGCTGGAAAGCTATCCAATCAGGACTCACCCTATTACAGCCACAGCTTGCTCTACTGGGGCCCATGCTCTTGTCACAGACAAAAGAAGTTTACAATTCTGATGCTGGGCAGTAGACACTGCTTCTAAGAACTTTGCCCACTGCTGCCTTTCAGCTAGCTATATCTATCACCAGCCTCACTAGAACAGTTTTCGCAATGCCTGCTTTTCACAGTGCTTGCTTTTTCTGAACTGAAGACTGTCTTAAGTGTATCCAAGTGGCAGAGCCTAGGCCACATGCCTATGCCCTAATCTTAAGGGAAGCTGATAAAGCGAGTTTTTGCCTCTACCTAAGGGTACATTCGGAGAAGGCAATGGCACCCCACTCCAGTACTCTTGCCTGGAAAATCCCATGGATGGAGGAGCCTGGTGGGCTGTAGTCCATGGGGTCGCTAAGAGTCGGACACGACTGAGAGACTTCCCTTTCACTTTTCACTTTCATGCATTGAAGAAGGAAATGGCAACCCACTCCAGTATTCTTGCCTGGAGAATCCCAGGGACGGGGGAGCCTGGTGGGCTTCCGTCTAAGGAGTAGCACAGAGTCTGACACGACTGAAGCGACTTAGCAGCAGCAGCAAGGGTACATTGGGCTTCCCTGGTGGCTCAGTGGTAAAGACTCTGCCTGCAATACAGGAAATGAGAGTTCGATCCCTGGGTCAGGAAGATCCCCTGGAGAAGGAAATGGCAACCCACTCCAATATTCTTCCCCCGGAAATCCCATGGACAGAGGAACCTGGCAGATTGCAGTCCTTGGGGTCACAAAGAGTCAGACAGACTCAGGGACTGAACATGTATGCAAGGGTACATTCCCTAAGGTACTGGACAGACCAAAAATTTGACAAACCTCTACTACTGTGGCTAAATAGGTAACATTGGCATCACTGGTGGATTAAAAAACTAGATCTTTTGTCATTTTTTTCAGTAATCATAAGTATTAATATGCCTTTCACACTTAGGTCATTAATATACAATTAGATGATCATTAATTTCTTACTTTGTTAATTATATTTCTAAAAGAAAAGTAGCAATCATTGACTTAAAGTTTACAAACTAAATACTGGTAATATTTATATTTGATGAGTAATCTGTGGATTTAATTTTTTTATCTTATAATGGAAATGTGTAAGAGAGTTCAGTGAGTAGATCATACATACAGATTTTGCTACTACTGTGTGATAAAAATAGTCTATTTTTAAGTCAATCTACTACTTTGGCTCTTTTATTTCACAGATGTAATATATTGAGCACTTTTTATTGTGCTAAATTGTGCTATATGTTGGGATACAATAATGAATGTAAGTCTTTTAAAGAAAATTTTACACTTTCTGAATTTATTAGGATATTCAGACTTTGTAATTTTGGCTTATAATCAGTTATGTAATCAGTTTCTTTTGATCTTTGACTCAATCTATTGTTTGGTATGCTGCTTATTTCTGGGCATGGAAACCTAAGAAATGCCAGGACAATGTTCCATGCTACCAAATGTCATATTACCCAGTGACAGCACCAAACATTTCTTTACATCTCATGCTATTTCAGAAAGAATTTTAGGAGGCCAGAAGTTCAGATTTTACCCCTAACATTGCAACAGAGTACTAAGAGAAGGAAGTGTATAACACACAAGGACATCTTTTTGTTAGGTTTAAATACTATTATTGCTTATAGTAAAAACTTCTATGTAGTTACTTTTAGAATATTTTGCCATTTTATTTTATGTTTTAAACTACTTAGCCTTCTTGCCTCAATAGACAGATAACAAAGACTCTTTTCCTTAATCCACAGGGGAAAAATGATACAAATCCCATAATGTTCCATGAGGCTGGATATGTACAAATGTTACTTTTGACAAAAAATAGGCTTCCTCCCCATTTTATGAAAAATGGAAATGGCAGCCCATATGAAAGATCAAATGTTGTTTTACAAAGAAATTGTGAAATGCTTAAATCTGTAGCTAGAGATCAATCTATTACTCCTTCCAAAACCCAAAGAACTCTGCCTACAACACAGAAGAAAGACATACCAGCAATATCTTTTAAAGTCAGCGATAGGGTTGTAGATGATAAACTAAGGAAGAAAACTAGGAAGCAGACATTCAAAAACATATCATGGGATAAACTCTATAATTTTTCACAGACATTTTCTAGCTTAACAAAAAAATTTGTGGGTTTCCTTGATAAAACTGTTATTCAAGAAATGAGTGCTAAAACTGGAAAATTTGAAAAAATGTTTTCTACAGTAAAACCAGTGAGCGAATTCAGTGCCTCACCTTTCAAATATTACTCAAAGCCTTCAAGAAATATACTCAAAGTCCATAAAATAAATAATGTAACACCATTGGATGATTTGTTAAACTTGTCAAGTAAAAAATAAGCACCTCATAAAATATTGTTTATTCAGCATTTTGGGGGTAACAAGAAGCAAATAACAAAGTTAGAAGATCACAGAAGAAATTCTTGTCTAAATGGTAATATTCTAGTGGATGGTAGAAGAGAACAAAGCGTAGAAGTTGAAATCACAAACCAACAGTGATATAATATTTTTAGTAAATAAGAGGATAAAATTAGGAAATAATGATCACCAAGAGGAACTAGTTCTGAAATTTCTCTTATCTCAATTAGATTACTCAGTCATCAGCATTCCTACAGTTAAGTATGATTCAAGACCAAGAATGGTATAGACTGACTCTGGATATTTGCTATTGGAAGCCAAATAACATCAAAAACTTTGTTCCATAACTGGATATCAAATAAAACAATATACCATTAACTTGATAGATGTGGAATTAATTGTATAAAAGCATTTTAGATAATTGATGGAAACTATTACAATATTATATTAGCAATTCATGACATTAAAAGGCTTTTCAAAATTTCAAATATCTTTTTGTTAGTAAATGTTGAAACTTCTTTACTATATATAATGCCTTTATCAAGTGTGACTTTGACTTTTTTCTGAATTGTTAAACAATTTAAAAGCACAACTGATCCTTAGTAACTAAATAATTTTGGTAGTAAATCCTATGAAAGATTGAAAATTTTAAATCAGTTTCTATTCTATTTATTCATTAACTTCTCAGAAACAAGTCGCATTTCAGGAGTTCATTGGTAATCTACTTGTTTAAGGACTTTTCTTTTTTAAAGTCCTAACTGTTAGCACTGGAGGAGAAGTGGGTTAATTAGAAGCATTTCAGTTAAAGGAAGGTTTTGGAGGTCTTTCGGAAACTTTCCAGAGAAGGCAACGGCACCCCACTCCAGTACTCTTGCCTGGAGAATCCCAGGGACAGAGGAGCCTGGTGGGCTGCCGTCTATGGGGTCGCATAGAGTCGGACACAACTGAAGCGACTGAGCAGCAGCAGCAGAAGCAGCGGAAACTTTCAAGAATGAGGAAGTGAACTTGTGCGGGTTTCCACTGTACTGCCTCTGTTTCCACTGTATTGTGTGGCATCAATGCTACTCTTTAGCATCTCTTCATGAGTAGAAGCAGATTTTGGTTCTCAAATAGGATGACAAGGAGAGAAAATGAAGATGGAGGAAAGAGAATGTTAACTGGAGACTCTGTAAATGAGAGAAGAACAAGAGAATAAAGATTCAAGATAAGGTGGTGGGTTCAGTTATGTAAGAAGTAATAGAGCTGCTGCTGCTGCTGCTGCTAAGTCGCTTCAGTTGTGTCCGACTCTGTGCGACCCCATAGACCCACAGCCCACCAGGCTCCCCCATCTCTGGGATTCTCCAGGCAAGAACACTGGAGTGGGTAGTAATAGAGTGGGAACACACAAATTTTTTTGGCTAATTACCTTTCTTTTGATTACTGGTGGAGAGGAGAAGCAGCAGCAGCTGCAGCTCAAAGTCATTAAGTCACCTTTCTTTTCAGAAAACAGAGATTGACCTTAATCTCTTTGCTTGCTTTATCCATTCTTCTCCTATCTCCACCCCACCACCATAGTCACTGAAGTAATCCCGACGGCTTACAGCACAGCAAAATAGTTTCCCTAATTACCCTGCGGTCTCAGAAGAGAAAACACAGACTCTTAGCCACTAACAGTAAAAATGACAAGAAATAGAAAATATACCTAGTAATAGCACAAGTAATGATGGTAGGGTTTCCTGATATTCAGTACGAGAGAAACAGGTGTAGACCCTGAATCTGGGCAGTTATGAGTCAACTTGGACAAATAATGTCAACTATCTGAGTCTCACTTTTCTATATTCCTGCCTTAAGATGAGGACAACAATACCTTGATTTACAGTATGATTATTTTAAAGACTGGGCTTCCCTTGTGGCTCGGCTGGTAAAGAATCCACCTGGGTTTGATCACTGGGTTGGGAAGATCCCCTGGAGAAGAGAAAGGCTATCCACTCTAGCATTCTGGCCTGGAGAATTCGATGAACTGTATGGTCCACGGGATCACAAAGAGTCAGATACCAAAAAATGACTTTCACTTTCACTTTCGTTTTAAAGATTAAATAAACAATGTGGAGTCTCTTGAGTATGGTAAGCATTTATTTATAATTCCCCTTTTATTCCCATCCTTTCTCCTATTCTTAATGTAAGTGTGTGTGCTAGTTGCTCAGTTGTGCCCGAATCTTTGTGACCCCGTGGACCATGGCCCACCAGGCTCCTCTATCCTTAGAATTTTCCAGGCAAGAATACTGGAGTGAATTGCCATTCCCTTCTCCAGCGGATCTTCCCAACCCAGGGATCAAACCCTGGTCTCCTGCATTGCAGGCAGATTCTTTACCATCTGAGCCACCAGGGAAGCCCATCCTTTCCCCTGCTCTTAATTTAAGAATAACTTCTTAAAAGATATTCCCAACGGTCTCTTACTACAACCTTTTCTAAATTAGAGGCTAAACCTAACTACAGTCAGTCTTCAGACTTTAGCCCAAAGTAGACTTAAATTAGAACTGAGGATTTTGTATGTTATTTTTGGAAGTTTCTGCCGCAGCATGTGAGTTTTATTTTTTAGAAGGGCACTAACTTAATTTAAAAATTCCATCTCACCGAGCATTGGCCATTGAAATAGCTAGACAGCTGGGAGCAGTGGGTTGTGGGAAGATGGTGATATAAGCTCACCACCTTTCTCTTCTACTCTCAGCTTTAATCTATTATCTCCTTAGCCAAACAGATGCTGGGATCTGCAAGAAGTGGGGTGCAAGTTTAGACAAGGTTTCTGTTCTAATGCTGAGATCTGAATATGGCTCTGGAGACCAGTCTCTGAGTTAGAAGGCAATAATGGAAATTGTGCTGTGTCTAGGGACTGGCTGGCAGTTGGAATCTGTAGATTACCCCAGGGAAAGATTGTCTCTGGTTCTCTGTAAGTGTTCCTGGTCTCATTGGTCCCCAGGAGACTAAGAAGAAAACACTAAACCTATGAAAAAATCTGGAACTCAGAGAATTTTTCCTTGAGATGCCTCAGCAGAGGACCATATTCTGCTTGCTTTTATAGTACCAGCACATAATAAGAAGGACTCTACCTTCTACCATTTACACAGCTGTGGTCACTAAATGCTGCCATAAACAGACTTAAGCTTCTGAGAGCCATATAAGAAAAATAGCAACCCATCTAAAGGGTCACAGCAAGCAGATAGTGGCCATCCAGGCAGGACATAACAGGGAAAAGGGCCTGAGAACTGACAGAGGTTTAACCTAGGGATGGAGAGTATTAAACAAACATAGTAATTTTGTGGGATTAGCAGTGAGAAAAAATTTGAAAAAAAGAAGTTTTTTTCCTGTTTGCTTATCCTGCCAAGTCTAGCTCATTTAGCAATCAGCTATAAAATAAGTAGAACAGATTAAGATTCTGGAGGAGACAGGGATAATTTGATTTAAAAAAATAATAAAAAGCACTAAAGAAGATTCAAGTATATCACACACACACACAAAATACTGGTTGTGTGTATGACTCTCAATCACAATCTGAATTGATAGAATAGGTAACTATTAATTGAGTAGAAAATATAAGAAAGCTTCCAAAATAAGGGGAAATGCAATTTATAAAATATAAAAATGAAAAAGAACATGATATAAAATCATAAAATATTGGTATCAAATATCTGTCATACTACATTTGAATTGCTTGAATTTTCCCTTTATTTTTTAAAAATTTACTCTTTTATTTTTGGCTACACTAGTTGCAGCGAGCAGGGGCTACTCTTCATTGAGGTGTGAAGGCTTCATTGCAGTTGGCTTCTCTTGTTGCGGAGCCCTAACTCTAGGCACTCAGGTTTCTGTAGTTGCTCTGTGTGGGCTCAGTAGTTGTGGCACATGGGCTTAGTTGCTCTGAAGCACGTGGAATCTTCCCAGAACAGGGATCGAACCCATGTCCCCTGCATTGGCAGACAGATTCTTATCCACTGTACCACCAGGGGAATGCCTGAATTTTCCCTTTAAAAAACAGAGACTCTCAGACTGAGTTTAAAAAAATAACACTTAATTATACAATCAGCTCTATGTATACACGGGTTCTACATATGTGAATTCAACCAACCACAAGTAGAAAGTCTTATTTTAAAAAAATTCTGAAAAGTTCCAAAAATCAAAACTTGAATTTGCCTAGCATTAGCAGCTATTTACACAGCATTTACATTATACTTACAAATATTTACTTACAAATATTTTCAAAGCATTTACATTGTATTAGGTATTGTAAGTAATCTGCTGCTGCTGCTGCTGCTAAGTCGCTTCAGTTGTGTCCGACTCTGTGCGACCCCATAGATGGTAGCCCACCAGGCTCCCCGGTCCCTGGGATTCTCCAGGCAAGAATACTGGAGTGGGTTGCCATTGCCTTCTCCAAAGTATGAAAGTGAAAAGTGAAAGTGAAGTTGCTCAGTCGTGTCCGACCGTTAGTGACCCCATGCACTGCAGCCCACCAGGCTCCTCTGTCCATGGGATTTTCCAGGCAAGAGTACTGGAGTGGGGTGCCATTGCCTTCTCTGTGTAAGTAATCTAGAGATGATTTAATGTGTATGAGAGGATGTACATAGGTTTTACACAAATACTACCCCATTTTATATAAGGAAGTTGAGCATCCATAGGTTTTGGTATCCATAGGAGGTCCTGAAACTAATCCCCTTGATACAAAGGGATGAATATATTCTGTTTATAAGAAATATAGTTAAAGCAATAAAAAGAAGCTTTAAAATAAAGGAATGGAGACAGAGATACCAGACTAATGAAACAAAGAGAAGCTGCAGTGGAATTATTAATATCACGTTAAAATTTAAGATTAGAAACAATAAATGTGACAAAGAAGGACCTTATACCTTATGTAATAATAGAAACACACTATCTGTAAAAGATATAACAGCATCTTTGGTGCACTATATATGTACTAAACGACAAAACAGCTAGTTATAGAAAACAAAAACTATTAGAAATCTCAGGAGAATGTAATAAAAATAAAATTATTGTGGAAGACATAAATTCACTTCTTTAAGAGTTAAACAGGTAAAACAAAAAAAGTATGGATACAGAGTAATTATATAATGCAATTAATAAAATTAATGTAATGTATATAGACTCTGGTTTCTTTGTTTTTCTGAAACAGAGAAATTTTTGAGCTTGTCCATAGAAAATGATTATGTGCAGGGCTACACAGAAACACTTTTTTTTTTTTCTTTTTAATGAATGTAGAGAACTTAAAAAAAAAAAACTCAAAACAATCAAAATGAAACAGAATCCAAATATATTAACTGCTTTAAAAATAAAGGAAAAAGAAGAAAACAAAACTCAAACTATAAAGTAAAAAATAATGAAAAAGAAGCCACTTCCTTTCAAACTTTATGGCAGAATAGCTTAAAACAAAAGTTATATTTCTTGTTTTTCTTTCCTCTCTCATCTCCTCCTTTCTTCTTCTTCCTTTTATTATTTTTCTTCTTTCTTCCTTTTTACATCCTTTTTCTTAATGAAAAGATTTCAATGAAAAGGATCCCAAGGTTCTTATTTTGGAAAATAGAAAACACATTAAAAAAAAAATATATATATATGTATATATATAAAAGGGTAAATAAGAGCAAAAGTTATTGTTTTGTGTGTTTGTTTTTAAAATACACTAAAATGAGACTTTTCTGGTGACTCAGTGGTAAAGAATCTGCCTGCTAATACAGGAGACATGGGTTCCATCCCTGATCCAGGAGGATTGTGCCTGCCATGGAGAAGCTAAGCCCCTGTACCACAACTACTGAGGCTATGAGGGAGTGGCGACTCCTGAGCCTGAGTGCCCAGAGCCCGTACTTCACAAGAGAAGCCACTGCGATGAAATGCCTCTGCACCACAGCTAGAGAGTATCCCCCTTTACCACAACTAGGGAAGGCCCACACAGCAACGAAAAGCCAGCACAGCCGTAAATGAAGGATACATAAATAAATAATTTCTACTGTTTTAAAAAATAAAATACACTAAAACAGATAAGCTATTCTCAAACCTGATTTAAGAGAAAGGAGCAAAAAAAGGAATATAATTATGAATGAGAAAAGAAATAACGATAGAGATTCAGTTCAGTCACTCAGGCATGTCCGACTCTTTGTGACCCTATGGAATGCAGCACACCAGGCCTCCCTGTTCATTATGAACTCCTGGAGCTTGCTCAAACTCATGTCCAACAAGTTGGTGATGCCATCCAGCTACCTCATCCTCTGTCGTCCCCTTCTCTTCCTGCCTTCAATCTTTCCCAGCATCAGGGTCTTTTCAAATGAGTCAGTTCTTCACATCAGGTGGTCAAAGTGTTGGAGCTTCATCAGTCCTTCCAGTGAACACCCAGGACTGATCTCCTTTAGGATGGACTGGTTGGATCTCCTTGCAGAGCAAGGGACTCTCAAGAGTCTTCTCCAACACCACAGTTCAAAAGCATCAATTCTTTGGGGCTCAGCTTTCCTTACGGTCCAACTCTCACATCCATACATGACTACTGGAAAAACCACAGCTTTGACTAGACAGACCTTTGTTGGCAAAGTAAAGTCTCTGCTTTTTAATATGCTGTCTAGGTTGGTCATAGCTTTTCTTCCAAGGAGCAAGCATCTTTTGGAGAAGGCAATGGCACCCCACTCCAGTACTCTTGCCTGGAAAATCCCATGGACGGAGGAGCCTGGTGGGCTGCAGTCCATGGGGTCGCTAAGAGTCAGACATGACTGAGGGACTTCACTTTCACTTTTCACTTTCATGCACTGGAGAAGGAAATGGCAACCCACTCCAGTGTTCTTGCCTGGAGAATCCCAGGGACAGGGCAGCCTGGTGGGCTGCTGTCTATGGGGTCACACAGACTCAGACATGACTGAAGCGACTTAGCAGTAGCAGCAGCAAGACAGTATACATACCCACACTATGTTGAATAAAACACCTTCACTCCACCAGAGCTTGGGTCCCTGTGTCTTTCTTTCTTTCTCTGTCTCTTTCAGGCTAATTCTTTGGAGCACAGAGGCCCACTGAGCTCACTTTCTTGCCCAGGCTTCTAAGACCCTCTCGGAAGGCACACTCTGCCTTCACCCACCTCGAGAGGGCACCTAATGCCTATGTGTAGCAGTGCAAGCCCCGTGTCAAAGGGCTTTATTGGTTTTCTGTGTAAACCAAGGAATATCAGCCTCTTTTGCTCTCTCTTTTACTTTCTTATTATCGACTCTAGACCACCAGGTTCTGGTCTATTAAAGGACCTCAACAATCTTAGTTTTTTGAATCTTGAGTTTTTTTGTTTTTTTTTACAATTGCAAAGATTTTATTTAGCGGCTTTCTGTGCTTGGCACTTAGAAACAGAGTTCCGTGCATAAGGGCAAATTTTTATACACCTTTTCTTCATGCATATTTTACATACCCTTTTTATTGCCCCCTTTTTTAATATTCATAATATTGGATTCCCCACTAGGCACATAAATACATTTATCTACAACACCTCAAAACCAAAAAAATCTTAGTAATATCTGAATTCTTTTACTTGGTACTATCTTCATTTCCACACCACTTAAAAAGTTTAGCTGGCACCAAACTTCACTTTTTCTTATCATTAAAGGATTTGAAAGGGAAGGTAAAGATGAAAGGAGAAATCCAAAACTTCAAAATTGCAACGAACTATTTGATTTAAAAAAACAAACAAAAAAAAGTGGCGATCTAAGAGCAGATGGAAGGATGTATTCTAGAAGGCCCATTCTCAGTTCTCTGGAAGGTGACAGGACTCCTCCTGCCACAGGGGAAATGGGGAAAGCAATCCAGGTCAGGCATCTGGATCTGGCATTCAGAAGGCCAGACCTCCCTGTGTTGCCTCTGTTCTTGGTATCATCTGTTGAGGTTATAAAACCCTTCCTTTCTCACACTCCTTCTGTTTCCCTTCCCCTGCCAGGCTGCGTGCTCTGGAATCGGCACTTCCTGTGTGGTGCCCCTCTCTTCTGGCTCACAGTGGTCAGAACTGTGGGACTGAGACTCATGCCCTGCCTGGGTGCTTCTCACCCGTGCCCTGACCATACATAGTGTCCCAGAGAGGTTTACTCAACAACTCCATGGTTCTTTCCATAACCTGGGGGGCAGGGGTGAGGACCAAACCCATTTCCTCAGTGAATTTAAACTCTCATCACTGCTCTCATTGCGAATCTTGAGTTTTAAGCCACCTTTTTCACTCTCCACTTTCACTTTCATCAAGAGGCTCTTCAGTTCCTCTTTGCTTTCTGACATAAGGGTGGTGTCATCTGCATATCTGAGGTTATTTTGATATTTCTCCCTTCAATATAGATTCCAGCTTGTGCCTCATCCAGCCAGGCATTTCACTTGATGTAATCTGTGTATAGGTTAAATAAGTAGGATGAGAATATACATCCTTGACAAACTCCCTTCCCATTTTGGAACCAGTCCATTGTTTGATGTCCAGTTCTAACTGTTGCTTCTTGGCCTGCATACAGATTTCTCAGGAGGCAGGTCAGGAGGTCTGGTATGGGACCTCTTAAAGTGATGGGAATCATCACTTTAAGAATTTTTCACAGTTTGTTGTGATCCACACAGCCAAAGGCTTTGGCATATTCGGTAAAGCAGAATAGATGTTTTTCTGGAACTCTCTTGCTTTTTCTATGATCCAATGGATGTTGGCAATTTGATCTCTGGTTCCTCTGCCTTTTCTAAAACCAGATTGAACATCTGGAAGGTCTTGGTTCACATACCATTGAGGCCTGACTTGGAGAATTTTGAGCATTACTTTGTTAGCTTGTGAGATGAGTGCAATTGTGTGGTAGTTTGAATACTCTTTGGCATTGCCTTTCTTTGGGATTGGAATGAAAACTGACCTTTTCCAGTCCCGTGGCCACTGCTGAGTTTTCCAAATTTGCTGGCATATTGAGTGCAGCACTTTCACAGCACCATCTTTTAGGATTTGAAATAGCTCAGCTGGAATTCCATCACCACCACTAGCATTATTTGTAGTGATGCTTTGTAAGGCCCACTTGACTTTGCATTCCAGTTTTTCTGGCTCTAGGTGAGTGATCACACCATTGTGGTTATCTGGGTCATGAAGATCTTTTTTGTATAGTTCTTTTGTGTATGCTTACCATCTTTTCTCAATATCTTCTGATTCTGAAAGGTCCATACCATTTCTGTCCTTTGCATGAAATATTCCCTTGGTATCTCTAATTTTCTTAAAGAGACTGCTAGTCTTTCCCATTCTATTGTTTTCCTCTACTTCTTTGCATTGATCACTGAGGAAGGCTTCCTTATCTCTCCTTGCTATTCTTTGAAACTCTGCATTCAAATGGATATATCTTTCCTTTTATCCTTTGCCTTTTGCTTTTCTTCTTTTCTCAGCTATTTGTAAGCCCTCCTCAGATAACCATTTTGCCTTTTTGCATTTTTTTTCTTGGGATGGTCTTGATCACTGCCTCCTGTACAATGAATGCCATGAACCTCCATCCATAGCTCTTCAGGCACTCTATCAGATCTAAATCCTTGAGTCTATTTGTCACTTTCACTGTGTAATCATAAGGAATTTGATTTAAGTCATACCTGGATGGTCTAGGGGTTTTCCATACTTTCTTCAATTTAAGTCTGAATTTTGCAATAAGGAGTTCATCTGAGCCGTAGTCAGCTCCCGGTCTTGTTTTTGCTGACTGTATAGAGCTTCTCCATCTTTGGCTGCAAAGAATATAATCAATCTGATTTCTGTATTGACCATCTGGTTATGTCCATCTGTAGAGTCATCTCTTGTATTGCTGGAAGAGAGTGTTTTCCATGACCAGTGTATTTTCTTGGCAAAACTCTGTTAGCTTTTGCCCTGCTTCATTTTGTACTCCAAGGCCCAAACTTGCCTGTCCAGGTATCTCTTGACTTCCTATTTTTACTTTCCAGTCCCCTATGATGAAAAGAACATCTTTTTTGGGTGTTACTTCTGGAAGGTCTTGTAGGTCTTCATAGAACCGTTCAGTTTCAGCTTCTTTGATATTAGTGGTTGGAGCATAGACTTGGATTACTGTGATATTGAATGCTTTGCCTTGGAAACAAACAGAGATCATTTTGCCATTTTTGAGACTGCACCCAAGTACTGCATTTAGGACTCTTTTATTAACTATGAGGGCTACTCCATTTCTTCTAAAGGATTCTTGCCCACAGTAGTAGATATAATGGTCATCTGAATTAAATTTGCCAACTCCATTCCATTTTAATTCACTGATTCCTAAAATGTTGATGTCCACTCTTGCCATCTCCTGTTTGACCACTTCCAGTTTACCTTGATGTGTAGACCTAATATTCCAGGTTCCTATGCAATATTGTTCTTTACAGCATCAGACTCTACTTCCATCACCAGTCACATCAACAACTGGGTGTTGTTTTCATTTTGGCTACATCTCTTCATTCTTTCTCCAGAAATAAGTGGAATTGTTTCTCCAATCTTCTCCAGTAGCATATTGGGCCTCTACCGACCTGGGGAGTTCATCTTTAAGTGTCCTTTCTTTTTGCCTTTTCATACTGTTCATGGGGTTCTCAAGGCAAGAATACTGAAGTGGTTTGCCATTCCCTTCACCAGTGGACCTTGTTTTATCAGAACTCTCCACCATGACCCGTCTGTCTTGGGTGGCTGTACAAAGAATGGCTCATAGCTTCATTGAGTTAGACAAGGCTGTGGCCCATGTGATCAGTCTGATTAGTTTATGCTCCTATAACCATAAATATAGGAGCAAGCAAAAGAATTGTAAGAAATAGTACATGCAGATTTATGCCAACACATTTGAAAATCTAAAAAATAAAAGTGGATTGATTTCCTATCAAAAAAGAAATGCTCAGAATTGACCTCTAGAAATGGATAATTTGAATACACTAATTTCCTAGAAGGCAGTGACATGCCCCAGGACTAAATGAGTTCACAAATAACTTTTCTTACTTCACTATTGAAGCCAGTGTGGTAAGTAGAATTTCAAACATGTCTCCCCAAGATTCCCAACCTTTGTTTTTCAAACACTAACTAGATACAACTGTGAAAGGACTTTGAAGGCAGATTTAAGGTTATTAACCATCTGACCTCAAATATGGAGATTATTTAGAATTATTGGTGGGCTTAATATAATTACATGATCCCTTAAAAGCAGAGGAGTGCAGAAGTCAGAGAGATGTGGCAGAAGAGAAGGTAAGAAAGATGGGAGAGAAGTAGAGCTTGGAGATTTTAATTCATAAAGGCACAAATTTTAAACACTTGTTTACAATATTTCCAATTGGTTCACAGTTATTTATTTCCTCCTAACTTTTCCCATATATCTTCATCAGTTCAGTTCAGTCGCTCAGTCATGTCTGACTCTTTGCGACCCCATGAGCCACAGCACACCAGGCCTCCCTGTCCATCACCACCTCCTGGAGCCCACCCAAACCCATGTACTTCGAGTCAGTGATGCCATCCAACCATCTCATCCTCTGTCATCCCCTTCTCCTCTTGCCCTCAATCTTTCCCAGCGTCACAGTCTTTGCAAATGAGTCACCTCTTCTCATCAAGTGGCCAAAGTATTGGAGCTTCAGCTTCAACTTGAGTCCTTCCAAAGAACACCCAGGACTGATCTCCTTTAGGATGGACTGGTCCAAGGGACTCTCAAGAGTCTTCTCCAACACCACAGTTCAAAAGTATCAATTATTCGGCACTCAGCCTTCTTTATAGTCCAACTCTCACATCCATACATGACCACTGGAAAAACCACAGCCTTGACTAGATGGACTTTTGTTGGCAAAGTAATGTCTCTGCTATTTAATATGCTGTCTAGGTTGGTCATAACTTTCCTTCCAAGGAGTAAGCATCTTTTAATTTCATGGCTGCAATCACCATCTGCAGTGATTTTGGATCCCAGAAAAATAAAGTCAGCCACTGTGTCCACTGTTTCCCCATCTATTTGCCATGAAGTGATGGGACCAGATGCCATTTTCTTAGTTTTCTGAATGTTGAGCTTTAAGCCAACTTTTTCACTCTCCTCTTTCACTTTCATCAAGAGGTTCTTAGTTCTTCTTCACTTTCTGCCATAAGGGTGGTGTCATCTGCATTATCTGAGGTTATTGATATTTCTCCCAGCAATCCTGATTCCAGCTTGTGCTTCCTCCAGCCCAGCGTTTCTCCTGATGTACTCTGCACATAAGTTAAATAAGCAGGGTGACAATACACAACCTTGACGTATTCCTTTTCCTATTTGGAACTAGTCTGTTATTCCATGTCCAGTTCTAACTGTTGCTTCCTGGCCTGCATACAGGTTTCTCAAGAGGCAGATCAGGTGGTCTGGTATTCCCATCTCTTGAAGAATTTTCCACAGTTTATTGTGATCCACACAGTCAAAGGCTTTGGCATAGTCGATAAAGCAGAAATAGATGTTTTTCTGGAACTCTCTTGCTTTTTCCATGATCCAGCGGATGTTGGCAATTTGATCTCTGGTTCCTCTGCCTTTTCTAAAACCAGCTTGAACATCTGGAAGTTCACGGTTCATGAATTGCTGAAGCCTGGCTTGGAGAATTTTGAGCATTACTTTACTAGCGTGTGAGATGAGTGCAACAGAGAGGTAGTTTGAGCATTCTTTGGCATTGCCTTTCTTTGGGATTGGAATGAAAACTGACCTTTTCCAGTCCTGTGGCCACTGCTGAGTTTTCCAAATTTGTTGGCATATTGAATGCAGCACTTTCACAGCGTCATCTTTCAGGATTTGAAATAGCTCCACTGGAATTCCATCACCTCCACTAGCTTTGTTCATAGTGATGCTTCCTAAGGCCCACTTGACTTCATTCCATGATGTCTGGCTCTAGGTGAGTGATCACACCATTGTGATTATCTGGGTCATGAAGATCTTTTTTGTACAGTTCTTCTGTGTATTCTTGTCACCTCTTCTTAATATCTTCTGCTTCTGTTAGGTCCCTACCATTTCTGTCCTTTATTGAGCCCATCTTTGCATGAAATGTTCCCTTGGCATCTAATTTTCTTGAATAGATTTCTAGTCTTTCCCATTCTATTGTTTTCCTCTATTTCTTTGCATTGATCGCTGAGGAAGGTTTTCTTATCTCTCCTTGCTGTTCTTTGGAACTCTGCATTCAAATGGGTGTATCTTTCCTCTTCTCCTTTGCTTTTTGCTTCCTGTCTTTTCACAGCTATTTGTAAGGCCTCCCCAGAGAGCCATTTTGTTTTTTGCGTCTTTTTCTTGGGGATGGTCTTGATTCCTGTCTCCTATCCAATGTCATGAACTTCCATCCATAGTTCATCAGGCACTCTGTCTATCAGATCTAGTCCCTTAAATCTATTTCTCACTTCTACTGTATAGTCATAAAGGATTTGATTTAGGTCATATCTGAATGGCCTAATAGTTTTATCCACTTTCTTCAATTTCAATCTGAATTTGGCAATAAAGAGTTCATGATCTGAGCCACAGTCACCTCCTGGTCTTGTTTTTGCTAACTGTATAGAGCTTCTCTATCTTTGGCTGCAAAGAATATAATCAGTCTGATTTCGGTGTTGACCATCTGGTGATGTCCATGTGTAGAGTCTTGTCTTTGTTGTTGGAAGAGGGTGTTTGCTATGACCAGTATGTTCTCTTGGCAGAACTCTCTTAGCCTTTGCCCTGCTTCATTCTGTACTCCAAGGCCAAATTTGCCTGTTACTCCAGGTGTCTCTTGACTTCCTACTTTTGCATTCCAGTCCCCTATAATGAAAAGGACATCTTTTTTGGGTGTTAGCTCTAGAAGGTCTTGTAGTTCTTTGTATAACCATTCAACTTCAGCTTCTTCAGCATTACTGATCAGGGCATAGACTTGGATTACCGTAGTTGAAGTGTATTTCCCTACTCCACTGATGTGGGCTTGGTCGTGGGACTTACTTTAACCAGTAGAATGTTAGCAGATGTGACTCAGAAAATTCAGCTTTGCTCTTCTTGCTCCTGTCCTCCACCATGAGAACAGCATATCTCAAGTAGTGGTCATGCCTTGAATCTGGGTCCACTATGAGAAGACATCTGGAAACAAGGCAAGTTGAATCCTACAAAGGCCAGAAGAGCCTCAGCCAACCCATAGCCCTCATGTAACATGATCAAGAAATAAGTTTTTGATATTGTTGGTCACCTGATTAAACACAAGGTAAAATTGTTTCTATAACAAGGTCAAGCTAGTGCAGTCTCTTTGGGACTTTAATCTTTGAATTTAATTTCTCAGAAGAAATTTTAGAGTGGGGGTGATGTATTCAAAATTGGGGATTTCTGTGTTAGCATTTCCTTAGTAAAGTGTATTACTCTCATAACAGTACCTCTGTTGACTTATACTGGGCAATGGGCTGGCCATAATTTGAGATGGGAAATAAAATAGAAAATGAAATTTTTAATCTTGACACATCATGGTCTCGGAATTAATTTAAGGAATGTAGTTGTTACTGAGTCCAAGCTTGTATTGCTCACTGCATGACAGGTCAATAAACTGAGAAACAAAGTGTTGGGGCAACGAATAATGACTTTATTCTGAAAGTCAGCAGGCTGAGAAGGTGGCAGACTAATGTCCCAAACTGCTTCTTATCTGAGTTAGAACTCAGGTTTCTTTTATACTAAAAAGGGAGGAGATGTGACTGCTTGTTGCAAACTGAGAAGATGTGATAAGCCTTTGCTCTTGCAGCTGTCTGGGCAGGTCTGGTCTTGAAGTTCCTATAAACCTCCAACAAGACAACTGCTATTCTCTGTTTTGCAACTTTACATGAATGAAAGGTGTTACACCTTTAAAGGTCAAGGGGGCAGAGCCTTGAGAATGGGCTATCCTGTATACTTCAGGTTATAGGTAACAGGTTATATGTAACCTTTTCAAAGGTGCAGAGCCAGCATGACTAAGCACAGGCAACAGAGCGCAAAGGTTGGAGCTAAAGGAAGAGATCCAATATTGAATCAGTTTGTACTTCTCTGTTATGTAATGATTACTGTATATTTTAGAGCCTTCTGAACACAAAATTAACACTATTAAGCGATATTCCCAGGAGAATCCAAAAAAAAGTATACTGTTGGAGCAATCTCATAAATATAGGAGCAGGACTTCACTGATAGCTGAATCCTCTCTAAAGGGTGCTAGACACACCCCTGATTAAACACAACTTAATGATTAAATTCAAAAGGCAAGGGAAAGTTAGACAGGAACACTTGTTTCCCTGCTCTTCTTGTTCCCCTGGGGACTTCTCTCTGGTAATACCCACGGTTTCCTGCCCTACCCACTACCCCACTTTTCTCTACTGAGGAGGAATGAGAAGCCTCATTAGGGGTATTAGCAATTAGTTCAAGTGTCTTGGCTGCATAGAACCAATCTGTTAAAAGACTGTGAACACTAGGGAACTGAGCAATAAATTGGGTGAATGTGTGCATTCTGCCGACTCAATCATTCCATTGGGTGAGCAACTCTGAAACAGTAGGGAAGGGGGCAGGGCACAATGTTTAAAAGAACAGAATAGCCTGAGGACACAACGTAAACTGATTGGAACCAAATAGGTCCAAGATGGCAGATGAGTCAACTTCCACCAGACCCTGAGCCTCAGTGTATGCTCTTTGTAACACACCAGCAAGCTAAGTGACACACTCACAGGCTCCGTGAGAGTTCCAAGTCCTACCATAAAGGTCAAAAAGTGGGCAGTGGCCCAATTACCGGAAATCCCTACCCCTTCCCCAAAATAGCTGGAATAGTCCTCCCAATCATTAGTATGAAATTACCCACCCCTATAAAAACCGACTGGTTTTGGTATTGACCATCTGTTGATGTTCATGTGTAGAGTTGTCTCTTGTGTTGTTGGAAGAGGGTGTTTGCTATGACTAGTGTATTCTCTTGGCAAAATTCGATTAGCCTTTGCCCTACTTCATTTTGTACTCCGAGGCCAAACTTGCTTGTTACTCCAGGTATCTCTTAACATTTGCATTCCAATCCCTTATGATGAAAAGGACATATTTTCTTTGTGTTAGTTCTAGAAAGTCTTGTAGGTCTTCATAGAACCGTTCAATTTCAGCTTTGGCATTAGTGATTGGGGCATAAACTTGGACTACTGTGATGTTGAATGGTTTGTTTGGAAATGAACCAAGATCATTCTGTTGGTTTTCGAGATTGCATCCAACTACTGCATTTCGGACTCTTTTGTTGACTATGATGGCTACTCCATTTCTTCTAAAGGATTCTTGCCCACAGTGAAGAGGAAAAGTTAAAATTTTTACATAACCTCCTGCTCTTTCTGCCTCTGTAACTCAGCTTGCTCCTTGCAAAGTCTAGATCACGTAGGTCTCAGAAAGTGGGGACTCACAATACTCAAAACTGGAGCTTATCTCACCCTTGTCCTACTCTTTGCAATAACCCTAGCCCCTGCAAACCCACTTAATGATGCCTGTCCATGTATAAAAGCTCTGTAACCCCTTTGTTCAGGGCTCAGAGGTTGGAGTGTTAACTCCTCTGGGCCCGCTGGCATAATAAACCTGAGTTCTCCAACTCTCTGAGTGTGGTGCTTGGTTTCTTGAGTACTAGATTCTGCAACAACAGTAGCAGATACAATGGTCATCTGAATTAAATTTGCCCATTCCTGCCCATTTTAGTTCACTGCTTGCTAAAATGTCGATATTCACTCTTGGCCAGATCCTGCTTGGTCATGTCCAATTTACCTTGATTCATGAACCTAATATTCCAGATATCTATGCAATATTGTTCTTTACAGCATCAGACTACTTTCACCACCAGACACATCCACAACTGAGCATCATTTCCACTTTGGCCTCACCTCTATTCTTCCTGGAACTGTTTCTCTGCTCTTCCCCAGTAGCATATTGGGCACCTATCAATCTATGGTCTCATCTTCCAGTATCATATCTTTTTGCTTTTTCATACTTTTCATGGAGTTCTTGAGGCAAGAATACTGGAGTGGTTTGCCATTCCCTTCTCCAGTGGACCACGTTTTGTTAGAACTCTCTACAAAGACCTGTCCATCTTGGGTGGACCTGCATGGCATCATTCATAGCTTCACTGAGTTACACAAGGCTGTGATCCATGTGATCACCCAGTGGTCAACACTGAAATCAGACTGATTATATTCTTTGCAGCATAAAATGGAGAAGCTCTATACAGTCAGCAAAACCAAGACTTGGAGCTGACTGTGGCTCAGATCATCAGCTCCTTATCACAAAATTTAGGCTTAAATTGAAGAAAGTAGGGAAAACCACTAGACCATTCAGGTATGACCTAAATCAAATCCCTTATGATTATACAGTGGAGATGAATAGATTCAAAGGATTAGATCTGGTAGACAGAGTGTCTGAAGAACTGTGGACAGAGGTTCGTAACATTGTACACAAGGCAGTGACCAAAACAATTGCAAAGAAAAAGAAACGCAAGAAGGCAAAGTGGTTATCTGAGGAAGCCTTACAAATAGCTGAGAAAAGAAGAGAAGCAAAAGGCAAAGAGAAAAGGAAATATTGGCCCAACTGAATGCAGAGTTCCAGAGAATAGCAAGGAGATATAAGAAAGCCTTCTTATGTGACCAATGAAAAGAAATAGAGGGAAATAATAGAATGAGAAAGACTAGAGATCTCCTCAAGAAAATTGGAGATACCAAGGGAATATTTCATGCAAAGATGGGCACAGTAAAGGACAGAAATGGCAAGGACCTAACAGAAGCAGAAGAGATTAAGAAGAGGTAGCAAGAATACACAGAAGAACTATACAAAAAAGGTCTTAATAACCTGGATAACTGCATTGGTGTGGTCACTCACCTAGAGCCAGATGTCCTAGAGTGTGAAGTCAAGTGGGCCTTAGGAAGCGTTACTATGCAAAAGCTAGCAGATCAGATCAGATCAGATCAGTCGCTCAGTCATGTCCGACTCTTTGCGACCTCATGAATCGCAGCACGCCAGGCCTCCCTGTCCATCACCAACTCCCGGAGTTCACTCAGACTCACGTCCATCGAGTCAGTGACGCCATCCAGCCATCTCATCCTCTGGCGTCCCCTTTCTCCTCCTGCCCCCAATCCCTCCAAGCATCAGAGTCTTTTCCAATGAGTCAACTCTTCACATCAGGTGGCCAAAGTACTGGAGTTTCAGCTTTAGCATCATTCCTTCCAAAGAAATCCCAGGGCTGATCTCCTTCAGAATGGACTGGTTGGATCTCCTTGCAGTCCAAGGGACTCTCAAGAGTCTTCTCCAACACCACAGTTCAAAAGCATCAATTCTTCAGCACTCAGCCTTCTTCACAGTCCAACTCTCACATCCATACATGACCACAGGAAAAACCACAGCCTTGACTAGACGAAACTTTGTTGGCAAAGTAATGTCTCTGCTTTTGAATATGCTATCTAGGTTGGTCATAACTTTCCTTCCAAGGAGTAAGCGTCTTTTAATTTCATGGTGGCAATCACCATCTGCAGTGATTTTGGAGCCCAGAAAAATAAAATCTGCCACTGTTTCCACTGTTTCCCCATCTATTTGCCATGAAGTGATGGGACCAGGTGCCATGATCTTCGTTTTCTGAATGTTGAGCTTTAAGCCAACTTTTTCACTCTCCACTTTCACTTTCATCAAGAGGCTTTTGAGTTCCTCTTCACTTTCTGCCATGAGGGTGGTGTCATCTGCATATCTGAGGTTATTGATATTTCTCCCGGCAATCTTGATTCCAGTTTGTGTGATGGAATTCCAGGTGAGCTATTTAAAATCCTAAAAGATGATGCTGTGAAAGTGCTGCACTCAATGTGCTAGCAAATTTGGAAAACTCAACAGTAAACAAAGCACTGAAAAAGATCAGTGTTCGTTCCAATCTCAAAGAAGGGCAATGCCAAAGAACATTCAAACTACTGTGCTCATTTCAAACTCAGGGATTGAATCCACATCTTCTGCATACTTTACTCATCTGCTTACAGGGGTTATAATAAATATCATAACCTCACTCTCCTCTTTCATTCTTGTGACTATAATGCTATTGGCTAAAATCAATGTGAAGTCTGGGTTTAAGACAGGCTGAGCCTTGAGTGAGGGCTTCTTAGGTGGTGCAGTGGTGAAAAATCTGCTTGCAATGCAGAAGATGTGGGTTCGATCCCTGAATAAGGAAAATACCCTGGAGGAGGAAATGGCAGCCCACTCCAGTGTTCTTGCCTGGAGAATCCCATGGACAGAGGAACCTGGCAGGCTACAGTCCATGGGGTCACAAAGAGTCAGACAGGACTGAGCAACTAAGCATAGCACAGAGACTAGAGTGATGCTAGAGAAGTGCCTAGGGCACCACATTCAAGGAAGCACTTTCTGTCAGTCTGAGAATGAGTGTTTTTTTATATGTGGTGTCCTAGGTGTCTCTCTTGCTTCATTCTAGTCCCAGCCCTGAGTTAGGAGAGCCCATGATGTAACCTACAGAAATCAACTTCCCAGAGTCCAGAGCTGAGTGGTGAGCAGATTTGAGGATCAGTTCGAAGATACTCAGTACACACTCTCAGAAGGTTCTTTAGGTTAACTTCTACTGGCGGTCCAGTGTTTAGGATTCAGAACGTTCACTGCTGGGCCCTTGTTCAATCCCTGGTTGGGGAAGTAAGATCCTGTAAGCATGTAGTGTGGTCATAAACAAAAATCTATGGCTTCCTCTGAACCCACTTGATTCACTGGACTTGATCCATCAGCATTACTTGACCAAGTTAGAGTTCTCCTAAGTATAACTTTCAAAAAGTTAAAAAGTGTGACTCTCATAGAAATATGGAATGAACACAGGTCAAAGATTTTATCAATCCATTAATTAATGAGATGAATCACAAGTTGGAATCAAGATTACCCGGGAAAGATCAACAACTTCAGATATGCAGATAATTGCCACTCTAAAGGCAGAAATTGAAGAGCAACTAAGGGCCTCCTGATGAAGGTGAAAAAGGAGAGTGAAAAAGCTGGCTTAAAAATCAACATTCAAAAAACTAAGATCATGGCATCTAGTCCAATCACTTCATGGCAAAAAAGGGGAATCAACGACAGATTCTTTTCTTTGGCTCCTAAATCACTGCAGATAGTGACTGCAGTGATGAAATTATAAGATGCTTGGTCCTTGGGAGAAAAGCTCTGACATACCTAGACAGCATATTAAAAAGCAGAGACATCACTTTGCCAACAAAGGTCCCTCTATTTAAATCTATGGTTTTTTCCAGTAGTCATGTAAGGATGTGCGAGTGGGACCATTAAGAAGGCTTCAGATCAGATCAGATCAGATCAGTCACTCAGTCATGTCCAACTCTTTGCGACGCCATGAATCACAGCACACCAGGCCTCCCTGTCCATCACCAACTCCCGGAGTTCACTCCGACTCACGTCCATTGAGTCAGCGATGCCATCTAGCCATCTCATCCTCTGTCGTCCCCTTCTCCTCCTGCCCCCAATCCCTCCCAGCATCAGAGTCTTTTCCAATGAGTCAACTCTTTGCATGAGGTGGCCAAAGTACTGGAGTTTCAGCTTTAGCATCATTCCTTCCAAAGAAATCCCAGGGCTGATCTCCTTCAGAATGGACTGGTTGGATCTCCTTGCAGTTCAAGGGACTCTCAAGAGTCTTCTCCAACACTACAGTTCAAAAGCATCAATTCTTCAGCACTCAGCCTTCTTCACAGTCCAACTCTCACATCCATACATGACCACAGGAAAAACCATAGCCTTGACTAGACGAACCTTAGCACTGAAGAATTGATGCTTTTGAATTTCGGTGCTGGAGAGACTCTTGAGAGTCACTTGGACTGCAAGGAAAGGAGATCCAACCAGTCAATCCTAAAGGAAATCTACCTTAAATATTCACTGGAAGGACTGATGCTGAAGCTGAAGCTCCAATACTTTGTCCACTTGATGCAAAGAGCCGACTCATTGGAAAAGACTCTCATGCTGGGAAAGACTGAGGGCAGTAGGAGAAGGGGGGCGACAGAGGATAAGATAGTTGGATGGCATTACTGACTTGATGGACATGAGTTTGAGAAAACTACCGGAGATAGTGAAGGACAGGGAAGCCTGGCATGCTTCAGTCCATGGGGTCACAGAGAGTCAAACACAATTTTAGCAACTGAACAATAACAATTAATGAGTAAAGAATGAGGTGTTAAAACTAGTTCAAAAGAAAATATGAAGACAGATTTATGTATCAGTCAAAAGAATGCTAAAGTGAATATGCTCATAATAAATACAAAGCTTGTTAACATCCCATAAGGAAATAAACTTGAGGGATTATCCTTTTTAAAAATAATTTTATTTATTAATTTTTAGCTGTGCTGGGTCTTCTTTGCTGCACGGGCTTTTCTCTAGTTGTGAAAACCGGGGACCACTCTCTAGTTGCAGTGGGCAGGCTTCTTATTGCAGTAGCTTCTCTTGTTGCAGAGCTCAGGCTCCAGGCACATGGGCTCAATAGTTGTGGCTTGCGGGCTCTACATTGCAGGCTCAGTAGTGTAGTACAGGGGCTTAGTTGCTGTGCAGCATGTGGAATCTTCCTGGACCAGGGATCGAACCCGTGTCCCCTGCATTGGCAGGCAGATTCCTATCCACTGTATCACCAGGTAAGTCCAAACCTCTTCTAAGCAGAAAGCCCATCAAACGTGGATACTACCATAGAATTAATTAATCTTCCAAAGATCCATTCAACAATTCCCAGTGCTCCACTGAAAGAACATCCAGTAATCACTTTCCCTTTTTTCTACACTTGATAATGTTTTTAAACATTTCTCCTTTGCCTGCAGGCTATTCAGATATTTAAAGACACCAGCTTCATTTCATTTATCTTCAAGAGTCAGGTGCTCAGGATTAGACACAGGTGTGGTAATGAACAAGAAGGTGTTTTATTTCAGTTTGAAAAGGGAGAATCAAAACAATTCATTATTAAAACTGGGGTATATTATTAAATGTAAATCCTATTTGCTGCCTATTTCACTCTAAAGAAAGCTTTCACTGTATATTTTCTCTGCCTCCCAAACAGGTAGGACACTGTATATGTAATTATAGCAGCTGTATGACAACAGGAAAAAAACAAATAACTAGTCAGACAACTATCACATTGTAGATTCCAAAGTGGCATTTAGTTTGTCAACATGTTTAATTAATCATATTCAATAGTTAATTTGATCCAAACATTACACTTCACTACATGTGAAGCAGAATCAAAATATTGCCCTCTATGTTTCAGATATGAACTACCTATGTTTAGTGTCAATAATTAATTGATGCCTCCAAAGACAATTCTATTTCATTCCATTCCTTTATTTTTCTTTCTCTCAGTACACTTAACATGTTGTTTTTTTCTTTCATTGATTTGCTTAGGATCTCAGAGGTTAAAAAAGGATCTTGAAAACCTTCTAGACCAGAGCTCTCCAGTAGAATGTTCTGCAACGATGGAAAAATTCTATATTTGTGCTGTTCAGTATAGTAACTGCCAGCCACATGTGGCCATTAAACACTTAAAATATTTCTAGGGCAGGATTTCTCTAACTCAGCACTATTAACATTTTGGGTTTAATATGTCTTTATCATTGCAACATTGCTGAGAAATTTATTCAACATGCTAAGTCGTTTCATGCACAGTCATCCTGTTTAATTTCAACCTCATTCCCTCAGCTCTCAGCATGCATGTTCCATAGTGGTTGTTCCAAACTCTCCCACTCTACTCAAATGCATGACTTCACTCTGCCCACCAATTCCAAGAAGAGGAAGAAAACTACACTCTGCAGCTGTAGTATGAGATTACTTCCTTGTGTAATCCTAAAGCTTACTTAAAATTTCCACTTCCTATGTGGATGACAGTATTGATTTTCTCTGAATTTCTCCATGTTATAATAAATTCATAGTGGACTATCCTTGGAGATAATAGGGAGTCCAGTGCAATGAAAAAAATACTGGATGAAGATACAAGAGGCCAGAGTTTTACAACCAGTCCTATTTTAACCTGTCCAGCTTCAGATTTCACACTTGCATACCAGAGAATACTTCTAATGATTTTTTCCTAATATTTTAGATGACTATTCCAAGTGTAGACCTTTAAGATTCTACCTTCTTCCTATTTACTGTTTTTTAATAAAAAATGTCTATGTGCCATCATTGTGCTAGTTGCTGGAAATGCAACAGTAACTGGGACAGATTTGGCTCATGCCCACATGTAATTTGATTGGGAAGTGACCTACCTATTCAGTGCTCTACCCTGAGAAAGCTCAGCCCTAGGGAGAACAATCAATCTAAGCTATAAGGTTGCATTGCTCTGTTCTTAGGCTAATCCATGGGTACCAGGAGGGTGAGACTAAGCCTCCTCCCAGTTCATGATTTCTCCCATGCAGATATGTCAACTGCTTAGTAGAACCAGGGGAATATGCAGAAGATGTATTAATGAGCACAGTATAGACACTGGCCATTCAAACTTATAGCTGAAGCAAAATGCCACTTCTAACTTGGTTGCCATGAAATTAAAAGATACTTACTTCTTGGAAGGAAAGTTATGACAACAACATTTTAAAAAGCAGAGATATTACTTTGTCATCAAAGGTCCGTCTAGTCAAGGCTATGATTTTTCCAGTAGTCATGTATGGATGTGAGAGTTGGACTATAAAGAAGGCTGAGTGCTGAAGAATTGATGCTTTTGAACTGTGGTGTTGGGGAAGACTCTTGAGAGTCCCTTGGACTGCAAGGAGATCCAACCAGTCCATCCTAAAGGAGATCAGTCCTGAGTGTTCATTGGAAGGACTGATGTTGAAGCTGAAACTCCAATACTTTGGCCACCTGATGCAAACAGCTGACTCATTTGCAAAGACTCTGATGCTGGGAAGGATTGAGGGCAGGAGGAGAAGGGGATGACAGAGGATGAGATGGTTGAATGGCATCACCGACTCGATGGCCATGAGTTTGAGTGAACTCCGGGAGCTGGTGATGGACAGGGAGGCCTGGCGTGCTGTGGTTCATGGGGTTGCAAAGAGTTGGACACGACTGAGCGACTGAACTGAACAGAACTGAGACTTGGTTGCTGGTGTATAGGGAGGTCTAAGGAATTTCAGAGGAGGGGCAAAGGTGACCATTAGCAGTAGATCGAGTCTCAGAGGATCTGAGGAAGTTACTGTTTATCAGCATTTATAGACATATTCCTATGTTCTAATTGAAGAGTGGCAATACTGGTGTGTTGCTACTGCTACTGCTACTGAGTATCAACTGGAATTAGGAAGAATGAGGCAGCATGAGTACACAGCTATGTTATTTACCTGCTCTTTTCAACGTAATCAGAAGAAGCCTGCAATACGCCAACCTTTCTTAGAAATGCCTGCTTGCATCTACATATATATGTAAACCTTCCATCTTCACTTTAGTTTCTTCTTTTGACTCTACCCAAGTTTCCATCTACGACCTCCCTCTCCTGGACCATCTCATAGTTCTTCCTACTTCTGAGCCCAAATAGGCCCATCACCCTCTTATCAGATTTTAAAAATTTGTTAATTCTGATACATTAAATGGATATCCATTTTGATACCTTATTTTTACATTCTTACCTTTGCATTTTTTTTCTTGAGGAGGACTACAAAAGCTTCAGGTTTCATAAAACTTGCATCCACTCCTGCTCTTGGAGCTGATATTTTATTGGGAGGAGACAGACAATAAACTAATACAACATGATCAAGAAGTGGAAAAGCTACAAGGAAAGATAAAGCAGGGTTAGAGAACAGAAAGCCACAGGAGGTATGATATTTTAGGTAGGTTGGTCAAAAAAGACACATGAAAAAAAGCTCCACTGAACTTAGACTTAACTTGGAATTTCACCAATTTTTCCACAATGTTCCTTTTGAGGGAGGGGATGCTGTGTTGGATCTTAATTGCTGCTGGCAGATTTTCTCCAGTCGCAGAGAATGCAAGGTACTCTACTTTCGGCGCCCGAACTTCTCATAGTACTGGCTTCTGTGTTGCGGAGTATGGGCTCTAGGGCACCTGGGCTCCGGTAGTTTCAGTGTGTGGGCTCAGCAGCTGTGGTGCACGACCCTAGCTGCCCCAAGGCATGTGGAATCTTCCTGCCCTCTGCACTGGCAGAAGGATTCTTAACTACTGGACCCACAGGTCTCCCTCTTATTGGTTTTAATAATTCCAATCTCTTCCCTTTATTACTCTTTCCCTTCCTGAGGTTGCTATCTCCATGACACCTTATGAGTTTTTTTTTTTTTAATATTTCATTTTATCTAGTTAATATTTCTTTATATTAGATTCTCTTTAATCAAATAACTAGTGTGGTTTGTGTCCTAACTGGACTCTGATTGTTATAGAAATTGTTACTCGTAATGGTTCCAAAAGATGGGATTTGGGGATTGGTTTGGTTTTGTCCTTGGGTTTCAATGTAGTGGCTGAGCTCCTTGCTCAGAATGGGAAATGGGTGCTGGTAACCCATGCCATCGGAGAAGGCAACGGCACCCCACTCCAGCACTCTTGCCTGGAAAATCCCATGGACAGAGGAGGCTGGTGGGCCGAAGTCCATGGGGTCGCTAAGAGTCGGACAAGACTCAGCGACGTCACTTTCACTTTTCACTTTCATGCATTGGAGAAAGAAATGGCAATCCACTCCAGTGTTCTTGCCTGGAGAATCCCAGGGACGAGGGAGCCTCTTGGGCTGCCGTCTATGGGGTCGCACAGAGTCGGACACGGCTGAAGTAACTTAGCAGCAGCAGCAGCAGCAACCCATGCCATGCAGAAGTAGCACAATTGATAAAATAATCACCTGCAGTTAATTGTGAAGATGTGCCTGCTGACACAAGTGCCTTGGAGCATGTGCCTGCTGTACTTGCCTGTTACAGCAGTAATTGTGACCATGAAGACTACAGTGTGGAACAGACTCTTCTGAGTAGACTTAAACACAGAAAGAAATATCAGACTTGGGTCCTTATACTCATTATATTCTCGGTTAAAGTCTCATGAGAGAGCTAGAGATTCTATGGCAGCCCTAAAAGAATGTCTCATTTCTCATAGCCACAGGGCTGGTATTGCTAAAAGTGAGTAAATATTTAGTTGCCAAGTTTACAGAATTTACATTATTTGAATTTATGGCTTTGTTGTATCTCTCATGAAGAAGTTAGGAAAAATGATAGGGAAGCAAAGGGACACTAAATCTCGAAGTAAGGATATATCTGGCCAGATTTAAATCAAGTTGAAAATTTTGAATTCCCAGGTCATACTCTTTCTAACAGTAGAAGAAGCTTGTCCTCCTGTGCCTGAGGATATTATTAATAGCGTTTCCTTGCTTCAAAACTATCTAATATATTTATTAATAGGATCAGATATCATTATGCTCCGGGGTACAAGTACAAAGTCTGACCCAAGAGGAAGCAGTTTTTAAACCAAAAATTTGCAAGAATTTCCTAATTTTTATCAGTGTAAACCGGGAGAATATGTAAAGGAATGAGTTTTAAGGGAGACGAGCTATAGTACTGGTTTGAGCTAAATGTATTGACATGAGTGATCTTACCTGAGGTTCTAGATTTAATGTTTTAGCTCATAAAGGTGGGAATAGTCTAAAAATGTGTTAGCTGACAGAGAACTGGGCTCAAAAGTGGCCTGTGTTTAATGAGACTGAGAGGCCAAAACTTCCCCCATTATAATGTAGAGGAAGGAATTCCAAGGTTTAGGGAAATAGGAATATTGGAGTGCCTTTATCATGAATGATCTACATACCCATCTCTCCACTGCATGTTGAGAGGATCCAGAGGACATGCCCATCATCAGCATGTTGAAAAACATATTTGTGTGTAGAGTACAAATGTCCTTGAGAAGTTCTGTTATGGCTGTTCTCCATAAACCAGGCATAATTGTGGGGAATTTCACTATTGAGGTGGGCTCGCTGTTTATGATAGAGATGATAGAAATCCTAGAGTATCAGAGACAAGTAGCGGTTTTTAACCACCAAAGCTGAGAGGGGCATATTTACCATAAAAGGAAAGAAATAACACAGTGGTAACCAGAATGTTTTAATCCCCACAAATCTTTGGCGGTGGTTAATTGATTACAACATCCCTAAGAATGTTAATAGCATGGCAGTCTACTAAAATAGTGCTTAACCTATATAACAGGGGAAAACAGATTGACAACAAAAAAATCCAACTTCAGGACTTCTCTGGTGGTCCAGTGGCTAGGAATCCACCTGCCAATGCAGGGGTACATGGGTTTGATCCTGGATCCAGGAAGATTCTGAATGCCTTGGAGCAATTGGGCCTGAGAGTCATAGCTACTGAAGCCCGCATGCCTTGAACCGCTGCTCCACAGCAAGAGAAACCTGCACATCGCAGTTAAGACCCAATGAAACTAAAAATAATAAATAATAATAAAATTTAAAAATCTAACATGTTTCTGAAATGGAGTTTCTCACTCAGTTTTTAGACATAAGCCAATTTATACAGCCAGAACTCTTGCATTGAAGGGGGAGTCAAGTTTCCTTCCTGTATCATGGGACAGGGACACACTCTATTGTTGTTGTTGTTTAGTCATTAAATTGTGTCTGACTCTTTGCAACCCCGTGGACTGCAGCACGCCAGGTTTCCCTGTCCTCCACTGTCTCCCAGAGTTTGCTCAAGTTTGTGTCCACTGAGTCAGTGATGTTACCTAACCATGTCATCCTCTGCCGCCCTCTTCTCCTTTTGCCTTCAGTCTTTCCCAGCACTGAATACACTGTATAACTTCCTCCAAATCTTCTTCAAAGGGCCTGCAGTCATTGATGAGAGTGACTATGTATTGGGGGAAAGGAAATACCCAGACCTTTTGGGGATTATGGAACACTGGTTGCTGCTGCTGCTGCTGCTAAGTTGCTTCAGTCGTGTCCGACTCTGTGCGACCCTGTAGACGGCCTCCTACCAGGCTCCTCTGTCCCTGGGATTCTCCAGGCAAGAACACTGGAGTGGGTTGCCATTTCCTTCTCCAACGCAGGAAAGTGAAAAGAAAGTGAAGTCGCTCAGTCGTGTCCAACTCTTAGCGACCTCATGGACTGCAGCCAACCAGGCTCCTCCGTCCATGGGATTTTCCAGGCAAAAGTACTGGAGTGGGGTGCCATTGCCTTCTCCATGGAACACTGGTTACTTGATACTAATTCCTGGGCCCCCATATTACGACAGACTCCAGTGAAACTGGGGGCTGAGTCAGGTAACAATTGGAGTCTTAACTCAAATCTGAAACACAGTGGGCCTGGTGAGTCTGTAGATCCAATGTGGTTGAAATGAAAGTGAAAGTTGCTCAGTCATGTTCGACTCTTTGTGACCCCATGGACTATAAAGTCCATGGAATTCTCCAGGCAGGAACACTGGAATGGATAGCTGTTCCCTTTTCCAGGGGATCTTCCCCACCCAGGGATTGAACCTAGATCTCCCACATTGCAGGCGAATTCTTTACCAGCTAAGCCTTATCTGATTCCTGAATGTATAAATAGAAGAAATATATGTTTAGACATAACAGACATACTTGGCAACTAGGAAAATCCTTATATTGGCTCTTTGACCCATGGAATAGACCATAATGGTGGAAAGAGAAAGCCTGTGGAACTTTCCCATACTACCAGGATAGTAACAAAAGGGAATCACATACCTTTAGGGAAACTGCAGAGAGTAGTGCTGTCATCAAAGACTTGGAAGGATGCCTGGGTGGTGATACCTAACACATTTCCATTTAAGTCACCTCTTTGTCCAATACAGAAGGCAAATCTTGACCAATATCTGAGAATGATTATAAACTTAATCAGGAAGTGACTGCAATATTAGTTAATGTTCCACATGTAGCATTTCTACTGAGGCAGGTCAACACTACAGCTTCAGACACCTAGTACACAACTATTGATGTGGCAAATGCTTTTTCTTCTTCATCAGTTATAAGGATCAACTAGAAGCAGTTTACTTTTTAAATGGCAGGGTCAGGAGTACATCATCACAGTTTTGCCTCAGGATCACATCAAATCTACTCTCCACCATAGTATAGTTTACAAAGATATTAATCATCTTAACATTCTCTTAAAAAGCAACTGGTTCATTAGAAGGATTGAATTATGCTTACCGGCTCTGAGCAACGTGAAGTAGCAAATATTTTGGGTGGCTAAGTAAGGGAGCCAGGATCTCAGCTGGTCAGGATTTATTACTTGATACAATAGGGAACAACAGAGTTGTTTGCTGGAGTTCAGGGGATAAGGATGAGTTTAGTTTCAGACATGTTGAAGAGGCTCAGAGAGAGTCATCCAAGTGAAGATGTTCAGGACACAGTTGGATATACAAATCAGGAGTTCAAGAGAACACACATGAGTAGATTTAGGAAGTGTTGACAAAATGTTAAATCATAATTGAAGCCATGGAATGGGGTGTGATTATTGAGTGAAAACATATAGGAATCAAATGAGAAGACTCAAGATAGAGCCTTGGAGGATATGAAACTTTATTTTAAAGATATGGTAGAAGAAAATGAGCCAGCAAAGAATGAAAAGGGGCATTCAGAGAACCAGGAGGAGTAGCAGAGAGTGCAGTGTCCCAGGAGTTAGGGGAGGAGAGTGTAGCTAAAGGAAGGGAGAGGGTCCGTAATGCAGATGCTGTGAGGTGGTCACAGATAAAAGAAGACTGAGAGTCAGCTGGGTGTACTTTCTTTCAGGTCATTGGTGGCTTAGGGGTGACTAGCTTCAGGGTTTTGGAGGGGATGAAACTAATTTGGTGTGAGTTTGAAGGTGGTTTGAGGGAGTTATAGATCCAGTGAACAGGTGTGTAGTGAGGCTAATTCACAGAGATAGAAGATTCAAAGCAACTGACTTTGAATAAATTTGTGTAAGCTTCAGCTGTAAATAAATTGAGTTGGAAATGTCTCTGTAGTTTCAATGCATAAATTGATGTCTAGTATGACTGAGCGACTTTACATTCACTTTTCACTTTCATGCATTGGAGAAGGAAATGGCAACCCACTCCAGTGTTCTTGCCTGGAGAATCCCAGGGACGGGGGAGCCTGGTGGGCTGCCATCTATGGGGTCGCACAGAGTTGGACACGACTGAAGCGACTTAGCAGCAGCAGCATGGTGTTTGTGAATAGGTCATGAGTGACAATGAATTTAATTGGTGTCCCTATATCCTGGTTATTCTTCTTCATAGCGTTACTGAACATTAACCTTGGTAATTGAAGGAAGTAACGGCATTGTGAGAACTTTAAAAGCAAGTATGTCCACCTACCCTGTGTAAGACAGGGGTGTCTAGTGGAGGAGCACAAACCAAACGCTGAATGGACTGGGGCCAAATCTTTACAGTCACTTAGAGCTGTGGGACTCAGGACTTCCACTAGGTCTTTGTTTTCCTGTTATTATGTTGTCTCACCATACCTACTTCCTAGAGTGGTAAGGATGAAAGGAGATAATGAATTTCAATTACAACACATTGCCAGGTTCACCTTTGGCTATCAATAAGGTCTCCTTCCAACCCAACACAGAAAAGGATGAGGCCCTGCAGAGAAGCTGCATGCTTCTTCCATGCACTGTGGTTCTCTGAACTTTAAAAACATTGTTCAACTAGGAAACACCTAACACCTTTGCTCCCTGGCTATAGTGTAATCAGTGATGCAACACAGTGGTTATTGGGTGTGATCTAGGCTGGCAGTGAAACAACAAATTGGTGAACAAAAGTAAACATCAAAAAAGGCTAAATAAATTCCAGTATAAGAAGAGCAAGTGAGCTAGAGAAAGTGAGAAGTGTAGGGAAAAGAAACAGAAATATGAGTCATGTTAAAAAATAGTATACAGATCAATTTCCCTCATGGAGAAATGTAATGGCTAAAGCAAAAGATATGATTTAAACACAAAGAAGGTTTTTCTGCTAGTAATTATACCTAGCAAGATATAAAATATATCAAACTACAATGTTGACATTTCTAAATAGAGTAAGCATGTATATCAATGAGAACATTTAAATCTAGTTTTCCCAATCTTGTACAGTTTATTTACATATGTTTTAAACTTCATCAAATTTTATCAGCTAATGCATAAATTTCCCATATATAATTCTGTGATTAATATTACTAAGGTTAGGAAACAGATTTGAGTGCCTAAAATGCCTACGAGTCTAAATACCTATAATAAAAATCCTGCTAGAATACTGGAACCTGATCTTATCTTTATGGGCACGTACTGGGAATGTGTGACTCTATTAGATTTAAAAGCATTTTACTGAGTGTCCACAAATCATTACTGGAGTTGAGAAAATCCAACACAGTTTTTGGCCTATGGTTCAGTTCAGTTCAGTTCAGTCGCTCAGTTGTGTCCGACTCTTTGCGACCCTATGAATCACAGCATGCCAGGCCTCCCTGTCTATCACTAACTCCTGGAGTTCACTCAAACTCATGTCCATCAAGTCAGTGATGCCATCCAGCCATCTCATCCTCTGTCATCCCCTTCTCCTCCTGCCTCCAATCCCTCCCAGCATCAGGGTCTTTTCCAATGAGTCAACTCTTCACATGAGGTGGCCAAAGTACTGGAGTTTCAGCCTCAGCATCAGTCCTTCCAATGAACACGCAGGACTGATCTCCTTTAGGATGGACTGGTTGGATCTCCTTGCAGTCCAAGGGACTCTCAAGAGTCTTCTCCAACACCACAGTTTAAAAGCATCGATTCTTCGGCACTCAGCTTTCTTCACAGTCCAATTCTCACATCCATACATGACCACTGGAAAAACCATAGCCTTGACTGGACAGACCTTTGTTGGCAAAGTAATATCTCTGCTTTTAAATATAGTATCTAGGTTGTTCATAACTTTCCTTCTAAGGAGAAAGCATTTTTTAATTTCATGGCTGCAATCACCATCTGCAGTGATTCTGGAGCCCAAAAAAATAGTCTGACACTGTTTCCCTGTTTCCCCATGAAGTGATGGGACCAGATGCCATGATCTTCGTTTTCTGAATATTGAGCTTTAAGCCAACTTTTTCACTCTCCTCTTTCACTTTCATCAAGAGGCTTTTTAGTTCCTCTTCACTTTCTGCCATAAGGGTGGTGTCATCTGCATATCTGAGGTTATTGATATTTCTTCCAGCAATCTTGGCCTATGGTAGGTCTTAGTAAATACTTGTTAATAAAGTATGTAAACATGCTGAGAAAAACAATAGTAATTGCTCAGATCAGTACTTTTTAAGCAATTTATTTTTATTTCATTTTGCGTTACTGCAGAAATTTGTACCTGGCATTTCATCTTCCACAGAGTAGCACATGAACTATTACACGGCCTTTTTCAGTGGTTTTCATCATCCCCATCTGATTTTAGAAAAGATTTGCTTTTCATACAGTGTTAGTGGTAATATAAAATTGGTACAACCTCTTTGGGGATCAGTTTGTTCATTTCATTAATATTTTTAAAAAGTAGTCTTTAAGCAATTCCATTTCTAGAAACTGATACTTGCAAAAGTGGAATGGACAAGGATAATCAAAGACACATTGTTTATAAACTGAAAAAATGGCAATAATTTAAATGTCTATGGGATGGACTGCGTGAATTATGATGCATCCAGCTGACAGAATTCTTGGCAGCCATTAACAATGAATGAGGTAGAGTCTCTTTACTGCCACAGAAAGGCCTTTAAGGAATACTAAATGAAAAGAGAAAGGTTGCATAATGGTAATAATAGTAATTATTGTTGCTTAGTCGCTAAGTTGTGTCTGACTCTTTGTGACCCCATAGACTGCAGCATGTCAGGCTTCCCTGTCCTTCACCATCTCCCTGAGTTTGCTCAAACTCATGTCCACTGAGTTGGTGATGCCACCCAACCATCTCATCCTCTGTCAGCCGCTTCTCGTCCTGTCTTCAGTCTTGCCAAGAATCAGGTCTTCCCTGATGAGTTGTCTCTTTGCATCAGGTGGCCAAAGTATTGGAGCTTCAGCTTCAGCATCAGTCCTTCCACTGAATATTCAGGGTTGATTTCCTTTAGGATTGACTGGTTTGATCTCCTTGATTATTATTATTAGGAACACTTGTAAAGTGTGTACTATATTCTAAACATTTAACTTAACTCATTTAATTCTCATCACCACCCTAAGAGGGGGGTGCTATTGTTATCCCCATTTTACAGACAAAGGAACTGAAGCATCATATTGTCAAGTAACTTGCCCAAGGTCGCAAAACCAGGATCAGAGACAGTGTCTGGCTTGAGCATCACTGTTTCTCACACGATTCTTTCCATTTATGGTAAAAAATGTATAACAATACACATATGTAAATGTATGTGTACGCATGTAAATGTATATGTATGTGTGCACGTGTGTATGTAGGCACGGAAAGTGACTCAAACTACTCTCAAAGTGTGTTCATAGTACACAGCCTTTGAACAGTTAGCAGTCACTTTCTCTGAAAAGTGGGTTGGGGTGAGAGGAAGAGAGCATGTGATACAAGCCTCTTTTGCTTGTTTGCTTTTGTTATGAGGGACATTATTATTTTCAAAATAATTTTTTCACAAGGGATGTTTCTCAAAATATAACGTCCTGAATATTTTTCTTCTACTACCTGCAGTTAAGGAAGAAATTTGACCATTTTTTCCCCTCATCATTGAAGTTATATCATTGATTCATTTAGCAAAAACATCTGAACAGTGCTAGGTGCTCACTGTGAAGTGGAACAGACTGTCAGGCAAACTCCTAATTCTAGAGCCCCTATCAAAGGGGATGAACAAAGCTGGGGTGGGAGAAGCACAAGAGATGACATTTCTGTGGAAGGCAAGGAGAGGTAGTGTGAAAGAAGGTACCCAGAGAGGAGAGAATATTTTGCATAAATATTGAAGGAAAAGTAAGAGTTCTTCAGGAGGCAGGGGAGGGAGAGGAAAAAGCTTTCCAGATGGAGGGAATATAGGAGTAAGGACAGAGAAATAGGCAACAGGAACCTACATTATTCTTCAGGGAACTGGGTGTAGTTAGCCAAAACCTAAGGAGGAACAGGTGGGGAGGGCAGGAGCCACATCACTTAAGCCCTTGTGGACCATGTTAAAAATTTCATCCTTGTGCTAGTTTTTACTAAGGAACATTCAAAGAACACAGATGTTCTCAGGATAATTTAAAACATACAGGTCAAAAGATGTTTATACAATGAACATTATCTAGCCTCAAACAGGAAGGTAATTCTGATACATGCTACATGTGGATGAACCTTGAAAATACTGTGCTAAGTGAAATGAAGATACAAAAGGACAAATGCTGTATGATTCCCCTGATATGAGGTACCTAGACTCATAGAATTTATAGAGACAGAAAATAGAATAGTGGTTACCAGAGGATGGAGGGAGGGAGCAACGGGGAGTTATTGTTTTGTAGTTTCATAATCTGTTTGAGATGATGTGAAAGTTCTAGAGAAGGGTAGCAGTAAGAGTTGTGCAACAATATACTTAACAGCACTGAACTGTGTACTCAAAAAAAGTTAAAATACTAAATTTTATATTATGCATATTTCACTATATAAAAACCAGGTAAAGATGGTAAGTTTTGTTATGTAAATTTTACTATAATTTTCAAATGTGGAAAAAATTGAAAAGTTATAGACAAAATTTTGGGGTAAATAATTCAAAATTACTTTTCTTTCTTGACATTAAAATTAGGTATGTCATTTCTTTGCTTCAGTTTAGTTCAGTCGCTCAGTAGTGTCCGACTCTTTGCGACCCCATGAATCGCAGCACGCCAGGCCTCCCTGTCCATCACCAACTCCCGGAGTTCACTCAGACTCATGTCCATCGAGTCAGTGATGCCATCCAGCCATCTCATCCTCTGTTGTCCCCTTCTCCGCCTGCCCCCAATCCCTCCCAGCATCAGAGTCTTTTCCAATGACTCAACTCTTTGCATGAGGTGGCCAAAGTACTGTAGTTTCAGCTTTAGCATCATTCCTCCCAAAGAAATCCCAGGGCTGATCTCCTTGCAGTCCAAGGGACTCTCAAGAGTCTTCTCCAACACCACAGTTCAATAATGACTTGTTTCTCTTATATACAATGTCTACCATTTACTGAAAACTAGCTTTATATCTGCAGAAGGCAATGGCAACCCACTCCAGTACTCTTGCCTGGAAAATCCCATGGACGGAGGAGCCTGGTAGCCTTCAGTCCACGGGGTCGCGAAGAGTCAGACACGACTGAGCGACTTCCCTTTCACTTTTCACTTTCATGCATTGGAGAAGGAAATGGCAACCCACTCCAGTGTTCTTGCCTGGAGAATCCCAGGGATGGCAGAGCCTGGTGGGCTGCCATCTCTGGGGTCGCACAGAGTCGGACACGACTGAAGTGACTTAGCAGTAGCAGCAGCTTTATATCCAGAGATGAGGCGATGCAGGCTCAGGGAGGTCAACTCACTGACCCAAGAGTACACAGCTAGTGAGGCGTCATTTCTAGGAAACCTAAAATAGGAACTCAGCTCTTAACACCCTGCTCTTGCACCAATCCGCAAGCCAATTGATTATCTTTCTACTTTTTGGATACCGCAATACTTTTCTTTAAACAATCTCCCTTGATCTGCAAATAAGACTGTATTGTATGGTGTTTTCTGGGTTCAGAAACCGTAAGAAATCCGAGGCAAGGCAGAATGCCTCAAATAGCTGTTGAATGTTTACTCTTGGTCCATATCTGATACTTTTTAAGGGCGTGGACCTTCTTTAAGAGAGACCAAAAGAGAATTCAAATAAGTCTAGACACACGCACCTTGTTAACTACTGAGCCGACCACCTGTTACCTATTGGAGGCGGGTCTTTATTTATTTATTTTTTCCTCTTGCCGGAGTTATCTAGAAAATACGGCTTTCAGCCTTTCAGCCGCCAGCCTCCGCATCCCAGGTACGCGGCCGCGGAGAGACCCGGAGCAGGCTCGCGCGCAGGCGCTATTCGGCAGCTTCTTTCCGCGAGTGTGTTGTGCTGCCGGGAGCCCCGGTGTCCTCGAGTGGTTCTCTTAAGGTTCCTCTCCCTCTCCGTCCGGGACTCAGGGTCGCCAGTGCCCCTTCCCAGAGCCCTCTCCAACCCTTGCCCAGGCCGAGCCAGGCGCGGTCCCTACCCTCTGACCCCGCGTTGCACAATGCCCGATCAAAGTCCCCGGGCGTGTGAACCCCAGCGTCCCTGCCCCTGGGCGGAGACAGGCGGCGGCCGCGCGGGGAGCCGAGGCGGCCAGCGCAGCGGGTTCAGAGCACCGGCCCCGGCCCCGCGAGCTCCCCGCGAGCTGCCGCCACAGACCCCCAGGCCGCTCGGGCCCGCTGCCCGCCGCTTCCCTCGCAGGCCCCGCCGCCGCAGCCATGGCGGAAGTTCATAGACGTCAGCATGCCCGGGTTAAAGGAGAAGCCCCCGCGAAATCCTCCACACACAGACATGAGGAGGAGCTGGGGATGGCGTCGGCCGAAACGCTGACCGTATTCCTGAAGCTGCTGGCCGCCGGCTTTTACGGCGTGAGCTCTTTCCTGATCGTGGTGGTCAACAAGAGCGTGCTCACCAACTACAGGTAGGGCCGAGGCGGCGGCGGCCCAGGCCACGGAGAGGAGAGGAAAGGAGCGGGCGGCGGCAGCGGCTGGGCGCCGGCTCCCTGGACTTTGGCTGCAAAGTTGGAGCTGAACAAAGTTGGGCGGGAGCCGGCGAGGGCGGGCAGGCGGCTGACACGCGCGGCCCGGGCGGAGGAGCCGGCTTGCACGGCGGCCCGGAGTCGGGGTCCCGCTCCGAGCGCGGAGCTCGGGACTGCGGGGCGTGCGTTTGGAAAGCTCCTGCCCTGCCCGCAGTGCAGCGCCCTGGAAACGCCGCTCTTCCGAGCGACGAAGCGAAGTTGCTTCGTGACTCTTCGACTCCTGTGCATGCCTGACTGGGAGCCGGAGAGGGATGCCCGCCCTTCTCCACAGCCTGGGCCAGGGTCCGGGGCTTCAAGGTTCCCCGAATTCGCTGAGAGCCTCTGGGGACCTAGGCATCCTCAAGCCCATTTAAAATTGTGATGCTGCCACTGGGACCCCTAGGCAGAAGCACCTTTTTAGAAAGGTGCGAAACCGTTTAAAAGATGTATGTCTTAACTTCCAAGAAAATCTGTTGCAGAAAACTGACTGAAATTGTAGAAACGGACAAGATGAGACAAGTGGCAGCCCGAAGCTACAAAATCAGCGGTGTTGCCTGACAAGCATCAGTGATTTTCCTCACTGATTGTCATTTGGATAAGGGCGGACGTTGGTGTGTTTTGTATCAAAATGCATTGTAAGGTTGCATTTGTAAGGTTGAGTTCGGGTTTTTCTGACGCTGTGGGTTTTTTTCTCTCTACCATTTTTGTAGATTTCCCTCTTCACTGTGTGTTGGACTTGGCCAGGTTAGTTGGAATCTTCAGCATTACGTGGTTTGTGTCGTTGGAACTTCTGAGTGTGTCTTTATGTGTGGAACAGTGAATCTGTGTTCTCTGCTTACAGATGGTGGCCACAGTGGCAGTACTTTGGGTGGGAAAGGCACTCAGAGTAGTCAAGTTTCCTGACTTTGACAGAAATGTACCTCGAAAGGTAAAAAAAAAAAAAAAAAAAGCAATACTTTATTTTCGAAATGAATTCACTATGTATATTTTCCATCGGTGCCTTACATATTTAAAAATTGCAGCCTTGAAATTGCCCAGTCCAAAGTGGGTATAAAGAAGGTAAAGAATGAATGTAGTAATAAGTGTTTTTAAAAAGTCCAACAGTCTCTTTAAAGTTAAGGAAAAAAAAGAAGCCCTTAGATCTTGTATTCTGTTTTAATTAATAAACACTTGTTGTAATTACAACCATGTTGCATTTTCTGCATTCGTCTATCTAATCTAGCTGGTGTATCCTTCAGTCATTATTCTTTGGGTTTATTTTCTTATTCTTTGGTCTGTCTTTGCTTGACTCAACCTGAAGATGAAATACCTTTCCTTTTTCTGCCAATATTAGACCTGTTGGCTCTACAGTATCGTTCTTTAAAGCAAAGATGTTGTCCCATATGATTTGATCATATTCATATTTCTTTTTTTCCCCTCCATTCTTTCCTCTCTCTTTTTGCACAGAGCTCTTTATCCAGGAGTAATGTTGTTTGGGTGCTTCATAGGAGCCAAAATTGTGTGTGAGAACTAATCTTATGTTTTATGTGGAAAGAATTTGATCATATAAACAAAACTGTTTCTGTTTGAAAAGGACCTTGTTTTAGCTGTCTTTATTATTGAGTTTTGTTATCCCTTTTTAAATTTTCTAGACGTTTCCACTACCTCTACTATATTTTGGGAACCAAATCACGGGACTGTTCAGCACAAAGAAACTGAAGTATGGATAACTTTATTTTACTAGTGAGGTTAATATAATGTATTCTTAAAATTGTACTTGAATGTCAAATGTTTAACACATCGGTACTGATTCTTGAAAAAGAAAGGACCAGAAAGCTTCTGTTACTAAATAAATATTACACCAAAGGTTTTAGTTTAATCTCTTTAAGTTTGAAGAGGAAGAGGAGTTTTTTGTTTGTTTGGGGTTTTTTTCCCTTTCACTTTGATGATAGAAGCTTTAAAATGTTATAAACTACTGTGATGAGAGATTTTCATTATTTTTCCAGACATATAATAGTGAAGGATATATGTTAGGCTTCTGAGATTTCAATTCTTTAGTACAATTTTTAAATATTATATTTTAGGCAAATTTCACAAGTAAGATTAGATGTAGTTTTTCATTAACATGAGGTAGTTAAAATAACATCTGATAGAACCCTGATAAAAATATCATTAACATTTTTCCTGTGGTCATATGACTGTAGAGGCAGCGTTTTCACTTTTAGAAAGAAGCAATAGCAGTCTACTCTATGACAGTACTCTCTTATTACCTTGTAACTTCCCAATTCTTATCTTCTCCACTTACGGAGTATATGTATCAGGAACATGTGATGTTAAAAATATACACATAGGGAAACCATTTAACAGAAACCCAGGGCTTCACCACTGCCACATGAGTTAAACCTCTGGTGTAATGGGTGATTGTAAAACAGAATGGAGAGATCTCTTGAGGGTCAGAGACCAAGGTTTTTTCATTTCCTCAGACCCAAGAAACTTGACAGAATGGCCACAATGATATTTCTGGGGAGGGTTCCATGGAAGTCATGTTTATCATGGGTGGGCATCCTTTTATCCATACATCTCATTACCCATTTGGAAAGAAATACAGACCTGCTGCAGAGTGTTACTTGTGTATAGAGTTTGCTCTTTTTCCTCCATTGTCATTCATCCATCTATTTCCATCCATCTATTCATGCCCCATCTTTGATTGCCAGCCAAGTATAAGGCACTTTGGAGTGAGATGATAGAGTCAGAAATAATTATATTGCAAGAGGCTGTATGTTCGATTAGTGCAAGCAAAATACTCTGGGAATTTAGAGGAAAAAAGTACTGCCACAAAAGGACAATCAAGGAATGTTTTATAGGCTAAAATGATTACCAGTTTTGTTTGAAGGTTAGGGCTTGGAAGGGAGATCAGTCTAGAAAAGAAAGATCTTTCAAAGACCAACATGAATATGTCTAACATAATAAGCAGGGTAAAATTAAAAAGTGGCTGTTACTAGTCTTTGATAATAGATGTATATTTTCTACCATTTTATAATTCAGTTTTTTTTCGCTTCTAGTAGTTTTATAAAAGCAACCCTTTCAGACTTTTAAATACTTTCTATAGAGAAGTAAGGATTTAATTTAGTGACAGGTTAATCAGCATGGAATTTTTATAATGGAAAAGGTTAGCATTATTTTAAAATACTAATTTTGGAGAATCAAATTTTATTCTACCTAAGTTTTTTTGTTTGTTTGTTTGTTTTCAGCTTACCAATGTTTACAGTTCTGAGAAGGTTCTCCATCCTGTTTACAATGTTTGCTGAAGGAGTTTTACTCAAGTGAGCTAAATTTCTAATATATTTAGTCGTTAACAAGTTTTTAGCTCCCTGAAAAGGTCTCTAGCATGTGTAAGATATTCCAATCATTTGTGTTTTACTTTATCTTTTGAGAAGTTTAAGCAGCTTTCTTCCTTTGCTATAGGAATTGATAGTTTATGACTTCCTTATGGAAGCCTGTCTGAACGTGAGATATGCTTTCAAGAATTCCTATACCTACTGAAGCCACTGGGTGAAGCTGAGTCAGAAGGTCAATATAGGTTTTAAATCATGTTCGTGACTATGCTGTTTTTCTACAAATGTGTGTGACTATTTTCTGCTTAAAGAAATCTGATTTGCAAAAATGTAAACTCAATAATAATAACATAAGAATAGGAAATAAGCATACTTATTTATATAAGAAAATAAGTCTTTGCTTCATTAGAAGCAAATTGGATATCTTTTAAATATCCAATTCCTTGGAATCATTTGTTTATAGTTTGTTTTAGAAGAAAACATTTTTGTTGTAAAATGAGTCTTTGTAAATAACTAAAGCCACATGTATATTTTTTAATTATTTTATAGGAAGACTTTTTCTTGGGGTATTAAGATGACTGTATTTGCAATGATTATTGGAGCCTTTGTAGCTGCAAGGTAAGATGTGGGCCCATATAAAACCTATGAGAGGGCATTAGAATTTGTCAATAATTACTGATAATAAATGGTTAATTACCAATGAAGAGAATTTTTTATAGACTAAATAAGAACCATGTCTTTAAAAAGTATTCAGAGACTTCAAAAAGTTAAATCTTTTTGGTTGTATGAAGATTAAGGCTAGCAAAATCAGATTCTTGGGATTCTTAAAAGTTAAATTCATGTAATTTAGAGTTTATTATGCTGTCTTCTATTTATTGAGCACATACCATATGCCATTCAATATGTTGGTATTTTACACATACTATTTATGTGTTTTTCACAACTACACTGTATGGTATGGGTATTATTTTCCTATTTATGTTAAGGAAATGAAAATCTAAGTTCCATAGCTTGCTCGAGGTCATATAGCTATTAGATGACAGACCTGGAGTTTGAGTCTATGCCTGACTGCAAAGCCTGTGTGCTTTTGTAAACCGTGTGGCATTCTTTTCCTTTGCATGCTGCTAAAGAAAATAGTGTCGCAGAGAAGACAAGTGATCATGGATTATTTGCCTTATGGGATAATAAATAATAGAATTGCTTTATTTGGCTTCACCTAAGGCGTCACAATACCAAAACTTGGATATTCTATTAAATTATTAAAGCTTTTTTCCATTGTTCTTAACTTTTAATTTTAAAATGAAGAAAATGTATATCCAGAGACTCAGAAAATTAGTGCTCGCTTTGGCAGCACATATACAAAGACTCAGAAAATGGAAATGATGAGTAGAAGTCTTTTTACTGAGCCCAGATCATGCATGTATGGGCTTGCTGATGCTGTAGATTCTACCTGACATACATTTTCCATCCGGGAGTTCCAGTGTGCTTCTTGAATTGGCTCATTGACCTTTATCATATCCCTGTAATACAGGTGTGTTTGTGGGTGAATATGTCAATTCTGTTCCACCCTAACTCTCCAAGTAAAATTTCATTCTAAAAAAAAAAAAAAAAAATAGAGTAATTAGTTACTAGAATTTTGTTATATAGCTGACTGCTTTTCCCTCTAGGTAATCTTGCCTTCTTGGAGAGAAATTCGGTGTGAATTGCCTACCATTCTTTTTAAAGGTGCCCTGCTCATCTTGGATCCCACTGAAGCTGGTGGGATCCAAAATCAAACCAAACACAGAAGTTTCTCCAAGCTAACTCTAGCCTGCAAAAAGTTTCTGAGGCAGACTGCTATCTGGGCCAGGCTTATCTAATTAGAAACTTTTACTTGGGAAAGAAATTTGGAGGAAGAGTTACAGGGTTGTCAGGCTGCTTGGAAGAGGGAGGGGTCATCAGGTAGTTCTGCCTGACATTGCAGTGGCATAGAGCTCCTCAGAAGTCTGTCCCATGGAGTAGCTGAACTCCAAAGAGATAGCACCTTTGCAGAATCACAGAATGTGAGGCCCCTGTTTTAGTTAGGGTGCTAAAGTATGCAGATGGCACACTCTTCTTAGATTTTCATTTCTTCTCTTCAGTTTACTAAGTTCTGCCTGGTTCTCTGCAAAATACTAAGAAGCTTCAGTTTCCCTAGTCTCACTAGTTGTATGTAATATGCTCACTGGGCCATTATTTAGTATTTGCATCTACACTGTATGCTTAGACACTAGTGTGACGTGATCTCAGAACTAACTGCAATCCACAGTTCAGAAATTCCACCGAGTGGCCCAGCCATCTGTGCAAGATAAACCTATCTTTTGTGTGAACCTTTGAAAAATGCTCTGTTAACAACTTCATTCTCCTTTTGGTTTCCTTATCTGTGAAACTGAGCTGTGATGCCTTCTGCTTGCTTCAGATGTACTGTAATGGTGAATTTGGTTGGTTCTGTCTTGCCTGACTTTGAATTCAGAATAGTGTGCTATTAACTGACAAGGTTGATTATTGCTAATGACTGTGTTTAAACATTAGTGCTTCTCATTTCTGCAGACTCCCTTACTAATTATGAAATTGCAAACTGTAACCTGGAACCAGGAAATACTAGTAGCTGATAAAATGTGTAATATTCACTTACGTAGATAAACATATGTTCTTGGAAATATTGTAGTTCAAACCTATTTAAAATTTAATGCATGTTCTTTAAATGTTAGTTGTTATTAAAGTGTTGTTTATATTTTGCAGCTCTGACTTGGCATTTGATCTGGAAGGATATGTTTTTATTCTGATCAATGATGTCCTGACAGCAGCAAATGGTGCCTACGTAAAACAAAAATTAGATTCAAAAGTAGGTAGCAATCTAATGCTTCTTTAAGAGATGTTTACTGATACTGGGAATGGTCATGTCAGTCCTTCAGGGAAAAAGTGGAGAATAAAGGAAGATACTTAGGAAAGATGAGAAAGACTAGGGAATCTCTGAGGGTAAAAATGCCTGGACCTTGGTGCTCATGTAAGAAACTTTATTTTCTAATTAGCAATTAGATTTTACTGTTGGCTTTTTTGGAAGGGACTGGGTGAATATTGACTTTGAGTGGGATAGTGATATAAGAAATGTTCATTAGAGAAAAGTGTCATGAATGTTCATGGCTATCTCCTAGAGGACTTGGTGAGGGACCTGGACAAGAAAGAAGTATCTGGAAGCCCTTGAGCGGATTTCAGAAGTGATTTAGAAGCAGCTGCAGAACAAGAATGGACTTTGCATATTTGTCCTACAGACAGTTGTCTCTCAGTGTCTTTGGGGGACCGGTTCCAGGAACCCCTGAGATTACAAAAATCCTTGGATGCTCAAGTACCTTATATAAAATGGAATAGTATTTACGTGTTGGAGAAGGCAATGGCACCCCACTCCAGTACTCTTGCCTGGAAAATCCCATGGACAGAGGAGCCTGGTAGGCTGCAGTCCATGGGGTTGCTGAGAGTCGGACACGACTGAGCGACTTCACTTTCACTTTTCACTTTCACGCATTGGAGAAGGAAATGGCAGCCCACTCCAGTGTTCTTGCCTGGAGAATCCCAGGGACGGGGGAGCCTGGTGGGTTTCCGTCTATGGGGTCACACAGAGTCGGACACGACTGTAGTGACTTAGCAGTAGCAGTAGCATTTACGTGTAACCTATGCGCATCCTCCCATATACTTTAAATCATTTCTTAATTAACCTAGAAGATCTAGGGACAGTGCAGATCTATTTCCAACACCTTTTCTGTGAATATACCTTTTATGCCTTTTTTCCATTTATTTGCTTTGATGGCTATGTGATGATTGCATTTTAATGGGGGCTACTATTAAAAATTTTTATCTTTGTACTATAGCTAGAGAAAAGGGAGCAGTTTGAGATTTAGTTTTGCTCTGTGTTTTTGCCTCTTTGGAAATAGGTAGGAATAATAACATTTTATTAGTTCACCAGCCTTAGCTGTCTAAAACAGTACTGTCCAGTACTATTCTGTAATGATGGAAATCTGTTATTTCTTCCTATCCGTTAATGGTAGCACCTAGCCACACATAGCTGTTGAGCACTTGATAGGTGATGGCCTAATTGAGGAACTGCAGTCGTAGTTTAATGTAATTATAATTACATTGAAATCGCTGCATTTGGCCAGTGACTACTGTGTTAGCACAATCTAGAGTACATCCTCAGTTCAGTTCAGTTGCTCAGTCGTGTCCTCACTCTTTGCAACCCCATAGACCGCAGCACACCAGGCCTCCCTGTCCATCGCCAACTCCCAGAATTTACTCAGACTCATGTCCATTGAGTCGGTGATGCCATCCAACCATCTCATCCTCTGTTGTCCCCTTCTCCTCCCGCCTTCAATCTTTCCCAGTATCAGGGTCTTTTCAAATGAGTCAGTTCTTTGCATCCAGTGGCCAAAGTATTGGAGTTTCAGCTTCAGCATCAGTCCTTCCAATGAATATTCAGGACTGATTTCCTTTAGGATGGACTGATTGGATCTCCTTGCAGTCCAAGGGACTCGGAAGAGTCTTCTCCAACACCACAGTTCAAAAGCATCAATCCTTCGGTGCTTCAATCCTTCTGTCCAACTCTCATACATGACTACTGGACTACATCCTAGAATGTAGAAGAAAGCGAAGATGGTTTCTGTATTCTGTATTTATTTCCAGGGGTGTCCTTTAGTTCCTCATTCAGAAATGAGTTATGACTTACTTATATTAGAACTTCTAAGCATATTAATCTGCTTTTCATAGTTCATGGATTAGGAGCAACAATCCTATCTCAAGGAATAGGCTTACCAGCAGTATAAAAGTTTGGCTGATAACAGGAGAAACAGGAAAACTGTGACAGTCAAGTGGACTACTCAAACATGGCGACATCATGTAAAAACACAGTATAATCATGTTTATGATGATGGCCTACATTAAATTTTAGTCAATGTCCTCTGTTTAAGAGGACAGGAGAAAAGATATTCAAAACAGCAAGTAAAAAGAAAAAAACAACAGTTTGGCCTTTGTCAGTTGTCTGGATGGGGTGTGCGTGGGCATCCTCTACTTCCTGGATAACACATCTCTTGCTGAGGGGGACCTGATGTTACGGGTTGCTTTGTCCCACTATGGCTTTTTTCTTGCTGTCTTGCTGTCTGAGATGCTTTTTAGTAAATCTGGAGTTTTATTACCTATAATTTCAGAACTACTTGTAATCATGGTCCTTTGAGCATGAATCCCATGGCCTAAGGACTTAGTGCTGTATTTCAGACCTGAATGCAGCTATTGAATTTAAAACATTTTCAACTTTAAAGAACTCTTACAAATAACATGTATTTATAATAGAAGTGGTAGCAAACATAGATAAACAAGAGGAAGAAAATATAAATCTCTTAATTCCACCATTGAGTGAGAAGCACTGTGTCAGTAGATACCCTTTTGTAGGAACGTGTGTGTGTTTATATATGCATGTACACACTTAACTATGAGAAAAACTTAAAAGAGTGATGATACATAATGTTTTCTAATTTGTATTTTTCATTTGGTACTGTTTGATGAGTACCTTCCTCACCAGTCAGTGTTACTAAACATTTTTAGTGGCTGCATAATATTTCATTGTACGGGTATATCATAGTTTAATCAACTAGTTTTCTATTGTTGCATCTTTGTTTCCAGTTTTTCAAAGCTGCTTTTGATAAAGCACAGGGAACTCTGCTCAATATTCTGTAATAACCTAAGTGGGAAAAGAATTTGAAAAAGAATAGATATAACATGTATGTGTATAACTGAATGACTTTGCTGTACACTTGAAACTAACACAACATTGTTAATCAACTATATGCCAATATAAAATAAAATTTTTTTAAAAATCACTGAAGAAAAAAAATCTGCTTTTGAGAAGGTAGTTTGACTTTTCATATCAGTTGGTATCTTTCAATCACAGAAGTTAGGCAGATATTATGGCCCTATCCTCACTACTCCTTTATCCCCTAAAGTCTAGGACTGCTTTTTCAGGTGACAGCTTCCTGCTGAATGTCCCAGAACTGTGTGAATCACAGGTAGACCCAGAGTTCTTATAGGTTCCCTGTGTTTGAAGATGTGTGCAGTCCTTTTTTGCTCCCAAGTAGCTGAGGGCACAACTAGGCATACCATGTTTTGGGAATTGTAGGGTAATGGTCATCTTTTTCTTTGCTTTTTTTTTTTTGGAGTAATCTTAGTCTTCATTATACTTCCCATGTACATTTTCAGAAATAACTTCAGAGATACTGGGAAGTTATATCTGTCTGTGTTGTTCTAGGTGTGAGTCTGTGTGTGGATCTGGCCTTCCTTCTCTCTGAAATCTCACTGCTATGTTTCTGGAACAGCCTAGGACTTACCTGGGGACTTTTGATTAAGTTTTGGAAAGGGAAGGGCTCCAAGGACATGTCTCTGTAGAGATGTATGTTTTTTGTTCAAAATAACTTTTCTCCTTGCTGTTTTGAGACAGCCACTTGATATCATTTTTATTTCTCTGATTTTAAGTACTCAAGGAACTTATGTCAAATAAACTAAAAATCTTGTAAGTTTGCTTTTTTTTTTTTTTGAAAGCTTAGGTTATTTTTTAGTGTTTGCAAAACTTCTGACTTAATGTGCTATGTATATTGTGGTGTGTGTGTATAAAGGGGGTGGTGCTCTGTTGAGGGTTGTCTCCATCTATCAGCTGGAACCAAATGAACCAGCTAATTTTTTACTCTCCTAGGAGCTGGGAAAATATGGTCTGCTCTATTACAATGCACTGTTCATGATTCTGCCCACCCTGGCCATTGCATATTTTACGGGAGATGCCCAAAAGGTAAGACTTTCTAATTATGGCTTCAATCATGCCTTATGTTTTGGAATTTTATTTTTATTTGTATGACCAAAAGGTAGACAGTTTGGTTGTTAAAAAGTAATGTTCTTACTAAGTGACCAAAAACCAAGAATTTACTTTTTAGCTTGCTAATGTCATGCTAACCTTTTTGGATAGTACTAAAATAGCTTAAAATAGCTCTGGCTGTCAACATAAAAATAGTGCATGCCGTCTATCGTCCTTCTCTTACGTGCCAGAAGGTTAGAGGAGGGGAACTTTTACATTTCTGATGAACTACAGAGTAGGAGTAGTAGCAGACTATCCTTGGAAAACAAAAAATCCAGAAGTAGTAGAATTCATCAAACCTAAACAAAATGCTTGGCATCTCCAGAAGCTCTCAGTTTTGGTGACAGTTGTTATGCTGGCTTAAATCCCAGACTGTTTTTTCCCCTCAGGAGATATTTAGCCTAGTGGTGACTTAACCACATAAATAGCAACTAATATGGTAGTTAACTCATTTTCTGCAAATGTCTAGCTAAATCCAGAATAACATAACAAACTAAATCCAGACAAGAATTTTTCTCTGAAACAAATGCATATTCATAGGATACAAATTGGTAACATTTTGTTAGAATTCACAAAATTTTGAGAACTTAATGGAAATCTAGAATTCTGCCAAGGATTTCTGTACCAAAATTCCTTGTAATGATTCCCCTGGCTAGTAGTTTCTTCGGAATAAATGTGTTGATTATTTATTCTAATGACAGTGACAAATTCCACAAAGCAGTCAGAACCAAAGTAAAGCAAAGGTTTTTGGAAATAGTTAGGCTGTTAAAAAAAAATCAGCGGTAGGAGAAGAGTGACTGCTTATGAAGCTTTTTTTTTTTTTTTTAAATCAAGAGCTCATTCTTGGAAAACTGGAATAGAACATATGTAAATGTTTTAATGAATAGAGTGTTGAATAAGTTTTTTTGTGGCTCTGAAAAAAGTGGGAAGAGAAACTAACATTTATTGAATTCCTGTTATGTGCTACTCACTTTATGTATATATAATGTAATATGGTCCCCAAGGATTCCCTGATCACTCAGTTGGTAAAAAATCCACCTGCAATGCAGGAGACCCCAGTTCGATTCCGAGGTTGGGAAGATCCCCTGGAGAAGGGATAGGCTACCCACTCCAGTATTCTTGGGCTTCCCTTGTGGCTCAGCTGGTAAAGAATCCGCCTGTAATGCGGGAGACCTGGATTTGATCCCTGGTTTGGGAAGATCCCCTGGAGAAGGGAAAGGTTAACCTACTCCAGTATTCTGGCCGGGAGAATTCTAGGCACTATATAGTCCATGGGGTCACAAAGAGTTGGACAAGATTGAGCGACTTTCACTTTATGGACCCCATAACAGCTATAGGAAGTTTGAATTAACCCTACATATATTTTTTTAAATTAAAATTTATTTTTATTTTATTTATTTGGCTGCATTGGGTCTTAGTAGCGGCACGTGGGCTATTCAGTGTTAGTTATGCAGGATCTTTAGTTGCTGCATGTGGGATCTAATTCCCTGACCAGAAATCAAGCCCAGGTCCCTTGCATTGGGAGCTCAGAGTCTTAGCCACTGGACCACTGGGGAAGTCCCTGAATGGACCCTATTTTATTAATGTGGAAATAGAGGTTCAGAGAGACCGAATATCTTGCCCAGCATCATACTGTCAGCGGGGTAGTAGAGTCAGGACTTAAACCCAGGCCTGATTGCAGGAACCATGGTCTCTTCAGTGCTCTGCCTACCTCTAGCTAACCCGAGCAGAAGCACCCTCCACCCTTTAGCTTTGGGGCAAGAATGTAATGTAAAATAACTTGATACCTCATGGCAGCACAGGTGTTCCAAATCTTCAGGCCAATTTGTACATGAGAAAGTTGGAATAATTAATGTGGTTAGGTATTTTACAGACTTGGCAAAAAATGTAATTTTCATTAATTTGAAACTTTGACTAGTAGCTTGTAGCTACTTGAAAAAATTGACTGAAGGAGATATTTCTTCATTCCAGAGTGATGATCATTTAACTAGAAGTTACCTGCCAGGTTGTAGCAAAATCTGTGCATGTTTTGAAGTTCACTAGCCTACTTTCAATTTTAAATGCTTCAATATAAGTGTTTACTTATAGTGGAAAAAATGACTTTGCCACCTATATTGTGATGAGATTTAGCTTTTACTCTTCTTTTTTAAAGCTTCCCTGGTGGCTCAGATGGTAAAGCGTCTGCCTACAATTCAGGAGACCCGGGTTCAATCCCTGGGTCAGGAAGATCCTCTGGAGAAGGAAGTGGCAACCCACTCCAGTATTCTTGCTTGGAAAATCCCTTGGACTGAGGAGCCTGGTAGGCTACAGTCCATGGAGTCGCGAAGAGTTGAACAGGATTTTTTTAAGGCAGAGGAGTGGAAAATTTGAGTAATCTTTTTGTTTTTCTTAATAAAAATGACAAGCAAAGGTCACGAAAGGTTTTTTGAAAGAATAATGTTTTTAAAGAATGACAGAATGTATCTAAATGCTTTCAAGTTGGGATGAAAAACTAATTAAGAGACTGAACTCAGTTGCTTTGTGATCAACCCTATCAGTGTTTTTGGGTTTCACGTGTTTGTTTATCCTCATTCTGATTATCAATTAATATGATTCTTATAAAATATTTCAGTTCAGTTCAGTTTAGTTGCTCAGTCATGTCCAGCTCTTTGCGACCCTATGAATTGCAGCACGCCAGGCCTCCCTGTCCATCACCAACTCCTGGAGTTTACTCAAACTCATGTCCATCGAGTCAGTGATGCCATCCAGCCCTCTCATCCTCTGGTGTCCCCTTCTCCTCCTGTCCCCAATCCCTCCCAGCATCAGAGTCTTTTCCAATGAGTCAACTCTTTGCATGAGGTGGCCAAAGTATTGGAGTTTCAGCTTTAGCATCAGTCCTTCCAGGGAACACCCAGGACTGGTCTCCTTTAGCACTGGTTGGATCTCCTTGCAGTCCAAGGGACTCTCAAGAGTCTTCTCCAACACCACAGTTCAAAAGCATCAATTCTTCGGCGCTCAGCTTTCTTCACAGTCCAACTCTCACATCCATACATGACCACTGGAAAAACCATAGCCTTGACTAGACGGACCTTTATTGGCAAAGTAATGTCTCTGCTTTTGAATATGCTGTCTAGGTTGGTCATAACTTTCCTTCCAAGGAGTAAGCGTCTTTTAATTTCATGGCTGCAGTCACCATCTGCAGTGATTTTGGAGCCCCCCAAAATAAAATCTGACACTGTTTCCACTGTTTCCCCATCTATTTGCCATGAAGTGATGGGACCAGATGCCATGATCTTCGTTTTCTGAATGTTGAGCTTTAAGCCAACTTTTTCACTCTCCTCTTTCACTTTCATCTAGAGGCTCTTCAGTTCTTCACTTTCTGCCATAAGGGTGGTGTCATCTGCATATCTGAGGTTATTGATATTTCTCCCAGCAATCTTTATTGGAGTATATAGATGGATCTACTGGCTGGCAGGCTTAAAATCTCATGTTCTTTTTCTTAACATTCTCTCCCTCTAACGTTCTTGGGTAGTTATTAAGTGCTGTTATGTGTCTCTGGGCTCAGGTGATATGAAAGAAAGATGAACTAGGTGGTATTCTTGCCTCTGGGGATCGTTTAGTTGTCTTGGGGAGCAGACCTGTCAGCAGCAGAGTCATCAGTGTTATAGGTTCTGTGGGAGAACTGTTGGGGGCATTGTGGGTTGGAAAATGTAAGTGGATCAATTCTACCTCCTTGCTGGAGAGGGAATGCCTGTCTTATGGAACTTTGCCTACAAACAGAACGAAAATACAAATGATATGAATAATCAGTACTGTTTGGTAGGTTTTGAATTAAATTCGGCACTTAGGAACTCCAAGAATTCTGAGTTTGATTCTGTTTCTAAGTTCCTTTGTTTCTAAATTTTTGTATGCTTATTACTACAATTTCAAATTTAGTTGGGATTCAGTCAGTTCAGTATTTCTGAGCATATTTCTTGTGCTGAGAAAGGCCTGTGCTAAGTTCTCTTGGGAATATGTGAGAAATACAACACAGTCTTTGCCACTCAAGGAAGACATTTGACATGCTCCAGAGGTGGTGTAAGATCCAGCACCAAAGTGTGTGCCAATCAGTCAGTACTATAAGTGTTGTAGGAGGAAGCAGGTGTGGGTGAAATATCAAGCTTGGCTTATTAGAGAAGGTAGGGTTTGGTTTTCTGATCCACCAGCTGCAACAAGTAACACTAACCTGTTCTTTGAGTGTCATCATTAGAGGTATGACTTACAGAAGTGGTTGAATGGTTTGCTTTTATTGACCAGCACAGAAGCACTGGGGGCGGCGGGGGGCGGCCAAAGATGCCTAACACGTCCTAGAGGCTCATGGTATCCTGCCACAGGTTGCAGTTGATTCCTTCCCCTGAAAGGTTCAGTTTCGTAGTCAGTGGACTGCTTGTCTGAAGTTCTGGCAAAAGGGTTCGCGTTACAGAATAGAATAAGTGGCAGGATTTCAAGTAAGTGTTTTTTCTTAAGTCCAGTTCATGTTCTGTGTGTGTCTTTTAGGTTGGGTTTCCCCTTCAAAATATGTGTATGTTAAGTGGGCAAACATTCATGTATGTGCATGTATTTTTTTTTTTAAAGAGTAGACACTTTTGATGTCTAGCTTTAAATAGAACTGCTCCATATTAACAGTTTCAGTCTACTTCTGGTGTTCAAGTAATACTTCACCTGTAGGATATGGTGCTTTGTACCTGATAAGATGCTTCCATGTTAATCATTTTCCCTAATCTTCATTGTGTACCTGTGTGGTAGGTTGTTCATCTGGTTTATAGAGGTTAAAGACATGCTTGAGGTTACCTGATGACAGAGTTTAGTACTAAAACCACTCTGCCTTTTTTTGTTTGTTTGACCATACCATGAAACTTGAGGG